>NC_141758.1:54160261-55410261 GCF_982258835.1 Parasteatoda tepidariorum
CCCCCAAAATAAAGGAAATTGGCCGCAATCCGAAAAATAGTCTAGCCAGGAGAGTGGTTGAAAGCTTGGAATCCTTCCTGTAAATTTCACTTGTAGAATCAAAACTTCACATCATTATACAACTCCTATTTCTAAGAATAATTCTTTACAAAAATGATTTTTGATAGTTATCTTATAGTTTTTCTTATTTAAACAAATAATAAATATTTTATTAATTTTAAATTATGTGATAAGTGACAAAATACAAAGTTTAAACGAAATCGGTCGAATAATTCTCGAGAAATGAAATTTTTATCACACGATTTTTTTAAAAAATACTATGATTCAGAAGGTATTTGTCTGATTTTTGTTAACGTTTTGTTAATTGTTTGTTAGTCTCGTCATGTAATTCTGCTCACTATGAGGTTCGCATGAAGATTGCATAGTCAACCCTTTTATATCGAGGTTTAATCTACCTTTACAAAACAAGGCTAGAACAATCTTCTGAAATTGGAGACTAATCAATATTCGCAAATCAAGAGAAGAAAGTGCTCACAAACCGTGGATAAGTTCACCTTCTCTAGGTTTATTTAAAAACTTTTGACCATCGCTGAAACAAAGTTTATTTGCGCAGGCTTTTATGTACTTTTTTTAACACTTTAAAAGTAAAGGTTGATTTGATCATTAAGTTTTCAACTCAAGCAAAATGTTGCATTTGAGAGCCTGGACAAAGATAGAACGAAAAAAGACGAAAGCAAGGCACTAAAAACCAAAAAATTATACATATTTTTTAAAGTTTTTTGCATTCTAATTCAAGTTTTAAGGAAACTAGCTTGCCATTTTTACTAACTTTAAAAAATGATTAATTAGTCAACTTTTCTGTGTCAACCAAATGAAAAGGAAAATACAATGTATACCGTAAGGTTGCCTGCTATCTGAGACGCTTTATTTAACAATAAAAGTTAAAAATGTGTATTTTAATAACTGTGTTTTCAAATTAATAAAACTAATTTACTTTTTAGGTGTATAATTATGTTTCAAAACGTCATTTTTTTAAAATAACACAATAACTTTTGTTAAATTTTGGATGTTTTACCAGTTAAACTAACATTCTACAGTAAATGCTCTGGTAGCACATGTTTATTAATTTTGCTTTGTTTGTTAATTATGTTTGTTAATTTTCTAATATTTACTTTAGAAGACAAAAGCTTTCTGGACAAAGTCCAAACATTTGTTCATGCAAACCGATCTATTATTATCAATGACAAATGCTAGCCAAATATATTCTTCATTTCAATAAGAATATTCTCTAACACTTCCTTCCTGAATGAAATTCGTGAACACCTTCATTATCGTTTTCTAATTAGTTCGTGGACTTCCTTTGAACTTAACTTGGTAAACCCCACTCGTTCTTAATGATTAGACATGATCAAGGAAACTTTAATAATACAGAAATTAGTTTCTCAAAATTTAAGTGCAGTATTTTTTTATTATTTAGAAATAATGAAGTAGCGACTTTATGTAACAGGTGTTAGAAATTAGACTAGTTGCTATTTTATTGAAATGTTTTATAACATAACTAAGAATAAAATCAGAAAATTTTGAATGAAAAAATTCTGCAGATATTTGCCAGTTAATTTTTTACTATGCAAGAAAATTTGATTAACAAATAATAAATATATTAAGAAACATTTCTACTGTAAATATAAATTCACGAAATCTGAAAATAATTACAATAGTAAGTTTTAAAAAATTGCACACTTTTATTTCTTAGTTCACCTAAATATTAAATTTTAAATTTCGTACAGTTGCTAATTTCAAATTTCAAACAATTAAAAAATTTTTAGCACAGCAGAATTATGTTTCCGATTTCTCACGATCATAAAACTTGAATTATTTGCAAAGTTATAAAACTTAAATAAATTTTTCAGGTCATAACTTTTAAAATTTTAAGTAGCTACAATATTTTAAATTTAGAAAAATAATTAACATGCAATATAAAAGTTTCTTCCCCATAATTAACCTTGATAAATATTGTTTTATTAAATAATATAATTTAAAATTTAAAAAAATAATAAGGCGATGTTTTTCGTTGTTGATTTCATTTGTAATTTCTTCATTATTATCGCTTTCTAATAATTGAATAATTTTAATCACAAAATTTTTTTTATTTAAAATATGCTCTTACGGCCGGGATAGCCTGGTTGGTAAGGCATGGGGAGCAGGTCCAAGAGTTCCTGGGTTCGATCCCAGCCGGCCGAACACTTCCTGCGTAGTAAATGGTGACTGATGCGAGCTAAATCTGTCGAATAGCAAAGTTCTCCATGTTCCCATAACAAATCAATACCTCTGGGGGTACTGATTCAGGAGTTCCCTTGTCTTCTGGATTGATTCAAAATTACAAGGCTACGGAGTTGAACATTAATAGTCGTAAACCCAAAAATTGTGTCGGCTGTTCAACGACGGATAAAAAAAAAATATTTTTAAACAAATGATTTTGAAAACACGTGCATATGAATTTTGCTTGCCTGCATTTCTGTGTCCTTAAATTATTAAATTATCAGTTATTCAGGAATCTTTACTTTTTTGAAAATGTAAAAGTAAACATTAAACAAAATGTTATTACTAAATGTTTATGCCCACTTGAGACTTTGTAAAACGTAAATAACTGTTTAAAAAATAAACTAATTAAAAATGCATTTCTTTCTACTGTATTTAAAAAGGCACATCTTTACATCTTTTTTTATTTTCTATAATTGTTAATAATTGCAAAAAAAAATACTTAGATAATAGTTTTAGTCAGATTTTTCAACTGCGCGCACGGATTAAAAATTCTGCTAGAATTATCATACTGCATGATAATGAAATTTTTAGTAAAAAACACCATAATTATGGTTCATAAAACCATAGTATACAGTAATTAAAACCATTCATTTTGTTATTTTTCTACTCAAAAAGGTAACAGTTTACCGGAAATTCTGGTTTTAAAAATTACACCTCGCTTTAAAACAAATTCAATAAAAAATACGAAACAGAAAAGTAAATTTAACTGAATAAATATCATGCTCTAAGGTATTATGATAGAATTAAGAAATTTTACAAATTTTATATTCTAGAGCTATATTTTATTGTTAATTTTACCAAATTCATTATCAAAATGCTTCGGTAAAAATTACTGAGCTCTTTGATGTTCTCATTATTATTAATAATAGTAAAATTTTTTTCATCATGTTCCGGTAATTTTAACCAATTGATTTAAACAAAGTAGTTATTTTTTTTAAAAAACTATTTAAAAATTTGCTTTATTTCTTGTTCTTAAAAAAACTTTATAAGAAAAGAAATTGACTAGTTAACAGATCCAAATTTCTTTAGGAATCAAGCTCACAACTAAAGAGATTACAAAGTAAACAACACTCAATAAAGTTATAAAAAAAATACACTCACACATTTTTGTCGATTTTAGCAAATGTTACAAATAACCAGTAACCGATAATATAATAAGAAAATATTTCATAACTTCTTTCTAATTCTTGAATATTTTGGCGAAAAAGTATGCGTCCCTTATATATTATTCAAGAAAGAAAAAAAAATAGCTTTGGAAAAATCATTTCTTAAGATTACCTGCTGCTTTCATTTTATTTACCTACTTTGTAAGAGTTGTTATACTCTCTCGTAGCATTATGCAGAGTTATAAAAGATGCATGGATAAAATATACTACTTTCTCAATTTTATGGTGAGTGCATTTTTGATATTATATGTCAAATCAGGACAGTCTGAACCTTATTTTAAAATTTTATCTATACGATACATCATTTTATATGCTTTTTTAAATTTGTATATTTACTTTATTTTATTTATAAGAGTTCTAACCACATTCAATAAAAAGTCAAATAAACGATGAGTAAATATTTCATATCTTTTAGCATGCCATCTTCTATTGCATTTGACTCGTTTGATGAACTTTCGATTTTGATGCAGATTTTCACAATTTTACGGTTCAGATCAGTTTTGTCACGTAATATTAGTTAACATACGTCATATTTTATGTTAGTGTATGTAAGTTATGTGCTGCATAAGTTATAATAATAATAATCTATTAGGTTTCCAAAGAGAATAAAAATAATGTTTGACTCACCTTAAGCTAATGCTACAATCATAACAGTACTTATACTAAAGCGAATATAAATATTATTGTAATTGTAATATTAAACAGTTATTGTAATATTAAAAATGTATATAGTTATTGTAATATTAAAACGTTGACCAAACTACTGATCTTATAATTAATGATCATGATAACATAATGTTTAGTATAATAATATTCATATTAAAAGAAAAAAATTTATATTTAAATTTTGTAGAAATTATATCATTATTGTTATTATTTTAGTATTATTGTGCTTTTACGTTATATTATAATAGTCACTGTATTATACGTTATAAGTTGTTATTACATATAAACTAAAGACTAAGATAAAATCATGCTTAATTCAACGTTAAATAAGTAAAAAGTGCACTTTATTTCTTTATCTATATTTAGAATCTCGTAATATTGATTATAATCGGCTTCTTCCTGTAATCTTTAAACCATTATAAAGAATATTGATTTATTTGGGCATTTTTACTTGAAATTTGCTTTTTACTTTACGTATAGACTTGTCTGCGAAAGATATAAATTGCAATTTGTAATTTTGCTCTAAATCGATTACGCATTAATAATTTATAATTAACAACTCATTAACAAAATCTCCTATTATTAAATCTTATTAATCTCCTATTATCCTAAAATTGCTTTCTATTTAAATTGTAAATTATATTATGATTCGAAGTTAGCTAAAAATACCTTTACTTTTATTATGTTAAAAATATCTTTACTTTTAAGTTTTTCGTATCTTTAATCAAATTATTAAAAGGTAAATCATATTGTTATCGATATAATCATAATATCGTATAGTTAAAATTTAATAGTTAAGGTGTCATTAAAATTGGAATCTTACAATTGAATTAAATTCATTGTTTGTATTATTCATTCCTTCATTGTGAGATTGTATTATTTCATTCTCCCATTTAAACTACATTCAAAAATATGAAAAATGTAAACTAATTGGTTCGTTCAAGGAATTTTTATACACTAATTTCGTACACTAAACTAATTTTGTAAACTAATTTCGTACGCTTTTATACACTAAAGTCCATTATCGTATTAGAAGACATGTGCATAACTATCATATTTAAACCCCTTATTAAATTCATTCGCAGGAATTCCGATAATATAAAAATCCAAATAATCTGAAAAATATATTAGTTTGTTGAATTTGAATTTCAGCTTAGTTAAAACATATTTCCCTCTCAGAGAAAGTAATAAAATTCAATATGAACGAAATATTTTTCCATTTACGTTAAAAGCTTTTAATTTTATTTTTATAATAACAATAATTTTCTCATTTTTATCTCTGATTCTAACCAAATTTTGCGTAGTAATTTTATATTTCTTCAGCATAAGAAATTAAAGTAATACAATTTCTCCTTTATACTTTAATATTGTTTCCTCTAGAAATTTCCCTAATAATGCGCTATAAAATAACAATTTACTTCATTAAAATTAAATTCCATTAATTATATTGCTTTTAATCTGAAAAATGTAAATAGTATTTAACCTTTTACTGCGTCAAATCATTTGAATATTATCATGATATTCAAAATATTTACCAACATTTATTTTTTTACCGAGAATTCACCTGTTCTTGGATTTATATAAGATAACCATTCATTTTACGTAATTTAATGTACACATTATTTAATAAAATATTGCTGCTTTGTTTTTGTCTGAGAAGTAAATTCGATTTGAGGGCAATGCAGACCACATCACCACAATCGTTCAGTTGATCACGAAATTGTGGATTTTTATTTCCATGAACACAACGGGCTGTAGTGGAAATGCCTCACTTTACTGTTAAACTATTGCATTCATTTCCAAATTTTGTTCTAATATACTTTTAAAATCTTTTTTTTTCATCTTATGTATAACAAAAAATTTCTTTGCACCACTATTTAAATTTAATTTTCGAACTTATGTATAGTTATTTATTTCTGAAACTTCTTGAACTGAATTTTATTTAAGAGCCCTAATTTTCTTATGAAAGACAACGGAAAGGTGAATTACTGTAGCATAAGTATTTAAATACAATAATTAACTATACTGTTAACTAAATAATAAAATTGAAATATTACTGATCTTGATGATATTATATTAGCATGTCTTCTGTTTAACATAGCTATGGAAAAAGTTATTAGAGATGCTGGCATAAATACTACAGGTACTATATTTAATAAATCAGTGCAGATTTTGGCACATGCCAATGATGTAGACATCATCGCAAGATCTAGGACTGCACTGAGTGAAAAAATTTTGGCAACTGGAAAAATCAGCTAGAAAAATGAACTTAAGAGTATATGTGGAGAAAACAAAAAATATGTATTGTGGTACAATGGAAACTATCCCTAAATTGTTGAAATAGATTCTTTTAAATTTGAATCTGTGAAAAATTTTACTTATCTAGGATCAGAAATAAACTATCAAAATGACATTATTCCT
The DNA here is from genome assembly GCF_982258835.1 of Parasteatoda tepidariorum. Classification (NCBI taxonomy): domain Eukaryota; kingdom Metazoa; phylum Arthropoda; class Arachnida; order Araneae; family Theridiidae; genus Parasteatoda; species Parasteatoda tepidariorum. The sequence continues at coordinate 54,166,837 of NC_141758.1, forward strand.
GAAATCAGAAAATAATAATCGCAGCCAATCGTTGCTTCTATGGTTTAAGATCATTATTGAAATCTCACTTAATAAAAAGAAAGACGAAGATTTTACTTTGTAAGGTATTAATCAAGTCAGTTTTGACTTATGCTTCAGAGACATGGATCTTATCAAAAAGGGAAGAAAAGTTATTAGCAACCTTCGAAAGGAAGATCCTACGAACCATCTTTGGTGCTATCCTCGATAACAACAACTGGAGAAAAAGATATAATTTTGAAATGTATGAGATTTTTAATAGTTATGATATCATTAAATCTATTAAACTAAGTAGAATGAGATGGGCCGGGCGTGTAGTGAGAATGAGCCTTGAACGAACAGCATTAAGAGTCTTTAATGCAACCCCTTCCAATAAAAGGACAAGAGTAAGGCCCAAAAAGAGATGGAAAGACTGTGTGGATGAGGATTTTGCCATCCTAAAAGTAAAGAACTGGAAATCAATTGCTGGGAGAAGGGAAGAATGGGAAAAACTTCTGAGGAAGGCCCAGGCTCACAAAGGGCTGTCGTGCCAATGTTGATGATGATATTATATAAATTTCAACCAAATTTGGAAAGAAAATTTTAGTTCAAAGGTTCATTTATAGCAAATATTATTAAACATAAAGTTTATAATGGAAGAGGAACTGTTGTGAAACTTAAAATTTTCGTCTTAGTTTTTTTTTTAAGTAACTTAAATAAAATTTATTTTTAGCATTTGTTTTACCTTCCAAATCTTCTTAAACAAATCATTAAAAGGACTTGAATTAAAAATGAGGCTCATCATGCGTGGAAAATTATTTAATAATCAATGTTTCCAAAAGCCTTTTAAACTAAAATTTTATTATTTGTATTTATAAATAATTATATGAGTTTACTCTTAATATACAATTGTTTCTAATTTAGTATTATAATTTGATATTGAATATTAAAATATTACAATAAGCAAAATATCTATATTTCTTTGCAAAATGCTATTATACCGTAATGCATACATAACATAATAAAACGCAGAAAAGATTTTATATATGTACATATATATATAAGATATTTAAGATATTTACTTTATTAAAAAAATTATATTTATATCTACACTTTCTTATTCAATTGCTGAAATATTTTTATTTTTTAGTAAAGAGTCATTTTTTATCAAAAACACATGACAGTGAATTAAGCAATACAATTTGGGAATTTCGTGCCATTATAAAAACAATAGTTTATTACATTATTAGACATTCATTTCTTTAATTTGAATCATGACATATTTTTTATTAACTTATTGTTTTACCGTTACCAATTTAATACTGAGTCGCAGTTATTTAAATATATTACTTTAGCATAAAAAAAGATGATTGAAAAGTGTTCCCATACATATTATAAAATTTCCCTTTCATAATAGAACACAGAACATAACAGATGTAAAAGAAGACTAATTTTAAGTCAATAAACAGGTGCAAGTGTGGAAATAAATAATTTAAACATTAATTTAAATTCTATTTTAAATTCATATAAAAAATGTAATTAAAAATTATCAGCTTTAAAGCATAAAGATAGTGCTCAAATTATAGAGGGAAAAAGTTTTTCTAGTCCTTTCTATGACCAGAAATGCCTGGAACTGGTTGATACATTTCGATTTAATTAATTTGAAACAGTACAATAAAAACAAAGGAAAAAAACTTCATGAATATACTAAAATGTTGCTCTCGAAAATTTTAAAACATGCTTTTTTTACTTCAATCTTCAAAAAAAAAAAGTGAGTAAATTTATTTAGGAACAAAATTTTTCCTCTTATTCTTTAGTAAACGACTTTCATTAAAATCCTATTTTAAGTAAAAAACAAGGGCGCCGGCAGAATAATATAAAAGGGGGTGCAACCCTCTAACAAACTACCCCCCCCCCGAAAAAAAATTAAAATATTCTGCTATTATATTTTGTTTTGTTACTACATATACTTTCATCTGTTAATTTTTACGAGATGCATTTCTTCATTGTTAGCAAGATATTTAAAAAAAAGTACGAATCTCTTGTACTTGCAAATTTTGCCCAGAGAAACTGTATCGATGGCGCTGGCATAGCTACTGACTTTGAAACACAAATAACTACAAACAGTAGTTTCGTATACTAACGTGTTTGTGCACACTTAACATTGGTATTTATTGTGTTGATGAAGTTTTACAATTGTGAGAAGTCAGTTTGTGTTAAACACCTTTGTAAACTAAATAACTAATGGAAAATATAATATTATTTATATTTTATTAAATTAAATTTAAAAACATAGCTTAGATATCTGACAAGTTTGTGCATACTCAGTGTGCATAAGAAAAGAATCAAAGATGACTCAGAATTCATTGAAAAAGTTAAAAACAGATTTGGACAGCAAACAAGACGATTACAATTCTTGATTTATTAAACAATTTTTTAATTGTTATGAATCAATAATTACTTAATTATTTGTTTTTCAATAAAAATATTTGTTTAATAAAAAAGTTTTATAACAAAATTTTTCTGTATCTCTTTAATTGTTTAAAAAAAAGCCAGGGGGTGTAAGTGCACCCCTTTACACCCCACTGACGGCGCCCTTGGTTAAAATATAAAGTTTTGAAACCAAAATATTTGAAAAAAAACTGTTTAAAAAAGAAAATTTCAGCAGTTCGGAAAAAATAAAAACGTTGATCTTCAATGTAAAAATGAAACGAGAAATGTACTTATTATTACTTTTTTTACGTATTATCACATACAAAAGTTTAGCTCGGGATATTGATAACTTGACGTCAACGTTTGTTTCGAAAAGGAGCATATCTATTCAGTCCGAATCATATGTTAATTTTGTTAAACACAGTAGAAAGGTGAAGCCATTTTAAGAAAGTGAACAACATCTACAGGAAATACTGTTTTAAAAAATAAGAAGACAATGATAAAGAGATAAAATATAGATACAAATGGTACATTGAGAAAAAGGATATGATCAAAATGACAAAAATATTCACTGTATTTTTGGTAACAACGGAACACTTTGGTAATTTTTACCAGTGTGCTTTGGTCATGATTTTGGTAAAATTAACAATAAAATATGATTTTATAATATGTGACGACATTCGATAAATATTGTAAAATTTGGTAATTTTGTCACGATACCTTAGAGCATAGCATAAAAATCATTTATTAGGTTAAGTTTGCTTTTTAATTTTGAACTTTTACTATAAGTAGAAATAAGAACTATAACTTTGAAAATCAGAATTTCCGTTAAACAGTTGCAATAAAATTCTGGAAATTTGCCAAAATTAATGGTTCAAATACCGTATAGTTTGGTTTTATTAGCCTGAACTATGTTTCTTTTTTACCAGAAATGTCATTACCATTGAGTACAGTAATTTTACAAAATTACCTATTCAGTATTTTTTCCTATATGCATAAGTGACAGGATCGGCTAAACTAAACATAACTTAAACAATATCACCTACTACAAAATATGTAAAAAATAAAAATCTGTCATAAATTGAGTAAGTTGGGCAAAACTTCTTTAAGCCTGTAGTGGAATCCATTTTGACGAAAGTTCTCAGATAAGTAAAAATTTTACGTAGTGATTACTTTTCCTTTTCTTCTACTTATATCAAAAGTCCTTTTCACGATACAACGAAGAAACAAAATTTTTACCAAACAGCATTTACCTGAAATCTGCAAAATATTATTCAGTTTGGAAACTGGAAGTATATTTTACATCTATACATAATAATAAACGCGGCTGTGTGTGTGTCTGTTTGTCTGTCTGTCTGTAATCACAATATATCGCCCCAGAAGCCTCACCCAGGCACGAAACTCGGCACATAATTGTGTTTTGACATAATGAAGAAGTATTTTTTTTTTAATTTTTCAAAAATTTGGATTAGTTTTTTAGTTATCAGTCATTTTGTAAGAAAATCTGTGCTTTTTCGTCTTCAAAGAGCCATATTCAAAAAACTATTAAAAAATGCATATACTTTTCTCCACTCTTATAAATGTATGCTAATGCGAACCTTACAATTGAAATATTAATTTTCGACAACTTAAACCAATAATATTCGAAGGAATTAATAATTAAATTGTAAGGTTCGCATTAGTTTACATTTATCAAAGTGGAGAGAAGTTTAACTTTGGTATTAAAAATGTGGCAACATATTCGATACGTAAATAGAACGCTTCGCTTTGATATATTTGTCGCAAGGAATTTGAAGAAGAGCCTCAGAGCTCAAATAAATCCTGTTAGGCTAAATTAAGCCTTACCTATTGAAACGCAGTGCTATAAGCGAAAGCAGAGAGCACGCCGCACTTTACTATACTCAATACTCAATACTATATTTGTCGCTGTTCATAATTGTTATAATAAGTTTTTCTTCTTCTTTCCACGCTCTATTTTTTTTCTTAAGCGAAGACGATAATTTTTGTAGCGATATAGAAATAGAAATTGATACCATGTTAAATTATATAGAAATAGAAATTGATACCATAAAAAATTAATTCGTTTTCGGGTTCTTTTCATGTATTTAGCATTTTAGTTTTTTTTTTCTTAAGCGTTGTAGCTATATAATTTCAAACATCCTCAAGAGCTATAATACATCTGCAGCAGAACTGGATATGAAGACAAAATTGCAGGACAGGAACACTTTAATTGTCCACTAATCTTCAGATTTCCTGCTATGTTTTAAAAAAACTTTATTTGTGAAAACCTTTAGCGTGGCGGACAGCTGGCCGCCTTAGGCGGCTAGTTGCTCAATAAAAAGGAAAAAATTTCTCTAACCTTTTTGACGTTTCTAAAAATGACCTCAAATCCTTTTCCCTAAAAATTATTTTAATGATTGTTTAATAGTTTACTTTTAATGGCACTAAAAATATTAAATGTAAAGACAATATTTTATAATTTTAATAAAAATTGTTGAAAATTAGGAAGATCAAACTAAAAATTCATAAAATATATTTTGTATTTCAAAAACAAAAGCTTATGTCTTCATTAAAAATATAGAACCTTATAAAAAGAAGTTTGATTTTTCTTAATGGTAATAAAAATGTTTAATTCTGAATAAAGGAATGTCGCAAGACTTTAATTAAAACGAATAAGAGAGTTTTAGTCTACAGAATTTTTATACAGAGTTTTAGCATTAATTTATTTCTCAACTGCATTTTAGGAACTATATTTAAATTATTTTCTAAACATAGCAAAACGTGCTCAAATGTCGTCTATCACCATACATTTTTTTTAATCAAAATATAAACCACTTCAGATCAGAGAATAAAAAGGGAGATAACCTAATAAACTTCCCTGGTTGATAGAATTATGAACCCACTTACACACACGACAATGTTATGCGCTGTGGACAAATGAAAGAAAAAAAAGGGAAAAAAAATCCTTATATCAGGAAAGCTTCCTCGATTTATCATTTATACCTTTTCACTTTCGTTTTTTTTACGGCAAACTGGAACTATTTATCAGAACTGCAGGAGAAAAAAACATTCTCGACTGCTTTTTCATTGTTGGCGCTTTGGCGACCATTCCTATTGGCGAAGAAAATTCCACAGAAATAGCAACCTTAACCAGCGATGCGGCTCGCTAGCAATTAAACCATCTGTCATTCTAGAGTAGATAGAGAAGTTTCGGGTTCGACCACTGGAAGACAATAGTTGATTCTTACTATTTATAATCATAGAAGAAATGGGTGACTCAAAAACAGACGATTCAAAAGCGACAGAAAACAACACAACCGAAAATGCTGAAGAATCGTCTGCTCCACCACCTAAGGAGATGCGGGCCATCGTGCTGTCGGGATTCGGAGGCTTAAAAGCGGTCAAAGTCATGAAAAAGCCGGAGCCGTCACCGGCCGAGGGTGAAGTGTTGATTAGAGTAAAAGCATGGTATGTCAATCTGTTTCAGGTGTCACATTTTAGTCATGAGGCACTTGAACATAAATCAGTGCATAAAATTCTTTTATTTATGATTAAAGAAACGATTACCAGTTTTCATTGTCACGGTTTGAACCAGACCATCTGTTAGGTTAACTTCTGACATTTTGAGACCATATGTTAATGTCATGTGTCAGCATTTCCAAGATTTTATTAAATTTAAATACTTTTTTTTTCATTCATATTTGTTGATCAATATTAAACTGTATTTCGTCACGAAATTAATAAATTTTTTTTCTCATGGATAATTAAATTTTTGAATGAAAATTTTTTATAAGAGAAATGTCTAGAATTTTTAATTGTGAAAGATTCTCGTCTCATAAATTTATTATATTTCGATATATATATCCTGAAAGATGTCAAATGGTAACCACATTATTTTTTTTTTCACATATAAAATTTTGTCCTTAGTTCTTAAGCGAGGGTCACAAACATGAATGGATTATGTCTAGTTAGACATTATAAAACACACAGAGTTTCTAACTTAATGCCGATACCAAGTCCTTAACACCTTTTTCATTATAACATATTTTCAGGAATGGTTATTAAGAAAATAAATAAATCCTGAAGTCCCTATGTTAACTTTTTATTATTAACAAGTAAGCCGCTCTCATTTATAACTATCCAAAGGTAATTTTATGCATATATTTACTATATAAGTTTCAACGCCTTTTTTGTATCTGAAATATGTATAACTGGGATTTTTATAACTATTCATTAATCTAATTACAATAATTGCTTATTAACTAATTAATTTAATATTTGTTTTATGGTTTTTATTCGTGAAAATTATTAGTATAAAAAACTTTCTTCATTTTAAGAGTGACTACTAAAAGATTTTCTTTCGATGAAAGTTGCAACGACTTATTTTTTATTTTGCTTGAAAAACATATTGTTCGATTTTCAAAGAATCGGTTAATAATCTGCTTAATCTTATTTATTAGTAACTAATTAATTTAATATTTGTTTTAGAAAAATATTTATAAACAAATTGTTTTAGTGGGTAAAACAAATTAGTTTAATTTTCATTGTAAACAGAAATAGGATTTAAATTGAGAAGAAAAAAAACAATTTACAAGTTTTTGAACTATCTTCATGCTCTCTCTTTTCATTATATTTTTGTAGATTTTTTTTAAACTAGTTGTTGACGTAACATACATGCAAATCTTTCTATATTTAATATATTAAATCCCCCGAATCTTTTCAGCTTTACAAGAAGCATAATTGTTTTTTTTTATTAAAAAATAATTAATTAATCAATCTTGAAAATCTTTGCTTACACTATTTCAATATCAATAAATTTCGATCAATTTCGCAATGGTCAATTTTTTAAAAAAAATATTATTAGGCCAAAAAATAACCGAAATCCTATGGCTAAATGACTAATAATAAAAATTTTGTGTTAGAGTAATAATTGATAATAAATAAATTTTTTAATGTACACGGAGAAAAAAAATGGTGAAATTACTGCACTGTATTTAATTTTTAGTAAAGAAAATTATAATACTGGTTAATAAAACAAAAAGATAGAGTTTTTAAATCATTTATTTGGCAATTTTTCCATTCATCTGGCAACGGTTTGTCGGAAAATCTGATTTTTAAAAGTATAGTTCTCAATGCCACATTTTTAGTAAAACGTACAAAATTAAAAACTAAAATTAACCGGATAAATAATTTTTATACCATACTCTAAGATATCGTGATAAAATTATCAAATTTTGCCATTTTTCTCACATTTTATTACATATTATAAAGCTATATTTTATTGTTAATTTCAACAATATCATTACCAAAGCGCTTCAGTCAAAATTACCTAGCTTTTTGGTATTCCCAAAAAATATGGAACACAGGAAATTCTACCATATTCCGGTAGTTTTGGCCATAATTTTTTTCTCTGTGTGGTCTGTAATTAAACTTTTTTTTTTCAAAAGAAGAAACTGATGTCAAACTCAGAGCAATTTTGACAAAATTACACGTTTTTTAAATTTATATGATTTAATGTTTATTATAATTCACTTCCGGCAATAAAAAAACAGGGCAAAACAATGTTTTATTTTATTATTTAAATGTTTCAATTACCTTTATTCCAATTTTGTTTAATTTTCGTCTAACGCTTTTTAGACCTGTTAATAATGCACAGAAATTAATATTTGTATATTGAGAATTTTATTACATTTGTATAATTAGAATTTGTATTTGATTAATTTTAATTTATTAAGCAAGAGAATAGATTTTCTTCATAAATATTATTAGCTAAATTCGATGCATAATTTAGAAATTATTGTATGTTCATTGATATCAATCATTCAGTTAATAGAGAGAATGCTTAAATGTTTTGGAAAAGTTTTATTATTTATATATATTAGAAATTATTTTTAGCTATTATTGAAGTAAGTGTTTAAAGCCACTAAAACCAAAGTCATTTAAAAATTGAAAATGTACTTGTAATATTTACATTTTTTTATTAGTTGTAAAAAATGTGCGAAACAAATGAATATATTTTTAATTTAATTTCTTTTATCATAAATTTATTCACAGTATTTTATTAAATATGGTATTAAGTAATTGCATCTGAATTAGTAGACGTTTAAAATTCAAGGTATCCGCCAAGTGTCGATAACTTTTTTCAAAATATTAACATCAAATTTTGAAATTATGAAACTTATACTTAGCGAAAAAATACCGTTTTTTCTTTAAATAACTATGTTTAGGTGAAAATAAGACATTTTCTGCATATCTCTAAACACTGCAAAAAATGTCTCTTTAAAAAAAAAAAATTTAAAAAGTATAAGTATCAAATTTTGAAATTATAAAACTTATACTTATAAAAGTAGTGAAAAAATACTCTTTTTTTTCTTTAAATAACCATGTTCAGGTGGAAATAAGGCATTTTTCTGCATATCTCTAAACACTGCATGAAAATTTCTATAACCCAAAATAAAAATCCTTTGAGGTTTTTAATTAAAAGGCTATCAACTTTGTTTTGAACTATTAACTTAATTATCTTAAAAGCAAGCGCATAGACTACTGAGTTGAGGATCAATGTATTTAAGAAAGCACATTTTTAAGAACTTCCGCAATTGTATTTTCGAAAAAACATGCATAAAAATTGAAATTAAACTTTTTTCTCTTAATCTGTAGTTCAAAATATGTCCGCTATTATCATAAACGCCTATGAAAAATTGCAGACAATTAATTTAAAAATAATATGAGATAACGTGTTTAAGGTGGGGTAAAATGTGAAACAAAATCTAATTTTGAGATAAAAGCATTTAGAGTATTAAACTGATTATTAGTCTCTCCACTGTTATCACCTTACACAAAAACTGCTATAACTTTGCAAATATTTGGAGTACAAACAAAAGTAAAGTATTTTCAAAAAGCTAAGAGTACAGAGATTCTAAATTTATAATAAACTCAATTTCTTATATTTTGTTCAAAATCATGTTTTTGCACTAGCACTTTAATTGAGTAAATAATTTTTTTTTTGCATTACATGAGAAGGTACTTAAACTAAATGTTCTGTTCATTAGTTGCTTAATTTCTCCAGAGTAGAAGCGTTTGTGCTTTGAAGAGCAACTTCTAATGCGTTTATGAGTTTTCTGAGAAGACGTAAGGAAGTTATTAATGTGAAATAATATAAATAATTCTCGAAACGTTTATTGTATAATGATTAGGATAATATTTTAATGAACTGATAAAACTTTTTATGGAGAATTTAATGTTTTCTTAGAGTACAAAAATAATAACTGAAAATAAGTTTCTAAAATATGTAGATGAAATGGCAAATTCTTATTTACAAAACAATTTAAATATTGTCATGTCTGTATGCTTTTGACTTCATTGGAAGTCTACTTGAATTACTTCACTGCATTACAAATATTGGTTAAGAGGATTTAAAGATCAGTTAGACTTAGTTTTAAACCGTTTTCAAGCTGATAAATGATAAAATTAAAAATAAATTTTCGTAATATGAAATTAAAATTGTCTTAGATTATTGAACTGCACGATTAGGACAACGTAATATCAGCTGGTCTAGAACTATAACAGCTTTCATTTCAACCAAGACATGGGAATTTACTGATTACTTTTAGTACACTCAAATTCGATCAAAATATGATGAATATATGTTAAAATTGCGAAGTTTTGAAACTTGTGTTTGAATACTCATATGACGTCTGGCGGTGAAAAACAAAAACTTCCCAAATAATACGAGGACGCACTTTTCCCTTTAAAACTATAGTTTTGAGGTACTTAATTAATGAAATTTTAATGCTTTTAGTTTTCGTGCAATTATTAACTAAAAAAAAGATATATTTCTAGTAATTAAAATAAAATTGTTCACATTCTCTGCAGAACACTACCACTTCTCCCCCCCCCCCCTCCCTTATACATTTTGGGTACTTTCCAACTAATATTTTTATACACTTTCTTTTTCAATTTTTTAGCAATTGAATATTTTTAAGCAATACATTATTTATTATAAAATAATTTTGATTTTTGAACATACGAGGAAAATAACAAGTTAAAATGTGTTTTACTAAGATCAACTTTGACTTAGCCACTTATATTAAGCAAACAATTTAAATTAAATTTATATTATTTTATTAAATTTAAATTAATTTATTTAAATGCTGATATTTCTTGAACTCTATTTTTAAAGGTGATCAATTTGAATGAATTTAATATCGAGATAATTATATTAGATAGTCATCATAATTATAGGTGGTAGTAATAGATATAATAGGTACTATATGTTTACAAGTCTTCTAAAATTTGTCTCGGCCGAAATTCTATTCAGGCTGCATGCCTCGATTGATTATTGTCTCGAACTCTATCTTTAGAAATAAAAAATTTAAATAAATTTATTATCGAGTTAATAATAATGTATAAAGTCCTCTAAAACTTGTCTCGGTCAAAATTTTATTCAGGTTGTATTAAAGACTATTATTATGAACTCTAACAATTGAATAAACAATTTGAATAAATTTATTATCAGGGTGAGAGAGAGAGAGAGAGAGAGAAATTTTTACTTCATACACATCATCTTTTAATTGACACATTGAACAACCAGAACTCTCAACTCTCTCGAGCAGCTAATTAGAAGTTATACAACTCTGCTCATCCCCATTTGACTCACATGATGAAAAACTCTAAAACTGTACATCCCTCACACTAGATGGCATAACTAGATCAACTAAATCCTACCCAACGAGATTTAAAATCAGTAAACGTCTTCCATTCCTTAAATTGTGATTTCTACAGTTAAATCATAGCTGTAGTTGATAATATTTACATGCGTAATAAAACATAAATTATTATTTTCACTAAAAAAACTCTTTATAACTATTAGAGTTCATATTAAAAAATATCCTATTACTATTATTTAAATTAGTTAACTTTTCAGGGTTTCAAGTTCAACTGTCTTTGATAATTCAATGTTCTTTTTTAAACGTTATATTTACTACCATAAATAATCAAAATTTTGAAATTCTTTCATAGCGGCGGGTTGGGAAATTTTTTTATAATTAATTAAAACTGCGTCTGCCAACTCATGAGTTAATCATTTTGGGTTAATAACATTTTAAAGGGACTAAACATCTCCTCTTCTAATCTAATTTTCCTAACAAATATAGAATCCTCAGTCGTAAATGTAATAAATCAATGTTTATTAATTTTTAACAATCTATAATTAAATGCACTTGGTCTACTTCTTATTAAATAATTTTTAAAATATTTCGGTTTTAACTTTCAACACACTAAGGTTAGACAGACCCAACTGCAATCATTTTGTATTAGTTATTAAATTTTATAAAAAAATTTTATAAAAAAATATTATAATAAACTAGCTTTTCGTACTCAGGCTATTATTTATCTGAAAAGGAGTCGAAAATAATTCATGCAGGTTAAAAGTAGTAATGATTCTGGATAGATTGTTTAGAAAAAGAGACAAAACACTTAAATAATCGTAAAACTAATCTCTCATATTTAAATTGATCTCTTATAAAAATTACCAACTTATGGTCGAGTTATAGATATTTTAGTGTCTAATAAAAACATTTCGTATTACCAAAAATACCATGATGCTCATTAAATGCAAGAAAATATTGCTAAAATTGATGACTATATTATTTCTGGTCGAGCAGTGAGTGAAACTTATTTTAATTGTAGACAATCTTCTTTATAGCCATCCCCGTTAAGAAGCATTAAATATCTTTATTTAGAAAACAAACTCATAAAAGTCTGTTTGAGTCATTTAAGGTTGTTTTTCGCTTACAATGTTTAAGTACATTAAAGTTCCAAAGCGATGAATGAGTTTAAGGAAATATTTACTAATTCGACACTTAAAAAACGATAAAAAAAAAATTGGAATGTTCGTCATGCATTGTAAAATTTTTTAAATTCTAGCAATGTACTAGCGTAATGTACAAGTGTAACAGAGTTGCATTCATTTTAAGTTTAAGCTTATATTTTAAATTTAACTAGGAGGCTCCGCCCCTTGCTCGCTAACGCTCGCCGACCCCCGAGAATTGCTACGCAATCCTATGTGGTTCACGCCGTGAACCATGGCTCGCTGCGCTCGCTCGCCAATGAACACAATGTTCTAGCACAAAGACATAATATATTATCATCAAAGATATAGTATTTTATCATCAACGACATAGTATTGTACTTATGTAGAAGAATTCTACCAATGTTCTTATTGGCTTTTAAAAAAGTATATGAGCTATTTAGATTGTACATGGTGAAAAAATCAAAACATTAGCTAAATAAGAAACATATTAGCAAAATAAATTATCAAATATTGCTTCACTAATATTCTGCATTTTAAAGCGTGAAAATTTAATGCATAAATAAACGCGAAATATAAAAAAAATTCAATGCATTCTATACAAACACTTAAACTTTTTTGGACGTTTAGGTAGCTCCCAGTAGAAAAATATCAATTCAACAGCGGCCTTTTAAAGCATTCTCACTTCAATTAATTAATTAATTCCTAATTGAGTTTAAATTAAATATTGTCATGTTTTTAGTGCATGAATCTGAATTGGACAACCTGATAATGCTCACTCTGGTTATTGTTATCTGGTTGCTCACTACGTGCTCTTGCGCGCCGAATCCAATCAATTAAAAATGAAAACTGTTGCCAGCGCGAGAAAAGAAATATCATCTGTTTTATTGATACATACATACGTACGTATTAGCGTTTTATATAATATAGATTATGTATGTATTAAGAAAAGCGTGGTTCTTATCCGTTCTTACTTAAAGTAATTTTAGCATGGAGAAATTTTTTTAAAATTATTTTTTCTTGAGGGGTGTGTGTGAATTTTATGATTTTTTTTACCTATTATTAATTTATTTTTTATTTCTTCCAAAAGTTACCGAATTCCATTTCCTAGTTTTTCTATTATTTTTCATGCATAAAGCAGAAAAATCTTCTTAAGCCACAAAATTTTTAAAAAAAATTTATAAACTATTTTTGTCATTGTCTAACTATTATATAAAATTTTTTTAAATTTAATTAACAGAAAATTTGCTTTGCATAGTTATTTTAAACACTTAACTAAAGCACTAAAATAATTAAAAATAATAATATATTATTTCATATTTATTTGTTTTGTAACCAAGTTAAAAGTTAGATTGAAAAAAAAAATGTTTTTTAAAGAAACATTAAAAAAAAAATTTCTCATTTTTTTCACGGATTCAAATTTTCGACTTTTCAAAATTTGATCAAAAAAATGAATAAATAAATAAATAAATAAAATAAATAAGTAAATAAAATAAATAATTAAAATAAATAAATAAATAAAATAAATAAGTAAATAAAATAAATAATTAAAATAAATAAATGAATAAAATAAATAAGTAAAAATTATCACTTACTTAAAATAAAGAAAATTATTTTTATAAACTGCTTGCGGGAAATATTTGATTTTCGCAATGAGTTCATAAAGATTACAGAATGCTCAATAAATAAAACATTAAGGAGTGTAAACTTTCAACACATGTAAAAATTAAATGATAGTTTATTTTATTTTATAACCGTCGTTAAACAGCCGTCTCAATTTTTGGTGCTCGTCTACCAATGGTCAACTCCATAAACTTATAATTTTGAACCCAATCCAGATGACAAGGGAACTCTTGGATCAAGTATTGGAAGAATTTTGCCTTCGTGGAGGACATTTTGATGGAACTAACCCGCATTTGCGTCACATGGAGAGGAAAACCACAAAAACCTCCCATGGTTAGCCTTACGGCAAGAGGAATCCGTCTACACCAAGGATATTTTCGTCAGCACTGTGATCGGTGCGGAATTCGAATCGACCAGAAATAGCTGGGATTTGAAATCTGTTCACCTGATTGCAAGGCGAGTGCTCTAGCCCCTGAGCCACCAAGGCAATTAAACGACATAGTCAAGAATACGGCTGAGACTTATATTTTAAAAGTTTTTACGCAAATTTCGTATCTATTGAACAAAGATTATGTTTGTTTTATCAGCTAAGTAGTGACTTAATCTTACTAATTAATGTATCAAAATAGGAGCTTCAATGACTTTCCATAATGTTGCTAGTTCTTAAGTGACCTCAACCATCGCCATCTTAGATTTTAGGTTGAGTTTTTGATTTTCGTTTTCTTGATTTTTTTTTTTTTTTTGTGCTCAACAAACTTTTGATGATAGATTATTATTCGATGATAGATTATTCATACATTTCAAAAGAGGTGGAAAATCAAGGAGTCGCTTTATTAGATTCGAAAAAATAACGCTTTTTAATTTTTAAAACTTCTATGAAATTTCCTTCAAAATTATAAAATCAATGAAAATATGCGATTTGTAGTTTTGATTCTGAAATTTAGAACTACAGATTTATCAGTTTTCAAATTTTAAAACTTTAATTAATCAGTTTAAACTGATGAAAACCGATTTGGATGCTATTAAAAAATTCTTATAACCTAAATTGCTCTAAAACAAAGATATTAATCAAAAATTTGAAAGCAGACAAATATATACCATTCAACTGCCTTTCAAAAGCTTCTAATTGCAGAACTGTATTGGTAGGATGTTGTCGAATAAAATTAAAACAGATTCTAATATACCGCACACTTTAGCGACCTTATGTTTTACATGTATTGAATGACATAACCAAATAGAGTAAAAATCCACCAACAGTTAATTTGTGAAAATTAAATAAAGAGATTTTGAATTTCGCCTCCCCGTCTTCACCCTTTTGACAGTTGAGTTCAATAGAGAGGAGAAAGACCTCTTATAGTATTGCAATAAACTTTAATATGATTTTATAATTATTTTAAAAAATAATTAACCTCTTAACTGGTTTACTCTTACAACGAACATGCTATCCTAAGTCAGTCTCAACCAGTTTACCCGTACAATGTGAAAAATTCTGATTAATTTACCGACATTTTGGGTGGATCATCAGTAAAATCCATTTACCTATAAATCCATTTTTACCTTCAAAGATTATGCCGTAAGTTTCACAGTAATATTTATTTAATTAGAATGATTTTACAGTAATTATTACTGTAAAAATTATTGTATATTAGATCCTTTTTTGTTTCGTAACATGGTTATATGGTTTATTAGAATTTTAACGATTCAACAGTTTTTTCAAGGCTCATGAACGAATTATATTTAAATGTATTGAAAATTGCGTCAAGTGTCAAGTAATTTTTGTTTTCATTTTAGTGGTTTGAATTTCTTGGACCTGATGGCTCGACAGGGGGCAATCGATAATCCCCCGAAAACTCCATGCGTGATGGGGTTTGAATGCGCTGGAACTGTCGAAGCTATTGGAGAAGGTGTCACAGAATTTAAGGTAATATTTTGATACCTAACTTTACAATACATTGCCGAACGATCAAAACAAATTTATAAAATTATAAAAACAAATTGTTTTGTAAAGAGTTTGTTTTTCCTTATAGTTTTTAGTTTTTTATAAAAAATTAAGCTGTTCCTTAATACGAAATGTAGAAAAGCTTTGCATTTTTTGAAACGATTTTTCCTCATTCTGAAATGACAGTATTGTAATATCTCTCTTAATTCGTTGTTAAATAACCCAAAGCATTGTGTGAAAGAATGCTTTATTATAAGTTAACACCAAATCGAGGGTTCATATATACTTTAAAGGGTGTAGTTTAATCTAACAACAATGTAAGATGATATTACACCAAGATAACGCTCAACGTTGTTTACACCATTCGAGAACAGTTTTCGCTTCCCAAACACGCCAATAGTGGCATTTTTTTTGTAAAAAGTTTACTATTGAATAAGGAATAGCGTGAGTTTGTTGTTTTGCCATTGATATACATCTATCGAAACAGAAGTTCCCCGTAATTAAATGCAAGTATGTTTTTAGTTGTTGTTATAAGGATAATTATATTTTAAATGTATGAATTAATTAAATAGTTTTATAATATTTTATTTTTCAAGCCTGATTCAAATTCCTCTTAATTTTATTATCTGCGTGCTACGCTTATAATTGATTTACAAACTGATTATATTTTAAGAATAAGTGCGTGTATGTTTCCTAAACTAACTGTTCTTACTTTAAATTGTTTCTTAAAAATAGCTTTACTGATTCGTACGTGTATCAAATCTTATTGTTTTTATAAATGGCAATTTTACGGAATGTCAAGATGATGGCAGCTACTTTTTACCAGCTTGAATAAGTGAAAGATTTTGGTGTTTGACTACACCAGAAGCTATTTTTGGTTCTGTGTGTAGTGTGAACATTTATCTGTAGTATTTTTCTACACCACTTTGTGTAAAGTAGTTGCCTTAATTTTGGTGCTGAGAGACACTAACATGTTTTACAGTTTATGAACAAGTCACAAAATACTTTGTAAAAATTTTTAAATTATGTTTTTATTTGTTTGTATGCTTCTTTAGCCAACAGTAAAAATGTTAAAATTGAAACCTTAGGAACGATAACGAAAATATACCTTAAATTATTAGTCCATAAAATTGCATTCTTTTTATTGCTTCCTAGTTTTTTATAGTAATTTCTATTTCATAAGGATATCGAGACATTTTCTTACAAAAAAAGAATTATTCTATCGGATTTGTTTTCCTTTTTACGTATAGAAAAAAATTATCATAGTCATAATTTAAATGTTAGCATTTCATTTTTTTTAATAAAAATTTTTTAGGATATTTAAAAAAAAATTTTTTTCAGATTTTCTCAAATTTTAATGGTTTAATTTCTTGAAATATATAGTTTAGAACTTTTACATTTCACCGATTGACATTCTTTTATTGATGTAGTTGATTTTTGAGAGATTTTATTTCATTAAAAATATTAAAAAATAATGTGGCTCCTTTCAGAATTAAAATATAAAATTTACTTTAATATATTAATTTTTTAAATATTAATTTGTTAGGATATTTTTTTTAATTTTTTTTCTAGACAACTAAAAGTGTGAGATTTTTGTAGCGTTTAATGGTTTAATTTCTTTAAATACATAGTGTAAAAATTTTACATTTCACCGATTAACATTATTTTATTAATTTAGCTGATTTTTATGTGATTTTATTTCGTTAAAAATATTAATAAATTATGTGACTTTTTTTCAGAATTAAATTATAACATTTTCTTCAATATTAAATTGTTCAAGAGCATTTAATATTATATAATACTGTTATTAGTAATAAAAGTTGTGATAAACGTATTAATTAATCGAAAAGAGGAATTAAAATTGTGCTTTGCTTTTTTTACTCTTAGATACATCTAAGTCCCTTTAATAATTTCTGCAAGAAAAAAGTCACAAAAAAGAACTATATTGTTCAGTTTTTTTTTCCTTCTTTGATTTACGAAGATAGTCAGATTATAACTTACAATTTCGACAGTTTACCTCGTTAAGAAAATTTTAAGAGAGAAAAGAGTTGTTTAAACGGATTGCCTTAAAAGCTCTTAAGAATACTGAAACATATTTTCTTTTCAAGTTAGGTTTTTTTTATGCTTTTTAATTCGTTATTTTATTCAAAAATAAGCTAATTTCGAGGAATTTGATTTCGGCAATTTAAAAATACATTATTCGGAATAATTAATTCAATTTTAAAGCATTTTTCATTAAAAAAAATTTTTTTTAATAAAAACTGATGAAATTAAAATATAATTATTTAACACTTGGAAAAGATGGAGAGGTTTACAAGGAAGGTGCAAAAACTGACACTAGCCAATTATGTTGGGTTTTGTTGCGCTTGAATAGTCTTAAAGTAATGATAAGCGAAAAACTTTTTGTGTGCACCTTCATTTCGGTTATATTTGTCATCAATTTTCGAAAAATAATTTTTTTTCACATGGAACAATCGTATTAAAGTGCAGTTGCTGGATACAAATTTACTCAGCAAATACTATCGAAAACTACCTTCGGAACACGGCATACTCGCTCTAAATCTTATTCCACCTCTAAATATTTGTTACTGCCGACCGGCCAGTGTAGGGATCAGGAAACTGGTCTTGAATCAGAAAGGTTCTAGGTTCGAATTCCGGGCAAAGCATGGATGTTCTTCCGTTCTCTGTACTATCTGTCCTCACTGTGGGAGCAACGTTGGCCCACCTAATATGGTCCCCTTGAAAAAGTGGCCAACAAAATCTGCACTTCAGATGCCTTCATGACGAAAGGTTATTCTCCAGGTGGGCATTGGGAGAAAAAAAAATATTTGTTGCTTAGTTATAGATACCCCAATATGCAATTTAAATCTTTTTGTAAAAATATTTTGTTATAAAAACAAATATTTCTAGAACAGAAAAGTAGACCAAACTTCTTCCTTGTATAATTCTGCTATTCGAGTATAATTCTATTATATCTCGTACTATGTATTCTATACATTAGATATTTTATTAATATATAAAAAAAAGAACGAAGAAATATCATGATTCAAAAATGACAATTTAATTAACCTCCGTTATAGTTCATCTTCAAATATTAGCATTCTTCTTTTAACTAACATGTATGTGCTTCTGTTTCATTATAGCATTGGAAATATTGACTCCCACTGATAAATATATCAAAAAAGTTTGTTGCAAATCTTTCTTAGACGTATAGCTGAAAATTATTACCGTGAAAGTTAATTGTTGTTGAACTTAATAAATTTAATAATAAAATATCTCAATAAATGAAAAAGTTTGTAATTGCAATTTATTTTTAAAAAAAATTGGAATGATCGGGCCTTCAGTGCTTGTAGAACTTCAGCTGACAAAAATTATCTTTACAGTAGTATAAATTAAATGAATCATCATTTGACAGTTCATAAATTAATCTATTTGATTGTTTTTTCGATTTATTCATTTATTTTAATTAATTTATTTTTCATTTATTTATATTTTATTCATTTTTTTTGTCGAGGAACAACATATCTATAAAAGGTAAATAATTCTTAGCTGTTATAGAATTTTATAATTTCGGAATAAGCTATAGACTAGGCTTATCTAAGTTGTGATATCTGTTTGAAAGAAAAGAATTTGCATTATTTGCAATAAATGGTAAGTAAAAAACGAAGACATTACAGAATTCAACCTGCAAAGGATTCAATAATTTCAAAATACCATGATAACTTTAGGAGTCCAACTTTTTCATTTTACTGTATAATGATGTCAGAAGTATTTTTAAAATCCGAATTAACCAAGTTTTATTCAATAATACATTATTAGAAAATATCTTTTCTTCAAAATGCTTCAAACCTTCCCTCATTTTCTTTGAATTACAACAGAAACAAAAAAATAAATAAAAGTATAAAAAAATAAGTAAAAATCGGCTATTAAAAGATTTATTTTATATGAGTTAATGAACATAGCAATTAGTCTCAACTCAATCCCTTGTTAGCATTAACCGAATTTTTCTCAATGAAAAGTAAAAAAAAATCGTCAAGAGTCCCTGGTTTAAAAGCAATTAAAAAGAAAATAGTTACATTCATTAGTTTTACATAGTTATTATTTTTTTAAATAGTGAGATAATGTTATTCACATTTGACATTTGCAGAAATATAAAATACGAAGTTAAAATCAGACGCATATTTTCCCAAAAGTTAAAAATAATAGCATCATCATTTAATTGGGATAGATTTAAGACTATCTGAAAATGGATTTTACTGTAAAAGGGATTTTACAGATGATGCAGCCAAAGTGTCGATACTTCATATGGTAATTTGATCCCGAATTTTTTACAGTGTATCTCGGAAAATATTTACCCGATTTTCTATTTTTTTAGAGATCATAAATAAAAAATAATCAAACTTTGAATGAAGTTTTCCCTTTTTTATAACTCTTGATTTTAATGTTTTATAAGCTTCAAAGGTTCTTTTTCAATGGATTTTTAATGCACAATAATCTTTAAAAAAATACAAGTATGATTTTTTGAATAATTGTGAGTGGCGTCCGTTTGAATCCATCTTAAATTTTAACCATATTTTTTATTCTCTATGAAACTTGAAAGTTGGATTATTTAATATAATTATTTAAGGCGTTTCTTAGATATTTCTTTGTTTTTCATTCACAGGTAGGAGATACCGTTGCAGCTTTAACGGAATACAAAGCATGGGCAGAACTTGTGTGTGCTCAGGCAAAATATGTGTACGCTTTGCCTCCAGGTATGGGTGCTCAAGAAGCCGTGTCAATCCTCATGAATTACGTGGTTGCCTATTGTCTAGTATTTGATATTGGAAATTTACAAAAAGGGCAGAAAGTCATAATACACTCAGCAGGCGGGAGTGTGGTAAGTAAAAATTCTTGTAGCTTTCATTTAAAAACAAAAGTAGCTTTGCGTTGTACGTAGCGAAAAGAATTCTAGTAAAATTACTGTGGTGTTTGGTAATAACATTTCTGGTAAAAGAAAGAGGGGGAAAAATAAAACATAATTCTGGTCATAGAAACCAAAATATATGGTACTAAAGCCATTCATTTGGTAATTTTTCCCTTCATATAGTAACTGTTTACTGGAAATTTTGGCTTTTAAAATTATTGTTTTTACCACACATTTAGTAAAAAAAAATACAAAACTGAAAAACAAATTTATAACCGAATAGGTGGTTTTTATGCAGTGCTCTAAAGCATGATGATAAAATTATCAAATTTTATCACATTTTATAAAACCGTATTTTATTAGTAATTTTACCAAAATCATTATCAGAGAGCTTCGGTAAAAATTTCCGAGAATTTTGGTGTTCCCATAGAGCTAGAAACACGGTAAACAGTGTCTTTATTACCCGCGTTACCTTATTCTGGTAGTATTAACCGTAATTTTTCTCAGGGTGTGTGCCAAAATTATGTATAAAAAAATGAGCAAGAGTCATTTCAGATCATGAAAAGAAAAGAAAAATTATTTAAAAAAAAAACACCTCAATAATTGAGATTTGTTAGCAACTGAACCGAAATAACTTAGAATATGCAAAGTTCTTGATGAAGGGACCCATGTTTAAACCTCGAGAATGACTAGTTTATTCGTATTTTGATAAATTTCAACACTGAACTCAATGTTAAAGAAAACTCCTCTTCATCTTAAGCTAACCGTGACAGGCCTTTATGGCTATCTTCACCACGTAACGAAGCTGGTTAATTTTAGTCAAAAATTCCTCCACGGTGGTTAGTTTGACTCAGTGCATGATTCGTTATCTCTTTAGTCTTCTCAGTTGGATACAAAATTACAAGATTCCGATAGGGTTTGACAATTCTTGAATAAAATAAAATGAATTTCGGCTTTGTAAATCAACGAATAAGAAATTATTTATCCTTTTTCCACTTTTATCAAACTCCTTTTCTGTATTTAGTACAGATACTTCGTTTCAGTCAATCACGTTTCATCAATATTTCGTGCCCAATACCTACGAGTTTATCTCTTATTTTTCCTTTATGCTTAGTTAATAATTTTAAACGTGATGAAAAGTTTCAGTTTTTTCCTACATATCTGAAACAATAGGACTGATATAAACACTTTGCATAAACCCATTGAGTTGGAGAAAATTAATTTCAAAAAATAATATTTAGCTGTTAATAAAACATGTTCGTAAACATTCCATTTTATTTAAAAACTCGTTTATGTTAAGAACGTTACTAATTGTATAAAGACTTATAAATTTACACCATTAATTCAGTGATTTCAAAAGACCTGGCCCATAAGAAGAGTTTCATGGCTTTTCTCACATATCTTAATTTCTCACAAAATGTCTTTTGAATCGAAAGCTATCTGCGATATTCGACTGATGATTTCGTATTTTCTTAATTGAATTCAAGTATGCAACATTACTGGTATAGCCGATCGGCCGCTGTAGGGGTTAGGGAACTAGCCTTCATCAGAAAGGTTCTGGGTCAGAATCCCGGGCAAGGCATGGATGCTCCTTCCTTCTCTGTATTATCTGTCCTTACTGTGGGAGCAGCGTTGGCCCACCTGACATGGTGCCCCTGAAAGAGTGGCCAACAAATCTGCTCTTCAGATGCCTGTATTACGAAAGGTCATTCTCCAGGTGGGCATTAGAAAAAATATATATATTCTTAAGAAATGTGTTTGGTGGGATGCTCTCGAGCAAATGTTCCTATTAATGATTCTTGATACAGCGAGTGAATAAAGAAAAGAAAGGGCATTAAAAAAACATTACTGGAATAACAGATTTAAATCATAAATATATATTTTTTTGCTTGTCGAAATACATGTCGTAACTCGATTAACAGCTCGATCATCTAGTAAGCTTTGCTAAATATTCTTAATCTCTTTTCCTTTAAGGGTCTCGCTGTTGCGAATCTTTGCAAATCTGTATCTGATGTGACTCTCATCGGAACAGCCTCCAAACATAAGCATGAAGCAATAGCAGAATATTTTACTCATTTATTTGATCATAGTCAAGATTATGTGCAAGAAACTAAAAAGTAATTATTTAATTTCTAATTATCTTATTGTATTTATATTGTGTGTAGAACTATTAAGAGAAATACCCTTCAGAGGTGAAACCTTATTAGGGAACTCCTTCCCCTGTTTCAAAATTTGTTCAAAAAAAAAAAATATAATAATAATAAATAAATTAAAATAAGGAGTTTTAATAACTTTTGATTTATTAATCGGATTTTCAATTACTATAAAACTCAATCTCAATGGTTTGAGATCTGAACTTTAAATATGCTGATTAGTGAAGACGTTATTTTAAGTCACGAGATCAGACAGAAACCTTCATTTTCTCTGAATAAATATACTTTTTTTCCGACGGTATAGGATAAAATGAAATTCGGTCGAATTCCGAACACAATTTCATGTAAAAAAGAATCCTTAATAATTCTTTATTATTTATTAATGTATTGTTTAGACGAAAAAATTTTGGATTTTAAGCTATGCAGATATTTCGATCATTTTAAAGTTTGTAATTCTAAATAATAAAATACAAAATTTGAGGGAAATCACTTGAATAGTTCTTGAGAAATAAAAGTTAAAATCCGATCATAAGATCAAAAGTCTTGTTTATTTAAGCCCAAAATTTATCTATTTTAATTATTTCTTTATTGATTTTTGAACACTGTACAAAGTATTCTAAAATTATTCTTACTACTTCAAGATTCTATTTAAACAAACATATAAATCTTGGAATTAACGTTAAACGTTAATTCCACGACATTAAACGTTAATGAAATTCATTTTTACTCAACTATTTGAAAATTAATTAATAAAAAAGTTAAACATTTTTCAATTCAAAGATCAGAATGAAACAATATTTTTACCCTAGATTTGTGTTATTTCTAACAACGAAATGCATTTCTATACGAAAATATTCATCTCTCAGTTATTGCGAATCAAATGATGACAGTTTGCTATATTTTTGATAAGATGTTATTGCCTTTTGTTTTACGATTTCCCATGAACTTCATTAATTTTTGCTAGAACATAAAACAATGTTTCTCTAACATTATTTTCAAATGACAGCATAAAATAAAATAATGCTTGGGTGATTTTTATAAGTGAATTAGATTTGCAAGAATTTGTTAATTTCTGTGTTTTATGATTTCTTATTCGTTTTATTAAGTTTTATCATAAATTAAATCAATGTTTTTCTAACATTCTTATAGGTTGTTGCCAGATGGAGTTGACTTAGTTCTAGACTGTGTTTGCGGTGAAGATGTCAATAAAGGATACAGCCTACTGAAACCATTAGGCCGCTATATTTTATATGGTAAGATCATTTATTATTAGTTTTATTGACTAATTTCACTGTTATACTGAGATTATCATGTGTGTATCTATCTATCTATCTATCTATATATATATATATATATATATATATATATATATATATATATATATATATATATATATATATATATATATATATATATTCTATTTTATTTGTTGTAATTTTTATAACAAAAATTTTTTGAGTGCTCCTCACACTATTGTATTAATATATTTTGCTTTGGCTTTATTGATGCAATATCTCTCTGTTTTGCGGATATAATCGTGTGGGCTGATGAAAAGATTATATCTTTTTTTTTCCGGATTTTTAAATAAAATTTCATCCACTTTTTTTTTTCTTCTTCTAAGTTGTTGTTTGTTATTTTTTTACTTATTATTTCCCCCCCCCTTCTTTTTTTCATATGTCTATAATTTTTCTTTGTTTTATTCTACATTTTGAACATATATATATTTTTAATATTCCTAAATACTTTTTATAAAATCAAATGTTTTCTGATTTTTAACAAACATGAGTTTGAGTCAAAAAAAATTTTTCGATTCAAACCCCTGCGAAATTTTCCTCCACTATAACTGTGATGTCTATCAATGTTTTCAGTGCTTTTTTAATGGTTTGAACTGTATATATATATATATATATATATATATATATATATATATATATATATATATATATATATATATATATATATATGTAGCACGAAAGAAAGATAATCAAAATCTCTCAGCAAGAAATTTAATTACTCAGTTCTTATGTAATAAATAAAAAGTAACGAAAAAGCATCAATAACGCAATACAATCTTATCTTGAAATGGCTCACTTGATCAAAAATACATTAAATTACGAAGCAAAACTAAATTATTGCAATTAGACCTATAATAGCATGCCTTTTTTTTTCACTTTCCTACTGGGTTTGGATTAATTCAGATTCACCACATGTTTAGATAACAATGTTTATCTTACATATAAACGGCGTTGAAAAGTAGACATAATTATGAGTTTACAGTATGTTAGTCTCCGCATCCTTTTGAACCAAACCCAGAAGACAAAGGAACTTCTGCATTAAACATTGGGACAAAATAACCTTCAAGGAGGAATTTTTGATGGGGCTAACCCGTATTTAAATAACATGGAGAGGAAAACCACAAAGACCTCTCACGGTTAGCACGATGACAAGGTGATTGTAACCCATGATTTGCTCGCCACTGAGCACTGTGGTTGGTGCAAGACATCAATTATTCCAGGCATTTTTTCTAGAAAAGTAATTCTTATATTCATTTATAGGGACATCAAGTATTGTATCTGGAGAAACGAAAAGTTTTTTCAGCTTCGCAAAATCAGTAAGTATTTTGATTTCTTTAATAGCATAATTTAATTAGAAAAATGTAATAAAATTTGTATTATAATTATAAATAAGATTTTCTTTTAACATACCTGTTTCATTGTAATATGTTCTATATTCTGTACATGAACTGTCTTTTACTGTTCCACTATTACTGTAAAAAGACCATGCTTTTGCTGCTCATCTTTTACTATAACTACTTCATTTCTAGTGGTGGCAAGTTGATAAAGTGAGTCCAATAAAGCTCTTTGATGAAAACAAAATTCTAGCAGGTTTCCATCTACGCCACTTACTATATCAACAAGGGTGCCATGACTATGTTCGAGATGTGGTCGACAAAGTATTTAAACTTTGGGAAAACCAGAAAATTAAAGTCATAACTGACTCGGGATGGGCCTTTGAAGACGTGAGTAATAAGCACTTTCAAGTTTAATTATTATAATTATTAACTATCATTAACACACTATTATTCCAAGTTAAGGTAATGAGCTTACTTTTTCAATGTATTAAAATAACTAATTCCTTTTAAGGAGACCATTAAATATCACATCTAGGTTTATTAACCATTGACTTTCCAAGTATCTAATGGATTATAAAGAAGATATTATCTTCTTTATATCAAGACAGAAAAAAATTTATTCCACTAAAAGTCAAATTAACTACATTTAGTCTATAAAGAAAATTTTCTATAAAAATTAGTGAGACCAGAATAAATCGCACCTTCTGGACATTCTTCCCCTAAAATAATAAGTTTGAACAGTTATTAATATCTAATTAAATTACTACTCAAGAGTTAATGCTAAAGACTAGTAATAATTAAATAGAACTATTTATCTTTATTTACATACAATTAGTATCGAATAACTGTTAAACATAAATTTAAATTAATTACAAATTAAGTTAATTTATAAAACAACGAAATTATCTTCCCTCTAACAATGAGATTTTTATGCATCTAGATAAAATTGATATTGAAGTCAAATTAAACATTGAAGATAATTAATAAACAATATTCGTAAATTAAACTAAGTTGTCAGAACCAAAACATCTTTTCTCTAAGTGATTAGTAGTTTTATGGGCATAAATTTAAAATACGAAATAAACCTGTTGATTAGTTCTTGAGAGATTTACAAGACAAAAAAATTTTTTTTACATAAATAATTATAAAAACTTAAATTATCAAAGAGAAAATGATGTGAAATAAACTTAATTAATGTTTATTAAGACTTGAAATAAAATGAAAGTTAAGAGTTTTTTCTTGTTTTTTACTTCACTAGGTAGCCGAAGCTATGCAAAAAATGCATGATCGCAAAAATATTGGTAAAATTACTTTGTTGCCTGATAAAGCTCCTAAGCCACAAGTAAGTGAGCTAAAATTTATGTCATTTCTATAAATTATCTCCTGATAATACGACAGGAATGAAGTATGATTTTTTTAGGCAAAAGTCTCTACGAATATATAATCCTTGATATTTTACAGGCAAAAGCATCCTCCAAAGATAAAGAGGGTAAATCTTTCTCGGGCGATAGTACGGATACAGATGCCAAGGATGAACAAACACCGCCTCCTTGTAAGTAATTATGTTTTTTCTAAAGCAATTAAAAATGTTTTCACATTTTTCTTCCAATGTTTAAAAAAATTCACATAGAGAAACTAAACTCTCACATTCTGCATAAAATATGTTAAAAGTATCAATCCGATTTTAAGTAAGTTATAAAATTGTTGTAATTCTATAATATTGCGTAAAAATAATATCATATACTATCCAAGAAGTGTCTGAATGCTTCCAATTTTATTGAAAAATATTTATTCTTATTTATTAAAAAATTACTTTTTTCTGTAAAATAAAGGGAGCAACATTACTTTGTGCAAATAAAGGATTTTGTATGAACACTCAGAATGTTTCCATTATCGTTTTCTATTTTCTACTACAGTTTAAACTTTTTATTTTTAATAAAACATTGAGACTTGAACATTATTTGATAAAAGAAGCACTGATTTACAACAATTTCAAATTAAGTAAAATTTGATGGATAACACTAAGGAGAAAAAAAATTTCCGTTGCATGAGATATTTTGTAACAAATCTTGAATAATTTTACATCGATGATTTCAAATTTGCAATCAGTTTCTCTCCCAAAATATAGATTTTTTTAAATGACACTTTCAATCTATCTTTCGTCGAAAGATAGAAGTTTAAAAACGTTATATATAAAAAGGAGTTACATAAATGGTGCGATAACCTTCTAGGGCAATTAGGGCACTTCATCAGGATTAAAATTGCATAAGATCCCATACGCGTAATGTTTTCCTACGCCGCTAAGTGTTCTTTCCTACTAAGAACTGTTTCTGAACGTCATAATAGGGAAAGCGCCCTTAATGGCGTATGACGACATTTCTGAGCATGAGTTTCTATGCAATCTTAATCATGATAATTTGCCCTAACTCCTTTGAAAATTGGTCGCAACGTTTGCGCCATCTCCTTTCTACTAAAAATAGACTGAAAATGCCGTTTTAAAAATATCTGTAGCCTTAAGAGTAAAAACTAATTTCAGGTTTGAAATCTCCACACCCGAACTAGGAAAGATAAAGTAATTGTAAAGATGGGCCAAAAAATTTGTTCCTTAGGGTAGTTTATATACATTAATGCTATCAGACAGTATGCTATCAGACTTTCTACGGAATTCCTAGTCCAGTACAGTCCTTGTACAACCGTCGTTGAACAGCCGATCCAATTTTGGATTTACGGCTACTAATGTTCAACTCCGTAGCCTTGTAATTTTGAACCAATCCAGAAGACAAGAAAACGCCTGGATCAGTTCCGCCAGAGGTAATGATTTGTTATGGGAACATGGAGGACTTTTTGACTCGACAGATTTAACTTGCATCAGTCACCATTTACTACAAGAGGAGTCTTCGGCCAGTGGGAATCGAACCCACGAACTCTTGGACTTGGGTCCAGTGCCCTACCAACCAGGCTATCCCGGCAAAGTATGAAATTATTAATATTTCATACATTGCCAATGGCGTTTTATGCATTGGCTAGACCAGTACATAATGATTCACATGTTTTCTAGTTCGCTAAGAGAGAATTTGTCATTCAATAGACGGCTTAAGCATTCGTTCGATTATTTCATACTTTCCTAAAAACGCGCCAAGCAATCTATACGATGACTTAACATTAGATAGAATCATAGCATTCCATACGTTAACAGTAACATATATTTCCTTACAAAGTTTTACTCATATATAAGTTTCACATGCAGACTTCTTTTGCGGATGTGGAGGAAAGCATTTTGTGGGCCAAAAACCTTAGATACGAGATACTTTATCATTTACAAGAAACTTAAAACAATAAAAAAATTGATTTAACAGAAATAGCTAAAGTTCTATTGAATACAATCGAAAATAAAGGGGGAAGAACAGTTTCTGTTCTTTTTTAAGAAAAAAGGTGGTCGGATCACCATACGTTGCATTTTAAGGATTAAAAGTACTCAGAATTCAATAATGGGAAAATCGGTTCTCCTTTATAGTTATTACTCAATAAAGATGGGTCATGTGATAGAAGCACATTACTTGACCGCTCGTCCGTCAAAATCAGCTCTCATGAACATAAACTGCTCTTCCCCCTTAGTTAATAATTTTTAAACATATTTTTATATTTCACTTTATGGCGCATTGACATTTCTTTCTACAATTAAAGCTTGAAATATTACTAAACTTATCTAGTTCTTAACTAATGTTTGTGACTAAAGAATTCAATATCTATACAAAATCTGGGAAGGATAAATTGTCAAAAAAAGGTAAATCAATATTCAAACAAGTTTAATCACAGTACAAAATCATTAGCTGCATATTTAATAACTTCCTTTGTAGGAAATTAACAGCCTGACTTTTTTTTTTTCAGGAAAAACTTAACAATGTTTCATTTGTACCATCAATAGTTTCCTCTTTTCATATGCAGAAAATAAAAGGGTTAAGTAAACTTCGTTATGCTTCAACTAATTGGCTTAGCGTTAAATTACTCGGTGTTGTGGTGCTTCCAGTTGCTTGTTAAAATTCTATCCCTTTGTTATTTAGCTCTGTTTGAAATAGTTTAATATCATTACGTATATTACAATGTTCCTTATCGTTTTAGAAAACCTCTCATTTTTCTTGGTAGTGCAATATTTGAAGGTTGTGGCAGAGTTAGAATGCCTTTGATTATTTTTTTTTTTCTCCATAGGTGCCAAACCTTTTTGAAATACAATAATTGTATCATGTCTGTTAAAGTTCCAAATATTAATACCATTTCTCAATAATTATACGTAGCGAAATTAGGTTCTAAAAAAATATGCGATTTCATTCAAATATAAAAAGTTGATTTTTTTTTTGTTCCAATTTTTATTATTCCAAAAATTAAATAAATTGATAAATAAAATAAAATGAAAGATTTCGTTTTAATATTAAAAGTCGCCTGCCGTTTTTTTTTCTTTCTTTTTAAAAAAACAACAACAGAGAAATAGAAAAAAAAATTTAATTAAAATAATAAATTAAATGGACATATATATATATATTTTTACCTCAATTTAAAGCTTAAATTAAAATTAACAAGTAATGAGAGAATATGAAAATCTAGCTAAATAATAATCTAATGGCGTCTTTTTTGATAAATTATAGCAAGTTTTAACCAAATAATTTTTTTAACAATTAGTTTTTAATAATTATTAATAGTTACGAAAGTATGCAAGCGTTTTCTGAAGAAAAATAGATAAATTAATGCTCTTAAATGAAAATATTTATTTATGTGAAATACATTTGGCATCTATACGAATTGTTGAGCACAAATCAATCTAGTCATGTGTAGCTATAGTATTTGTTTATATGTTGTGAAGAAAGTTGCAGCTATATTATGCTTTTTTATTGATATGAACAATATTAATTAAAAAAGCATTAAAAACTCTATTCTTGCCATTGAACTATGAATTTGTTTTATCTTGAAAAATTGTATGATATACAAAATTTGTAACGTTTCTTTTTTAATGCATTGCATCATGCTGTTTTATGCATCCAATTTTTGAAATATTACTTATAATATTTACAACACGTACATGCAATCTTAAAGTTGAAAACAAACTTAAACGTGCGATAAATGAACGAAATATAATGATGAATGGTTAAAGAAATAGTAATAATAACCATTTATATGTTAAAGAACGTGTTTTGTAACTTACGAGCTAGTATTTGCTTATTAATGATATGCAAAACATTTGCAACGGCTCGGTAGTAAATAAGATAAATTAATTGCAGCCTTAAGTGTTGCATGAGTCTACTAAACAATGCACTATAAAAACATAACTAAAATAATATTTCCCTTTTCGTTTGTTTATTCATTTTCATCCATTCAATTATTACGGTAACTCTGAAATACATTTTTCTGATGATCTAAATCTAAAGTATTAATATTTTATATGAACATTGATATTATACAATTAATTTATTAATTAGCTGGTAATATATGTAGAATATATATTACTTCATTTGGAACTTTTTTAAAAAAGAATATATACGTATTTGAATTGTTTCTTGCTGTTTTTTTGAAAAAGAAAGTTCATTTTATTTTTGCTAGAAACCTAACAAATCACATAACAAGATATTCATCTCTAGCAAAAATAAAAACTGCATGAAATATATTCAGAAACTAATCTGAAACCAAATGCATATTTCTTCTTTAAAGACATATAATTTAATTTTTGTGTTACCTAGTTTTTATAAACCCTCAGTTAATACAAAATCAGGAATTGTTTTACATTTTAGGATTTTAGACAATAAGTAATTTTTTTTCCCCACCTCACTCTTATTTTTTATGATTATTTCCTTTCCTACTATATTATATCATAAAGACAAGTTTTGGACAGAAAAGTGGTTTACGAATATTTTATACAAATAAAGTTTAATACGTCAAGTTTCAAAAAGAAAGATGTCTTATAAATTTAAAAGAAAATTCTAAAGAAACCAAAATCAGTAAGAAATAATACCTTATAACTTTTTAACATCGTTTCCAAATTCTTTGTTAGTTGCAGACATCACAAATGTTGTTAAAAGTGATCATCGTATTAACCTATCGAAATTCTAATTATTAGCTATTATTAAAAATTCGAATTATTTTAACCATTTGTTTTCATACCAAACGTTTTACAGATGTTCTTTTAATTATTGCTCAACATTTAAAATAAAATCGTCTGCGTTGAAAATCATTGCCAGATATTTTATCCAAAACAACCTAACAAATATTTAAAAAAAATTGCTTGTATTGTTGCCAACAAGCTTTCCTTTTGATTTTGATAAAAATAACGTTAATAAACACTGGAAAAAAAAGACTGTAATTTAAACCAAGAAAATAAAATCAGGATTAATATTTTTATAAATAATCTTTTAATTGGTACATTTAAGAAGTTTCTAAAAACAAAGATTTTATTTTTTTTATGAAAAACATTTAAGTGCTTAAAAAATAATGCTATTTTATAATGTTGTAAAAATATGGTTATTTAAGGTACTTTTATCGCTTAAAAATTAATCCATAATAAACTGAATGCTTATATAAGGTACTTTTTAAGTATGTTGCTACCTTAAGTTTCAATATAAATCAACTGTTTCCATTTTCTAAAATTTAATTTCTAGGAAAAATATTAATACATAACGTTAGCCAGTACTGTGACAATAAATGACAACAGCCTTATGTGACACACATTGAATACTAAAAACGTCACATAATCTAGTATCTTAATCATTCGGGGACATGAGATTGATTGCTCCATGAATAATCAAGATATAATTCTGAGCACATTACGTTTTCAATATTCGCAGTCATATATATAGCATAGATGAGGAAAATACAGATTTTATTTCTTTACATAAAATGCTTTATTAAAAATGAATATCGAACTATTAACTAATGCTCTCTCTCTTTAAGCGTAGTAAACTTTTTTTGTTAACTGCTTTAAAAAATCTTTGGATCTTATTTGTCTTTTTTAAAGCAATTAATTTAGAAAAAAATAATCGATTTTTTTAAACTGATATTTTTACGAATCAGAAATAATTTTGCTTATTTCTCTAAAATTTCATTTCTTTTTTTTACTTAAGTTATGTGAGCTTTACCCCCTCCCAAAAATGATGGTTTTAACTAACCATTACAGAGCTTGTATATTGCTTAATGTAACTTAGTAATATGAGATTTCTCAACAAGACGTTGCTGCTTAACGAGTTTAGTGCATTTCTGTATTTTATTTTTTACTGTATTCAAAATCGATGTTGAATCAATTGTTTTCAAAATAATTATAATGTTACTATGTTTAAAAAAATACTCTCCAGCACTTAACTTTCCTGGTAAATTTCTATTATAAAACCTTTGTGAAATCCATGTGTATGTGTTTATATTTTAAAACGTGTGTATCGTCCATGTTTATTAAATAGAGTAGTTTATAGCTCTAAGGAACAGTGTGGTTTTTGTGTGAACTTAGCAGGTGTGATTTTACTGCCATAATTATGAAAATAAATTTAATATTTTGAAATTGCTTATACATATAGATATGTCAACAAGTTCAAAAAAAAATAATAATAAATGCTTCAATAAAAAGTATTTATCAATCAAATATATATATATTTGTGATTTTTGAAGTTCTTAGAAATGAATCTATAAGCCAAATATTAGATTATAAAATTTAAATATTGAACTGAGTCCATTTTGTGCAAAAGTATTTATGATTGGAATATTTTTTAAACTGTTTAATTTGTATGGAAATATAATTTTTATACTAAAAGAAAAGTACATATCTAAATTTTTGTGAAAAAAGTTGAAAAGCGTTTATAATATAACACTATTGAATATATAAATTCTTAAAAATAAATTTAGTCGATATTGTTATTAAAAATAGTCAAAGTGTATTTTTGTGATGGTTACTTATTACAATAAATGTTGCAATTTTGTGATGTATTACAATTCATGTGATAAAATAAAAATTATAGAACTAGTGTAAGTTTCAATGAATTGTCACAATAAGGGTTTGTCTGTCTATCCATTGATACCTAGCGTACTTTTTTATAGCAACAATTCTACAAATTTATCGCATGTTCTTAGAAATTTCTTTTTGACATAAATTATTTAAAAGTATCCATTTCTATCTAAACATTATCAACACAAGACATGTGAAAAGTTTCCTTGATATGCTTGTTTTCATTTTTACATTCGATATGAATATTGCTTTTAGCGATATACAAAAAAGATTGTTAAGTGGCAATAAAAAGTCTGATTAGTTTCATAATGGAAATGAAAAAGTAGCCGAAGTGATTCAAATGACGCTCTTTCTAAGGAGGATAACACGTGAAAAAGGGAGCAGGTTATAAAACAAAAAGGCACAACTGTTAACAAAAAAAAAAAAACGATATTAACGAGGGGGGGGGGAAACAAGAACTATCACGGTAGCCAAGAGAACGCCGACGGTCGAAAAAGTCAAAGCAGGGCAGAATGCATTTCCTTGTGAAATATTCGAACCGGCCCTCGTAAGAAAGAAATAATACTGAAGAATAAGAAGATGAACTGATACTACAGATAAAGAATTTTGGTGCTATTCGATTATTTGCATTTAATTTGCTCTTTTACTATTTAATTTTAGCAAGTAGTTTAATAAATACAACTGAAAAAATATTTTCTTCCAATCTATCTTCCACAAATTTAGAATTTATGCTTTGCTGAAATTAAGTAAGTTTTCAAATAAAACAAATAGCTACATGCATAATTGTTTCAGCATAAATTTCTTAAGTGTCACTTGGAAACATTTCAATTGTCATTTTAAAAATAATGTTACAGCTCAACTCAAAACTGTGTGGTACCTTTTTTTAAATATCCGACCTTATTTTGGGTTTACGACTACCAATGTTCAACTCTGTAGCCTTGCAATTTTGAACCAATCCAGAAGACAAGGAAACTCTTGGATCAGTACCCCCAGAGGTATTAATTTGTTATGGTAACATGGAGGACACTGCAACTCGACAGATTTAACAAGCATCAATCACCATTTACTACACAAGGAATCTTGGGCTGGTGGGGATTGAACACACAAGCTATTGGACACGGGCCCAGCACTAACTAGATTTCGGCCAAAGATTCCCCGCATACCTCTTTAAAAATGACTCTTGAATCGTATAAAATACAGATGCCCAAAAAACATAGGTTTTGGGATGCAAATTTGGGCATTTTAAATTTAAAGCACTACTAATAAAGCTTATAAGCTAACTCTATTTTTGTCATTACTTTGAAATTCGGGTACCATATTTCAATGAGGTTAAAGCTCACCCAAGGATACATTTAGTAACTAACTTTAAAAGATGCTGTAGTTGTCCACTGTATTCTTAGAAAAAGATGTTTTAAACACATACAAAAATCAGGAATATAAAAACAAAATATTTTTAATTAGGTAAAGCATAAACCCTAAATAGTATTAAAATTTTCAGGGTTTCTTGTTCAAGTCAATTCATGTAAGGCTTAAAATTGTTTTCAATAACACCCTTAAACAAAATTGACTTATTTCAAGAGTTAATTTAAGAGTCATACAGGTGATCAGGCTACAAAGGTCTTTCTCTTTTATTGCATAGGATAAATTCAGTTCTTGATAATAGAAATTAACTTATAAGGATTTAACAAGTTCTAGCACGTACACTTGTTTGTCATTTAGTTGTATCAAAAATAAACACAGGCATAGGAAATCAAAATTGAGTACATTTTTATGCTTAATTCCAGCTAAGGTGAATTTGATAAATAGTCAACAAGGAGAAGTTTATAGAAACAAAAACAAATAACGCAATTAAATAATAAATATAAATTTTTATTGAAAAGCTTTTGGTATAAATTGCTTTATGTACATAATCATTTACTTAAATTCTATACTACAGCTCGTACTTTCATTATAGCCTCTACATTTTCACTAGGCAAAGATTTTAAAATAATGTCAAAGTCATTAGGAAATTCTTTGTAGATATTGTTCAGGAGAGAGCTTATAGGATCAATTGCACCTGGAAAGAAAGGGAGAAAAAAAACCATAAGCAAATCAATAAAATAATTTTTAAACCTCTATGAATTATTTATTTCCTGTCTAACCTTCACTACATGCACCAATTAAAAGTATGCAAGAGTATCTTTAACAAGGTATAAAATTGTTTGGTATTAATTTTATAAAATTAACAACTCAGATTTGAAATAAAAATATCGACAATGAAATTGGCAGAAAATTAAAGGATTTAACAGGGATAACATATGAAGATCAAGGATATGAAGAAAGGCTTATGTTCATTAAAGTGTTTCTGAGGGAAAAAATTAATTTTAAGGTGGAATGGAGCAGTTTTTCCCAAGAACAGCCCAACTTTACAGTATCATAACACTCGGGGAGAGCCAATTTTCCCCATTATTCATTTGCATTGGTAGATATGCATAAAATTAGTGTTTCATTTTTTCTAAGACCTAATTTCTCGTGTATAATCTACAGATTAACTGTTTAAAAAACAAAAAAATCATCTTTGTGGATCTTCAGACACAGAATATCTGCAAAATAATCTTTGTGAGCATCAGATATTGCAAACTTCCGTCAATTATAAAAGCGCACAAAAAATTTGTGTATGCGAATTCAGAGAAGCAAATGAGAACCTTATTAGTGAAATACATTTACCCTCGAAAAACTCTCCAATAGTTATTTTAATTATATATTAAAATTATATTATGTATTTATGTTATTTCCATTATTAATTAAAGCAGATTGCTGCTCTAAATGAGCCGTCATATAATCCATGGATAATACAGTGAATATTACCCTGTGGGTAATATGCAGGAAACTACAGAACTTCAAACTTTTTTAAAATGTTACAATATAGCGATCCGAAATCGCAAAAAATAAAAAAAAAATAATAATTCATGTAAATTAACTATACGCGTAGATGAACGACTTAATTAATACCTCTTTTTACGTAAACTGATAATCGCTTTATAAAAGCTAAATTAATAAATTTTTTACAAACACACTTTAAACATAAAAGACTAGAAAATTCCAGAAATAAAAATTATATGAAAGAAAGAGCAAGAATAAAATAAAGAAATATATGTATAATGATAAATTGCTCACCTTTTTTCAAACCAGAATGCATTAGTGTTTCTGAACTGATTTTCACTAGCTGAGGCAGATTTTCAAAGAGCTACAAAAATTTATATTGCTATTAATATGCAAGTACTTTCAAGAAATTAATAATTGAATTTGGGAGATCAAAATAGAACAATTGAAAAGTTATTCAGATGTGGCTACACTTTGATTTTACTGTCGAATAAAATGTCAATATTATCTATACAGGGCTTCAAGTGGCAAAAGATGGTTTTGGAGCATCTTTGGAGCAACAAAAAAGCAATTTTGGAGCAGCAAAACAAAGATTTGGAGCATAGTTAATAAATAGAATTAAAACAAGAATTTAATAACAAGAATTTTAAATTTCGTTCATTAATAACCTATCTAATTTTTTACACTTTTTTGAAGGTCCCTGCATTAAAAAATTAAGTTTCTTTTTGGTACCTTCCAATGCTGTCTAATATTCTGCTATCCTCGACTTAGCCTCAGATAAGAGGATCTGTCCGCTTTCTATAAATTAATATGTCTTTATTATTTTAACTATCTTTAATATTTTTTTCAGCTGCGGCTAAGAGATCCTGAGAAGCCTTCAATTTTTTTTACAAATCAATTTCAGCAGCTTTCAATCTGCTTTCCTCAGTCTCAGTGTTTTTCGCTTTTTTCGTTCTTTTTTCTCAACCTCTAATCGAGCAGAATAATTTTTAAATGCTACCACTTTAATCATATCTTTGTCAACTTTAAAGTTATTTAAATCCCTATTTTGTTGATATATGACACAACTTCTCTCAAACCATTCACACTATGCAAATTTAAACTTGCCTTATTGTCAAGTAGCTTTTTGTTCACCCTTAAACCTCTTTCAATATTGGCATTCCCATGTGGTACGCACAAAAGAGCTATGTTATAAGAGGATATTTGATAATTCCCAAAATTATCTTTCTTCACAAAATAGTTTTTCCAAAACACATCAATCTGTGCATATTCATTTGAATCAGAAGAATAACTTTCTGGTTCCCCATGTAACCTTGTCCCTTCATCTAGTAACAAAGATGCCTCTCCAGGCTTTATAATGGATGGGGTTACTGTTGTTAGATATCTTATTGACTTAATAGAAGTTTCTTCCATTCTCATTACAGGATGCAACACTTTAAGATGGTACAGTAATCTATTTTTAAGAGGCAATACTTTTAATAGATTTTTTGCGCATGCCAAGTAAAAAGACCTTGCACCTAAATACATAATTTTTTTTTCTGAAGAAGATGAGGATGTCATCACCTTTGTGGTATCTAGTCCAACATCTATCAAATTTTAATTTTGCCAAATTTCTGCGTTTTCTACATTCAATGATTTTAAGTCCTTTCCTGACAAACATGAAAAGCAGAACTCTTCAAAAAACGCCCTAACAATGCTTTAACTAAAAAAAAAGAGCTTTCGGCAAAAGAAATTTAAATAAATTCAATACTGAATGGCTCATACTATTTTTTAAATTAATAATTACTTTCCTTAATTCCGTAAAAGGTAATTCAAAACTGTAATTAATTTAACTATTATTTAAGGTCATTGAGTGTAATTTTCTTAAAATTTAAATAAATGTAATTTGTAATAGTATATTCAACAAAACATTAACAAGATTAATATTGATCATACCAAATTTATAAAAATATGTAAAGAATTAAGCAAATTAAGAAAACTTTAATAAATTTATATTACAAATGTAAATTAGTCAATGGCCCCTAATAATTTTTATTAAAATTGGTTACTTATAAAGTATTTCATTAATGAAATGATTAAAAAAAATTAAATAATTTTTAAATGCAAATACAATGAGTATTGAAGCTAAAAAAAATTTGTCAGAAGTAAATTATTATATTGTCTCTACACTTATAATATTTAACAAATCTGTGACAATTAAAATTTTTTATATCAATTGCTGTAAATCAAATCATTAAAAGATGAACTGAAGTATTTTTGAATGAAAAATCTTAAAAACATAAGATTTTTTGCTGCATTTAAAACATTGAAAGCCCCTCTCTTCATACTTATTTAAAATTTTGCCTCTAAATATTATTAAGTTATTTCCTAAAACAAAATAAGAGCACTGAAAATTTTGAAGGTAATAACACAATAATAAAATGCAATAAGTAAAAAAAAATATTAGTAAAAAAAAGTAATAAAATAAAATAATTGTTTAAAAACAATATGCAATTAGTGGGTGGTCCCACAGATAAAAAATTTACGTTATGAAACTCAATTAATTCTTATCTTTATTAAATGAAATGAATAAAAGGGAGATGGAAAGTTTAAAGTTATGAAGCTTTGTGATTCTTGACTGTTCTGAGGATCAACATGAAAATATGTACTTAGTGGATGGTCCCCTAGTTAATTCAAAGATCATGGTACTAATCTATAAATAGAATAGCGCAAGAAGGCCATTACCTTGCCATTGACGATGGCACTTCAATAACGATGAAATCAACAAGAGAAAAAAAAATTTCTTATGCTATTAAAATTTGGCAATGTTTAGTTGGTCCCCGAAAATTTTTTGGCGCAGATTCGGCGCAAATTTAACATAAAATGCCGTTTCTGCGCAGTAATGCGCAAATATACCGATTTGGCGCAAAATGCGCAATGTGCGCAGCACTTGAAGCCCTGTCTATATTACATAGATATATATTTAGTAAATAAAATCAGAATGCTTAATTTTTAGTAAATTTAATGCAAAAAATTCTAAATGTAGAATAGTATAGAAGCAATTTAACTGGAGTTAAGACATTTGAAACAATATAATAAAACAATAAAAAGAAAAATTATTTCAATTTTAAATATAATGAGAATATAAGTATTTACCTGTTTGTAACGCATACTGTGCAAGTAAACTAGACACTCAAAAACAGTAGAATTTTCCTCCTGATCCTCTTTCAAAGGGAGGTACTGGAGAAATACTGGAAATACCTTGTAAAGGGCAAAAAATACACGTTTTCATCAAATATTTAATAAAATGAGTGTTGAAAAAACATTCACAACTTATTCAAGTGGCTCAAAAGTTAAATCAGAACATTTACATTGTATAATTTAAGTCAATAGAAAATTTAAGTCAGTACAGTCATTTACGAATCCTGATTTAACAAGATTCCAGGTTTAGTGCAGAATTTTTGAATAAGTTGTTAACTTAAATTTAAACAGCCTTCATAAAACTCTGTTATAACAAGCATATCTTGGATCTGTGGTCTTTTCTATTGTGTAAGCCTTCAAAATAGGGAGCAATCAGTTTTAAAAAAATTTTAGTCCAGCTTTAAAAAATTTGAAACAAAATGGAAAAGAAAGCTATTCATTTTCAAGCATTGGCAAAGAACTCTTGTTAGCCCCTTGAAATAACCTTAGAAAATTAATTTTATGAATCATGTACTTTTATTTCATGTCATCTAGAATATTTTAAAGGCGAAGTAATATTAATTTTTTTTATTCATATTCAAGGCAGATAATTATTAACTCAAAATAAGGAAAATAAAAACATGTCGTAAATATGAAGGGAAATACAAAAAGACACCTTTGAAAGCAATTGTTACTGTAAAGTAGTGTTAATTGTTGTTGTACTACAATAACAATTGTTACTACAATAATACTACTGTATTAAAATAATGATGAAAAATCACTAAATATAATTTCTGTAAATTATTACTATTAAGAATGTTTTTATTAATTTAAAAAGCAGATCCTTAGCTACTTAAATAAGTTTGATTTTGTGTGCGTGGTATCTATCAATCAAAATTCTACCAATTTCAAGTAGTAAGAACACTTTTAATGTCTACTGGAGTATTGTACTTTACAAAATGCAAGCTTAGAAAGGTTTCTTAATCATTAAAATATAATTAAATTCAAAATTCAGTCAATAGATCCCTCAACACAATATAACACCGATAAAACCCATTCGGACACAGTATAGCCTCAATTCAGCACTTTTCCATTTCATTAGGGCAGGCGATTAAGTCGCGCAAAATCACTGGAAGCAAATAAATCAAACTTTTTTTTTTAAAAAAAATTAATAAACAAATAGTATTTTAAGTGACTGCCATTTTTAAAGAGTAATAAATAAATAGCTGAATTTACTTGCGCCTATGAAATGGAAAAGTACCGAAAATTCTAACCACTTTCCAACTAGTTAGAATGAATAAATCTAAATTGGAGCTCTATGCTAGATGGCAAAACAAGATTGTTTCTTTACTGCACAAGCTGAATTTATCTTCAAATAGAATTGACTGTTGATAAAATGTTCACTTTCTGACTAGCAAGGGATTTCCATTTTCCACCGATATTCATGCCTGCTGACAGTATAAATTACAATTGTTTTTTAATTGTAAATACATACATACATATATATATATATATATATATATATATGTAGATATTTCCTTCTTCTTCTTCAAAATTTAAACCACTTCACAATATAACCTGACTATCACAAAGCTGGAGAGAAGTAAATAAAATAAACAAAAATCTTACTAACAAATTTTTTCAAGAGGATTAATAAGAAAAGAAATATTTATATCGTCACACCTAGAATGAAAAACGTGAGGCGCACCCCTTCCATAATAAATTTATATCGCAACCAATATTCTCTTCGCATCAAAAACTATACATACATAATTCAGTTTCGGTGTAACAAAAATATAGTCTCAATTCACTTGTAAAACCCATTTTTTAAATTTTTTATTTCATTAGACATTTTATACCAATCACTGATAAAAATAGAGATATTTTTCTCTTGTATTGCAACACTCACTTACTGTAAATAACCTACTTTTTTATTAAAATATTTTTTCTTAATTATCTTCTTGAACATTTAATATTGTAGTTCCTAGCAATTATGTTTATCAAAGATAGTCTTACCTGATCTAAAGGCACACCTTCAGGATTGGTCTTAATTAATCGAGCTATAGCACCACAAACATTGTCTTTTGTGCGACGATCTTCTTCAGACGCAATCATATTTGATAAAGCTTGCAAATAAGTAGGGTACTGACTAAGCAAAGTTAAAGAATATTGTTTCTGCAAGTGAGAGTTTAATATAGAAAAATTTACAAAAATTAAAAAGAGAAAGGCACAATAAGTACAAATTATCCATGTATTGTTAAATATAAGCATACACAGATGTAAAAACTAATGCACGATGAGAATGAGCAAATCAGGAAGAAAAAAAACTTTTTTGATCTATACTAGATACATTTAATGACAAAAGTTATATTAGGTATAAAAAAATAGAGAAAGTAGATAAAAAAACCATTGTTTTCCATATAACAAGCAGAACAAGAGTTACTTAACAAATTAAATCGTGAAGTATAGATAAGTAAATAATGAATTGTTTTAATATTTAAAAAAATAAAACACTTATACACTTTATAATCAATGGCCAAGAAATTAAAATGGCATTTTTAGTGTGGCTCAACTGCAGCCACGGGGTTATTTTCATTGCATCTATTATCTACTGACAGACCTGCAAAGAGTTGTACAATTTTGAAATACTTGTGGTGTTAGAGCAGAGTTCCTTTAAACTAATATTTGCTACTATTTGCACTGCACTACTTTCAACCACGGAGTTGAAGGGAAGGGAAATTTAATGAAGATTGGTTGCATTTATTAATCTTAAAATAGTTAATAATTAAATAAATACACTAATGATTGTGAAAATTGCAACACCAAGATAAAATTGTGAGAAATTAATCCTACAAAATACTGACAGCTGTACAAATAAACGTGCTCAATAGTAGTACATGGGCAATAACTTTGTAAATCCAATGATTTGCCTGTCTAACCTCACTTTTTATTTCATGTAAGTTTATTAATAAGTTAAAAAATTATTTTAATGATAAATACCAAATCAACACAAACAAAAACTAGCAAATATATAAGTCAATTTATCTCATTCATTTAATTGGAGTAAAGCTAAATTACAACAAATTAAATAAAACCAAATTATAAAACTAAAAATTTATTAAAATCCCCAAATTAATATAAAAAAATTAGTGATAAAATACAAGGAAACTTATTAATCAAATTAAAAACAACACTTAAAAACTACCAAATGGAAAGTATAATTAGAAGAATCGATAACATAAATATTTTAACTTCAGACAAGGCAGGTTATAATGAGAAAAATTGAATTAAAAAAAAAAAATCTTAACTTAAAAAAAAAATTAAAAGAAGTAATTTATTGAATACAAAATTTATTGTGAACGTGAAAAGATAGAAAGACAGAACAAAAAAACTCAAAACAAAAATTTTTCACTTGCAAAAAGAGAAAGCTTCTATCTGCTTCTTTAAATAATCCTTTGCTTTTAGTAATAAATAATGGTATGTTCAATTAAAAACTATACTCTGCTTTTGTTTACAAAAGTAGACTTCCTTTAACAAACTCAAATGTGATTACACACACAAACCTTACAAATGATACCAAACCTCTGTGGAATCAGAATTTCTTCAATTATAAAAAAATTGTTTCTTTAATATTTATCAAATGAACATAGCGGACCATACAAAAACGTTTTGTTCTTAATAATTAATGGATGACCAGAAATATTAAAACAATGTAATAATAAATCCAAGATACTGCAAGTTAAGAAACAAAAGTGGATTAAAAAAAAACTAATGTGTCAATACTTTCTAGGCAGAAGTTCCTAACTCAAACATCCAATTGACAACACTTCAGAAGCGCTTAAGAATATCGCTTCATGACGGTCAACCCCCAAAATAAATTAGAGCTTATTTTTAAACTCTCAATCGTGCAAGCGCAAATTACAGTTGAAAACGGGTTTTGAAATCCTGCAGTTTGATAGGGTGTCAAATTTCCAGACAAATGGCTATGGAATCGTAATTCATCCCAAAGGCATTTTATGAAAGTTAGATAGCAACTATAAGCAGTTTTTGAACATATTATGCCATATTAAAAACATTATTTTATAATTTGTTTGATTCGAAATTAATTTCCGAAAATAATAAGATTTGTATTGATAAAGGATACTCAAAAACCAATTCTTTAGCATTTTCAGCCAGCACACCTAGTCCATAAACAGAATTGCTTCGAACCTCTTCATTTTCATCCCTCATTCCACCAAGAAAAACTGGTTGCAAATGACTTATGAAAGGCTTAACTGTCCGAGCCTCCATATTGCTCACTATGTCTGCTAGCGTACCAGTAGAAAAAGATTTTTCAGACACTGTGCAAGCTTTTTTCTACAAAAAAGAGTTGATATTAAATTAGGATGTAAATATATTTTTAAAATTCTCAAGAATATATAGTTCAAAAATAAGAATGAAAAGTATAAATATGCATATTTAATTTTAAAAATGCATAACCAAATTAATGCTTTTTAAATTCATATTTTATGTTTTGAGAAAGCAAATACTATACTTAATTGTTTTCGATATCAAATTAAATTAATTGATTATGACAGTCAAATATGATATGTAAATAAGAAAAATAATGGAAGTTAATCATATAATATATTTAGTAATAAGAAACCAGACAGGAACAAATTTAAAAAAGTATCATTATACGTTAAAAAAGATAAGCCTATTTAGCAATAGTAAAATTACTTTATATTGGCACATTTACATGAATTTAATCTTATTATAAATTCATAATCAAGAAATTCTACAAAATATATGTATTTTCTGTTAATAAGGAAGAATAAAACATGATTAAAAGAATACACATACTGATTTGTTAATGAGGAAAGGCATCAAACCAGCAAAATAAGGAGCAAACTGTGCCCAAGGAGTAACTTTAATTAGAGAAGCAATTAATTCACCGGCATATTCTAATATAAGACCGTCATATTCTGCTTCTTGATCATCTTCATCCCCATCTGCTTCATCTTGACAAGCTAGCTGAAAACAAAATTAATTTATTCTTATATTTTTTTTCCAATTTAATGAAAACATTCAATAACAAT
This sequence comes from Parasteatoda tepidariorum, assembly GCF_982258835.1. Classification (NCBI taxonomy): domain Eukaryota; kingdom Metazoa; phylum Arthropoda; class Arachnida; order Araneae; family Theridiidae; genus Parasteatoda; species Parasteatoda tepidariorum. The sequence continues at coordinate 54,211,399 of NC_141758.1, forward strand.
TTTATCATGCATGCTCATTAAAGTAATAAAGAAATATTAAACTGGTTTAAGATGCAATACTTCTGGCGTTTAAAATTTTTTTTTATCAAGTCATTCCTTAGATGTTTGTTTAAGATTTAATAGCCCACTTATAAATATTTTTAGCAAGAAATAAAATATACTGATACAATTATACATTAAAAAAAATATATTTACATAGTGATAGTTCAATATAGTGATACTTTTTCAATGGAAATTTAACATCTTTTAAGAGAAAGCTTTAAAGTGCAATAATGTGAAAAATTTCCTAGTTATGTACTCAATTTATAAAGTAAAAAATATAGAGGTGCATTTACATTAGTGGAAAAGTTTAAATATCTAAATAAATGTTTATTGCATTAAACATTTATAAGTTATTTACGCATAGTGATATAATAAGTACCTTATTTTGAAAAACATCCCTAATCAGCAAACAGATAGATTCCAAATTCCCACCATATATGGCCGGCTGTTTAATATTGTCAATAACATTTTGTAGTGTCTCTAAACAAGCAAGTACAACACCATTTTCGGTATCTTCTCGAGCAAGAGAAAAAAGTTTAGGAAACAACATGTTAAGATACTTCTCCAGCGCTAAAAGTAGAACAAAAATTTTTGACTTTGAAATTAGCATGTAATTTTGTCATAGGCAGAGATTTTAACATATAACAGTACAATTATTTAGTTTGCAACAAGATACAGAAAAAAAAATAGATCTTACAACCTAATGAAAGCTCTTATCAAGAGTGAAAGCTTTTATTATGAGTATTGAGCAACATTTAAAATATTGTCCTTACAAGATACTGAAATTTTCTCGATTATTATTAAAAAGAAATAAAAAACTATATCAAACTAAGAAAAGTTCTTTTAAAAACATTAATTCATAATTTTAAATAGAAAGATAAATTTTAGATAATTATAACATAGGTAAAAATATTTCACAAAGATAGAAATTAAATATTTTTGGATTGTTTCAGTGATAGAAAATTCTCAGTAAAACTTCATTAAATTTTTGAGAAAAACTGATTGTAGTAAAAAAATTTTCATAAAACCAGAGCTTTCTCTGACATAGGAAATTTTCTTAAATACAAATCTGATTAGGTTGGCATTTAAACCAAGTTTCAGAAAATACATTTAAAAAATATAAATAAGCTTAACAATATTTTATTGTATAAAGAATTAAAGTTTAGAAAATTAAAAAACAATTTTGTTTTGAATTACTAAACAAATAAATAAGCTCTTCCTCATACACACACACACAAAAAAAAAAAACAGTTTGTCTCAGAATAGCAAAGACATTGGTGGGAAAAAAAAATGTTCACTAATTAAAATGGTAGAATATTAAAAAAAAAAAAAAAAAAAAAATACGACATAAAAAATCTGAAAATTATAATCTGTTCATAGTGCTTAAAATTGTCCCCAAAAATTGCATTTAGAATTACAATTTTAAAAATTTACGAAAAATATTTGAACAAATACTGAATTTCAATGAAGTACTGCTTCAGTGCTATATTGGTACACCATCACTAAGATAAAATACAGGAACGGTAAGAGATGATTAAAATCAGACAAGAGGTTGAGTCATATCAAAGAGATAAATATATAGTTAAAATAGTTATATATGGAGACAAAAAATTCAAAATTAATGATTTCCAAAAATGGTACAGCAGCAAGGTCATTAACAAGAGCTTTTTTTTTTTAAATGATGTAGTAGCTCTCCCAATAGTCCAGGTCAACAACTGAAACACATTTATGGAAGATATTATATCAAGAAAAATAGTATCTATGGGCTTCTGTCAAGAAATAGTTTCACAATGGGTGAACAGTGAAGTTCTTAACATAGCCTTGATGTTCTTTGAGCGGATGTTTGAGTGATCGATAGGTTTGCCCTATGTTTGACAATTTTTCATCCTATGTATATTCCCCCAACTGTTAACACAATCAAAAGGTTGCTTGAGGTTCAAAATTTTACACAGAAAATTATTTATTTTTTAAATACAATTTTTACAATTTGTGGTTTTTAAATATTTTTTTTTTAAAATTTAATTTCATTACAAAGAATAACTCTTACAGTTTTACAATGCAGTTCTGCATAAAATAGAAGCAAACTGGCATTTATAAATCTTTCCCCTTCATGACATTTGATAATTAACATAAAAATAAATTAGCATATCCAGTTGGTTAATTACTCACCAACTCTGCACTCCAAATTTGAAGTTTCAACATGAATGTCGTTTAAAGTAATACAAAACTGCCCCATAGCAGCAATGGCAGTTCTTCGAAGATCATCAGACAAATGTTCAACAAGTTTCTTTACTTCTTCATAACAAGCTTCAAGATATGTTAAAAATTGTCCTCTGAAAAAGTAAAAATTAACTGAAAACAAGACTCCTTAAAATATTTTTACAATTTAGAAGAAAAAAAATCATTCGAAATTAAGAAAAAAATATTTTTTCAAACACATAAATGTTTTAAAAAGTAGTTACAACACGATATATAACAAATAGTACTCAACCAACACAATCTTTCAATTTGTGCTTTTTCATAAATCCAAAATACCAATCACCATAATCAACTGATTGAGTTCTGCATGTGCATCTGCTTTAATAGATTAGATTAAAACTAAATCATATTTTAAAATAAATCTATTTTTTAACAATTGAAATATTAGCAGGATTTTCATTTATTATAAGCAAAAAATAAGGTATAATTGATTGGATGTGGTTCATGCTCAATTTAGTTAAATTTTGCTTTACAAATGAAAATATGTACTATGAAATATATAAAATTATCTCCTAAGAAATAGCTAAGGGGAATCCTCATTAAACAATTTTTAAACAGAAACAAAGCATGTGTTTTAAATCAAATGAAAATATACATACAACTATACATAATTATCAATTTTGACTAACCTTATATGTAAAATAAAATAAAAACTTAGTACAATTTATACATAGAAGTTAGTTTTGAAAATCAGCTTTAAAAATATTCAGATTTCAATGGATAGTGGATATCATTTATAGGTGATTTTAACTTATGGCCTGTCTCATCTGTTCTACCATGTAACATTGTTTTTAAAGAAAAATAACTATGAAGTATCTAAATATAATTGGAGAACTTAAATACAAACCAAACAAAATTAAATAAATAAAAGCATGTCAACAAAAACAGTACTTCATGGGACATACTGCCCTGCTAACATGCTGGAGCCTTTCTGTAGTCAGTTGGATTATGTATTTTCTAAATATAATTGTGTTTTTCTGGATTTATCTTTGAATTTTTGAGGTATTGTGTTATTATTCTTATTTTGCACTACATGAGGCCTCGGGACACAGTTTTTGATTGAACCACCGACTACAGAAAGGCTCCAGCATGTTAGCAGGGCAGTGTGGACCCTGAAGTAGTACTGTTTCTGCTCACGTGCCATTTTTGAAATTTCATTTGGGTTTTGTTTAATTTCTATTTCATCCAATATTTATTGAAATTGTGTACAATTTTAGTTTCATGCTGCTTTTAGTGCTTTTCCATTTTGACTTATTGCATTTGAATTTTGGTCTTCATTTTTGGTTAATTCCATTTTTTATACTTTTAATGGATATCAAAATATAATTAAGAGCTTGCAATTCTAAATCTGTATCTGTTTAACTTATTAACTCCTAAAAATGCATCATAAGCTCAAAATTTATTCCATATTATTTTGAGATACTTTTTGAAAATTCATATTTTAATGGCCCCATATCAAATGTTTAGTCTTTTTTAAAGTTTGATTAATACTCGGTTATGCCATTGTTCCTTAATTTAATCAGTTCACAATCATTAAGCAAATATTTGCTCATAAAATTGCAAGAATACTTCTTCAAAACTTCCTGTAATTTCAGATTTGTTAACATTTAGAAGAATTTTTAGTTCTCAGCAAATAAATAAGTAGAAAATTCCAGGTTGCTATTACAAAAATGATTGAAAAATTACTAATTACCATTATATTAATTCACAATTTAAAGGTAACAAATTCCTTAAAAAAAAAATAAACCTATTTTAATAGTTAATCAAACAACTTACTTTAATTCAGCACTGATCTCTTTTAAGGCAACACAAACACTTTCCTTCTCATCTACATATGAATTTTCTACACTGTACCTGCAAATAATATTGAAAATATAATAACATCAGCCTTAATTAATTTTATACACATAATTTAACTTATAAGCTATTTATAAAAAAAACTAGTAATTTCATTGTAAGATTAATTTGTTATATTTAATTTATTGTTAGTGCTTAAAAGCAAAAATATAAAAAGTTTTAAACACTAAAAACTACTTGGAAAGTAGTGATATAAATTCATTAAAAAAGTAATTTCTTCCTACCCAGTGATATCATCATCTTCTTCGTCATCACCTTCAAGATTTTCCAAATTTGTATCACTCATATCACCATTTTCAGTCTCTTCTTCCTCTCCATCCTCAAACAATGTAAAAGCATTGTTTTTGTCATAATCAGTCTGATAAAGAAAAAAAATTTATTTATTGCAAATAACAATAAACTGAAACAAATAATAATCTATAATAAAAAATTATATAGACAAATAAGAATAATATTTAAAAAAGAATATTATTTAAATAAAAATTATTAGATTAGTAATATTTAAATAAGTTTTTATAGCAAGTTAGGCAAATTATTTTGATTGTAGAACCTTTCAAAGATTGCTAAGAGAAATAATAGATACAGTAGAACATCAAACCATTGTTCTACAATCCCACAAACCATTGTTCACAAACCGTTTCTTTGTGCGCATGATCTCATTTTGACAGTCCTGTGTTAAATGATTTTCTTATGTTGATAAAACCAATTTACATTATATTTAAAACTAGCTGGGGAGGGAAGCTTCAAACAGCTGGTTTGATGTATATGTACGAGTCCACACTGACACCAAAATTTACTTTTCCTTGATATAAGCCTACATATTAAATCAATCATTTGTCTATTTGCTTTACAAAATTTCTCTCTCTTTATTTAGTGTGTTCTTTTCTTTCTTTTTTCAGCAAACAAAATGAAAACATGAGCTAACCTTGCATAGATCACTGAACGAGCAACTTTCCTTGAAACCATTCATATCTATTTTTCACTTCACCATTACTTATTTTTTGTTCTAGCACTATAATCTTTTTTTTCTTTTAATAATCTTGATTAAACTTTTGCCAGCATTTCAATAGGTTGGAGAGAAAATGCTAACTCAAGCAATTTAAATTCAGCATTAGTACGAAGTTTGTTACACAAGCCAGGTTTAAGTGTAATCAATCCTATTTGTCAGGACTTTAAGAATAAGATATAGTGTGGCTAACAAAAGGAAGATAAATAAAAGTATTGAAACCATTCTTTCATTGCAGTGCGACATCATTACTAAATCATTTTGTCATATTAGTTTTTAAAAAAAGAATTTTTATTGTTTTTTTTTTTTATGTTTCAAATAAGAAAAGAAAGTTTAATTGATGGAATTTAGTCCATTGATTTTTTCTCCAGACAGATTTCAGTCCTCAGGACTTGCTTGTGGAGTAGTAGAGATTCAAAAAATGGCAGCAGGAGCTGAAGAAAAAGCTGATGAAGAGCTTTGATTGAACTTACAGAAAATGAAGAATAATCTGTTACAATTGTCACAGACTTATTATTTGCCTTGAGAGGAAAGTATTGTGTTCAAACCAAAATTCTCAAATAAAAAAATGTATTTATTTATCTTTCTTTATGTAAAAATTTATGCACTAAGCATGTAATTTTATTTATTAAATTTTTATTAATACTTATAGTAAATTTATTAATTTTCATTTTCATATCTTAATTACTTTTCAAACACTTTCAAGTCGCTATTTGATATTTTATGATGACTCATATCCATCTTTTGTAGTGAATGGTCCCTTGAGAAATGATTGGTCAAGGTTCTCTTATATTACTAAAAAAATGTAACAAAACACTAAAAGTAACAAGCAAATTTAAAGAATGCACATCTTCAGAAAAAATACTCACAGTCACACTTATTTCCTCATTTGATTTTAAAGTGGTAATCATGCGCTCTATTACTGTAGGTAAGTAAGGAGCCATTTCTTCATGGAGAACACATGAAACAGAAGAGATTAAAGTGTAACTGCAAAATAAAAATATGTATGAGTAACACAAGATATTGATAATATTAAAAAGTAAAAAAATTAACTGTTAACAATGAAGATTAATTAAAAATAAAAATATTCATTAGTAAGTGGCATTAAAAGTTTAACTAATATAAAAAATGAATTAAAGTTACAAATGAAAATACTAAATGAAATTAAATTAGTATTAGAATATTTTTATAAATTAAAAAATTTAATCTTTTGATAAAACTGATCAAAATTATTGTCGAAAGATAAGGTGAGTTATTTTTAAACAAAGTAATATACTCTCAAGTATTTGAAAATCTAAAAAAAAAAAATTATTTTCTTAATTGGCATAATTTAAACGTAACATGATTGATATTCGAATGAAAAATATACTACACAAAGCTTAAAACATAATTCATTTGTTCCTACAATATTTTCTATAATTAAAATTAATTACACACCTTCAAAGTGGCAACAAACAGAAGGTTGTAATGGAAAAATAAACTGTTAACTTTATTTATTTTACTTATTAATTTTTGTCTAATCATCATCTTTTTATCATAACTGCCAGCATGGATAGGAAAAAATCTAGTAGATTATACAAAATATTATAAATTTCATGATAATTGTTGCATAATGTATTAAATATTTTACACATAGGGAGTTTTAGGGATCTTTATTGTAATCAAAATGGAAAAACTGCAATATTTTCCAGTTATGATTTAAATATACTTATAATGTTATATATTATGTTCACTCATAATTTAGAATAGTAAAAGGCATTTAATTCAAAGACAGTTAGAAGATTTTTTTTAATTAACTTAAAAAGGAAGTTCTAAATAAAAATAAATTGAACGAAAGTTTCAAATTGATTTCTCTAAATGTGGCATCCTTCATTATGTATTAGTAATGTTTATTTAAATATTTAGGTAAGCAATAATCTATTTCAATAAGGATTTTTTTTTTCTTTCAGAAACCTATTCAATTTTAGGAAATATTCTAAAATGTACAAAAACCAGGAGAATTTTTACTAAACCAGTAGACCAGGTGAAACTGGCTGAATCCAGTAGTCTACTGGAAAATCCAGTAGATTTGGCAGCTATATGTTTTTTTGTTTTATGCATACTCACTTAATGTTTCATGGCAGTCATTTACAACTTTAAAATAAACTATATTTTTGTTCAAATATATATGATGATTTTTTTTATTTGAAAGGATATAGAAAGGAAGATGAATTTAATTACCATGATCTGCGAACATCTGGATCGTCAACCTCCATCATAAGATGAATGGCACATTTGACACATTCATGTGCCACGGGTTTAAAAGTTTCAGCCCCAACTGATCTAGCAATAATAGCCAGAGTATCTAAACAAGAAAATAAATAAATAATGAGCATTAGAAACACAAACACTTTCAAAACAGTCAAACCCTGCTATTGTGAATCGTCTGCAGATCCAGTAATATAAACAATGGATCACTAAATCCAAATATTTTTTAGGAATTATTGAAATTTTTTGTTTAAAAAAGTAATGTGGTTTGAAAATGAATTTGTTAAAAAATTATTTACGAATTAAATAGATAGCAATTCAAACTTTAAAGAAAAAAACTTGTTTGCTAAAAATTAGTTTTAATTTTAACAACATACAAACTAAAAAAGTTTTAATTTTCTTTTCTACAATTCAGAATTTTCTGTGTAAAATATATACAGTAGGGAACCGATTATCCGGAACGATCGGGACCATCGCTATTCCGGATAACTGATTTTTCCGGTTTTCTGAATCGCTACAAAAAGCCGTTTTTTTTATTGTTAATCCCAACTAAAAAAAAATAATTTTGGAAATAATCTTAAAAAGAAGAAAAAACGATGAAGTAATACACTAATGATTATTTCCAAACTGATGGTAAGGTAAAAATCTTTCAAAAAAAAAAAAAAAAAAAAAAAAAAAAATCCTAAAATCTTATGAGGAAAAAAAATAATTTTTTTTTAAAAAAAAAAATGGCGGAAAAATTTTCCGGTTTTTTGGTTTTCTGAATTCCGGATAACGGGTTTTGTACTTTATATATATATATGTATATGTGTGCATACAAAAATTTCATTTCATTCCAGATAATTAAAGAAATTCACAACTAAAAGTTTTATTACTCAACCATAGGATCGTAATCTTGACTATTAAATCTTAATAAATGGCACCTCAGATACCTTCTTGATATGCTCTATTAGTGGTGAACACATTGTAAATTTGAGAGGATTTGAATTGCTTTTCCAAGTTACCAAGTCAACATGATTTTTGAAATCTGAATTTTTTAATAACATTAATTCACAAAGGAAAATTAAAATTTGAAGAATAATTGTTGGAAAAAAACAAACAGAAAACCTTAGAATAGCAGAAGAATAATTATGTTTTAAAACAATTATTGCTCTTTCCATTAAGTAAAAAGACAGAAAATTATACCTATAGCTTGTATTTGAAGGGGTCTTGTTTCTTCAGTATGTTTGTCAGCAATGAACCTCTGAAGATGTTCCATCACAGGTTGAAAATATGGCACAAACTCAGTCTTGGCAGAAGATGCTTCAAAAACAAATAAAAATTTTAATTATTCTTTATCTGTTTTAACTATAACTATTTAATTTAATAAAATATATATATATGGAAAATGATTTTTATGCATTTTACTCTTTGGGTAAATTAAAGCAGCAATTGACAGGTTATAGATAAATCCAAAAAATTCCAATTTTGTTCCAATATTCATAAAAATTTAATTCTTTCTTTAATTTTGACACAAGGTAACAAAACAAATTTTACTAACCTCGTCAAAGAAATAGGGGAAAAAAGTTACTTGGATACCTTAGGGTTATAGAACTCGCAACAATCTAAAAAAAGGCAGACTGGCTGATAGGCGCCTCTGAGATTTCTAGTCAAATTCTGTCGCAGTTTCTAAATTATAGATCAGCAGTTCCCGAATGGTATGCGGCCTGACCCTAGGGTTTTGTGATAAGTTCACAGGAGTAGGGGATCTGAGAGTTAGGAATTTTTTTTAACTAGCATAACCGCCTACCTTAGGAATCAAAAATTAGGAACACTACATGCGACAAAATTATACGCACCCATTACAAGAGTAAAATAAAAATTTAACTATTAAATAATAACATTAATAGATATATTTAAATACCTTATGTAAATTAGTAAAAAAAATTATAAACACTATCTTTTGTTGGAAATTTATAATATTAATATTTGATAATTAGAAATACCGGTATAATAGTTAAAAAAAACAACCACTACCTATTAATATATAATTATTCTTTTCCAAATTATAAAACACATGTAAATATTAAACTACATCATAAACAAATATTTCTAATGAAAATGTTTCAATACTACAATACATTTTTTTTAAAAATAATAATACTAGTTGTTTAAGATTCAATTGTGAAATGATCTATTAGTTTAGTGAAATGATCAGCAACAGCTATTGGAATAGTATTTTTCAATAAAAAGCTACTACAAATTACTTCTGCACAATAATCACAGGAAGCGCGATTGCGACGACCAGAACAAAGTATTGGTTTAAAAGCAAAAATACTGCAATTCTACGAAAATTCGGATTTTTTAAATAAAATATCAGAATTTCAGATTCGATTTAAAAATTAGGAACAAATCCGAAAAATTCTGGACAGTTGGCAGCCATGAACTAGTTATTTTAGAATCATGTACATTAAATAAAGTTTATAAATATTCACAACTTATTTAATATTTCTGTTATTTTTATGAAATTATTTAATAGAAATGCTAGCGATGAAAGAAATTTCAAAACAAGTTTTTTTGTAACAGTAATATAATGAATGAATTATTAAAAGAATATGCATTTGTAAAAAATTCCATTAATTATTTGCATCAAATAAAAATAACCAAATTCAACAATAAAGAAGTACGTTATCTGCTAACTATTCTCTTCCATTAATTATTTGCATCAAATAAAAATAACCAAATTCAACAATAAAGAAGTACGTTTTCTGCTAAGTATTCTCAACCTTTATTTTCTTTCTTAATTTTTATTTAACAGAAACCATTCAATAATGGATACTTCAAATCATTCATTTTCACTTTATACATGCACTAAAATCAAATTAAGAACTAAACTAGATGCTGCTCTAGACCTGTGAATTCAAATGTCTGACATAAAACCCAATTATATAACAGATATTGATAAGATGAAAATATATCATTCATCATTTATTCCCTAAATATTTTCAAAAAAATTAATAAAATTTAGATCATTACATATTTTCACAATGATTAATCTTTTGTTATTAATTGCTGATGAAATTTATTGATGTCTCGGGGTTCCACCAAAAGAAAGTCGATTATTTAGGGTTCCACAGCCAAAGAGATTTAAGAACAGCTGATCTAGATTGCTTAACTTTCGAAACTGCAGGCCCTTCCAACAGGGTTGGGTTTTTGACGTCAAAAAGTGGTTTTTGACATGACAAGGGTATAATACTGGTTTAAACCGTCAAAAATGTCAAAAACTGAAGTTTGCCAAGAAAATATATAAACTTCAAAACTACCAACAGTTGCCATGCATTATATTGAAATTTAATTATACTATAGGTAATCAGCAGGTTTTAAAATATTTTTTAATTAAAATTAAAGTAAAATAACAGATTTAAAATCTCAGAAATTTATATTCAAATGCATGTGCAGAAAAATTTTGCACAAAAATTGTTTAAATATTTATATTTAAAAAAAGTTTTTTTTTCTTTTTGATACTTAAGAAAATTAAAAGTTTATTACTATGCATTTTTGACATATAAGGAACATATAACTAATATTTATAAGGAACTTACAAGTTATGTTGTATAAATAGAAACTTGATATAAGATACAAGTGTATAAAAAATTTTTTTTAATGTTATATCGAATATCTTTATTATCCAGTATGTTAATTTGAATTTAAAAGTGGTTATATTTATGAATAATGATAAATATAATTCATATTGTTTATTATATTTATTTGTAATTATTACACTTATCATTTTAAAACAATTTTTATCTCTTTATTTTTTTTTCTCCACTTGTATTAAGAATACAAATAATGCATATCTTGAAAGCAAGAAGTAATTATTCAACAGCTGAATATTTAGATATTCAACAAAACTATATCGTATTCAGCAAAATGAAATTCACAAGTATTTGGATAAACTAAATTTTCAGCATAGTAAATGAATAGGCTGAATATACTGTAAATCGACACTAACTACTCTGTGTATTTAACAGAAAGCACTTAAATTTGTATTGTCTTATGTTAAAAAGATTATTAAGAAGATTTAAAAGAATATTAAAAAGATTTTTCTTTAAAAGAAGATGTCTAATGTACAAAACTGCTAATGTTTATCTTTAAAAATGTCTAATTTTTAGTATAATCTATACTATACACTAAATTTGGTTATAAATAAATTTCTTAATAATATCACTGCAGATTTTCAATAACACATGAAAATGAATACATAATATTACAAAAGATGTGAGTTTTCAAAAGTACAAGATTTTGGTTACTATTTAAAATATAAGTGTTTCCTCAAAATTTTAAATTTATTTTTTCTAGAACATATTTAGAAACACTATCCTTTAAAAAATATATAAATTTTATGCATTAATTAAAATTCACATATGAATATAGGTTTTTGACATTTTTGACAGTGAGGTTTTTGACGTGACGGTTTAAACCATGGTTTAAACTGTCAAAAACTGTCACATGTCAAAAACCTGCCAACCCTGCCTTCCAACAAAAGATTTTCACATTTCAGGGATCATTTTTTTACTATAAGTGGTTATCTAATTAAAAATACAAACAGGTTTCCACTCAATTTGCAGAAAAAAAATCCGACTTTTCCAGGTATACCAGGTAAATTTCAATGAAAATTGATACCATGTAAGATATATTTAACTAATCTCAATAACTGATTACTGTTGCTGACAATTTTAAGACAAGTTGTTTTCCAGGTATGATATAGGAATATTCCAGGTTTTTGTAAAAAAAAAATGCAACTTTCTCTGATTTTTGGAGTTTAAATAAAATTCCCTGACAATTCCAGGTTTTCCCTGACCCGTAGGAACCCTGTACAAATTATCTACCTAATTATTCATTAATTTATTTACAAATTTTTAGCTATTAAATGTAAATAAACAAAATAAAGAATTTCGAAGCAAAAGTAGATTAATATCTGAGCTATTAAAGTTTTTATTAGGAATAATCCATCAGCCACATCAAAGAAATGCAACACCGTAATATGATCCTCAAAACTATTCTAGTTTCTCATTCTATTTATTTATTTCATCAATAAAAAATGAGTTTTTTATAAATATAACTCAAGTATAGTTACGGTTTTGGCTGAGCAATTTTGCTGGCACAATACTTTTTTCCGTGGAGATTTACGCATCCATATGTGCCATAACTTAATTTTTGTGTCCCCTCCACGATGTTTAGTGTATTTGACGCACTATAATGCATGGGCGGAATCAATGCATCTAACGATGATTATGGATATGTAACATTATATAAAGTAGGACATGGATTTTTGACACAAAGAGACAGCAAAAATTATGTGTATCGAATTAGGCAGGCTAGGTGGAAAGTGTTATGCTATACATAAAAATATAATACCAACTAACAACTAATAGAAAAATATAAACACAACCATAACAACTTACCTACAGAGCCAATAGATTCTACTGCCAGTTCTTTGACAGTGACAGAATTTTCTGTGTTGATGGTAAGGAAAGTAGTTAAGCAGTGCATTAAGTTAGGTAAGTAAGGCTTTATATCTTCTGAAATAGTATAAAAAAATAAATAAATACATTATTAATAAATACATAAGACATAAATAAATACATAGATAAATACATAATACATAAATAAATACATAGATAAATACATAATACATAAATACGTTAGTAAGTTTTCTTTTAAATGCATTGTTTGTTTTTATAATGTTTTTGTGGCAAATTTCCTTTTTAGTAAATTTTATAAATTTAAGTAACAGTTATTAAATAAGAAATTTAAAAAAAAAAAAAAAAAACTATTTTTACTTTTTGAAATAATTAACATACATTAATTATAACTCATCAGAGCACATATAGTGAGCTGTTGTTTTAAATAAAATAGATTTCTACATTCAGCATACAAAAATGCAAATATGCCCATATTTTAGGAGTTCAGGAGATATCAAATATTCATTAATACTTATTAATGTTAGCATTAACATTTTTTAAGTTTCTTCATTCCTTTTATATCCTTCTCCCTTTATATATAGAATGACTGTATGAAATGAAATGATCTTCCAGTTTAAGCATTGTAGCCTGGATCTACAAATAAACAGTTCAGTAACACTATCAGTTTTCAGAAACGCAAAGATAATAGGTTCAAGTCATCAGTGCAGAAATTAGCAGAAAAGTAAATTTAAAAAATAACATTTCCTTGGAGGACAGAAAAATTAATAAATCTTCAGTTCCAATCGATTGAAGTCCGAGAGATTTTCAACTTTATTTGAAGGCAGGAGATACACCAAAAATCTAAAGTCAACCAAAAACTGTTGGATTGTAGGTGTGTTTATATTTCATTGAGCTGTAACACTGTATTTAAAACGTTGTAAGAATGTGAAGACAGAAGTTTTGAATTATTTAAATCACACATATCTAATTGTCTCTTCCCAAGATGCTAAAGCATAAAAAGAGAATGGAACAGAAACTTGAATCACTAAAGCTTATAAGTGATATGCACAAGCAAAATACATAAAAACATGAAACAAAAGAATCACACTAAAGAATTATGTTATGTAATTTACATAGATACACCATACATACCTAAATTTTCACAAAACCTCTCAACAGCATAAAAAGTCCTCACTAAACTAGGTGGCTTTTTATGACCTTGTTGTAACAGAACACATGTTTGTTGCAGGAATTCGAATAAAACTGGCAATATTTGAGGGGCAAATTTACTTATATCAGGCTGAAAATGGAAATAAAATTTTTTTGACATCTAGAAAATAAATATTTTACAAATGCATCACAATATTTTATACCAGTAAGAGCAAATTAATTTAAGTGGGCATAGCCACAGAAAAAAATCAACCCAATAAAAGTAGGTTTTTCCCAACCCTACTGAATGAAATGGAAGAAGCTTGTTATCAAGAAGAAACAAGTTACTGGAAGAAATAAATAAATTTTTAAGCAGTTTATAATTATAATCTAGCAAAAATAGTAGCATCAATTTCCAAGCCATTTCATGTAATTTTTAATAAAGTAAAAACTGAAAATTAACAATTAAAAATTTTGAAGAAAATAAATTTCAATGTTTTTTTTTTTTTTTTTTTTTTTTAAAAAAATAACTGTAGTTCTTCAAAGTCTTACTTAAAGGAATATAGCAAAACTTAATTTCATAATTATATAAAGAGCTATTTAAACAATATAATAAAATAGTTTTATTAGTATAATCAAATAGTACTTAAATAATATAATCAAATGTTTTAATAGTTTATAGAATAATTTTATCAATACTTCACAACTCATTCCAATTTCAACTCAATACATGGAAAAATTTTATATGACTATTGCATTAAAAAAATTTTTTATTAATTAGTTAATATTTCCTCATACAAATATATAATTGAAATTCGTAGCCTAGTTCAAGATTTTCTTAATTTTAAAGTAAGGTTTCAATAATCTTTAAATAAAAACACAATGAATATGTCGCTTTAAATTTTTGAACAAGAAAAATTTACGTGGATGATCCCTCAAGTCACAATTAAAAAATTCTAGTACATTATTGCATTGTTGATTAGGATCTACCATTTTTAAAACCACAAGAAAGAGATGAATCAATAATAATTGTTAAACTACAAAATTCCATCTCCTCAGCTATGCTCAATATATCATTCTAGAAAATTCATTGATGTAATACTTCTTAAATAAATGAGTTTCTTTTCTAGAAAAAGTCAAATAACCCATTCATAAGACCGTGTACACACTCTAACTCAATTGGAAATTTAGAATTAATAAAATCTTAGGGAAAAAGTTAGACATTTCTACGTTATATGACAAAGTAAGAAATTTATTCATGTAATTCACATGTGATTTAGTCAAGACTGTACTCATGAGAAGGGGTTTGGGACTGATGAGGACTCTGCCAAAAATTGTTTACAAAACATATTGTTTGTTTAAAAAGTTTTTTAAAAAAAGGAAAATTCATAGAATTTCTTTATATCCATATAAAAACTACAATTTTGTTTAAATAAAATATAAAAATATAGCTCTTTGTTAGGCAGAAGGAGCCCATAATAAATTTTGCTCTGGATCCCAAAAGAACCTTTGTTCAGCCATGGCAGTGGTTATTTTTTACACTTCTCTGTTGTACGGAACCTTTCAAAGGGCTGGGACAAAATTGGGTAGTACCCAGTGTTACCTTGAGGACAGAGGTTACCGAAACATAACAGAACGGTGTTATCATTGGACTAAATCTTTATTGTTTGTTAAGGTATGAATATTTAGTCAATGTATAAATTACACCAGAAATAATTTTCGTAACTGCAATGACCAATAAATAAGACATGCTTAAAAACAAAAGAACAGAGTGTTGATATGGTAAACCAAATTTATTTTCACAAACGCCATGAATTAATCAACAAGCCAATATGGTAGCTCTTTTTTCCTGACTAGTGAAATCAATAGTTTGACTAGAAAAAAATAGATCTAATTTCGACACAAGCAAGATACCCAGTCAAGATACCAGTTAATTCCATGCTCCCCTATGTAATCCCTAAATTGAAACTATCAAATTTTGCAGTTTCTATTAGCATTATTAAAATGAATATATGGGATTAAGAATTCAAATCCTTCGATTCTTCAAATCTACTTTTAAAAATCTGCATTTGTTTTTCTTAGAAAAGGGGATTTTTAGAAAACACAAAACTCTAAATATAGGATAAATAAGACAAAAAACTAAAAATATGAAAAGAATTATTTTTTTTTTTAATCTGGAAAAATACAAAACCTGGAATGAGTGGTACAACTGACTCTTAAATAATATACATATATATTTAAAAATTATGTATAAAACAAAAATCAATGCCGTGAAAATATATATACAGTCAACCCTGCTTAAAGGAATACCATTAGTTCCAGCTAACTCTATTCGATTAAGCAAGTTATTCAATTAAAAGGCGAGTGTATTAAGCGCTAAGGCTAACAATATGCGATAACAAAATATTACATTAACACCATGGCTGACCGGACTGTATGGTGGTCACATTCTGGGTTCGAATCCTGGACAACACATGGACGTTTTTTCATTCTCTTTTCTGTACTATTTACCCTTCTTACTGTGGGAGCAATGTTGGCCCATCTAATATGGTGCCCCTGAAAGAGTGGTCAACAAATCTGCTCTTCTGATGCCCAAATAAGGAATGTCAATATCCAGGAGGGAATTGGGGAAAAAAAATTATCATAAAAACAATATTATCTCCTTAAACGCTACATTATGCACTAATGGAAAAATAAAATTATGAATACTAAACTAACATCAGTGGGTTGGAGCATTCTGATGTTGATCAACAGAGCGTAAAAAATCCAAAACAAATATTTAAGTTGATATATATTTAAAACTGGCAATTTCAAATTCATATTTTTTACTACTGGGAATTATATAATGCAATGACAGAGAGTAAGAAAGAGTTCAAGTGTGTGAAATAAAATGAAAGTTTCAAGACTATACCTAACCTGTAAATATTCAGCATACTGTCCAATAGCATAAAGAGCACTATTGCAAACACACGAGTCTGGATCTTTTACTCCTTGCTCAATTATTGGTAGAAAACTTGGCAGATACCTAAATTATTGCATTTAAATTTTAAAACAAAAGTTTGATATTTACAAAAAATTTTCCTTAATAAGATAGAAAGCAAATGAATAAGTTCCAATATCTGAATAATTTTCTTTCAAAAATTATATTATGAAAAATAGGAAAACTGCAAAACATTGCAACATAAAAGCAATTACTATTGAAACCACTTTAAAAACTGTGGAAATCATGTAAAGCTATACGCTTCCGGTTGCTAAAAGAAAATAAATAAATACAAGTTTAGATGACTTAGTTTGAAATTCTCATTTTTTATACTGAATTAAAAGGGTTCGGTCTCTTACTTTAATCATTTAATTTTTAACAAGGATATGACTATTTAACTTTTCAATTTAATTTTACAAAAAATCAGTAAGTTTTTAGGCATTTATCATAATAAATAGCATTAAGTCAAGATGGGTTCGAAATTAACTAATTAACAGTGCTTTACCACAAAAGTAATCAAATTGTTAATTTTGTAAAAGGTTTTCAGTCCATTTTTGAATAAATAATTTTCCTTCAAAGATTTTTTTTTTTTCAATTTTAACTCTCTACGGGGATTTTAAGCTGTAATAAAAAGCAAAACTAAACACCTGCTCTAAACACATTAATAGTTAAGTTTCAATTTAAAATTATTTTAATTTTCATATATGAACCCCTGGCCCAAGACATACAACACTAGTTGCTGCAGAACTCCATTCAACAGTCTAAATTGACACAATGACAGCAGGTCTATGCTATGTAAAAAGACTTTTCTTTTTTTAACCCTCTTTACCCTATGATTTAGCAGAACTTTTTGAAAGATCACAAACGCAATGAAAACTGTTGATAATATGCTGAATTGAGTCTAGCAGGAACTGTATGCAGTGTGACCAAGGGATCACACATAGAACACTTGTAATAGCTGTAAATAAACTTAGATCAAGGAAGAAATTAGATTAGTTTCTATACTTAGATAAAAGAAAAACTTAACTTTAGAACTTAACAAGCATATGTAAAAACTGTTTTAAATAATGAAGAATATAAAATAATTTAGATTAATCCTTATTCAATCTATTCAAATTTAAAAAAAAAAAATTACTTTGCTGAATGCTCAATTGAATATTTGGCGAAACATTAGGAAAATAAAATATTTGTTAAATGATCTGAATAGACCAAATAATGGTTACATCCTTAATGAGAAATATTTAAGAGACACAAGCAAAAATTGTAAAATCAAAAATTGTTTTTAAAAAAAAGCAATACTTTTCTCTAATGTATTCTGAACAACCTTCAGCAATAACAGATAGTGCAAGGAAAGCTGCTTTCCTGTGATGAGGGTTCGGGTGTCCAAAGGCAGGTTTTACGTATTGCATCTATTTCAATTTAGAAAGAAGAAAAAATTATTAATACTTTGACATTTTAAATATTAAGGGCATAAATAAATTACACGAAAATCAACATATAGTACAGTAAACTCTTTTTAATTGAAAACGAACCAGAAAATGTTTAATTAGCCAAAGACTATAATTATTTTTTTAAATATAGTTTAGTTTAAAGATAACTATGAATGTGCTTAAAATTAATATATTTACAAAAAAAAAATTTTAAAGTCTTTTTAAGCCTAATTAATGATAGATTTCATGTTAAGAATGCCTTTGTTAGAGGTCTTAAAACATTCTTCTTTGTCTTTACTTAACTGAAAAGCAGGCAATATGCCATACTTTTCAGCTAAACTACTTCTTATCCTCAAAAAACTACTTTTTTATGAATTATACACCTTTTCTAAAACACTATCCTATTATACAGTGTGCTAAATAAGAAATAGACCACACAGAATAACTTTTGATCTAATAATAGTTTGAAGTGGTGACCTCAAACATGCTAATTAATTAGAGTGGACGATGTTTTAAGTTTTGAAATCATACACAAAAATGAATTGTCTGAGTGTACATAACATTTTTAAAGAGATTCGAATTACTAACTCTCAAAATATGGCGGGGGGGGGGGGGGGGGGGTTAATAGAAACCTAGGAAATATGTTCCCTATAGTTCAGTCAGAAGAGTGGTTTAAAGTTTGGACATTTTAATGTTAATTTATTTTTTTGAGTATTTCCACATATTTTGAGAACTTATAAAGCAAATTGAAAAAATTTTGCACATAATTTTAAAACTAGTTTATCTAAAGATAATTCCATGCAAAATATAACTTTTAGTAAATATTTATTACTTTATTTAATAATAGTCAAAATAATTTTGAATCATAATGTACAAAATTTTTTTCAGATAAACAAATTTTAGAATTGTGTACAAAATTTTTTAAATTCGCTTAACTAGTTTTCAAGATACGGTGATATTTACAACAAAAAAATTTTAACATTAAAGGGTCTGGTCCAATATCTGGATCACTCTCTAGACCAAAACTATTAAGAACATATTTCCCAAATTACGACTACCCCTTCACTTTGAGGGTCAGAAATCCAAATCCATTGAAAATAAAGGTACATTTATTCAGAGTAAGTACATTATTGTGACTGATTTTATAACTTAAAATATAATCTCCACTAATTAATTAGCATAGTTGAGGTCATGCCATCAAACCATTAAGATTGTTTCCTAGAACGGAAAGATCTTATCATTCTATCAGAAGTTACTTAGGGTGTCCATTTCCATTTTTTACTTTACCTCGACATTTCGATATACAGTGATAACAAATGAATTAAAATTAATATAATGAAGACTGAAACATCGGATCTAATAGATCCAACTGTATTTATACTACAATATATTTTATCAGCAGAAAAAAAATTATAAACAAATTAAATTTTTTAACTACCATGCTTAATTTAAAGGAAAAATAGTTTATGAAAAAGCCTTGAACTTTAACTTATATATGAGTATTAGTTAAAACAAATTTAAAAATAAAGAATTATTAAATGCTTTAAATTCTAACAAACAATAGCTAATTAAAACTAATATTTCTCAGTTATACATTTTATAAGATATTACATCAAACACTAAATGATATTTATAACTATTCAACATATAACACAACTATAATATTTATAAACAAGAATATGTACTTACTATCAAAGGCATTAACTTAGTTGGAGGCAAATGTAAAGCCATTATATCAAGAGCCTAAAATAATTATGCAGAATTAATAAATAAATTCAAAATAAAAAGTAATAAATTGTAATAAAGAAATCGGTAGATAATCCAAAATCAGCTGAGAGCTTAAAGTTTTTCTTAGTGTTAAACGATTTTCATTTACATTCAATGGTTAAAAAGACAGCAACAGCTGTTGTTATGACAACAAATTAATCATCAAATCAGATCTTGTTATGATAAATACTAACATTATGAAATTCTTGATGAAGTAATGAAGACTATCCTAATCCCTGAACTTATTTACATAGAAGCATAACAATAACAAATGCTCCAAAATGAATAATTCAATTTAACGAAGGAAAAAATTAACGTAACTCAGTTCTGAATACCTATTCACAAAGTGGCCCAGGTTTGATTATAAGACATATTTAAAGTCTAAATTTGCAAAAATAATGATAAGAATAAATCAGTAAATAGAAGTCACATAATAAAGGAAACTTTTCATTTATTGTGCGAAGATTTATTTTGGTACTTCGGAAAACAAGGAATTTTACAGCCCTATTTTTAGAAAGGACTTAAACAAGAAATAGAGATAGAAAATATAAGTTATTTATTAAAAATATAATCATTAGGATAACTTTTTTTCTTACACGAGATAGTTGGTTGAATAAGAATGGATGAAGAGTTTTAAATAAATTGTTGGTTTAATGACAAAAAACCTATATAAACTCAGTCATTTTGAGCATAACTAGATTTTATTGAGGGATGTTTTAAAAACTCCTTTAACTTTTATTTTATTGAAGTTGTCAAAAAATAAACAATTTGTAATATTTTTAAATACCTTAAATTTTTTTTAAAAATGCCTCCACAATTCAATATGTTTAAAAATAATATGGAGATAAGCAATCAAGAGAAAAAATATGAGAGGTTCTTCATAAGTTTTACCACAATACACAAGTAGTTAAAACCTTGGAACTATAAACAGAATATGTTAGCAATGATATTGGATTTAAAATTATTCAAAAAGAAAAAAAAAAATGTTTAGTGAACATTTTTAAGACAGTATATTTTTGTAACAAAAATGGCAAGAAATGAAGGAAATGGAATTTTAAAAGTTTATAACAATATTTCAAAATAAACATAAATGTAAATAGTGATGTTTTTCACAGCTAATATTTGGTTAAGAGTTTTTGATGGGACAAGTCACTGTAAGATAAAATATCTCAATAGTTTTAAATGTCAAAATTAATCAATTCAGGTAATAGAAAATCAGTTTTAATATTTAATATAATTTCGACAATAAGTCAAGAACCCAAGTCTTAACATTCTAGCAAATGTCAATGAAACTTAATTAAGGAAATAAAACCTTTACAAAAAATAAATAAATAAAATAACAATAACATGTATTAAAAATTTCAACAAAAAAAAATTGTGATTGCTTCATTACTATCACTGGCTACCCATTGGTCAAATGCTTATTTTTTTTTTTCTAATTTGACTCCGATAAACACCAAAACATTTCAAATCATGGGTTGCAAAAACTGTCTCAATTGTTGTTAGTCGTCGGATTGGTTTTCAAACCCTGGCTACATACGTGTTTCAAAACGTCACAAAATACTTTTCTATCTTCAGTATTCATATTTATATTAAAATCACTTTCAAGACAGTAATTATAAGTTAATAATAAAAATACTTTAAATTAATATTATGTAAATACATTTAGAATGACTGCTGGGGAAAATAAAAAGAAAATAGGAATCCTAAAAAAATTATCGAACAGCAGCAGTCGCCATAGCAACGCATGCACACTGTTTACTATTACTCTTGAACACAGCTGAAAAGTGTGATGATGTCCGAATAAAGTGTGTATGCCATCAAACCCAAAACAAGACCCATTTTGACAATGGGTAAAAAAAGGCTATATACAAACCTGACCAGCAGCAGAAGGAAGCGAAATTTCCAATTCTTCATAATCAACATCATCAGTGTCACCAGGACATGGTTGACACATTAATGGAAAAAGAACTTCAAGCATTGGTTGAGCTAATCTTTGTTTGATAATAGACTGGAAAGAAAAGGAGCTATAATTAGGAAAAACTTTGTTTTATTTTGTTCTCAATTCTTTAAAATTTTAATTAAAGTTAAGTGAACTACCTTCTTCTTCAGCTTGATTAAATACGATATTATGTGCACAGCTTTTATTCTTAAATCGGCATCAAATTTGTCAGTTGATGCAATCTGCAAAACAAAGTCAATTATTTTCAAACAAAATTCAAGAAATGTAAACTATCAAAGCTACTTAATGAAACAAATAAGGTTTTAATTTTATACAACAATTCAGAAACTACTAAGGATATCAATAATATTCTTTCATAGTTGAATAAAATATTTTAGTTGAATTTAACTATTAATTTGCATTGAACAATATCAAAATAAATCTTTGGCCAAAATAAAGACCTCAATTCTCCAGTTTTCTTTGAAAATATTGATACAAAAGATATTACAAACAGATTTCATAACTTAGAACATCAATTACAAAATTTTATTTTATTGCTATTCGTATTGAATTTGTGATTTATATTTTAGAGGTGGGTTATAGCATTATGGTCAATAATTAATCCTTGTAAAAAGAAAAATTATAGGTAAAAAAGCATATAATTTCAATAGGTTATGCATTTTCTCAAGTTCAATCAGTGAAATCTCTTCCTTATCGAAAAGATAATTTCTTCCATTGAACTCGAGAAAATGCATAACAAAAAACACACCTGAGTAAGAAAAAAAGGCTTAATTCATACATTTTAAAGGTAATAAACATCTGTTGGCAGGTATGCTGTAGATAGTGACCATTAAATTTCAATATAACCGTTAATTGTTATTTCACAGCTAATTATCACAGATTGTGAATAACACCTCTAAAATGTAAAACATTAAAAAAAAATTTTTTACATTTTCTGTTAAGTGAAAATTAAAATAATTTATACTTAACAGAAAAGACAGACAATAAAAAATAAAAGGATTAGTCAAAGTTTACTAATATTGTTAGTCATATTTTACTGCAATAGACCAATGAAAGTATCTTACCATAAGACACAATTCAACCAAGCCTTTCAGATGAGGCTGTAGAACAGCAACTTCAGATTCAAGCAGTTCATCAAATATTTCAAGACTTTCACAAGCCTTGGCCTAAAAAAAAAAATTATATATAATCTACATTAGTAACTTGCAATGCTAATTCATAAATAAAAAGCTAAGTAGCAATATTACATTCAATATTATGGATAATAAATTCTATTAAAAGAATGGTTAGCTACATAAATTTCAGCTAAGGGGAATTCTTGGCAAAAAATAAGGTACAGGAAGCGTAGCCATATTTTTAACAAAAAATAAGCACTTTTTAAGCACTCAAAAATATTTTAGGCAAGTTTTTTAAAAATACAAATATCATAATTACGATTAGCCCACTAATAAAATTTTTTTTTATTATTTAAAAGTTCCTATATATATATATATATATATATATATATATATATATATATATATATATATATATATATATATATATATATATATATATATATATATATATATATATATGTAATCAAAATAATTTTCAAAGATTTTATACGATTATGATAAAATAACTAGTTTCTGATAAAGAACTTTTTTCTTGATTATATTAACTACCATATAAACAATTTATGCTCAATTTAAAATATTCCATGTTGAGTGGCCCATTCTATTTTTGAATAAATAATTACTATGCTTAACTATGTAAAAAAATTTAATTTAATCCAAAATTATAATTAGTTTAATATTTAAAAAAGTTAATGAGTATATTTTTCAGATTTAAATAAAAGTTATTTATAAACACATATTTAACAAAAAATATATTGAATATTGAAAAAATTATTGAATACTATTGATCATACTGAATTTATAAAAATATGCAAATTAAGCAGACTAAGAAAACTTTAATAAATTCATATTACTAATGTAAATAAGTGAATGATTCCGATTAAATTTTTATTAAAATTTGATACCTGGTTTAGTATTTCTTTAATGAAATGATTTAAAAAATTTCAATGACTTTGAAATGCAATGAATATTGAAGCTAAACATTTTTGTAACAAGTAAATTATTATATGGTCCCTTCACTCATAATCTTTAACAAATCTGAGATAATTGAATTCCTTAATTCAATTGTTTTTAAATCAAATTACCAGGAGATGAATTAAAGTTTTTTGGAATTACAAATCCGAATAACGTAAGATTTGATGCAGTGTTTAAGATATTGAAAAGCCCTCACTCAATTTCAGATAGCAGAAAAAAGAAAATCAAGATTCTCTGACAAAATGCACATAAAAGTGTAGATTCTAGTAGAAGTAAAGATAATTATTTTCCAGTTTAAATCTTTAAAAAAAAAAGCAGAACCGCAACACCCTATTGAGGGCTAGGGGTGTCAACTATATTTTATTTAACATTGTATAAGAGATATTTACACATTTCCAACATAAAAATAATTCTTAAAAATTACGTACTTGGTCAATGGGAGCAAGTGCTTTAATAATATTGATGATGTTTGGAATTAAAGCTTGAAAAATATTCTATAAGAAAAGAGAATTCCATCATTAATACACAGCATTATTAAAAGAAAAATATAGAACAGAGAAAATATAACTTGATTAGAATGATCTTTAAAACCTGAAAAATAAAACATATATAGATTTCAACAAATAAACCTCCCGTTTACATATGCAGTTTCCATATTCATATTTGCTTATGTAAAACTTTGAAAAAATTTCCTTGAAAATATTAGAATTTTTAACTTAACCACACAATACTTTACTATTTACTAATTAAAGCTGGATGTAGGAACAAGCAATACAACACGGAAAAAAAAAAAGAAAAAATTTTTTTTAAAAATAAACAATTTTTAATAAAATTTTATTAAAAATAAATTAACAATAATAAGAGTAAGACTCTTACTAATAAATTTAATTGGTTTTGCCTTTTACAGGGATGCAGGGGCGTTAATGCTTATTGAAAATTTCAGCAAAAGAACAAGATTTTCCATTTAGCAACTGTTCTAAGAGAGCCCAAACTTTAGTGTACAACAGAGCAAATGAACAATTTTAAACTGTTGTTTTCCTAGTTTATACACTAAAACAGCAGATCTTTATCTTCAAATTAAGCCAAAAGATAAAATGTAAACTAAAATATATATATTTATAGAATATCTAATAATTAAAGCAGTGTTTTCACTACAGCGCGAGAATCTCACATATTTTTTTATATTCTCGCATTAAAAAATGATTACCGCGAGAAATTCGCGCATTCTATAAACCAATTTCAAAATTTGCGAATTTCTCGCATTTTGAAAAAAATTTATCATTTGCGCCATTTAGAATAAAATCAGTTTCACCTTTCTTCCTGGATCTTTTATTATTTTCAACATCTGCCCCATTATCTAGCTTCCCTATTTACCAGTATTGTTCAGAACCTTTAAGAACAACAGAACACCATCCTTCAGAACCACGAAACTTCTTTCGGAACGCATTTCTCTGCAACCACGTGTTTCTTCATGTAAGATGTTCAAAGTTCTTGCTCCTTATTGTAAGATGGACAAATACCTTGTAAAGCCAATATCTTCTACTCCGAAACGGACAAATGAAAATGAAACAAATGTAGGTAGAAACGATCAAAACGAAACAAATATGCATTTGAGCAACCTAATGAGAACAGCTGATGAAAAAGTAGATGTAGAACATTTTCCATATGATGATGCAGCAAAAATATTCAATGCTTTAAAAATTAGAGGATGTTAAAAACGCATTATAATTAAAGAAATTATTTTATACTTTGTGTGTTTTTTTTTTTTAATTTTTGAAATCTCACTTAACTTTTTGAAATCTCACCCTGTTTTTGAGAAAGGGTGAGAAATTCTCACTCATTTTTTTTCTGAGATGAAAACACTGTAAAGTGATAGAAAGAAATGAACATGCACACACAAATTAAAAACAAAATTAGATAACTTCTATCCTATCAATAAAACAATAACTTGCTCAGATTTTTTTTTAATTGTCCTATCCCGTCAGGAGTAGAGATATAAGAAAGTAAAAGTAATTACATAAAAGGCAATGAAGCAGACAGCAACTCTCGACTTTATCTTTTACACACAAGAAAAAATTAACTTATGTTGGAGAAGATCTCAAAAGCATAATTTCATTTAGCAATATATTGTAATAGAAATAGCAGTATCCTGAAAGACCAGCATTTTATCCAATTTTATAATTACTGTTATTGAATTAAATTATTAATGCTGTGTGTTATCTAATATTATGTTTATATTTAAAAAATACTGGTTATTCAGATTTAAATCTGGTTTTACAATCAATCTGGTTTTATAGTTTCACCTAACTTACAACATTTGACAAATTTATTCATATAAATTAAACAAACATAATAAAATAATTTTAGGAATTTTTAACAAAAAAAGAAAGAATTAAATTATGATTAAAAAAAACTGATACTTACTAATTCTTCAGTACCAATACTACACACCATGTGAGTAAGACACCTAAAAATAATATTTTTTAGAAGAAAAAAATCGCAACGGCTAACAAATTTGAAACAAATATAAGAATTGAGGTAGCTAAGAATAAGATATCTTAATTTCATTATGAATTGTACAATAAAAAAAGGACAACAGTAACAAAATTTTTTATTGTAATAAGGACTTTTAAAAATAGCTTTAGCAAGTGTTTATAGTTATATAAATTTCATATCACTTCATTTATATATCACTAATTTAATAATGCGTACATCAAACAAGGAATTTTATCTAATCATATTTTATTTTAAAAATTTACTTAGAGGAATATACAATAATCAAAACCTAATTAATTATAATTTTTAAAAGAAATTTTCTTTAACATATTATTTTGAAGTAAAAATTTATTTCCCTTAGAAAATTTTCGAAAAATGAAAAAACATAACTTTTAACAGATTTCAAGATAGATTACATTTTTCATAAAATGTTCATTTTTATGTCAACTGTATGTTACTTCACATAATTTGTATCATGTTTTAATGTTGAAAGATTTTAATAGGATGAGAAACCTATAAAATTCAATAAAAATGAGTAACTAAGCAGAAAATTTAGTCGAAACTTAGTTTATTTTTAAAACTAGTATATAACCAGGGGTCTGTTTAGAAGAAATTTGGGTGCGTTAACGGACCCTTCACAAAATATCTCTTCATAAAAACGGACCCTTCACAAAATATTTTAACTTAAAAACGGACCCTTCACAAAATGATTTTTCTTTTAATCGGACCCTTCACAAATTTGTTTATCTTCATTATTATTTTGTTAATCGAATAAACCTTCCCAGGGCAGAAAACAAGAAAGATGGATGTAAACGAATTAAGTTTTGTCTTCGGCAAACGATTCTTCTATTATTCGTCCGAAATTAATATTCTGCGTTCAGCAGTATAGGCTTAATACCAAATATTTGTAGGTTGCACCTCTAATTTAGAAGCAGCAATTGTTGTTTATTTTTTAAAATTTAATTTTTTTAATTATAATTTTACAGTGTTGAGCATAATTTTGTATGTCTTTACAATTTAAAAACTCCTTGAAAAAGTTTTTTTTGCAATAACGGACCCTATTTGCACAAATTGATAAAAGCGGACCCTGGTTGAAAGAATGTGAGTAATTTTTTCACAATTTCACAAAAAACGGACCTTTCACAAAATGTCTGGACAGACCCCTGATAACACAAATGATCAAAACATAATATTTAGTAAATCATTATCAGAAATATCTTCACTTAATATGCATTTTTTAAGTAAATATTCCTTCTCTTTAGTGAATTTTTAAACTTTTTATTAAAAAAAATAAGAATGTTATTTTCCAGGAGTTCATGATAGCACAATGATTATAAATCACTCAAGTAAATTTCATATGCACTTAAAGTAGCACACAATGACTTATTTTATTTTACTAAATTGTACTTCTTACAATTACATAGCAAACAATCTTTAAATTACATAGCAAACTTAAAAATGAAAATATTGCTACATTGATCTTATTAGGCTTTACTTTAAAAAAAAATATTTATATCAGATATATTTGCTTTATTAAAGGTAAATGCCTTCAAATAAAATATTAGTTCAACTTTCAATTTTTTGGTTAAATCCTATTAATAAACTATTTTGAATAAAGGAAAAAATCTATAAACTAGGAAAAAAGGGGATAAAAATAAAAAGCTGAGCTTTTACAAAGTAGACACCAGGAGTGTATGCAATACAGTGATATCAATAAGATATATGAAAAGATAACTTCTAACTCTGCTGAGATTTTTATTTATATTAAAAGTGGCAGAAGCATTTGGACAGTGAAATGTAAATTTTTCTTTAATATAATTTTAAACGTCTTTCCCCACTACTATATTAGAGAAAATTAAGCAATATATAAGGGTTAGTAATCACCATTTTAAATTAATTACCAGTCAATCATTAATCATTTTAAACTAAAATAGTTGATAACTTTCACCTCATCTATTTTCTGATAGATTGTAACTATCAGTTTTAGTCCGTTTGACTGTTTAATTTGACCAATCAAACTTGAATTAATTTTTTTAGCAACGTATCTCTGCTTATTCGTGGAAGTATTTCATTCCTGTATAAAGGATCTAATGATAGAAATAAATTAGGTTTACATTTAAATTTATGCTCTCTTTTCCAAAATACTGAACTCATATATAGAAATAAATAAACAATAAATATAAGTACAGTACAGAACCCGTTATCCGGAAATCAGAAAACCGGAAAACCAAAAAACCGGAACGAAATTCGCAAAAATTTTCCCGCCATTTTTTTAAAAAATATTTTTTTTCCTCATAAGATTTTAGGATTTTTCTTTCTTTTTTGAAGGATGTTTACCTTACCATCACTTTGGAAATAATCATTAGTGTATTACTTCATCGTTTTTTCCTCTTTTTAAGATTATTATCATAATTGTTTTTTTTTAGTTGGGTTTAACAATAAAAAAACGGCTTTTCGTAGTGATTCAGAAAACCGGAAAAATCAGTTATCCGGAATAGCGATGGTCCCGATCTTTCCGGATAATCGGTTCCCTACTGTATTTAAAATGAATACTTTCTATAAAAAAATTTAAAATAAAAAAGAATCATGAAAGATAAAATATATATTACTAAACACATGAAAATCACAGAAATATTAAGATCAAACTAATCATACTCACTTTATGGTGTAATATGGAATATCTATACTGGACATATCAACAAGAGTGCTTTGAAACAAATTTAATAAACTTTTAAAATGTGGCTTTAATTTGTCGCCCAATGCTTTGGTAATTACACTCAATGAATAAAGCCCAACCTGAAGAGAAAATAAACATTAAAAAAGTTATAAATAATGAAGCTCTTTAATGGAAGTTCTAGAATTATCTTTATTTAGGCTAGGATAAAAAATAAAAATTGCACATACTTCTCTGTCAACATTGTTGTTACTGCGGATACTTTGGCTTAATAGTGCCATCAATTCTGGCCATTGGTTAGTAGGGAGATCATGTTTAGCAATAGCAGCTATCAATTCGGCTAAAGCATTCCTGACAGTTTTGCTATGAAAAGAATAAAAAAAGATAAGTTAAAAAAAACATGCATTTGATACAGGGTGTGTAGCCAAATTATTCAACAATAGATAGCATCTTTTAAGCACTTTTCAAGCACTCAGATAATATTTTTAAGCACTTTAAAAAATTCACAATTGGGTAGGATTGGAAAATTGATGGTTTTAATCGTCATGTCAAAAAAAATTATAAATAACCTTTCGACACTGTTTTTGACAATTGTCAAAATTTTTGTAATCATGTAAATCAAATAGCATTTTAATACGCTGTGAACTGACGATATGCCGAAATAGATTGGGGTTGAATTAATTGTGAAAACACTGAATAGAACAATGCCTTCTGCATAATTCGTAGGGAGAATCAACATGGTAAAGGAAAAATTTCATTTTGGAAAAAGGAAAATTAAGCACTTTTTAAAACATCCAATGAAAAAGCACCTTTAAGGACTTTTAAAAAACGAAAATCGAAAATAAGCACCTTTAAGCATTTTTTAAAAATGCTACACACCCTGTGATAGAATCAAAGAAAAAATACTACTGAAATTTTCTGCACAACCCAAATACATATTTTAAAATTAGTTAATTTTTCTCAACTATAAGAGCACTACCTCATGAAGTAATTTATGTTATGTTAAATGTAATCAAGATACAATGTAAACTATTTCCTACCTATAATTATTAAAAATATATGAAGTAAATAATATGAAATATTGTTAAAATATTTTTTATACTGAAAGGATTACTGGTTTTTTACCCACATAAAGATTGTAAACAAGCTTTCATCTGAAATACCTTTTGATAATAGCAATGCTCCAATTTTTGATGCAAACTCTTTTAGGCATTTAAAAATTTAACAGACTAATTGTTATTATTTTAAACATTAATAAATAAATAATTCAGTATCTAAAACAGTAACTTACTCAGTATCTTTGATATAAGCCTCAAGAATAGTAGCTTTCATTCTGCAGAGAAGGAAAAGTAATATTTGATAAATAAAATCAATAAACAATTTATGCAAGAAACAAATTGAAAATTAAATAAATACATTTTTAATTGCATTAACAGATAAAAATAAAATCTATCTTTTGACCCGTCTTGACAAGCATATAGAACAGAATCCATAATTATATATTATAATTGAATAAAATAACTAGAAAATTTGAATTGAGTTTTTGAAAAATCACTTTTTCATGCATTCGATTTGCTACGATTTTATTGTCCACGTGGTTTAGTCTATCGTATTTTAAACAGTTATTGATATAGACTTTTGCATCATATCTAATGATCTGCGCTTTTGAACAGTCACTTTATGATGCGCTCTAGTTATGACAATTTTATCTCAAACCTAAGAATTCTTTTTAAAAATGTAAGAGTTTTGCACATTCTGAAACAGAGTCACGGGTCTGTCCAGGCCGAATTTACTACCGTTTAGCGGTACCTTCACAAATTCAACTTTAGGAAAAACGGTAGTTTCACAAATTCAATTTTGGAAAAAATACTTTTGGACAAAATACTTTTTCTTAAAATTTCATTTTTGTATCCCTTAAGAAACGATAAATCCATATTTTTGTGTTGATTTCTTAATATAATTTTTAATTTTTCACAAATTACGTCTAAATTTTCACAAAATAGGTACCTGTCAGAAAAACCTAGACAGACCCCTGAGAGTGCATGATAACTTTGGTGGTTAGTAATATTTTTATGAGAGCGAGGAGAAGAAAAAAAAGAAATTTTATTTATCCCGTAACGAAAGGCCACCGTATTCACAAAACTTTGTTTTGGTTATATCCAAATTTTTTGATCATATAATAGTAAAAATCCAATAAAAATCATGCAAAAATCAAAAGTCTGTTAAAAATCATGAAAAAGCAGAAATTAGCATAAAAGGGGAAGTGATAAAAATGAAATAAAAATGCGGTTGAAATAACATTATAATTTCAAAATGTAGAGGTAATGACTCGAGGTGGTGAAAGATTAAAATCCTTGAGCACTTCAATTTTATTTTATTATTTACTCTTTTTTTTTAAAAAGTCTCTTACCAAATTAATTATAGAAGAATTTCAAAATAAAAATATGTTTAACTCAAAACCTTTTATATGTAATATAAGCCATGTTTTATATTTTAATTCTAAATAAAACCTTTATAATTTTCATTTCTTTTTTTTCTTCTTCTATGCATAATAATATTAGGTTAATGCAGTGGTCGGCAAAGTGCGGCTCCAGAGCCGCATGTGGCTCTTTAGCTCCTTAAGTGCGGCTCTGGCGCAAATATCCACGGAAGGAGCAATAATATTTTCATTTTAAAAAAAACTTGGTAAGAAAAAAATTACTTCTTATTTTGATAAATTAAAATTCTTCTATTTCATGGTAGACGTTACGTCTCATCTAAATCAGCTTAATCGTAAACTACAAGGGAAAGGAAACTTAATTTTTTCGACGTTAGAAGAAGTAATAACATTCGAAAACAAATTATCCATTTTTGCTCTGGATTTTGAAAGGGAAACATCGTTTCACTTTCCGAGCCTGCTGAAGCATTGCCAAGAAAATAATTCCTCTATTGATAAACACCATTTTAAAACAATAATTTTAAATATGAGGGAAGCATTTCTCAGCTGGTTTCAGGAATTTAAAAACAGCAGAGCAACTTTAGCATTTGTCAAAAATCCTCTTAATGCTACGATAACAGAGTTGAAATTTTCTCCTTTTGAAATTGACATTGGTAGCTTTGAAACACAATTGCTGGATTTAAAAAATAAGGAGATACATGGCTCTCTAAATTCGAACGTTTTTGTGTTGAAATGGAAATATTGGAGAAGAAAAAATTTCATCTTAGTTCACAGCACAAGTGGTCTGCTTTGAATGACCTGGAGAAGGAAGACACGATCATTTTCAACGCTTGGAATAAATAGTATTCCTTACTCTTACGATCAGCTGAGAAAGCTTGCGTTTGGTGCTCTTTCCCTTTTGGGTTCTACATATATATGCGAAGAAACTTTTTCAAGTATGAACATTGTCAAGAGTAAACTGAGAAGTCGTCTTATTGATGAGAACTTGGAATCATGCCTAAAATTAAAAACAACAACATACAAACCTGACTTACTCAAACTTTCCAAGGAGATGCAAGCACATTGTTCGCATTAATAAATATTTATTAAGTATGAAATTTAGTTTTATTTAGTATACTACTTATTTAGTGTAATAAAAGTTTACTAAACAAGCAGATTTGGCTCCCAATTTTTTTAAAAATTGCTGTAATGTTCATATTTGGCTCTTTGGCTAATAAGTTTGCCGACCGCTGGGTTAATGAAAAACTTATAGAAAAATTATTATTCATAAATGAAAAAAAAAGTTTAAAAATAAAAAACTATCAACATGCATCGTGGGTCACCAATAAATTGCCTAGCACAGAAATTTTTTTATATTTCAGTTTAAAAAATTAAATACAATATTTTGGTTAGAAAGCATCCTTGCAACAGCCTGTTGGGGAACCAGAGAGGTCATGGAGGTTAAAGCTTCAGAGTTTCATCAGCATTGGCATGTTTGTGGTAATGGGGTCTGCATTGCACTCAGGCTGTCTTTATTTCCCACACAAGCTGGTACCAAAGTTATTTATAGTTGAAAAAATATTTTTAAGATAATTGAAAAACATAATTAAGAAAATGACTATATTTTTAAAATTATAACGCTAAATGTAGTGGTGTAATAAAAGCAGACAGGTAATAAATCTATACAAGAAAAAAAATAAATAAAACGAAAACATAAGACAAATATATTTACCCTTGTTTTACATCTGGAGGCACCCTTTTCCAATGTTTCGACTTTAAAACTCGTCTGCGAAGCAACAATGAAGCATACCGTCTCACTTGAGGGTCTTGAGACTGTGTCACACATTGACATAAGGATATATTAATTGTCGGATCTTTGAACAAACCTTGTATTTCTCGAAAGCCCTGGAAAACAGTATGATTAAAATTATTATAAAATTTCGTCTGTGGATGTTATATATATCTTCAAACTAGATCATACATAGGCTCAAAATAAGAAAGAAATTTTATAGGAAGAAAAAATACAATTAAGATTATGAATGCCAGGTTAATTATCAGTGTCTGACATTTAATTTTCATTCAGGCTGAGCCACGGTGAATTTTTAGTAGTGTGCTTTGCATTGTCATGTCATAATAGGAGTACCTCTAAACAGTGTGCATGGCTTTACCGTGGCTTCCCTTTTTTTAAAGATAGGGTGACCTGGGGTAATTCCTGATCAAAAAATGCAAACATCTATTTTGTGAAAAAACTATTCAAAATAAAATGTTAATATTTACTGGAAGTTTGACGCTATATGAGATGAGTCCTATGCCACCTTTTTTTGTTTGAAAATCTAATTAGAATTTAAAATATTTTAAATTTTTAGTGATCAGGAATTACCCCTGGTCTTGATCATTTCTGGGGTAATTCCTGATCACTTCTGGGGTAATTACTGATCACCAGTTTTTATTGTAAAGGGGCTGTTTAAAAATAATTATATAATGGTAATTAACAAATTAGACATCAAGATCAAACAAATAAACCAAAGAGATATATTTAAGTAGCTAATAAAATGATTTATTTAAAAGCAAGAAGAAAGATTAACACTTTAAATTTTCAAAAATCTTTGCATCATGCAATACATTTTAGGCAATCAGCCAACTCATTCTCATGTTCGGCTGAAATATAAGAGAGTTTCTACATGAGTTACTTTTGCTGGATTTTTTAATTTCATGAAGGGAAAGTGTAAAGTTAAGTAAGGTATGTCAACAGCACTGGCAGCAGCTCTCACACTGAAATTTTAATTTTCAATCATTAAAAGAAATTCACTAATTTTGCTTTCTAGAAGCTTAGTATCCTTTTTAGGCTTATAATTTCTCACCATATTTATACTAGGCTAATTTATAAACTTAAAAATTATTCTAACAATTATACTAGGCTAATTTATAAACTTAAAAATTATTCTACTAACTCTGTACACACATAAAATTAAGATAGAAGCAAGGTAAATCAGAATACAGTCTTGTATACAGTTAAAAGCAAATTTTGTGATGACAGTTAAAATATATTTTATAGTTGTTCCACTTAATAAATATGAACTGTTATTTAAGAAAAGACAATTAGCTATTTATTAGCTATTTTATATACTATTTATAAGAAGAAATGACAATGATCAGGAATTACCCCAGTGATCAATAATTACCCCATCTGTAGGGGGCAATATTTGATATAGTTTCCTATAATCAATTATAATGTTTACAGTAGATGTGAAACAATTAAACAAAAGCTTACACTACTTTTATATCAAAGAAAAAGAAAGTAACTCAAAATATTTATTATTAAGAGAAGGAGGGGAATCTTTGCAGAAATGTGCACATTTTGAAGCCCATCTTTGAAATGGAAAATACAGAAAGCAGTTTAAAAGATACTTATTTTGTTAGATTAAACAAAAAACTATTATTAAGTAAATGTAGTTATACTTTAGTAAAGTGTACAAGCATTCTTGTCCATGTCTCAAATTTTAAAAAAAAATGTTTTTTTAAAATAAAACTTAGGTGATCATTATTTACCCCAGAAACAGAGTGATCGTGAATTACCCCAGGTCACCCTACAACTGTCAAAATTAAATTACCACCATTTTTTTTAAAAAATAAAAACAAATAATTTCTATTTGGAGGTTAAAAATTGCAAAATGAGAAGAGCACGTAAAATTTTTATCAGAACTTGGTAATGAATAAGATGAATCTAGAGTGATTTTTTAAGCTTATTGTTTTTGTATTTTTCTCTTCAATAATTTAACAAATTAATGGTTTGGTTAAATTTCAATTCTATGCATTTTTATTTATAATTTTTAAAGATTTCCTACACCAAAATTTGGGTTTTTGACAGAAAATGTCAAAAAGAGTTGAATATCAAAATAAATCAAGAAAATCATTGATTAATCGCTAGTAATTATATATCTAAGTTTATTTATAAATACTTCTTATTTATAATTGCAATTAATTATCCTTACACTAAAATTTTGGGTTTTTGACACATGTCAAAAAGGGACTTTTAACATGACAGATAAAATAATGGTTAAAACCATTGATTGTTGAAAACTTGCCAACCTTAGAAATAATGGACAATAACAAAGAAATACTACTAATAGAAAATTAATTTTCTCCAATTTTATTTTTATTTTCCATTGACCTTCTTATAAGTTATTGTCTTTTGTTTATATTTTTATTCCATATTATGATAAACAGAAGCATTTATTGATATTTTTAACATTTTCTATGCCACTAAAGTTTGCAATGGAAGATTGTTAGTTCTGGTTTAAATTTATAAAATTCATATATATAATTTAAGATGTCAGAAAAAGGAAATTGTGATCAGCTATTGGTTACATTAAATTGTTAATATAAATTGAAACATTTGGAGTGCTCAAATGATGGGAATAACTTTAAAATCATCATTATTAATATATTTCTAACTAACAAGAATATTAGAAAATAAAGCAAACTTTTTGAAATTTAAATTCTATATTAATATAATCAATTAAGAAAAAATTTAAATCACACCATTATAGTTTTTAACATAAAAAAAACTTCAGTTTTTTTTTTTTACAGAATATTATAAAATAACAAAATTTTCATGAACTTCATTAATAATTGCAAAAAAACTCAAACTAAAATAAAGGTACCACAATTTTATAAATACTTACACTTGGGCTGATTAATATACTTCTTTATACATTGTTAAAAATTGTTTCTTTGGATAATTTTCTCTCATTATCTAGTTTTTTGACAACTTAAAAAAGGATGAGAAATTAATGATAAAAGCCTACTATTTGTTAGATAATTACAAGTCAAAAATAAAAACAGATTCTGAACACTAAATTTTATAGAATTTCATTATGAAAAATTTTGTTATAATATTGTATATAAAAATATATATATTCTTCATATGGCTGAAATTAATAAAAAAGAATTAATGATAATTTAATTAAACTTAAAATGACAATCACGAATTGCCATTAAAACGCCCAGTTGAAACAGAAACTAACTAGTAAGAAAATTAATTTTGTAAAATATAGAATACCTATAAATTATATTAGTTTGACAAAAGTCTCAGCGAAATATAATTGTCTTTTATTAATAATCACATTTTACTACAGAGAATAAATTAAAGCATTTAACATCATGAACTAGTAAGGAATACAAGTTTGTTAAATATTTAATTTCTCGAGGTAATGACAACGTCATGATTAATGAAGCAATCTAAGTGGTTTATATTATACAAAAATGTGAAATCAAATAGAGAAAATGACAGTAAAATATTCACAGAATACGTCTAAATGATTTCGTTTTATTCAATAAATCTTAATTATAATAGAAATCGTACAATTTAGTACCGCAATTCAAGAAACGTGGTAGCCACATGGTATTTACATCTCAATGGAATGTAGGGAATATACATTTTATAATGATAATATGCTTAATATAAAGATTCCTTACTTCAACTTGACCCTCATTTGTTGTGTTCTGGAGTAATTTTAGAATAACACTTTCCAGCGGTGCCGCCATTGTTTGGTAATTATCATACGGATGTGCCCGAAATAAAGTAATAATATTTTGCCGCCTGCCGACGAAAAACTTCTTCAGAAGAGAAAGGGAAAATTTTGTTAAACAATTCCCTATTTCCCTATGCAACAATTTTTTTCTTTTCGATAACAATGATTCAAAATTACAAACTTCGAAAGTTTTAATCGATTATTTTAACTCGGGATCCCAAGTCGAGCGGTCTCACCGTTCCGCCAAACGCTCATAAGTTCTGATATAGTGGGTTCAACTTTATCTTTCAAAATCAATATTGTTAAAACAAAGATCCTTTGCAGGAATTCTTTAAAATAAATAATTTCTTTAAAAAGGTAAAGGGTTAAGTTCTAGAATGGTTTATTAAGGACGCTGGTCAACTTAAGCACATGTGCGGGTAACAAGCGTAGGATTGGATCTAGACTAATAATATAAATTAGACTAATTTATAAGCCGTTCACTGTATGGAACCCACAAGCTTTATTGGCAATCGAAATGGGCTGCAGGTGGCGTAGAGTAGAAGTAGAACTCAAGTCTTCTCCTATGGCAACACTTCACATGCTTTCCCCATTAGCGTGTGGAAAGTCATAGAGGAAGGAAGTACGTTAGTTTCTCTCTTGATTTTCATATAGATTAAAATCTTTTAACTTGAAAAACTATATGGAACTGAAAACTACATTAAACATAGTTCTAAAGAAAAGTATCACGGAAATATTTTTATTAAGGAAAAATATTAAGAAAAGGGAAAATATCGTAGTACATTCCTATATAACTGAAAAGAGGAGAAGGGTTAAAGGCATGAAACCGGTCTCTCCCCAGATGGCGTATTCGAGTGTTGCGATCGCGAATAGCAAAATAGGAATGTACAAAAATAAGTTACCGATCGGTGACGGTCTAGGAAACCTCCCGAGGATGATCAGAAGACATGCATCACAGTTTTGATCCTTTGCAGAGGAGATGGCATCCCTGCAGCGGAAGCCCAACGACCTGCTCTCGAAGTCGAGCACTTTACGATAGAACAGTTTAATGAGGAACAATACCGCACACCCTCGGCCCCTTCGCAGGCTGATTAAAGTGTTCCCACAGTACCGTCTTTACGCATGGGCATAACCGGGCAGTGCCCGGGGCCCCCAAACACTCAGAGGGTCCTTGATATTCATATTTTCGAAAACTTGTATTTTAAGAAAAAAGAAAAGAAAGAAGTACATTGCCTTATAAATTTTTAAAAAATATATATACCATGGAATAAATATAATGAATGAAATATATTCTGTTGAATAAATTAATTCAAATGAATGTGTAATCATTTTTGTAACACATTAATTATGTTATGTAAGTACAATACCAATAAATTTGATAAATATTAAAGAAAATTTTTGTCTCATGATTTTAAGTATATTAATTTAATGCAGAGTTGGCGGGTTTAAACCAATCTATGACTTAAGCCATATATATATAAACCAAACCATTTTTTTTTTTTTTAAAAATCTGTTATATATTATTTTTTTGTATTTTAACTTTTTTTAACACTAAAAAAACATTTTCTTTTTTACATTTTATATAAATACTTTTAATTTGACAAACTGAAATTTCTCTCATATTTCTCTTTTTTTATTTTTAATTTTGAGTTTAATTGCAAAAGTGGATCTGTCTTTTTAAAATATACATATAGTTTGTCTAAGGTAAGAACTCCCCTATCCATTTGTCTGAACCCGTGGCTGAGACAATGGTTACGAGGTGTAACTATTTCAAGTAGGGTCATTGTTTAGGACAGGTTTTGACTCGGATCGGCGAGAGAAAAGTAATATTTTTCTCCGGTCGATTGTGTTAGCCCTAGAGTGAAGAGAAGTTACCTTCTCCAAAACGCACTATTCTTGTTTCCATAGCAACAGACAGCCTCAGACTTTGTGTTGGGGTAAGTTCTTGTCGTAGACAAACTATACATAGTGTAATGTCTATAGAAAACAGCCTAAGACTTGGAAGAACAAATAAATGTTCTACGCTTGCTGTAATATAACATGTTTTTTACTTCTATTTTTTCTGGGCATGCATTTACTTACGTCCTTGAAAGGTGAATAAAAAGTTGTCATTTAACCAGCTCAACTTTTTAATGAGGCAAATGAATTTTATTTTAAGATGTACTTGAGATAAAAGCTACTCTCCCTATTTTTGTTTCCATAGCAGCAGACAGTTCTAGACTTTGTGGCGAGGGGAGTTATTGACGTAGACAAACTATAAATATGGCATTTTTAAATGCTTACTTTTCTAAATTAGTTAAGACAAGAGATATTGTTGAACAATATTGCTAATACTTTTAAAAAGATGATCAATTAAGTTTTCCAACCAATGATCAATGATAATAAAGTTATCGAAATTTTATTACATTACAGTATTCATTGCTTTCCTGAAGAAAAAAAAATTTCTCTGTGGAACAAATTAATGTGAGAAAGCATTCGGTTAGTTCATGTTTCTAAAACTGGTTCACCAATGCTTAAAAAAACAATAAAAACTCGCGAAGTTCTGTTTAAAATAGTTTATTAAAATTTTACTTTTTGCCTATTGATACCTTTTATATAGTTAATCATTTTGAAAAGTTTCTACGGTTTTGAAAATTAATTAAATTTAAAGTATGGAGGATTAAAAATGGTTACCACCTGAAATTTTTTTAAATTTATACATATCTTTAAAATAATTAATTTCTCCACGAGCGCAATAACTCTCAAACCATGAGATAAAAAATATATATTACAGATAAAATTTTGCATATAAACCAGTATTATTATTTGAATATGGAAATAATCTTGGGAAAGCTAGAAAATGCTTTAAAACTTGTCAATATGGAAAACTTTCTATATGCGGGCTCAATATGGATAACTATCATTGTCAACCCCTCGAGGTCAACTTAAATTTAATTAAGGGCACAGGCAATCAAAAGAGGGAAAACTTAGACTTTACTATCTGGACAAATGAGGTGCTGTTCAAGCGTAAAAAGTTTCAGGCACAATTTTAAAATTCTTTTATTCAAACTCAATTCCATGTTAAAAATGAATTTTAATAGTTATTTATTACTTTATTTAATAAAATTCTAAACTTCATAAATTTTAAGGTATACAAATATTTACACCATTTTAAACAGTGCAAATTTTAATAATAAATTAAATTTGAATGAAATTGGTTGAATAGTTTTTGAGTTATAAAAGTTCAATTATGTCGTATTATTACTCAAAATTCTCAGGTGCTATTCAACCTAATCAAATTTGGTCATTTACAATTACAGAGTTTAAAACTATGTATAAGCTTGTATTCCTCTACAATTCAAATTTTTTTCTAACTTTTTTAAAAATACTTCATTATTTTTACTCGGAGTCTTTGCTTAAACAAATGTTACAGTCGTCTGCAAAAAATCTTAGCTTATGATGTTCCAGTTTATGGTGAAATGCACACAATTAAAATTTTTGATTTTTCTCCTGACTAACTTCTCAGGACCATAGTTATCCCATATTTTGATAATCAAAGATCTAAATATGTCAACAACATAAAAGGTATATTTTCTCATAAAGAGTACAATTTTAGGTTTTATTTCTTAGCCTAATAGCTAGTGCTAATTAGCACAGCTGAAGTCACCACTTTGTAAACAATCAAAATTAACGCTTAATTTCTAAAAATTCGATCATGGTGCAAAAGTTAGTGTTCTGGATATATATCCGTGTGTATGTAACAATTGTGTAAAATTTAGAAGTTAATTTGTACACAATTCTATCATTCTATTGTTTTTCCCTTTCTGAAAGAAACGAAATGTTTCATTTAAAAAATATGATTTAAATTTAATTTTTAGCGAGACTATTTCGTACTAATGTTAAATAAAATGTTAGCAGACCCAGTATTTTCGTTTTCTTTAGTTTACATATTTTGTACTTTTTATTTTATTTTTACTCAAGGATTTATATGTATATAAAAATTTTTTAACGTGACAGATATTGCAAATGATTCCAAAAATTTTGTTGCGCATTGCAATATTATTTCTAACGTGCAATTTTATTTTTAATTAAGGTTAAAATATTTCTACTATAAACCATTATTTTAATGATGGTCAAAAAAATTTCAAATCTTGAAGAAATTTCGAATTTTAAAATTTTTTGAATTGCAATTTTTTACACTGTTTTAAACACTGCAATTTTTAATAATAAATGACAAACTTTGAAAGAAATCGGTAGAACAGTTTGTGAGCTATAAAACTTGAAATATGATGCATTTTTAAACTTTCATTTTTCAGAAACATTGTACCCATTACCACCAATTTCTGTATTTTTTCATATGCAGCAATTGAAACAAAAATTTTAAAGAATCGATGCAATATGTTCCTTGTTTTTAAAAGAGCTTTCCACGTTAGTAAGCTTAATGTAATGCAAATCGTTCCTCGCCTCCAGAGAAAAAATTAATTTGCCGTTAATCTTGTTGTTTAAGAATCGAGGTTCCTTGTTTTTTAAAAGTTCTTTCCACGTTAGTAAGCTTAATGTAATGCAAATCGTTCGCCTCCACAGAAAAAAATTGATTTGCAGTTAATTCTTGTCCCACTTCTTGGTGTCATAACTGTTCTCCTAATTAGTTTTAACTCTTATACATATATTTTACTCCAATTTTTTAACTTTATTAATTCTAGTTTGGGTCAAACGAAGGGGACCTATACTGTAATACCATAGAACATAAGTTTATACAATAGTTTTTGAAAAGAAAATTCTTAGCTATAAACCAGCATTTAAAAGAATGTATTTAAAATGTAATTAAATGTTTAATACGTGTTAAATATAAAATTTAAGAAAAAAGGTACCACCATCAATAAAAAAAACACTGTGACGAAAAGTTTTTTTAATGTTTAATAAAATTAGGTATGAAAAAATAATACTCAAACGTCAAAAAATAAGCTTTTAATTCATTCATATGATGATTTACCTTAAGAAGTAATATAAACAAAATTTGCACTGCATCAATAAAAAAAAACTCTTTTGACAATCAAAATACTTTTTCTTTAGAAAACTAATTAACCGCAGGCTCAAACTGACGCATTACTTTAGTCAATTACAAATAATAAAAAGTAAGTATCAATAACTTTTAAATATAACCCAATTTACTTTTCCTCTTCTATGCTGTGATTCCTCTTCTATGCTGTGATTTGGGATTTAAGAATTTCGATTATAGCTTTCGAATTGGCGAGTTTTGTTTTCAACTCCAATATTTCGTTTCGCAATTTCGATTTTGCATCCAAAATTTTCCTCAGAGTGATGAGTTTTTTCTCTTCATGATCCACCCATCTCTGCTTGGAACTTGGAATAGTTGATTCCTCTAAGCGCAGTAAATCATACATGATCAACGTAGGATCGGTAAAGACGAGCTCGTCATAAAACTCAGAAATTATTGGCTTATGAGGATTCTCTTCCGGTTTGTGAAGAAGTTTCAAATAGTGATACAATGTGATCGGCTTCTCAACATCATCTTTAAAAAATATTCTAATTACGACTTCAAATTCTCCCCAACCAGTTTCAGTCACTTGGAAGGGAGGATTATGACAAATTCGAATCGGATTGTCGTAGCTTACGTGTAGTTTGAATTGGACGTATTTTACGAATTTGGAAATGTCTTCGTCGTTATGTCCTTTCAAATAAACTATCCATTGGTGAGTGTGACAATCTTTTTGTTGTTCCGGTAAAAGTTTCCATGACAAATTTCCATAGACAACAGGTTTCACAATTTGTATGCCTTTTAAACGGTTATAATTTTCCGGACTATAAACTACCTTCTTTTTAATTCCACTTCTTCTTGATTTAGGAGTTTTCTGCTGAATATTTTTAGTATCCATGCTTCTGTTTGGGTTGGACGAAAAAGAGGTTTATTGGTTATACATATATTTGCAGGCTTGTGTGCTCAATTTAGGCTTATAAACCTTTGTCAAAGAGAAGGACGGATTGGACAATACAGAGAGGGACAGAACAAAGATATATTCAGAGTAAAAGCAGGATTCGAACCCGCTACCTCCACGCTTTGAAAATTGTGTTGTCATCTTGTTCAGGGAACCGGTTACAATTTGAACACTTCAACTTATCGAAAAGGGATCGAAATTTAAATTTGAGGGAATTTTTATTTTTATTTTTACTAATAGATATTCATTACGTTTAACTACCAGGTTTCATTTTCTGTTAAGCAAAGTGTGTGGACATGTCAAATATAAATACTGCAAATGAAAAATATTTATTTATTCATTATTAATATTATTATTATTTTTGAAAATTCACTATCCATGGAAAAAATACTGTTCTGAAGATTAAGAGTAGACATGGTTGCGACGTTCAAGCTAATGTTTCTCAACATTTTTGTTC
The DNA here is from genome assembly GCF_982258835.1 of Parasteatoda tepidariorum. Taxonomy (NCBI): domain Eukaryota; kingdom Metazoa; phylum Arthropoda; class Arachnida; order Araneae; family Theridiidae; genus Parasteatoda; species Parasteatoda tepidariorum. Next base: position 54,255,149 of record NC_141758.1, read on the forward strand.
CGGAGACTAGCACTTAAAATATTGTAAGAGTTTACAACTTCGACTTTGGGAAATACGTAAACAGTATACTTGTGTTCGCATAGTTATTAGAAAACTGTAATATTTGTAAGGAAACTAAGACAAAGTTCGATTATTTAATAACTTTGTTACAACCACTTTATGTTGTTGTTGTTAATTTACGTCGCGCTAGAGCTGCACAATGGGCTATTGGCGACAGTCTGGGAAACATCCCGGAGGATGATCCGAAGACATGCCATCACAATTTTGATCCTCTGCGGAGAGGATGGCACCCCCGCTTCGGTAGCCCGACGACCTGCTCGCGAAGTCGAGCACTTTACGGTAGCACAGTTTAACGAGGACCAATACCGCACACCCTCGGTCCCTACGCAGAATAATCCAAGTCGTCACCACTGATCGCAGCCAGTGATGCTTGACTTCGGTGATCTGCTGGGAACCGTGTCTTAACGATCAGTCCACTGCGGGACACCACTTTACGTTCTTCTGTAAAGAAAATATATTTGTGTGAGAATAGTACCTTTCCAGAACTCTTGAAACCTCTTGAAATTGTATTAGTAAAGAAAGGAAATTCTTGCTAGAATTAATGTATATTTACTACCGCTAAAATACTATTTTGACAATAACGTTTCCACAGCAACCCCTCATTCATGTGTACACATTTGTCTTGTGCAGTCATTAATTCGTTTAAACTCATTGTTAATTAATTTAAAAACGACAATTCAAATGTGATTATTAAAATATGTAAAAATAACGATGCTGAATAAAAAGTTCAAAATTGAAAATAAAGTAAAAATCAAAAAGTCACTTTTCCACCATAAAAACTTTTTATTTACTTATTTATTTTTAATTTTTTTTTGCCATTCAGCAATTTAGTGTTTTGTCTTGTTAACTACACATGAAAGTGTTACACAGTTTTTCCTTCTTGCAAAAACAGATAATTTTTGATTGTTAAAATATCAGAAATATTCCATTTGTCTACTCTAAGTCGATGTCAACACTCCCCTATGTTTCGAAACTAAAATTTTTAAATTTACTCGAAAGATACAATGTGAAAGAGTCTATTTATGCGTATATAATTATTTAAGATCTATGATTATTTTAATTGCTGTGGGAATTACATTAAAGTTTTCGGTTTTGCTAAAGTGCAATTAAAAATGTTGAAAATTTTTGCAGCAAAAAATTGAGCTTCCCTCCCCCTTGAAATAGCCTAAAAATTTTCATTTTAATATATTTTTATTGCTTTTAAATCTCACTATATCCTATTTTATTAGTTTGATTTGATATTAAAAATGATTTGATTGCTAACATCACTCTACAGCCACAATGTGTTGTTGACAACGACTAGGATATCATGGTTAGTAATGTCTCGAATACAATCTTGAGCATATGTGTTGCTCTATTTCAATTTAAATATGGAAAAGTAGATTTTGATACATCAACCGCTCTCTTCTCAACTACTTACCAATTTATTTAAAAACCGAATGTAAAATTCAATTTTCTGCTTTCAAATTATATCATTATTCTCTATTTTCTGATTCGATACTTCTCTGCTGTTTTGATCCTTTGCAGAGGGGATGGCACCCCGCTTCGGTAGCCCAACGACCTGCACGCGAAGTCGAGCACTTTGCGGTAGCACAATTTAACGAGGACCAATACCGCACACCCTCGGTCCCTAAGCAGACTGATCCAAGTGGTCACCCACCCGCACACTGACCGCAGTCAGCGATGCTTGACTTCGGTGATCTGCTGGGAACCGTGTCCTAACGATCAGTCCACTGTGAACCGATACTTCTCTGATTCATTAATTCATTGTCGTTTTTTTTTCTCCATTTTTCCTTTCTTCCTTTGTCCCGCAGTGGACTGATCGTTAAGACACGGTTCCCAGCAGATCACCGAAGTCAAGCATCACTGGCTACGGTCAGTGTGCGGGTGGGTGACCACTTAGATCAGTCTGCGTAGGGACCGAGGGTGTGCGGTATTGGTCCTCGTTAAACTGTGCTACCGTAAAGTGCTCGACTTCGCGCGCAGGTCGTCGGGCTACCGAAGCGGGGGTGCCATCCCTTCCGCAGAGGATCAAAATTGTGATGGCATGTCTTCGGATCATCCTCCGGGATGTTTCCCAGACCGTCGCCAATAGCCCATTGTGCAGCTCTAGTGCGACGTAAATTAACAACAACCAACAACCAACCAACCTTTCTTCCTTTATTCACTTGTTATATCAAAAATCATTCACAGTAGTTAAAGAAATTTGCCTTTGCGATGCTAATCCGTAATAATATACTTTAAAAATTGAATTGAAATGACTGTCGGAGAAATAAATACTTGAAAAATACTATTAGAACACACAAAAGTTTATTTTCATAACTGGATATCCCCGTAAAAGCTCTCTTAAAGTGCTTGAAAGTAAAAATTTTGACATAGTATTAAAGTTATATAATAGTATTTTACTAATTAGTAATAAAAATATTTAGCGTAAAAAAGCACTAAATTACTACAAAAGCAAACAATCCCTAAAAGTAGGTTAAAAATTACTCATGACCCTCTCAACGAAATGATCATAGATATAAAGGCAGAAAGATCAATCACTCGACCAAACGGACGTCACGGTGAACGTTGACATCACTGGTCTAGTAACTAGTTTGTACTCTATATCCACGCCCTCTAGTGAACTGCGGTGCTTGTTTATTGCAGCTGTACATAATTTGTTCTTTTTTTTATTTGATTTTTATAAGTTGTAATGATTAATAATAATTGATAACATTCAGTCTCTTTGCCAGAAAAATCTGAAATTCGCAAATTTTATGACACATTTTTTTCCCAGATTTTTTTAAAGATTTATAATTCGTAAATTTTAAAATTAAAAAAAAAAAACTAATATGTTTTTAAAATTTAATTCTTTATATCATTCTGAAATTCAAATATTTGAAATAAAATAAAACACACAATTTATGTACTTACAAAAAATAAATAAATAAATAAAATAAAGAACATTTTAGTAAACATTCCAAGCTAGCCAGTTAGCGTACAATTAGTTTGGTAGTAAAGCGTTTTCTTGGTTTTCATTTGTGTGTAATGGAAATTCTAATTATTTTCATTCAAAAAGTTTTTCAGAGTATGATTTTACTCCTCTATTTCAATAACAAGGTACTTTGATATCTGGGTCGTGTTAAAAGTTAAAAATATAAGAAAAGTATTTCACAACATCCACTAAGATGAGAAATTGTCTGTCAAGGATGATAAAAAAATTAATGGTTAAAAAAATAATTCATTGCGATAATGAACACACAGCTGTAATGTTATTATTGTTCAGTTATCTAAAAGACTTTTTCGTGGTTTTCCTTTGCATTTAACGCAACATTTGATTTGTCTAAATTTTAATTTAATTTCAAATACAATATAGGTTACTACAAAAGCTTTTATAAACATGAATTTACTCTGATATTTAAATTGCAAGGTACTTTGATTTCTGGGTCGTGTTAAAAGTAAAAAGTGTTTCACAACATCAACTAATATGACAATTAGTCTCTCAAGGATGATAAAAAAAATTAATTGTTGAAAAAATAATTCATTGCGATAATGAACATTTAGCTAGAATCCTATTACCGTTCAGCAATCTAAAAGACTTTTTTGCGGTTTTTCCTTGCATGTAACGCAAAATTTGATTATTTCTATTTAGCCTTAATTGAAATAAGTTATTTTCATAACTTTAATGATTATGATTGTACTCCAAGTAACTTATGAGTAATTTTGATTTCTGGGTTGAATGAAAAATAATAAGGACGTTTCCTTATATTCACAAAAATGCTAAGCCATCTATCAAGGATGGGAAGAAAAAAATTATTGATTATTTAAAAATAACTTCTTTTAGATAATGAACATTTAGCTGGAATACCTATTACCGATAAAAACAATCTGAAAAACGCATTTGTAGTTTTCTTTAGCATGTAACGCAAAATTTGATAATTTAATTTAATAAATTATCAATAATACATTATTTTATAACTATAGATTATTTTTATAACTTTCTTTTATAACTTTAATAAAATAGATTATTTTTATAACTTTCATAAGTATATAATTCTAATTCGATACTTAAATTGTGGCTTATTTTGTTTTACTGGTTGAGATAAAAAGAAGAGCTTTTCATTTATATTCAGCAAGTTGATACCTTATCTATTTCATAATTTTATAACCGTCGTCGAACAGCCGACCTAATTATGTGCTTACGCCTACTCATATTTAACTCCGTAAATTCAATTTTAAATCATATCCAAAAGGCAGGGAGAGTCCTTTATAAAGTATTGAGAGAAATTTGCCTCCATATTGGACTTCTTGATGGAACTAGCCCGCATTTACTTTACATTTTGAGGAAAACATCCCACGGTTAGCCTGACTTCAAGGAGACTCCTGATCTTCTGAACCACAACGGCTAGGCCTGATTAATAATAAAAAATGGCTGCTTGTAAAAAAATAATTTCATTGAGATAAAGATGAACATTTAGTTGAAATCCTATTACCGCCAAGCAATCTGAAAAACATTTTCTAGGTTTTCCTTTGCGTGTAACGCAAAATTTTATTACTTTAATTTCAACTTAATCTTGGTTAAAATAAATTATTCTTATAACTTTTATAAACATTGTTTTACGCCGATATTTAAATTGCACGTTACTTTGATTTTTGGAATGAGTTAAAAATTACAAAAAATATGAAGAGCATCTCGCTATATTCACCGAAATAATTGACTGTCTGTCAAAGACGCTAAAAAAATTATTTATTATATAAAAAAAATTTATTACGATTACTGAACATTACGCTTAAGGAGTTCTCCTTAAGCGTCAAGCAATCTGAAAGATATTTTCGTGGTTTCCCTTTACGTGTAACGCAAAATATGATTGTTTTCTTAAAAAAAAACATTCATAAAGGCAGCAATGTTTAAATATTTACATAAATTATGAATTATTTTATCTATATTCCTTGTAAATCAAAACAAAATGAAGAGCATTTGATTGTGGGCAATTAATTAGCAAGGTACATAGTCTTACGCTGACATTAAGTAATGAATTGGGAGATTTTGATACTGATATACATATATATATATATATATATATATATATATATATATATATATATATATATATATATATATATATATATATATATATATATATATATATATATATATATATATATATATATATATATATATATTATAATAATTTGAATAATTATTTGTGCAAAGGCATTAATAAAGATCGGAAATTAATAGATAATACAATAGAGTTTATAATAAATACTACGAATAATTATTTTCATGAAAAAGATTTTTATTTTTAATTCTCATCGGAAAATTTAACAAATTTACGGTCGCATGGCTTTAAAAAAATGTGTCATTGATGTGCATTTTTAATTATTACGATTTTAAAACAATAATAGTAAACTTATAAAATTCAAAGGATTTTAGTTTCGAACTCCTTCTGTTAAATCATATTTTTAAATACAAAAAAATGCTAATATAAGCATCTATACTTAAGTTATAATAGAACCAGACGCTTCAAACTAATAACTATGGTTGGATAAGTAAATATCCTTCCTTCGGTTTTAATTAATCTAAGTTCTGAGAACCAAAACTAAGCAAAACCGAAACTATAGTATATAATTGCTCGTAATCTGAATGATCTCTGCTTTTAAAGCTTCAATAAAGAAACAAATAAATTATGAGTAATGAATAGACATCTTTAAGCAATATACAAAATAATATACTGGTTTACGGAAATGAAAAAGTTTTAGAATTTAAATTAAATTGCTTTTTAATGATCAACACTGATTACGCGCAATGCAAAGGTACGGCGGAGATGTCAGAAAATAATCACTACGACGACGCGAACGCCACTTTTTGTGCGTAAAACCGGTCTGTCAAAAGCGTGTTGCTTTTCTAAAACCCCCCCGGGAAAGTTAAATGTCCTTATCCCCTATAGGAAATGATAAATGTCGACGAAACGACGTCTACGAAATGACTTGTTCGATAAAACGACACCATCAACGAAACAACCCGGTTGACGAAACGACCATGCCGAGGAAATGACTTGTTGACGAAACGACCATGCCGAGGAAATGACTTGTCAACGAAATGACCTATTCGATGATATGAACTAGAGACTTATGTGAATCACACAAATTGAGAATGTTCCATGAATTTCCCTTGATGACTGGAGTTGCGTGAATTGCATGCAATGATAATGGTCCGTAACGGGAATTGCAGTGCATGCTCGAATCAAATTTGCGAGCAATCGCATCGTGAATTTTAGGCAGTAAGAATGCTCTTTTAAAAACTTCGCAGTACAAACACTAGATATTAACATAGCAGAAACAGGCAATATTTAGGCATCAATCAATCAATCAATCAATAAAATTTTGTGTTCTTTCTAAATAATTCTAAAAGCACTCTTAAAGTCCGTTTAACTTTAAATAATTCATGATTTGAAAGGAAACAAAATGGAAAGTAAACCAGTGATACCGCTGGCTGTGCAACAGAGAACTCTCGCACCTAAAGGTAGTGGACAAAACAGCAAACTAAATGCCGAACAAGAAGCCGGCGGTCGATTAAAAGGTGTTCAAGTTGTAAAACCTATCGTGTACGGCAATGTCGCTTGGTATTTGGGTGAAAAACGACAAGACGATGGACATACGCATCAGTGGAATGTGTATTTAAAAGCTTATGACCATGAGGATATGTCGGTGTATGTAAAACGAGTGCATTTTAAATTGCATGAGAGCTATGCTGATCCAAATCGTGTTTGTCATGCCCCACCCTATGCAGTGACGGAAACTGGATGGGGCGAATTCGAAGTTGTGATCAAAATTTTCTTCCAAGATAGCAATGAAAGACCTGTGACTATTTATCACTTCCTGAAGCTTTTTGACAGAGAAAAGGATGGCAATGTCAAAATGACAACGGTGCCCGTAAATTCAGAATTTTATGATGAACTTGTGTTTTCTGACCCCACTGTCAAAATGCACCGACTGCTAAGTCATCCTAAATTGAGTACTCCAGAACAACGGCATAATACTGATTATGAAGGAAAAAAAGTTCGAGATTTGCAAAAAGTGTTAACAGTCAAGAAAAAAGTGAAACAAGAAATTGCTGAACTTAAAGCTAGACTTGCAGATGCTAAAGAAAATATTATGAAACTAACTAAAATCTAATGTTTTATCATAATCTTTTTGATTGTTTTCATTTGTTTATTGAAAAGCAGCCATTTTTTTGGAGAGTTATTATGTACGGAATTTTAAATTATCATTCATCAGTATTTTTTGAAAATCATTTTAAGGATTTTTTCCACATGCTCATAGATGTTATCAATTGAATTTTATTTACATATGCCTTTGCAGTTTCTTTTTCAAATTTAATTAATTTGGAATTCTAAACTCTCATTCATCAATGTTTTTGGAAAATAAGTTGTTGTTTTGTATATAGTTGGTTCCAGGGTTGGGTTTTTGCCGTCAAAAAGTGGTTTTTAATGTGACAGTGGTAAAAACCGTGTTTTTACCTGTAAAAACGGTCAAAAACCTACTGTTTTCTTCTTTAATTTATGGCACATAGTGGACGATATATTATTTTTACATAATTGCCTTTATAAATGAATGTTGTAAATGATTGCTATTGATTTTGAAATTATATATATGTATTCTTATAGAAGGATATACATTTATACAGGATTTCCCAGGCTTTTTCATGTCTCATTTCTGTGTAAAATATTGAAAGCAAAATTGATAAGAAAAGTTTACTTTATGAGGCTATCTTTTTATGTGTACATGTGTTTCTGAAAGCAAGATTTTATGAATTAAAGTAATCAATCTTGACATTCTTCAGTAATGTTTATGCCAAACAAAATGATGCTTGGAAATGTTGAAAATTTTGTTTAGTATCCAAATATTTTACTTCAAATAGTATGTTTTGATATAATCATGTTGGGAAAATGCAAGAATCTGTTCTTATATATCTTTTAAGAACTTTTTTTTTCTAATTTTATTGCCCAAAAATGAATTAATTTTAAATTATAAGCAGTTAAACTCAAATAAAAATACAGTTTTACCAAAACTATGGGTATTGACCTTTTTGACACAGGGTTTTTTGACATGACGGTAAAAACTGTCATGTGTCAAAAACTTGCCAACTCTGGTTGATTCATATCATCATAAAGTCATCATTTGCATTCCATTAAAGCCATTTCAGTTTTTTCTTTTGATTTTGAAAGAATGATTGAAAAATATATTTTATATTTTTCATGGAATTTTAAAGCTGCATTACTTTTATTTATATATTCACTATTATATATACATATATATTTCACTTAATTGCCTTCGTTTTTCATATTCTATATACTTCTAATTTAGAATAGTAATGATTTTATTTTTAAAGTGTCATTTTATTCTTTCAGTTTTGAAACAGTAATGGTTAAAAATATTTTTTCTTTCCCAGAGATTTTAAACTTAAATTCCTTAATGTTCATGTGATTTTATATCTTATTCATAGCATAATAAAACTTATTGCCCTCCTTTTTTTTTTGCATGGACTCTTTTTTTTAAAATTTATTTATAGTAAATGTAGTTATTAAACATTTAATGTTTTGAAAAGTGTCAGTCCATTATCATTTATAATATTTCAATCTGACACTTTTTATCTTAGCCATGGTTTTATACCTAGATAATATATTCATGTGATCATTAGTTATTTGTGTTATTAAAAACATTTAGTTATTTCTAGTTTTTATATTTATTTGAGTTAGTTTTAAATTTTCTTATATAATTCTAAGGTGAGAAAAATTGGTTCTATGTTCTATAAAGATGCATAAATTGCTTTATTGTATGTCCAAAAAATAAAAAAGAAATTCTCCTTTGAAGAAACTCGCCTCGCCAAACCTCAGATTTCCGTCTCTGACATCATGGCAAAGTTTGAACTTTTACTTCAAGAACGAAGCATTCGGTTTAACTAGCTCTAATTAATACTGGAGCATTCTTTTTTGTGACGTATTCCAAGACATTCGTTGTTTTCTATAATGATTTTCCTCATTTTTTTGAAGTGAATTATAACAAAATTATTAACAAAATGCCAGGTTGCACAATTGCAACTTGCAAAAATTCTGACAGAAACGCAAAAGAAAAAAATATAATTTTCCTTGTGTAAAGTAGATGAAGTTGTAAATGAATGAATTACTTTATTTTCATACTTTACTTTCAATGAATTACTTTACTTTTATTTACTTTCTAAAGTAAATGAAGTTGTAAGCAAAATGAGTGTGTGTTAAAAAATGTCTACTTCCATTTCAAAAAGCAATTATTATCTTTAACAACTTAATTTAAAAACTTGTTAATTGCAAATAATCTTTCGTCAAAATTATGCACAGAAATAAAACATTCAGAAATAGGTTGTTATTTAACTGTGGAATTGTTAGGAAAAGCGTTTAAAAAGGACAGAAAAAATATACTTTCTGAAAATAATGATATTCTAGACAACACTGGAGATATAATGCATGACTTAAATAACTCCATTGCTACGTCTTGGGATATTGACCTTAATTTGGAAGACAAAATGATCAATTCACAAGAAAAAGGACTAAATTATATTGCTGGTGATGTAGCATTTCGCTTTAAAATATTAGTTCAAAATTAGGAATACGATCTTCTCAGTACATCCAACAACACAGGAGCGATACGAAATAGATAAATCTCTTATCTACGGGAGGATTAATTGTTTCGTCAGCAGCATGGTTGGAAATGTGACAGTAATTTGAGACCATTTTGCAAAGTGTGCATGGCATCTAACAGAAAATCAAAAAGTGTTATCAAAGAACTTATAAATGAATTAGAGGGATGCTCTCCCACATTCAATAAAACAACAATCTGTTTATTTTGTCGCCAATGTGTAATTGTAACAATATGTAATTTGCCATCTAAATAGAAACTGTCCCGCTACTTCAAAAAGTTGAAAAAATTTAAAAAAATGGATAAAGTAAAAAAAAAAAAAAAAAACTTAAATAAAAGGTATAAATAATTAATAGTTAAAATTCTCCTAATTTCATAGCATATTTTTTAATGTAGTTATTCTAAATATTTATGATTTTTTTAAAATTATATTCTCCTAAATTTAAATATCTATAAACAATTGTAAAATTTCCAATATTTTTCTGAACCTAAATTATTATTTTGTTTCAATAATTAACGTTTAAGGTTTTTGTTTCCTAATGATTAAGTATAAACAAATTGCTATTTGCAGCATATTTTAAAATCAGGATTCTTAACTTAACCCAACTTTACTAATTATTGTTATCTAATAATATTTAGCTAAAAAAGTGTCTATATATGCTTTAATTTTTTTTAAATAATAAAAGTAGAAACTGAAAATTTTAAAATAAAGTATTTATAGTGTCATTTATGACAACTAGTGAAATATTTTTTTTAGTTTGCAATGGTATTTTTTTTAATATTATGGCCACGAAAATGTTTTTGAACGGAAATAATACATTAATTGTGTAAAGTTTGAAAGCTAATTTCAAGAAAAAGTGGAACTTATTTTTACAGAGAGAATGATGCAAAGTTGTCATAATATCTTTTCTTGCGATCTCCGAGATCTGTTTTCAGCGTGACGTCACGAAGAGAAAAACTGTAACTTCAGCCTTAAGAGAGGAATGAACCAGCCCTTCTCTTTTCTTTAACCCTGGGATCAATGCACCTTTGGTCTACATCATAGGAACATGTAATAAGATAAATAATATATTCTGAAAAAAAAAATTGGAAGATAAATGTTATCCAGTATAATAATTAAAGTTTTTTGTTTCACATTTAAAATGAAAATTGCATTTTTAAAGATTAATAAATTAATAACATTTGTAAGAAAAAGAAAATAAATTAATGATAATTCTTATTGCGCACAACTTTTTATTGAATTTTATTAAAAATAAATTTTTGGCAGTAAGCCTAAGTGGTTTTTCATTATGAAACATGAGATAATAGTTTAAAATAATTTATAGCAAATTAAACTAATCAAAAGACATATCAAGCAATAGCTGAGCAATAAAAAGCCTAATATTTATTGAATGAGGTTCTAAAAAATTAGAATTATCTTTGCGCTATTATTCATCAATATTTTTTGGATATAAAACGTATCTTTATTACCATTGGCATTGCATCATTTAATTTTAATTCATAATAGAACATTAACTTATTGTTTATGGCTGGTATAACAAGTTACTGGATTACCTTGCTGGATTGCTGTTAGAAAAGGGTTTAGTTTAGGTATTAGAAACATACACACTCCACTCTTAAAATCTTATGCCTGTAAAAGATTCTGTCTCTATGTCTGTAAAAACGAATTTTAAGATTTTTTAGAATAGTTTACAGAAATAGTTAAGTTGGAATGAAAATATTTCGCAAATATTAAAGTGGAATTAAAAATATCTTTTGTTACGCATCTGTTCAATAATTGTAATGTATGATGTAAAGAAATTTCTGATGTAAAGAAAGCTGTTTTGTAATATTTGACGCTAAGGGTATATCTGACATATATAAATTTTTTATACATTACAATTTAGCAGTTTTAAGAAATTCAAACAACGCACAAAGTGTAATTCATCTATGTTTTAATACTCATCTTAGATTCTTTTACAATATTATTTATTCATTTCTTTCTTTTCTGAAGTTTAGAATGCTTTGCAGATATAGTTAAGTTGAATCAAAGCTATTTTAATTCATCAAAGTTGGACCTTTATCATTCAGAAAGTATTATGTCATTATCCTTTAGTGATCAAAGTGTTTATTCTTTTATTTATTTTGAACATTTACAAATATTTTTCCCATCACTCTGTGAGCGAATTCTTCAATTAATCGAATTCTAATTAAAAATACATTTAATCTAAATTCATTTCAAAAGAGTTTTAACAAACAGAAGACCTCTTTTTTCAGAACCGTGATAAAAAAGCGTCTAAATATTTATATAATATAAAACTCATTTTATAAATTATATAAAAAATGATTTTAAAAAAATGACTTTAAATAATTTTAAAAATAAATTAATACTACAGTTTATGATGAAAAAGGTATTAGATTAATTTAATATGTTTCTTTTTTGAACTCAAAGAATGTAATTTTTAATTTGGAAAAGAATACATCAAATATAAAAGGGTTCTGGAATAAATATAAAAGTTACGTTTAAAATAAACGCTTCTATACAGGTTTAATCATGCTATGTTTAAGCAGACCAAACAAAAAATATTAAAATAAGAATTTGCTAAATTTTTAAAAGAAATGAATATAATTGTTTAATGGTAAAAAGTTTCACATTAACAATCACATTTGTATTATATATTTGAATAATTATTCTAATTTAACGTGAAGCACTGGTTTTTTAAATGCTTAAAATAGAGAAAATATTTTTTGTCTTTTAAATTAAAATCGATTCTTCTGTATATGCTTTAATAATACTCAGTGAAAAAGAAATCGTTCTTTTTCACTGAATATTTAACAAAATTTTCACTGAATTGTTCTTTTTCAACGAATATTTAATAAAATCGAAATGAACTTTTTATTAATATCGTGTTTTTTTAAAACTATTTATATTTGAATATATATCATTCAAAACATTTTATTTTATGCTGTATTAGCTTATTAATATTACATATTTGAAGAAAAGTAATATTTCTTTATCTATTTAAATAAATTTATTTTTATCTCAATGTTTAATATGCTAAAACTATTAAAATTAGAATGAATTCTAGTTACCAAACTGCAACTCGGTTTAATAATGTTATGAAAAAAAAAAAACGTTAACTATATTTAATGATATGAAAAATATTAAAATATGAATTTAATATCGTTTTAAAAAGAATTGATCAGAAATTAAATTGCTTAATGGTAAATAGTTTATATTAACAATCTATGTATAGAAATAATTATTCTAATTGAACAAAACATTATATTTTCAAATACTTGATAAATTTAAAATAACGTTTCAAATGTTAATTATTTCTATCTTTTTTAATGACATCATGCTTTCAACGAGATTTTTTAAAATTAAAATTATTAGTATTAAATAGTTTATTTATTTTTATATTTAAAATTTATTTATATAAGAGTCTTCTATGCTAGGTCAGACCCATTTTTTATTCTGCATGAACATAATTTATTAATTTTACTATTAGTATTATAATACCTTATTTATTTTTAATTACATTAAATATGTTGTGTTAACTCTTAATTATAAATTGAATTACAAAACATGTTGAAATTTACCAACAACTTCAGGCGAGATTTATTTCAACTGTAAATTATTAATAATTTCATTTAAAGTTTCGTTAATTTTTTCAAAGATTTTTCACAAGCTTTTAAATTAAAGTTTTAAATTTTAGCTACTTTATATATTTTTTAACACTTCTTTTATTTTTCAATAATAAATATTTGCATTTTACATTGAAGTTCAGCAGCTTTAAGAAAGGTAAAGAAAGTGTAAAGTGTAGCACATCTATTTCAGTGCCATAATACTCATCAATCAAAAAATCTTTCACAATATTCATTTAGTTCTTCTTTTGAAGAATTTAATTTTACTCTGTTAGAATTCTAAAATTACGTTCGAAAATTACGGTAAAATAAATGGCAGAGCATTTTTACCTATATGGTTTTGAAAACGTTTACAACTAGTATGGCTATAAAACCATGAATGCAAAAATATAGAATGTTTTAACCATTTTCAACTACCATGGTTACAAAATCGTAAAAAAGAAATTTAGCTAGACTTTGGAGCTAGGCATTTCGATAGGCAATGGTCATTGGAGTTAGGTTGTGGTTGAGTTGTGTTTTATAGAATGAGCTGTGGAATTGTGTTAAGCAGCAATATGATGCTGCATGAGAGTTCCCTATTAAAACAATATATTTTTTTTTATGAAACATAAAACTCGTAAATATATATAAATGTTACACAATATGTATTCATATGTCATTTTGCGAAGATAAATTCATGAAGTCATTCCTTCTCTGCAGTTGATATTCACACGTTTTCGATTCTATTTCGTAATAATTCTTTGACCTTTAAAACTAGGGAGGAGTCTATTTATTTAAGAAGAATGTTTTTTTTCTGAGTCGTAAAAACAAATGTGGCTTGAGCCGTGGTGGTTCAACGATATGACTCGTCTCCCTGTGAGGTGAGCCAAGTTTGAATTCCAGCTATGGCTGGTCGATACGAATTCCGCACCCGGCTCGCATTGACCACAGTGCCGACGTAAAATATCCTCAGTATTACACGGATTATGGGTTATAATAACTTGTCTTTAGGCTAACCGTGGGAGCTTTTCGTGGTTTTCTGCTACATTTAAAGCAAATGCTGGTTAGTTCCGACAAAAAATCCTCCACGCTGGCATATTACTCTAAGTGCTCGATTCATGTTTCCTTGAATCATTCATCGATTTATGTCCGATCTCGTTCCCTTGTTTTCTGAATCGGGTTCAGAATAGTCCGTGGTGTCACTGACTTGTCAGAAACCGACGCAAAGTCTTTGGCGATAGTTTGAGTACTTTGAGAGGGAATTTTGTGTATTTGGTTACACGGATCATGGATTATAATAACTTGCCTTTAGGCCAACCGTAGGAGCTTTTCCTGGTTTTCTGCTACATTTAAAGCAAATGCTGGTTAGTTCCGACAAAAAATCCTCCACGCTGGCATATTACTCTAAGTGCTCGATTCATGTTTCCTTGAATCATTCATCGATTTATGTCCGATCTCGTTCCCTTGTTTTCTGGATCGGGTTCAGAATAGTCCGTGGTGTCACTGACTTGTCAGAAACTGACGCAAAGTCTTTGGCGATAGTTTGAGTACTTTGAGAGGGAATTTTGTCTATTTGGTTACACGGATCATGGATTATAATAACTTGCCTTTAGGCCAACCGTAGGAGCTTTTCGTGGTTTTCTGCTACATTTAAAGCAAATGCTGGTTAGTTCTGACAAAAAATTCTCCACGCTGGCAAAGTACTCTCAGTGCTCGATTCATGTTTCCTTGAATCATTCATCGATTTATGTCCGATCTCGTTCCCTTGTTTTCTGAATCGGGTTCAGAATAGTTCGCGGTGTCACTGACTTGTCAGAAACTGACGCAAAGTCTTTGGCGATAGTTTGAGTACTTTGAGAGGAATTTTAGGGTCATTTTAACAACATGCCTCCTTTTATTTACTTCAATTGAGCGACCAGATTGTTTTTTTTTTTATCGTGAATCCGGTGCCTTCCGCTTTTTTAACAATGGAACGAATTGTTAAAAAGCTCCATTTTTTATTGATTTCTAATATCCCGATAACTTTTTCCTATCTCAGAAATATTAAACTTTTCTCGAATGGGGCCTGGAATTTCACATTTCTTAAGATCCATACTTACTGAATACAGAAATTCAAAATAACTATGAAATTGGCTCAATATTTTAGTGCTAGAGCAAGTTTTGAATCGGTTTCAATAAGTGAATATAAAGTTTTATTCTTCCTTTATTTTATGGTTGCAATCAAATTCGAGTGTGCAAAAAATTTTTTATTTGCAAAATAAAAAGTGCTTTTTCTGCATAAATAATTTATTAGCAATATCTGGAGTTTTAAATTATATGATATAGTTTTTTTTATTGAAAATTGAGTGCAATGCAATTTAATTGGTAAAGTTAGAACTTTTCGTTGTGTAAATACCTAAAATGATATTGGTGCGTCAATACTTATTTTGCAGTCTGTATAATTAATGGAAATGCTGAAATTAAATTGTTTAAGAGTGAGAATTTTTAAATTAGCAATATAATTTGTATAATATATTTTATTAATTATTCTAATTAAATGTTAATAATTATCTTTTTAAATACTTAAAATGGTTAAAATTTTATATAATCACTTTATCTATATTTTAATCTCTTCGATCGATTTTTAAAAAATTATAAACGGTGCTGATGAATCTATCTCTTAATGGTTGAAATTAATTCCTTTTAACCTATAAGACGTTCCGTATGCTTTTAAAATAAATGTAAAATTTTTACCGCAGTAACTATTTTTTCTATTATATCGCTCTTTGAGCAAGATTTTTTAAGGTTTATATTAATATTAAATAGTTATCAATGTATAAATACTTTTCCAATATTTGAAATAATAATAATGTCCAAAAAAAAAAAGAAAAACGACGAAAGAAATAATAAACCACATTAGAATTTAATACTTTAAAAATTCGGGATGAATTTTTAACTAGTATTGATTAATCAAAAAATATTTACAACATGAATGATTATATGTTTGACGATAGACGTAATCACACGTCTGTCTTCTTTTTTTTAAATTCAGTATTAATATTCAGTATTCAGTATTATTCAGTATTATTATATTCAGTATTATTATTTATTAATTTATAAGTTTTACCACTATAATAGTATATAATAATGTTTTATAATAGCGCAACTAGAATAATTAGTATTGCAATAGCGCAATTATGCCTTAGCTATTTTTTAATTACGTTAAATATTTTCTGTTCTCTCTGCATTCTAAATTGAATTACAAAATATATTAAAAATTGCAAACAATTTTTACCGAGATTTTATTTTAATTCTAAATTATTATACTAAATAGTTTTATTCCATTTAAAGTTACGTTGATTTAAACCTTAATTTAATTTTAAGGTTTTTCATAAGCTTTTAAAATAAGGATTAAATTTTTAATGAGTTTTTATATTTTTTTTACGGTTTTTTCATTTTTTAAAATAAATGCTTGCGTTAGAAATTTTCTTAAAAACCATGAAAAAACTATTTTTTTTATATATATAATAATTTATCAACTTTAAGAAGGCAAAAAACGTGCAACGCATCTATTTTAATGCGATAGTTTACTTCCGCAATGTTTATTCAGTTTTTTAAAAAAGTTAATCGTATTAGATCAGATTAATTGTATGTCTGACGCTAAAAAAATATCTGAATTTCGCGTATTAAGAAATGAAACACTTTTATTATTAGCTATGTTAGGTGAGTTTAGTTATAAATTTTTTTTCTTCTCTGCAGTGCGCAGCTATTAGTTTTATTATTACTAATTACAATTTATTACTTTTTAGCTTTTACTAATAATTATCAGATTACTCTGTTAGCAGGCTTTTAAATTAATAATAGAATAAATGTTAAACTTCTGGAATGAATTGTTTTGGAAAAAAAGAAAATTGATACAAAGTTTTTTTTTAAAAAAAAGCATATTGAAATAATTTAGTTCATTAAACACACATAGAATAAGGATAAACAATTGGGAAAAATTCGCCATGGATAGGCGGCGTTGGAGGCTACGCGTGGTTGAGGCAGCCAAGGCCTGTAAGGGGCAGTCGTACTGAAGAAGAAGAAACACACATAAAACTTAAGAATTCATTTGAAAAAGAAGAAAAATATATAAAAGAATGCTTAGAAAATATAAAAGTTATGTTTAAAACACGCGCTCTTGGAACTATTAACAATATTTAATCATATTGTTCGAAATTTCTTGGTTAAAATGATTAAATAACAATTTATTTAATTGTTATTTTATCATATTCAGAAAAAATGTCAATTAACTGTAAATAAAATGGCATTCAAACTGTGAGAAAAACCGTTTATGAACTTAATACGGTTAAGCAACTAGAATTTAATCGCACTAACTAGGCCTACTTAATGATGCCACTTACTCCCTTGCAGTTGGGTACTATCAGAGAGGCTAATTATGTAAATTTCATGACCGACAGAATAAGGTTTCAAGTCCCATCTTAATATCCATTCCTTTCAGCATATGAAAAATTTCCTGACTCCTCTGTTCTGCACTCCGCAACTTGTGACCCTGGACTATTACAATACGGTACTCTAATAGCACTACAGAACTGCTAAACTATCTTCAAGTCTACTCAATTGTTTTTACGGTTTTGAAACCATGCTAGTTGTAAACGGCTTTAAAATGTAGAGGTAAAAATGCTTCTTACCGTAATTTTTACTGTTTAGTGGTGTTAATTATAATTTCTAATACTCAATAGATGGCGCTCTGCGCAGTAATGTAAAATCATTTAGTTTCTAATCAGTTTTTCCTCCATGTCACTGTAACATCATCATCATCCTTCTTGTTATTAAATATATTTTATGTTAAAAGGCGTTTGTAATGATTGAAACCCCGAGATCTGAGAGATCATATCACCGTATTTAAGATTGGCGCACCAACCTGGAGCTAAGAATTTGATTAAAGGTGAGTGCACTTGATTTAAATAATGGATTCATACGATGATTTGAAAAATAAAAGAAAAACAATTCGCTCTTTAACAACTCGATTAATAACAAAAATTGAAAATTTGATGAATGATGATAATGTTGAAACTAAAGAAAAGATCGAAGAATTAATAGATTATAAGGAACAGTTAATTGATAAAAATAAAAGTTTAAAAGCAATAAATAATCGAATTGAACCACTAATTGAAAGTGAGGAAATAGAAAATGAAATTACTGGAATTGAAGAATATTCGGAAAAAATAATAAAGTGGCAATCTCGAATCGCAAGATTTTTGAAAGAAAACAATAAAGAAAGTAGAGGAGGAGAAGAATCATTTAACAGCGCACAATCTAAATTTGTTCCAGAAATAAGTAATGCAGTTAAACTCCCAAAACTAAGCAGAAACAAATTTTACGGAGAAACAACATTATGGCTTGAATTTTGGAATCAATTTGAAATCGCGATCCATGAAAACGAAAGTTTAACTGAGATACAAAAATTTACTTATTTAAAGAGTTTACTGGGTGGAATTGCATTAAATGCTATTAAAGGGTTTGCTTTGACTAAAGAAAATTATATGAAAAGTATAGAATTGTTAAAAGATAGATTTGGGCGCGAAGATTTAGTGATTAATAGTCATATGAATCGTCTATTAAATCTTGATCCCGTAAAAAATTCTAGTGATATTAGAGCATTACGGAGTTTATATGATAATTTAGAAGTAAACATTAGATCTTTAGAAAGCTTAAATGTAGTCTCTGGAACATATGGACACTTATTATGCCCTATATTATTAAAACTAATACCAGAAGATTTAACTTTAGAATACAACCGCAAACGAAAATCAAAATCAGAATTTAATGTTTCGGAATTAATTCAATTTATTAAGGAAGAAATTCAAGTACGCGAATCGTCTACATTATTCCATGATAGTGTTAAGAAAAATAAACACTATAACTATTATAATCCCAGGGAAGTAATAAATAACAAAAAACAGTTCAGATCGAATATTCCCACAGCTTCAGCATTGGCTACTAATGTAAAATTTAATTGTGTATTTTGTAAATCAGAACATGATTCATTTATTTGTGAAAAAATGTCGGTTTCTGAAAAAAGAGATAGATTAATGCGCGAAGGTCGTTGCTTTAAATGTTTCCGAAAATCACATTTAAGTTCACAATGTAGGAGTAAAATTTGTCCTTGTAAAAAATGTAATAGTAAATCTCATCACGAAATAATTTGTTTTGGAATTCCGAAAACTCAAAACGAAAGTTCGCAAGAAACCGCAGAGAAAAATACAGTTGTAGCCAGTGTTTCTCATGTCGAAGAGGGACAAAAGGGGGAATTTCAATCAGTGCTTTTACAAACATGTGTTGCGAATTTGCATCTGGCAGACAAAACGCAGGAGATAAATATTTTATTTGATTCCGCATCGATGAGGTCATTCATTACTAGAGAATTAGCTCAAAAGCTTAATCTCCCGATAATAAGAAAGGAAAATTTATTAGTTTATACTTTTGGAAGCCGTGAACCGCAAGAAAAAACATTTGATATAGTAAAGGCGAGTATAAGCAATAAAAAATATCCTACTCGAAGGTCAGAGTTCGAATTATTGGTTTCAAGTACCATAACACGTGCATCTTTCCCACCTCATAATAATAAAATAAAGTTGCTGCTTGAGGATTTTGCGCTTACTGATTTATGCCTTTCGAAAGGAATAAATTCCATTGATATAGTAATTGGAGCAGATTATTATTGGAAACTCCACACTGGGTACATAAAGGAGTTGACTAAAGATTTGTTTTATGTCGAAACATTACTCGGCGGAAGCGTAACTGGGATTACTCATTCAGATTTAAAAAATGACTCTATCATTGAAAATTTATGTTATTGTAAGGAAAAATTTAATTGTGAGGAATTAACTAGTGAAAATAATTCTTGTGATGATATAAATTTACAGTTACGGAAATTTTGGGATATTGAAAGCTTAGGCATAAATGATAAAATTCAGAATACACCTTTAGAGCAAGAAACTTTAAAACAGTTTGAACAAAATATAAAACTTCAGGATGGCAGATACGTAGTTAAATTACCATTTAAAGATGAGGTAAACATTTCTGACAATTTTAATTTATCTAAAAGAAGGTTAATTAGTTTAACATCGCGTTTTAATAAAAATCCTTCTTTGCATGATAATTATGCTAGTATTTTTAAAGAACAATTATCGGAAGGAATAATAGAACCTGTTAATGATAAATCAATAGTTCCAAATATGGTTTATTACTTACCTCATCATCCAGTAATTAGAAATGATAAACAAACTACAAAGTTACGGATAGTTTTCGATGCTTCGGCTAAAGAAAAAAATTGCTACTCTCTAAATGATAACTTATTATCGGGTCCCAATCTAAACCCTAATCTTTTAATTTTACTATTAAAATTTCGCGAGTTTAAAATAGGAATAATTGCTGATTGTGAAAAGGCTTTCCTACAATTGTTAATTGATGAACAGGATAGGGACTATCTTAGATTTCTTTGGTCAGAGCAATTCCCTCCCAAGAAAATTGAGGTTTTTCGCAATAGAACCGTAACTTTCGGAGTAAAATCATCAACATTTTTACTGGCTGGAACAATAAAGTATCATATCAAAAATTATAAAGAATCTCATCCTTTGGCGTGTAAGGTTTTGAATGAAAATTTGTATGTCGACGATCTTATTACTGGTACAAATACGATTGAAGATGGACTACTATTATCCAGGGACACTAAATTAATATTAAAGGATGCATCAATAAATCTTAGGAAGTGGAAGAGTAATTCTAAGGCGTTATGCCAAAAATGGCAAGACACGAAATTTGAAAAATATCCTAGTGAAGAAACAGTACCTTTAAAAGTTTTAGGATTAATTTGGAATACTTTAAGGGATGAATTTAATTTAGATTTAAGTTCTTTAATTGACTCTTTGGAAAATGTGAAAAATACTAAG
Organism: Parasteatoda tepidariorum; assembly: GCF_982258835.1. Lineage (NCBI taxonomy): Eukaryota > Metazoa > Arthropoda > Arachnida > Araneae > Theridiidae > Parasteatoda > Parasteatoda tepidariorum. Next base: position 54,276,409 of record NC_141758.1, read on the forward strand.
AGAAGCGTGTTACGCATATCATCGAAATTATTTGATCCAATGGGATATATAACAGCATTCACGATTAGAATTAAAATTCTTCTTCAAGAAATATGGGAACAAGGCTTAGAATGGGATGAGGAATTCGGAGATATTTTAAGACTGAAATGGGAAAAATGGTATAAGGAAGTAAATGTATTAAAGGAACTTTCACTACCAAGATATTATTTTCATGAAGAAGATAGCTGTTCCGAAGTAGGGAATTATAAGATAATTATATTTTGTGACGCAAGTGAGAAGGCGTATGGAGCGATTGCATATATTCGATATGAAAGAAATCAAAATTTTTACGTAAGCTTCGTTACTTCAAAGGCACGCGTTGCACCATTGAAGAAGTTGAGTCTACCAAGATTGGAACTGATGGCCACTCTTATAGGTTCCAGATTATTGGATACTTTAAGGAAAGTGTTTCAAATAAATATCAACTATATACTACATTCTGACTCAACCATAGCCCTTAGTTGGATTCGAGGAAATGCAAATCAGTGGAAGACATTTATTTCAAACAGAGTAAGTGAGATCCAAACTTTAACAGATCCTACTAATTGGAAGTACATAAAGGGAAATGATAATCCAGCTGACATCATATCAAGAGGATGCAGTGCTAATGATTTGCTCTCATGTGCAATTATTTTTAATGGACCAACATGGTTGACATTAAGCGAAGAAAAATGGCCGAAAAATGAAGAAAATTTTAGAAGAGCAGATGTAGATGAAGAAAAGAGATCGAAATTTATTGCAGTTAATTATGCAAGTGAAAATAATGTTAACGATTCAATTTTCGATATCCACAAATTTAGTTCTATTAAGAAGGTTTACCGAATAACAGCCTGGATTAGAAGATTTATAACAAATTTGAGACAGAAGAAAGAAGATAGAATCAAAAATGTTTTAACTGCAGAAGAATTAGAAGAAGCTGAAAACCTTTGGTTGAGACACGTACAAGCAAAGAACTACAGTAAGGATATAGATTGCTTAAAGGAAGGACAACATTTACAGAAGTGCTCAAACATCAGAGACTTAAATCCGTTCATTTCTGACAAAGGGATTCTACTTGTGGGTGGAAGACTACAGCACTCCAATTTGAACTATTATGAAAAACATCCTATACTATTACCATCAAAAACTAAATTTACAGAACTGATAGTGAAAGAAGCACACGAAAAGACCCTACACTCTGGTATTTCAGACACGCTAACACAGGTACGAGAGAAATTTTGGATTCCGAAAGGTCGGCAATTTATTAAGTCAATAATTGGAAGATGCGTCTTATGTAAAAGATTCAATGTTCGATCAGGAAGAGAAATCATGGCTCCTCTTCCTAAAGACAGAATAGAACAGTCACCTCCATTTTCAGTTACTGGCCTGGATTTTGCTGGACCCTTATTTGTGAAAGATTCTGACTGTAAGTTTTACATCATGCTATGCACCTGTGCAGTTACACGAGCAATACACCTGGAAATTGTTTCCAGTTTAACAACTGAAGCATTTTTACTTGCTTTTCGTCGCTTCATTTCCAGAAGAGGACTGTGTTCTGTTATTTATTCAGACAATGCTCAAACGTTCAAGCGAGCAGAGTTTGAATTGAAAAAAATGTGGACTATTTTGAACAGTTCTGAAGTGAGTGAGTTTTATTCCTCAAGGGGAATAAGGTGGAAATTCATCGTTGAAAGAGCACCCTGGTGGGGTGGATTCTACGAGCGAATGGTTCGTTCAATGAAAATCATTCTTCGGAAATTACTGAGGAAAACATCTTTGACTAGTGAAGAACTCGAAACAGTTCTATGTGAAATAGAAGCTGTGATTAACTCGAGGCCTATTACTTACGTGACTACAGACTCTCCAGATACTTTTCATCTAACGCCATCCCACATGCTACTTGGAAGACGATTAATAAGTTTACCGTCAGTCAAGTTATCCGGTATTGACTGCATGATTGACAAAAAAATGATAATTAAAAAATTTAAATATCGAGAAAGACTTATAAATCAATTTTGGAAAAAATGGAAAAGGGATGATCTTTTAAATTTAAGAGCTGTCAATTATGTAAATTTGGATAAAGGTAATCAAAATTTTAAGGTAAATGATATTGTTTTGATTCATGATGACAAACTTCCAAGGAGCATGTGGAAACTTGGAAAAATTGTGGAAACTTTTCAAGGACGTGATAACAAAATAAGAGCATGTGCTTTGAAAACAGATACGTCAATAATAAAACGTCCTATAAATTTATTATATAATTTAGAAGTGAACAATTAAATAAATATGAACATTCTATTTGAACTTTAAATTTACATTTATTATTATTTGAACATTTTATTTACAATATTACTTAAGATATTCATTTAACTTACAAATTAAGTTTATCTTAAGATATTATTTGAACTTTTTTGATTTAAAGAAAATATGCATACATATATATTTTCTTGTTTAAATGCATGTTTGTTTAAAATTGAAATATTTTGCATGTGAAAGAATTTGTGTTGTGAAAATTGCTTGATTTATTATTCATGATATGATAATTTAATTTCATCAATTGATATTTACTTAAATTGCAATAATTTCATTTATTAGGTTATAATTTCATTTATAAGGTTAAGGTAATTTCATTTATTTGTTAAAGGTTTGAACTAATGCTCATGAAACATATTATTTTTAAGAATTCAATTAATATTATTGCATTATAATCTTTATATAATTAAGAAGGGCTCATATTGTAAAAAGGTAAGATTATATTATATTTTTAAATATTGGTACCTTACATTTGAGAAAAATAACTTTGATTTATATATGAAATGACAAAATTGTTATGAACTAAAAGTTCATCGGGGGGAAGTTTGTTAATTATAATTTCTAATACTCAATAGATGGCGCTCTGCGCAGTAATGTAAAATCATTTAGTTTCTAATCAGTTTTTCCTCCATGCCACTGTAACATCATCATCATCCTTCTTGTTATTAAATATATTTTATGTTAAAAGGCGTTTGTAATGATTGAAACCCCGAGATCTGAGAGATCATATCACCGTATTTAATAAGTGGATGGATAGACTGCAGCGGGTTATTTAATCATAATTTTAGAATGAAAATTAACAGTTCAAAATAAACAACAACAATATTGAAATACGAATTTATAATTTTTTTTAAAAGGAATGAATAAAATTAAACTGCTTAATAGCAAATATTTTTATTTTAATAATCTACAGTTTGTATGTATATATTTGGTAAATAATTCTAACGTGAATCATTGTCTTTTTAAATGCTTAAAATGGTTAAAATTTCAGAGAAAAGTTAAATTTCAGCTACTTTAAATGTCTTTCTATTATGTCACTCTTCAGAGAGATTTTTTTACTATAAATGATTAATATTAAATCATTCATAAATTTTTAGTTAAATTCATTTTAATTTAGTTTCTCTTAGCTTTTAAAGTAAAGTTTAAAGTTCGAACTATTTTAACTGTCTTTTCAATTACATTACCCTTTAAGTGAATTTTTGAACTATATATGATTAATACTAAAAGTCATTATTAAATAAAATATAATATTCATAAAATTTTTATCCTAACAGTTGGTCAACAATTTAGATCCTAAAATTTAATTTAAAAAAAAGGGTTCGGATAAAAAAATAAAAAAACATGTTAAAAATTAAATAATATTAATAAAATGGAATAATTGAAATAATGGGTTGAAGATTTAATGATTCCGGATATCTAACACATAGAAACCCATACATATAAGAGAAAAATGTATTTAAAAAGCATTGAGAAGATAAATACAAAAGGAACACCTGTTTGCCAAAGCTATTTCTTAGGAAAGTATAAACTGAGTTTGAACTCTTAATATTGAAGAAGCACTCAATATTACAATAGATGTAATACAATAGATATAAGGGGCATTTAAATTACTGAAAAATACAAAGGTTTGAAGATTTGTATAACGATTAAAGCTAAAGAATAAATATATAAGAATTAATTCCCTCGATCGTCTGCTTCTAGAAGAAAAAACGGAGGAGGTACACTCCTTGGTGTAAGAAAAGAAAGTAAGTCCCACAAATTTGAGAAAAAATTGTTGACTGAAAAGCAAGCAAGCTTCAAGAAGAAGGGAGTTTGAAAAATGGAAGATTAAGATTGGCTTTAAGTAAGCCTCCCAAAAATAAATGAAGAAAAATAAATTAAAGTCTACAATCTGCGATTTTGTGAAAAATAAAGTCATAAAATGTTATGGTATCAAAGCCGAATAGATAGTACACATGTATTTAAATGTCCTAATTCTTCAACCCCATCTTGAATCACCTGAATTAGTTTTAAACAGTGCATTAACCAAATATTTTCATTGTCCAGCTGCACCAAAGACCCATCAAATAAATTTCAATTTTAGCTTCCTAATGTATTGTTGAATTTTGATTTTTAATAATAATTCATAATCTGATCAGTGGTCATTAAAGCTCACAAAGCACCGTAAGTATGATTTTGAGACATTTTAGTATAGTCAACAGCAGAAGTATTGAAATTATTTCCACCTCTGTTTTGGGATAAGATAAAATTCCCGAAGCTCCATTACGTGCTGTACTATGTACTTACGCACCTCTAACTCTTTCTTTGGGATGTAGCGTGAGAATCGGAACAGCGTTAGAACAGTTAGGTTCACCGTGTCTTCGAACGTATCTACAGCAAATTTGATGCGGATTGGTTTAGAATTGCAGATTTGTATAGTGCGACTTTCAGGAGAATTCCACCTGACACCCGTCTTGCGTCGTGGCGGGTACTATGGTTACGAGGAAAGGTCACTTCGAATAGGGGTGTGGGGTGAATAGTTTTGTCTTAATCTTAGCGTAGGTCCTCGAGAGTAAACCAATCGACACCCCCATTAGAAATGTGCTCTCGCTTGCTACCATAGCAGCAGACAGCCCCAAACTTTCAGTCTGGAGGAGTTCTCCCAAAAGCCGCACTATATAAGGTACATTCATACACAAATAGACATATAAGCATTTTGCTTCATTTTTATAGATAATCTTAAATTACGTTTTATGTCTGGTAGTCTTTCTGAATATTATATCTTTATGAAATTATTATTTGATATTATATGTATCCATAATCTCAGTGGTAAACGGATCATGTGTTAGAGTCCCCTTGCCGTCAGGCTAACCGTGGGAGGTTTTTGTGGTTTAACTTTTCATGTTAATACGAGTTAGTTCCATCAAAAAAAGTCCTCCACGAAAGCAATTTTCTTCCAATATTAGATCCAGGAGTTCCCTTGTCCTCTGGATCGGATTCAAAATTACAAGATTATGGAGTTGAACATTGGTAGTCTTAATTTCAAAAATGGGTCGGCAGTTCATTCATATTTATAACTGAGATTAAAATGAAAATTTTTTAGAAGAAAATTAGGTTTTTACTGTTAAATAACAACTAATTTTAACTATGAAATAATATTAAAAGCATCTTTTAAATTTCCGTAATTTTATTCTTGTAAATTATCGAAGTATTTCATTTTTTTTATCTTGAACTTATGGATCTGTCATGACAAATACAAGATGCAAGCCCATAAATATTCGTATGAAACTGCAATTTCAATGAAACAGATTGATTTGTTCAGCTTTAAAACTGTTCGTCATTACTTCAATTAATGAGCAAAATTTATGAATATATAAGTCATTGTTTATTTCTTAAAAATCATTGAAGTCAACTTATTTTCATATTTGAATTTTGATAAACTGGGTAAGACAAAAAGTTATCCTTCCTGTTTCTTTTAATGATTTATTTTATTATTTCATTTCTTAATTATTTTTATATTATTTGTTGAATACATAAGAAAATTGTTTTCAAAAATATACATTTTAATATTTATTGTTAGAAGTTTGAATGACAAATATTGAAAAAAGTGAAATAAGTTTATAAGAATTTATTATAATTATTAATAATCTAAGTTAACTTATGCTTTTTTTCAGCACTTTTTTCAAATTTTTTTTGAGGTTTTAACATTATCTTTTATTTTTCTATATTATAATAATATATTATAATATAGAAAAATAAAAGATTTATATATATAAATAATTTTCTATATTATATTATATATATATATATATATATATATATATATATATATATTATTGGAATCATATAATTTGTCAGGTATCGAGTAGCTCGGTTCGGGCAAGTTGGGGGGTAGGAGGAAGTAAGAGCTTGATTATTTTAGCATATTAACAATTTATTTACAAACAATATTTACAGACATCAGTAATTGTATCATTCTTTACATCAGGCTCATTTCGCGCGCACCTCTACGCTCTCTCTACACATAATTGCTACTGCCATCTAGTGGCCAATCATTTTCTTTTTAAACTTTAATAAAATTAAAACTTAGTGCTAACATTCGGCCAGACTGACCGATTAATCTCCTGATTAATACAAACAATATTAATAACTAAACACAACACAATACATACAAGTTATTTCAAAATATGACAAAAAATAAAGAAAAATGGATACTTACAATTCTTCTAACTATTTCAATTTCACAGTTTACAAAATTTTAGAAATTAAAAACAACTTTCTTACTTTTGCTAACCTACTTATAAAAATAAAAAGAAATTATTAGTACACGGTGATACACTACATTTATACTGTAAAACGATGATTTTTTTTTTTTTTTTTTTTTTTTTTAAAGTTCAATTTAGTATAATAAAAGTTAAATTAAATGAAAGTTCATAAAGTTCAAAATTCTTGTTCAGTGTCACTGGAATCACTAGAGTCTGGATGAATTCTCCAAGGCTTTAATTGACTCACATGAGCGGTAGTTGTGAAAAAGTGTCCCTTTTCCTTTTCTTGTAACTGAGTTACTCTGTAGGTGTCACCTGGTAATACTTGTGTTATTATCAATGGCCCCCTGTATTTTGGCTGAGTTTTCAAAGGTTGACCTGTTGCTTGAGGTGTTTTCCTCATGACCACTATTTCACCTTTAACGTAGTTGATTGTTTTACATCTTTTTTTGTCATAATATGATTTCATCTTTTTCTGCTTTTCTTCTATTATCTGAATCGCCTCTTCACGCACTTCTTCAGGATCCTTATATTCCTTAGCTTCGTCATCTGCTAATTTACTTATAAGTCCATCATAAAATCTAGGTGAGTAACCATGTAGCATTTGGAATGGAGTTTTGTTGGTTGTTTTATTAACTGCATTATTTAAATTACGTTCGGCCTCTTTCACCTTCAAGTCCCAATCTTTGTGTTTTGGATCTTCCATACTTGTAGAAATCGTAGATAGTAAGGTTCTGTGACTTCGTTCAACCATACCATTCCCTTGAGGATGCTTTGTAGAGTTTAGAGTATGCTTAATTCCATTCGTGGCACAAAACTCTTCAAATTGATGCGAAGTAAAGCATGACCCTCGATCACTTATCAACCTATCAGGTAATCCAAATTCGTTGATGAAATTCTGTAAAGCTTTCAGCACATTTTGAGTTGAAGTACTTCTCACTGGTGTAACTCTGACAAATCTGGTTAGATTATCTATTATTACTAATAGTTCTTGATTTCCTCTACAAGTTTTAACAAAAGGTCCTAAATGATCAACGTGAATGATAGAGAACGGACGTTTCCCTGGTGCAATCGGGTTCAAATATCCCTGTTGTTTCCCTCCTGGTACTTTATTCAGCAAACACTCAAAACACATTGAAATATGCCTTCTTACGTAACGCTTCATCGAAGCAAACCAATATAATTCTTTTATTTTACTAACAGTTCGATCAACTGAAAAATGTCCCATGAGATCGTGGGATCTGACTACTATACTTTTCCTCATTGCCTTGGGTATTACATATAATAAAATTTCTTTATCTTTAACCTTGTGTTTTCTATAAATCTTATTCTGCTTGTAAACATATCCTTCGATCATTCTTTTTTCAGCTTCGGATCTATCATCACAATTTTTCTTGAATATCTCTATTAATTTACGCAGTTCAATGTCTGAATTTTGCATCATCAAAACTTGCTCGTCTGTAGTCAAGGTAACACAAACTTCAAATTTTCTCTCAATAAGAGTGTTCAAAGTGTCTTCTGGCTCTTCAACAGCTGCTCTGCTTAGCGCATCAACGTGCTTCATTCGTTCACCTGATCTGTGTCGGATCTCAAAATCATATTCTTGCATTAGGTTAAACCATCTTGCCATTTGAGGATTTGATGACTTTTTAGCGTTTAAATACACTATTGCTTGACAGTCTGTAACGATTGTAAACTTTATTCCTATCAAAAACTGTCTTAATCTCTCTAATGTCCACACAATTGACATCAACTCTAATTTACTTGAATGATATTTTTGTTCAGTTTCCGTAGTTTTCTTACTAACGCAATACACCATTCTCCAATTCTTTTTACTATCTCGCTGAAACAATATTCCGGCCAATCCAATAGAACTAGCGTCGCAATGTACTTCAGTTTCACTTTGTGGATCATAATGAGCTAGAATAGGCGCTTTAATAAGATTACTTTTAAGTTCCTCGAAAGCCTCGCTTTGCTTTTTTGTCCAAACAAACTTTGCTTCCTTTTTTGTAAGTTCAGATAATGGTGCTGCTTTGAGAGAATACTTTGGAACAAATCTTCTAAAGAAACTAGTAAGTCCTAAAAATCTTTGGATGTCATGCATATTTTTTGGAACTGGAAATTTTTCAATAGCTGCTACTTTACGTGGTCCAGGTTTCAAACCATCTCTACTAAGTATAAAACCAAGAAATTCAGTCTGCAACTTTCCAAATTCACATTTTGGTAGTTTTAAAGTCAAATTGGCTCTTCTTAAGCACTCAAATACTTCAGTAAGTTTCTGTATCATTTCAGTCCATGTTTTGGCTGGAATCAAGATATCATCTAAATAACAGAGTACTTTTTTGTTGAACAATGGACCCAAAACAATATTCATTAGTCTTTGGAACTCTGCTGGTGCATTTGCCAATCCGAAAATCATTCGCTCAAATTGACCAGTATCGTCTGGAGTTATGAAAGCCGTTTTCAATTTTGCTTCTTCTGTTAATGGCAATTGTAGATATCCACTAGCTAAATCTAGAGTCGTGTAAAACTGGCTTCCTCCAAGACATTCTAAAATGTCATCAATTTTGGGTAAAGGAAATTTATCCTTAACAGTCTGAGAGTTCAATTTCCTAAAATCTATAACTAATCGTTGTTCTCCTGTTTTTTTCTTAACTAATAATACAGGACTGGAATATGGCGATCTTGTGTCTGACACTATTCCATACTTCCTCCATTCAGAGACTATTTCTTTTATTTGTTTTCTTTCTTCGGAATTGGTTTTATATGGTTTCTGAAAAATTGGCTTACTGCCCTCTATTTCTTTAATGTCCATTTTGCATAAATTCGTGCAGCCTAACTCACTTACGTTTAAAGCAAAACAGTCACGATATTTATTTAATAAACTTAAAAGTTCAAATCTTTTAATACTTTCCAAGGATTCGTCAAAATTAATGTCTGTCATTAAAATAGGAGACTTCTCATTGTTAATTGTATTTAGTTCTACTTTTTGACTATCAATTTCCATTTTATTAGACAGCATTAAGCTTTCCTCACTTACCTCCATTCCCCTACCTAAGCACTGATCTTTCCTAATTTTAAAGTTAAATTCTTCCTTATTTACAACCGGTACAATCGTTTCACCGTTAACTACCTCAAGAATTGAATCAAAATTCTGGCCTATACTTTTTACTAAAATTGTCCCATTAAGAATCGAGTTTTCGCTTTCTTCGACTTTTGCCCTAATTAAATTAATTGATTTACTTTCGATTTCTGCTTCGTTTACTGTTTTCAATTTAACCGCATTTTTATTCATATCTACTTGAATTTCAGAAAAAACGTCATTATTTGCGTATCCAAATTTTAAATTACCTCCAATACGCACAAAAGCAATGTAAGGTAAGTCTATCCATGTTCTTCCTAAAATTAAATCACACGGTTGTGAATCATCCTTAACAATTAATAAAGTAATACATTTCCCTACTACGTCATCTACCCGAATATTTACTACAGCTTTACCTATAGCTTTCGTAACTGGATTATTTTGATTACCAAAACCAAATAAATCACTGTTATCTGGTTGCAAGTCCAGATTCATTTTTAAAGCGATACTTTCTTTCAAAAGACAACTGCTACTTCCTGTATCAATTAAAGCCGTCATCTTATTACCATAAATATAAGCATCTTTCAAATAATTCGTAGGCGCCAATGATGCACTTGAATCCGAGTTGTTTTGACTAACGGATAAATTATTCCCTTCTCGCTTTTGTTCGGTTTCAAATTTACACGTTCGAAGAGAATGACCTTGCTTTTTACATTTCTTACAATAAGCAATAGTTTTAGGTGCCGGGCAATCACGAGATATATGGCCATAATCATTTCAGTTGAAACATTTATATTCCCCTTTCTCATTTCGGATATCCGAGCTTACATAATTTTTTCGATTTATACTTTTGTTTTCATTAAACGGAATTGATTTCTTTTCCGCCTGAAATTTATCACCACGAGAATAAAAATTTGATGAGTTTCTTAATTTATAACTGTTAATCGATCGCACATTATCATAATTATCTAATTTATCTGCTAATTGATCTGGTTTATTAAATTTAGGCCATTCGTCCACAAAATGTTCCCGCGTTGTTGAATTTACTTGTTTTTTCAATTGTTCAGTAATAATCAAATTCTTTAAACTATTGAAGTCCGATATTTCGAGACCCGTTATCCACTCTTCAAAATAGTTTTGTAATTCAAAAGAATAATCCTTCCATGTACCTTCTGGATTTTTAACATGATTTAAAAATTTAAATCTGAACTTATCAGCGCTTAACTTATATCTCTTAAGCAATAATGATTTCACATACTTATAATTATTTGCATTATCTTCGTTTTCACGCGCGATTAGTTGCGAAATTTCATAAGGGAGTAGTCCCAATAATTGTGATACCCAATACTCTTCACTTAAACCAATACGTCGCGCCTGCCGTTCAAATAAAACTAAATAAAAATTTATATCTCCATCTTTGATCTTATATTCGTGCATTAACTTTCTAAAATCTGTGTTTACGTTTTTACTTTCCTCGTTACTACTTAAATCCGAAATGTTTACGTTTTGAGCCCTACTTTCTATGCGTAGACGTTCAAGATCATACTCGCGGTCTGCCAATGTTTTGGCTGCTATTTCTGATGCTACTCTATCTTCCGAAATTCTACTTAGTAAGCTCTTACTAAATTCTTCATCGTATGATTCCGATTCGGTTATAATACGTTTTAAATCAATTATTTTAGCATCTTCTGGTACCGAAAGACCTAATTCCGATGCTAATTCTATTAAATCTACTTTTTTTGCCTTCCCCCAAAAGGCCATGCTTCGTAAATTATGATACTTAAATACTTAATACATAGAAATACTTTATCAATAACGAAATTTTAGTACTTTTATCCTCGAAAACGAAATTACTTCTATTTAATTACTTCGTTGAAACGAAATTAAGAAAATACTTTATACTTATTATTCTCAAAATCGTTTACTACTTAACAATACGTTTTTTATACGTTACTATACATTTGAATACTTAACACGAAATAATTAAAAATCGCCTACCTGATAGCGTTGCGGGGAATCCCGGTTTGTTGTAATCCCTCTTCTGAATTTATTGGAATCATATAATTTGTCAGGTATCGAGTAGCTCGGTTCGGGCAAGTTGGGGGGTAGGAGGAAGTAAGAGCTTGATTATTTTAGCATATTAACAATTTATTTACAAACAATATTTACAGACATCAGTAATTGTATCATTCTTTACATCAGGCTCATTTCGCGCGCACCTCTACGCTCTCTCTACACATAATTGCTACTGCCATCTAGTGGCCAATCATTTTCTTTTTAAACTTTAATAAAATTAAAACTTAGTGCTAACAATATATATATATATATATATATATATATATATTAGGCATTTTATTATGTTATATGGAGTATGGAAAACTGTGTTCGTGGGATATTTACATTGATGGTTTCCCCATTTCAGGGATGTTTGGTTTTTGGCCCAGATTTATCTAGCCATGGAAATATGAAAAAAGACCCGCATTTTTGCCTGTCCCTAGCTTTTGAAATGAGGTTCTGAAAGGGAGTCGTTGCAAGGATCTTCTTATCTTACTGAAACGTCATCCAATTGATAAAATTTAGAGATTTTGATTCGCTAAAAGGATAGCGTCGTTCTGGTGCTGGGAGGTTCTTGGCCTATCTTAATGAGTACTTCATATACGAATTATTGCCCATTAACTTCAGAAAATAATCTTTTATCTGACCTTATCTGGTTCATCTTGACTTTTTATGGCTCTTTGTGAGAGACCGACTTCTACATCTTAAACTTGATGAGAAACATATGTTATAAGTTTATCAGATAATATAGAAAGACTCTTTATGAGGAATTCTACATTACATATATACATATATATGTATGTATGTATGTATGTATGTATGTATGAATATTTTATTTTCTATATATTAATCCTTTCAAGCCTAAATATTTGGAAATTTTTGTGTTCTTATTATCTGTTAAATGTTTTCGTAAATAAACGAATTTTATTTTTGAATCGAATACATTTTTCAAATATTTTCGTCATAAAAAATTACCATATAATAAAAAGAATTATTCTTTCTGTTTCTGTTACTAGGCATCCAATGTCTCAAAAATAATAAATATTTTTTTTAGAAAATGAGCAGAAAAAATGCTGTATCGTAAAAAGAAAAGCACAGGGTAATAAGAGGAACGAAAAAAAGGTGTAAGAGTTACGTTGTTTATTATATACACTAGCAGGTGTTAAAATCATTCAAGTACTTTTGAATTTGTTCTAAAATTGTTTCAAGGAAAACAAGATGCTTTTTTATATAATTTTTCAATTAACAAGGAAGGTCTTTTGATCACAACATTGCTTCTCAAGATAACAATGTCTGAAATACAATTATTAAATCATATCTTTGAATGATTTTTTTAGCTCAACATTAATCACAGTGATTAAAAGGAAGTAAATCATATCATTAAATAATGTTTTAGTTCAACATTAATCCAATTGACTAAATTGAAGTAAATCATATCATATAACGTTTTAATCCAATATTAATCCAATTGACTAAATTGAAGTAAATTATATCATTAATTAATGTTTTAGTTTAACATTAATATAATTGACTAAATCGAAGTAAATCATATAAAACAATGATTTAGTCCAACATTAATCTAATTGACTAAACTTAAGTAAATCTTAAAATTAAATTGTGTTTTAGTTTGACATTAATCCCCTTAACTAAATAGTAAATCATTTGATTAAATAATGTTTTCGTTCAACATTAATCCAATTGACTAATTTGAAGTAAATAGTATGATCAAATAATGTTTTAGTTAAACATTAATTCAATTGACTAAATTGAAGTAAACCATATCATAAATAATGTTATATTTCAACATTAATCCTATTGACTAAATGGAAGCAAATAATATCTTTAAATAGGGTTTAATTATTTAATTTATTTCAATAATAATAATGACATTTAGTTCAACAATAATAGTTGACTAAATTGAAGTAAATCATATCATTAAATAATTTAGTGCAACAATTACTCCAATTGACTTAATTGAAGTATGTCTTATCGTTAAATGCTTCAATTCTGTTAAATTTATCTAAAAATTAGTAAGTCACTTAGTAATTCCGTAATAGCTACCTTAAATTGAATTTTTCGAATCATTGTAAAAAAATGCAGTTTAAAATGCAACCACACTGAGAGTCACGAATTAATTTCAGAAATAGGAAAAGTTAAAATGATATCGAAACCTAAAGAATCACATTTGAGGAAGGCGGGACTAAGAACAGCAAGGCACTTTCCTACTTTATGAGATTTGGAGTCGTTTTTAAAAATCGTTATTAGATTTCTTTCGGCAATCAAGGTGGTTGTGATTTTTTCAGTCTCTGCTTACTATCTGAGCTGTGAGTCATTAAATTTCGATAGGTTGTTTATTTTTTCTTCGTTTTAACATTGTTTATTGCTCTACTTTTGATTACTTTGTTGACAAGAATTTTAAAAACTTACAGTAAGTGTGGTTATTAAGGTAGAAGTACCCTTTTAAGTAGACATTGATCATGGGCATATAGTAGTTAAACAGTAAAAAATACTAATGATCGCATATTTGCACTATGCAGTGTTCATTAATTTTTAAATGCCTAACAGACATTCAAGAGATACAACTAATACCATTGTAGACTATATATTAAATTTCAAAGGAAAATGAGAGGTAGCATAAATAACTTATCTCAGAAAAATATTGGAATTTTTTTTATTATTGTTTTGAAATTTTCAATATATTTGAAATGTAATGCTTAGATTACTTTCTTTTCTTTCATATAAAATATGCATTTCTATTGCAAAAAGTGTAAACCTTAAAAATCTTTAATTTAAAAATTACTTACATAATTTATCTTGTGCATGATTTCAAGGTTATCATTTAAATAAATATGTAGAAAAGTAATTTGTTTGAAAGTTGCACGTCATTGGAGTTTATGATGCTACATTAAAAAAAAAAAGATAAAATAAATCATTATATTTGAATCAAAAATGTGTATAGTGTTAAGTTTAATTAGCGACAACATTTTTTTCGTGATTGAAGATTTCAATTATATATTAGAAAGTTTTATTAAAATGATACTTAACTATAAATATAACAAAAGGAAATAACGAAGAAATTTGTATGATTGATGTTATGATAATTCTTAGGAATTATTATTATTATTTAATAGATAGAGTGAGGCAGACAATTTTGGGAGAATTATGCAATGCAAAAACTGAAAATTATTGCAAAAAATAGTACTGTGATTTAAAGAAAAATGATACTGCGTTGGGTAAAATGAAGTGAAGTAAAACTGAATTTAAAATATTATGACTTTTTTTTATCAATTTAAAAAGATTTTGTTGTAATTTTTTACCATTTTTTAGTATATTTATTAGAAATTTAAAAGTAATTACAGTAAGAAATATAGAATGCAAAGGTAAATATCATTTATAATGATTTCTTTTTCTGATAGTGAATTTTAAATTACAGCGTTGTTTGCATATATCCAAAGAAATATATGCTTTATAGTTTTTTTTAAAAATTTTTTATAACCGTCGTGGAGCAGTCGACCCAATTTTATGGCTTTACGACTACTAATGTTCAACTCCGTATCCTTGTAATTTTGAACCCAATCCAGAAGACAAGGGAACTCCTGTATCGAGTATTGGGAGAAATTTGCCTTCGTGGAGGACTTTTTGATGGAGCTAACCCGCACTTGCGTTACATGGGGAGGAAGACCACGAGAACCTCCCACGGTTAATCTGACGACAAAGGGACTCTAACCCATTATCCGTCTACCACTGAGGATATTCCACATCAGCACTGTGGTCGGTGTAAGCCGGATGAGGAATTAGTATCAACTGGGTTTCGAGCCCGGTTCGCCGCATTTGAAGGAGAACGCTCTATCCCTGAGCCATCGTGGCCCGTGATTTATAGTTCGTAATATGCTTTAGTTAATAAAATTTATTCACTTTACGATTTTTTGTTGTTGTTTTGAACAATATAAGAACTTATTAACAAGAGCAAGGACAGAAATTTTTCTTGAGGGGGAAACTAGGAAATATGTTCATTATAATATTTCAAGCATCATACTGTCTGAAATAAAACCATCAGTTTTGACGATTTAGTAATCTTTGAGTAGTATTTTGTTAATTTGGGAATCATTTTGTCACGAAATCACGTGATTTGTGTCGAAACGCGAACTCTCATTGTATATGACGAAAATCAACTATTATGACGATATGACGATATATGACGATTTTCAACTCGAAATCTCATCGTAGTGTATTGTAGGAGGAGATTGTTAACTAGTATAAGAAGGCACGATCGAAAATGAATTATGGACTAAGTAGACCGGACTGTTTGGTGGTCAAGGAGTTGGCTTCACACCAGGAAGATATGGGGTTCGAATTCAGCTTTGGATGTGGGTGTAATTTGCCTCACTAGTCTAGTTGTTCTTGTGTTGTGCCCGTATTAAATTGGTTACTAGAAAATTTTGATACATTAGATACTGCAAGTTTTCTTGATGAAAAAATTAAAATTACGAAATATTTCTTTAATCTTGACGAAATGAGTTTCTTTGAAAAAGTGAGAGGGATAACAGTTATTTCATTACTTAGACGAAATTTTCGATCGGAGCATATATCATAAGAAAATGTGATATTTGAGTATATATTATTATTTACCTTTATGTATGCATTATTTCTCTTTAGTATTTCTGAAAAATATTTTTCGCTGTTTTATTTAGGAAATAAATTCCTTCTCGCTCCCGTGAAAATGACGAGGTGATATTTCGCCCACTATTTCTCGCTCCCGTGATATTGACGGGCTGGAGTGTTCAGTAGTAAAGCGCCAATAAGAATAAAACTAATTCATTTCTTTTGACCGGAAAACATTTTATTTCTCATTTTGCACACCTGATGGCAGTACCAGGATATTTTTTAAGGTAATTGCAGATAGTTAGTTTATTTTAAATTAGTTGTAGCACTAATCAAATACGTAATACAATGACAAAAACCAAAAAAAATAGGCACTTTTATGACCGTTTTCTTGAAAATTAACCGATCGTTAAGGGGTTAATTTATAATTTATTAATCTTTTGCTTTATCTTTCAATTAGAAAAAATATTTATTAATATAACATTAAAATTTTGCACTCAATTTTTGAATATTTGTAGACTTAGTATGGTATCAAGAATTGTCTATGATTACTGAAAATAAAAATTTTAACTCATGGGATCTCCAATTGGTTCAAGTGCAACCTTTGGACCCACCTTGTGCGGGCCCATGCTCATCAAGAATTTATTTGAAAACGAAGTTTTGTAATAATAATTTTTTTGAACATATAAATGCTGAAATAGGAATACCAATGAAATTCAAATTTGTTTCATGTCAATTTAAATGCAGTAGTGCTCATTAATTTCAATGCACATCTTTTTTTTAAAAATTTAATTAAAAAAATAAATGAGCTACTTTAATGTTATATTCTTGTAACTGTTGCTAGTTAAAACTTCTCTTTATTTCTGTGTCAAAAAATGTAAAAATATTCCTTAAGCAGGTTTTCTCTTATGGAAAATCTTAAAGCGAAGTTTTGATAGCTGCATATTATGCTAAATTCTCATTTAAGGAATAGTATTTGAGATAAGTATTGCAAGTAATAATTACCTGTGGAGAAGATTCAAAACATTTGGAATAATATTGTATTCATAAGTTGGAACAAACTATTTTATAAAAAAAAGCCTAGAGTTTGTGGAGCATTCTAAAGGAGGGGAAAGTTTTTAGGAAAGGAAGGTCATTAAGGAAAGTTTTTAGACACAAATGTTGCTGCATCTGCCAGCTTAATTATGTTTTATAACATGTTTGCACGTATTAGAATTAAAGATTTTAATCATGCAAGAGATAACTTGGAAAAAGAATATATATATATATATATATATATATATATATATATATATATATACTAGGAGGCTTCGCCCCCTGCTCGCTTGCGCTCTCCAACCCCCGGAACAGCTTTCGCAGTTCATTTCGGATTGCTTCGCAATCCGATGCTCGCTTTGCTCGCTCATTGGAAACGTTCTTAACGTCTAGCTTTTGTATACTTTTTTGAACACTGAAGTTCCGAAAACTTTTCACTGTAGAAAATTCTAAACCAGTGCATTTCAATATTAATTTGAAATTGCAAACAGTTCACATATTTTTCTTAATCACACTATTCTAAATTTCAGTTGTTGAGAAAAGTAACTGTTGTAAGTTTTGCTTTAAAGTCCTTCCCACCAGAGGGCTGAAACCATGTGTTGTAAAATAATATGAAATAGTACTGAACGTCGGATGTAAAGCATCGGCTTCGATGAAGATAGTTTTGTGGGAATTTTTTTGATAATTCGGTGAGAATTCACCCGATTAGACATATGATGCTCACTACGTGCTCTTGCGCACCGAAGCCTATCAATTAAAAATGAAAACTGTTGCCAACGCGAGAAAAGAAATATCATCGGTTTCATTGTTACATACGTACGTATTAGCGTTTTATATAATATATATATATATATATATATATATATATATATATATATATATATATATATATATATATATATATATATATATATATATATATATATATATATATATATATATATATATATATATATATATATATATAGATTATTATCTGCTAATTTATTGTATAAATCTTAGCCATAAAAGAAATCTGCATGGAAAGCAAGAATAGAGCAAATCATCCAGGGTTACACTATCATGCTAAATACATTTTCAACTGTAAAAAGCTAAACTTATGTAAAAAATTATGGCTTCATTTATTTGCTGTATAAAATTATAACTGCAAAGTAATTTTAAACATATATTACACGTGTTCTTAAGTTTAATTGTTACTGATAAAATCCATTAATTTTGCCTGAGTTTTCCGTTTGAAGTGGAAACAGAAAGGGAAAGGGATTTAACTGCTTTCTCTGAAAGTTAAGTGGTCTCGAAAATCAATTCAAGGTCATTTCCCCACAAAATGTGTTAACAAGTTTGAAATGTTTTGAAATATTTTGGGAAATAGACAGAGAAAGAAAATTTCCCAAGATCTCAAGGAAAATTTCTTAACTCTAATAATTGTAATTGAGTTTAAGACAAAAGAAGAAAAAGCAGAAAATGAATTTACCGTCATAAAGAAAAAAAAAAAATGCGTTAAAATTAGATTTACTAATATAATAGTTAACAAAAGTTAGTAAGAAGAAAAAATATAGTGAACGTGATTTTAGCTTTATTGTATAAAATAATGAATAAAAATATAAGTGGCAAATTACATTTTGTGCTGGAAGAAGGCACTAGAATAATAATAATAATTAGAAACTTTAAGTAACAAACTCATAATAGGAAAAGAAGCTTATAAAAAATAATAAAATATAATACTTAAATTGTAGAATCATTAAAAAACATTTAAATTAGTAATATTTGAAGGACTTTACATACAAATTCAAACTAGGAATAAACCTTTTTATCGGTTTTCTGTCTTTCATAGGGTGAGTATTTATAAGTAAGGGCCTACATACATGGATAAAAAGACGTTTAAAGACTTTATTCTTCACTCATGCATAAAGTCAACATGTATTACCAGCATTCGACGGGATTGTCTGTTTATAGGTCAAGGCTCCACTCATACTAATTGAAAAAACTGTTTATTACAGTGGACGATTAAAATTATTTAATGAACCTTCAATTTAGAAATTTACTTTTTAAATGAATTGATCAAGTATAAAAGCTCATACATGCAAACTATTCCGTCCAGCGGCTTTACGAATAGCTTACCATGATTAGTTTCTACTTTAAAATGAAATCAGAGCTAATACTTATAAGTATGCATAGTATTAGCAGATATATCTGCTGATACTATAGTCAGAAAAAAAAAATTAGTTTTCTAAGTTTGGTAATTTTTTTTTAAAAATGAGATTGAGCCAAGGAATAAAAGCAATGTTTATTAATTAAATCTGTTATAGTAAAATTATTTGTCTCTTTAACAATAAATTTAACTTCTTGAAAATCAGTTATTGTATATAATATAATTATATATAATGTAATAATATATATTATAATAATATATAATACAATAATATATAATATAATAAAGCATAATACAATAATATGTAATACAATAAAATATAATACAATAATATATAATATAATAATATATAATACAATAATATATAATACAATAATATATAATAATAATATATAATACAATAATGTATAATACAATAATATATAATACAATAATGTATAATATAATAATATGTAATGCAGTAAAATATAAAACAATAATATATAATATAATAGTACATAATACAATAATGTATAATATAATAATATGTAATACAATAAAATATAATACAATAATATATAATATAATAATATATAATACAATAATGTATAATATAATAATGTGTGAAACAATAAAATGTAATACAATAATATATAATATAATAATATATAATACAATAATGTGTAATATAATAATATGTAATACAATAAAATATAATACAATAATGTATGATATAATAATATGTAAAACAATAAAATGTAATACAACAAGATATAATATAATAATATATAATACAATAATGTGTAATATAATAATATGAATATCAAAATGATTACCCTCTTAGATACTAAAAATGATATCATGTAATAAGCGAAAGCCATTATATAGATTTAACTAAAACCCTCATACTGTCGAAATGATTTACGGCCAGGAACTGATTAAAATTTCTCTTCTTTTATAAAGATTGCATGCACTGTCAGCAGGTCATAAATAATCTTTACACTATTTTGTTTCTTCCTGAATGTATTTGTGGGCGAGTATATTTTTTCGTATTGATTATTTGTATGTGTATTCAGTTCTGGTGTTTAGTATTTATTAGTTAAATATAAAAACCTGATAGTGTTTTTATTATTAAATGTGTCAACAAAACTGTGTTAATTATAAATATAATAAATTTATCAGAATGTTTATGCCTTGACCAAAGAATACCTAAGGAGGCCTTTCCATTTCAATTCTAACCTTCAGTAAGGATAGGTTCGAAAAGGGACGAAATATATTGCACCTCCAAAACCCGTTCCACTGTCTCCCCTACATTTTTTGTGGGGGTGCGTGTGTTAAGTAACCCGAAACTAACCACTGTCACAGAAGGGGGATTGCAACCTGCGGGGGTCAACTAGCTTTCAAAAGATATCAGAAGAAACTCACTCTTCATCTTATATTATGCTTTTTCTCTTTCTAAGAAAAACTTAAAAAATATTTTTTTTAACTCTAAAACGACTTTATTTATTTTCAAAATAGTTTTATCATTTTATTTAACATGCACTTTTTCTAATTATATCTTGAATTGTTTATTATTTTGATTTGATTATTTAGAGAACTAATAATAACCAGAGTATTTAAATTTATAAAATTTTACTATGTAGTCATATGAAAGTAATTCATATAAAGTAACTACATTAAAAATAAATTTATATTTTCTCTATAGATCAAATAAAGTTTGTTAATTTTTTTAAAATTGATTTGCTAATTTTTAAAACTTTTTATGTTAAAGTAAAACTTTGAGTTCAAGATTTTATTTTTTTATTACGCATTTAATTTTCTTCTTTCAATTACAATTCAAATACAAATATTTTTCACAATCTTTTTTTAATTTTAATAATTTTTTTTTAAAGATTGTTACACCGTTTTGAAACTAATTAAATTCTACCACTTTAAAAAACTATGTTAACAATTAATCCATTATTTAAGCAAATATGGTTGCTTACTATGTAAATTTGATTTAGACTTAAATATTTGAATTTCGCAATTTGAATGAACTAAATTAACCTTCACTAAAAACTCACTTCATTTTAATTATTACTTTTGCTAACTACAATTATTATTGTATAAATAACTCCGAACTGGAATTATGATTCAATCTTAAAAAATAAACACCGGGGTTATTTGTTATTTGTCACAAACAAATTGAAACATCAAAATTGAAAATTATTCGATTTAATTATCACAAAATTTTAAATCATATTAAGACAGATCTAGTTTCCGATTATATCACTTAACTTATTCAAATAATTTAGCTCGGATACATTTAAAACTTCACCCACAAACTCATATTCATCATTTTTACTTACATTATTTCTTCTCAGTTATAGTTACTTTAAAAACTTATCGCCAGAGATATTATTTAACAATAATACAAAAGAAATTCCTTATTGATCTAAAACAGTTATTTAGTATAAATTTATTAAACTGCATATTTTGAGAGCGCAGTTTTATATGAAGTTTATTTTAAAGGAATAAAGTAAAATATAACTTATTAAAAAGTGAATATATTTCATTTATCAGCTTTTGCTTGTTAAAAGGTATTTATATTTTATCAAATAATTTTTATCAAGTAATATCTTGTGATTACGTTATATAATAAAGGAACGACTTAATTTTTAATTTTAATTAAAATTATTATAACCCTAATAACAAAGAATAATGGTAAAAGTGGGTAATGAACGCATTTTATTTGTAGATGTCGTAAATAAAAGGACAAATAAATAACTTACAAAAGTATAACTTATTTCTAAGAAATTCCTTAAAAACTATCTTTGATAAGCTTTAAAATTTT
The DNA here is from genome assembly GCF_982258835.1 of Parasteatoda tepidariorum. Taxonomy (NCBI): domain Eukaryota; kingdom Metazoa; phylum Arthropoda; class Arachnida; order Araneae; family Theridiidae; genus Parasteatoda; species Parasteatoda tepidariorum. The sequence goes on from NC_141758.1 coordinate 54,298,719, forward strand.
CTAAACGTAGAAGTAATATTATAAGAAAATTGATGTAACTCTTTCATTTCAGTTTTGAGGATTCATAAAAAATACCATTATTTCTGTCGTAAAAATAAATTATAACATTTTCGACTAATAAGCTGAAGTGACAGTTTAAATTTATTTTTCTAATAGATCATTTCGATGGATCATTAAAAACAACAAAATAAAACAATTCTATGCTATTTTACATTTTAGTACATAGATTTGTGAGACTGCTCACTGTAATTAATGTAAAGATTTATCAAAATAATCGAAATTAATTTATAAAAAAGTACGATAACGAAATTTTTGAAAGAAAAAGGCATTTATTGGTTTTGATTAAAACTTACAACATAACAACAGATTGAGACAAGTTTACTCTACAAAATTTTATCAAATACAAAAATACAGAAAATTATGGTTATCTAGGAGATATATTCATATAGATGGCATGCTGGCTTACCCTGGGAGGCTTTCGTGTTTTTCCTCTTTATGTAATGCTAATGACGGTTAGTTTTCTTATATTTTAATTAACTATAATTACACTAATTAAAGTTTGCAGTATAGAAATTTCTACTAAAACTCTTCTCCATGAACGGCAAAAGAGGGTCAGGGAAGAGAAATTAAAATAACACATTGATTACATACTTTGTTCTAGCAAAATATTATGAATAAAAATTACATTATACACTTTTAATATGAATTCGAAAAATTTCTCGTTATTAAATACATAAGATATAGCATAATTACTACTCTTAATATATATTTTTAGAATATTGCGAAAAACAGTTTTAAAAAGTGTATTAATTAGGAACTACAGATCAGGGAATCAACTAAGGAATCAGGTCTGAAAACATCAAAACCAGTTTGACTGTCTGAAGTAACAAAGAGTAGCTTAACTCTAAGTATTACAGCTTATTTTTATTTTTTAATTTATCGTGATGAAATTTCATGGTGTTTATAATAATCACATTTCTCATTCTTTCTATTTCATCTGGCAATCAAACTGGTTTCAATATTTTCAGTGTTGCGTTCCTAAGCATCGATTCATTATATTTTGATACCGTTTGTATTTTTCTCTCGTGAATATTAGTTATGACCACTAATGTTCTTTTACTTCCCTTTTTTTTAAAGAATTTTACAATACATGCGTGTATTTTCATATTTTTCTTCATTTGCTGATTAAAATGAAAATTTCATAATACTTTAGTGTTCTTGTGTATTTACATTAAAGCCCTAAAAACAGGGTTAAGTGCTTGTTCATGTTTGGATGATGCGTGGTCTTGTGTACTAGCTATTTTTTTTCCTTACCGTGAAAAAACATACTATCCAGCTATTGGAGTAATTAAAACTATTTACGGAATGAAAAAATTGGAACCTTTTGAATTTTTTTAATGTAAATGTTTTTTTAAACCTACAAATGAGTGTATGATATATTTTTTTTAAAAAAAAGGAAAACTGCAGTTTTGTGATGCTTTATAGTATATTGGAAGATCTTTACGTCATTTATTCGATTTTAATTAATCTCACTTTATTCAGCAGCTAATTTTTTTAATTCTGAAACATCTCTAAAAAACAAGAAACAAAGTTTAAAAAAGGGGGAATAATGTATTTAAGAAATAAATTCCATTCTCAAAATGAATAAAAACAAGAAAATTATTACTACTAAATAAATAAAATGTATATAGAATGAACGAATTATCAGCAAATATAATTTTCATAATAAATTACAAGCTTATAACTAAAAAGAAAGCTATCGGTTTTTAAAGCGTTTCCCATATCAGTTCTTCAGAAGGACTGAGAGAGAAAAAGACTTTCAAAAGGGAGCAAGACCTCCCACCGAGAAGATTAGTGAACTTGGGGGTGGAAGTTGCCTTCCTCCCTTACTCAAAGGTAGAAAGTGACTTGTGTTTCAAAGGCAATATTACAAAAAGTAATAAAGATTAAAAAAATTAACCTACATTTTCGTGGATAGGAAAGATTGAAAAAATTATTAGTATTTTTTTTTAAATTGATCACTCCGATTCTTGAACAAGAAAAATCGATTCAAAGTATGACAAGCCCGCCATAGACTTTACATGTTAAAAGCAGAATTGAGGAGTCTGCTTGGTGCAACACTTTTCTCCCGGCAACCACGATTGACCCGACTTTCTGATCATTTGAGCGCGCCCCTTGTTTTCTGTTCGCCAAGGTTTATGCATATATATTAAACCGGCAATACTAAATCGATTCGCGCGAAAGTAGGTATTTAAAGACATGGTGATCGCTATCTAATTATTTGAGTTTAGAGAAAGATTTTTCCATTGGTTTAAGTACATGTTTTATAATATAAGTGATTCGCTAGCTTTAATTGATATAAACAAGTTTTAATGGTAGTTCAAATATTTATTAGTTATTTTCTTTGGTTTTTAATGCTCTATCTCAAGCTATCTATGTTTGATGTTTTGGGAACAGTGTCTTCAAATTAGTATTATGAAAAGTATATATTAATGTCTTTTGTTGATACTAACGCTTTTAAAACGTGTTTTTATAAACCTAAGCAACTAAATGTAAACAAGAATTAAAGAAATAAAGTCTTGTACTAAATACAAATTTATTATTTTAAATATTTTATATTTTATAATCGTCTTTGAACAGCCGACCTAATGTCGGGTTTACGACTGCCAATGTTCCGCAGCCTTGTAATTTTGAACCCTATCCAGAAGATACGAGGGTTGCTATTTATATTTCTGGCCTAATAATGAAAAATCAAATATGTAGGATCGAAATTGGTTTTATTGTTTTTCAAAATATTCTCCATGATGATCAATACACTTTTGCATGCGTTTGAACCAATTTTCAAAGCACTTTTTCCAGTCCGATTGAGGTAACTCCAAAACATGCGTTTTGAATGCATCAACCACTTCTTCGGGGGTCGAAATCGTTGTCCACGTAATTTATTTTTGATGTGTGGGAATGAGAAGAAGTCATTGGGTGCCAAATCAGGGCTGTACGGCGGATGACCCATCAGTTCGATCTTTCGCTCCGTCAGAAATGCCTTTGTTTGAGTTGATGTGTGAGAGCTCGCATTGTCATGATGAAGAATGATTCGCCTGTTCTTCTGCTTTTTTCGAATTTCTCCGATGACTTCTGGCAAACAAATGGTCGTGTACCATTCAGAATTGACCGTCCTGCGTTGCTCTAACGCCACTCTTGCCACATGACCGTTAATGCCGAAGAAACAGGCAATCATTTGTTTCGATGTGCTTCTTCCTCGAACAACTTTTGTTGGTTTTGCCTCGTCTTGGAAGACCCATACAGTTGATTGCTGTTTTGTTTCCGGCTCATATGCATAGATCCATGATTCGTCACCTGTGTAGATGTTATACACAGCCTTTGATGTACCTTGAACGTATTTTTCCAACATTTCCTTGCACCAATCGACACGAGCCTTTTTTTGAGCGTTTGTCAGATTATGCGGGATCCAACGCGAAATTTTTTTTTTACGCTCAAATGTTCATGCAATATTTTATTGATGCTAGTCATACTAATGTCCAAAGACGCCTCTATCTCACGGTATGTCACATGACGATCTTGCTTTATCAGTTCACGCACAGCATCGATCTTTTCTGGCACAACAACGGATTTTGGACGACCTGCCCGGTATTCGCCCTGGATCGAACATCGACCACGATTAAATTCGTTGTACTAATTTTTTACAGTGCTGTAGGATGACGCTTTATCTCTGAATAAAGAATTAAGTTCATCGAAGCACTCTTGTCTTGACAATCCACGTCGAAAGTTATGAAAAATAATGGCACGAAAATGTTCACGATTCAATTCCATTTTTTGAAAGAGAAGAACTTTTCAATTTACTGTCAACAACACAAATGAAGCTATAATGGTAAATCGTCTGCTGAATTTATGTTTAAAAATATCAAACTTTCGATTAAAATCGTCTGTGGTCGCCTAGCAACACTTACTGTTGCCAAGGCCAGAAATATAAATAGCAACCCTCGTAAGGGAACTCCTTGATCAAGTATTAAGAGAAATTCGCCTTCGTGGAAGAGTTTTTGATTTAACTACCACACATATATGTTACATGCAGAGGGAAACCACGAAAACCTTTCACTGTTAGCTAGACGTCAAGGGGACTCTAACCCGTCTACCACTGCATTGTATCCAAAATATGCAAATTGGAAATAAAAAGTAGCTCGAAAATGGGAGCTTATTTTCAGGACGTGAAAGAGAAGAGACAAAAGTGATTTGAAATATAAAACGTAAAGTTTCCAACGAAAAATGAAAAATGCAAAGGTGAGAAACGAAACTAGAAAAACCACAGTAGCCGTGAGAGTAAACAAAAAGATGAAAAACATAACAAGAAAAAGACAATAGTAGCCGAGAGGGGCAAATCAAGGTAAAATGCATTTCCACGCGCTATGGAGAGGTAGTGAGGAATTAATGTTAACACGGAAATCTGCATTCCCATGAATAAAACATGATACCAGGGCATCAAAATGAGCTGATGTGCTTTTCCAAGTACTATGGAGAGGTGGTATTAACAAGGAAAGCAGCATTCATATAAATAAAAGAAAAAACAAACAAACTCCAAGTCATCTAGATAAGTGATGTAATAAAAAGGAAGCCTATGTTTAGAGCACTTGAAATTTCTAGACTATTTATTTCCAATTTGTATATTTTTGAAGCAAATGAAGTTCATAATCAAGTAATATCTTGCCGCTTCAGTTTTTGATTATTTATTAAATATCAACGATATTATTAAAATTATTTTACTTATTAAATTTTATCAACACGATTGTTAAGGAAAATCAAGAAATTTTATTATTGAGAAGTACTATTCATCAGAGAAAAATTTTTTTTTCAAAACAAGTCGTTTTATTGTTTCTGTTTCTAACATTTTGTAGATTCTAATCATTATTCTAAATGTAAATTATAGTTTTAAATTAAAAAAAAGATTGCTATTCTATTATTTAATAAAATTATCAAATTAATGGTTTATACACCGTATTTTTTGAATTTTATTAAAAGAATTATTTTTTTTTACCAGAACTTTCATTACCTTACACTATGGTAATGTTACCAGAATATTTTTCCTCCATGTAGATAATAATTGTAACATTTTGCCAGAATTTAAACTGCTATTTTCTTTTTTTTTAATTTAAAAAGGTAAAATAAATGTATTAAATATATATATATATATATATATATATATATATATATATATATATATATATATATATATATATATATATATATATATATATATATTCTTCTACAGCCCTTGGTGAGCCCTGGCTTGTTTCACAACTCTATGCCATACAGTCCTCTGTTTTAACTTCTCCCTTCATCCACAGATCCTCCTCCTCCTCATTATTATTATTACTTATATAAACTAAATAACGACTATGATGCTTTTAAGAAGTGAATAACTTTAATAAAAATTTAAAGGATAGTAATGATAAGATACAAAATAATCATGATATATAGGATAGCCATAAGAAACAGAGTAATCACAGGATGAAAAATATTACTGATAAATCATTAAGTGTCCAGATTATCTTCAACATAATTTCTTTAGCCTAAGTTGGTATCGATATTCAATCAAGGTTATGTTGGTTTTCCATAAAAACAGCAGGTCCCTCTTTTTCTTCCTTTCTTCAATCCTTATTTACTCCACTAAGCTCTGCAGCTTTGAAAATGGCAGTTGTTCTCTTACAACTTATATGTTTTTGTGAAAACAATTGCACAGATTTTTTAATATCTGGAGTTTCAAAGGTTTTTTTAGTAAAAAGAATATCTCTCTTTTACTTCCTTATTGTTTGATTTTTCTCCTACTTAATGTGATGTAGTTTCAATTATATTTTAAATGCTTATAACAAATCTATTACACAAGTTGTTTAGTCTTACGTGAAGCTTCAAAATGTTTTCAATGAAAACAACCGGTCTTCATGTTTTTTTTCCTTGCAAAACTTTTTTACTCTACCGTGTGCTGCAGTTTTCAGTTTGTTAGCTATAACTTCAATCAATTATATGAATTTCTTTTGTCCAAAGTTTTTGTGCAATCAATTACACGAGTTATTTAGTCCAATGCTTTTGTGCAATCAATTACACGAGTTGTTTAGTCCAATGTTTTTGAGCAATCAATTACACGAGTTGTTTAGTCCAATGTTTTTGTGCAATCAATTACACGAGTTGTTTAGTCCAATGTTTTTGTGCAATCAATTACACGAGTTGTTTAGTCCAATGTTTTTGTGCAATCAATTACACGAGTTGTTTAGTCCAATGTTTTTGTGTAATCACAATTATACGAGTTATTTAGTTTATTGTTTTTGTGATCACACAATTTTTTTAGTCTTATTCTTTGTTATTCCCCAATGTGCAATTACAATTTCAATGTTTTTGTGCAATCAATTACACAAGTTTAGTTTCCTTTGAAACTTCAAAATGTTTTCAACAAAACAATCGGCCCTTATTACACCTTTTTTTGTCAATCTGTTTTACTCCTTCATGTGTTTCAGTTTCAAGTCTGGCACCTTCAAAATTTTTGTGCAGTCCAGTCAGTTATACAAGATGTTTAGTCTGTTTATGTCTTTGAATGTCCAATCAAGTTTATATTGGTTTTAGAGAATAAAAATTTTATTCCTCTTTTTTAGTAAATATTTTTTCTACCACGATGAACTGCAGTTGTTAATATAGCGGCTTCACCTACACCGTTACTTTCTTCTTGATTCGTCATTACACAGGCTGTTTAGACAATTCATGTTCGTTTTAATAATCAGTTAAATTTATATTGGTTTCAATTAGAACATCTTGTCTTTCCTTTTCTACTATTTTGGTTTTTCCCCCCACTTTATTTGCTGTAGATACAAATCAATTCAATTACCTATCCCAAGTTCCCATTTGTTTAGTCTTGAAAAAATTAAAATGTTTTTAGTAAGCACTTGTTTCTTTTTTCTTCTTTTTTTGTTTACTATTTTTTGTCAACAATGTTCTTCAATTTCAATATCCTCTTTAGACCCAAGTTTTAAATAATGGCAGAACATGCGATTTTTACTTAGAAATGAAATTGGCGATAAAAGTATATAAAATGTTGCCAAATTGGTCACTGGGTCACAAGAGGAGATGAAAGCTTTGACTACATCTTCAATGTTTCTATGCAACCAACATGGCTGTTTGGTTCGTTTATGCTGGTTTCAGTAGAAACAATTGCTTCCTCTTTTATTTCCCTTTTGTCTATCTCTTTTTCTACACGACGTGCTGCAGCTTTCAATACGGCAGCCTCAACTACATCTTCAAAATTCCTGTGCAATCTATTACACAGGCTGTTCAGTCTTTCCTGGAGCTGCAAGATGTTTTCTCGATCTTTGGGGTCAAGAGTATCGAACACTGGGTCGAGATTACTTAACACGTAGTCGAAGTTAACTGCTGGGACTATATCTTCATTGAAGTTCAGTTTCACGTCTGAATCTTGATTCATATTTATCACAACATGGCGCTTGCTGTCGAGGTTTAAAGTAACATTTGCATCTTTAGGTATGGTCATGTCAATATCTGCCACATCTTTATGGCTTGCAAAAACATCATTAAATGTATCAGCTACTCCACATTTAATGTTTTTGGTATCTGTTTCCGAGCTGGTAAAAGTTTTGGAGGATGCATCATCGCCAAGTATATTAGAAACGCTTGAAGATGAGGTTTCAATATCAAAGCCAGCTGTGTTGGAGATTTCCTTTTTTAGTATGACCTTCGTTTTTTCTCGGTTTTTGCTTTTCTTTGACGCAAAAGGCCATAGAAAACTAAGCCAGCTATTTTTCTTTTGCTCTTTAGAGCTGAAACTGTGCTCAGGAGACAATGTGTCACCATTAACAGTAACTGTATCCAACGCATTATTTTTTATTAGATTTGCATGTTCTTTGTTTTTGAACTTTTTCTTAAATGAAAAAGGCCATAGAACATGAAGCAAAGACTTTTTCTTTTGATCCTTAATGCTTAAACGATATTCAGGCGTTGATGTGCCACAATCAACAGCTACTGTGCTGGAGGTTTTATTTATCAACACAGTTTCCTTTTTTTTAGTATAGGGGTAATTGACCCATGGTGTCTCAAACTTATCAGAGTAAAATGCTCCAATTTTTCTCTGCTGCAAGTTTTTCGCAGCTTTTTCCATCTCTATTATCGCACTCCCTCTATCTGAAACGCGAAAAAATATACAAGGTTGATAAAATATGGTGTTACAACACAAGAGTAAATTATTAATACAAACTTTTCAATGACGCTTAATTTTAAAACCAATTATCAGAATAAAAAAATATTTACAACATATTTATTTATTTTTTGCTCAAATATCTTTTTTTTTACCAAATTCTATAATAAATAAGTGCTTCTTTTTGCCTTATTTTGAAATAAAATATCTCTGAATCGATAAGTAATAATAAAAATATTTACTAAAAATACCGAGCTGTTGTAAAAATACGGGTTTAGTAACGTTTGTAAATTAAACTAAACTTTTTAGCCATAACCTCTAATTTTATTATTCTAATAATCTTTGAAAAACCTAATATAATCAAAAATATACAAGGTGGTTAATATGAAACTGATAATACTCGAAGACGCATACCACCGGTTCTACAGAACGGATTTAGAAGAATCTTCAAGTACATATTATATATGAAATCGAGGTTTCCGTCGAAAAAATAGTTTGAAATTTTTCGTAACAGGTGGCACTGTAATGAAGAAAATAAAATTAACAGAAGCTCTCCCTTCCCGCTAAAGCATCCAGAAATCTAGTTTACGCAAACCTACACCATATTTACACGAGGACTGAAAAAGGCACCTGAAAGAAGTCTTCTGACGTCACAAGCCTAAAACAAAAAGCTCGTTAAATTCACACAATTCCAGCTATTAAGAACCACGCCTAGCAAGGATATAACCAAAGAATATATAAATAGCTAGAACCAACAAATATACACTGGGAAAGAAGTTCAGTCTTCATTGGCATAATGAATCAGTTCTCCAAGGTTAAGTGTGATCCCCGCGTATAAAGGAAAATACAACATTCTGAATCAAGACAGCAATGTTCAGTTATGTCGCGACAGTTATGTATTCGAAGAGCTGGACTTCTTTTTTCTTCCTCTTTCTTTATTCTTCGGTTTAACCATGTAACGCAAAGAGCTAATTTTTTAAATAGACGCAAGATTTCGTTCGTCTTGTAACTGCATTTATGAACATGGGTCATCTCTTTTAAGTTTTCCATTAGCCAATAATCTTGGTGTGTTGAAAACAATGCACTCGCTCTGGTAAAAGAGTTTTACAATCAATGAGAATTCTTCCTGTTGAGTGGCATATTCAAAATGTGGTCAAATGATTTTTTCAAACAATACGCATAGTTTTCATACAGAAATTACATACCTTATTAATTTTTCATGCGATTTTAAAAGAAAAGGCCATCTATTGAAAATATTTCAAACTATTTTTTTCGATGGAAGCTTCAACGACATGATCTACATTTGAAGAATCCGTTGCGCAGAACTAGAGCTACGGATCTCTGAGTACTATCAATTTAATTTTCACCCCCCGTACATTCAAAAAGCGCACACCGGCCTGTGTAGGGGGCAGGGAACTGTCCTTGCATCAGAAAAGTTCTGGTTTCAAATCCCGGGCAAGACATGGATGTTCTTTCCTTCTCTGTACTATCTGTCCTCACTGTGGGAGCGAGGTTGGCCCACTTAATATGGTGCCCCTGAAAGAGAGGCCAACAAAATCGCCCTGTAAATGCCTGAATTGACGGATGTTAACACAGGTGGGCATTGGAAAAAAGGCATTAAAAAAGCTGTTTTCAATAATTACACGATCATATTAGTATACAAATGCTATAGTCTGAAAAGTAATTAAATATACTGACATACTAAGGACCATCAAATCATACGTGTTTGAACTGGTATGAATTTGCTCGTACGCTTTTGATAGATAACAAAAGGAGTTTTTTCTATCATACACGATCATATTAGAGTAAAAATGCTATAGTCTGAAAAGTATTAAAACATACTGACATACTAAGGACTGCACGTACCTAAGCGTTTGAGCCAGTATTTTCTTTTTTCATTTAGATTACCTTAATTTTATGTTTTTTATTAGTTATTGTCGAAAAGTTCCAAGGTTTAGCCAAATACGTCAATAACGATAAAACAATTACTTCTGGAGGATTCCATAGAAAACATTAAATCAACATAATTTAGATATTCAAAAGTACCTGCTCAAATACGCATTGACAACTATTTCATGAAAGGAGAGCATTCTTGATTATTGAATGATATTTCCAGTCCTTAAGTTTGAATCCAGTTTTCAATTTTTAGGATGTGCCCTTCGTTTTATCCATGTTTATTACTGTTGTATTAAATTACCGTGAGGAAAATCATTCTAAAAGATTTATAAAACTGAATAGGAATGTCAAGAATTATGGAATTGCTTTTCACTGTTAAGAAGACTTTCGTTCCTCATAGTTATTACACAATCGGATATCAAAAAATGCATAAAAATTAAAAGAAATACATTATTTATACTTACATTCTGGAGGTCGAGGTCTTGGATGCTTAATCCTCTCCAACTTCCAATTTCTGATCAGTACTTCCTTGCACAAATCGCTCATATCGCAAATCAGAATTTAAATGTTTTAACGTCAATCGCTAACATTCAAACAGATTCGAATGATTAATACCATTGTTGATAATGTCCTTTTTAGCTACGAATTATAGAAAATCAATATTGTTGAAACAAATCCGTACAGTATGGTTGTTCATTATAGTGTCGTATTGTTATAAGTATTTATTATTCAATGTTCCTAATATATGAATGTTATCAGTTCAAACCATTAAAAAAGCACTGCAAACATTGATAGACATCACAGTTATAGTGGAGGAACATTTTGTAGGGGTTTGAGTCGAAAAAAGTTTCTTTGACTCAATCTCATGTTTGTTAAAAATTAGGTCCTCCTGCACGCTAAAAAAAAAAAAAAAAAAAAAAATATATATATATCAAAATTTTTAACGATAAAAGAATATCGATATTAATCAATGTTAATAAAGGAATAATTGATAGTTATCCTTTGCATTTTTATAATATTTCAGCCTATAACAATCTGCTTTAATTATTTCAAATTTATACAGCTCCGTGGGAAAATTAATTGAAAAAATATTAAAATAAGTTTTATATATCTTCTGCAATAGCATCTTAATTCATGAATATTCACTAAAGAATTTTTTCGTAAAAAGATGCTTATACATGTGGGAATAGGCTTAGTGGTTAAAGCAGTGAACTGTCATTGCGAAGGACTGGGGTTCGATCCTCAGTAGCTGTTTGAAGTACATCCTGCTTCAGATCGATGGGTACTAGCTAATCTGAGAGGTAAAAGTGACGTGTGTGCAATGCAAATCACATTGGTCACGAATGTAATGCCTGAACCTCATTAACTCTTCTGATCCAGAACGGGCTGTTGAGGGAATGCTTTACTTTTTGCTTGATGTATGTGGGAATATGCCCGTGAGATATTTAGATAGTTACTTAAAATGGTTTTACAGTTTCTTTATTTTTAACAAATATATTGTTTAAAGTTTTAACTCTTCAGCAATTATGATATGATATAAAATGTAGTTTTAATTTAAAAATCGTTAACTCTAATAGTACATAAATAGAAATATATAGTTTAAAATTAAGATATATCTTCGAATAATATTAATACTTTCTGAGGATGGGGCAAAACTGGGTGGACTTCTTCGTTGGGGAAGGGAAGGACTGGAGTGATCATCATTTTTTTTTTGTCTCCATTAGGATTAATGAAGGTGAGCTTTTTTACTGGGTTTGCATTATCAGATCAGAATAGATGTCCGACCCATCGTAGTCCATTGCATCTTATGACTTTAAAAATTGCAGGTTGTTTGTACTTTAGATAAATTTCGGAGTTAAGTAAAGAATAAATGGTTGATTGAATGCAAACAATAATATATTATTCTCCTAAACTGCAAGCAAATATTTCTCTTAAGAATTTCCATTCAAAGGTCACGCTTTTATTTTCGTGTAATTTGGTTACAGCCATAAAATTCATTCTCTTAGGACAGACATTCATTTTCTTAGGTTGAATTAGTTGTTATAGATGTTAATTTTTTATTTTAAACTTATAAATCCACATTTTAATTGGTTTTTGAGACCATGATTTACTGAAGAGCCTGTTGTTTTTTTTTATCTTGAGGGTCAAGTCATGGTTAACAGTGATGATAGTTCCAAGATATTTGAGCTGTGAAACTATTTCAAAGAAGTAATTCTTCACTGTAAATGGCTATGAATTAGGTGTAGTGTGGGAAGTCTCCATGAACTTAGTTATATCCTTGTTTATTTTTAGGCCAAATTTACCAACCTCAGCTTCTAATTATAAGATAAAGTTGAATGACAAGGAATTTAATTAATATGCAATACAGTAAATAAGCGAAGAGATATTTTATAAAAGTATTTAATGAAAAATAATAACAGCGAAATATATGCGTTTGCGAAGCGTTCTATTTACATATCTGAATGTTGCCACCTTTTTTATATGAAAGAAGAAGTTGTAAAAAGGTTCTTTTTTAAAAAGACGGCTGCGCCATATAAGATAAAGTTGAATGACAAGGAATTTAATTAATATGCAATACAGTAAATAAGCGAAGAGATATTTTATAAAAGTATTTAATGAAAAATAATAACAGCGAAATATATGCGTTTGCGAAGCGTTCTATTTACATATCTGAATGTTGCCACCTTTTTTATATGAAAGTTAAACTATTCTCTGCCTTAATAAAATTAGACATATGCGAACCTTACATAATAAATTGAATGCTCCTATGACAATTTTTCAGGGTACACTAACTAAGGCGATATCATCAGCAAATGCCAAGCTTTGAAGAGTCTTCTGGTAGATAGAGTCTCTCGTCTCTTTTTATGAGACGAGACACTCCTAGAGATTTTTCTAGAGTCAAGTTGACAGTAGACATGACAAAGCATCACCCTGTTGCAATTCTCTATCCGTATGGAAGATTCAGAAAAATCGTTCTCCAGTTTCACGTTGTACTTTACCCTCTAAGTGTAGTTAGTCTTTTTCAGGTTAATTAGCTTAGCTGGCATATCAAATTTTCCCACTACTTCTTAAGTTTCTGTCGAATAATTCTGCCGTTGTAAATTTTGACTATCATGTGTTGAATAATAGTACTATATGTACACATAATTAACTGTTTAGGCACTTTGAACTTCGAGCAACCAAAAATTAAAACAGATAATGAATAATCTAAGAGTCAAAAAAATTTTGAATCATGATATTAGTGTGCAAAAATAGTTATAAAAATAATAGTGTCATTAGTTATTGTTTTCGGATATCACAATTATGGTGGTGTTAAACTTTGACCCTCACTAATTAGCATTGAACAAATCAGATTTTCCTGTGTCTGTTTAGTTTGAACGTTGGTTAGAAAGTAAATGCCAGAATTTTTGCACGAGTTTAAGTCAGAAAACGTCTTTCAGTTAACGAGGCCAAGTCAACACTCGAACTGAGCCATTCTCGTCTCTTGTTTGCTCTCGAAATTTCCACTATTAATGTTTGAAACAAAAATAGAGACTATTATTTTAAGAATAATAAATTAATTCCATAACTTAAACAACAGTCTTCCTTTTCTAAAAATCAGGAATATTCTGAATTTTTCATTAAAATTCTTCATTTTTCTGTAAGATAAATTGACTTGTAGTAGTTTCTGTTTTTCATAAAAAGGAATACATGTTTAATTTTAATCTAATAGTAGTTTACAACAAAAAATATCGAATGATTTCTTATTTTCAAATAAAAAAATATATATTATTATTTTTTTTTCTTTTCAGGAAATAAACCTGACTTATAACTTCTGGCTATCATTATAAGAAAAACACATGTATGCATAAAAAGTTTTAGAAGTACCTTACGTATGAGTTTTCTTCATTTACTGGCATTCGTATTCAGACGAAAAACTGGTCTTTTGATTCCTTATTTCAATAAAGCAAAAGATTCAAAAATGCTAGTAATTTTGATGATTGCCACTTGGATAAACTCTGCAGAGTCACAACTTTTGAATGCAACCTTTATTCCTTTCGTCACGGGCCCGTTGATTGATTGTAAGTACAAGTTACGCTATCCCCAAACTCAATTTTTTATATATTTTTGTGGTGAAAGGCATAGCTTTATAATAATTATAATTTCTTTCATAAAATATTAAATTAAAGAATAGTTCAGTTTTGATTGTTTTTCAATCAATGTTAAAAGAGACCGTACAAATTTTAAACCTTTACCTTATTTTTAATTTTTAGTACATATGACGGCAGTATTCATATTTGAGAACATATTTTGTAACTAATTCAGTGATGCATTCTCTATTAACCCCTTAACTGCCGCGGGCGTATATATACGTCTCGGCCAGACGATGCGTTAACTGCCGCAGGCGTATATATACGCTTTCCCAAAGTACGATGCTTTGCATTGCGCTGCTACATAAATAGAACATCCCCCCCTCCTACTTCAGAATGCTGTAAAATGACCTTGAAAGTGTTTGCTTTGCGAATGTATTACTAATTTCGGAGGAGGGGGAGTGGGAAAAGGATGTTATGGAAAAGTGATATCGTATTAATCGCTTGTGTGTATTTATTTGAGTAAGGTCGGGTTTATTCTTTTTTCGCTTTTGTTTCCCGTATGTATTTGGTGCTTTTTATTCTTTCCATCAACGTCTTCAAAGAAAAATGCATCGCTAAAAATGTGCTGTTTGTTCAAGAAAAAAAACCTGCATATGAAAACTATCAGTGCGATGAATGTGATGTTGGTTTATGTGTCCAACCATGTTTCAGGATTTATCATACAACAGCTAAGTTTTAACATCTTTCATATTGTATTTTTATTATTTAATTTAAATTTTGTATTTTCTTTCTTTCCTATTTCTTGTCTTATAAAATTAAACTGTTTTTAAATTGCAAAGCGTGCATCATTTTCTCCACCAAAACACAGTGTAAGAAAGTGCACTTGAGCAAAAAACGGTGGCACTGGGGAGTGAATCACGTTAATTTTACTCGGCAGTTAAGGGGTTAAGAAATGAGCTAGAAATGTTTCTCTTTCTAAAGAAAAAGTTAAGGTTTTTGAACACTGGCTATAATTCTTTACAGACTATGGATCTGTTCGTAACGCTGTGTCAATTAAAATATAAATGGAATACAACACTTTTAAAGTTGACATGAGCATGAACATACATTGCAATTAACCTTTCTCAAAATGTGACCCTTTACATTAACCATTTTAAAATTTCATACCATTAGACTTGCTTAATTTTATCAATTTCCAATTCACTCATTCAAACTTGTAATAAATTCACTCATTATAAAAGAAAGATGTTTTTATGGCAAAAATTTAAATTTAGTAGCCTACAAACTATATAAAAATTAAAATAAAACTTATGCTACATTGGAAATGAACAAATGAAAAGGTTTATTTGCAAGGATAAGGAATATAAAGGCCAAAAGGATTAAAGATAAGGAATTCGCTATAAGGAATATCAGGGAAATGATAAGAGGAGTTCATTGTAGATTGTGTATAACTAATTAAATTAGTTCGCATGGAGCCTTAAAAGTTAGTGTAAAGCCGTGCCTATGGCATACTAATATTTGAGAGATGTAGGCCCACCTTAGATTTAGGCCTACATCGCGCCAAAGATGGAACGTTTCAACAGGACAGAACAACTCGCAGCAGTTCGATTTTTTGTGGCATTGGCGTAATGAACGCATTTATCCGCAGATGCTTGCTGTTTATGGTATCACTATCCTCGCAGCACTATCCTCGATAAAATGCTGAGAACAAATATTGCAAGATTTTTTTGATGAGCAGGCATCCATATTGGATTAGACAAGACTAAAACAAGCTTACACATATTAATAAGAATTTTAAATTTGTATAAGTTTCGATTTTTTTTGTTTAGAATCTTTCTTATAATTATTCTATGAGTATCTGTTAATAAAAATTTCAGTGCCTTTTCAAACCAAATGCTATGAGGGACTCGGGTGTTTCTATAATGGACCCCCATGGTTCAGTATTCCTGACAGACCACTTAGTTTTGCTCCAGTTGATGTTTTCAAAACTGAGTTTTTACTATTTACTCCGTCAAACATTGAAGAACCATACAAGATGAACTTAACTGAGGATACTATTTCAGATGCTAATATTAACCAAAACTATCCAACTAAAATAATAATTCATGGTTATAACGTCAATGTGCAACCGAATGACACAAGATATGTAAGTATATGAGATTATTTTTACTTATTTATTTTTTTAAAATTCTTTGGTTGTAATTTTTTATCTTTAATTATACACTGAACTAACACACTCTAAGATTTAAAGAAGATGTAGTTATGTATTCTATCTGATAACCATATTCTTAACCGTAATTACCCAGCAAAAATGATTATTTACCCAGGTCAAAATTCCTGATGGTCATATCGAAAAATTTTGACGGATTATGTTAGTTTCAGTGTGATTCATAAAGGTTCAATATCATCCACCATTTTCCATTTGGCGTTCATGGTTTTTGATATGCCATCAAACTACTTTAACTATGATGGTTAACCATCAAGAGAAGTTTCACTCTCATTGACCAACAATCCATGATGATCCGCGATAGTTCATGATGGTTGCAACTATACATTACCATGATGGTTGATTAGGAATTCTTGTTAGTTCTCAGGAATATACCACCAAAACAAGTTAGGTTCTCTTATGTTGGATCATAATAAATCAGTCCGAATTCCAGTGAACTACTTTATACTATGATCGTTAACCATCAAGAGAAGTTTCACTCTCATTGACCAACAATCCATGATGATCCGCGATAGTTCATGATGGTTGCAACTATACATTACCATGATGGTTGATTAGGAATTCTTGTTAGTTCTCAGGAATATACCACCAAAACAATTTGGGTTCTGTTATGTTGGATCATAATAAATCAGTCCGAATTCCAGTAAACTACTTTATACTATGATCGTTAACCATCAAGAGAAGTTTCACTCTCATTGACCAACTATCCATGATGATCCGTGATGGTTCATGATGGTTACAACTAGGACTGGGCGATATTAGAAATTATATATCGTGATATATCGTCAGTTTTGCATCGCGATATAGCGATGTATCGCGATATAGTATTTTTGAATTTCATTTACTTTAAGGCACAGAAAGTCAGATTTCTATCAAGACTTCATACGCATATTGATTTAAATCAATTTATAAATTTGAAAATATATATGTTTTGCTAAAGAAAGATATTAAATAAATGGACTAAGATGTACAAATCTTACTTAAAATATTTATTGAAAAAATGTGTGTAGATACAGAATGAAATATTTGCACTTCTTTATCGTTTATAAGGTATAAGCAGTCTTAATTTAAGTTAACCCCTAAAACACCCTTAATGAAAAAAAATATTGTTATTAAACAAAAGCTGATTTTAAAATTTCAAAATATATTTTAATTAAAATAAAAGTTAGATTGACTAAAAGCCGAAGTTTAAAATTAAAAATTGTTCGAATTTTAAACTAAAAAGTAAACATAAGATTTGTAATAATTTCTTAAAATTTTCGTTCTCTGAAAGATTTCTCAGTTTAAAAATAAAAAGGGAATTTTATAAAGATATCTAGCTGAAATTATTGAAAGAAAATTTAAAAAATTAAAAAAAAAGTTTGTTAAGAAATTCATTATACACTTAAAACAAAGTGTTAAAAATATTTTTTTTTTTTTTAAAAAAGAAACTTTTTTTAACAAATCAATATTTGCTTGTACTATTATGCGTAAATAATTACAGAATTATTAAGTTCGATCGTAATGTTCAAATTCTTAATGAACAAGTAAACACAAGTTTTATTATATTTTCTAAAAATGATCACGCAAATAACAAAAGATTTCTTAGATTAAAAATAAAAAAATAAATAAAAGTGAAATTTATCAATATATTTACCTAACAGCATAGGAACAAAATTTAAAAAATAAGTTCGTTAAAAAATTATTTGTATGCTTAAAACAAAGAGCTAAATAAATTTTAGAAAAAAAATGCTTCTTAAACACTATTTTTATTATTATTTCATATAAATAATTAAATTAAATTAAATAATGACCGAATTATGAACGAAAAACAAAGTAAGGCAAAGTTTCTTAATTAAATTCTTAAAAATAAAAACAAACGAATTGTGATATTTGGTAATATATTTAGCTAATTAACTAATAATATAAAACGAAAATTAAAAAAAAATAATGATTTTACTCTCTAATAAAACGAAGTAGTAATTGATAAAAAAAAAAGAAATGAATAAAATTCGCAAACTTTTCAAATTCTTTTGAACAAATAAAGTTTATTGACTTATGTCCAAAAAAATAAGTTTTGTTTTAACTTTATTTCTAAAAATAAAAACAACTCAAGATTTATAAATTTAAAATCAGTAATAGAAGCCCATTAAATTATTAGAAGTTTTATCCGAAAGGTTTTTAATAAATTAAAAGAAAGTAAAAAAATAACCTAACAAATTTATTTACTTTGTAATTTAATTCCTTATGGGTGCCTTAAATTAGATTTCCGATAATTTTCACATTTAAAAATATAAAAAAAGTTTTGTCAGAAAATAAATAAAAAACTTACCTAGTTAATGAAGAAACTTTTCTTTATAAATTCTTTTCAATAATAGATTGCGTTCAGAACAAGGTTACGACGGCGATCACGAAGTTAATCCCATTGAAAATAATCTACAAGAAACGATTTCAAATCGCGAAGGTGCGAAAACGAACATGTGATATAACGATATAAGGTCTCAAAAGTGATTCTGATTCTACCGCTCATCAGTCAAGGCGGTCTCAACATAACGAAACAATATCGTCTTCCACAGCGCGAGTTGGCATCGGAACGTAAGAGAAAGTCTTTGCGTGTATCGCTATATCGCTATATCGTTATATCGTCTTCTTCACTCGACGGCTTAAATCAGATTTCTGATGCATCGCTTGGAATGAAAGTCGCTGTATCGGTTTGCCGATATAGGCGTTAAATCGATATGTCGCGATATATCGATTTATAGCTCAGTCCTAGTTACAACTATACATTATCATGATGGTTGATTAGGAATTCTTGTTAGTTCTCAGTAATATACCACCAGAACAATTTGGGTTCTTTTATGTTGGATCATCAAAAATCAGTCTGAATTCCAGTAAACTACTTTATACTATGATCGTTAACCATCAAGAGAAGTTTCACTCTCATTGACCAACAGTTCATGATGATCCGTGATGGTTCATGATGGTTACAACTATACATTATCATGATGGTTGATTAGGAATTCTTGTTAGTTCTCAGTAATATACCACCAGAACAATTTGGGTTCTTTTATGTTGGATCATCATAAATCAGTCTGAATTCCAGTAAACTACTTTATACTATGATCGTTAACCATCAAGAGAAGTTTCACTCTCATTGACCAACAGTTCATGATGATCCGTGATGGTTCATGATGGTTACAACTATACATTATCATGATGGTTGATTAGGAATTCTTGTTAGTTCTCAGTAATATACCACCAGAACAATTTGGGTTCTTTTATGTTGGATCATCATAAATCAGTCTGAATTCCAGTAAACTACTTTATACTATGATCGTTAACCATTAAGAGAAGTTTCACTCTCATTGACCAACAGTTCATGATGATCCGTGATGGTTCATGATGGTTACAACTATACATTATCATGATGGTTGATTAGGAATTCTTGTTAGTTCTCAGTAATATACCACCAGAACAATTTGGGTTCTTTTATGTTGGATCATCATAAATCAGTCTGAATTCCAGTAAACTACTTTATACTATGATCGTTAACCATCAAGAGAAGTTTCACTCTCATTGACCAACAGTTCATGATGATCCGTGATGGTTCATGATGGTTACAACTATACATTATCATGATGGTTGATTAGGAATTCTTGTTAGTTCTCAGTAATATACCACCAGAACAATTTGGGTTCTTTTATGTTGGATCATCATAAATCAGTCTGAATTCCAGTAAACTACTTTATACTATGATCGTTAACCATCAAGAGAAGTTTCACTCTCATTGACCAACAGTTCATGATGATCCGTGATGGTTCATGATGGTTACAGCTATACATTATCATGATGGTGGATTAGGAATTCTTGTTAGTTCTCAGGAATATACCACCAAAACAATTTGGGTTCTGTTATGTTGGATCATAATAAATCAGTCCGAATTCCAGTAAACTACTTTATACTATGATCGTTAACCATCAAGAGAAGTTTCACTCTCATTGACCAACAATCCATGATGATCCGTGATGGTTCATGATGGTTACAACTAGGACTGGGCGATATTAGAAATTATATATCGTGATATATCGTCAGTTTTGCATCGCGATATAGCGATGTATCGCGATATAGTATTTTTGAATTTCATTTACTTTAAGGCACAGAAAGTCAGATTTCTATCAAGACTTCATACGCATATTGATTTAAATCAATTTATAAATTTGAAAATATATATGTTTTGCTAAAGAAAGATATTAAATAAATGGACTAAGATGTACAAATCTTACTTAAAATATTTATTGAAAAAATGTGTGTAGATACAGAATGAAATATTTGCACTTCTTTATCGTTTATAAGGTATAAGCAGTCTTAATTTAAGTTAACCCCTAAAACACCCTTAATGAAAAAAAATATTGTTATTAAACAAAAGCTGATTTTAAAATTTCAAAATATATTTTAATTAAAATAAAAATTAGATTGACTAAAAGCCGAAGTTTAAAATTAAAAATTGTTCGAATTTTAAACTAAAAAGTAAACATAAGATTTGTAATAATTTCTTAAAATTTTCGTTCTCTGAAAGATTTCTCAGTTTAAAAATAAAAAGGGAATTTTATAAAGATATCTAGCTGAAATTATTGAAAGAAAATTTAAAAAATTAAAAAAAAAGTTTGTTAAGAAATTCATTATACACTTAAAACAAAGTGTTAAAAATATTTTTTTTTTTTTTTAAAAAAGAAACTTTTTTTAACAAATCAATATTTGCTTGTACTATTATGCGTAAATAATTACAGAATTATTAAGTTCGATCGTAATGTTCAAATTCTTAATGAACAAGTAAACACAAGTTTTATTATATTTTCTAAAAATGATCACGCAAATAACAAAAGATTTCTTAGATTAAAAATAAAAAAATAAATAAAAGTGAAATTTATCAATATATTTACCTAACAGCATAGGAACAAAATTTAAAAAATAAGTTCGTTAAAAAATTATTTGTATGCTTAAAACAAAGAGCTAAATAAATTTTAGAAAAAAAATGCTTCTTAAACACTATTTTTATTATTATTTCATATAAATAATTAAATTAAATTAAATAATGACCGAATTATGAACGAAAAACAAAGTAAGGCAAAGTTTCTTAATTAAATTCTTAAAAATAAAAACAAACGAATTGTGATATTTGGTAATATATTTAGCTAATTAACTAATAATATAAAACGAAAATTAAAAAAAAATAATGATTTTACTCTCTAATAAAACGAAGTAGTAATTGATAAAAAAAAAAGAAATGAATAAAATTCGCAAACTTTTCAAATTCTTTTGAACAAATAAAGTTTATTGACTTATGTCCAAAAAAATAAGTTTTGTTTTAACTTTATTTCTAAAAATAAAAACAACTCAAGATTTATAAATTTAAAATCAGTAATAGAAGCCCATTAAATTATTAGAAGTTTTATCCGAAAGGTTTTTAATAAATTAAAAGAAAGTAAAAAAATAACCTAACAAATTTATTTACTTTGTAATTTAATTCCTTATGGGTGCCTTAAATTAGATTTCCGATAATTTTCACATTTAAAAATATAAAAAAAGTTTTGTCAGAAAATAAATAAAAAACTTACCTAGTTAATGAAGAAACTTTTCTTTATAAATTCTTTTCAATAATAGATTGCGTTCAGAACAAGGTTACGACGGCGATCACGAAGTTAATCCCATTGAAAATAATCTACAAGAAACGATTTCAAATCGCGAAGGTGCGAAAACGAACATGTGATATAACGATATAAGGTCTCAAAAGTGATTCTGATTCTACCGCTCATCAGTCAAGGCGGTCTCAACATAACGAAACAATATCGTCTTCCACAGCGCGAGTTGGCATCGGAACGTAAGAGAAAGTCTTTGCGTGTATCGCTATATCGCTATATCGTTATATCGTCTTCTTCACTCGACGGCTTAAATCAGATTTCTGATGCATCGCTTGGAATGAAAGTCGCTGTATCGGTTTGCCGATATAGGCGTTAAATCGATATGTCGCGATATATCGATTTATAGCTCAGTCCTAGTTACAACTATACATTATCATGATGGTTGATTAGGAATTCTTGTTAGTTCTCAGTAATAGACCACCAGAACAATTTGGGTTCTTTTATGTTGGATCATCATAAATCAGTCTGAATTCCAGTAAACTACTTTATACTATGATCGTTAACCATCAAGAGAAGTTTCACTCTCATTGACCAACAGTTCATGATGATCCGTGATGGTTCATGATGGTTACAACTATACATTATCATGATGGTTGATTAGGAATTCTTGTTAGTTCTCAGTAATATACCACCAGAACAATTTGGGTTCTTTTATGTTGGATCATCATAAATCAGTCTGAATTCCAGTAAACTACTTTATACTATGATCGTTAACCATCAAGAGAAGTTTCACTCTCATTGACCAACAGTTCATGATGATCCGTGATGGTTCATGATGGTTACAACTATACATTATCATGATGGTTGATTAGGAATTCTTGTTAGTTCTCAGTAATATACCACCAGAACAATTTGGGTTCTTTTATGTTGGATCATCATAAATCAGTCTGAATTCCAGTAAACTACTTTATACTATGATCGTTAACCATTAAGAGAAGTTTCACTCTCATTGACCAACAGTTCATGATGATCCGTGATGGTTCATGATGGTTACAACTATACATTATCATGATGGTTGATTAGGAATTCTTGTTAGTTCTCAGTAATATACCACCAGAACAATTTGGGTTCTTTTATGTTGGATCATCATAAATCAGTCTGAATTCCAGTAAACTACTTTATACTATGATCGTTAACCATCAAGAGAAGTTTCACTCTCATTGACCAACAGTTCATGATGATCCGTGATGGTTCATGATGGTTACAACTATACATTATCATGATGGTTGATTAGGAATTCTTGTTAGTTCTCAGTAATATACCACCAGAACAATTTGGGTTCTTTTATGTTGGATCATCATAAATCAGTCTGAATTCCAGTAAACTACTTTATACTATGATCGTTAACCATCAAGAGAAGTTTCACTCTCATTGACCAACAGTTCATGATGATCCGTGATGGTTCATGATGGTTACAACTATACATTATCATGATGGTGGATTAGGAATTCTTGTTAGTTCTCAGGAATATACCACCAAAACAATTTGGGTTCTGTTATGTTGGATCATAATAAATCAGTCCGAATTCCAGTAAACTACTTTATACTATGATCGTTAACCATCAAGAGAAGTTTCACTCTCATTGACCAACAATCCATGATGATCCGTGATGGTTCATGATGGTTACAACTAGGACTGGGCGATATTAGAAATTATATATCGTGATATATCGTCAGTTTTGCATCGCGATATAGCGATGTATCGCGATATAGTATTTTTGAATTTCATTTACTTTAAGGCACAGAAAGTCAGATTTCTATCAAGACTTCATACGCATATTGATTTAAATCAATTTATAAATTTGAAAATATATATGTTTTGCTAAAGAAAGATATTAAATAAATGGACTAAGATGTACAAATCTTACTTAAAATATTTATTGAAAAAATGTGTGTAGATACAGAATGAAATATTTGCACTTCTTTATCGTTTATAAGGTATAAGCAGTCTTAATTTAAGTTAACCCCTAAAACACCCTTAATGAAAAAAAATATTGTTATTAAACAAAAGCTGATTTTAAAATTTCAAAATATATTTTAATTAAAATAAAAATTAGATTGACTAAAAGCCGAAGTTTAAAATTAAAAATTGTTCGAATTTTAAACTAAAAAGTAAACATAAGATTTGTAATAATTTCTTAAAATTTTCGTTCTCTGAAAGATTTCTCAGTTTAAAAATAAAAAGGGAATTTTATAAAGATATCTAGCTGAAATTATTGAAAGAAAATTTAAAAAATTAAAAAAAAAGTTTGTTAAGAAATTCATTATACACTTAAAACAAAGTGTTAAAAATATTTTTTTTTTTTTTAAAAAAGAAACTTTTTTTAACAAATCAATATTTGCTTGTACTATTATGCGTAAATAATTACAGAATTATTAAGTTCGATCGTAATGTTCAAATTCTTAATGAACAAGTAAACACAAGTTTTATTATATTTTCTAAAAATGATCACGCAAATAACAAAAGATTTCTTAGATTAAAAATAAAAAAATAAATAAAAGTGAAATTTATCAATATATTTACCTAACAGCATAGGAACAAAATTTAAAAAATAAGTTCGTTAAAAAATTATTTGTATGCTTAAAACAA
Organism: Parasteatoda tepidariorum; assembly: GCF_982258835.1. Lineage (NCBI taxonomy): Eukaryota > Metazoa > Arthropoda > Arachnida > Araneae > Theridiidae > Parasteatoda > Parasteatoda tepidariorum. Next base: position 54,323,388 of record NC_141758.1, read on the forward strand.
AGAGCTAAATAAATTTTAGAAAAAAAATGCTTCTTAAACACTATTTTTATTATTATTTCATATAAATAATTAAATTAAATTAAATAATGACCGAATTATGAACGAAAAACAAAGTAAGGCAAAGTTTCTTAATTAAATTCTTAAAAATAAAAACAAACGAATTGTGATATTTGGTAATATATTTAGCTAATTAACTAATAATATAAAACGAAAATTAAAAAAAAATAATGATTTTACTCTCTAATAAAACGAAGTAGTAATTGATAAAAAAAAAAGAAATGAATAAAATTCGCAAACTTTTCAAATTCTTTTGAACAAATAAAGTTTATTGACTTATGTCCAAAAAAATAAGTTTTGTTTTAACTTTATTTCTAAAAATAAAAACAACTCAAGATTTATAAATTTAAAATCAGTAATAGAAGCCCATTAAATTATTAGAAGTTTTATCCGAAAGGTTTTTAATAAATTAAAAGAAAGTAAAAAAATAACCTAACAAATTTATTTACTTTGTAATTTAATTCCTTATGGGTGCCTTAAATTAGATTTCCGATAATTTTCACATTTAAAAATATAAAAAAAGTTTTGTCAGAAAATAAATAAAAAACTTACCTAGTTAATGAAGAAACTTTTCTTTATAAATTCTTTTCAATAATAGATTGCGTTCAGAACAAGGTTACGACGGCGATCACGAAGTTAATCCCATTGAAAATAATCTACAAGAAACGATTTCAAATCGCGAAGGTGCGAAAACGAACATGTGATATAACGATATAAGGTCTCAAAAGTGATTCTGATTCTACCGCTCATCAGTCAAGGCGGTCTCAACATAACGAAACAATATCGTCTTCCACAGCGCGAGTTGGCATCGGAACGTAAGAGAAAGTCTTTGCGTGTATCGCTATATCGCTATATCGTTATATCGTCTTCTTCACTCGACGGCTTAAATCAGATTTCTGATGCATCGCTTGGAATGAAAGTCGCTGTATCGGTTTGCCGATATAGGCGTTAAATCGATATGTCGCGATATATCGATTTATAGCTCAGTCCTAGTTACAACTATACATTATCATGATGGTTGATTAGGAATTCTTGTTAGTTCTCAGTAATATACCACCAGAACAATTTGGGTTCTTTTATGTTGGATCATCATAAATCAGTCTGAATTCCAGTAAACTACTTTATACTATGATCGTTAACCATCAAGAGAAGTTTCACTCTCATTGACCAACAGTTCATGATGATCCGTGATGGTTCATGATGGTTACAACTATACATTATCATGATGGTTGATTAGGAATTCTTGTTAGTTCTCAGTAATATACCACCAGAACAATTTGGGTTCTTTTATGTTGGATCATCATAAATCAGTCTGAATTCCAGTAAACTACTTTATACTATGATCGTTAACCATCAAGAGAAGTTTCACTCTCATTGACCAACAGTTCATGATGATCCGTGATGGTTCATGATGGTTACAACTATACATTATCATGATGGTTGATTAGGAATTCTTGTTAGTTCTCAGTAATATACCACCAGAACAATTTGGGTTCTTTTATGTTGGATCATCATAAATCAGTCTGAATTCCAGTAAACTACTTTATACTATGATCGTTAACCATTAAGAGAAGTTTCACTCTCATTGACCAACAGTTCATGATGATCCGTGATGGTTCATGATGGTTACAACTATACATTATCATGATGGTTGATTAGGAATTCTTGTTAGTTCTCAGTAATATACCACCAGAACAATTTGGGTTCTTTTATGTTGGATCATCATAAATCAGTCTGAATTCCAGTAAACTACTTTATACTATGATCGTTAACCATCAAGAGAAGTTTCACTCTCATTGACCAACAGTTCATGATGATCCGTGATGGTTCATGATGGTTACAACTATACATTATCATGATGGTTGATTAGGAATTCTTGTTAGTTCTCAGTAATATACCACCAGAACAATTTGGGTTCTTTTATGTTGGATCATCATAAATCAGTCTGAATTCCAGTAAACTACTTTATACTATGATCGTTAACCATCAAGAGAAGTTTCACTCTCATTGACCAACAGTTCATGATGATCCGAGATGGTTCATGATGGTTACAACTATACATTATCATGATGGTGGATTAGGAATTCTTGTTAGTTCTCAGGAATATACCACCAAAACAATTTGGGTTCTGTTATGTTGGATCATAATAAATCAGTCCGAATTCCAGTAAACTACTTTATACTATGATCGTTAACCATCAAGAGAAGTTTCACTCTCATTGACCAACAATCCATGATGATCCGTGATGGTTACAACTAGGACTGGGCGATATTAGAAATTATATATCGTGATATATCGTCAGTTTTGCATCGCGGTATAGCGATGTATCGCGATATAGTATTTTTGAATTTCATTTACTTTAAGGCACAGAAAGTCAGATTTCTATCAAGACTTCATACGCATATTGATTTAAATCAATTTATAAATTTGAAAATATATATGTTTTGCTAAAGAAAGATATTAAATAAATGGACTAAGATGTACAAATCTTACTTAAAATATTTATTGAAAAAATGTGTGTAGATACAGAATGAAATATTTGCACTTCTTTATCGTTTATAAGGTATAAGCAGTCTTAATTTAAGTTAACCCCTAAAACACCCTTAATGAAAAAAAATATTGTTATTAAACAAAAGCTGATTTTAAAATTTCAAAATATATTTTAATTAAAATAAAAGTTAGATTGACTAAAAGCCGAAGTTTAAAATTAAAAATTGTTCGAATTTTAAACTAAAAAGTAAACATAAGATTTGTAATAATTTCTTAAAATTTTCGTTCTCTGAAAGATTTCTCAGTTTAAAAATAAAAAGGGAATTTTATAAAGATATCTAGCTGAAATTATTGAAAGAAAATTTAAAAAATTAAAAAAAAAGTTTGTTAAGAAATTCATTATACACTTAAAACAAAGTGTTAAAAATACTTTTTTTTTTTTAAAAAAGAAACTTTTTTTAACAAATCAATATTTGCTTGTACTATTATGCGTAAATAATTACAGAATTATTAAGTTCGATCGTAATGTTCAAATTCTTAATGAACAAGTAAACACAAGTTTTATTATATTTTCTAAAAATGATCACGCAAATAACAAAAGATTTCTTAGATTAAAAATAAAAAAATAAATAAAAGTGAAATTTATCAATATATTTACCTAACAGCATAGGAACAAAATTTAAAAAATAAGTTCGTTAAAAAATTATTTGTATGCTTAAAACAAAGAGCTAAATAAATTTTAGAAAAAAAAATGCTTCTTAAACACTATTTTTATTATTATTTCATATAAATAATTAAATTAAATTAAATAATGACCGAATTATGAACGAAAAACAAAGTAAGGCAAAGTTTCTTAATTAAATTCTTAAAAATAAAAACAAACGAATTGTGATATTTGGTAATATATTTAGCTAATTAACTAATAATATAAAACGAAAATTAAAAAAAAATAATGATTTTACTCTCTAATAAAACGAAGTAGTAATTGATAAAAAAAAAGAAATGAATAAAATTCGCAAACTTTTCAAATTCTTTTGAACAAATAAAGTTTATTGACTTATGTCCAAAAAAATAAGTTTTGTTTTAACTTTATTTCTAAAAATAAAAACAACTCAAGATTTATAAATTTAAAATCAGTAATAGAAGCCCATTAAATTATTAGAAGTTTTATCCGAAAGGTTTTTAATAAATTAAAAGAAAGTAAAAAAATAACCTAACAAATTTATTTACTTTGTAATTTAATTCCTTATGGGTGCCTTAAATTAGATTTCCGATAATTTTCACATTTAAAAATATAAAAAAAGTTTTGTCAGAAAATAAATAAAAAACTTACCTAGTTAATGAAGAAACTTTTCTTTATAAATTCTTTTCAATAATAGATTGCGTTCAGAACAAGGTTACGACGGCGATCACGAAGTTAATCCCATTGAAAATAATCTACAAGAAACGATTTCAAATCGCGAAGGTGCGAAAACGAACATGTGATATAACGATATAAGGTCTCAAAAGTGATTCTGATTCTACCGCTCATCAGTCAAGGCGGTCTCAACATAACGAAACAATATCGTCTTCCACAGCGCGAGTTGGCATCGGAACGTAAGAGAAAGTCTTTGCGTGTATCGCTATATCGCTATATCGTTATATCGTCTTCTTCACTCGACGGCTTAAATCAGATTTCTGATGCATCGCTTGGAATGAAAGTCGCTGTATCGGTTTGCCGATATAGGCGTTAAATCGATATGTCGCGATATATCGATTTATAGCTCAGTCCTAGTTACAACTATACATTATCATGATGGTTGATTAGGAATTCTTGTTAGTTCTCAGTAATATACCACCAGAACAATTTGGGTTCTTTTATGTTGGATCATCATAAATCAGTCTGAATTCCAGTAAACTACTTTATACTATGATCGTTAACCATCAAGAGAAGTTTCACTCTCATTGACCAACAGTTCATGATGATCCGTGATGGTTCATGATGGTTACAACTATACATTATCATGATGGTTGATTAGGAATTCTTGTTAGTTCTCAGTAATATACCACCAGAACAATTTGGGTTCTTTTATGTTGGATCATCATAAATCAGTCTGAATTCCAGTAAACTACTTTATACTATGATCGTTAACCATCAAGAGAAGTTTCACTCTCATTGACCAACAGTTCATGATGATCCGTGATGGTTCATGATGGTTACAACTATACATTATCATGATGGTTGATTAGGAATTCTTGTTAGTTCTCAGTAATATACCACCAGAACAATTTGGGTTCTTTTATGTTGGATCATCATAAATCAGTCTGAATTCCAGTAAACTACTTTATACTATGATCGTTAACCATTAAGAGAAGTTTCACTCTCATTGACCAACAGTTCATGATGATCCGTGATGGTTCATGATGGTTACAACTATACATTATCATGATGGTTGATTAGGAATTCTTGTTAGTTCTCAGTAATATACCACCAGAACAATTTGGGTTCTTTTATGTTGGATCATCATAAATCAGTCTGAATTCCAGTAAACTACTTTATACTATGATCGTTAACCATCAAGAGAAGTTTCACTCTCATTGACCAACAGTTCATGATGATCCGTGATGGTTCATGATGGTTACAACTATACATTATCATGATGGTTGATTAGGAATTCTTGTTAGTTCTCAGTAATATACCACCAGAACAATTTGGGTTCTTTTATGTTGGATCATCATAAATCAGTCTGAATTCCAGTAAACTACTTTATACTATGATCGTTAACCATCAAGAGAAGTTTCACTCTCATTGACCAACAGTTCATGATGATCCGTGATGGTTCATGATGGTTACAACTATACATTATCATGATGGTGGATTAGGAATTCTTGTTAGTTCTCAGGAATATACCACCAAAACAATTTGGGTTCTGTTATGTTGGATCATAATAAATCAGTCCGAATTCCAGTAAACTACTTTATACTATGATCGTTAACCATCAAGAGAAGTTTCACTCTCATTGACCAACAATCCATGATGATCCATGATGGTTCATGATGGTTACAACTAGGACTGGGCGATATTAGAAATTATATATCGTGATATATCGTCAGTTTTGCATCGCGATATAGCGATGTATCGCGATATAGTATTTTTGAATTTCATTTACTTTAAGGCACAGAAAGTCAGATTTCTATCAAGACTTCATACGCATATTGATTTAAATCAATTTATAAATTTGAAAATATATATGTTTTGCTAAAGAAAGATATTAAATAAATGGACTAAGATGTACAAATCTTACTTAAAATATTTATTGAAAAAATGTGTGTAGATACAGAATGAAATATTTGCACTTCTTTATCGTTTATAAGGTATAAGCAGTCTTAATTTAAGTTAACCCCTAAAACACCCTTAATGAAAAAAAATATTGTTATTAAACAAAAGCTGATTTTAAAATTTCAAAATATATTTTAATTAAAATAAAAGTTAGATTGACTAAAAGCCGAAGTTTAAAATTAAAAATTGTTCGAATTTTAAACTAAAAAGTAAACATAAGATTTGTAATAATTTCTTAAAATTTTCGTTCTCTGAAAGATTTCTCAGTTTAAAAATAAAAAGGGAATTTTATAAAGATATCTAGCTGAAATTATTGAAAGAAAATTTAAAAAATTAAAAAAAAAGTTTGTTAAGAAATTCATTATACACTTAAAACAAAGTGTTAAAAATATTTTTTTTTTTTTTAAAAAAGAAACTTTTTTTAACAAATCAATATTTGCTTGTACTATTATGCGTAAATAATTACAGAATTATTAAGTTCGATCGTAATGTTCAAATTCTTAATGAACAAGTAAACACAAGTTTTATTATATTTTCTAAAAATGATCACGCAAATAACAAAAGATTTCTTAGATTAAAAATAAAAAAATAAATAAAAGTGAAATTTATCAATATATTTACCTAACAGCATAGGAACAAAATTTAAAAAATAAGTTCGTTAAAAAATTATTTGTATGCTTAAAACAAAGAGCTAAATAAATTTTAGAAAAAAAATGCTTCTTAAGCACTATTTTTATTATTATTTCATATAAATAATTAAATTAAATTAAATAATGACCGAATTATGAACGAAAAACAAAGTAAGGCAAAGTTTCTTAATTAAATTCTTAAAAATAAAAACAAACGAATTGTGATATTTGGTAATATATTTAGCTAATTAACTAATAATATAAAACGAAAATTAAAAAAAAATAATGATTTTACTCTCTAATAAAACGAAGTAGTAATTGATAAAAAAAAAAGAAATGAATAAAATTCGCAAACTTTTCAAATTCTTTTGAACAAATAAAGTTTATTGACTTATGTCCAAAAAAATAAGTTTTGTTTTAGCTTTATTTCTAAAAATAAAAACAACTCAAGATTTATAAATTTAAAATCAGTAATAGAAGCCCATTAAATTATTAGAAGTTTTATCCGAAAGGTTTTTAATAAATTAAAAGAAAGTAAAAAAATAACCTAACAAATTTATTTACTTTGTAATTTAATTCCTTATGGGTGCCTTAAATTAGATTTCCGATAATTTTCACATTTAAAAATATAAAAAAAGTTTTGTCAGAAAATAAATAAAAAACTTACCTAGTTAATGAAGAAACTTTTCTTTATAAAGTCTTTTCAATAATAGATTGCGTTCAGAACAAGGTTACGACGGCGATCACGAAGTTAATCCCATTGAAAATAATCTACAAGAAACGATTTCAAATCGCGAAGGTGCGAAAACGAACATGTGATATAACGATATAAGGTCTCAAAAGTGATTCTGATTCTACCGCTCATCAGTCAAGGCGGTCTCAACATAACGAAACAATATCGTCTTCCACAGCGCGAGTTGGCATCGGAACGTAAGAGAAAGTCTTTGCGTGTATCGCTATATCGCTATATCGTTATATCGTCTTCTTCACTCGACGGCTTAAATCAGATTTCTGATGCATCGCTTGGAATGAAAGTCGCTGTATCGGTTTGCCGATATAGGCGTTAAATCGATATGTCGCGATATATCGATTTATAGCTCAGTCCTAGTTAGAACTATACATTATCATGATGGTTGATTAGGAATTCTTGTTAGTTCTCAGTAATATACCACCAGAACAATTTGGGTTCTTTATGTTGGATCATCATAAATCAGTCTGAATTCCAGTAAACTACTTTATACTATGATCGTTAACCATCAAGAGAAGTTTCACTCTCATTGACCAACAGTTCATGATGATCCGTGATGGTTCATGATGGTTACAACTATACATTATCATGATGGTTGATTAGGAATTCTTGTTAGTTCTCAGTAATATACCACCAGAACAATTTGGGTTCTTTTATGTTGGATCATCATAAATCAGTCTGAATTCCAGTAAACTACTTTATACTATGATCGTTAACCATCAAGAGAAGTTTCACTCTCATTGACCAACAGTTCATGATGATCCGTGATGGTTCATGATGGTTACAACTATACATTATCATGATGGTTGATTAGGAATTCTTGTTAGTTCTCAGTAATATACCACCAGAACAATTTGGGTTCTTTTATGTTGGATCATCATAAATCAGTCTGAATTCCAGTAAACTACTTTATACTATGATCGTTAACCATCAAGAGAAGTTTCACTCTCATTGACCAACAGTTCATGATGATCCGTGATGGTTCATGATGGTTACAACTATACATTATCATGATGGTTGATTAGGAATTCTTGTTAGTTCTCAGTAATATACCACCAGAACAATTTGGGTTCTTTTATGTTGGATCATCATAAATCAGTCTGAATTCCAGTAAACTACTTTATACTATGATCGTTAACCATCAAGAGAAGTTTCACTCTCATTGACCAACAGTTCATGATGATCCGTGATGGTTCATGATGGTTACAACTATACATTATCATGATGGTTGATTAGGAATTCTTGTTAGTTCTCAGTAATATACCACCAGAACAATTTGGGTTCTTTTATGTTGGATCATCATAAATCAGTCTGAATTCCAGTAAACTACTTTATACTATGATCGTTAACCATCAAGAGAAGTTTCACTCTCATTGACCAACAGTTCATGATGATCCGTGATGGTTCATGATGGTTACAACTATACATTATCATGATGGTTGATTAGGAATTCTTGTTAGTTCTCAGTAATATACCACCAGAACAATTTGGGTTCTTTTATGTTGGATCATCATAAATCAGTCTGAATTCCAGTAAACTACTTTATACTATGATCGTTAACCATCAAGAGAAGTTTCACTCTCATTGACCAACAGTTCATGATGATCCGTGATGGTTCATGATGGTTACAACTATACATTATCATGATGGTTGATTAGGAATTCTTGTTAGTTCTCAGTAATATACCACCAGAACAATTTGGGTTCTTTTATGTTGGATCATCATAAATCAGTCTGAATTCCAGTAAACTACTTTATACTATGATCGTTAACCATCAAGAGAAGTTTCACTCTCATTGACCAACAGTTCATGATGATCCGTGATGGTTCATGATGGTTACAACTATACATTATCATGATGGTTGATTAGGAATTCTTGTTAGTTCTCAGTAATATACCACCAGAACAATTTGGGTTCTTTTATGTTGGATCATTATAAATCAGTCTGAATTCCAGTAAACTACTTTATACTATGATCGTTAACCATCAAGAGAAGTTTCACTCTCATTGACCAACAGTTCATGATGATCCGTGATGGTTCATGATGGTTACAACTATACATTATCATGATGGTTGATTAGGAATTCTTGTTAGTTCTCAGTAATATACCACCAGAACAATTTGGGTTCTTTTATGTTGGATCATCATAAATCAGTCTGAATTCCAGTAAACTACTTTATACTATGATCGTTAACCATCAAGAGAAGTTTCACTCTCATTGACCAACAGTTTATGATGATCCGTGATGGTTCATGATGGTTGCAACTATACATTATCATGATGGTTGATTAGGAATTCTTGTTAGTTCTCAGTAATATACCACCAGAACAATTTGGGTTCTTTTATGTTGGATCATCATAAATCAGTCTGAATTCCAGTAAACTACTTTATACTATGATCGTTAACCATCAAGAGAAGTTTCACTCTCATTGACCAACAGTTCATGATGATCCGTGATGGTTCATGATGGTTACAACTATACATTATCATGATGGTTGATTAGGAATTCTTGTTAGTTCTCAGTAATATACCACCAGAACAATTTGGGTTCTTTTATGTTGGATCATCATAAATCAGTCTGAATTCCAGTAAACTACTTTATACTATGATCGTTAACCATCAAGAGAAGTTTCACTCTCATTGACCAACAGTTCATGATGATCCGTGATGGTTCATGATGGTTACAACTATACATTATCATGATGGTTGATTAGGAATTCTTGTTAGTTCTCAGTAATATACCACCAGAACAATTTGGGTTCTTTTATGTTGGATCATCATAAATCAGTCTGAATTCCAGTAAACTACTTTATACTATGATCGTTAACCATCAAGAGAAGTTTCACTCTCATTGACCAACAGTTCATGATGATCCGTGATGGTTCATGATGGTTACAACTATACATTATCATGACGGTGGATTAGGAATTCTTGTTAGTTCTCAGGAATATACCACCAAAACAATTTGGGTTCTGTTATGTTGGATCATAATAAATCAGTCCGAATTCCAGTAAACTACTTTATACTATGATCGTTAACCATCAAGAGAAGTTTCACTCTCATTGACCAACAGTTCATGATGATCCGTGATGGTTCATGATGGTTACAACTATACATTATCATGATGGTTGATTAGGAATTCTTGTTAGTTCTCAGTAATATACCACCAGAACAATTTGGGTTCTTTTATGTTGGATCATCATAAATCAGTCTGAATTCCAGTAAACTACTTTATACTATGATCGTTAACCATCAAGAGAAGTTTCACTCTCATTGACCAACAGTTCATGATGATCCGTGATGGTTCATGATGGTTACAACTATACATTATCATGATGGTTGATTAGGAATTCTTGTTAGTTCTCAGTAATATACCACCAGAACAATTTGGGTTCTTTTATGTTGGATCATCATAAATCAGTCTGAATTCCAGTAAACTACTTTATACTATGATCGTTAACCATCAAGAGAAGTTTCACTCTCATTGACCAACAGTTCATGATGATCCGTGATGGTTCATGATGGTTACAACTATACATTATCATGATGGTTGATTAGGAATTCTTGTTAGTTCTCAGTAATATACCACCAGAACAATTTGGGTTCTTTTATGTTGGATCATCATAAATCAGTCTGAATTCCAGTAAACTACTTTATACTATGATCGTTAACCATCAAGAGAAGTTTCACTCTCATTGACCAACAGTTCATGATGATCCGTGATGGTTCATGATGGTTACAACTATACATTATCATGATGGTGGATTAGGAATTCTTGTTAGTTCTCAGGAATATACCACCAAAACAATTTGGGTTCTGTTATGTTGGATCATAATAAATCAGTCCGAATTCCAGTAAACTACTTTATACTATGATGGTTAACCATCGAAAGAAGTTTCACTCTCATTGACCAACAATCCATGATGATCCGTGATGGTTCATGATGGTACAACTATACATTATCCTGATGGTTGATTTTGAATTCTTGTTTGTTCTCAGGAATATACCACCAGAACAATTTGGGTTCTTTTATGTTGGATCATCATAAATCAGTCTGAATTCCAGTAAACTACTTTATACTATGATCGTTAACCATCAAGAGAAGTTTCACTCTCATTGACCAACAGTTCATGATGATCCGTGATGGTTCATGATGGTTACAACTATACATTATCATGATGGTTGATTAGGAATTCTTGTTAGTTCTCAGTAATATACCACCAGAACAATTTGGGTTCTTTTATGTTGGATCATCATAAATCAGTCTGAATTCCAGTAAACTACTTTATACTATGATCGTTAACCATCAAGAGAAGTTTCACTCTCATTGACCAACAGTTCATGATGATCCGTGATGGTTCATGATGGTTACAACTATACATTATCATGATGGTTGATTAGGAATTCTTGTTAGTTCTCAGTAATATACCACCAGAACAATTTGGGTTCTTTTATGTTGGATCATCATAAATCAGTCTGAATTCCAGTAAACTACTTTATACTATGATCGTTAACCATCAAGAGAAGTTTCACTCTCATTGACCAACAGTTCATGATGATCCGTGATGGTTCATGATGGTTACAACTATACATTATCATGATGGTTGATTAGGAATTCTTGTTAGTTCTCAGTAATATACCACCAGAACAATTTGGGTTCTTTTATGTTGGATCATCATAAATCAGTCTGAATTCCAGTAAACTACTTTATACTATGATCGTTAACCATCAAGAGAAGTTTCACTCTCATTGACCAACAGTTCATGATGATCCGTGATGGTTCATGATGGTTACAACTATACATTATCATGATGGTTGATTAGGAATTCTTGTTAGTTCTCAGTAATATACCACCAGAACAATTTGGGTTCTTTTATGTTGGATCATCATAAATCAGTCTGAATTCCAGTAAACTACTTTATACTATGATCGTTAACCATTAAGAGAAGTTTCACTCTCATTGACCAACAGTTCATGATGATCCGTGATGGTTCATGATGGTTACAACTATACATTATCATGATGGTTGATTAGGAATTCTTGTTAGTTCTCAGTAATATACCACCAGAACAATTTGGGTTCTTTTATGTTGGATCATCATAAATCAGTCTGAATTCCAGTAAACTACTTTATACTATGATCGTTAACCATCAAGAGAAGTTTCACTCTCATTGACCAACAGTTCATGATGATCCGTGATGGTTCATGATGGTTACAACTATACATTATCATGATGGTTGATTAGGAATTCTTGTTAGTTCTCAGTAATATACCACCAGAACAATTTGGGTTCTTTTATGTTGGATCATCATAAATCAGTCTGAATTCCAGTAAACTACTTTATACTATGATCGTTAACCATCAAGAGAAGTTTCACTCTCATTGACCAACAGTTTATGATGATCCGTGATGGTTCATGATGGTTGCAACTATACATTATCATGATGGTTGATTAGGAATTCTTGTTAGTTCTCAGTAATATACCACCAGAACAATTTGGGTTCTTTTATGTTGGATCATCATAAATCAGTCTGAATTCCAGTAAACTACTTTATACTATGATCGTTAACCATCAAGAGAAGTTTCACTCTCATTGACCAACAGTTCATGATGATCCGTGATGGTTCATGATGGTTACAACTATACATTATCATGATGGTTGATTAGGAATTCTTGTTAGTTCTCAGTAATATACCACCAGAACAATTTGGGTTCTTTTATGTTGGATCATCATAAATCAGTCTGAATTCCAGTAAACTACTTTATACTATGATCGTTAACCATCAAGAGAAGTTTCACTCTCATTGACCAACAGTTCATGATGATCCGTGATGGTTCATGATGGTTACAACTATACATTATCATGATGGTTGATTAGGAATTCTTGTTAGTTCTCAGTAATATACCACCAGAACAATTTGGGTTCTTTTATGTTGGATCATCATAAATCAGTCTGAATTCCAGTAAACTACTTTATACTATGATCGTTAACCATCAAGAGAAGTTTCACTCTCATTGACCAACAGTTCATGATGATCCGTGATGGTTCATGATGGTTACAACTATACATTATCATGACGGTGGATTAGGAATTCTTGTTAGTTCTCAGGAATATACCACCAAAACAATTTGGGTTCTGTTATGTTGGATCATAATAAATCAGTCCGAATTCCAGTAAACTACTTTATACTATGATCGTTAACCATCAAGAGAAGTTTCACTCTCATTGACCAACAGTTCATGATGATCCGTGATGGTTCATGATGGTTACAACTATACATTATCATGATGGTTGATTAGGAATTCTTGTTAGTTCTCAGTAATATACCACCAGAACAATTTGGGTTCTTTTATGTTGGATCATCATAAATCAGTCTGAATTCCAGTAAACTACTTTATACTATGATCGTTAACCATCAAGAGAAGTTTCACTCTCATTGACCAACAGTTCATGATGATCCGTGATGGTTCATGATGGTTACAACTATACATTATCATGATGGTTGATTAGGAATTCTTGTTAGTTCTCAGTAATATACCACCAGAACAATTTGGGTTCTTTTATGTTGGATCATCATAAATCAGTCTGAATTCCAGTAAACTACTTTATACTATGATCGTTAACCATCAAGAGAAGTTTCACTCTCATTGACCAACAGTTCATGATGATCCGTGATGGTTCATGATGGTTACAACTATACATTATCATGATGGTTGATTAGGAATTCTTGTTAGTTCTCAGTAATATACCACCAGAACAATTTGGGTTCTTTTATGTTGGATCATCATAAATCAGTCTGAATTCCAGTAAACTACTTTATACTATGATCGTTAACCATCAAGAGAAGTTTCACTCTCATTGACCAACAGTTCATGATGATCCGTGATGGTTCATGATGGTTACAACTATACATTATCATGATGGTGGATTAGGAATTCTTGTTAGTTCTCAGGAATATACCACCAAAACAATTTGGGTTCTGTTATGTTGGATCATAATAAATCAGTCCGAATTCCAGTAAACTACTTTATACTATGATGGTTAACCATCGAAAGAAGTTTCACTCTCATTGACCAACAATCCATGATGATCCGTGATGGTTCATGATGGTACAACTATACATTATCCTGATGGTTGATTTTGAATTCTTGTTTGTTCTCAGGAATATACCACCAGAACAATTTGGGTTCTTTTATGTTGGATCATCATAAATCAGTCTGAATTCCAGTAAACTACTTTATACTATGATCGTTAACCATCAAGAGAAGTTTCACTCTCATTGACCAACAGTTCATGATGATCCGTGATGGTTCATGATGGTTACAACTATACATTATCATGATGGTTGATTAGGAATTCTTGTTAGTTCTCAGTAATATACCACCAGAACAATTTGGGTTCTTTTATGTTGGATCATCATAAATCAGTCTGAATTCCAGTAAACTACTTTATACTATGATCGTTAACCATCAAGAGAAGTTTCACTCTCATTGACCAACAGTTCATGATGATCCGTGATGGTTCATGATGGTTACAACTATACATTATCATGATGGTTGATTAGGAATTCTTGTTAGTTCTCAGTAATATACCACCAGAACAATTTGGGTTCTTTTATGTTGGATCATCATAAATCAGTCTGAATTCCAGTAAACTACTTTATACTATGATCGTTAACCATCAAGAGAAGTTTCACTCTCATTGACCAACAGTTCATGATGATCCGTGATGGTTCATGATGGTTACAACTATACATTATCATGATGGTTGATTAGGAATTCTTGTTAGTTCTCAGTAATATACCACCAGAACAATTTGGGTTCTTTTATGTTGGATCATCATAAATCAGTCTGAATTCCAGTAAACTACTTTATACTATGATCGTTAACCATCAAGAGAAGTTTCACTCTCATTGACCAACAGTTCATGATGATCCGTGATGGTTCATGATGGTTACAACTATACATTATCATGATGGTGGATTAGGAATTCTTGTTAGTTCTCAGGAATATACCACCAAAACAATTTGGGTTCTGTTATGTTGGATCATAATAAATCAGTCCGAATTCCAGTAAACTACTTTATACTATGATGGTTAACCATCGAAAGAAATTTCACTCTCATTGACCAACAATCCATGATGATCCGTGATGGTTCATGATGGTACAACTATACATTATCCTGATGGTTGATTTTGAATTCTTGTTTGTTCTCAGGAATATACCACCAAAACAATTTTTTATTTGTTTCTTATGTTGGAAAATCATAAATCAGTCGGAATTCTTATTCTAGGATGATGGTTGTCCATGATCGTGCCAATTTTTGATTTCTAAGATACTATGATTGAAATTCCTGATGGTTCAACAGGAACAAACCATCAAAACAAGTTGCTATTCTTATGTTGGACTATCATAAATCAGTCCGAATTCCTGCATTAGGGGGATGGTTGCTTATGTTGGTTACCATCAAGAATATAATGGTTCATGATGAAATTATTGATAATTACCATCAAGATTATGTTAGTCCATCAATGGAAAACCATCATGGGTATACAGTGTGAGAATTCTGGATCAAATTACGGTATTAAGTACCGGTACTTTGAGTGCATCATCTGTAAAATCCATTTTACTGTGAAGTTTATGTTTACCGTAAAATAATATACCATAATTTTCAGAGTAATTAATTTGAGGTGTTCAATTTTACGTCAATTATTACTGCGAACGTTATTTAAGTTTCTAATGTTATCATTTTTAATTATGTTTTTTTTAAAATCCAGGAGTATTGTTCCATTGAATTAAAACACTATCACAGCTAAATAATTTAAAATGACTGCTAAACCGCATTCATAGGTATCCAACAAAAATAGTTATTCATGAGTATGAAGGGAAATACATAAAAATATATGTTACATGACTAAATGACAAAAAGTTATCGAGATGAAAATACTAACTCTGCAGACATCACCAGGTGGTGCTGTAAGCAATCTCATCTTGTAATTTAGCACAGCCATTTCATATATATATATATATATATATATATATATATATATATATATATATATATATATATATATATATATATATATATATATATATATATATATATATATATATATATATATATATATGTATATATAGCTAAGAGAGTAGTAACGAACATAAATTCGCACCCTGTAAATTGATTAAATTACTATTTCAGCGTATAAAAAAAGCACTTTTGGAGCAAGGATCTTTCAACGTGATAATCGTTGATTGGTCGTATAATAACCAGCCTCCCTATCCTCAAGCTGTTGCCAATGGAAGAGTTGTCGGAGCCCAAGTTGCTAAATTAATAAATATTTTGCAGGTAAATATGATTGAATCTTCGAATATATTTTTTGAGAGTTTCATAACTAAGCAGAGATTTTCTTTCATCACAAAAGTCTCTCCTGTAGATTATTAAGAACATAAGCTTGGATCACATCCACATTATTGGCCATAGCTTGGGAGCTCATATAGCTGGATTTGCTGGAAAGAGATTGAATGGAGTATCAAGAATAACGGGTAAAGTCAGCTACTGTTACTTATTTAACTAAGAGTCTCTGTATCTATGGTAGTTAGAGGTTTGTGACAAGCACTTCCAAAACTGTATATTTCGTGGGAAGGAGAATGATATCGAATCCTGGCTGATCAATACTTCCTAGAAGAGAAAAGGCCTCTACACGGGTAGACATAAACAAGAAATGTGATCCTTTAGTAATCCAAGCATAATGTACCTGTTCCCACTGCGCAGATTAGTAGCCCGAACGTAGGGACGTCTTTCTTATTTTCTTCCAGTGTGCAGTTTATGTTCGTTACTTCGTGATTAATTGTCTGATTTGATCCGTCTAAATTGATGCGTGCTGAGGCCTTTTCTCTTCTACGAGGTGTTGGGTGGATTTTCTCATTGATTTAACTTTTTTCGCAAAAATCGTGATAACTGTATCGATCTGTGCCATTTTTTGCCAGCCTAAAGACACACCAAAATTTCACAAAAAATGCGTAAATTATTGATAAACCGATTCAGCTCTTAAATATAAAACTTTATTTTTAGCCTGTTTGAAAATTTTTCGATTAGAAATTTCTTTGCTTGATGATGAATTATAACACTGGGAACAAATATTTTGTTGCATTTACTATACAAATACTTGATCTTGCCTCATTTGGGTGTGGGGATTTCAAGTCTAAAGATAGTTTTGCGTATGAAGCTAGAGATTTTTTTTAAAAATGACATTTTAAGTCAACTAATGTTTTTTGTTGAAATGTAGAAGTTTAAAAATATTAGATAAAATAGGAGGTGAGCCGATGGGACAGGGGATAGAGCGTTCGCCTTCTAATTAGGGGAAGTTCGATTCCGGCAATGGCTTGTAGATACGAATGCCGCATCCGGCTTGCTCCGACCACAGTGCTGATGTGAAATATCCTCAATGGTAGATTGATCCCCTTGCCATCTGGGTACCCTTTGGAGATTCTCGTGGTCTTCCTCTCCATGTAACGCAAATGCGGGTTAGTTCCATCAAAAAGTCTTCCACGAAGGCAAATTTCTCCCAATACTTGATCGAGGAGTTCCCTTGTCTTCTGGATTGGATTGAAAACTACAAAGCTACGGAGTTGAACATTAGTAATCGTAAACCCAAAAATTGGGTCGTCTGTTCAACGACGGATATAAAATATAACTTCTAGGAGAGTTAGGGGGCATCACCAGGATTAAAATTGCACAGAAACCCATGCCCGGCAATCTCATCATACGCGGCAAAGGGCGCTTCCCTATTATGTTTTGTTCAGAAGCACACGAAGAAACAATTCACAATAGCGGCGTATGATAATATTTCCGGGTATGGGTTCCAATTCATTTTTAAATTATAATGATGTGCCCTAACTCTTCTAGAAATTTGTCGCAACATTTGCGTTATCACCTGTTATATATAACTATTTTAAACTTGTATATTTCGACAAAAAATGGACTAAAAATGTTGACTGTAGAGGGAATCAGAATTGAAGTCAGTGATACGAAAGTATCTAAGGTAAGTTAAAAAAAACTTTATGCAACAGAAAAAAAAGATGATTCCTTATGTGGCTCTAATGCTTTGACTTACTGTTCATTTTTTATTTGTAAGTACAATTATTTTTTTAGTCTACATTATACTATCGTTAATTATGCCATTGAAGAACAAATTTCTTAATGTATATTTCTAATGAATTGATTTCTAAGCAATATCTTTCTCCTTAATTCTGTTCGCAGTTAGATAATTCTTTATTTTAAAAGATTTATGCTTTTTAATTTTTAGGTTTGGATCCTGCTGGTCCATACTTTCAAAATGCCATACCTATTTTGCGATTAGATCGAACCGATGCTAAGTTTGTGGATATTATTCATACAAATGCAGCTAATAATTTTATACAAGGTAAAGATGAATACAATTAGATCTTAAAAAAATTAAATGTCTCCCTACATTAAAAAGTCGTAAGAGCTGCTTTGCGTGTCCAACTTATCGTTTCAATTGTATTTAACGTCCAAATTGCAATTTTGTTTTGCTTTACAAATACTGTATAACTTGGAAATTTAAAATTTCTATTGTCTGTTAAAAAATATACAGGAATTACAATGAAGTAAAAAATTCGATAATTGGTTCGGAAATGATTAACTGATAAACTTGTTGGAAAAAATACCGTGCGTGCTGAATTTCAGGCTGCTGAAATTCAACTACACTGTAAAAAAAAAGTGTCAAAATAGCATTCAAAAGAATTATAAGTGTCAAATAATAACTGAATTTGAAAATTTCATGTGTTAAGAATTGAAACAGCATATTCTTATTTCTGAGCAAAATGAAACTGTTTAAGAACGTATAGAATTAGTTCTCGTTAAGTTTTAAAATCAGTTACAAAGTTAGTTACTGAGTTCGAAAAAAATGCAAGGTCAAATAGGGAAAGCTATAAGACAATGTTTTCAAAATATTCACTATTCAACAACAACTTTGTGCAATCATAGGATAAAAATTTACAGATGGAGGTACAAACATTTCTGTTGGAATAGTTTGAGAAGCATAAAAAAATATTTTTTATATTTTTCAGTCTCTTTTTGAGAATATTAGTCATTAACTTCGATACCATCGAGAATAAACTTCTGGTTTCCGATCATTTCCGAACCGTATTCTTAGGAAACCAGCGAAATTGTTCTCATTATGTTTTAAAACTAGTTACAAATTTGAAGCAGATGATATAGTCAACTTGGTAAAGCTAATAATACAATGTTTTCAAAATCTTCATCATTTTCAGCAACAACGTAGCGTAGTCAGAGGACAAAAATTTATCGATACAGGTGCAGACATTTCTGCTGAAATAGTTTGACATGCTTAAAAAATATCTTTTTACAATTTTTCCAGCCCCTCCCTTCGAGAATATTAGTGACGAATTTTAAAACTTGTGAGAATAAACCGCTGGTTTCCTAAACAAAATGCAGAAAACGGTACATTTTCTTCTGTTTTCCATTAATTGTACCTTCCAACAGTTTAGTTTGTTAGAAAATACAAAATTTATTGTCTTTTTAGGTTTAGGTCTTGAGCAAATGATTGGAGACATTGACTATTATCCTAATGGTGGCAATCATCAACCTGGATGTTTGACAAATGTAGAAATGCTGAATTCAATTCTTGCAGGTATCAACAGAAAGAGCTTTAGATCTACAAATAGAATTAAATTTCTTTCAGAATGCTATTGGATGTACAAATTAGTTCGGTCCGTTTTTCTTGTGATCAAAAATGCATTTATTTCAGAACAAAATGAACAGATTAATCAAAGTATTGTCCATCGTTGGCTACTACTTTTTCCCACCTCTCAGGCAATTTTCGAATTCCATTTCGAAAAAACGCCTCGTCTTTTGAGGCGACCAAGTTAGGAGTCAATTTTCGATTTCTGAGAAAGAAGTGAACTGGTGACCTGCCGTCGTGCTGCATCCGTCGGAACAACCAGTAATCAGAATGAGCAATGTCCAGCAAATACAGCGGGTGTGGTAAAATATCCCACTGGAGCGTTTCCAAATATTTTTTTTACAACTTTTGCGACATCAGGCTGACCGTTATTAGGCAGAAAAATAACTTTGTCATGTCTTTGCTCATATTCCGGCCATTTTTCTCGTAATGCACGGCTCAAATGAATCAATTGTAGCCTATACTGATCGCCCGTAATGGAATAACCAGGTTGTAGCAGCTCATAGTATACAACACTATTCATCATTCACCATTCCTGAAATATCGAAACCATTCTCAAAATGATTTATCAGTTGGAGCATTGTCACCATAAACTTCTGCAAGAATTCGATGCTCTTCAACTGCACTTTTCTTCCAATTAAAGCAGAAGCATAAAACCTCTCGCAAATGGTGCTTCGTTACCACAAAACTTGACATACCCAAAAAAGTAAAAAACAGGGTTTTTGTATGAAACTCAAAGCGATGTAAAATGAATATTATTGACAGATGTTTAACCTCTCTGAAACCACCGACACCAGCTGTCACTATGAAGCATTCATAACAGCAGAGCCATATCTTAAAAATGAACCGAACTAATTTGTACTCCCAATAATTACCTATTTCGCGATTTTCTAAAAACAGAATATTTTAGCAAAGGAAATCAAGACTGTTTGCTGTCACTTGTCCCAAATTTTATTTTTTTGTTGCTTTTTACTGAATGTAGGCTTAGTAAGTCATTAGGCATGTTATGCTGAAATAAGCATAAAATATTTGCTAATATTTAAAAACTGAATTACTATCTTATTTAATCATCAGCAAATCGAAATCATTTATATAATCGATAATCTTTTAATACCATACATTTGAATTGAGTGCAGAATAAAATCTAATTTTAGAGATTCATCTGCCTAATACATCAGCATAGAATTCGTCAACCATTATATAGTTGCTAATATAGTGAATTCATTAAAATTCAGCATTATTTCTCACACTTTCTTTCTCGTCAATATATTTATATTGGTGAGGCTATGAAAAAAAGCTTTGGTAGGAAATTAAATCAATTAATAGCCAAGACATGGATTCCTTAAGTTTCTTTGGCGAAAGCTATTCTAATGTATACATGTGCTACAGTTAAAATGTAAAATTCAGTTGTTTTATAGAATTACTAAGTATTTCATGAAATAGCTAGATAAAACAGTTAAAGTATGTAATAGATGAAAAATTTCATACTTTATTTAGTTATGCAATGAAATAACTAATGATAGACTGTTAGAGCTAAAAATAAACAATTTCTAAGTTATTTCATAAATTAATTGATCATAAACAGCTCAAATCACTCGAAAAATACATTTTATCTCTATGGCGGATGATTAATTGATAAATAATAAGGAAAAGAAGATGATATAATTTATTATTGCTCATATTGCTCAGATTAATAAATACGTCTAAAAGCAACTGAATGAAGTGTACACACACAGACGTCATTACAAAGCAGCTATAAGCCGCACAAAATTGATTTAAAGCAACTTGAACTAGTTCAAAGAGCTTTCGGATACCGTATTTCTTACTTTGACTAATCGTTATTCTATAGAATACCGTTTTAAATCGTAGAACTCAATCATTTTATATACTTTGACTTCCCTAGTTATTTCATTAAATACCTAGTTATTCTACGAAATAACGGATTTCACTCTGTAACTGTAACATACACATAATAGTTGCAGTTTTGGATTACTGAGTGAACTGAGGTGCCCTGTAGAACTAAGCCCAGCGGCCACACCCTCCAAGCCATTTTCAAAATTTATTATTTTTAACAGTTCATATGTAGAATAAGAATGAAGATTTCTCTTTACTTTGGAGCTCCGTATTTTTCAAAAATAAAACATTTTTACTGTTAATCATAATCTGATTCTTTATTAAAGTAATTTATGGTGCTTAATCTATAATTAATGGCCTGCATCGCTATGGAATACAACAATGAACAATTGGGAATACAACAATGAACAATTGGGAATACAACAATGAACAATTGGGAATACAACAATGAACAATTGGAAATACAACAATGAACAATTGGAAATACAACAATGCATATCTTATCCAACTCGTGTTAATCATCGTCTTCTGAATAAATATTCTACAAATATTTCTTTCCTCCAACTAATGGTAAATCAATGAACTTCTTCTACAAAATAGTAACTTTAATATCTTCAAATAATTCCATTGCAAGGCATTATGTTGAAATCAATGGTGAAAACATGTTATACGTTGTACTGTACAAAACCCTAACATCAACTGACCACAACTCTTCAGTCAACTGTCCAAAAATATACACCGTGAAAAACAACTAATTTAAAAACAGTTTTTCCACCTTCGTCTTAAACTGTCCAAAATATTGCAGCATCGTTTTATTTGAATGATGGTAAACAGTTAAGAAAGTAATAACTGATTATAACTGATAAAATTTATAAAAATTCTAATTTTTTAGATTAGGGGCCTCCTCTTTGTGTATAGTTTTATACATTTTTTGCACATATTTACACTAATTACTCTCTATTTAATTACATGTTTATTATTTAGTTAATATGATTTTAAAATGTAATTAATTAGGAAATTTCAATTACAGCACTAATATTTAAAATGAAATGTCAGAAAATAATATAGTTAGATACAAAAAGAGCCCAATGATTTATGTTAAAAGTGCCTTAACTATTTTCAGAGTTATAATACACTTTTGGAAGTCTCATGCGTTTTTCTAAAACACATTGGTTTACAGTACATGAAATATTTATAACTTGATGTGATAGATTTGAATACTACTTCATTAATGACTTAGTTTTGATTCTGTTTTAGAGCCAAAAAATGTTTTTCATAACAAATTTAAAATTTTACGGAAAATTTGAGTGAGATCGGTGACCTGAGAAATCAAATTTTAAAAATACGACTTTTTAAAATTTGACTTTTCAGAAACTATTCGACCGATTTCGCTCAAATTTTGTATTTTCCCATCTAAAATTTCAACCTTTAAAATGATATAATAATTACATACATTACATTCCATATTATAAAATAATAAAAGTTACTAAAAGTAAACTTTTGAAAGGAATTATTTTCGAATAAAGCGAATGTACAATAAATTATTGTATACAACAACAAATAAATTATTGTGCACAAACATTTTATGGGGATCATATTTCCAAGATTGCGGATTCCCCCTATATTTTCATGGTCAGAAATCTGAATCCGTTAAAAAAAGTATGTTCATTTAAAGTACGTTTTTGTGTCTGATTACGTAACTTAAAATATCCTCTGCACTAATTAATTAGAATATTCGAGGTCACCCCCTCAAATCATTAAGATGAGACCTAAAACGTGAAGATCCGATCATTAGTCAAAATTTATTCAGGGTGGTCCGTTTTTTGCGCATTGTGCATTGGAAAAAATACTATATGCATCACATTACCGTATTTTCAATTTTAATTAATATCTGTTTTCAATTTTTAGCTAGTTTTTCAATAAATGTTCATGAAAAAAAACTGTTATATATTTTTAAAATTTTTATATAGGTTTTCAGTATTTGATAGCCAGTTCCTGTGATCACAGTAGAGCCTATGAATATTTCATATCGTCCATAACAGATTGCGACTACTCTGCTGTGATGTGCCAGAACTACTTGATGTACCAGAGCAAAATGTGCACTAATTTTAACTCTGTCATTTCTGAGATGGGATACCATGCACAAAAGATATTGGGTTTAAAAAAACATCCAAAATTTTACCTACGTACGACATCAAGTGAACCATTTTGCCAAAAAAAAGATGATTTTAATATGCCAACTAGCACAAATAAATACTCGTATTTATATTTTGGATAAATTTAAATAAAATTATGTTTTTGAAATTATTGATTTATTATTATTTTTTTATTTCCAATGTCAGGGAATACAAATAATAACACAGAGGAACAATAAAAATAGAAGATAACAAAAGACTGAAGTCATCTTCCCAAAAGCTCTCTCGCACGCCAATATCTTGCGGTCTCCGAGTCAAGTCCGTGGAGCCTCCTACAGCAATGGAGGTGCTCTCTATTCATAGGTGCTCCAGAACCACACAGTTGACTCTTGATTTATTATTTTCCAGTCTTCTTTCATGTTTATTGCGATAATATTATGTTCGAGGTTTATATCCTTTAGTCCCAAAGTGGATTGATCGTAAAGATACAGTTCCCAGGACAGAATCATTGGCATCGGTCAGTAAGCATGTGGACTGATCATTTTGATCAGTCTGTGTAGAGACCGAGGTTGCGCGGCATCAATCCTCGCTAAACCTGTTAGCAGAGCATGCACAGTAGTTAGTGAATGTGTTAACTCACATGAGGAAACTTGTAGATTTAAAAACTTTTTAATTACATGCAGTGTCATCTCGATACAGCAAACAACTGAAAATAATTACTTTGAATACAGCTTAACAAGATATGGTACATCATCACAGGAAACAACATAGTGAAGTGGCATATGCTTTAAACAATGCATGTCTTATGTACAGATTCCGTAATGATATGCATGGATGACGTCACTTATGTTACCTGAAAAGAAAATATCTATTACCAACACACGACCGAAACTTAATTCTATTAATGTAATGTGTTCAGAGGAGTAACAAACCACTCAAACAAAACTGTTCGACCGTTATAGTGCTCGACACTGCGTGCTGGTCGTCAGGCTACCAAGACGGTAAAGCCATTCCTTCCTGCAGAGGATCAAAATTCTGATGCATGTCTTTGGATCATCCTCAGGGATGTTTCCCAGACCGTCACCAATGGATACTTATGGAGATGTATGCTGCTCTGAAGCAGTAATTACAGCTAGTTTTAGAAGAACATTGATACCATTTTTGCAGTCATTTTATTATTTTTAACTGGAGTTTTAAATAAAATGCTGTTTTTTTCCATTTAATCTAAAAACGACAAAAAATGAATAGCGTTCTTGTTTTGTTTGTTTGTTTCTCATCCCCACTGGTTTAGCGAAGCTAGACCAGGTCCATGAGTCCATTCATCCTCAGGAAATCAAAAAACAAGACCGGGTCGCTCAGAAAATCCTCCGTTTCAAAATCCACACAGCTAAGGAGGTGGACCTGGCTGTCTGCACTGGAGAAACATTTGTTGCAAGTGGGATAGACCTTTCGCTGCTGTTCATATCTCATGTACTTTATATGACCACTGATGAATCTAGTGAACGCGGTCTGATCGCATCTATTACCTCTGAAGGCCAAAGCACGACCCGGTTTATCCCAGGAGTACCAGATAATTACTGGGGGAGTATTCCAGACTAGCTGTACACCTTTCATTCTAATGTTCATTCTTTCGTTCTTAACACTAAGAAATAAAATTTTTACTTCTGATGATTAAGCAATTCTTATATATTCGTTGTATATATTTCGTTAATGTTTAGAATCATTTTGTCACGAAATCACGTGATTTGGGACGTAACATGTAGTTTCAAACGTATGGCGAAAATATTTCCTCAACTCGGAATTTCATTGTAGTCCATTGCGTGAGATTGATAACTAGAATTATTAAACTAGGAAGAAGACGATGGAAGATAAAGAGACGAGATAAACCGATTATTGTGATCAAGGAATTGGACTAAAACCACGGGTTCGAATCCCGTTAGGTCATATGTGTAATTTATCTCTCGGTTCTATCAGTCCTTCATCCCCTGCTGCTTAGGCGACATTGATCCATTTATGTTGCCCACGATGAAGTGGTCATTAGAAAAGTTGAATTCATAAGGAGTTACGTTTTCCTTTTTGAAAAAGAAAAAAAGAAAATGGTGAAATATATTTTTTAATTTTGACGAAATGTATTTCTTCTAAAAAGTGATGACAGTTATATTGTCACTTCGACGAAATTTTTGCTCCGAATATATACCAGGAAACAATTTCGTCAAAAACGAAGAAAGTATCCCGAAATTTGTGCACGCAGGTTACCTCCAATACGAATTATATAATTTCCTACTTGCCCAATTATTTCTAGTCAGCCATATAAATTATTTTTCAAACAGTTTTTTTATTTTCTATTCATATTCATTACTTCATTAATAAGTTAAAACCCAAAAGATAAGCTTAAAGGAGCAAATATATCAGCATGTGCTATTTATCACACGCATATTCCTTTAATAGGGCTGATATAATTATTATCTTATCCTAGTGAAAGTTGACTTTTTTCTCAAAATGAATGCTTTATTCTTCACTTAAGATTAACGGGTTTAACTTTTCTTCGCCTTTGAATGATGAATGTTTTATATTTCTTATTTGATACTTGAAAATACAACATAATAAATACAATATATCGTGATTAAATATCTTATTTTTCTAAACTCAGCGAGATTTTTAAAAGATAATTTTTAGCCTCCAAACAATAGGATAACAGAGTAAATAAAGTGTTTTCCTTAGTTGTTTAATTTTTAACGTCTCAAATAGCGAAAACTGTCCCGATTCTAAATACATATTACTATTAAATTAATACTTCTGTCTATTTTAAGGCTTATTCTCAAAACAGGATTCAGCAACATTCAATGATTTGCATTAATACCATTACCGCAAATCCTATTGTGGTCCATGTATCCCTGGTGGTCTACGGACCCCTCGGAAGTCCACTGATTATAACTAAGGGATTCGCTTTAAATTTTCAAAAGGAAGTAATATTTTCAAAAATAATGGCAAGGTGGATAAGTAAAATTAAAAATAATAAGAATGTGAACTATAAACAAATATAATTGTCTTTCGAGTCTCTAAAGCCCAAGGAAATTAAAAAAAACAACACAGTTTTAGTGCATGGAGTCAAATATTTAATTTCTAAACTAGTTCTAATTTCTAAACAAATAAATAAAATATTTTAAAAGTTACCAAACTTTTTTCAAAATCGCCAATTTGGTGAGATTTATCTTCACAGATGAAAATTATAATTAATAATTTATATATATATTAATAATTACTATTATATATTAAAATGCTATTGTAATATTAATAATTGCGATTATTGGAAATTATCAATTTTTAAAAAAGTTTAATAACTTCTAAAATATTTTATTTATTTGTTAGTTCTTAACAAATAAATTCTCTAAGGTAAGATGGTATATATAGTTTAAAATTATAGCTTAGCTTCAAATGTAAGGCATTTAAATTGCAACTTTTTTTTATTTTCCTTAGCGAAAGAGCTTCGAAAAACCATGTTAACAGTAATGAATAACTTTTGCAAACCCATAACAGTTATAAAAATAGTATATTACATACAAAAAAGCCTAATTTCTGTTATTTACTTTAACAACAAGGGGTAGCCTTCGGGAAAAAGTATAAATATATAATTTTGCTTCAATTAAAAAATTTAAACACACTTTAAAATATACTTAATACTTTCAATAGATTTGTTAAAAAAACAATTACGCAGTAAGCTTTTAAATAAAGGCAGCAATATAAATTTGCGAAAAATCAGAATTGCTTTTACGGTAAACGAAACAATGTAAAAATTCAATTGAAGGATTTCAAAACCCTTCAAACTGATGATGCGTTTTTAGTTAACAATGGCCTTTTTTAAACAAAAGGTGTGTTTAAATTATATTGACATGTATTTTTCGATAAAAACCCGTTAAGTCTACAAAACATGAAAAGGCTTTAACGATAACGATTATCCAATGAAGAGATTAAAATGAAAAGTAAATAAAAAATCTTATCAAAATTAATAAATAGTACTTTTTTTTGTTTTGATTTCTCTCTTTAACTGTCTCCTAACACCATGGCGTTTCTCAGGGTTTTGTGCATTTGTATGACTTTAAATTTTGGATTTTCCTATGGTAAATATATTTTTTTCAAAACGTTCTCCGTGATTATACTAATGCGTGATCATATTTCGCATTTAA
Source organism: Parasteatoda tepidariorum (assembly GCF_982258835.1). Lineage (NCBI taxonomy): Eukaryota > Metazoa > Arthropoda > Arachnida > Araneae > Theridiidae > Parasteatoda > Parasteatoda tepidariorum. Next base: position 54,351,528 of record NC_141758.1, read on the forward strand.
TTCGTGCTTTATGTAATATGCTCTGATAGTTATAAATATTGCAGAATCTATTGTCCCTTTATTTTTAGCGACAGTGCTTTTAATTTTCTTACGCTGCAGTTTTCTCAAGGAAAGTATTTTCAAAATTTTAACACCCGTAATCCGAATATAAGCTAATTTGATAGACCTGAAAATATTTTTAATTTACAAATGTATTTTTATACTTACCTTTCCCCAAAACGTAAATGATATTTTTTTCCGTTAATTGCATGAAAAATTATTTTTTTAAGTCAAATAAACTTTTGAATTAAGTTATGTGTTTCAAACAAGTCTGTTTATTTACAGAAGAGGGTCATAATAATTTGAATACTGGTGGTTTAATTTTGTAGATCTAATATTTTTTTCGCTGTATTGTGAAAAAATGTTAGTACACTGTGAAATTTTTCCATTTTTTTTTCTATTTATAATACTTTTAGGAAGAAACTTAAATTTTGAGTTTGTTTAGGTAATAGTAGTTTAAAATTTTTTAATTTTTCGATGAAAATCAGCATCTTTGCAAATTTATAAACATAGTTAATGTTCTATTTACATATTTAAAGCTTTATTTACATGTATCAACAAATTTTAAATTTAATTACATATTTAATGTTTTTCTAACTTTGACTGATGGTTTTCGACAATTTATAGCAGAAAATTGATTAGATTAAAAAAGTGATTCTTGTCGTAAACTTATGAAAGGTGGCATAACTATCTGCTAAAGATCTTTTCTTATATTCAGAAGTATTTCACCATAAGCATCATTAAGTTTCAATTCAAAATTGCTTCGACAGATGGCGCTGCCACTTTTTTTCCTTTTAGAAAATTATTCATTTTTAAACTGTTTGAGGCAACGCTTTTAGTTATTAATAATAAATTCCAAATCAACCTAATATGTTAAATTTAATGTTAAAATTTATAAAATTTATTGCCTAAAGTTTACTGTTCAATAACGATTAAAAATTTACTCAACTCACTAATTTTAAACATTAAAAAAATTTATGATCTTTTATGCTTGGTTTTAGCAAGAAAAAATTTAGTTGGTTTAAAACATTGTATCGTTCTGTATATTAACCTGAGTAATTAAATTGGAAGTTAGGTCAAGCCTGGCAAATGGTTGAACGAGTTTTGTGTTTCGTCACATGAATTTTAAATTGATGTCAAAACAGAAATCCAATGCCCACTTACTAATGCAGATCCGGCCGGGAAAAAACTAGCCGCCAAAAATTGGAATTTATTTATTAAAGAGCAATTATAGTAACAGAAAACTTAGCAGAATTAAAGTATTGTTTTATGTTTTTTGTTACCTTGCGTATTATTTTGGGTGATTAATATTATTTCAATTTTCCTTTTTTCTTTTTATAAACAACCAATAATTCTCCTTAATAAACCAAAGCAAAACTTGTTTTAAACTTGGAAATCTTTTCTAATAACATTGTGTCATTTATTGTGTCTGGTTTAACAATCATATTATGTTTTAATTCAGATAAAAAGGATTTTACTTCCTCAATGTTAACCTATTGCAGAAATATATTCATAGTGAATTTTGAGAACGTATTTTCCTCATTCCTTCAATAACTAATTAATAATGGAATAATTTTTGCTTTATTCATTGAGTTGTGTTCCATTGAAACCATTTTCAAATTTTCATCATATTACATTTTAATTCTGACAGAGAAGGATTTTATTTTCTCAATGTTAACCCTACGCTGAATTCCAGCAATACATCTGTGAATGAAATTTCTGAACGTTCAGTAACTAAATAATAAGGTATTGTTTTTATTTTCTATTATACATTGAGTTGTGTTCTATTTCACCTAATTACTAAATTTTCATTAACTTATTACGTTTTAATTCAGACAGAAAACAATTTTACCTTTTCAATATTGACCCCGCGGTGAAATTTATGAATGTAATTTCCTAATTCATTCAGTAACTAATTAATAATGAAATGTTTTTTGTTTTATTTTATTTATTGAAGTGTATTCGATATAACCTAGATATCGAATTTTAAATTTTTTACTTTTTCAGACATCCTGTTTTGAAAACATTGATATCTTTAAAAAGTAAACTTTGGCAACTAAGTTCAATAAAACACATTTCCTTAAATGAAATGTTACAAAAAATGTTTCGAGACAATAATTTGTAGCTGAATGAATATTCATATTCGTATATACAAGGTGGTGGAAATATTTTTTTTTTGTCTTAAGAAGATCCTTAATTAGCACGAAAATGCCATATTCTTCTGTCATCAAAACTAATGTTTCTTTTTGAATATCAAAACAAATAGAATATTGTTTGAGTGTTATATTTAGAATTTGTCACTATGATGCATCAGTTATAATTAAGATGCGTTTTAAACATAATATGTAATATTTTCTGCATTGCCCATAGCAATTACCATTGGACTTTTCATGAATTTTGTATTTATGATGCTATTCAAAAGTGCCTTGATGTACTAACAATGGTGAGGAAATTTTCTTTGTAAAAGACGAATGATATATAAATAATTCATTTTCATTATTTAAAGAGATATTTACGTAAGATTACAACTAACAGTTTTTTCTCTCTCTATTTTTCGAAGCAAGAGGCGGACGAATATGACGCGTTTACAGAATTTTTAGTGATCGCAGTCAACAATCGATTGCTCTTTTTTAAACTTATAAGAATTATTTAAAATCGCAGTTTAGAGAACTACATTATGAAGAAATGTTTCGTTTTGGAACTTTATTAACGCTTACAACCTTTCATGTTGGAAGCTCCTTCAGCTTTTTTAAATGTAAATAAACGAACTTTTTAGATCTACCGAACGCAGAATTTAAATATTTATTTTTTTCAGTTTAAGTATCAGATCATTCGATAAATTTCTAAAGTGCAATTGGCGTCGGATATATGTGGACTTTCTGAAAAATGAAATTCTGAATTATCTACATTCGCTCATTCTTTCGTGTTATTAATATTGAAAGCATTATCGAAAGTGTTATTAATATTGGATTGATCACCAGACGTAAACCTTTCTATGGCTTTTAAAAAGATTTAAGTTATTTAAACTTCCTGCATGAAGTATTATTTTTAAAGAAGATAATTTCAAAGGAATGGGGTAAGTGACAGTTATTGCAATTAAATGACATGCAATCTAATATTGGAGATTTAGGATCTGAGGTAGATATTTGCTTTAATATTTTTTTTATAGTGTAGATTTTAAGACTACTGATATGGTGTAGATCAGGGATTCCTAACTTTCTGCACTAACGAGATTTAAAATTATCTCACGGCTTCTCAGGCATATTGTATTTGTCTGAGGCTTAATAGGTATTGTATTTGTACATACTTTAAAGTAATGTTTATAAGACTTAAAACTGAAATTATGAAATTAAATGGCAATAACTTAATACAAATCATTTCTTAAATTCAGTTAAGTACTTTAATAGTAATTTATAAGAAGGTGATATATAGTTACGATAAAGTTTTATTTATATAAGAAAAAAATCTAAGCAAAAAGAAATTAACATTCACTATTGTAGTTTGTTTAAAGTCATTTGTATTGCAGGTATCGTTATTTTTTTAAAAACTCATTACATAGCTTCTCAAAACTTGTTTAGCCTGATCTACCTACTAGAATTATTCATTTTCTTGAAAAAATTGATACTTAAAAATACAACTGCTTAAAACTCATCTGCGCACGATATGAAGTAGCGAAAGGAATCAAAACTCTTCACAACCTTTTTTTCTTTTTAAGAACATAAAATTAAGAGTTTATCGATGTTTGCTTCTCTTTTATAACTCTAGAACAGTTATTGCTAGCGTCGAGGAATTTGGACAGCGACCTAGAGAGGCAATTCAAAATTTAAATTACATCGTACGGGAGAGACGTTCGGAAAATTGATGTTTTATAATTTTATATTTAACAACTGGCGATGAGCAGCAGACCCAATTCTGAGTTTACAGCTATCAATGTCAAGCTCCTTAGTCTTGTAATTTTGAAACTAAATCCAAAAGACACGAAAACTTTGGCAGAAACATCAGGACTAACTAAGTTTCATGGAGGATTTTTTGATGGAACTAAACCTCATTTGCACTAAATGGAGTTGAAAATCACGAAAACCTCCCTTTCTTAGACCGACGGCAAGGGGATTCTAAACCGTTGTCCGTCTATCACTGAGGATATTTTACACCTACACTGCGGTCTGGGTGAGCCGGGAGCAGATCTCATATCAACCAGCCACCACTGAGATTCGAACTTGGGTGACCTCATTTGGAGCAAACGCTGCATCTCCAGAGCCACCACTCATTGGACAAACATTAGCGAATGTTATTAATTTAACTGTAGATGAAACTCTTTTTCCCCATACACTTAACAGATAAAACCAGTAATGTTTGGACGCTTACAGCTCTGTTTGATAAAAAAAGAAAGCCTATTGCAGGTTCTTTAATAATTAATTATTTTTGTTTCGCTATGTCAAGATAGGTGAAGGATCCACGTGTAAGCTACGTCCCCAAATGAGTATTCCTAAAGTTATCTGAAACCACGTATTTATTTTGTTTACAGTTACGGTTTTGAAAAGTGTTTCTACAAAAATAAATGATTCCAAATTAATTACAGTTGAAATAAAATAATAAGTTTTGTAGTATGAGTAGTAAAGGGCAAAATTACAGGAGAAAAGGTACTTATTTGCTTCAGGAGACTAAGGTTACGATGGACTGGACATATAATTAGAGCTAAAGACGATAAGGCCACCAAAAATGTTTTTATAGCAATACCAACTAGCACTCAAAAAAGAATGCGGTCTGAATTTAGGTGCTTGAACTGTTTCATTAATAATCTAAAAACATTAAAAATATCTACGTGGAGAGACAAAGTCAAAGATAGGGTCCCGTGTATCAACGCCTAAAGAAGGCCAGGGCTCATCCTTGGTTGTTGTCCAACTAAAGAGGAAAGGAAGACGTTTCTAAATACACGTTTTGTCTCGCTTTTGTTCACGCTTTCGTAACTCTTATTAATGATGATTTATTGATTATTTAATTTCTCCTTCTCATACGAAGAACGGGTCTTAAGTCTTTAATGCATCTAGAAATATATCACCTCTACATTACCATGGCATATACTTTGGAAGTCCCTGGTGTAGATTATATCAGTAATTCTAACGATTTAACAGCACAATGTCACTTTTAATATTATTCATTTCACGCTAATGATCGCCCGCTTCAAAGTACCAAACATTGCTACTGCAATTAATCTTTCGTTTGTTTCTTATTAACACTAGATTGCCTAAGGAAGTCATTTTGACTGCTTTTAATTTCAATTAGAAGAACAATGGTGTATATAATGACACAATTTCTTAGAATTTTGTACAACATATAATTATTTAATTGTTAATATTTACCAATAACTCGTTATATAACTGTAAATAATATAAAATATATTAAAAATTAATTTAAAAAAATTTTCTTCACACATTATTTATTCTTTTGCAATCCAGTCATTTTGACTGCTTTTGGGCAATATAGGTCCATACTAAATTTTCAGTCTTTCTAGTGTTAAAAGACTGCAAATTTTAGTAGCTTAAATTCTTTTCGAAGGCTTCAGAGCAACCCATTTTTAAAGAAACTGGAATGCGCTAGGACTATGAACTACATAAATACTATAGCATATTCCATTAGCATTGTTTTGCTTGCATATGATACTAGCACACATTTAGAGTCCTAATTTTGAACTTATAAAAAAATTTAAAGGAAAAGTAAAATTAAAATAAATGTCATAAAATATAAATTTGCAATATTAAAATATAAATTTGCATAAAATAAAAATATATTATTTGCAAATCTCATCAGAGAACTATTAACCTAATAATATTGCGAGGCAATTTTTTTTTTAAATATCTGGCCTTGACCTCATTTATATTGACTCTTACGCAATGTGACCCCCAATGCCTCTAACACTAACTGTTTTCAACTTTAACAACTTCAAACAGCTTAATTACTATGCAACGAATTCGCAATATATTTTTGCTTAAGGTATTACTAGTTGCAACAACTAAGTATGCCCAGAATCGTAAATTGTTGTTGGTTCTTATACGAACCAAAACAACTATAGTGTCAATAGTCAAATATGCATTAAAATTATTGTTTCTTTTAAATGGACTTGCTCTGGACTCATCCATTGTCAAAACAATCAATTACTTCATTTCTCTCATTTTCTTGTAATTAAAAAATAAGTTTATGACAGTACTAAATCATAATATTGATCAAATTTGTTACAACCTTAATACGGTATAAAGCTGGAATGTATTTAAAAGATTTTGCATCGAGTTCGTTTTGCGTTAACCGAAACGTTATCTTTATTCTTTTCCTCTTACTGTTAATAGTGGGGAAATTTTTGCGCATGCGCTGTAATGCTCAAATTAAAAAGCAAGTGACTTTCTGCAAAATCTTTCTGTTATTGATTATTTATCTTTCTTAAACTTGATTACACTACTGAATTTCAACTTGAACGGAAACATAGTACAACTTATTTAAGTTGAAGCAAATTTGCATATTAATACGGTTCAAAATACAAACATTATGGTTTAGCTTTGAAACAATTTTTCTACTATGTGAAATTACGGCTAATTATAATTTTTTTTTTCATTTGTAGCTTTTACATTTAATGAATTTTTTATGAGGGAGAAATGTATGACAGAACTAGGTTGTTTTTCTGCTGGTAAGCCATTCTTCGATTTCATGGAGCGACCAATGAGCCTCTTACCAGACGACAGAATATCAATTGATACACAGTTCTATTTATTTAATGCTTCCAGTGGAATGACACCTCTTACCTTTAGTAACTTGGATTTAAGTTTCTATGATATTGACAGCAGTGGTTTCAACCCTAAGGTTAAGACAATTTTCGTCATACCAGGTTTTATGAGCAAGTTTGCTGACTATTGGAAAATAGTAAGTGTAACCTTTCAATATTTTATTCTATTTTTTAAACGGTCACAGTTATAGTTATCCTTCTTGCTTCCGTGAAAATGACGAGGTGAGGTTTCGCCCTCTATTTCTCGCTCCCGTGAAATTTCCGGGCTGGAGATTTAAGTAGTAACGCGCCAATAAGAATAAAACTAATTCATTTCTTTTGCCTGGATAACATTTTATTTCTCATTTTACACACCAGATGGCAGTACCAAGATATTTTTAAGGTAATTGTAGATAGTTTATTTTAAACTAGATGTCAATACTAATCTATCAGAATCTACTGAAAAAAAGGCACTTTTATGACCGTTTTCTTGAAAATTAACCGATCGTTAAGGGGTTAAAGAGTTGATAATTATAGTTAAGGCAATATATAGATGTGTCTTATTTTTTTCAAATTGCGGCGATGATTGTTTTTGTCGAAATGCACTATGATTTCTGTGTCGACAATAAGATGTTTTTATGTATTGTGCTGCCATCTCGGAGATATTTATGAAAATGTTTAAGTATATATTAAGATACAATACTAAAGGGCAGTTTTACATAAAAATGTCACCTTGGAAGAAGTGTTGTTTATCACTATATTGCCCGAGGCTCATCATGGCTCTAGTATAGAATCAGGGGCCAAAAAAGGGAAAATTTTTGAAGGTGTTTTTTATAACGCCTTTCACATCCTCTTAAAATGCCTGCTGTTAGGATATTTTTGACATTGATATTGATGTTGTTTTGGTATTGATAATTTCAGTCCCGCTTCCCTTAGCAGTGATTTATTAAATTTTTGACAGTCCTTTTTAAATAAATTGTTTATGGCTATTTATTTACCAGTTAATGATTATTTATTGTACTTTATTGCTAATATATGACATTTAACATTACTTTTTGTCAAGGATTTTAAAAGAATATTCCAAGGGCCTTCATATGGGATATCCTTAATTACAATGTAACATCATGTATCACGTGTTGCTGTTCTACGTGTATGCCAACACATTGTATAGTGAAGAAGTACTGATATATTGGCTTCTGTTTTGCGGTTTTAGGCTCCTTGGCGACCTATCACATTTTTTTTTACTTCTTAAATTTGACATAACTTTAATTTACTTGATAATACTAGAAAAGGAAATGTTATCAATATCCTGAACAATCTTTTATTTAATTTTTTTATTTTATGGAATTTTTTTCTTAAAAGATGTCTATACCACAAAAGAACTTTTTCATCGCAAATTCTGTTTAATCTCCATAACTAATTTAAAATTTTAAATATAGAAAAAAATTAATTCTGCCAAACTTAGAGGAAACCCCGAGGTTTCACTTGTTAAAAAAAATCAAAATATCAAAATGCAAGCAAATTATTGGAAGACAATTTCCCGATTGCGTAATCTTAAGTTATCCTGTAATAATTTGTTTTCATTTTGATTTTTTGAAAATTTCTTTTCAGTATTTATAACTTCATGGCTCACTTTAACTTTGCCTGAACTCTACTTTTTCAATACTTTAAATTTTATATTATTTATAGTGGTGAAAGAGAATTTGTGATGAAATGTTCCTCCGTTGTTAAACCATCCTCTTAAATTATCATTACTATTGAAAAGTAGTTTTCTATATTTGGGAACTATAAATTGTTGGTAATCACGCACTTATATGAATAAAAGGTAGCAGAGATAAATATTGCTCATCTTTGTCTTGCGCATGTTCACTTGTGTTGTTTTCACTTTATATTCTACAATAGTGCAGGAATACCTAGTGTTACTTACTCAATGAATTGAGGCATAATAATTCAGTAAAAAGTTCATATTGCCTTTTAAAATACGAGTTTATTGTTAAATAAGCATAAGTAAGTATAAGTACATTAGCATGTATAAGTGGGTGAGTTAGTGCTCTTAACAAGATGGAGGATAGTGAAGTGAAACTTATTAAAAGTTAAACATTACATAATTAAACAGCGCCATCTAGTGGTTAAAATAATAAATAGTGAATCATTGAATTGGAAGATTAGTGAAGAAATATCTATTTTATAACATAAATTTTCCTATCAAGCAATCTTTTTATTTTTTAAACTAAAGTAAAAAATTGAAATTATTATTTTTTAAAAGTAAGTTCATTTATTTTAGCCTCTAGTGAAATCTTTACTAAGTATTGAACCATGCAACGTTTTCCTTGTTGACTGGCAACATGGTGATGGACCGTTGTATGAACAAGCTGTTGCCAACACTAGGGTAGTCGGGGCGGAAATTGCTCTGTTCCTAAACAAGTTGAAGGTAAGTCTTATAAATCTCATTCGCCTTAAAAATATATACATAGGAAATAACGGTCGATATGTTTCATGCTCTCAAAAAAAAAGCAGGTGCCCATTTTCAAGACTTGCTAGACGGGAATGAAAAGAAACAAGAGTGATTTGAAATATAAAACGTAAAGTTTCTAACGAAAAATGGAAAAGTAAAGGTAAAACTAGAAAAACCACGGTAACCGACAGGAGCAAATCAGGGTAAAATGTATTTCCATGCTCTATAGAGAGATGGTGAGGAACTAATGTCGTTAACAAGGGAATCAGCATTCATAGGAATGAAACAAGATTCCAGAGAATCAAGATGTGTTGATGTGACTGGAGTGGAAATATTGGGTGCCCATTTTTGAGAGTTTGAAGCATGTCAACTGTTACTTCCTATTTATATATTTTTGAAATGAATGAGGTTTTCAGTTGAGTAATATCTTACCAGTTCATTTTTTGTGGAGATTATTTATGTAGCCCTGTCTCATATTGTATAATACAGCATTCCGGATATACCCCGTTGTGGGTTAAACGGATGAAAAGGCACTACTATTTCGTAACCAATACGTGATTGTGGAGGATAGTATTGCGTACGTCTCAATAGTGTACTGTATTGAAGTAAACAATGGTTAACGTACTATTTATCAAGTAGTGTTTAAGGCAGGAGGTTACTTTATGTTTTACAACAAATAATTTAATGTGCATTTTAAATTTTACTTCATAATAAAGATTAATCTCTACCGATTCTAAAACAATTCTTTTAAATTGCATTATAAGTATTTTTTTAAATCTTTTTTCTTTCTATGCTAAACAATTGTAAGTGTTGCTGACGCCGTTTTGGGTGTTCAATTTAACGCTACATTTTGTTTTCCCGAGAAAAAAACTTCAAGACTTAGAAAACTGAAATTACGAAGACATGTTGAAAAATGCAGAAGGAATGCAATGGAATAAAAAAATTAATTTTCGTTAATTAGTTCGAAAATTGTTGATTGTTAAACATGTTTGGGGAAAATACCACACGTGATGATCTATAGGCAACAGGAATGCAACTACAGTGTTGAAATTTGGTATGCTGAAAAGGCCATATCTATTTATGAACTTAACACGCATTTTTTTTCTCTGAAATTTAATTTTTTTTTGAAAGCTGCAGCAATTCTAAGTGTTTTCTTTTGCGAATTTTTTGCTTTTATACACAAAATGTAGAAGGAATACAATGGAATAACAATGGAATTAACTTTCGTTAATTTGTTCGAGAATTAACTGTTAAACTTGTAGGGAAAAAATAATATGTTTTGCAGATCTGTAGCGTGCGGAAATGCAACAAAGGAGTTAAAATTTAACTTGCTGAGTATTATATTTATGAGCTTTACACGAAACTCCAATTTGTTTAAAAAATACAAGTTAAAGTGTTTTTTTGTATTTCAGATTTTTTTCTTCAGTTTTTTTTGTTTTAAATATTCAATATTAAATCCATTGTAGTAGAAATTTTTTTTTTCTCCACAAGATACGTCACTTCTACAAATTGCTACTCTTTTTTTTCCCTTAGGAAAAATATGAATTTTCTTTTGAATCTGTTCACCTTATTGGACATAGTTTGGGGTCACACATTGCTGGCTATGCTGGAAAACTACTTCATAAAATTGGCAGAATAACAGGTCAATAATTTGAATGATATTTGTATATATCCAGGACTGATTATGGTTTTAATTAGCATTGCAATAGATGTAAAAGCTTTAAAAACTCAAAAAAATATTTTAAAAATTGTTAAATTTGCTTTAAATTTTGTATTTTGCTGTCATGCGCATAAAGTTAATGTAATAGAAAAAAAATTCTATTAGCATTTTGTATAAAATTTCATTAATAAATGTATAATTATATAATATAAAAATAATTAATCATACATTTAACAAGGCAGCTGTAAAAATATAATCACTGGAAGATTTCCGTATCGTGATCTGTGCCAGAATAATTGCTAAGTGTCGGCAATTTTCAGGCTGGCAAAAAAAAGGGGATTAACTTTAACATGCATTTTTTTAATTTGCAAGTTTAAAATATTTTTGGCGCCTTGGCGATTGTATTTGGCATGACAGATCACTAAAACGTAAATATCCCCATAATCATTGAACATTGATTACTATTATAATGACATAAATACTAAGTACATTTTCATGGTGGTTTGTTGGTTATCATAATGGCATAACCACATTTTTCTCTTAAAGTAAATTCTATTAGTTGTCTGATGTCTACTATAATAGAATAAATGCATTTTTCTCTTTTTCGTAGCTCTGGATCCTGCCGGCCCATATTTTACAAATGTGGAACCTATTGTGAGATTGGACAAATCTGATGCATTATTCGTAGATGCTATTCATACTAATGCCGCCCCAAATCGTTTTCAAGGTTGTATCATATTTCTTATTGAACTAAAAAAAAAAGAAAAGATAAGGAATAAAATAAGAAATGAAATCAAATACCTATCTGACGCACTATCAAAATTTTGAATTACTTTATGTTTCAGAAGCATTTTTTGTTCTTATTTGCTATCATCCAAAAATGCTTAAATTTATTTTCAAAAAGTTTCAAAGTGTTTCAATATAATGAAAATATTGCGTTCTCCTCTATTTGCTCGAGAGAAAACCTTAAAAAAAAAAAAAAAAAAAAAGATGGACTAAGGTATAGTTATAAGAAAATAATTCTTGCTTTTTATCATATTTAACTCATGATTTATGCATGAATGGTTATGCATCATAATTATGCATACATCATTCTCAAAATTTTTTTTGCCACATATGGAGATCAACTGCTGCACGTGACAATAATTAAATTATAGATGGATAAGAGAGAACTTTTTTTTTTCTTCTTTCTGTTACCGTTAATGAACAGCCGATCCAATTTTCGGGTTTACGACTATTAATGTTAAACTCCGTAGCCTTGTAATTTTGAACCCAATCTAGAAGACAAGGAAACTCATGTATCAAGTATTTTATTTTATTTTTTATTTTATATCCGTAGTCGAACTGCAGACTCAATTTTTGGGTTTACGACTACTAATGTTCAAATACGTAGCCTTCTTATTTTTGAACCAATCCAGAAGACAAGGAAACTCCTGGATCAGTACCCCCAGAGGTATTGATTTGTTATGGGAACATGGAGGACTTTGCGACTCGACAGATTTAACGTGCATCAGTCACCATTTACGTCAACGGGGATCGAACCCATGAACTCTTTACCATAGGCATAGTGCCCTACCAACCAAGCTATCCCGGCCATGCATCAAGTATTGGGAGAAATTTACCTTCGAAGAAGATTTTTTGATGGAACTATATGGAAAGGAAAAATTGCGTAAACCTCCCACGGTTAGCCTGACTGCCAGAAGACTCTAACCCATGGTCCGTCTGTCACTGAGGATATTTTGCGTCAGTCCAGTGGTCGGTTTGAGCTGGATGCGGAATTCGAATAACAGGTATTACTGGGATCGAACCCGGGTCACCTCGTTGGGAGGATAGCGCTCTATCCCCTGCTCGAAGCACTGCTCGAACTTTTTATTTTAATAAAATAGGTAGGAATGAATTTTTTCTTATAGCAAAATACGTAAGGTGAGTAAAATATCCCATTGATGAAAACTGAAACATCCGCCAATGTAGGCATCGAAAATTATTGTTGTAGAAAATTTATTATAAAAATAAAATAAAATAAATAAATAAATAAATAAATAAATAAATAAATAAATAATAATAATAATAATAATAATAATAATAATAATAATAATAATAGTTGTTGTTCCTGCTGTTTTGCAAAATTTGTGAAATGTCAAAACTTTAATGCATGTTATAAATTTTTGCAGGCTTAGATTCAATATACATTTTACACTAAAAATTAAGTTAAATAACTTTTATGTAATTTTTGATAATAAATATGAACAAATTTTCTTAAAATTTAAATATTTAAGAGCATTTAAAATTAACCTTTGAAATTTTAAAAGAACATTTTTCTTTTGAAATACATATTTAAACATAACTTTTTTATTCTTAAATTAAGTTATTGTTGAATTAAATACTTGCAATCATTCTTTTTTTTTTTTTTTTTTGTTAAAGTATTGTTTCCAATGAAAATCAGAACAACGGATAATTTCAAAAATCTTTTGTACGCAAAAATGTATACAAGAAAAGCAATGAATAATTTAATTTTAATTCTTTCCAAAAAAATTTCTAGAAAAAGTGTAATCGAAACTTTATAAGTTATAATGAATAGTTAATAATGTTCATAATGTCTTGTATGTTCAAAATTCAGTTTGCATTTGTCTCCCATTATCTTCGAGAGATGGCAGCACTAAAACGATTTTGGTAAGATTTATAAGACTGAGTTTTGTTTTTCAAGGTTTTAAAGGATATTTAGAATACATAGGAATTATATACATAAGATTTCGAATTTTTATTTCAAGTATTATAAAGCGTATAAGTTGAAAATACATTAAAAAATTTACGCATAATTCGATTATAAGAGCGTTTTAAATTTAAATGAATAAACTAAAATTAGAACACTATATTTTGCTCTATAACTATAACTAATCATTCACTTGGACTACGAATTCAATATGTGTATATTTTTACTTTTTTTTCTAATCTATATTTTACAAAACGCTCACCGGGATTTCGAATTCAATAAAATTTTTTGCATTCCCAATTATGAGCTAAAACAAACTGAGCTATAAACAGGGCAGAAATATAAAAATGCGAAGTGAACAGTTGATATAAACAGAAAAACAAATCGTTTATTTCAGTATTAATTTTCAGAAGTTGAATGATAAATTAAAATAATTTAAAACGATAATTTAAAGAGATGTTTTAATGAAACAGTAAAAGAACATTAATCAACAGAAACCGACCTAAAAGTGCCAGTTTAGTCTTTAGGCGCTTTTTTTAAATAATGCCAAACTTCTGTTTTTCACTACTTTTGATCCTCTCCCTCCCTTTGTCACAAAGTGAGACAGTTTACCACTCAGTTCTACCTCTTGTCACATATGTCACGCTTTTCTACAAAAATATACGCTTGCTGTTCAGAAACGGAGTACCATGTTATTGATCATGTTTCAAACCTTATTTTTTTTAAAAGTTTAACTACGTTGGCATTTGTGAAAAAAAAATAAGGATTGTAAGTGAGCAGATTTTGTATAAAATAATATTAAAATTTACAAAAAAAAGAAGAAAAAGAATACGCATATATTTTTAAAGTCAGCGTAGGAGAAAAATATAGTAGATTAAATAGTTGATTTTCCGCGGTTTTATTTTTACCAAAATATGTAATGTCACATTCTTTGTTGCCTGTCTTCCTCCTCCCTGTCACAAACTGTCACTATCGTTTATCGGAATCAAATGTAGGTAAAGCACGCACGTTTTTCTTCAAATGATCCGATTTTATTTGTTGCTGTGTATCTAAAAAATAACTATCTTTTATTTTCCATGTATTTAAAAAAAATTTAAGCTCTAAAAATAAGCACGAAAATAAAAGTTTTATATAATTCCTTCTCATGTTTGGTTATATATTTGTAATTTTATGATGTTGCATTTTTTACATTATAATGAGGTTGAAAGACTTAAACAATCATAAAAGTTTTATTGAAAATTTTTATATATTAATTATATTCTTTAATAAAAAAATAATATGTAAATTATAATAGTGGTTTGATAAGAAGGCAAATAAAGGCCCTTATGTATTTCAAACAGAACTCGATCCAACTTCTGTTTTCTGCTTGATTGAATAATCAAAAGTCTGTTCCCTGATTCAACTGAAACGTTTTTTGAAACGTGATAGAGCGGCTTCAAAGAAAAAATTTGATAAAACTAATTTAAAAAAATAATAATCTAAAATGATTATTCTAAATGAAACTAATATTTTAATTCGGTTTAAAAAAAATGTTTCCAAAAAGAAATCGCAGCAGAACACAAACAAACAACTGCTCACTCAAGCTCAAAACATTGATTGAGCAAGAATTTCTACTTCTCGGACGAACGATATCGGACAAGTGAAAAAACAATTGCTTAAACAATCCGGCAATGACGTTATCGTTCGCACATTTGTTGCCCGATTTTATCGGTATCATGTTGTACAATGAAAAAGAGCTCTGAGGAAGAGATCTTAGTAAAAAAGCGCCACTAGCGGCGTATGACGACATTTCCAATCGTATGCAGTTTTAATCTTGTGGATGTGCCATACCATTTCCTGTCGCCATCTCTAGCATTTCCTGCACCTATCATTGCCTGTCGCAAGATTCATGCGACACCTTGCTACATATAACTTATTAGCATTTGTACATTTCGACAAAAAATAAGCAAAAAAGGTTTTTTCTTATTTTATTAAGAAAGAGCTTTGAGGCAGAAACCGATTGCAGATTTGAAACCAGCGATATGAAAGTATCAAAGATCTTTTAAGTTTTTTTTTTAGAAGGTTCCGGTCAATTTGCGAATAATGTGCTATTTTTCTTCTGTGAATTTCTGTGACTTCGCAAAAGTTTAGCCTATCTAATGCCATTGCTGTCTATTTTGAAAACGGCGCAAAACTTTCATATGTAGGAAAAGCCTCAGCTTTAGAAAAATGAAAAGCGTTTGTGGTCTAATTTTTTAATGTTTAAAAACTTACCCCAATGCTGCTTTATCTAGGCTCAAACAAAATTTGAAAAAACTGAGAATAAGGCCGTTATTTTGATATTGCCGCTGTGACATATAACGGCCAAAATTCTAAAAAGATATAAGGCGGAAATATATAATACATTCATTGAAATGATTTATTTTCGGATCATGACATTTTATATAATTGATATATTTGTACTTTATAAATTTTTTTTTATACCTCAATAGTTAACTAAGCAGATTTTTATATATTTATTTATTTAGTTTAAAAGTAGTAAAAAAGTATATGAAACTTTTAAACATGAGCACAAAATCGAAAACTTCTTTTGGCTAATGAGTCCATATTGAACCCGAGCTGCAAGAATTCAAAATAATTGTGCAACACTGGTTTTTCAGTTTTAACTTCCTTCTTATGGGAGTGGATTGTTCCATATGCTTTGTAGGTGAATAAAAGTAGTGGTTTTTGTCGGAAATATTTCTGAAATAGATACGTTAGACAGAATTTAACTTGCAGCCAGAATTTAAAAATAAAAAACAGGACATTACCTAGTAATAAATTGCATTCAGCAGCATTTCGATGCCTCAAGTTTAACATGATTTTTAAAAATAATCTTATATTATAATATTTACATATTTCTCTTTAATAGTTAAAATAGTTTTGTTTGAATTTTTTTCCTTTGAGGTGTATTTTAATAAAGAATTTCTTACAAATTTAATAAGAAGTATCTTTGGTAAATGTAATACGGAGAAATGGCTCTTAACCTTAATAACATCAATCAGTGTAAAAATACAGGGCAAGGAACCTTTATCTAAAAAAAAAAAAAAAAAAAAAAAACCAAAACAGTGTGGTGAATACCGGGTGAGTATGAATCAGGAATGGTTATTTATCTCCAAAAAAGCATTTGGAGTTTGAGGCATTTCCCGCTTTTCTCCACTTGCAAAAGATATGAAACAATCCACTATAATAGCGAGAGAGTTTTGATTTGAAAAGTCAGATTTAGGATGCGAAATAATAAAGCAGTGTGAAACAAAAGACGCCAGTTGTTTTACATTTGGCGTTGAATTCGTTAGAGCGTATTATACCGCTAGACGAATTAGAAACTCACCCGAATGAATTAAAAGATATAACGAGCTTTTAACGAGCTCCTAGAAACCGCAATATTTACTCGTTACAACTGAGTGGTCGTAACAAACGGGTTCGTGGAAAAATCATAAGAGTTTATACATACTTACTAAATTATAAATATTGCATTCTATTTATTAAATTATTGTTTATTATTAATTTATTGTTTATTATTAAGTTATTGTTTATTATTAATAAATTATAATTATAGTATTTTATTTTTTGCAGTACAAAAGAAGTTTTTTGAAGAATTTGCTTTGAACTATTTCATTGTGTCTTTGTTGTCTTATTGTTTTTCGGTCATTGTTGTTTGTGTCTTTGTTGTGTAATTGTTTTTCAGTATTTGTTGCATGTGTCTTTGGTGTGTTAATGTTTTTGAAGTTATACTTCTTATGCGACTTCCAACAAGGTTGCGTTAAACGCTTAACGCTACATTTTTATTGGCCGGGAAATCACGTGGTAGGATCCAGTTTTCCCTCATTCATTTCTATATTGTTTTGGTTCTCACTAGCATAAAAATAATAAAAGTCATAAAAGTATTGTTTTTCTATAAATATTTTTCTAGTTTGTTTTGATACACATATAATTTAATAGGGTAGTATTTTTTATTTTCAAATTTAGCGGATAACAATTGTAAAAAATGAGTGAAGACAATCCCACGGACAATGCGACGGATTTAAGGTTATGTTAAAGTACGTCTCTTGTGAATATCAATTGATTGTTAGGTTTTCTCTTCTGAAATTACATTATGAAGCATTCACATACGTTATTAATGCAAATAAATTTTCCAGGGCGAGACGATGAGGCAACCACAAGCACTTCCACTGGTTCAAGAGGTAAAAATGCACAATATTACCGTGATTACAGAGCACGGAAGCGAGCGGAGCAGGAAAAAGAGTCGTTGAATAGAACTAGTGATCCTTCTACGACTGCTGATTCTTCTACAATTAACGTCGCAGATTGCGAAGTTTAACTTCTTCCGCGCAGTGGGACTCCACGAACTATTTTTTAGGTCTTTGTTGTTCGCGTCTTTGGTGTGTTATCGATTTTCGGTCATTGTTGTTTGTGTCTTTGTTGTGTTACTGTTCTTCAGTATTTGTTGTGTTATTGTTTTTAGGTTTTTGTTGTTCGTGTCTTTAGTGTGTTATTGTTTTTCAGTCTTCGTTGTTTGTGTCTTTGTTGTGTTACTGTTTGTACCCAAAAACACAAGGGACAACAAAAAGGAATTCGTGGACTCGAAAAAACATTAAAAAATAATTTTTTCAAGAAGGGATAGTTGAGCTGGACAGGTGAAATTAAGTAATTTTATAAATCACAAAAAAGTTAATCGCTAGAACCAGAGTTTTCTCGTTAAAAGAGATCTAAGTTCCAATAGACTTAACACTGTACCAACCAAGTATTTTCGATTTCTTCTTTAAATTTGGGTTCTTGTAATATCTGGAGTCGTGACAAACGAGTTCGACTGTATTTAGTAGGTCATAATGTGTTTTGGTCAACATTTTGTGAATGATGTAAATAGATTTATTTTTATTTCTATGGCAGGTTTCGGATTGGTTGAAAGTATAGCTCACTTAGACTTTTGGCCAAATGGTGGTCATTTGCAACCTGGTTGTCCAGATATGGGATCTTCTATTTGGACATTCATCACACATCCTACTTTAGGTAAGTGATACGCGAATCCATGCAATGCTTGCCAGAAGTAAGCAGGAATACTTTAATATTCAGAGAAATATTCTTTTAATAACCTATATAAAGTATTTTTTTTTTAAAGAAAGAAACCGGCTATTTTTATCGTACGTATAGTTTTTGTTTGGCTATGTCATACGGAGAAAAAAATACAAATGAAATTACAGTACTGTATGGTAATAACATTTCTTGTTTTTTAAAAAAAAAATCATTGAGAACACGCTCCCCCAAATATAACTGGTTTTTATATCATGCTCTAAGGCAGTGTTCCCCAATCCCCGGTCCGCGGACCGATCAAGTGGTACCGGACCGCCCATTTCATTGAAACTGAATTTAAATTCCTAGGTTTATACCCCAAATTAAAAATATCTGTGTTCCATTAAAATTTTATTTATTTAGAAAAAGGGGGCCCCGAAGGTAGTGACATAAATTTTTTAATTTTTGTAAAGTATCATTCTCCCCGATTACCCCCAGATTGAAACGTCTCATTGCAGAGAAACATGCTCAGGGTTCTCATTAATTTAACGTTCTAGTAAGTTAAAATGTTTAATTACTTTTTATTTCATTTTATTTTGAAGACATGTTTGAATACAATTAAATTAAAATTAATAAATCGAAATAATCTAAAATATGAACAATCAGCGCCCTCCCCCCAGTGGGCCGTGGTAAAATCATCAAACGTTGACAAGTCCCCGGTGATAAAAAGGTTGGGGAACACTGCTCTAAGGTGTCATGATAGAATTACCAAATTTTACCACATTTACTAAATCTTATCACATATTATCAAACTATATGTTACAATGTTTTATTTTCGGTAGAAATTACGAAGCTTTTTTGCGTTCCCATCGGACCAGAAACACGGGAAATTTCACCATATTCTGGTACTTTGGATCATATTATTTTTTCAGTGCATGTTTTTTACTTACACCTTATTATTTTCACTGTCCCAAAAAGTTCTAAAATTTAGTAAGAAAATGTAACGTGAGGACGGTACTCTAGTGCAACGAATCCCAAAAGGTGTTCTAAGTTCTGAGGAACCCTGGGTTTTACGGGGAAATATCAAGAGTTCTCCGTGAGTTATTACCTTTTTTTTTTAACCAGTAATGATTTTTGAAACCTACAATAGGTTGTATTCAACCCAAAGTCAATTATTTATTCAATAATTTGGTTAATATTTCGAAATCATTTAAGTAAAATGCCTGAAAAGAAATAAATGGCAAATTTTAAAATATATGTTCATATTTTGTTTCCAATAATTTTTCCAGCTATATTTTTTCAAATATTACTTTTCGAATTGAAAAAATAACTAAAAGGATATGCATTTACAAATAATTTTAGCAGTATTTCTCCACGAACTTTAAAATTCAAAATAAAATAACCAAATTAAATAATACTTATTATTTTACTTCGAAAATCATTCTTACATTTTATAACATTTATTTTTTAAAAACCACAATGCGGTTATTTTATTCAATTTGATTTTATGTATTTGCCAAAAACTAATAAACTAGAAGTTGTTGCAGACTTGCACATTCAACTGCCTATAAAAACTTAATTTTAATATTTTTTATTGATGAAAAATTGATACATTTTCACTCTTCACATTTTATGTTTCTAAATTAGTTTGAAAGTTTTAATTTTTTTGTTAGCATATTCATTTGTGATAATTTAATCTTTTAAAATCATTTTACCAGATAGTTTCAGGGTTCCACCAAGAGAAGTTCGATTGTTTAGGGTTCCTAAACCGAAAAAAAGCTAGAAATTGCTGCTCTAATGATATTCCTTCTTTTATTTTGTTTATTTTTTACTTTTTCTCTTCGAATTTGCATTAAACTTAGTTTAGTACACCGTTTATTTTAGTTATATTGAGTGCTTGTGTTTGACGAAACGAACTGAAACAAATCGCTTCCGTATCATTACGATCCACGTTTAATAATTTTAACGTGTGCTTGCAAAATGTTAAAAAAAATGTTTATTTACAGATGGTGCTATAAAAGTTAATTTTCACAATTTAGAAGCAAATATAGAAGATTTGAAAGTCTGCACGATAAAATATTAAACGTAGAAAAGGTTAACAGAGTTTTTCTACTTTTAAAGCTTATTTGGAAATTTATTATGATAAAATTTCTTTCTAAGTAATAATAATAATAATAACAACAACAACAACAATAATGATAATAATAATAATAATAATTTTAGAAAGTTTTCAAGCTCTCTTACCTCTTATGAATGTGGGATAATAATTTGAATTATATACATGAATCATTTTATAAAAGTTTATTAAGTATGATAAGATTGAAATAGTAAAAGTAATTTTTGTGATAAAATGTCAAAGAAATTTCTAAAATTATTTTAAAATTTTAAATTTATGAACCATTAGAGCGAGTAAGTTCTGTAATCTAAAATCTGTGTTTTATTTTCTATTTAAATAAAAAGTATTTATAAAAATTGTAGAAAATTTTATTTGTTTACTTTAGAACATTCACGAAAAAAAAGATTTATTTAAAGTCAATCAAGTCTCTCAATTTATACAGTTTTTTAATGCAGCATTATGAAAATTTGTGTTCATTATTTGATAAAAATGTAACAAGTGGAGAACTTTAAATTTATATGAAAGAATAAAAATAATTCTTATAACTATTTATAAGAAATTTCTGAAATTATGTCAGATTACGTTTTGCATTCTAAGATAATTAAAAACTGCGTGTTTTTTTTATTTTATCAAAGAAAAAAAATTCTTCAAAGAAATAATAAAAAATTAAGGTTAAAATAATAAAAGATATTAAATTTCAAATATAATTTAAAATAAATTTTTTAAACAATTTCTTTTTGAGATCAATTTATTAAAAACGAACTGAACTGAATTAGGAACTTGGTTTATTATCAGTGATATTCTTAAAATAATATTTTCCCATGTTATTGCCAACAATAGAACATGTGGCAAAGCTTTTGCTCTTCCTGACAGCTGCACTATATCTAAAAAAAATCACGTGATAGGAAATGTTATTTCACATTTGTTGAATTAACTCATTCATTTTGGCGTAGTGCACCTACGCCAAATGGCTTTTTTGACACGTCATTGGTGAATTTTTATTTTATACCTAGCTCAAAATATGCGTTAATTCCTTTTGGCGTAGATGGGTTACCGGTGTCTTTCTTGTATATATTTTTTTCTGTCGCTTTAATTTGTTACTTTTAATTTCAAGAAGAAGACGTCCCATACCCACACACGTGACCTATGACGTAATCTTTATCTGCAAAGTGGGATATAAAAGCTGAACTAAGTTTCTCTGCGTAAGTTAGAATGTTAATTGACAATTAAATACAAGTTAATTAAGCTAATTAAATACAGAGACGCGTCACACAACGAATTAATTGAAATATAATTCTTTCTCGCCTATTTCTTTTACTTAACTTAGATTTATTATTTGTTTATGCATTTTATTGTAATCATGACATATTTCCATTTTATGCAGCTGACAATTTTGATGCATAATTAGTTTGTTTATGTTCCACATTGCTTCGTGCCTGTCTATGCGTTAAGTCTATGCATAAAAATAGAGTGAAAGAATTGAAATCTTTGAAAAAGAATCTGTCTGGAAGAATTTAGAGTGTGTTACTTAAGAGAACTGATACTTAACGGGCTTGGCTTACTTGAAATACAATGGAAAAAACAGTTGGTAACGTAAACAGATGTCACGTTTCAACAAACAATCAGGATCGAGATACCCGACTTACGTCACTTGCAGGTATCCCATGACAAGAAAAAATATATTTTGGTATTTTTTAGTTACTAAAAAACATCTGTTAGATTATTTAAATTATATTTGTTTTAAAATTTCAATTCCAAAAAATGTAGTTTGAAATTTTTTTTTCAGTCATATACAAAAATGCATCAATAATTGATTTTGAAAATTAATGAACTTTCAGTGA
The DNA here is from genome assembly GCF_982258835.1 of Parasteatoda tepidariorum. Lineage (NCBI taxonomy): Eukaryota > Metazoa > Arthropoda > Arachnida > Araneae > Theridiidae > Parasteatoda > Parasteatoda tepidariorum. Next base: position 54,374,128 of record NC_141758.1, read on the forward strand.
TGAATAACTGTTTCTCTAAGATCAAATATTTTGAAAAATTTGAAAAATTATTGTTTGAAAGTGAGCCATGTTTCGAAGATTTTACCTTTAAAGCAGAAAAGCGGACAAAGCTATTTATCAAAAGAGCTTAGCATTTAATTCCGTTTCTTAAACTACTGTTAGGATTATTTCATTTTAGTTGTGAATAATGATTCGTATTTTGGTTCGTCGATTTGATACGTGCCTTTTTCAAAAGTAACGTAAGTATGAAAAATTTGGGTACATTTATAGGATTCATCCTTAAAAAACATTATTTTAAAACGCATTTCTTGCTTTGTCCAAGCCCGCTTCTTTTCAGAGAAAATACGTTTTTGTGTCTTATTTCTTTACTTAAAATATTGTCTGCACTCATTAATTATCACATTTCAGGTCATCCGCTCGAACCATTAAGACTGAGTCCTAGAACGTGAAGATCCGATTATTAGATCAAAAATTATTCAGGGTGGTCCGTTTTGTTTTGCTCACTGTAGACTTTTTGGACTCAAATTTTGAGATGTGTTAAAAATAAACTATTCACTGATGAAGTGCTCTAATTAAATTTAATTTAGTTTGATTTTTAATAACAGATCTTTTCAATTTCAATTTATAGATTACGATGGTTTGCACGATCTTATGTGTAATCATGGCAGAGCTATTGATTTGTTTACGTCAAGTATAAATAATCCAGACTGTGAAATGTATGGTTTAGTTTGTGAAAACATGGAGAGTTATGTTGAAGGATTGTGTAATACAAGGACAGCTAAGCCTTTTCTCATGGGTATTCATGCAGATATTTATTCAAAATATATTGACAATTCTCGCTCATTAAATGTATATTTAAATACTACAGATGAAGTACCATTTTGTAAAAAATAAAATATATATATTGTGATACATAAATTTCAATTAATTGTTATTGTTGTAACCCGTTTAAGTATGACAATTTTTATACTGATTTATATGAGTAGCGCTTGTAAATGTGATGTGCGCTGAAAAATGTAAAAGTGATGACTAATAAAAAGCTGAAATCAAATTTATAAAAAGATTTAAAAAATAATGAAATTATCATAATTATTTTTTTTCTAGTTTATTGTCCGAAAATAATGCTACAAATATTTTTCTTTTCATCATATTTCGCAAACCAACTGACCAAGGTTAGTAAATAGTTATGGCTAGAAATGAGAAGTTAAGTTGAGAAGTTAAAAAATAATGAGAAAAATTATAACTAATTTAACTCATTATTTATCAATTTTTCACGTAACACAATTAACTCATTTCACAAAATAGTTTCTTAACTTTTTTTCTAGCCGCACGTTCCATCACGATACAATCGATATATTCCATACAATCGATACATTCGTTACAATCAGTGAATAATTTAGCAGAGGCTATTTAGCTAAGTATAATATTGCTGAGAATTATGCGAATAATGTTACCCTAAAAATGTTCAATAAAAATTTTATCAAGTGTGTTTTAATTTAAATTATTTTAAATATTTTATTTAATATTTTTCATTATTAAACTTGAAAAGATGGCTTTAAACAAATGTAAAAGTAGGCATTTAAAAATAACATTTATTTGTCGTAATGAAAGTATGGTAAGACAGTTAAGTATTAATTTTTATTAAGAAGAGCATAAATTTTAATTAAAAAAAATAAAATGAATATTAATTTATGCTTTTTTCCAATTCCATTGATAATTTAGTAATAAATAAGAAAAGCTAATAGTTAATGTTAAAAACATATTTATTAATTTATGTTGCAAATGATAAATATATATTTCTTAAAAGATTTTTATTTTATTTTCTATTCTGAGTTTTTCATATAAATAAGAATAACTAGTTTCGAACTTATTATTGATTTTAATTAACTTATTATTAATTTTAATTAAAGCCAAGAGAAAAGTTTGTGTCTTCTTTTATTTCTAATTGTATAATTGTATAATTTTATGAAAGTAAAAGAATTAAAAAATACATATTGAACTTTATTTAAAATTTGCAGAACGAAGTTTTATTGATGCATCTTAAGATAGACAGTAAAATAATTTTTTCATTCAGTTTTTTAGATTAAATGTTTACATTGCTTTTATAGCTGCTACTAGTCCTTTAAACGTTTCGATGCACATTGGTAATATTTGTTCTTTTGGAAGAAAATGACCATGGAGGCCTGTATCTCTGAGTTCTAGGGCGTATGCATATTTGATACCTTGTTTTATGTATGCATAATCAATAGAAGAACCAGATGCTGGATCTGTAAAAAAACATTTTTAATTTTATTTAGTTTTTTTTTTATCAAAACAAAAATAATTCAGAACGAGAATAATTAATGATTCTGAATTTCGTACAATATTGATATACAGAGACATGGTGGCTCAGGGGAAAGAGCGCTCTCCTTTCAATGAGCTGACCCGGGTTCGAATCCTAGCGATGACTGGTCGATACGAATTCCTCACCCGACTTTCACCAACCACAGTGCCGACGTAAAATATCCTTAGTGGTTGACGGATCATAGGATAGAACTCCCTTGCCACCAGGCTAACCGTGAGACGTTTTTGTGATTTTCCTCTCCATGTAAGGCAAATGTGGGTAATTTCTTACAAAAAAGTCCTCCATGAAGACAAATTTCTCCCAATATTTAATCTAGGAGTTCCCTTGTCTTCTGGATTGGGTTCAAAATTGCAAGGTTACGGAGTTGAACACTAGTAGTTGTAAACTCAAAAATTGGCTCGGATGTTCAATGACTGTTATAAAATAATGACATACAATAAAAATATTTTCAAATATTAATACCGTATGAATCGAATAAGATGACAATGGAGTTAGAAATCAATAGAACATTAAATATTCCAGTTTACGGTTTATCCATTTAGCAACTTGGAAGAGCAAGCAAAAGAATGTTTAATATAAGTTACTTGTTGCAACATGTTGTCATTCTGTTTTTGAATTTATGGACGAAGATTGATTAACCATAAACCCTGTCGGTAATATAGAACCAGTTAATTACTTCAGTAGAAATAAAATTGTATTAAAAAAAACGTTTGCTTTAATCTGTAGCTTAAGAGCGTTAGCGTGCAGAGATATTTTATTTTACAACCGGCATGTAACAACCGACCCGATTCTGAGTTTATGACTGTCAATGTTCATCTTAGTAGTCTGTAATTTTGAACCCAATTCAGAAGACAAGAGAACTCCTGGATGAAGCATTAGGACAAGCTAACCTTCGTGAAGGCTTTTTTGATGGAACTAAACTGAATTTGCGTTACATGGAGAGGAAAACATGGAAAACTTCCCACTAATATCCCGAAAGCAAAGGGATTTTATCTATTGATCCATCTACCACTAAAGATATTTTATGTTAGCATTGTGGTCGGTGCGAGTCGAGAACAGAATTCGTATCGACGAGCCATTGCTGGGATTCAGACCTGGGTCACCTCATTGGAAGGTGAGAACTCGCTCTACTGAAACACAGCGGCTCAATGCTGAGCTAGATTTTATTTTGTAACCGTCGTTGAACAGACGAACCAAATTTGAAATTAGAGATACCAATGTTTAACACCGTAGCCATGTAATTTTGAACCCAATCCAGAAGACAAGGGAACTCCTGGATCAGTAACTCCAGAGGTATTGATTTGTAATTGGAATTTGGAGGGCTTTGTGACCCTGACAGATTAAACAGCACTAATCACCATTTAATGCACGAGGATTTTTTGGTCACTTGGATTTGAACTAACATTTTCCCGAACACGAGTTCAACGCCCTACCAACCAGACTATCCTGCCTCGATGCAGAACTATAGTTAGAATCCGTACATGTAATTAACAGCCAACTATGTGCACACGTCTGTTTTATTGTCAATTCCCTTAAACTCTACTTAGAGGACGCTATACCGCAGGAAAAACTCTTTATAGCAAATTCTCTTTCATCTACATAACTGAAAATTTAAAATACAGAAAAAGTGAGTTCCGCTAGCGTAAAACAGGAAGTTTTAAATACTGAAAAAAAAATTAAAATATCGAAGTGCAAAAAAATTATGACAGGATTACGTACCGGGCAAGTAATCCTGCAATAACATGTTTGCATTTTTTTAATTTGAAAACATTTTTTTAGCATTTGAAATGACATGATTTATTTTAGGTTTCTCAAAACTTTAAATTTTAAATTAATCAAAAAAATCATTTGCCATGTAAAGCCTCTTCAGCCGTAAATTATCCTTTTTTTTTTAATTCCCGTTTTGAAGATAAGTTAAAAATATTTGTACTTACAGATAGTGCGAAAAATTGTCCCAAACATGTAATCAGTGTTATATTCTTTATGCAGCGCATCCATTCCTATGTTTGCTACACGTTCCTATAAAGACAAAAATCTTAAATTAACCTTAAATTGACCTTTTCTAAGCAATGTGAGGTCAATTATGAACCCCGTTTCAATTTTCTGTTCTGAATACCTCAGTTTTTAGTTTTTTTTTCAATGGTTGTTCATCCAAATATGTGTTTTTATCGCATTTTATGTATTTTCAAATATGTGTTTTTACCATTAACCGTATATTTTATTATTTTCAAAGATGTCATTACATTTAAATTAATGGATTTGGTGCTCCAAAATATTGTTCATAATGTCTACTTCCCTATTAGTCTGAAAACTTATTATTATTATATTGTTATCTGACGAATCTATTCTATTATTTATTACCGGCATTTATATTTCTCGAAATGATAAAAAAAAAATAATAATGATAATAATGATAATAATTACAATGATAATAACTTTAATGATAATAATTATGATGATAATAATTATAATGATAAAAATTATAATAATTATAATGATAATAATTATAATGATAATAATTATAATAATTATAATGATAATAATGATAACAATTATAATAAAAACAGTTATTCAGAAGGTCAACTTTTGAAACATTTTATGAGTAAATAAAAACAGAAAATTAATCTGGGATAGCAGAATAGACCTAATTCGGCTGTGCGAAAGGTAACTTAGACTATCTTTATATTTTTAATTTTCATATTTTTTGTTTCTATTTTCTTATTTCTAGCAGAAGCACTTGATACGTACATCAATCGCTGGAGTGCAAAAAAAAAAACACTCCGTACGGACCCATAAGGAATAACAACAAATAAAGAAAAATTAAAAACATTAAACATTCGAAATACAGAAACAATTACAACAGAGAAACATTAAATAGAATATCAACAATAGGAATATGTACAGAAAACCAGTCAGTTAGCAATATTAATTTATATTTATGTTTCATGAAAAATTAAATCTCAAGAAATTGTTTTGGCTCAAACAATTTATGCCACATTTTATCATCATATAGCTGTAAAATATGAATGCCCGCTATAATTTAATAAATTTATTAGTAGTTAATAAATTTATAAGTGAAACATAACTTACAAGGCTAATAAATGCCATTTGCTTGATTTTATGAGAAATAACAGTCTCTGACCAAATTATTAGACGCACTGTAGTTTTTTAATAATTACATGTTTTGCGCGAGTATATATGCAATACTTTTATATTTATACATACATGCAATGGGTTTTCATTCAGGAGATTCCTTATCTACTTTTTATGTATATTTATTTTTAATGCATTTCAATGTTAACCAGTTGATACGAACGTAAACAAGTGCAAACCGGTTTCAGTCGCGTTGTCACACGCGTCAGTTGCGGACTTGTTTCTGTGACTTTATGCGCTGTGTCTATATGTTTCGCAGTTTTATACTACGCAGTTATTTGTTTATTTTCCTTGCAGTGTTTAAATAATAATTTGGAACTTTTTAAAAGGCGATCTTTCACCGTGTAAAAAAGCTGAAGTAAAGGCTGTCGTGAATGCTATAATATTTTTAAACCGCGAAGTATCACGAAAATCGAAGGTTTCTGAAGTTAGCGTACGACACATAAAGAAGAAAATTGAGCCAGGAGATGAATTGAGCCCGAAACGAAAGAAAAGATGGGACAGAATCTTATAGTGCGTTTAATAATTTGGGACGGGACTATATGCTGAATGTATTTTCCCTTTTCACTTGAAATTATGAAATTTTTTTTAAATAATATACTAATGAAACATACCAATTCACTATAGTTGGGGGGCAAATCTTCAGTTATTCCATAAGGTGTCATCCAGAACTGAGAAAATGAGTGGATAGCAAAATATGCAAGAGTACGACCTTCTCTTGATTTCATAAGATCCCTGAGAGCTCGACTTTCCCCTTCTGAAAAAGCTTCATCACCGCAATAACTGTTCTGGCATGGGTCATTGCTAGAACCGACACCTTAGCAAAAATTAAAAAATAAATGAAATGAAACAATTTGTTTTTGCAAAAAAGACCATGATTAATAACGGTGATAAAGTTTCTGAAATATTAAAATCCCTTGAGATTTAAAGATAATTGTGTAAAAGTCAGAAGTATAGACTACGGGTTTTATATGTTAAAATTGCTTAGTACATAGATAACCCACAATATTAATTTCCACTATGCACGGGATATTCTTATACCCTCACCATAACTTCTAAATGGATACAGTTAATATCATAAAAGATAATCATTTGTCTTAATTGCTTAAAGAACATTTTTAGAAATGTATAAAATAATTTATGAGAATTTTTAAAAATGAGAACTGTTTGAAATTTTGTAAAAATCACTTATTGAGTTTAGATTTCCTAGACATAAATCATTATAACTTTTTAGCACTTTTACCCCCCCCTTTTCTTTGTGATATAGGTTTATTACATTTCAATGCAAAGTGTATTTGTTGTAAACAATTTTTTTGGCGATTGTTTAGCATTTCCAAAAGTTTTGCGTACTTTTGATGTCACTTGCACTTATAATCATCTTTTTTTTATTTTTGACTTAATTACAGATGCTTCTAGTTCGACCATACACTCTTAAAAAAAGCTTTGTTGAATAAAAGCTATGTAACTATCATCTGGTTTTGCATCTTTTTAGTTCTCTATTTGTGTAAAAAAGAAATTTTTTAAGAATTTCAATTTATTCTTCTGTATGAACGAAAAACCTCTCAAAATTTGTTGATTTTTTCTCTCTCTTAAAGTGGTCCAATTTTTTTAAGCAATATCTGTACAGTTACCCCAGTGCTCATTGCCAAAGTTGCGATTCATAACGCCACGGTAAAGATCACGTTTTGTTTTGCATCATTTTAAAATTATTAGTATTTAGAGTTTGCTAGCTGTATAACAAAGAAATATTTTCAAAATTTCAATTTATTCCACTAGAATACAGACAAAAATCTCCGAAATTTCCTAATTTTGTTTCCTTTCCTAAGTTGACCTAACTCCTTAGAGCAGTATTTTCACACTTACCGCAATGCTCGATGTCGAAGTTTCGATTCACATCAGCTCCTCTGCAATATCCTGTAAAGTCATTAACGCTACGAGACCGAGATTTTCGCCACATTCTATCCTGTGAATCATAAGACATAAAAACATGACAATTATTTCGATAATACATTTTCTGCTAATAAGTATTGGGGCACCTATGCATATCGCTGATGTGCCACCCTCCAGATTATAATTCCACCTTAGATTCCAGATTATAATTCTACCTTCGAGTAGATAACATATTGTTTGGCTGTGTGGTCTCTATGTTGCGATAATTTTAAGGGTTATGCCTTCTTTCCTATCAACCAATAAGTGTTAGGAAACCAGAGATAAAGAAGAGCTCTAGTAACTATTAACATAATTCATGTTTTGGCTGGCAAGTTCATCTGGCCATCCTTTTGCCACTAAACTTATTCATGGCGGACTTCGCAACATTATAGCTAGTGTTATCTACTCGAAGGTGGAATTATAATCTGGAATCTAAGGTGGAATTATAATCTGGAATCTAAGGTGGAATTATAATCTGGAATCGAAGATGGAATTATAATCTGGAAGGTGGCATGTCAGCGAAGGTGGAATTATAATCTGGGCTAACTCTCTTTTGGTATAGATTTGGACATTTGGTTCAAATTCATGACAACCTATTATGCATTATTTTGTACTGCAGTGTGGTCTCCATGTTGTGATAGTTTTAAGGGTTATACCTTCTTTCCAATCAACCAATAAGTGTTAGGAAACCAGAGATAGAGAAGAGATCAACCAACACTTCACATAAAAATGAAAAATTTCATTTTCAACAAATGACTGATCTACCATGAATTACGACCTTAACTCTTCAGGGAATGCGCATCACAAGTCCTTGTATTACAACAAGTGATATTTTCATTCACTTGGCTTAGAGAACACGCATAAGTTCCTTCATAAATTTTGAAAATTTGTTGCTCTTTTTAAATTGTTGATCTAACTCGTCCTCTGAGGTTCTTTATAGGGTTCATGCCTGGCAAGTTTGCTTGTTTCAGATAGGCAGAACTCTGACGCACCCCAGGGGGGTATACGGAGATAAAAAGTTAAATTATTACGTTAAAAAATTAAGCTAAAAACTAAAAATTCAGTAAAATTTTGCCAAATGACAGTGGTGGTGATCAGTTAAAAGTGAATTAACTAAAAATTTTGACAATTAAAAACATGTTTTAAAAGCAATGAAAGCTAAAAGCGCCGGTGTAAATGTCGAGAATTAAATGATTATAATAATAAGGAAACAAGAGATGAGAATAAAATCTCAAAGCTAAAATTAATGAAAGTTAAAAGTGCTAAGTCTAAATGTCTAAAAGTGAAAGTCTGAATAGAAGTCTATGAAGTCTAAAATCACTAGTAGATAAAATTTTAAAATGCAAGGCTAAAAGTTGATCAGTGTAAAATAACGATGGCATGTTCTATTGTTGGTTCATGACTGGGGTCAGTTGATCTGGGGCTAAAATGTCTTCGAGTGTTTGTTTTATAATTTGAATCACAATTCTCCTGCAGGCCAATATAGCAAAAAATTGGTGTTCCTCTTCGTAGTTATTCATATGGGTTCCACGAAGTGCCCAGAATCTTGGACAGTGCTTAATTAGATGTTTAATGTCCCGTCTCACTCCACAGTAATAATTTCATTTGGTTAACCCCTTTGCCACCAAACTTATTCATGGCGATTTCACAACATTATAGCTAGTGTTATTTACTCGGAAGTGACATAGGTTTAACTCGTAAATCTGCCACTTAGTAATAATTATATTTTCACCAAAAACTAAATGTCTACTTTGAGCTTAACATAAATTTGGGTTTTCTTCTAGAAAGTGACGTAGATTCTACTTGCAAATCTGCAGCTACGATGCAGTTACATTTTCTTGCAAAATAGTGCACTAAGTGCACTATAACTACTATAACACTCAAACATACTATAAATATGTTTTTTTGCCAATGTGCATGGTAGTCACAATACTTTAATGGTTGTGCATAAAATTTAATAAAATTGCACTTTATTCGTTGCAAGATAATGAAATATTAATATCAAATACCTTTGTGAAAAAATCTGATCCAGTGCTCCTGAAATTCGAAATAAAATTATAGTTTCTTTTCTCTCCTATTCCTTAAAGCTCATAGTAAATTCGATTTTATTTGAAAATAAATCTTAATCATTTCTTTTTCCTAAATTTCGATTTTTTTTAAAAACATTGCTTTTTCTATCAATTCAAACACCGAATATAATTACTGAATTTAATATCTGCAAATAAGAAATTATTTTGAAAATATTAAGAAATTATTTGAATATTAAGGAATTATGCTGAATATTATTAGGAAACTATTTTGAAAAATACAGCTACCGCTCACTCAAAGAAATATTAACAAAAACAGGAGCTTGTAGGGAAATAATATTTACCTAAAACACCGTTTTTTTAATAAAATTTCTGAAACAAAGTTCTTTTTTAAATATGATTCGATATTAATATATACTATAAATATAGATCTATATTATTGATCATGGACAATAATTTTTCTCTCCAAACACTAACCAAACACATTTTTTTCCAATTTAAAGAGTATAATATAGATAGAGATATTAATAGAAATAGTAATAAAGAAATAGTGAATAGAGAATAGAGATATAGATAGTATTATAAAATAGAGAATAGAGATATAGATAGTATTATAAAATAGAGAATAGAGATAATAGAAATATATTTGTATTCAATAATCTTGTGCGTAAAATATTTAAATTGAATAGAAATAGTCATCAATGGTTTAGAATTTCTTCATTAAAAATAAGTTGACTTTTAAAATAAAATTTCGATTTTTATATGAAAATACTTTTGCTAATATCTATAAATAATACTGCAGTACAATTTGAAAAACAACGTGAGTGCATCATGGTAGATTTCCAAAAAAGTGTCTTGACAACTATTTTCTTTCTATTGAAAACGCTAAAAATGGAATTTCAAAAAACTGATAAAATAAAGTTTAATTAAAAAAAATCTTTTGTAATCATGAAGAAATGCCAAATATATAAAAATCTCAATTTTGAATATTTTGTCGCTTACGCTGATGTTTCTATTGCATGGCAGAATGAGCGCTATAAAATTATTTGAACATTAAATTAGATTTTAACTCCTTGACTTATCATTAAACATTAAAATTCTAAACTGTGCAGGATTATTAGTTTCTTGATATAGAAATGATCTTTGATTGCACTGTAAGCAACAACTCGCAACGAAGAAGACGTCTGAGATACGTCAATTATTGTTTTGGCATAAGAAACAATAAACGTCTCCCAGACATCTTCGTATGTCAAGGGGTTAATGGAACAATAAAACTTTATTTTTGATATTAAATGTATTTGATATGATTACTAACGTTACAATATAATTAAAAAGGAGCTGATTTAATGGATATTTAATGAGTAATTCAGAATGTAAAGTTTGTAAGCAACTTTTACTATGATAATACTTGTCTTTATGAAAGAAAAAAAAAATTTCCATTGCAGAACGTTCAGTGTCCATAAATTTCTGAGTTATTTGAACCATTGAGTTGGCATTAGTCACGAAAAAGAAAATATAGTTAAGCTTTTGGATCAAGGTTTTTATTTTTATTCTTTAATGATCTGTGAATTTGTGCTTTGATTAAAACATGATAGTTATCTTACTTTCGTCCAAGTATATACATATCCATCCGGGTTTGCAACCAAAATAATGTTGAATTCATATTTATCCAATAAGCTTGTTATTTCAGATTGTCTGCCATAGTTTTCTATTAGCTGGAACATTTGAAAATTATTATAGTCAATTAAAATAAAATTATTAATAAACTTTGAAACATAATCTATATTTTATATAACATATCTATCACAATCTTTTTTATTATTTGACATCTCTAAGTCAGATATTGTTTTAGTTTAAAACTTTACTATTTTGTCATCAGTCCTATTATTAATATTGAAACTATAACCCCTGCTTTTAGACATTTTAGAGAGCGTAAAACCATGGAGTCATTAAAATTTGCTGCAATTTCATTGGGGTCCCAAATTGAACCATATTATGGTATTTAACTTGGTTATGTAATCTGGGAATTAATTTGAATAAATCTTAGCTTGGTTAAATTTGATTTTAACTTTTTGATGCAGATGGGATACTGTCCCATTTGCATCAATGAATGTTTGTCACATTGAATGCCGGTACCTTTCACAGTAATTTGATTTGAAATTTTTTACAGAGTATGATTTAAGCTATAATTTAAATCAACTTCAATTGCGGAATAATACCCTATAATAGAGGAATATGGAAATATAATAGTCATAATACCTTATAATAGGGAACTAACGGTAAAATATTATGTCATGAAAGAAAGAAAAACTACTTCAGAGAATTGGTGCCACGTTCTACAGTTGCACTAGAAACGAAACCCTTAGCCTCCTTTCAAAAAGAATTTGATACTGAGTTATGGGTATTCGCATGCATTCTTGTAGTAAGAATGCGAACAGGTCAATGAAAAAATTTTGGGACGTAGTTCCCTGGCTCCTAATAAGCGTTTTTATAACTTGTCCCAGAAATATTCTATGGTGCTTATGTAGGGATTCTGAGCAGGCTAGGAAGACGCAAATTTATATCTTGATATTATTGCTTAACAGAGGTTATAACAAAGCATGGAAAGTTGTTGATTTGGAAATAATTTTGGCTGATGTCATGAAATTGCTAGAGAATAGTTAGAAACAATGGTTCCACAATGGTTCTAAATATCAGATAAAACGTTGTCGGTATCAATTACCAGATAAAACCAGGTAGATTTTAATTTAACAAGAAAAACATTAAAGGCCTCTGGTCATATAAAGCAACAAACACCCTGAAGTGGATAGTACGGTTCGATGCAAATTCTCAGTTGTTCCCCATTGCAAGGTTGTGTGTGTAAAAATTGTGGTTAATATAGTCAACAAATTTTAGATAAAATTTAGTTTGTTATTAAAAGTGTTGTCTTAAAAGTCATTAAACAAGGTTTATTGCAGTGTCATTTTTACCTTATTTGTCTTAACATTTTCAAAATGCTAAGAATACATTGCAAATTATATATTGCTTGTATCAGCCCTTATCAGCATTATCATCAAGTCAGAAAAATAATGGCATCACTATAAAAACATTACCGTTACAAAAACAGCTACATAAACTAAAAACATTGCCCTGAAAAAAAGTTTTTTTTAACTAACTGAAAGACAGGAAAACTGATATTATAATCATAAAAACTATGATCGAAATGTTTTGCAATTTTTTAATCACCAAAAAAAAAAAAAAAAAAGAGTGAATTCAATAAAATGTATTCCACAAAAACTGCTGTAAGAATGTTTTTGATTTGCACATCAGAATATATGTTTAATTAGATAATTTATATTGGTAACGCAATAGCATATTACTATCTTCAATTACATTATTCATCATTTATTATTTACGTTAATTATTATTAAGCAAGCGACTCCATGTTATCGTTTGTCTGTAATAGCACCACCAACGAAGACAAGAACATCATTGCCTGAAAGATCGCGACTAACGGACATATAAATGTGGCGATGTTTTGGAAAAATGATATTTTTCTCATTTCGGCTTGTTTTTAGTTACAATGACGTTTTTGTTTGTATTTTAAAACGGTGATGTTACAAAGTAAAACAGCTCTTCACCAGACAGAAGAATCAGAATTTATGAAGATGGATATATGTATATCAAATAACTTACCTGGTCTGCTAGATAAGCACAAACTGCTACAGGAGACCATTCATTTGCATGGATACCACATTCAATTATGATAGCACTTTTGTTGGAGGAATCACCTGAACTAATCTATAATTATTTTGAGTAAAAGTTAAATAAAATATTAGTTAAGATCTATAACCGTGTCTTTATTTTTTTTAAAAAACGTATAAAAATTTAGTTTATTTATGTACATATGTGTCTAAAAAACAAAAAAAATTAAAAAATTAAAAGAACAAATTTTATTAGCTTCGTAACTTATTTTGAAGTGAAATAAAAAGATAGCAGCAATCTATATCCTTTCGTTTTTATTTTAAAAGATTTATTAAATCTTCGGTAGATTTTGATTCATTCTAGTATTTGATTAATTATAAAATTCACTTATTAATGGATATTCAGTCACTTATGTACAGTAGAAAAATTATTGTGTTGAAATTTGTTTAAACTGCTTTTTTTAGAACTTACTATTTAAACAAAATTACGTAAAATTGACACCCGATTTTTTGTTCAAAAATGAAGCAAAAAATAAGAAAAATTAATTTTATTTAAAACTTTTTAAAGTTTCTTTTTTCTTTCAAAATGAAATAATATAATAAGGAAAATAATTATTCTTTCAAATAGACTAATAATAGTGATTTTCTTAAAACCATTTGACAATGTCATGTATGTTACTTTTTTAAAAATTTTAATTACACCAAAAATAAATTCTTTTAGCAATAACTTTATTATTCTCCCATGTTATTCAGTTATATGCCCTCAATCACTGATTTTTTTATTCGTTAATAACAAATAAAAGTATCTACGGAAGCGAAAAAAAAGGTTTGACCTAAGCATTAGCCTAAACTTTTAAATCTTCATTTGTTTACACACGAATAAATAACGTCCTATGCCTTTCTTTAAGTAATCAACTGTATTGCTCAACTTGGGACATTTACTTACTTTTAAAGAATGAATAGGGCGATTCTCGTATGTTTTCCCAATTCTTTCAATTTTTACCAGTTTTGGATATTTGGTTGACAACTCAGCCATTAAAAATTTGATCTGAAACCAATGAAAGACATATATAAAATAAACTACAGAAAATATGTAAGTTAGATTTATAGGAGCTATTCTTGATAAGTTTAGTTATGCGCTTACTTTCGTATCATATCATTATTACTTTTTTGAATAACTCATAGTTTAAAAGCAATACATCATGGGTCATGACAGTAGATAGAATAAATTAAAATAAATTTTAACTGTACCAAATTGAAGCTGAAGATTGCATTTTCTATCGCGATTGGTTAAACTTATGAATAAAATTTTACTTCAAAATATTCTCTTATCTTTTTCTGAAAGTATTCATTGTCGCTTTCAATAATAAGTGTTTATTAACAAACTATTACCGTTTGTAAAGAGTTTGATAAATTTCATAGATTTGAATTCAAAAGTTCAGCCGCACTTTCCTAAATGATGCTAAAAAAGCAAAACTCAGACGATATTTTTAAGATACAATAATTACTATTTTTTTATTAAAATCTAGTACATGAAATATTCATAAAAATCACATTTCGAAATATTTCAAATTAAAAATATTCCACACCATAAAATAAATGATGACCCTGATTTTAAAAAATCATTTTAACAATAATCTTAAGTACTTAAGATGAAGTGAAGTGAAACTGAATGAAGTAAAAATTAAGAGAAAACGATTTTCTAAAAGACTTTTTGTTTCACATAGGAAGTTATTAAGCTTTAAAATTTATCTAAACTTAGAAAACCTACCATTATCAACCAAATAAGATGCCCGAAAAGTATTTCATTCATTTCATTCTTTGACTAAAATTTATATTTAAAAACTGATTCTGTTCATTCATTCAAAGACTAGTTCTATGAACTTTTTGAAGTGAAAATTCTGCTTGTCTTTGGAATACAATTTTCAAAGCTTTTTCGGATTTCACAGTTTTCACAGTTTTCGGATTTCACAGATTTCGCAGTTTCCAGAATCCACGTAAGTTTTTATTGCTTTATTCAAAATTGATAAAAATATTTTGTGCATATTACTTAATTTCTATTAAAAAAGTAAGCCGATATAGTACTAAGGAGTCTTTTTTTTTTCAAAGAAATATTTTGTTTCCCGTTGAATTTATATTATGAAGTCTACATTTGTTCTATTCAAGCTATTAGCTTTTAGTTTATTATCTTTAAATTATTGTATCTCAACCACTTACTAAGTTGTAGGTATAGAATTATCAAAGCGAATTTTTAGATAGTGCTTTTCTTCTTAGATATTTTTGACTTTACAGTTTAAACACTTATTACACTTTATGTATAAAAAAGAATGTCTCTATGTCATTTTGTCAAGTTTCTTAAACTATTTATCTTCTTTTATTCGGCACACTGATAGTTTGGAGCACGAGGTAAGTCAATGTTATCATAAGAACACTCTAAACGTTTGAAAGAGGGAGTATGAATTAGCATTACGCATTGTTGCAAAAGAATTGTTGACTAGTTTTATGGATATGTCAGTAACTTAAAGTTCACTAACTCACGTCGATGCCAATTGTTTTTGTTAGCTGAGATTTCAACTTTCATTGTTGCAAATCATGACTGTTAGAAATTGGTATCCTGAAAATTATGTTTAAGCATATGTTTTTTTAATGATAATTTCCCCTTTTAAACATGTTCGATAAATCCTAAAATGTAAAGTCACTAGAAAACGAGAAATAATGAAACAAAAAAGGAAATTATATTAAAAGTTCCAATTCAGTTCGATAATTTAAAAGAGGGCTCAAAATAGATATTTGTTAATGAAGAAGAAAAATTAGAATTTTTAGACTAATGGTCAAGCGTTTGAACCAAAAACTAAATTTTTTAAGGGCAACTTACATTTTAAATAATTTTTTTAATAAATTTAAAAGTCTAAAGTCAACGGAAAGTACTCAAGGACAATTATACACAATAAATAAAAATAACTAAGAGGAAGGGCAACAGCTAATAAAAACCAGGATATTTGGAGCAGTAAATACAAGGTTAATTTGCATACATCATCATGATTTCAGAATTCAAAAGATTTAAACATTAAATGGATTACCTCTTCATATTGGTTATATATTCCAAAATCAAAGGCTTCAGACTGGCTAATTGTTAAAGGAGTGTTTGTCATTCTCTCATAATCAATAAGACTAAAATAAATGAAAATTGACTCTTTAATTAGCTATTAATACAAACATTTAATAAACTCAATTGATCTTACACCAAACTTTTTAAAGAAGTGGGATACCGGCAAGTGACGTAGTGAGGTTATCGCGATCGTAATTGGCTGTTGAAACGTGGCATTTGCTTACATTAGCAACTGTTCTTACCATTCTATTTTGAGTAAGTCAAGCCCGTCAAGTATTAATTCTCTTAAGTGACACATTCTATATTCTTTCACAAAGATTTCAATTCTTTTAATCTATATTTCTTAGTTGAAACAAAGACAGCCAAGAAGACATGTAGAACATACGCAAACTAATTATGCAACGAAGTTGCCTGGTACACAAGACAAAAATATATCACGGTTACAATAAGATACATAAACAAATAATAAATCAAATCTAAGTAAAAGATGCAGACTAGAAATAATTAGATTTTAACACATTCGATTTGCGATACGGGGTTGTATTTAGTTAACTCCAAGTTAATGAACTTTCTAACTTATATAGAGAAACTTAGTTCAACTTTAACACGTTATTTTTCTTATAAACGATCAGCTGGCGCTGACATAATAGCTCACATGTGTGGGTATCAGTGATCTTCCTCTTTTTGAAGTACCCAATTATGAATAAACCAAAATACAGGTTTTGGAAGATTGTTTCAGATACTATAAACAAAATAACTTCGTTTGAAGACTTCTAAAAATAAAACATTGTTATATACTCACAAATGGCTATAACATGCAATATTAGAAAATTAAAATTTTTGAAATTATATTTTAAAATTATATTTAACACGTTTTTCTAATTAACTTCTTAAGCTATGACATATAGTAGTAATATTTGTGAAAAATTACTTTACCTTTGTAAATCTTCATGAACTACGCTGTATTTAATTTCATGTTCTTTAAAAGCGTTTTTCAGAGGTGAGAGGAGTTCTGGTTGGATATGCGTTAAAATAGGAATACCAATATTATGCGGTTCTTTCCACAGATTAACCTTTTAAGAAATAAACAATAAAGCAAATTACATATATAAATCAAAATTTAGAGATAACATGGAAAAATTACAGAACAATGAAAAAAGGGAAAAAGAAAAATAATAATAACAATAATTAAAATCCAGAAAAAATTCTGAATAAAAGAAAATATAACAAAAATCTGGAAAGTAAAAAATATAATCTTTTCATCAGCTCAAGCGATTATATCCGCAAAAAAGAGTGCCTTCTAATATTGTATATCAATACAATAGTGTGAGGAGCACTAAAGAAATTTACAAAAAATTTACAACAAATAAAATAGAACACACTAAGTAAAAATATCGCGTTAAAACAGAACATTTTTTCTGTATATATATCCACACACACATGTGTCTGTGTGTGTAAATATATAACACACTTTTAATGCTATATAGTCATCAAATATTCTCGCCGAAGTTTAGTTGACCTTTTAACTACTGACATAAAATGTTTGAAAACAGCAAGTATTAAGCTGAACTTGTTGGATTTAAGAATATAACAATTATCAATTCTAAATAACAATTTTTTTAATATGCATTGATGCTTTGATTATGATTTTTTTAAATATGCATTGATTTCGCATTTAATTATTTTTTTAATCACACAAATATTTTAAAAATTAATTCAGTAGAAAAATATTGCGAAAAAGCATATTACTAATATGGAAATGAATTTATATGTTTAAGCAATTATTTATAAATCATTTTCATTTCATATATTGGTTAAATTTTAATATTAGTTCATAATTTAATATTGGTTTATATTTTAATATTGGTATACTTTAGTATTCTGAAATAATTAAAACTTCATCAGAGGAAATTAACAGAGAAAATATATTTTTCTTGAAAGTATGCTCATAGTTCCTCTTTAGTACTTAAATGTGTAACGAAATTCAAGCACTAAATATCCAATGCAATGAAGGTAGAGATTTAGAGAAGGTATTAGATTTTAATACATGCAACGAAATTTAGAGTTACACACATTATGTACAGTTTGCAAAAAGATGGACCAATGAGAATAACTTTTGATCTAATGATAGGATATTCACGTTCTAGGACTCTTAATGGTTCAAAGGGGTGAGGACAAATATGTTAATTAATATGACGACCTATTATAGGGGCTAACCAGACGATATTTTAAGTTTTGAAATGAGACAAATAACTTAACTTTCTCTCTACAAGCATACCCTTTTTTGCTACGGATTTGGATTTCTGATCCCCAAAATATAGGGAATAGCTGCAATCTGGGAAATATGGTTCCAATAGTATGGCCATGAGGGAGATACAAAATTTGGACTCAATGTTAAATTCAAAATTTGGACTTAATGTTATCTCACTTTAAGATTGAGTCGTAGAATGTAAAGATCCGATCATTAGATCAAAAGTTACTCCTGGCGGTTCGCTTTTTTCCCCGCACTGTACGTTTTGCTTAGCTTATGAATACAAAACGAAGAGTATAATAAAAATTCGGTAATTTTCTTTGAAACTTATTTTATATTGTATTATGAAAAATAGAGAACAGTGCATGGCATATTAAGGTTACGTAAAAAACAACTATTGAAAAACTTTCAATTGAAAGCATTTTTAGAATGATTTAAATTTTGTATTTTAAAATATTGGTTGTTCAATTTTCTATGATAAATCAGGAGTCTCTTATCTGGGTATATAGTAGTTTATCATAATTTCAAAATATAAGAAATATAGTTTTGAAACTTACCGAATAATGTTTCCGTATTTTTTGAAGAAATTCTATGTGATCTTTTGATTCAGGAGTTATTTTAAAAACTTTATATCTATCAAAACAAAATATTAAATATTTAGATACGTCGTTGACTACGCCAGCAACAACAAGTTAACAATATGCATGCAAGATTGTAGCCCAAAATAAATTAAAATAAGTTTAATGCCTGTTTTCTCTTAGTCGCTGAAAGAAATGAAAATTGAATGTGTTCAAATGTTAATTAACGGAAGAATATGAATTCTAACAATTATCAAGGACAAAAAATACTTAGACAAATAATGATAAATAAATATTCAAAGAGAAAAAAAAACATTCAATAGAATTTTTTAACAGTCGCTATTATTTTAGCAAAAGGGTGGAAAATTGTTGATATATGTCAAGGACATTACAATTTTTTGTTTCATTTCAAATCTGGAACAGCAATGCCTCACCGTGATATATATTTTATGGCAATAAAATACACCTGGATATGATATGTTACTATGGAGAATGTTACGTAATTGCATTGATGGAGTAAATGTCAAACCGATTGTTCAATTCAATATTTAATTGAATATCTCTTTCCTATGCATTTATATATACATATATATATATATATATATATATATATATATATATATATATATATATATATATATATATATATATATATATATATATATATATATATATATATATATATATATATATATATATATATATATATATATATATATATATATATATATATGTATTATATATATAAATGCACACATCATATACAATTGTAAACAAGCTACCTTGGGAATAGTTCAAATCTTTTATAATAAATTTTTCATAAGTTATAACAGGTATGAGCAGGAAAAATGAACGTGGGGTGATGTTAGTGAATTAGCATTTTTGAAGCTTTCTTAAGACAAGTATTTATTTATCTTGCTTATAGTTACGCATTTGAAACATGTTGCGATTAACTTAAATAATTTAAACTTATCGGTAACTGAAATAACAAACGTACAAATCGTGCATGATTCTGAAATTTTTTTAAATTTTTGAGAACCATAAGTTTTAATTGTATTTGTGTTTTACTGTTATTTGAAAGCCGGTATAGCTCAAAACTTTGAATTTTCCCCATTATTTTTGTGTTATACTATTTAATTAAGCTATTATTAATTTATACTATTTAATTACCTAAATTAAGCTTTTTATGCTCTTTTAGAAAGTAAATCAATTTTTTTTAATGCTGTTTTGACAAACAATTAAAAAAGATTATTTTTGTGTAATATTATTTTAGTAAATTGCTAAGGATTTAGATTTTAAAGAAGTTATCAAAAATTAATAATAAAAAAAGGGTAGAAGAGATGATAGTAACATATTTCTTAGCCTCAATAAACATAAAAATCAATTACTTCATTAAATATACGTAAAGTGTGCGCATGACAGCGCTTCATGACAGTAAATAGCATTTAGAATATTTTTTTTTATTAATTGGTATTTAAAAAAAAGCATGTTCGTTTTATCCACCCTAAATGTCATACTTTCTAAAGAATCAATCTTAAGTTATATTTTGTTAAATTGGGAAGCATAAAATCTAGGTAATGTAGAAACTGCAGGAATTAGTTTAAAACCTATTCTCCATCATTAAAAGTAGCTTCTAAAATATTTTTTAATTAAATATTGCACTTTTTTAAAATGCCACTTATACTATCTTTTACAAAGTATTTGAATCAGTAAATTTCATTTCCTGTTAAGTAATTTGCTATAATGTTTAATAAAAAAATTTAACATTAACCCTTATTTTTTAAGTTAATTTTGAAAATATTTATTTATTAAAATTGTTTATGAAAATTTCATTTAGCATTTATTTTCCCTTATATAATAATTTTATGTACTTAAATAATCTTGCAGTTATATAAATATATTTTATGTACAGATATGTATATATATACAACTATATAAAGAAAACTTTACTATTAAATTAAAAATAAGATTGTGTAATCTCATGACCGCTCAAAAGCTAACTTAGATTCTTAATGGCTTTTAAATAAATTTCCACAAACTGCCAATTTTTTGTTCTATAAAACAAAAAGCACCAAATACACACCAAATACTTGCTCTTAATAATTTCTATCGAAAATAAGTAACGTAGCATGTTGCATGCCAATTTAAAACTATATTGTTCCTTTTTACTTTTTTGCAGCTTGTTAAACACATTATAATCCTACCTTACTCAAATTGATAGAATACATTAATATAATTGGTACAATACAATACATTAACATATAATACATATAATACAATACAATAATACAATACAATAATACAATACAATAATACAATACAATAATACAATACAATAATACAATACAATAATACAATACAATAATACAATACAATAATACAATACAATAATACAATACAATAATACAATACAATAATACAATACAATAATACAATACAATAATACAATACAATAATACAATACAATAATACAATACAATAATACAATACAATACTACAATACAATAGTACAATACAATAGTACAATACAATAATACAATACAATAATACAATACAATAATACAATACAATAATACAATACAATAATACAATACAATACAATAATACAATACAATAATACAATACAATAATACAATACAATAATAAACACAGAATACAAATTAGTCTTCAATTAAAAATGACACATGTATCATTTACCATGTCAGAATGAAAAATTAGATTTTGGCAATGTTTTACAAAGTTTTCTTTCACAAAATAACACAAATGCGAGAATAAGAGATAAATTTTGCTGTTTTGTATTCTGATTGAAAAATATATAAGCATATGTAGGATACATTTCATAAATACTGTAGATAAAGGAAAATGTGGATAAAGGGAATTTTTAAAAAAATATAATAAAAAAAATTATAAGATAGGTACAATTTAATATAAGATAAAAGCAAAATTATCAAAATTGCAATTATACAAAAATCATTAGATACGCTCAGAATAATGCTTAATATGTTTTTTACTTGGGGGGGGGGGAGGGGGGGCGAGGAAGCAAATTTACAAAAATTGTGCATGGGCAATTTTCCGATAAAGGAATTATAGTTTGAAGCAAATTTGTTACTTGGTAGTAGAATTATATGCACGTATTTAATATTAGTTTTCAATTTTATTTTTAAAATATACATTAAGTATAGCCATAAAAATATTTTTTTTTCTTGTTTTAATATTTAATCGAACTGTTTTTTTTTTAAAGTTGTAAATGCTTGATAAAAGAATTAAGAACTACCTCTATATTTTTATACTTTTTTGTTAAAATGAATTTCAATGCAATTCTATAAAAGCGAGCTTTTGCTTTGCGTAGAGGATTGATGTATTTGTAAAATTGTTACATTTATTTGAAAACTAACAAAATTATAAGTTCTTATAAGATATAAATTTTTGAAATCCTAATCAGTTGAGATTTTCATTTTGTATGACCTCCACTGTTTTTTTGTGCGCAGTACATAATAATCATTCAGATTATTCCTATAAAATAAATATTTTTTTAGCAAATTATTTTAAATAAATAGATATTAAAATAGCTAATATTAGGTTTTTAAATTATTATTTATAAAATCAGACTAGAATTTAGATTTCTTTACTTTACGTAACTTAAATGTAGTAACAGAAAAAAAAATACGCCAACATTTAAAATTCATGATTCGATTAATGTTAATTTTACTATAGAGCTCTTTTTTCGATGAAAAGTTTTAATTGTACTGAAATTCAAAATAATTATAAAATTTACCTTTATTATTTAAAGAGAAGTTGTATTTAATGTTAATAGTTCACACTGAAAAGGAAAATACATACTTACCCTCTGTATCTAGCTGCTTCATACACAGGTGCATGATATACAATGAATAAATAAAAGAAGAGAAATTTTAACATGTTGGGATCACTAAAGGAAACAGTAGCTTATAACATAATGAAATCTAATATATATTATGATTTTGTATTTGATGTATTTGACACTTTCTATTGTATCAAAAATTGATAAGATTCGAGATTAAAACTTACTTTTGTCAATGATAAGACAAGAAAGGTTTGTTTAGGATTATCTGCTGTTTATACTGAAAATTAAATAAATAATTTTATATCTATATTTATATTTTATAAAGTCACTGACTTCTATTTCTCTTCATTTTATATAATAATAATTAAAAAAAAGTGATATAAAATTAAGGAAAATAAAGTATTAATCAAAATTTAATGGAAATATATTTATTTCACTATAGCTGGAGAGTTTTTTCATATTAAAAATATGCATAAATCATTACAAATGCAACATAAAAATTAGGTTTTAACATAATGAATAGCGATACGATACTCATACTTTGTCTCCTAGGTTGCTGCCTTCTGTTTCTTTTCATTTTAATGATTATGTAAAATGAGATATAAAATCTGAAATAAGTAATTAAAATAAAATTTAAAAGAAAAATACATTTTAACCGTAATTGGAATCGGTCTTTTCTATTTATTCAAAAGATGCATATATCATGATAAATATAGCACAATTATTCTCATAAAACTTTTAGCATAAAGATTTTTCTATCGAAACAGGAATTTTACTTCTTAAGTCACTGGCTTTTCTTAATTTCAATGATAGTTTTTTTTAAAAAAAGCAATAAAATTTGAAATCAGTACTTGAAGTAAAAATAGAGAAAAAAATTCTTCTTAGATAGAGATTATTTTTCATCTATGTAAATTTAAAAATTATGACATGCTCACTGCTAGAAATTCTTCCGAAAAAATTGTTAAATGACAAATTACTTAAATTCAATCTATTAACCGTGAGAAAAGCAGATTGTTAACTACTTTCACCTAATATTGCTAAGCAACCAGAATTTTATCGCACCAACTAGACCCTACCTAGTGAAGCCACTTAGCGGAGGTTCGAGTTCCAGAGTAGACACTATACTATTCCATTCCCTTTAACACGTAAAGAGTTTCCTGCACTTCCCAATTTTTCAATCTAGGCCATTAGAATACGATACTATCTTTCACGCATAGATGGCAGCCCCATAAAACTGCTAAACTATTTCCAACGTGCAGTAAATTTTCTTTTCCACGATTTTGAAACCATGCTACTTGTAAATGGTTAAAAATCGCTCAGTTTTGCATTCATGGTTTTTTAGCCCTACTAGTTGTAAACGGTTTGAATACCGTAAAGGCAAAAAATGCTCTTTTCCTGCCGTAAACTTTACGGTTAATTGGATGGACAGACTGCTGCCTGTTATTTTACCATAATTTTAGAATGAAAATTCTAACAGTGCATTACCGCAGCTTTTTTGGATGTTCACCTTTACGTTAAATCTTGTCTTGCTGCATGGGAACTATAAAACTGAGAAACTTGCTATCAAAAAAGTGTACGGAAAAGTGTACAGAAGGCGCGGTGGGATAAAAACAAAATTACCTTGCAATAATTAGGTCGAGAATTATTAATTGTTTAACTTTTATTGAACTTTACCATGTAAGCCATCCTGCAGAACACAAAAGTTTGATGTACTGTGAGGAAAAGAAATAATCAAATATTTAATAAAAAGTGACAAAACTTCAATTTAGAAATTAATTACCATTGCTTTTCGTGCGAATGCTTTTATAGATCAGTAGTTGAACTTATCGAGTCTTTCGAAAAATTTATTATCAATGCAAAATAAACAGAAAAAAAAATGTAATATATATCAATTTTCCTCACAATATATGTGCTATTTGACTCCAAATATTTTGAGAATATTACAAAGATTGGCTGGTATTTTCGAAGGGAAGAAATTGTAAATAAAAAAAAAAGTAAGGCAAGTAAAGTTAGTACAAAGATTAAACACATTATTTTTGAGAATAGAAAAATATTGCATCCAAGTACGCTTCAGTATTTCTTCTTTCTTAAATAACAAAAAATATTGTATCATAAATAAGATAAGTTTATTTTACCTAAAGCTATACTGTTGCAAAACATTTCTTTGTGGTAACTAAATTGATAGTGAGAGTACATCCATCTTTGGACAATTTCATGGTTAATGGTTTGTCACTACATCTATGCCATGTTGTAGTAATGTAGAAATGTCAGGTACTTTCCCGCCGTTGTCAACATCAGACAACCGAAGATAAGTTTATATTAATACTTATCTTCAGATAAGTTTATGGGAGAAACTCATGATTTTTTCTCTAGTTATAGTTAGATACCTGATATTTAAGAAGTTACGGCAATAGTTTCTAAATCGCACGAAACGTTGGAGTTATGAAAGAAAAAGATAGTGGAATTTAAAATGGCTGAGATCAAAAAGCAATTGGGTATACAATAGCCTACGTCACAGGTTGTGTTAATCCTACTAAATTTAACCCATGAACGGCATTTTCTGCGAGCCTAACTTCGAGCCACAAATAAACAAACGAAGTGTTTGATCGTTTAAATAGCTGCTCGCCAGATTTTATTGCATTATAAAGAAAAGTAATTGATATTCGATTTTTGATTAATAATTGATTTATGTGGATAGTGGCATAGAATTTAGCATTGCGTCATGGTAAATGTTATTCCTACTAAGTGGAAGTAGTTGTGTTTTTTTTTATATTATACCCAATTGTTGAAAGCAATTGAACAAACGTTTGACCATTGAAGTACGTTGATCTCTAAAATCCGTTAAAACAAACGTTTTTCGAAAGTACCTAGTGGACTGCTGTCATGTTGTTATAATTACTGAAATATTATTATCTATTTTTATCTCTGTAGATCATGCTTTGACCCTCGCAAGTGTTAAAAAAGTTTTCTATTATAAACGAAAATAGACAATATCCTTATAAATAATATATTTTTCCTTTTTCATTTATACTGTAACTGCCAACCTTTTCGTAGTTGCAGGATGATTTTTTCTGGTAATGTCAAGGTGCTTAGGTTTTGTCAAATAAATGTGATTGAAGAAGATTATTTTTATCATATCATACATATAAATAACTGATGGTTAGATGGTCCAGGTGCTAGCTAGTTAAAAAAAACATGAAATCATATTGGCTCTTCAGTCGACTGATCGTAAATCAGATTCCCAGCTGAAAACCGAAGTCAAGGATTAGTGTCAGTAAGCAGGTGGGTGACCATTTTAATCAGCCTACGCAGGGACCAAAGATTTAAGTAAAGTGCCCGACTTCGCGTGCAGGTCATCGGGCTACCAAAGTGGAGGAGCCCTCACCTTTGCAGAAGAACAAAATTGCGATGGTATGTCTTCGGATCATTCTCAGGGATGTTTTCCACACCGTCGCCAAAAGCCCATCGTGTAGTTCTAGTCTGACGCAAATAGAAAACTACAACTACTGAACTAATATTGCTTTCTAAATACCACTTTAAACACTAAAGAAAAATATTAAACATATTCTGAGTACTTAGCAGTTATGCTTTCTCCCACATATGAAATGAGTCAAAATGTGGAAAGAGAAACAATTCACAAAGTACTAGTTCCCCAAATTTAAAACTCGCCAAAATAACTTTCCCTTAAAAAAACGATACAGAAGTCTCTGAAGATAGGTCATTTATTGCAAGATTTAACCCCGAAAAAAATCTAAATTGAAAAATAAATACTGAATTAAGTTAAGGATGATTGTAACAAAATTTTATTTAATTAAATGCAAAATATACTATCTAGATTAGTATCAAGTTTGTTAGTTACTACTTACTATATTTAGGTCTTCTCTGTATAAAGACTGTTTTTGATTTAAAAACATTCTTTGTCCTGATTTTAGTGTGTATGAAAATGATATGACTTATTGACTAAATCAGTAAATCACGATAAGTGGGGGTTAAAATATCAGTAAACTAAAACTTTGTATGATTTCATATTTTGATAATAGAAACAACATAGGAAGACCATAATAACAAAACAGAAACAACATAGGAAAAAATACACTATGGAATTTTTGAAATTATTTTTTTCACATGCATTTATGCAATGGTTTCCTGGGAACTATTTCTGCTGGACTAGCTTGCATTTAATACGTGATTTCTAATCTCGTAAATGAGGCTTATAATAAGACTACGGTAATTGAGTACTTTGCAAAAAAAGACTAAACTATCCTGGTTCGCTTTTCTTTAATTTAACTGATTTTTTGACAGACGAAAACGCCAATCAATCTGTAAATCAAATGGAAAGAAGCGAAACTATTTCAATAAATCCAATGTTTTAATATCCTTAACAGATTAATTTTCCTTATTCATTGGGTGAAAAAAGTGATGAAAAACATCGCAAGTATGAGCCCTTTGGTTAGCTAAATAATGCACCAGGAATTATTGGTTAGTAATGTGATTTAATTAGGCTGTAACTTCAATGTTGAAGGCTTTAATCGAACAATTTCCCCTTTTCTATAACCTAATGAGAAGAAAGTTGGCTATAGATCCCTAAATGATGTAATCTAAATAAGCAGCAATTAAGACCTGCTTGAATTTCGCAAAATGTAGCATCATGGTCCAGTAACATTTTAAAGGATTATTATTGCAGTTACTATACTTGTAACAGTCAAAAATTTTAATATATAACTTATTATGATTTTAATCAATTGTTTTTGGGTTATACATGTTCTACCTATTCACTTAATAATCAATAATTGAGATTTGTACGATTTAGGGAACAGGTGGTACGAAGTAGGCAACTGATTTTCTAAATATCGCGAAAATAATTAATTTTCTGTACTTATAGCGTAAATTATCATCACCAAAAAATATAAGAAACTGAATAACTGTATTTCAATATTAAAATATTTCAAATGTAATTGTTAGTGATTTTTGACTGACAGAAATTTAAATGTGAAAGAAAGGTACGTTTTAGGCAACTCTAACATAACAGTTTTACATTATTGAAAATTCCTAGGTTGAATTGTATAAGCCAACTGCAGTTATGATGTTTAACTTCAGCGTAATTAGGTTGCTTTGTGCCGCAAAAACTCATTAATTGAAGAAAAATTTTGGTTAAATAGCAATTTAGCCAATATTTGACTCAACTTTAATTATGATACACGATAATTTGTTTTCTCGGCCATACTGTTCAAAACGAAATAATTTTCCCCGTGCAAAAAATATAAATTATTGAATAAATTTATTCTATCACTTCAAAACTACATTTTCTTTCAATAGATTTATTCTTAACCGTAAAATTAAATTTTATGAAGACTTGGCGCCGTGTAGGGTAAGGATTTGGGATTTTCATTGGACATCATTCACTTGATTTATAAGCCATTCGTAATAAAGACTCTTAAATTAAAGTGCAAGTATATAACTTTTTTTCGATTTCTATTGTTTTTCTTTTCTTATCACGCAGTATTGTCCAAACTTTGCATAAAATTAAAAAACATCAAAATATTTATAAATGTTTTAAAATTTAAAGGTTACATCATTTTAATATTTCTTTAAACTAGTTCTTTAAAAAGAAAAGACAAGAGAGAAATAACTGAAAATTATAATTTTATTTCCAATAAATAAATACAGTGTTTTAGCCCACTTAAGCATGTTTTCGAAAAAAAACTGGTCTCGCTGAAAGGTAGATTTATTAACTAAATGTGTCGTAGAAAATTAATGCCATTGCTTTTGGATTCGCCAAAGTTGTTTCAAAGCATAAAATTGTTGAGATTTTAAAATAATTGAATTTTGTTAGAAACTTATTTAGAGTATGTAAAAGGGGATCGATGTATCAGATATTTGGTATGTATGTAATAGGATTATGCAACTATGCCGTTTTTAAAATTTTACACTGTTCAACTTACATTGATTAATCAATGAATTAAAGTTCACAGTGAAATCAGTAATGAAGTCACAAAAGTCTAGTGTCTTCAAAATCTAAACTAACTGATGGCTATCTAGTTATATCATTCATAACTTATTAGCTATTTTATTCCACTTATAATTCCTGATGTTACAACTATATCCACCTTTCATTACATTTGATACCTGCCATTATTTGTGAAATTTAAAATGATTTTTAGAGTTCTTTTTTTAATCTGGCGTCAATCTCAAGCTTTAATATGGTAGTACGATCTTTCGTTGAATCAAATTCAAGATAATAGTATACCAGGCATCCAAATAGAATGGTAAACAGTCAGCTAATTCTCGCATTAGTGTAATTGGCAGTGAAAAAAAGTTGATAAAGAAGAAAATAATTATGTCCTGTCTTGGGTTTTGATCTTGCAAAACTGGACTGTTGTCTGCCTAAAAAATTCATGAGTTGCTTTCACTTAATTGAATTAAAAAACGCACACTATACGGTTATCAATGTTTGATAAAGTTGAAGAATTTCTTAATTATTAAGTAATATTGAAGAATTAACATTTAGCCCAAGTCAAATTAGACTGTAGGTTTGAACTATTTTCCTGAGAGCTGGAAAGGATTATATTTCTCTTTGAAAGTTTCAACTAAGTTTGAGTCAATTTCTGAGCTAAACTTTTGAAAGTCAACGTACCACGAAACTTTAGGGACTGTTTCCTTTGCACGGTATATCGTATTTAAAATTTTGTGTTTCAACAAAATTTAAGAACATTGAAATTCTGCATAACACAGACTAAATATTATTAACATAATATCAATTAAAGATTTCATATACTTTCAAAATTTTTCCAAATATGAAGCATTTTATATTCTTGAAACATTTCGTAAATAAGAAACACTTGCTTACCCTCTATACTTAGTCTAGAAGTTAATGGAGGTATAACCGACGCAAATAAACTTAAAATTCTTATTGTAACATTCCATCTCATTTTTTTTGAAACGGCGAGTGAGTTTGACGCTATATAGTAATCTGCAACTATTTCGTACAAAGTATTATTATGAATTTAGTTTAGAGGCAGTTATTCTATGTTAGATATTTCCCTCATAAATAAAAGATATTTCTGAACTTGTAGTAAATTAAAAGAATTTTTTGAAACTTTACGGGAATGCAGTTTAGTATTTTAGCATATGAACTGATATATATTCTAAGGGAAAAATCTTTTTTATCGTTAATTCATCATTTCGAATGATTGATCTTTTATCAAAGTCATGCTTAAAGCAATAAAATTTGAATGTTATATTTGAATTTTGAAAGAGTGCCTGTAAATTTTTTTCTTAAACATTTCTTCGGTATCTATGTATAAATTTAAATAGTATTAAAATTAATTGAAGAAATTGTTCTGACGCGGCGAATATTTTTTGTTTATGAATTGCGAAAATTTATCCTAAAATAACAAACGTGTTTCTTTTTTCAAAAGTAAGTTTGTTAGATTTAGTTTTAGTACTGGTTAATCATGATTGATTATTCTGAGGTATTTGATGAGGCAACAGAGAAAAACGACAATAATAAAAAATAAAACGTAAAATAAAAGAATATATTAGGAAATAGAGATCCAAATTATTGAGAAATTTTGCACAGTATTTGTCTTATGTTAACTATAACGTTGATCTTTTCACTCTTTAACGATATTGCAATTTCTAGGAAAATTTTCGCGCATGCGCTATGAAAGTCATATTGCGCGAAGATTTGCGACAAGAGAAACAGTAAGGTTTTGCAAAATCTATCAAATATTCTAAATATATTCAATAAGGCTTCATAAAATTGTTATATTAAGTTAAGTACGGTCGGATAGCACACTTTTGTACATTTTATTTTTTTCTAAAGAGATTAATGTATCTCAAATGTTTACTGAAAAGATTCTAACACTTTAACTTATCCATTCAGTTTCTAAAATAAGCAGGATGTCAAAAAAGCATGGATACGATCAAATCTCTCGAAAAATACGTGTTGTACCAAAAATCTAACTGTGAAACTAACCTCTAGGGTTGAAGTTAGGGCTTGAGTTTGGTATCATTTAATGCATCCTTTGAAAATATTTCAAGCATGAACATTTAGACACAGGTATAAGAACATTAGACACGGTGTATTTACATGAAAATTTAATATTTCTATATTTTGGGGCACTCTATATATTTGTACAGTGTCTTAAAAGGAAAAATTGCATACACCTAATTAATATGAATCTCTTCATAAGGAACCACTTTTTGATAATATGATTTTTTGAATCAAAGTTAGGCATTTTTGATTGTTGAAATGTATTGTTTTTCAACATTATACCATATAATGTGTCTAGTCACTATCACTCATATTAATCGAACTTTTATTTTTTAGACGTTTTAGAAGACAAAATTGCGCCAAATAATTCTTCATTACTATCTAATTCAACAAGGTTTAGCATAAGGTTAGACTTTATTAAAGAAAAATACTTCTTACAACTTGATTCTATGAAGGCTTTCCTTGTCAGTTGAAAACGTTTTTAATCTTTTTAATGATATTTATGTTGAAAAGAATATTAAACAACGATCACATTCTCCTTCATTTTTTGAATTTTTTTTATTCACGTTTAAAAACGAATATTTTTTTCCTCAGGATTATTTAATGATATAATGGAGGGCGAGCGGATTCATCTATTTTCTCTCTAAACTTAATAATTTTATTTTATTTTATTTTAAAACTGTCGTTGAACAGCCGACTAAATTTTATGGGTTTACGACTACTAATATTCAACTCCATAGCCTTGTAATTGTGAACCCAATTCAGAAGACAGGGGAACTCCTGGATCGATTATTGGGATAAATTTGCCCTCGTGGAGGACTTTTTGAGGGAGCTAACCCGCATTTGCGTTACATGGAGAGAAATACTACGAGAACCTCCCATGGTTAGCCTGACGGTAAGGGGACTCTAATCTATGATCCGTCTTCCACGGAGGATATTTTACGACAGCACTGTGGTCGTTGCAAGCCAACGAAATTCGTATCAACCAACTATTGCTTGGGATTCGAACCCGGTTCGTCTCATTAGAAGACAAACCCTCTATCCCCTGAGCCATCTCGGCTCTAAGCTTAATAATAGTAAATTTCCTTTTCAACTTAATACCAGATTCAAGAATATGAAAAAAATTGAGTAGAAAGTCGTTATCTATCAAGAAATTGTTTCGCTGAAAGAAATTTTACCTATTCTAGTTAAGAAAAACACATATGTTGTGTTTTGAATATTTCTGTCTCATGAAATACTTCACCGATAACACACAAAGACTAGATTTTACCATTCGAAGTCAAAATGCTTTGAATAATATTTAGTTTAAGTAAGAACAAACGTGTTAAAGCTATCTCAAAAATATTTCTAAAAGAAATTGTTAGGTTTGCACCCATGTTTTGTTTTTTGAATAGTTTATTGTGTAAGAAGTAATAAATTTATTGAAATCGGAAGAGAAAACGTATGCTTTTAATTGAATAGTGTAGGATGACTTGATTTTACAAATTTGTAGAAAAACTGAGTGAATATTGAACTATTGGGCATTGAAATAGTAAAAACAAATTAATTGATAATAATAATGATGTTGCATAGGTTTATGATTATTTTGCACTTGATTCACATTTGATATAAATCGACATATCCATATAGTGCATTCATATATAATTATGATTAAATGATAACACAGTTATATGACCTAAATCTGATTCCTATTAAAAACTTATAACAGGAGAATGGAGGAAAAAATAATTCTTACGACAAATCCATATGACAAATCCATATGACAGAGCATAATTTTTTCTGCTTCATTATGCAGTTTTTAATACCACTGTAGTAAAACTATAGTAATACCACTGTAGTAAAACACCGCAAGTAGTAAAACTACAAGTTAAAGAAAAAACATTTGAAAATCACACCATAGGCTTTTCAAAATCTATCGATTAAAGAAAATCTTAATACATTTTCAAAATGTCCACCATTTGCCTGAACAATGTATCGTTAATTGAACACGAAACTTCTTTGAATCAAAAGGCAAAGCAAAAAAGAGTTATATAATATTTTAGCTCCTTCTATCGGAAATTTTTTGAAATGAAACCAGAGACATTGGGAGAAAAATTTTAAACCCTGTTTCAAAAAAAAAAAAAAAAAATGCTGCAAGAATTTTATTTTATTTTAATTGTTCGTTTCTTTCTTTTTTTGTTGCAAGAGATGTTGTTTAACTATTTTCCAGGTTCGCCAGACCCATCTATAACTCATGGATACTGTTCTGTATCTAAGGGAAAGCCCTATTTCAGTAGTGCCCTCATATGGCGAGTATTGTGAGTATTCAAGGATGAAATGTGACGAAGGGTCGCATTGTGAGAGTAACAATGTTGTGAGAGCAGGAAATATTGACTATTAATTAACATGAGATCAAATATAAAATCTATTACAGTCCATTTTACTTATTTGTGTGAGCTTCATTATTTATTACGAGAAAACAATGGTATGATGCCATCCCATTGATTATTTATTATATTATGCTCAGAACTTTAATACGAGAGAGAAACTTTCTTCAATATTTTCGAGATAAAGAATGTTTTTTCCAACTGCATTTAACGTTGTTGATAATTACAAATAATTTATAAATATAGTTCTTAATTCTAATAATTAATTGTTAAAAATCAAATAACTATACTCATTATATTGAAAGCTTTTTGTTTTGTTTCATATGAAAATTTGTAGCAATCTTATATCTTTAAAGTTGGTTCTTCGGCTGCGAAATATAAAAATTTACTAGTGGGCTGCGCCTCCTGCACGCTAACGCTCGCCAACCCCCGAAA
The DNA here is from genome assembly GCF_982258835.1 of Parasteatoda tepidariorum. Taxonomy (NCBI): domain Eukaryota; kingdom Metazoa; phylum Arthropoda; class Arachnida; order Araneae; family Theridiidae; genus Parasteatoda; species Parasteatoda tepidariorum. The sequence continues at coordinate 54,407,822 of NC_141758.1, forward strand.
ATTGCTACGCAATCTTATATGGTTTGCTTCGCAAATCAAGCTCGCTTCGCTCTCTACTAACTTAGGTGCATTGCAAATGCACAAAATTCTAAGAATTCAAAACAATCATTCAAATCCATATAACAACTTTAAAAAAAGGAAAAAAATTACATCTTTTTAGTAAATACTAAGTCATTAAAATAAATTTGAATTCAAATAAATGACATGTAATTCGTTAAACCTCTTAGAAATGTGCTATAGTATAAAATCTTAAAGCGTAACAGCAGGACTGAGACTCATTTTTCAATGAATAACTAATAACAATAATAAAACAAATAAATATTCGTGATATAAATCAAAAATTGTCAAATAAATTCTTAATACATAAATTTGTGAAAGAAAGCGCTTTCGAAGAAATAATAAAATAGAGATCTATCGACAAAGACTACTCACTTCTGTCTAGCTTAATAGTATGAAATTGCCGCAGCTGATAGGGTGAATTTCGGAAGAGATCACATTTGGTGAGAATGCTCTCTCTGGTTATTTCAGTTTCCGTTTTTAAAAGCTATATTTGTTGAGTCACCTCAGCTAGATTTGGCATGTGACATTTTTAGCGGCAATCATTGGTCGATTTTCTAGCGTTGCCATTCGGGGAGTTGTAATGAGGCTTTTTTTGTCGCTGTGTAAGAGAAGTATATGTATAGATAATTGTGGAATTTATTAATGGAAGTGTTTAATATTTGTTATTAGAGTATTAATGGGTTTTTTTCTGAAAAATTTCATTTTAAAAATTAAATAAGATCCTAAAAAATAATTTTTTTATTTTTTTACAATAATACAGTTTTTGAAACTATGCAAATAAAGAAACAAAAAGATATAACGTGATTCATTTATTCGCAGAAATACTATGCAGTGATATACGATTGCATGATTTAATGCTTATATTAATGTATATTTCATTATTTTCCAGTTTTAAATCTCAAAATATTTGCATTGAAACTGAATGAATAAACTCAAAATAACTTATCAAATAAAAAACAAACTTTGAATTTGAATAATGAAGCATATAATTTAAAAATTATTATTTTTTAGTTAATTGAACTTGAGTTAAATGTTTGTATCAACAAGATTTAATTTGTGATAAACGAGTAAGCGTCAGATAAAAATAAATAATAAACAATAATTTTAAATACATATTTATTTAAGTAAAAATTTGAAAAATTTGAAAAGCTGAATAGAAGAAACTTCCGATCTTGGATAAAATATTTGTTAGTTTTTGAATACTTGAAATAGTCAGTGATAAGAAGGCTTCAATCATGACTAAAACAAATCCTTGTCTTTCAGTTTCCTTTTCTGGAATAAAGCATTCAGTGGTATTCTAAAAAATTGTAAAGTACGAATTAAAAGCTTCAAAATTCAAAATTTAAACAAAGTAATGAAATTTGCAAAAGAATTTTGTGTTTAATGTATTTTTTGGCGTAATAGTATTTTTGGGCGTTAGCACTTTTAGGCCTAAATGTAAGTTGTAAAATTAAGTGACAAATAAAGCAAAATAAATTAATGTTTAAAATTTCAGAAATAGCGCACTGTTAAAAAGTATTTTTGTGCCTATGTGTACAAATTTTTTTTTTTAACATAGTACGTTTTGAGCTTAGCTCCTCAATTTGAGATTTCGGGTAAGCGAGGTACTTAATTTCTCATATAGCTCAGTTCAGTTTTACAATATTATAATAGAAAAAATCTCTAAATTAGCCAGTCCATTATAAATAATATTTTTTAGAGTTTTTGAAAAGAATTGGGAAAAGACGATATAGTTTATGTAAATTAAGTAAGATTTCTAAGTAGGAATGAATTATCATAACTGGTTGATAGGATAATTAACCAGTTGTGTTAATTCATTTCATTTAACCATTGGAAAGATACGAATGTAATAAGGTAAAAGGTCTGATATTAAGATCATTATTTTTGAAATTCAGTGTTTATTTATGAAGAAAATAGAAGAGATTGTTTATCTTTGTATAGGTAAATTGAAGAACTATTGAAAAATGTTCATTAAATGGACATAAAACTCATCAAAAAATGGAGATCAAATGATTATAAACCTTTTTTCAAATATTTTAATCGAGATTTCTTTTTTTAATTTTAAAATTCCTCTATGTTTCAACTTTAAATACATGGAATTTTAAGAGTCGATTATTATTTGTTTCGGAGCTATTTTGACACATTTTTGCTCAATTCCGTTTTACAATGTAAGAGTTTTAAATAATAATTTCATGTATTACAAGTCTATTTCCTTACAAAAATGTATTTTAAAGCATGTAGTCACTTTTTTACAAAAATTATCTCCGATAGATTTTACATAAGTGATGGCATTTCTGGAAACGTCTGTAAAATGTAATCTGCATGGATCGTTTGTGTGTTTCTTAGATTAGATTGTCGAACATGTTGAAACGCAAAGTTGCAGAAAACTGTCGAATTCAACAGGATATCCATGAATCCGTAAGTATTATTTCGAATATTATTCGAATATATTCTGTTAATATTATTTTGAATATAGTAATTGTTGGAGATAATTAACTAAGAGGATATGCACATTCCAAGTATAAAATGAAAAATAAACGATATATGTCTTTTTTTCATACAACTTAACTAGAACCTAGCCTGAAGTATATAGAATGTAATTTATTTTAAATTAAAGTTTTGAGCTTTCAAAGAATTTCAGTTGGGCTGTAAATTGGAAGCTAATTATTTCTTTAAAAATTAAATACTTACGTGACAATATGGTGGTGACGCAGTAGTATATAAATAAAACTTTAGTTCATGACTTTCATTGTCTTGTATTTTCTTGGCATGAAATCCCATATAATCCATGATTGAGTTATTGCAATAACATTCTTTGTTATTATAATTTCTGTAGTTCTTGCAATTCGCAGCTGGAAATTTACATTTAGCAATCGAGGACTTGAAGTAATTTAATGATATTGTGTGAGCGCATGTCCTGGCGTCTATGACATCTGAATAAAATAGAGATTATTAAATATTTAGTTGATAGCTTATAAATAAATGCATAGTGTTTATATTTCTTACTGTACATATACTTAAAAAAAGGTTTAAAAAATAAAATTAAGGAAGACTGCTGAACTTTGAACCAATTTCGACTTTTTATTTTTTATGTGGAATGTAATACTTAAAGTAATTTATTACTTGGGAACAAATGAACAAATACTGTTATACACTACTGTGAAAAAAAATAATAAATTAGTGCAAGGTATAGCATTATGTTGTTCCTTGGAACACCTTATATTGTACATTGGACCTTGGATGCTTTCTTTTGGATCACAACAATCATGTTGTGGTTCTTAGCTTTGTTAGATGATAATTTCCTGTGAAATCTAAACTACATCGAATGAATGATAAACGTACAATCAAACAATACTTTACTGGAATATTTCATAAATTTATAGCCTTACTAAGAACGTAAAATTTTTTATATGTTGTGAATGGTAACATTCACTGGAAAATATATTTGTCCTAAATGGGCCAATGAAACTCGCTCTGCACGCAAGGTGCAACAAGCACACTCTCTTTCTGATTTTGTTAGGTCTAACAAGAATAAATAATATTTCTCCAAAAATTGATATTTTATCTGACAGGCATTGATGTTTTTTTACTTATTCAAATTAGTTTTGACCTAAAATGTAAGTATTGTAGTGTTTTACCTTCTAATCAAACTGAATGAGAAATGAAAAACTTAGCAACTAGAAAATTTACAAAAGTTACTAAGCATAGGCCTGAAAACCTTGAGATGGTTCACAACAGAGCAGATTGTACCTGCGGTTGCATTAAATTCTTCACTAAAGGACATAAATCTCTACACTGGTTCAAAGTATAACCCTCTTCCCAGTATATAAATAGAAACTATTACTATTAGTTTCATTTAATTTATTTTGAAGTCATATATAAAATACTGTGTTTAAGAAACCCATTACTGGTGGTTAGTCATCTAAAAGACAATGGTCCTAAAAGCTCTATGTAAAGGATAAACATTCTGGCTTGGTGATAAAAAGATTTCAGTGATAAGTCGTGTTTAGATTGACAATGCCACACTTTACACAGGTATAAACACTTCCTAAAAATTCTTTAAGAATCACGACACAATTGCTTATCAACTGCAATAATTTAAATTTATAAATGCATCCTCTCAAAATCTAGAATTAGGCATTAAAGTGAAATATTCAGTTATAGTAGGCTTAGCAATTATATCCTGTGCGCAATTTTATGTTTGATGTTTCGTATAATACTTCGACAAGTCGAGCACGCCTTTGCGAATTAAGTCAAGAATTTGCACCTTTCGTTTGGCAAAAGAGCTCTACAAGGGTACGTCTGAGCTTAAAGCGCTTCGAATAAATGGAAGCACTATTCATTCGTGTGGCCCCTCCCACAATTTTGACACAGATCTGAAGGAGAAGGAAATTTTTTACAAATACTCGTATTCATGGTGCTGCTCAGCTGTCAATCACAGGACTTTTGATTCCATAGATTTTAAGGGTACGTATATCGTATGAACTCGGTGGATCTTAGCGGATTCCGATTCTCCTACCACTCTGCTACAACGGCTTGCGTGTTTATGTTTAAATATTGTGAGTGATCTGATTTAATCATATGTATTGTAGTATACGAAAAGCAACAGTGGACCTTCGGGCTCCACAATAGATTTTATTCGCAACGAATTCAACGAGATTTACTTTTCAACTTACTGAAAATGGTGGTATCCCCACAACCTGGTTGTCTAGTTCCGCCATTGGGATAAAAATCCACATGCCCTATAGCTTCATACAAGCCGAATCCTAAAAATATAGATACAATATTCATTTTGAGATAAATTAATAATTTAAGAGGTTGGTAAAAATAAACAATAAATATATGTTTGACGAGAAAGAGGAACTTTATCATGCATTAATAAATACTTAAACTAAAGAAGAAAACAATAATATATATTTCTTTTTGCTGGCAGAAATAAGTCTGAGAGGGAGGTCTTAATATTATGACAAGTAAACGCTTGATTCCTTCATTACTTTTTTTCCCTCTATATTTGTAATTAAAAAAATAATTTCTTCTATTAAATAATAGTAAAAGAAGGAATTTTAAAATTGTTTTTATTAAATTTCATTCATTATGTTTTCATATTATTCAAGTTTTTTTTTATTATTTCTGAATAGCACCAAAAATATTAAAGGTGTAATTATGCCTATAATAAATTTTGAAAAATTTTAAATTTTTTTATTTATTACCAATAATAAATATTAAAAAAAAGCGAAAAAAATTCAATCATTTAAATTACTTCATAAACTTTCAGATTTTTTCCAATTATGCATTTTTCTTTTAATAGGGATCTTTAAAACTGAAATCAATTTTAGCTGTTACGCTGTGTTTTACTGCGTTTTTTCTAATTTGCTTTCATATCTGTGACTACAGAATCTTGCTTTCGAAATTTCAACCACTTATTTTTCAATGATATTTTAACATTTCTTAAGGTGGTAAAGATATTGCGCATATATCAACCACTAAAAAATCATCAATAAATTACATTCCTAACATAATTGTTTTAACTGAAAACAACTAAAAATGAAATAAAAAGTTTAAAAAGAGAAAGTAATTAGTGACTTACACCTAAAATGAAAAAAAGAAGAAAAAAAGAAGAAAAAACGTTGATAAAATCATTTTTGAAAGACTTGAGGAAAATTTTCATTGCTTTTCGATTTATACTGCCATGCAAAAGAAAAATCAACGTATGCGCAAAAAAAAAAAAGAAAAAAAAAAAAAAGAAAAGTCAAAATTGAGATTCTTATTTATTTGGCATTTTTATATGATAAACTGTATTTATATATACTGAATTTTTCTTCAAAAATAAATCTTGTTTCATCAATTTTAAAAAATCTATTTTAACTTTCATAGCATTAGTAATAGAAAAAAAATAGTTGTTAAGCTACTTTTCTCGAAATCTATCATGAAGTACTTACATTATTTTTTTTCAATTGCACAGCAGCATTATACAAAAGGTATGTGTCCAATTTTTTTTACTTTTAGGTCTCACGAACACATTCTTATACTATCAGTTTTAGTTCATTTTAAAATGCTGTTACTAATATCTTTATTTAAAAATTTTCCTATTTTTTAGCTACATATTACATCACAAGAACTAAGAAAGCAGGTTTGATTTCTTAAATCATTTTTTTCTTCAGTTAGTTTATCCGTTTTACCACGCTGAGTTCAAAACCAAAACTACAAATAATATTAGAAAGCAATAATGACCATAAAAAAAATAAAAATTATAATAAATTTTCAGAAAAACGGTATTCAGAGCAGAAATATATCCTTTTTTAATCTCATCACAATTAAATACCATCAGAATTGCACACTAATACCATTTTCTGGTTTGGAGATTTAAAATGTAACTCATACTTAAATTTGTATTATAATAACTTTTTCAAATTAAAAATTTTATAGATAATAAAGTGACATATTATTTGTAACGGACACTTGTTCACAATTTTAGAGCTTTGAAGCATCAGAAAGAGGGTGGATTGTTTATCGGTTGATACCATTTCTATTTTAAGGTTCTTTTAATTTCTTTTTAAGAAAAGCGAGAGATTGCGCTGATTGGAGATATTGAATTGCGGCCTATACTTTAGTTTTATTTAAGAAACTATTTTAACTTTAAAAAAACTGTGAAATTACGAAATTTCGTTTTATCACTAGGAACAGATAAATACTTGTGCATAATTCTAGAGCTTTGGAACATGGGAAAGTGGGGAGTGGGAGAATCGATATAGAGACTACATTTTTTTAAATTTAATAAAAAGATCTTTGGTTTATATAAAATATTTTTTTGTGTGATTAAAGTGCACTAAAAAGTATTTTAGAGAACAATAATACCTTGAGCAATATTGCTTCCGCCATTTGTATGTATTATATCTACAAATTTGGCGTCAGTTTTATCTAATCGCACCTCATCCGAGGCGTGTTGAAAAAATGGGCCTGCAGGATCTAAGCCTGGAAAAAAAGAAGAAATGATACAATTATAAAAAATCTCGAAAATCACTTTAGTAAATACAGTAAGCTCCGTCGTGCTCAATGTTTTGAGCGATCGACTTATCGGTGCATTTTGTTTCAGGGTGCAAAAACTATAAGATTTAAAACCCTTAAAATTACAGTCCGTGGCCAAATTATTAGACGCACTATATGATTCTATGTAAAATCTTAATTATCAGGTGATAATATACAGCTTTATTGTTTTTTACGCGACTGAAACCGGTTTGCAATTGTTTACGTTCGTTTATTAATTGGTTAAATTAAGTCCAGGTATAATATAAATTCAATGATTGGATAAATTAGACGATATATTATATAAATATAGAATATTAATTATATCATGCATTATATTAGTATATTATAATAATTCGACCAAATTACTAGACGCACTGCAGTTTCTTAACAATGACATGTTTTGCACCAGTTTATATGCAATACTTTTATATTCAAACATAATGGAAGAATTTACCCCGACCCGCCCTTATTTAGGGCATACGGGTAAATGTTTATTAAAATCAAAAAAAAATATCCAGAGAACAGTAGAAACATAAATTACATAAAATACACATCAGACATGGCAACAGCCCATGAACATGGCGGGCGTAGAACAGCTAAAATCATGTAAGGTGCTAAACATTAAAACAGCAATATATTAAAAGTGTCAATTAAAAGAATAATTTAAAAGAGCAATTTAAAAGATAAACGTGCAAAAATTACAAGAGAACAATATTGTAAAACAATTAAAAGCATTACTATTAAAACCAATTAAATAGTACAAAAGTAAGTAACAATAAAATTGGAGCAAGTAAAAGAAGAATAGTTTATAAAAGACATAGAAAAAAAAAATGAGACACCCAAGCTGGAAGGAACAAGTTCCGAGACATTAAAGACCGTCCCCCAATACATCCTCTAAAGTTTGTTTAATAATCTTTTTTATGATATTTCTACAAGTCAGGTTAGCATAGCATTGATGTTGGCCAATATTATTAAAGTTATTGCCCCGGATTGTCTGGAATTGAGAACAATTTATTAACAAGTGATCAATAGATTGATATTCACCACAGTAATTGCATTCTGGAGTTTTGTGGAATAATTTTCAACATTATTCAATCCTATTACATATATTCAAACATAAATGTAATAGGTTTTTATGCGGGAGATTTTTTATATACTTCCTATTTGTATTTATTTTTAATGTATTGCATTACAATGTTAACCAATTAATACACGAACCTAAACAAGTGCAAACCGGTTTCAGTCTTGTAAAAATGATAAAGTTGTATAGTATTGCATGATAATTGAGATTTTACATAGAACCTTCAGTGAGTCTAATAATTTGGCCAGGGACTTCACGCAGGTATAAAGAAATTAGGAGGACAATTCGGAAGGTATGGGAGGACAATTAAATAATAAAACATGACGTAATTAACTTTTAAATTGGTAGTAAAAAATACCACTCGGGTCTCTCTACAGGCAGCTGGAACGCAACTAAAGCTAAACTCAGTGGCTCGACAGCCCATAGAGGGCCAAGGCCTACTGTGTCCATCTCAGTTTTCTTACCCTTGGGCTCTGGGGTGCAGGAGCAGATGTTCCGGTCAGGTGGTCAGCCGAACGCGAAACCCCCAGTGTTTAGTTCCCAAGAATGCTTGGTACTCATTTATCGACACACTGAAGGGATGAAAGGCTGAGTCAACCTTGCCCGACCCGAGGATCGAACCCAGTACCTGTGGCACGGGAGAGTGAAGCGCTACCGCTCAGCCACTGGGCGTCCTGGAACGCAATTACAGGCTTGTAATTTGGTGTGTTGAAGGGGTAAATTTGTTTATAAACTTAACACAAGTTTTTTGTTTTGAAATTCTGATTTGTTCAAAGGTAAATGAAATTTTTAACGTTTTTTCATGCGACTTTTTCTCACTTTTTTCTTTACGTTACATTTTGTTTTCATGGAAACTATTAGACTTAGAAACTTAGAAGGTGAGTAAAAAAGTGCATAAGGAGTACGATAGAATAAAAAATAAAAGTAAGATCTGATTATTAGCTCGAAAATTTTCATCTGAGTGTTGTAAAAAATTCATACAAGCTAATTTATTGCCCACTGAAGTGCAACTACAGAGTTAAAATTTGACGGGCTGAAAAGACCGTTTTCATTTATAGCCTAAAGCGTGTTTTCTTTTTCGAAATTCCAATTAATACAAATTTTATTTCAATTTTAAATGCTTTTTCGGAATACTTTTTCGCTTTTCTTGTTTTAAATGAAGATTTTTATCCACTATTGTAGAAAAATATTTATTTCTTACTCACGATCATTTCATGAGCTCGCGAAAGACTGATATCAAAAATGATGAAAATAATGAATAAGTGAAATAATAATAAAAAAACTAAGCGAAAGAGAGTAGATACTGCCGGATTTAAATTTTATCATTCAAAATCGAAATTTTTGAAAATTTAAAAGGCAATATAAGGATATCGTTATCTATTGTGAACAAAGAAAAATTACTTCGCATTTCTTATTTTTTATTGTGTCACTATTCTTACTAAGCTTATTACTCCTATTCATAAGTTTAAATACACAATGACGGCGGAATAAAACTAAATTTGGTAGACTTGTTTATACAACTAAAGATGATGTCTATTTAAATTTCGCGCTTCGTGCATAAGTTTTGCGCTAGTAGCTCCACTGTGAACATACAAATCAGGGTTGCTTTAAACACGCGTTCTACAGTTTGTAAGAGTTATTTTTGGTTAAATTTCGACATAGAGAGTTGATGTTAGTCAAGAATGCCTTTAAGAAGACGAAGAAGCCATTATCAACAGCTCAATGACTTTGAACGTGGTCGTGTAATAGGTCTGCGAGAAGATGGATCTCCTCTCCCCGAAGGACTGTGGAGAAACGTATTCATTGTGCATGAAATTATAACAGTCGTTGAACAGCTAACCCAATTTTGGATTTACGACTACCAATGTTCCTTTTAAGTCTCGTAGCCTTGTAATTTTGAACCAAATCTAGAAGACAATGGAACTTCTGGATCAAGTATTAAGAGAAATTTGCCACCATCGAGGGCTTTTTGATGGAACTAACCCGTATTTGCGTAGCATGGATAGGAAAATCACAGTTGGCCTGACTGCAAGGAGACTCTAACCCATTATCCGTCTACTACTGAGGATATTTTGCGTCAGCATTGTGGTCGGTGTGAGCTGGGTGCAGAATTCGTATCTATCAGCCATCGCTGAGATTCGAACCCGGTTCACCTCATTGGAACGCTCTATTCCCGGAGATGAACAACTCGCTGTACATGATTATTGGCAGAAGTGGTCAAGGGAAGGTATTTCTTCAAGAAGATCTGGATGGGCACGCAGCATTACTTAGAGGGAAGGCTGCCATGTAGGGCATATGGTATGGCACACCACACTGCATATGCTTCAGAAATTTGAACTACAGTTGCCACTGCAGTGGCACAACGAATTGTAACAAATCGACAAATTCAAGTACAACTCCGCACGAGACTCCCTGTATCTTACATCCACTTACTCGGAAAGACTGCCGTTTACAACGTGAGTGGTTAGAGCTCACTGCTGGACAAAGTAGAAATCTACTGCGTTTCCTGATGAAATTCGGTTCCGTCTTGGTGCCAGTGATAGCCGTATATTGGTTTGAAGGAGGTCAGGTAAGAGCCGGTTGCCGACCTGTCTCTGACCTAGACACACTGGACCTACGCCTGGACTTATGATCTGGGAAGTAATTTCCCATGACAGCAGGAGCACTCTCTTTGTTATTCCACGTAACTTGACTGCAAATTTGTACTTCAACCTGGTGATTCAACCTGTTCTTTTGCCATTCATGTTCAGCATTCAAGGGTGTATTTTCCAGCAGGATAATTCTCGCTCTTATACTGCTGTTGTAACTCAACAAGCTCTACAGAATGTTGACATGTTTCCTCGGCATGCTAGATCACCAAATCTTTCACCAATCTAGCACGCATGGGACATCACTGGACGACAAATTAAGCGTCATCGACAGCCAACATCAACTATCCCTGCATTTACTGACCAAGTGCAACTGGCATGGAACTCCATCTCACAAAATGATATACGTCATCTGTATGTCACAATGCATGCCCTTTGCACGCTTGCAATCAAAATTCTTATGATTACACCGGTTATTAATATACCAGTATTTCACATTTGAAATGATTTTTTATCTTCATTGCATTAACCTGTGACCTTGAAACTTCAATCAGTTACATATGTTGCTCAGATAAACACATTGTCGAAATTTCATTATTCTACAATAACTTTTTCTTGGAGTTGGGATTTTTTTTACATTAGTGTAGTTTGGCTCTAAGTATGGTTGCTTATTTTTCAAATACAAATATTCGTTCATTTTGTTATGATTAACCTATTAACAAAATATTCTGATATAAGCTTATAATAACTTTATATCTTATAAATAAAAAATGTTTCTTTATCCTTATTTTCTGAAAAATCGACATTTTCTTTTTTAAATGAAATAAAGATGAATGCGAGGTAAAGTGTCGGTAAGTTGAGCGAGCAGGGGGTTATATATTAAAAACAAGCAAATCCACACAGATAAACATTTTGCTGAAAGAAACTACTTAATTTTTGAAATTGACTAGTTTTTTTTCAAGCTAGCTAGTTCTTACTTATTAGTTTAGGGTATGAAAAAAATTTGAATTCTTTAATATTGAAACTAAATATGAGTTTCAGTCAAAGTTACCTGTTATTCTGCCTATTTTATTTAATCTTTCTCCAATCCATCCAGCTATATGAGCACCTAAGCTATGTCCGATGATATGAACGCTTTCATATGCGATGCCTTTATTTTTCTGCAGATAAACATGCAATTAATTTTAAGAATCTAGAATGTAATATAATAAGAATATTTATTTATAACTATAATTTTTTGCAATGTTAATTAAAGTGTCTGTTGTCGTTATACAGATTTTACCTACTGTAAGATTAATTTTAATGTTGCAATTTTAATGTATCACAAAACGCCAACAAGGTTTGTAAAAGATTTGCAAATAAGCCATGCATGATGAAACAATGTTAAATTTAATTATGCTGGTTATGCGCAATGAAGCTTGCATTAAGCTTGCATAAACAGCTTTTTTTATTTCGAGATTAAATCCAAAAACACTGCAAATCATTAGTAAAAAAAATTTGTGTCTTGAGAAGCTTAGCATGCAAAGGAAAAAGAGTTCAAAAACAAGGTTTTCATTAAAAGCTAAAGAATTATGTATTTTTTGCAAAGATTTATGTGTGCCTTTATACTGTCTGTAAAAAAAGAATATTTGCAGTGAAACAAACCTGCTTTGTATAAATAATGACTTACAAGTCAACCTTATAAGTGTCAATCAAAAGAAATCGTAAATACAATGTTTGAAATATAATTATGCGGCATGTAAAAGATCCCTTATTGGCTCCTAGCTAAATTAAATTCCTAGTGCACTTTAGCATCCAAATAGAGTCTCGGTGCTGCCATCTAGTGTGGCAGAAACTAGACGTCCAAATTAACATGGCCAACGGTATCTCACCCATTGTGGTGGTCCTGAAAGAGTGGATGCCATTTCTGGAGAACGCACTAGGTCTGCTCAGCGGGAAGACTGATTGTGCAGCTCATAGGAAATTAAAAAAAATGTTTGAAATAAGGTTGTTTATTATGTGCTTGTTATGAGTTGTGCCCTTTGAACCATGAATATTCTAGTCTAGTACTTAAGAATTTGACTTATCGTTCAGGGCATTTGTTTTGCATAATTCTTTTATTAATAATGTCTGTTTGCGAGTTAATAAAAAATCTTCACACTATTTCATTGTCACCCTAGAAGTTTAATTAAAATTTAGAATGAATTGCTAAATATGCTTAAGTTGTGACTTTTGTACCATGAAGAATCTAGAGTAGTACTTAAAGACTCAATTAATTGTTCAGGGTGTTTGTTTTGCTTGAAAATTGAACGCAGGTTTATATCTGGTCATGTATATTTCATGTATGAAGGCATTCTTAACCACAAATGGCAGTTAGCAAGGTTTAGGACAGAATGGATTAATCCAAGGTTTAAATCCTGGTTTAAACCGTCCTGTCCAAAACCACTTTGTCCAAAACTGTCTTAAACTGTCCAAAACCCTTTTGCTCAAATTATGTCACAATTTTATCAGAACAATATTTAAGAGGTAATATAAACATAGAACTAATAACATATTGATAATTAAATCTACTACAGAATATTTGTTTTCAAAAGTATAATGTTTTATTAATATTGTTTGACTCTTCAATTTAAACATTAAACAAAGGAAGATTAATCAGTAATCAAGTTCAATTGGTCCTCTCATTCAATAGTACATAACTGAAGTTGGACCTTGCCATACAGGTTAAGCTATTAGGGACTAAGTGCTTGGTTAGTCATAAACAGGTTTATTTATCTATAGTACTATTCAAGAATACTGTTATTTCATTCATGTTCAATTCTTTTAGCATAGTGGTGATACATCACCAGTGTCAGTAACTGAAACTGATGTTATGCCCTTCAAAACTGTTAATAAATTTTTCAGTTATTTTGTATTTTCAATTTAAACTAATATATTTATATTTAAAAACAATTTTTTTAAAGCATAGTTGTCTTTTTTATCATCCTGTGATGCGGAAATTATATCATTTTTTGAAAAAAATAACGTGAAAAATAAAAGGTTAATTCTTAAAAAAATTTAGTATTTTTTTAAAAAATTATTTTAAATATTGCATTATTTATCCTTATGCAAAAACATTATTTATCAGCATTAAAAGCATATTTATATTTAAAGGATTAGGTATTCACTTTTGTTGTTCAATGAATTATGGAGCTTAAAAAATTATAAACCTTTTCCTATTATATTATATTATTTTCTTTTGATAAGTAAGAGTAAATTGTATAAAAAATATCAAATATTTATTGATGCATGTAATTATTATGTGTACAATGGTTACACCTATAAAATTTTTACCTTCTACCAAAGTTCAAAGTTTTGGACACTTTTAAACAGTTTAGGACAGTTTTACCCAGTTTAGGACAGTTTTTTCTAGTTTAAGACAGTAAAACCCACGTGTCCTGTCCAAAACCAATTTAGGACGTCCAAAACCCCAACCCTGCCACAAATATTACTTAATTAGTGGTTTTTGATCTAAAATTAATTAGTTTGATATTTTGTAATGTAATTCAAATAAATGGCATAACAAAATAACATTTAAAATGCTTTATGAATTTAAATGACTCACTTTTATAATTTCTAAAAGTTGAGTTACATAAACAGCAACAGCTCTCCCGTTTGCAACAGCTTGTACGTACGGATAATTATCGTCTTTTGTCCAGTCAATTATAATCACATTGTAGGCACTTTCTTTCAGCAATTCATCTTTTATTCTCTGCAAGTCAATAACAAAAAGTGAATTTACAAATAATTAGAAAAGGCTAAAAGAAAATGGGGTAAAGCAAAAATTAAGCAAAAATAAATAGGTATTAATCAATACTACACAAGAATGCAGAAAACTGAAATTCGCATGAGCCAAATTGAAAAAAAAAAAATCATTATTTATTACTTGCCCGTCCCGGCTACTTAACGTTATTATGTCTAGCAAAGCATATTTTTAGCAGTTCAACTAATCAAAATAAAGATTAACTACACTCAGTGATATCCAGCATCAAAACTGATGCTAAGGATTATACTGGGGAGTATTTATACGAATATTTAATCTTGTATGATTCGGGAGGGGGGATTTCAAATCTTTAATTAGTTTTGCTCCTAAAGCTACTGGTATTTTTCTGGAATGACATTTTAAGTCTATTTCTGTCGTAATTTACAGGATTTAAAGCGTTATATATAATAGGGGATCACGTAAATGTTGCGACAAAATTTTAGAGAAACACGGCGCTGCTTCCTTATTACAATTCCTTATTTCCTTCTTACAATTCCTTCTTACTGCTTCCTTAAACAATTCGTAATAGTTAAGAGGCCTCAATGGCGTATGGTAGCATTTCTTGACATTGCTTCGTATGTAATTTTAATACTGATGTGTCTTAACTCTTTGTCTTGAGTTTGACTCTACATTTATGTGTCCCTCTGTTACATGTAGCGTTTTAAACTTGTATATTTCGGCAAAAATTAGACTAAAAATGTGAAACTGATTGCAGATATTAAAATAAATTGTTCCTCAGTGTTATCGATAGCTGTTTACAGATGATATGAAACGGGGGTGCCATCTCCTCTGCAGAGGATCAAATTTGTGATGGTATGTCTTCGGATCATCCGCAGGGATGTTTTCCGTACCGTTGCCAATAGCCTACTAAGTAGCTCTAGTGCGACGTAAATAAACTACAGCTACGAGTTAATAGATAATAATCTATATTGATGATAATGAAATAACTTTTGGTTGAAATTGCAACTTGCACTCGCTGTTTAAATATAGGAATCTTCCACAAATGGTTGATTCTGGAATAACAAGAGACACACATACCTAGACATACGAATTTTTTCTTTTAATATTATAGATATGCTAATAAAATACTACTTTAAATATTCAGAACAAAACTAATGGCTATAACTGTATAGGGAAATAGAATAATCCAAAAATCAAAAATTAACAGTATGGTTGGAAAGCAAATGGCGGGTTACGAGAATGGGTCTAGCTTGTTTTAACTGACGCTGCCTTTTTAAGCAAATTGATTGATTGTAAAAGATTTGGGTATTTTTTTTGAGGGGGGGGATTTTTTTGGGTATTCAAAAACTACCTTTACTAGACCTTCACATAAACACGAGAGAATATCGATCGAATACGATGCGATTTGGATTTCAGATAATTTCTTCAAGAGAGTTACTATGTTCAGTTTAAAATTAAAGCTTTGCTTTGCATTTTTTAAAATTATTTTTATTGAAAAAGAGCTTTGAAAAACCTTTTCAAATGTTTTTAAGGGTCTGATTAGATTTTTATTTTCCTTTCTTCCCTAAACTTCATCTATTATTATCCTCCTTTAGATAAGAAAGGACAGCCTTATGACATATAACACATATCTTGATAAAAGTATCTAGTATTGATATCAAATTTTTTAAAAGCTAATTAATATTTAACAAAAATACTTAATAAAACTTTTTCTAAGTATATTTTATAGGTTGAATATTTATTATTTGATTTCATAGCAAGTAAATAAAAATTTGCGACATTATTTGGTTAAAAAATTGGATATGAAATCGAAGTATTAAAGAAATATTTTTTAAATAAGAAGAGCTGTGTAAAACTTTTATTTTTATTTTCAGACCTTCCTAAAAGTTGTTCCATTTAAAAGTGTTCTCAAAAATTTCTTTATCAAGAAAAATAAGTTAAAAAATACCTTTAGTTTGAACGTCTTAAACCAGAGTAAAGCTCTAATTTTTAACTGAGTTACTAATTGTTAGTTAATTAATTTTAATAAATAGTCTAATTTTTAACTAGACTGACTTTCTGAAGAAGTTGTCTAAAATTCTAAACTTACAATTAGCTTTAATATTTAAAAAATAACTCATAAAACCATCGATTTGGCGATCTTTTTCCATTCTGACGAAACATATTAAACTTTATGTATAATTCTTTTTTTTGCATATTTCAATGAGTCTAAACAATGCAATATTAGAGTAACTTCTCATATAATTAAAAAAAAAATTAGCCACAAACACTTTTCCCTAAACTGAGAGTTTCTCTTTATATTGACACTTTGCTCCATTATAGTCCGTTTACCAAAGGAAATCCTCCAACCACAGAGACTATGGTAGTCTCCTGTTATGGAAATAAGAAAAAGCACATATTAGAGAGGAGTGCTTTCGATACTCTTCTTATCAAACCATATTAAAATTTGCCTAAAATGCTAACTCAACGTTCCTACTTGAAAGAGTTTAACCTCGTACATATAATTATTGATAGTGCTCTAGAACATGGTCCCCAATCTCCAATTCGCGGACCGGTACCGGTCTGTAGTTTAAATGGTACTAGGTAGCCCAAAGAACATTAAATTATTTAAAAAATTTTTCCTGTGGTATATTTCTTTCGGGTTTGTACAACTTTCCAAGAACGAGAGGTGGACTTCACTTGATGTAGCATTAATACAGCGCATTTAATTGTACTTTATTTTAAAGACACATTTAAATACAATTAAATTAAAATTATAAAATCAAAGTAATCTAAAATATAAATATTCAATGCCTTCACCTCATCGATCCGCGGTAAAAATGTCAAACATTGACTGGTCCTCTGTGATGAAAAAGTTGGAGAGCATATTGACCAGTGGCAAGTGCAGTTCTTTAGAAATAGACAAACTATACTCAATAAGAAACTTAACATAACAAAAATAACTATAACGAACTTACAAAAGTTCTGAAAAACAGCACATTAATGGCTTAAAATGCAATTTCATTAGACCACAGAACCCTTGTAAAGCAACCTTAATAATTGGGCGACGCGTCTAATGTTAGGCGACATGGACTATTTGCTAAATTTTAAAACTAAATATATACTTACATAAAACTCCAGAGTGTCATTTAAGGTTGTGTTAAAACCGGGGATGATTAATTTGGTCGGTAAACTTCCATCAAATGGCGATGTTGCTATTGAGTCATTTGTTATTCCAATAAAAAAGCTTTCATTCCGGTTCAGCTGTGTAAACAATAAGTACCGAATGCTCAAGTTACCTTCTGGCACTTTACAACTTGGACGGTATAAGCCGTCGGTAAAGGGAGGGTCGCAACTGAAACATCCGATATCATCAAAACATTTTTCCTCGGATGCAACTGAAAGCATAACTTTTATGAGTTTTTCTATTCTAAAATTATTTATTATTTGATATAATAATATCATAAATGTAATCGCTTACAATTTTTGGGTTTTAGCCAATATAATGAGAAGCCACATGTCTTAAAGGTTCAGAAAAGTTAAGCGTTCTTGTTAAAAAAAGGGCAATTTTCCTGTGTAGATAAAATTTTTGTCTTTTGTTTTGCTATTCGCGATCGCAACGAACTATAGGGGGCGTTGTTGTATGAGACGCATACCTGCGATTTCTATATGAACCGTCATTCAGTTACTCTGGAGACGTCGTTAATGTAGCGTGTAGCATTGCAACGTTCCTTCTTTGATGTGGCTTATTAAATTTAAAAAAGAAAAATGCTTGATCTTCTTTCTTGTACAACCGAAAACAAAATGGTATCTCTTTTTATTAGAGAAGGAACATCCAAAACACATCGGAAAAATATTTGTACATTAACAGAAAAAAATATGTATATTCTTATAAGAGTTAAAACCTAATGCCCGAGAAATAGTATTACTAAATTTAATGATATAACATGAAAGGCCCATTTAAACTTTACATTCTATAGTTTTAAGAATCATATTAGTTCAAAAATTAAAATGAACAAAAAGTATACATAAGCCTCATAATTTTATGAAATTTAATTTTGTAAACAACGTTTTTTGACAACAATTTTTATCAAAAAATTTCAAGTTTCAATAAAAATCATTATTTAGAAACTAAGAAACGTAAAATAAAGAATGCTGACGAAACAAAAACAAAAAAACAATTCTTTTTTGTCGCCATTTTTAGTGCTACGAATATTCGTCTTTGGGATTTGCCAAAAACAAAACAAGATGCAATTTTATTTTTTCAGGAGGGAAATATTTTACCGAAAAAACGAAAATGTACCAATTCCCACAACATAGAAGAGAACCATAGAAGAGAAACATGTAGAGAACCATCATCAAATGAAAAAAAAATATTTACAAGCAAATTTTTTATTGTAAAAATCATTGCACTTACCTGATTTATGATTCCCGGAGAATTCCAAAATGATAAGTTCCTTGTTTGAAAACTTTATTCTCAAATAATAGATACATAGTTTATACCTTCATTACTTTTAGATAACATACTACACAGCAAAATTTTATAATTGATATGAATTTGAATATGTAGCTAAAAACAGAATAGCTGAATTCTAGTTGAACTTATTCTTTCAAAATTAAAAAAAACTTACCAAGAAAACGATTTAAATTAATTAAGAATCAGCACAAATGGCACTATTTCAAGTAACTTGGATAATTTTTTATTGTTTTCCGAATTATATGGATACAGAAATATATACTATTCTATAACGAAGAAGAATATGCTATAACTATTACAATTCTGTATGTTCTGAATTCATATTTATTCACTGGAATGACGAAAGCAATGTTGACTTCACTTTAATTCGTAATGAATTGAAGACAGAAGAAATGCATTTTACCTTAATACACACATCTGTAACAGTATCCGAAATCGGAAGTCATCAGTTGCAAGTTTGTTGATAATAGAAATTAAAAATTATTGAGGAATTTTTCTTCAAATGTTTGGCGTGTTCTGTTCCTGAAAGATTTACTAATATTCTGGAGATTTTTTTCAAGTTCTTCGGCTTTTTCCTTAGGGAAATTTTGTTTCTTATTTGCTGCTAAAAAATGGCGTCTGATTCAGTCAATGACTTTGATGGAACTAAATGAAAACGTGATAAATTAATGTCCGATATTTACAGGCTCCCGCTAGACGGCGTACTCGAGCGTTGCGATCGCGAATATTATTATTATTTGTTATATTGTTATTGTAATGAAATCATGAAAAAAAGATACTAGAATTAGGGTTAACATATAAATGTTAAAATATACAAAATGAAATTATAATTATAAACATATTTTTAGAAACCAAAACTGGGTTAGCAAAAATTTTTTATTTTGATTTCGTTTTTATTTATTAATACTTTTAGTTTCTCTTAAGTATTAATTAATTTTAATTTGTTAATTGCTGCCAGAAAGAAGGAAAATTAAAAATTAATAAGTTATTCCGAAATACCACATGAATTATAGGTATTTTATTTATTTATAAACGAAGAATAATTCTTAGTAACATTGTTTATGCATCTTTTTTGCGGTTTTTAACTAAATGACTCATTTTAGTTTCAGACCTTTTTAGAGCTAAAAGTCATATTGCTTAATTTTTATAATGAATTATCATGATAAGCATAGTAATTGTAGCTTATGTCATTAAGCTTCTTAGAAATATATTCTTTATCTGGAAAATCTATAAAAAAAGTGCCGCTTCAATCCAATGAATCAGAATAAATGTAATTGATTGCTTGTATTGATTTATATTTCCCAATTATTTAGTAAAAGTGTCATATTCTTATAAAGTTTATTCAATATGACTTATTTTCGTTTTAAAAAGTCACCTTATTTAGAGATGAAAAGCGATATTCAGTAAAACTATTAGAAAATGTTGCAATCAACCTGTCGAACATTAACTTTGAATCGAGTATAGTTATTTAGCTAGAAATTTTCAGATTTGGTAAAAATTATAAATGAGTGAGACTAAATTAAAAAGTTTCTCTGATAATTATTATACTCTACGAACAAAATAAGGTGTGATTACAAGATATTATGAACAGCCGTTACAAGTGATCACGATTTACTGTTAACAACTAACTATGAACTATTATTATGAATAATTATAATCTAATAACATTAAGTAACCATAATCAATAATCATGCAATTATCAATAATCATGCTTTACTGCTGAAAATAATCATGATATATTATACAAGTAAGTACAGTACATGTACTATAGTACAGTGTAAATAGACCGATTGTTAGGACACGGATCTTAGTAGATGACTGAAATCTAGCATCACTGGCTGCGTTCAGTGTGCGGATTGGTGACTACGTTTATCAGCCAGCAAAGGGTCCGAGGGTGTGTGGAATCGGTCCTCGTTAAACTGTTTTACCATAAAGTACTCGACTTCACGCGCATATCGTCAGGCTACCAAAGTGGAGGAATCATTCTTAGCTAGAGGATCAAAATTGTGATGATATGTATTCGAATCATCAATAGGGATTTTTCCTAAACTCTAACTCTAGGACTCGCAGCTCTAGTTTGGCGTAAGTAAACTATTATTGCTACTACTATTGCAAATAATCTCGATTACTTACAGGCAAAACATTTTTAATGAACTATAGAAAAAAGAAACCTTATTTCGAAAAAAAAAAAAATTTCTATTAAGCAAATCTTTTACTTACCACCTTGAATTGAATATAAATTATAAATTGTTAAAAGGATCCGTAAAATACTTCTTTTCGAAGGAAACGTAATAAACATACTTGAACTTGATAGATTACGGAGTAATTTATTCAGTGAACATATAAAATGATTTACTTAAATGATTTCAAGAGAGCAGTGTAATTTTCTTCATTTAAGCAACTTGTAAAATTTATGTAAATGACTTGAAAGTGAACATCAATAAGCCTTCAATCTTGGAAAGAACAAGAGGAACAAAAAGAAAGAACAAAGTTTAAATAGTCTGTCACCTTTCACAACAAAGCAATATTTTTCCATACACTGAAAAAATTATCGCTAATTCATGTTTATGGCAGTTAATCACAAAATGTGAAAGTCATGCTTGTAGCGAAAATATTTAAATACTATGCACTATTTAACCAATCAGAACCGTCAATAAATATAACTACCTTTCTGCGTGCCATTATAAAACAGATAAGGAAGACAAAAAGTTATTCTTTAATTTCTATGAATTTGCAAAAATTTTTGCATATGAATTTCTAAACAGTGTTTACGGATGCGTCTGGACGTGAAAATTTTTAGATAATAGCTGAATGATTATAACAAAATTATAATAAATGATAGAGAAAATAATAATAGATATATAAAATTGAATAGTGACAGGGCTAGAAATGAGATATTAGATCTAATTTAGTTTTGAATTAAGATTGTATGAAAATCTACAACATTTTATTTGGATAAGGATTTACAATATGTTTGATTTCACAGCATAAATAAATAAAATAACGTTAAGTTTCAAAAAAAAAATATTGTCAAAACTACCAGAATATGATAAAATATACAGTGCTTCTGGCTCTATGGGAACATTAATAAAAACTCGGTAATTTTTCCAGAAGCGCTTTGGTATTAATTTTGGTAAAATTAACAATAAAATATGGTTTCATAATGTGTGATAAAATTTGGTAAATATTGTAAGATTTGGTTATTTTATACCAAATCTACTACAAATCTTACCCGACATACAAATCTTTTATTCGGTCAAATTTTCTTTTCAGATTTGTACTTTTTATTAAATATAAGGTAATAAAAGCTATAATTTTGAAAACGAAAATTTCTAATAAACTGTTATCATTTGAACAGAAAAATTTTCAAATAAATGGTTTAAATACCATATATTTTGCTTTTATTAACCAAAAGTATAATTTTTTTTACCAGAAATGAACGAGAATATAGTCTGTGCACGAAAATAGTTATCTGCTGTGTAAAACAAATTCCTGATCAAATTCCAGAAAAAATACTGGCACCCTATGGGTGGCATTCGTAAAATTTATTTTTACCCTAAAATTTGATAGCGTAATTTTTACAGTGATATTGGTTTAATTACAGTGATATAGTGGTTTTACAGTAAGTATTAATGTAAAAATTATGGCATAACATATTATTTTCCATAAAATTTTACGGTAAGAAGTATGGTAGCGGCGTCACTTTTGATTGTAATTTGATCCGGAATTCTTCCCAACTTAGTTTTAATATTATTAAACAAAAACTTCATAAAACTAAGTACAGAACATAATAATGGTCAATATTTTAACATAAATAGAAGAAAATTTAAATTCATGAAATCTTATAGCATATTGGATCAAGGCAAACTAAGAAAACTCTCACTGAAAATAATTTTACTAATAAAACACCTAATCTAAAAATGCAGATCATTATAGTATTGAAGAGTTAAGACTATATAAGCAGAATTGAGTCCAGTTAACTCATCTAGAGTAGGTTTTAAGACATTCTCCTTCAAAGTTCTTGTTGAAATCTTATTACATTGTGCAATTGCTTTAATATGTTATTCTGTTATAAATATATTCATAAATGAGGCGCAAAAACTTATTTATAAATGAAACTTATTTAAAATGAAAATATGAAGTTATAAAGCTTTATTTGGTGTTTCTTTAAAGTTTTGATTGGAAATTTTTTTTTATTATATCATCAGAATTTAGAAAAAGGTAAAAGTGCTTATTATTTCATAACTGCTTTAATCTGATTAATTATACACATTTTTAACAGAGGGAGATGCTTTTTAAAATTTGCGTCACAACAATTTCGTATTGTTTATGGTTGTTTGATTTAAGAATTATTTTTATAAAGTTGTTTTAAATTTTAACAATTTATGTACCCTCGATTATCAATGTATAGAAAATGGCAAGACTATTAGAAATGAATTAGACAGATATTTGATTAATAATACCCATTACTGTTTATTATTCACTAAAGCTAACAATAAACAATAACATTTATTTTAATATAGTTTGCAATAATGTATTTACTTCTTTTTTTTTCGTCTCAAAATTCGTAATACTCATGTCAATACAAAAGGATTTAATGTTTGAAATATTTAATTTGAGGTTTCAAGAACTTGAAGTAAAATTTCTAACCGACAATAACTTTTATTTTAATATTAAACAATAACTTTTATTTTAATAATGTTTGCAATAATGTATTTACTTCTTTTTTTTCTTCTCAAAATTGGCAATACTCATGTCAATACAATAGGTTTTAATATTTGAAATATTTAATTTGAGGTTTCAAGAACTTAAAGTAAAATTTCAAACCGAGCAATTATTTTGAAACATAGAAAGTATAATTTTTTTTCTTCTAAAACTGAACTATGTAAAATGCGTGTTTACAAGCGTAACAATTATCTACTAAATAAATATTTCAAAACAGATTATATAAGATTTCCAAACTGCATTACATCTCGAACCCTTGACAGAAGCTGTGACAGAAGTTTTATAACAATATATAAAATCTAGCATTCTTTCCTGTTGTGAACAGGAGACCCACATTTGAGTTTACGACCATCAGTGATCAATTCTGTAGTCATGAAATTTTGAATCTAACACAGAAGACAAGGGAACTGCCAGGGACCCATCAAGACAAATTCAGGCCCAAGGCCCACCAAATTTTCCGGGTTCCTTACAAAATATTTTGATATTTAATTACGGAAAGGAAGTCCTAAGAATAAAAAAGAATCCATTGAACTGCATGATTCAGGAGGAACATTCTAAGAAATTTTGAAAGCAGAGAATTGAAGATTATTTTTCTAAGATAAAGTTTACGCAACTATCAAACGTATCAATCTATTGCGTATCAAAGCAAAATATGAAAGAACAAAACAATGTTAAGTCAAAATAAAAATAGTTTGGTGAAAACAAACAATTGAAATCAGTGATTTTTACTATAAAAGTCACTGATTAGCTGAATTACTTTTCATCGTAGGCTGCAATTATTTTTTATTTAGTACTTAAACCAGCACAAAGCTAGCCCACCTTTCATTAGATTTAACGATAAGTTTAGAAGACAAGGTCTAGATTTGAAGAAAAGATTTCCAAGAAAAGTATGCTAAGATTTGAAGAAAATTTGAAATAAAAGAAATTTATTTTTTGAGAAAAACTGTTCTTTCAGTATTTAAAAGAAACAGTAATATTGAAAATTCTTACTAATTTTTGAGGCCCCTCAGAAATTGTGGGCCCTCGACCCATGCCTATAGGGCCTAGGTGATAATCAGGCCATGGAAACTGCCGGATAAAGCTTGGAATAAGCTAGTCTTCGTGGGGAGCATTTTGATGGCACTAACTCCTATTTGTGTTACGTGGAGTGGAAAACCACGAAAATCTCCCACTGTTATCCCGAGTGCAAGGGGGCTCTAACCCATACCCAGTCTGTATGGAGACGACCAGTCTATGTGGATTAGTCTACAATGGAATTTGAATGTATGCTTTAGAATTTGCATTTATTGGTCAAAAGAAATATTTTTAGCCATTTTCATAAAAATATTTCCTGGCATATATGGTTCATTCTATAGAAATATGTGATTTGCTGTCCTATGTTCACAACAATTACGGAAAGAAGCATTTTCATTTGTTTTTATTTCTATTTATTCATTTGTCATCTTCTAAAAATCAAAATGACTTGTATCTTATAGATCTATATATAACTGACATTTGTTCAGATTACATATAAATGCTAGAATTTCATTAGCAGCCACTGACTCTCGCTAGCATTCTTGTCCTTCATGCTTTACTTACTCTGTAAAAAAAATTAAAATTGATTATAAAAATAAATTTTTATGATTAGGTTCGATGACGTAGAAATTTTTTTTTGCATGAAAATCTTATATAATCTTGCTCAGGTGTGTTGAATAATAAAGGAAGTTGAAAATGTTTTATTGCTGTCATTATCTTTATTATACGTTAATTTTAACATTATTGTGCATTTTGTAAGTTTATATTAGATAAGTATTTGCTTAAAATATGCAAAACGTTTACAAAAGGAACAATATTTTGTTTCCCGGAAGGGAAAATAAAAAAAACTGTCCTTACTATCCATCTTAAAATTAATGAACATTTGAATGATAATAAAAGGCAGATAATGGTGATGACTTGACACTTGATACTAGCACTTTGATACAACGTGATTTTTTCTAGTTAACTATCTAAATTTCAATTTGGTAAATTGAGTTGTATATAATATTTTATTTTGGATGCTCAAATGTTGGCAGCTTCTTTTTCAATATTATTGCATATTATTGCATTTCAATATTATTGCTTTTTCAATATTATTGCATTATTGCAATATTATCCCATCTTTTCCAAAAGAATTTTCAAAATTAATTTTTTGGTTAATTTTCTTTCATTTAAAATTAAATATTTTCAATTATTTTAGATCAAAAGTTAAGTTTAATTGAGTCCTTAATTTGAATTTGCGTAAGCATTATACATGTATTTAACATGATTCCAAATTGGAAGAAACCCGTTGTTGTGGTTGTTCCTTATCCTCCAATTGTCTGACGGTGTCAGACAAGATCCAATAGGTTGTTGATCCTCAAAAAGTTGATGACAAGAAGGGGAGTAGCATATAAGTCCTGCTTGGAAAGGCCGAAGCAGTCAAGGATATGTTCGGCAGAGGCCTGCTGGGCTTCGCATTTGGAGCAGACTGCATAGGTCTTTCTTCCTTTAAAGTACGAGAGACTATTGTCCACTTGCCAATCTAGAAATTGCTGCTTGAGACGCTCTATCACCTATATGAACAAGTGAAGAGCCCGGTTCCTTGTCAGCTTACCAGTTATGAGAGGGGGTTGATTTTGAACTGATTCTCTGAGTAGGTAAGGGCTGAGGACGAAGGTGTTGAATGATTACAGCCCTCCTTGGCCAATCGATCCGCTTGCCCATTGCCAAAGATGTCAACGTGGGATGGTAACCACTGAAGATGGATGTCGTGGCACTTCAAAATAAGTTGAAGTTTAAGACGGATGGAGAGGCTTGTTTTGTCTCCAACTTTAGTCCAATTGTGTAGGTGTTAAAGGGAGCTGCGTTTTTCCGACAGGATCCAAAGATCTCCAAAGTCACTCTCGTTGGTTATAGCATCGATGCCCTGTTCAATTGCGATTAATGCGCTTCTAAAGACTGAAGTGTTATCAGGATTACGGAGACAGATGGAGTAATTTTGCCCTGATTTTTCAATGAAGACCAGCTAAGTCTCCCAGTCCACTACCGTCTGTGTAAATTTTTATGGCGTCACTGGGAATGGAAGTAATTCGTTAATTAAAGTAATGAAATTAAAAAATATTTTCCCTGAAATGACATAAAAAACAAGGCTGAAACGAAAAGAAAATATTTTTAAATCACGCACATTTTCACATTCTTCATTCGAAGCTGTTAAGTTATTTTAGGAAGTTTACTCATTTTAAGAAATGGTTCTCAGAAAATAAGAAAAATAACTGATCAGAATCTTTAGTTCTGGAGAATGAATTGCCGAATTTATTATGCATAACAATTATACTATCACCTTATATTAATGACGCTTTAATGTTTGTGTTTTTATGATAGATCTGGAAATATTTTTGCAATAAATTATAACGAATACCGATAAGAAATTTTGAAGGCTCATTATTCAAGCAGGGCACGTTTAGATTCAACGATATTTTCTCACTACTAAAAACAATTCTTAGATATACTTACATTGGTGATTCTGAATTTATTAGCATATCCTGCTTTAAAAGAAATAACAAGTAAAAGAGAATAAATAATTCAAAGCCGGGAAAACTATTCTTTCATCATGATAAGTGGACGAAGGAAAATTTCTAATTATGATCAATTTCTGAAATACTATAAATGAGTTAATTGATTCATGACAAACATTTTAACAGATATGCTGATGGTTATTTTTAGGATACTCCCTTTTTTAGAAATAAAAAATACGGCGTAATGTGTTTTGCTTAGAATTTTTATTTTTGGGACGCTCTCTCTTCTAAAACAATATGTTTATAATGCTTATTCTTGATCAGAAGGAAATAAATTAATATGAAATGATTAATATCACTTTCGTGGAAGTGTAGTTTTGATGGTATACAAAGGACAAAAGTTTTAATAAATTGAAATTGCGGTCGACTTTTTTTTATTTATAAATATAATAGGTTTTGCTTGAACTGTTAGCTTCAAGACTAGGAAACCTTGGACTATCTCGTTAGGAAAAATGTGTCTGGTGTGTTTATTCTTGATTGGATAGAAATGAATAAAATTTAAACTTATTAGTGTCACAAACTCTGGGTTGTAGTTTTGGAGGTTAACAAATTATTCAGGCATAGTTCTGACATATTTCGGCATATTAAACTTTAGATTTAATTTGTTTTGTTTAGAGTCAAAGTTCTGTGCATTTTTTTTTAATTCTTTTGAGTACATCATGAAAATTTACTTCACACGATGCGTTGATGAATTGCAGCCGAGAGGATAGAGTTTCAAATTATCATGTAAACGCTTATGAATTTTAAATAAACTATTTTTTAAAAAAAAAATTACTTCCGCGAATTGATTTTTTCCCCACTTTGAAATTTCTACATTTTTCTTCCTTTTTCCTTACAGTTAAGTCAACAAAATGTTTATCTTAATCAATTTTGTGTAGAAAAAATTCTAAAACTTTCGTACATTACTATCTGGTTAATCAGTTGACATAAAACTCCTGTTTTCCACTTTTTTATTTTTATTTATTTTTTAAGTAGACTTTTGTTTTAGTACTCGTACACAGGAAAAAAATTAAACCTCCAAGGGATTCTATTACGTTACGATTTCTGCCTGTTTTGATGCGAGGATGAAAGTTTGAGTTCCTATCTTACGAAGAACGTAGTTCATTTTGATGCAGAAAAAGATTCAGACAAATATTTACATTTTGGGTACAAAGACGGTCACCAGTGAAGTTTGCTACGTCACAAAAGGAAAAAACTCAGAAGTGTCTTCTGTATCTTAGGGAGAAAATTCGTACAGCTTTAACTGACCTATAACAGTGTTAAAATGAAATCAAATATTTTGATTAAGTATCAGCTAAATTTTTATATGGTAGGCAATTTATTTACGTCGCACTGTAGCTGCACAATGGGCTATTGGCGACGGTCTGGAAAACATCTCTGAAGATGATAAGAAGACATGCTATTGCAATTTGTGAGGCAACATCCGCCACTTAGACATAGATCTGTAGGGGAAGGAAATTTTCTCCAGATCCCTGTACCCATGCTAAATTTTTTATATGAGGGAAAAACAACATAGAATTTAGTAACCTTGTTGCTTCCTCTTACTTTTGATTGGCAAATTTCGCTATATATCTTTCTTACGAAAAATAATTGAGTTAAAAAAGAAGCTTAACTTAATATATATTGTTAATTTAAATTTTTTTAAATGCAATTATTGATTGCAAAACATTTTTACTGTAGAAAATAAAAAGATATTTAAACTATTATGTAAGCTACTTAAACATTTGAATGATAAAATCGAATATTGGAAATTTATTGAATAGCTTGTTTGAAATTGACTGAATATATATATTTTTTTGTGTTTAAAAAAAAAGTACACGTTACATCTGAATTTCGCTTGCACCTTTAACTAACGATTCAGAATTTATTCTGTACAGTGTGCAATCTAAAAAGCTAACAACTTAAATAATTTCTTACCCATTAATCAGATTTTTAAATCTTTAGGACTACACTTTAATGATTCGATGATTTATCCTTAAGTATGACAATTAATAAGATGATATTTCAAGTTACGTCAAATCTCCCTCAAAACCAGGGTTCGCCAAGTGGGCCCACTTTGAAAAAACCCGCCCGGGTTTTATTGGGTGGGCCCACCTTGAAAAAACCTACTTGAAAAGATAAGTGGGTTTTTTCAAAAAATAAGTTTTCATTTAAATTTATTGATGCACATTTAATTTTATATAATTTATTGTGCAACATAAATTTGTCAAATAGAGTTGCATGATTTATATGATTGAGTTTTAAGTATTTGTAAAGTAAAAGAAACTCTTTAGGACTATATTTTAATGATTCGATGATTTATCCTTAAGTATGGCAATTAATAAGATGATATTTCAAGTTACGTCAAATCTCCCTCAAAACCAGGGTTCGCCAAGTGGGCCCACTTTGAAAAAACCCGCCCGGGTTTTATTGGGTGGGCCCACCTTGAAAAAACCTACTTGAAAAGATAAGTGGGTTTTTTCAAAAAATAAGTTTTCATTTAAATTTATTGATGCACATTTAATTTTATATAATTTATTGTGCAACATAAATTTGTCAAATAGAGTTGCATAATTTATATGATTGAGTTTTAAGTATTTGTAAAGTAAAAGAAACTCTTTAGGACTATATTTTAATGATTCGATGATTTATCCTTAAGTATGGCAATTAATAAGATGATATTTCAAGTTACGTCAAATCTCCCTCAAAACCAGGGTTCGCCAAGTGGGCCCACTTTGAAAAAACCCGCCCGGGTTTTATTGGGTGGGTCCACCTTGAAAAAACCCACTTGGAAAGATAAGTGGGTTTTTTCAATAAAAAGTTTTCATTTAAATTTATTGATGCACATTTAATTTTATATAATTTATTGTGCAACATAAATTTGTCAAATAGAGTTGCATGATTTATATGATTAAGTTTTAAGTATTTGTAAAGTAAAAGAAACTCGAATCTGTAATTTTTAAGTACTATTGAAAACTTTAGCTGGGTTTTTTCAGAAAGTAATATTTTAATGAAATTAAATCAAATAAAAATTTAAATAATATAAACTCTAAAGATCAATTTTTCAAATGTAGTTGCATGCTTTATATATTAATAAACAGGTTATTATTATTAATTCATATGTTCAAAAAATTGAAAAGAAATTTTTTTTTTGCTAAGTGATACATTAACAAATTTGAATAGTTTTACTTTCTGGCTTTAAAAAAATGAGCTAAAACTTTTTATGAGAGAACTTTTAAAAATTATTTATCGAAAAATGAAATCATTTTCTTAGGGTTAATTATTTGAAGAAAAAAAATGGCGCAAGTACTCTTTATAATTATACGTAATTTTAATTTCACTTTCTATTATTCTTATTATAAAAATATATAAGACCATTAAATATTTATCTCAGCTTTTTATAAAGGTCAAAAGTCAGATGAAATTTTAGTTTTCACTGATTATAAATATTCACTGATTATAATTTTATAATAGGTATTATATATATGTTTAATAAATATAGTAAATAAATGTGTGTGAAAGCAGAGAGAAAGCGTCATTTAAACTTAATATAAAATACATCTAACAAAATTAAAATAACCTTTTGAATTTATTTCTATTTTTAAGGTTATACAACACATTTTAATAAATAAAAATATTTACCCAGTAAAACTTAAAGTTTATGAGCACTAAATGAAAAAACAAATTTCCCCCCCGGATTTTTTCAAATAAAACCCAATTTTTCCCCGGGTCTTTTCAATAAAACCCAGGCGGGTTGGGTTTTTTCTAAAATACCCAGGTTTTTTCAAACCCAGTTCAAAACACTACCTTCTCTGAAAGCATCTATTTTTAAGAATGAATTTGAATTCTTGACTCAAAGTAGTTTAGCATAAGTCCGGAAAATATGGTAAAACTGTTTTGGAAGGCTATGGGTTGAATTAAATAATATTAATCTTATGCCACTTAGTATTATGATCTCTAACCACTTCAAAGAAATCGGACTCTTAATTTTTTATTTTTTAAGAAAAATTAGGTCCATTCGTACTTTGGAGTAAGTCACTTAATATCATGTAGATTAAGTAGGTGTAAGCATTTTCATACCGAGCAATTCAAGATGTTTCAGACTCTTAGTAAATTAAATAAAAAAACTATAAAATAATAAATAATTATAAAATAATAAATAATTATAAAGTAATAAATAACCGTAAAATATTTTTAGCATGATTTCTTTTTATTTTTTTTATTTCTTCTTATATACACGAGTTTTGGAAAATGGAAGCAAAAAGTTTGTGTTTAGTTTCAAAAGGTCAAAAGATATGGGGAAATAAGGAAAACAATTAACATTAAAATTTTTGGCTGATCTCAAAACGAAGCTATTCGAAAAATATTTTTCATATTTTGACTGTTATCCTGGTCTAATAAGTAAGTGAAAAGAAAACAGAAAGAAAATAAATAAGATAAATTAAAAATAAGTAATTAAATGAAAAAAAGATATTTTTATTTATAAAAAGTACATATTTTTATTTAAACTGTTACATCATACTTATTTAAACTGCTACATCACATCTATTTTTAATTGCATATTTAATTAAACGCCTCATAGCAGACGGGATTTGTACATTTATAAAAAGGAGAAAAGATGCAACAGAATTTGCATTTTTCGAAACTAGTTCGCTGGGCATAGGCGTTAAAGTTGCCAATGAAAAGACACCGGGAGCATTAAAATTTAATTTCTTTTTTTAAATTATTATTTTTCATTTTTCAGTAATGCCTACTGAAAAAAAACTAAATACATAAATAAAATAATGGGAAATGGATAAGTGCCAAAATTAAAATTCAGAATCCTAAAACTTTACTCTGATTTACAGATAAAAAAATAAAACTGCTTGAATCACCCCTTTTTAAAGTTTGATTTTAGTTGGAGTAAAGCTGAAGCATTTTGTACTTTGTGTTGTGAGATTATTTAATGTTTGTTTTGATTTCATTTTATCCAATAAATATGATACTAACTTTTTTTAAAAAGCATAGATGGCAGCATCAGTTCAGAAAAATATTTTATTTTGCCTGATCTTTCTTATTAATATATGATATTGAAAAACACTGTATTATTTGTTAGCAATGAAATCTCTTAACTAATAATATTCCGAAAAAAGTATGAAAGAGTAAAAAATAACGTTAAACGTTAGCGTTAACGTTGTAGTAATAATAAATAATGAATATATATATATTTGTTTTGAAGTAATTACAAATAAAGATATTTGCTTTGAAGTGATCAAACAATAAATATTGAAATTTCTTTTTCTGATTTTTATATCCTTATAAAGGGTTATAGCTATAAATAAAAAAAAAGGTACAAATTTTTTAGCCTTAATTTTATTCTAAAGAAACTTGAAATCAAGGGAGAATTACAAAAATTTAGACTCCAATAAAGTTTACACTTATGTAATATTTTTAAGTTCATACTTATATAATATCACATAATATTTTCGCTCTATTTTTTTGATCACGAGAGCAGTAAAATATATATTTTTTGTACTTATTATCATTTTGTACTTTTAATTTTTCATTTTCTGAAAAGTTTTACCCTGCAAAAAATGAATGAATGCCATCATGAGCAAAAATTACTAAAATAAATGAATTACTGTCCTTCTAATTAAATGTCAGGAATTTTATCATAAGTAGACTCTCCTTATCGAATTATCCGGACTATATTTTACCAGACTACGGCTACCGCCTATATTTCGGGGGTCAGAAATCCGAATCCGTCGAAAGAATGGTACGTTTGTTTAGAGAAAGTACGTTTTGCGTCTGATTTCCTAACTAATGATATCGTATACACTTATTAAGTAGCATATTTGAGGTCGCCAGATCGAGCCATTAAGATTGAATTCTAGAATGTGAATATCCGATCTTTAGATCAAAAGTTATTGAGGGAGATTGCCTTTTTTTTTTGCGCACTGTACCGTGAGTCATTCTGAAGGGCTATTAATATAAAGATATTATTCATCTATTTAGATATAATTTCAATGATTCGAGTGACATAATTCAAATACGTTAATTGATTAGTTCTACACATGAAGTCAGTTCTGAAATTGATACAAAACTCTGCACTTTTTCTAAAAAAAAAAAAAAAAAAAAAAAAAAATTCTTCCTGCAATTTGGTTAATTTATTCTTTAAAAAAATGGAACGGATTTTTGCTATTTCGCAAAAAATGGCAATTTGGTAAAAAAATAAACTGAACAAGGAAAAGGTTAAAAATACGCAAACTTATATTTACCATTATTTCTAGAACTATTTACAGAAATCAAAATCATTTAGACTTGTTTAGTGTGTCTACCACTACAAAATTGCAATTCCAATTCACTAGTATATAAGGCATGTTTACTCGGGGTACCTTTTCGTAGATGAAGGTTGACATTGTCGATAACTACTGATCCCCACAATGGTGATCCGGGCGTGATGGGAAAACGCCTACCTTGACAGAAACTCCCTCTTTGACAAATTTGTGCTCGCCTACGTCGATGGATGGTTCATATTGAGCAGTTGACTTGCTACTTGTGACTGTTACAATATTCACCTCACGCTGTTTCTACTCGGTCTCGATCACACACGACGTTGGCCTGTATACACTCCACAGCTAATAGCAACACAGGAGTGACCACGACAGTGAACTTAATACAACTCTCACAATCTGCACTAAAAATTACGGTGATCTTAATACTGCTCTCCCGGCTTCTCACAAAACATCAATGAAACAACTAGTAGTATTCATTCATCGAGTTTCGCAAGAACTATATTCTAAGAAATAAAATTCTGGTGGGGGAGTACTGCAGTGTGTCTACCACTACAAAATTCCAATTCACTAGTATATAAGACATGTTAACTTGATTTTATGTCGGGGTACCTTATCATAGAAAAAAAGTTGATATTGTCGATAACTACTGATCCCCACACTCGTTTCTGAGAATAGTTCGGACAAAAATCATTTTTTGCACTTACTTTCTTTTTTAATAATGACAAAATAAATTGAATTATGACTTCAGTT
Organism: Parasteatoda tepidariorum; assembly: GCF_982258835.1. Lineage (NCBI taxonomy): Eukaryota > Metazoa > Arthropoda > Arachnida > Araneae > Theridiidae > Parasteatoda > Parasteatoda tepidariorum. The sequence goes on from NC_141758.1 coordinate 54,442,076, forward strand.
AAATTTCAACATGTTTTATAAAGTATCTTTCTAGTAACATGGCTTTAAATATTTCATATTATTTTTGATCACCGTGTTCTACTCCAATTAATAAGCCTTCTTCAGCAGTTAAATATGGTTTCTGAGACTCTCACCTTCATAACTTCCCGTCATTACTTCAGCAGGGCATGCCTTGTCTGACACATTTAATCCATCGTGATTAGATTAAGTTCAATTGGCACTAAGTTAATTAATCAGGCAGGAAATTCTTGTCTGATGTCGGATTAATTCCAGGTGTCTGGTAGAAGGTATTTAAATCACGTTTACCAATGCTAATCAATTCTCAGACAGAAATCCACAGTTCAAATAACACGGATCATCACAAAGATGCATGGACTGGAAATATAATGAATACTGAGTTTCGCTCTGGGCTAGTGCAGTATATAAATTCGTTCTACTATATCTGCTGTATAGTATCCGGTGTAATGTTTAGGTATTAAACGCTGTTGTAGCCGATAGCAGGAAATAATTGTTCATAACATATAATATATTAGTATATAATCATTCATTTTATATATAAATATCAATAATTAATTATTCATATCGCATAATATCATCAATAAATAGCTGTTATTCATAATAGACAACAATATTAATAATAACTAGTTAATCAGATTAGATAATGATATCACTAAATAATTATTCTTATTTCAAAATAATAACAATAATAGTTATTCATATTCATAAAATCTATAGACAGTTATTCAAATGGAAAAATATTACTAAGGATTAATTACACTGGGGAACAAAATTTTTGTTGTATTTAAACAAATACTTGATCTTGCTTAATTCCGGTGTGGGGATTTAAAATCTGAGATAAGTTTTGTTCCTAAAGCTACAGATTTTTTTTGTCGAAATGTTAAAGTTTAAAACGTTATATATTTCATGGGGTCACTAAAATATTGTTCGGGAGCATCATCAGAAATAAAATTACATAGGAACCCATGGCCGGAAATTTTTGGTGATTTGAATGCGATTAATGACGCTTTCCTATTATGACCTGTTTAAAACACATGAAGAAAAATCAAAGAGGAAGTGATCCTATCGGTATATGACGATTTTTTTCGCGCATAGGTTCCTATGCAATTTTAATCCTCATTATGTGTTCTAACTCCCCTAGAAATTTTTCGCAACATTTATGCGATCCCTTATTTTATATAACTTTTTTAAACTTGGACATTTTGACAGAAATTAGACTAAAAATGACATTTAGAAAAAATTTGATCTTCAGTGAAATTAGTCATAGTAATATCAATAATCGATATAAACATTAATTAATATAGAAAATAGTTATATATATTGCATAATAATAGTAATAAATAGTTATTCACATGGCAAAATATTATAAAGGATTTATTATTATACATATATTACATAGGAAAATCAAGAAATAGTTATTCATATTACTTAATAATATTAAAAAGCAGTTATTCATAGTAAAGTTTTCGTAACCCTTCGTGTTTACTTTTAAGCAACTCTATTTTAAGCACCTATGATTACAAATGATGCTTGTCTGTAAAATAAGTATAACAGGTGGCAATAATCAAAGCAGTTTTTTTAATTGGTAAGCCATAAATTTCTTATTTACGTAAATTCGATACCAAACATTGGGTTTAAGAAGAACAAAATGTTTTTGTAATGCACTAATGCACTTTCCAATTACTTTCTGAATTACATATTTAGTTATGTTATTGTATTGTATATTAATTGAAATAATTATCATGAAATAATTATTTAATTACATTTATTATTCAGTTTTAAAGTGAACCATATTTAAGTAAAAATTATACATTTTGGAGCTAAAGACTCGAGCTGAGTGAATGAAAGTTCTAAGTGAATCTGAGTGAACTTAAAGTTCTATACGTTGATAAGAGGAAATAAAGAGTGCCAGTGTCAAAATGGAAGTCAACAAATTTCCAACACTCTTACGGCATCATAGCAATCGCACTTTTGGGTTATTTCCTACTAAAAGATGCGTTTTCTAAGGTTCTTTACCGATTATATCGTTGTTAAATGCACTTGGTATCTTTTTCTACTCCAATTCACTCAAAGATATTCACTTAGTTACTCTGTTATCTTCAAAATTAAATAGTTCTCTAAATAAATTAACGTTATTTAGTTAAATGAAACTACAGATTTTTTCATGAAAAATCTCAATTTTTCAAAAATGTCGCTTCGAACTGTTATCCATCAAGTAATTATATGAATACATTTGGTAGAATTAGATAATTATAACATGATATGATGGCATTGTACAACACTAGATAATGATAGCGTTGCACGATTGAGTTGTATATCATTTAGTAATTATCGTAATATACGATTGCATTGTACACTGTAAAAACTTCCGGATCAAATTACCGTAAACCGGGGCGAGTCTACCCATCCAGGGGCGAGTTTACCCATTTTAGTTTTATTTAATTTTCACTATTTTAAAGTGCAAATAAGAAAATTTTTACCGACGGAGGACTTAGTTCAGACTCTAAGGAAGATGACGCTGTAGTAGTTTGATCCGTTTTTATTTATTTGGTGTCTTTTTAACCGACCTGTTCAAACGTCTTTTGAGAGATTTGTATTGAAAATCAGCAAACTTTTAGTTGGTGCTCCGTAAGTATATTATTATTATTACTATTTTCACTTTGGTTAAGTGATAAACTTATCTAAGAATAAGATTACATTAATTTTATATGAAAAAAACAACAAAAAGAATGTAAGTTTTGCTGTTGTAAACAAAAAGCCAGAATTCGCGGGGCGAGTCTACCCATTCGTATTTAGTTTTAATAAAGCATAATAATATAATTTAGAATTTTGATTATATTAAAATTAAGTCATTTTAAATGAATTTGAGTATATTATTTTAATTCTGCATTGATAAATTTATCATTAATAAGAAAATTTATAGGTTAAATATAAATGTAAATATAAAATATGTTTATTTTACCTATTTTTTCAATTTTTATATTACAAAATTAACTTTTTTTATTTAATGCAAGTTAAATAAATTATTATTTATAAATTATTATTACCTCCCAAAAGAATGGGAAAAGGATTTTTCATGATTCCCAATGTTTGAATTTCGATTTTGCTAATAATCTTTAATTATTATTATTTATTAATTATTTAATTGTAAATTTATATCAATTTTAATTTATTTTTTATCAACAATAATCAGAAAAAAATGTTATTTTATAATGTTAATGATTATAAAAACAAAACTGTGATCAAAATGTGATAATCGATCAAATACTCAATTTGTGTTATTTTATGAATAAAAAAATGGAATATATAATAAAGTTATGAATTTTACTTCATAAATATCCTATATAGTAACTAAAATGACAATTGAATAGTAAAATTTGATTATTTACAATGTTAACATTCATTTTAGTAGAATGGGTAGACTCGCCCCATACGAGAGATTTGTCAGCAGTTCTATAAAAATATACAGTAACAGCGTAACTGTTAATATTTTCTAAAATCGATTTCACAGCTTTAAAGAGGGATAAATAGCAATTCCGAAACACCTATTAAAAGCCTTTTTTCTTTAATATTTACAAAAGTTTGACCACTTGAAAGTTGACAAAATGAAAAAATGGGTAGACTCGCCCCGGTTTACGGTATGCTTAAAAAGTGCTGGCACCCAGGGTACATCATATGTAAAATTTATTTCTGCCTTAAAGTTCATTTTTCTGTAAAATATTATACCATAGTTTTTGCATTACGATTTTTTTTAATTTACAGGGACTCAGAGTTTGTACACTGTTATATTACTGTAAAGATTTCTATTTATAAATTTTTTTGTTCCGTTAAATTTTACAGTAAAAATTATCGGTATCCTAAATGCTGGTACTTTTTAACGGGATTTCTAACGCAACGTAAACGGTACTTTTCAACGTTACAGTTTAAATCATTAGGTTATTACAGCATTGTATGGTTTTTAAACTTAATAACAAAGTTTTGAGTTGTACTTCCAACTTAAAGCATTAACCAATTATGGTATTGTAGTATTTTTTAATGACTTGTTGAATATCATTTTAATTCTAACTAATAGAAACAACCCATATAACATCGCATGTTTATAGACAACACATTTGCATTTGATCAGCTTTTAATGCTTTCAATATAGGCTGACGAGAAGCATATAGCACTGGCTAAGCTTTTGCAGTAACGTGTTTTTTCTTCTCTAATTTAATGTTTGAACTGGCTTTTTATAAGAAATATTACTTTTAGAAGGTATGAATTTATTTTAAAAAATTTATTTGCATATTTAGGGAATACTAGCTGAACACTAAACTAAGAATACACTGAACACTAAACTAGGAATACTAGCTGAACACTAGAATAACTAAAACAGAATGTTTGTAGATGAAATTAATCGCAGTGTTTGTAGAGTATGTGATTTAGATACATTTTACCCAAGTGAAAGCAATGTACTGAATGAGATTTGCTGATTATAATTCTGTTGAGTAAAATAAAAGTAAATAATGATAAATATGTAATAATATATAGGATAAAATAATGAGGATATTAAGTAATAATCTAGTATATACATACATTAAATAACGATTGCATAAATAAGACGCAAATATTTATTCCAAGAAACAAAGATTTGATCCAAACAAAGAAGACGATTAAACGCAAGGATTTAATTCAAGCATCAAGTTCTATCACGTCCAGGGAATTCTGAAAAATATTAAAATAATTTTATTACAGAGAAATGTTAAGAAAACATGTTTAAAGCATGTCGAAAGCCTGTTTAAGTTTTTTTCGCAAATAAAAAGTTACTGAAAATAAAATTAACTATTTTAAGAGTTTGATAAACACAGAATTGCAGTTCTTGCAAAATTGTATACCATTACAAAACGCATTTATTGATCATTGTCGAAATATTGATAGTTATTTTAAATCGAAACTAATCAAAAACATATCTAAAACCCGTTATGAGTTTTATTGGAAAATGATAGTTCATATTCAGCTTAGATCTCTCAATGATTAAGTTCAGGTGTTTGTCTTTATGAAAAGTCCATATCATTTTATGCGGTATTTATTTGACCTGATTTAATAATATTGAGTTGATGATCTCTAGACACGTCTAGACATGATATTTAAAATTTAACTAGAAAGCGATGCATTAAAATATAGCATCACAACAACTGGGAAAGTTTTGAAATTTGAAATTACCATTTCAAAATAGTTGTTTTCATGAATAAATAAATAGTTTTTGTTTAAAATTTTACTGAAAATGAAAATTAATTTTCCGTAAAAAATGAAATGTTCTTTAACGATTTGTGAAATCTAATTTGTTTATTTATTTATCATTTATGTAAAAATGTATTAATAAATTTAAATATTTCACATGTAAGTCTACTTGTTTAATTGTTCAGAAAAAGTGTTAGGTACCATATTTAGCATGATATACTATAGGTATATTTTTTTCAAAATATTACGAGTCGAGATTTTTTAAACATTCCTAAGCTCTAATTAATTGTAATGCACCTTAGGTTTCGAAGTTTTTCTTGTCTTGAAGGAAGCAATTAACCCCGCCATGAATGTATGATATTTTTTAGTCACGCAAAGAAGACATCCTTCATAACATAATTTAGCATACACGTAAAAATTCGTCTGAAATCATCTCTTTATTAAACCAATCTCTATTTGTAACAATCACAGTCGTCTATACATAATTTTAGATGAGTTTGCTCTAAGTTATGGTATTCCCATTGCATTAATTCATTTCTCACAGCTGAGTTTTGCTGACAATATTAATATGTCATACGTGAGAATTCACGTGTTCAAATGATTCAACTAATATCAAAAATGTGTTGCATGATGTAATACAGCATTTCAAAATTTTGCTTCAGGAAATCGTGTCGAAATTATAATTTGTTTTCTTTCTACGAATAATATTTGATACATAAATGAATAGAACCAATTAAAAAAGAAACAAGAACTGCATTAGACTGCAGTAATATTTATGCTTTTGGAGAAAAGTGAAAAAATAAATGCTCTGGGCGGCGTCTAATTAGAAATATCGGAGTAAATGATTAAATAACTATTTATTTTATTGTTGTTTTACCATAGTCAAACAAAACAGCTAGATTACCATAAATAGGATGACATTCAAACTGTTAACTGTGAAAAAACCCGTTTATTAACTGTTTTCTCCTAATACGGTTAAACAACTAGAATTTTATGCTCCTCAACTAGGCCCTCCTTATAAAGCCACTTAGTTCTTTGAAGCTGGGTACGTATTATAACCGAGAGGGCAAATTTATCAATTTCATGATCGGGTTTGAGTCCTGGCGTTGACACCGAAATATGTCCTAAATTTCATTCAACGCATGAAAAGTTTCCAGGGTCCTGCACTTTCCCATTTGTGAGCCTGGACTATTACAATTAGATACCTTCATTCAAGCATAGATGGAAGCACCTGAAGGTTTCAGAGCACCAAAAAGTCAGTATATCCCCTCTCTTACGATATATGAAACAACCAGTTAATTAAGTCATATTCCACGGTTTGTTTGATGAAATACAACTCAACCAGAGCTCCAATGCCCATTATTTAACGAAAAATCTAGATTCAAATTCCAAATTTTTTTTTTCCATACGGTTTTGAAACCATGCTAGTTGGTTAAAAAACAGTATAGTTTTGTGCTCGTGGTTTTTTTAATCATAGTACGTAAACGGCTTCTTAACCGTTGAGCTTGACTGCTTCCGATGATTTTACCATTACTTTAGTATTGAAATTTTAACAGTGTTGTGTGCTTTCAAAATATAATTTTTTATGGTCACTTTTGTTCTGCCTACATAACGAGATATTTATACTGTAGTGTTATAGAAAAAACCAACATAAATGAAAAAAAAGTGATTTTTATACACATGGCATTTTTTGGCAACTATTAGAAAGGAACACTACAGGTATTGGTAAATAAATTCTCAATTTTAAATTAAGAAAACCTGTGTTTTCTATCAAAATTACTCTTGTTTCAGAGTTTGAAAAAAACACTCTAAAAAGCGATTATCCATGAAAAACAAAGGAAACACTGTACAAATTATCTACTCATAAGAGAAAATGAAAAACATTGTACTCAGCTTTCATCCTTACAAAGAAAATTAAGAGGATTAAAACTTTTCATGAAGTGATACTTAACAAAGGATTAGATTGGAGAATAGAATACATGAGGCAGAATCTAAATTTTCAACCTAATTTTTATCAAGACAATTTTTAATAAATTGTTTGCATTGCAAATATGTAAAATTGTTAGTAAATATAGATTTCGATTAACATTAGAGTAATTAGAATTTGTAATTCTATATTATTTAAATAATTATATAATATTTAAATAAATATATATTATTTAACTAAATATATATATTATTTAAATAATTATGTATTATCCAAATAATTATATATTACTAAAATGAATATATATTATTTAAATAATTATATATTACTAGAATACTTATTCAGTAGTTAAATTATTATATATTACTTACATAATTCTATTTGTATATTATGTATTATATTATCTTGCGTTAAAATGTTTTTAATAGTTGTATGGGACAGCAGTGTTGTATTTTTGATCAATTGAAATTTTGTATTTTGAATGCAAAAGATATTAATTTAAAAATCTTAGAAATTACGTGGGAAATATATTACACGATTTGTCCATTAACCCTTTCAGAAACACATATAAGTAAAGAAGCTGTTCTCCCATCAAGACCCAAGGAATCATACGTCATCAAGATCAAGGCCTATATGACTCCAGCGGTTCATAATCACACGGACGTTACCTCAACTTCCTATCCTAGTATTCCCAAGTCAACATTTTTGATGGTTTTCCATTGATGGACCTACATAATATTGATGGTAACAATCAATAATTCCCTCATGAGTCATGATATTTTCTATTGTAACCAACATATGGAACTAAATCACCCCAATGTAGGAATTCGGACTGATTTATGATGATCCAACATAAGAATAGTAGCTGGTTTTGATGATTTTCCATTGATGGATCTGCATAATCTTGATGGTAACAATCAATAATTCCCACGTGAGTCATTATATTTTCGATTGTAACCAACATATGGAACTAAATCACCCCAAAGCAGGAATTTAGACTGATTTATGATGATCCAACATAAGAATAGTAACTGATTTTGATGATTTTCCAATGATGGACCTACATGATCTTGATGGTAACAATCAATAATTCCCTCATGAGTCATTATATTTTCGATTGTAACCAACATATGGAACTAAATCACCCCAATGTAGGAATTCGGACTAATTTATGATGATCCAACATAAGAATAGTAGCTGGTTTTGATGATTTTCCATTGATGGATCTGCATAATCTTGATGGTAACAATCAATAATTCCCACGTGAGTCATTATATTTTCTATTGTAACCAACATATGGAACTAAATCACCCCAATGTAGGAATTCGGACTGATTTATGATGATCCAACATAAGAATAGTAACTGGTTTTGATGATTTTCCATTGATGGACCTACATAATCTTGATGGTAACAATCAATAATTCCCACGTGAGTCATTATATTTTCTATTGTAACCAACATATGGAACTAAATCACCCCAATGTAGGAATTCGGACTGATTTATGATGATCCAACATAAGAATAGTAACTGGTTTTGATGATTTTCCATTGATGGACCTACATAATCTTGATGGTAACAATCAATAATTCCCACGTGAGTCATTATATTTTCTATTGTAACCAACATATGGAACTAAATCACCCCAATGTAGGAATTCGGACTGATTTATGATGATCCAACATAAGAATAGTAGCTGGTTTTGATGATTTTCCATTGATGGATCTGCATAATCTTGATGGTAACCATCAATAATTCCCACGTGAGTCATTATATTTTCTATTGTAACCAACATATGGAACTAAATCACCCCAATGTAGGAATTCGGACTGATTTATGATGATCCAACATAAGAATAGTAACTGGTTTTGATGATTTTCCATTGATGGACCTACATAATCTTGATGGTAACAATCAATAATTCCCACGTGAGTCATTATATTTTCGATTGTAACCAACATATGGAACTAAATCACCCCAATGTAGGAATTCGGACTGATTTATGATGATCCAACATAAGAATAGTAACTGGTTTTGATGATTTTCCATTGATGGACCTACATAATCTTGATGGTAACAATCATTAATTCCCACGTGAGTCATTATATTTTCTATTGTAACCAACATATGGAACTAAATCACCCCAATGTAGGAATTCGGACTGATTTATGATGATCCAACATAAGAATAGTAGCTGGTTTTGATGATTTTCCATTGATGGACCTACATAATCTTGATGGTAACAATCAATAATTCCCACGTGAGTCATTATATTTTCGATTGTAACCAACATATGGAACTAAATAACCCAAATGTAGGAATTCGGACTGATTTATGATGATCCAACATAAGAATAGTAACTGGTTTTGATGATTTTCCATTGATGGACCTACGTAATCTTGATGGTAACAATCAATAATTCCCACGTGAGTCATTATATTTTCTATTGTAACCAACATATGGAACTAATCACCCCAATGTAGGAATTCGGACTGATTTATGATGATCCAACATAAGAATAGTAACTGGTTTTGATGATTTTCCATTGATGGATCTGCATAATCTTGATGGTAACAATCAATAATTCCCACGTGAGTCATTATATTTTCTATTGTAACCAACATATGGAACTAAATCACCCCAATGTAGGAATTCGGACTGATTTATGATGATCCAACATAAGAATAGTAACTGGTTTTGATGATTTTCCATTGATGGACCTACATAATCTTGATGGTAACAATCAATAATTCCCACGTGAGTCATTATATTTTCTATTGTAACCAACATATGGAACTAAATCACCCCAATGTAGGAATTCGGACTGATTTATGATGATCCAACATAAGAATAGTAACTGGTTTTGATGATTTTCCATTGATGGACCTACATAATCTTGATGGTAACAATCAATAATTCCCACGTGAGTCATTATATTTTCTATTGTAACCAACATATGGAACTAAATCACCCCAATGTAGGAATTCGGACTGATTTATGATGATCCAACATAAGAAAAGTAACTGGTTTTGATGATTTTCCATTGATGGACCTACATAATCTTGATGGTAACAATCAATAATTCCCACGTGAGTCATTATATTTTCAATTGTAACCAACATATGGAACTAAATAACCCAAATGTAGGAATTCGGACTGATTTATGATGATCCAACATAAGAATAGTAACTGGTTTTGATGATTTTCCATTGATGGACCTACATAATACTGATGGTAACAATCCATAATTCCCTCATGAGTCATTATATTTTCGATTGTAACCAACATATGGAACTAAATCACCCCAATGTAGGAATTCGGGCTGATTTATGATGATCCAACATAAGAATAGTAACTGGTTTTGATGATTTTCCATTGATGGACCTACATAATATTGATGGTAACAATCAATGATTCCCTCACGAGTCATTATATTTTCAATTGTAACCAACTTATGGAACTAAATCACCCCAATGTAGGAATTCGGACTGATTTATGATGATCGAACATAAGAATAGTAACTGGTTTTGATGATTTTCCATTGATGGACCTACATAATATTGATGGTAACAATCAATAATTCCCTCATGAGTCATTATATTTTCGATTGTAACCAACATATGGAACTAAATCACCCCAATGCAGGAATTTAGACTGATTTATGATGATCCAACATAAGAATAGTAACTGGTTTTGATGATTTTCCAATGATGGACCTACATGATCTTGATGGTAACAATCAATAATTCCCTCATGAGTCATTATATTTTCGATTGTAACCAACATATGGAACTAAATCACCCCAATGTAGGAATTCGGACTGATTTATGATGATCCAACATAAGAATAGTAACTGGCTTTGATGATTTTACATTGATGGACCTACATAATCTTGATGGTAACAATCAATAATTCCCACGTGAGTCATTATATTTTCGATTGTAACCAACATATGGAACTAAATCACCCCAATGTAGGAATTCGGACTGATTTATGATGATCCAGCATAAGAATAGTAACTGGTTTTGATGATTTTCCATTGATGGACCTACATAATCTTGATGGTAACAATCAATAATTCCCACGTGAGTCATTATATTTTCGATTGTAACCAACATATGGAACGAAATAATTCCAATGTAGGAATCCGGACTGATTTATGATGATCCAACATAAGAATAGTAACTGGTTTTGATGATTTTCAATTGATGGACCTACATAATACTGATGGTAACAATCCATAATTCCCTCATGAGTCATTATATTTTCGATTGCAACCAACATATGGAACTAAATCACCCCAATGTAAGAATTCGGGCTGATTTATGATGATCCAACATAAGAATAGTAACTGGTTTTGATGATTTTCCATTGATGGACCTACATAATATTGATGGTAACAATCAATGATTCCCTCACGAGTCATTATATTTTCGATTGTAACCAACATATGGAACTAAATCACCCCAATGTAGGAATTCGGACTGATTTATGATGATCCAACATAAGAATAGTAACTGGTTTTGATGATTTTCCATTGATGGACCTACATAATCTTGATGGTAACAATCAATAATTCCCACGTGAGTCATTATATTTTCGATTGTAACCAACATATGGAACTAAATCACCCCAATGTAGGAATTCGGACTGATTTATGATGATCCAACATAAGAAAAGTAACTGGTTTTGATGATTTTCCATTGATGGACCTACATAATCTTGATGGTAACAATCAATAATTCCCACGTGAGTCATTATATTTTCGATTGTAACCAACATATGGAACTAAATAACCCCAATGTAGGAATCCGGACTGATTTATGATGATCCAACATAAAAATAGTAACTGGTTTTGATGATTTTCCATTGATGGACCTACATAATACTGATGGTAACAATCCATAATTCCCTCATGAGTCATTATATTATCGATTGCAACCAACATATGGAACTAAATCACCCCAATGTAGGAATTCGGACTGATTTATGATGATCCAACATAAGAATAGTAGCTGGTTTTGATGATTTTCCATTGATGGATCTGCATAATCTTGATGGTAACAATCAATAATTCCCACGTGAGTCATTATATTTTCGATTGTAACCAACATATGGAACTAAATCACCCCAAAGCAGGAATTTAGACTGATTTATGATGATCCAACATAAGAATAGTAACTGGTTTTGATGATTTTCCAATGATGGACCTACATGATCTTGATGGTAACAATCAATAATTCCCTCATGAGTCATTATATTTTCGATTGTAACCAACATATGGAACTAAATCACCCCAATGTAGGAATTCGGACTAATTTATGATGATCCAACATAAGAATAGTAGCTGGTTTTGATGATTTTCCATTGATGGATCTGCATAATCTTGATGGTAACAATCAATAATTCCCACGTGAGTCATTATATTTTCTATTGTAACCAACATATGGAACTAAATCACCCCAATGTAGGAATTCGGACTGATTTATGATGATCCAACATAAGAATAGTAACTGGTTTTGATGATTTTCCATTGATGGACCTACATAATCTTGATGGTAACAATCAATAATTCCCACGTGAGTCATTATATTTTCTATTGTAACCAACATATGGAACTAAATCACCCCAATGTAGGAATTCGGACTGATTTATGATGATCCAACATAAGAATAGTAACTGGTTTTGATGATTTTCCATTGATGGACCTACATAATCTTGATGGTAACAATCAATAATTCCCACGTGAGTCATTATATTTTCTATTGTAACCAACATATGGAACTAAATCACCCCAATGTAGGAATTCGGACTGATTTATGATGATCCAACATAAGAATAGTAGCTGGTTTTGATGATTTTCCATTGATGGATCTGCATAATCTTGATGGTAACCATCAATAATTCCCACGTGAGTCATTATATTTTCTATTGTAACCAACATATGGAACTAAATCACCCCAATGTAGGAATTCGGACTGATTTATGATGATCCAACATAAGAATAGTAACTGGTTTTGATGATTTTCCATTGATGGACCTACATAATCTTGATGGTAACAATCAATAATTCCCACGTGAGTCATTATATTTTCGATTGTAACCAACATATGGAACTAAATCACCCCAATGTAGGAATTCGGACTGATTTATGATGATCCAACATAAGAATAGTAACTGGTTTTGATGATTTTCCATTGATGGACCTACATAATCTTGATGGTAACAATCAATAATTCCCACGTGAGTCATTATATTTTCTATTGTAACCAACATATGGAACTAAATCACCCCAATGTAGGAATTCGGACTGATTTATGATGATCCAACATAAGAATAGTAGCTGGTTTTGATGATTTTCCATTGATGGACCTACATAATCTTGATGGTAACAATCAATAATTCCCACGTGAGTCATTATATTTTCGATTGTAACCAACATATGGAACTAAATAACCCAAATGTAGGAATTCGGACTGATTTATGATGATCCAACATAAGAATAGTAACTGGTTTTGATGATTTTCCATTGATGGACCTACGTAATCTTGATGGTAACAATCAATAATTCCCACGTGAGTCATTATATTTTCTATTGTAACCAACATATGGAACTAATCACCCCAATGTAGGAATTCGGACTGATTTATGATGATCCAACATAAGAATAGTAACTGGTTTTGATGATTTTCCATTGATGGATCTGCATAATCTTGATGGTAACAATCAATAATTCCCACGTGAGTCATTATATTTTCTATTGTAACCAACATATGGAACTAAATCACCCCAATGTAGGAATTCGGACTGATTTATGATGATCCAACATAAGAATAGTAACTGGTTTTGATGATTTTCCATTGATGGACCTACATAATCTTGATGGTAACAATCAATAATTCCCACGTGAGTCATTATATTTTCTATTGTAACCAACATATGGAACTAAATCACCCCAATGTAGGAATTCGGACTGATTTATGATGATCCAACATAAGAATAGTAACTGGTTTTGATGATTTTCCATTGATGGACCTACATAATCTTGATGGTAACAATCAATAATTCCCACGTGAGTCATTATATTTTCTATTGTAACCAACATATGGAACTAAATCACCCCAATGTAGGAATTCGGACTGATTTATGATGATCCAACATAAGAATAGTAGCTGGTTTTGATGATTTTCCATTGATGGATCTGCATAATCTTGATGGTAACAATCAATAATTCCCACGTGAGTCATTATATTTTCGATTGTAACCAACATATGGAACTAAATCACCCCAATGTAGGAATTCGGACTGATTTATGATGATCCAACATAAGAAAAGTAACTGGTTTTGATGATTTTCCATTGATGGACCTACATAATCTTGATGGTAACAATCAATAATTCCCACGTGAGTCATTATATTTTCAATTGTAACCAACATATGGAACTAAATAACCCAAATGTAGGAATTCGGACTGATTTATGATGATCCAACATAAGAATAGTAACTGGTTTTGATGATTTTCCATTGATGGACCTACATAATACTGATGGTAACAATCCATAATTCCCTCATGAGTCATTATATTTTCGATTGTAACCAACATATGGAACTAAATCACCCCAATGTAGGAATTCTTGCTGATTTATGATGATCCAACATAAGAATAGTAACTGGTTTTGATGATTTTCCATTGATGGACCTACATAATATTGATGGTAACAATCAATGATTCCCTCACGAGTCATTATATTTTCAATTGTAACCAACTTATGGAACTAAATCACCCCAATGTAGGAATTCGGACTGATTTATGATGATCGAACATAAGAATAGTAACTGGTTTTGATGATTTTCCATTGATGGACCTACATAATATTGATGGTAACAATCAATAATTCCCTCATGAGTCATTATATTTTCGATTGTAACCAACATATGGAACTAAATCACCCCAATGCAGGAATTTAGACTGATTTATGATGATCCAACATAAGAATAGTAACTGGTTTTGATGATTTTCCAATGATGGACCTACATGATCTTGATGGTAACAATCAATAATTCCCTCATGAGTCATTATATTTTCGATTGTAACCAACATATGGAACTAAATCACCCCAATGTAGGAATTCGGACTGATTTATGATGATCCAACATAAGAATAGTAACTGGCTTTGATGATTTTACATTGATGGACCTACATAATCTTGATGGTAACAATCAATAATTCCCACGTGAGTCATTATATTTTCGATTGTAACCAACATATGGAACTAAATCACCCCAATGTAGGAATTCGGACTGATTTATGATGATCCAGCATAAGAATAGTAACTGGTTTTGATGATTTTCCATTGATGGACCTACATAATCTTGATGGTAACAATCAATAATTCCCACGTGAGTCATTATATTTTCGATTGTAACCATCATATGGAACTAAATAATTCCAATGTAGGAATCCGGACTGATTTATGATGATCCAACATAAGAATAGTAACTGGTTTTGATGATTTTCAATTGATGGACCTACATAATACTGATGGTAACAATCCATAATTCCCTCATGAGTCATTATATTTTCGATTGCAACCAACATATGGAACTAAATCACCCCAATGTAAGAATTCGGGCTGATTTATGATGATCCAACATAAGAATAGTAACTGGTTTTGATGATTTTCCATTGATGGACCTACATAATATTGATGGTAACAATCAATGATTCCCTCACGAGTCATTATATTTTCGATTGTAACCAACATATGGAACTAAATCACCCCAATGTAGGAATTCGGACTGATTTATGATGATCCAACATAAGAATAGTAACTGGTTTTGATGATTTTCCATTGATGGACCTACATAATCTTGATGGTAACAATCAATAATTCCCACGTGAGTCATTATATTTTCGATTGTAACCAACATATGGAACTAAATCACCCCAATGTAGGAATTCGGACTGATTTATGATGATCCAACATAAGAAAAGTAACTGGTTTTGATGATTTTCCATTGATGGACCTACATAATCTTGATGGTAACAATCAATAATTCCCACGTGAGTCATTATATTTTCGATTGTAACCAACATATGGAACTAAATAACCCCAATGTAGGAATCCGGACTGATTTATGATGATCCAACATAAAAATAGTAACTGGTTTTGATGATTTTCCATTGATGGACCTACATAATACTGATGGTAACAATCCATAATTCCCTCATGAGTCATTATATTATCGATTGCAACCAACATATGGAACTAAATCACCCCAATGAAGGAATTCGGGCTGATTTATGATGATCCAACAAAGAATAGTAACTTGTTTTGATGATTTTCCATTGATGGACCTACATAATATTGATGGTAACAATCAATGATTCCCTCACGAGTCATTATATTTTCGATTGTAACCAACATATGGAACTAAATCACCCCAATGTAGGAATTCGGACTGATTTATGATGATCCAACATAAGAATAGTAACTGGTTTTGATGATTTTCCATTGATGGACCTACATAATATTGATGGTAACAATCAATAATTCCCTCATAAGTCATTATATTTTTGATTGTAACTAACATATGGAACTAAA
Organism: Parasteatoda tepidariorum; assembly: GCF_982258835.1. Classification (NCBI taxonomy): domain Eukaryota; kingdom Metazoa; phylum Arthropoda; class Arachnida; order Araneae; family Theridiidae; genus Parasteatoda; species Parasteatoda tepidariorum. Next base: position 54,458,845 of record NC_141758.1, read on the forward strand.
TCACCCCAATGCAGGAATTCAGACTGATTTATGATGATCCAACATAAGAATAGTAACTGGTTTTGATGATTTTCCATTGATGGACCTACATGATCTTGATGGTAACAATCAATAATTCCCTCATGAGTCATTATATTTTCGATTGTAACCAACATATGGAACTAAATCACCCCAATGTAGGAATTCGGACTGATTTATGATGATCCAACATAAGAATAGTAACTGGTTTTGATGATTTTCCATTGATGGACCTACATAATCTTGATGGTAACAATCAATAATTCCCTCATGAGTCATTATATTTTCGATTATAACCAACATATAGAACTAAATTATCTCAAGTAGGAATTCGGACTGATTTAAGATGATCCAACATAAGAATAGTAGCTGGTTTTGATGATTTATTCATGTTAAATCATCATACATTTCCATCATAGTTTCTTAAAAATCAAATGTTGGAACGAGCGTGAGCAACCATCAGCCCAGTGTAGGATTTCGGACTGATTTATGATGGTCAAACATAAAAAGAAATTTGTTTTGATGGTATATTCCTAAAAACTAACAAGAATTGCCATTAAACCATAATGGAAATGTATAGTTTTAACCATCGTGGATCATCACGGATCATCATGGATTGTTGGTCGATGAGAATTAAACTTCTTTTGGTGGCTATAACCATCAATAGTATTATTGTAGCATTTTCTACCATGGGATGATGGAAGTTAGTTGGCATAATAAAAACCATGAACGCAAAAAGGAAAATGTTGGATGGAGGTGACCATTAAATAATGTTGGACCACCATGAATCACACTGAAACTAAAATAAACCATCAAAATATTTTAATGGGACCTTCAAAAATTTTGACTTGGGTTGCATCTCGTTTGAGCGCGTATACTCTCGGATCATGTGGGCAAGGGGAAGTGCTTTTCTCCTCTTCCCCAGGCTTTTAACGGGTTGAGATAACTTTTTTATGAAATAATTTTGTCATTTGTTCAAATTTTTTAAGTTTGAAAAATTGGTCTGACGTACTGTATGATGCTGTATCTTGTACCACCATATATTGTACTTTCACTCGTTGGAAGTCTTTTCCGGTATAACGTTTTTTTGGAGTCTTTATTTTTATCTAAACATGTTAGGCCATTGAATTCGGATATTCATTCAAATAAAACTTTGATTTTCTGTTGTCTGAAAATCTTGAAGAATCAAAATATTCATGAAAGTAATATTAAATAATATTTATTGTAATGTTCCAAAAATTCTTAGATTTTGAAAAAATATCCTAATTTTTACTTATTGTGAATGGCGAAATTCACAGAAACATACACACCGAAGAGCCATTACATTATGACCACCCTGCTAATAACATGTAGGGCCACCTTTAGCCCTCAAAACTGCTAGCACCCACCGTGGCAGTGATTCCACAAGGTGCTGATAGGCAGTCTGAGATATCTGGTACCAAGCGCTAGCCAAAGTATCCTGTAATTCCCTCACATTGCGAGGGGGTAGCGTGGCAGCACGAATTTGGTTTTCCAAGTAGAACCACAAATGCTCTATTGGATTAAGGTCAGGTGAATTTTGGGGGCCAAGACATGAATTGAAAGTCACTGGAATGTTCTTCGACGATTCGACCCTTATGACATGCTGCATTATCCTGTTGATAAACACCATCCCCTGCAGGGAAAACTGTTGCCATGAATGGGTGAACCTGATCTGCAATTATGTTCAAGTAGCTTACAGACGTCAGGGATTGTTCTATGAGAATTATGGGTCCTAATATACCCCATGAAAACATTGTTCCTGGGTGAGAGATACTGATGGTAACAATCAATGATTCCCTCATGAGTCATTATATTTTCGATTGCAACCAACATATGGAACTAAATCACCCCAATGTAGGAATTCGGGCTGATTTATGATGATCCAACATAAGAATAGTAACTTGTTTTGATGATTTTCCATTGATGGACCTACATAATATTGATGGTAACAATCAATGATTCCCTCACGAGTCATTATATTTTCGATTGTAACCAACATATGGAACTAAATCACCCCAATGTAGGAATTCGGACTGATTTATGATGATCCAACATAAGAATAGTAACTGGTTTTGATGATTTTCCATTGATGGACCTACATAATATTGATGGTAACAATCAATAATTCCCTCATGAGTCATTATATTTTCGATTGTAACCAACATATGGAACTAAATCACCCCAATGTAGGAATTCGGACTGATTTATGATGATCCAACATAAGAATAGTAACTGGTTTTGATGATTTTCCATTGATGGACCTACATAATCTTGATGGTAACAATCAATAATTCCCTCATGAGTCATTATATTTTCGATTATAACCAACATATAGAACTAAATTATCTCAAGTAGGAATTCGGACTGATTTAAGATGATCCAACATAAGAATAGTAGCTGGTTTTGATGATTTATTCATGTTAAATCATCATACATTTCCATCATAGTTTCTTAAAAATCAAATGTTGGAACGAGCGTGAGCAACCATCAGCCCAGTGTAGGATTTCGGACTGATTTATGATGGTCAAACATAAAAAGAAATTTGTTTTGATGGTATATTCCTAAAAACTAACAAGAATTGCCATTAAACCATAATGGAAATGTATAGTTTTAACCATCGTGGATCATCACGGATCATCATGGATTGTTGGTCGATGAGAATTAAACTTCTTTTGGTGGCTATAACCATCAATAGTATTATTGTAGCATTTTCTACCATGGGATGATGGAAGTTAGTTGGCATAATAAAAACCATGAACGCAAAAAGGAAAATGTTGGATGGAGGTGACCATTAAATAATGTTGGACCACCATGAATCACACTGAAACTAAAATAAACCATCAAAATATTTTAATGGGACCTTCAAAAATTTTGACTTGGGTTGCATCTCGTTTGAGCGCGTATACTCTCGGATCATGTGGGCAAGGGGAAGTGCTTTTCTCCTCTTCCCCAGGCTTTTAACGGGTTGAGATAACTTTTTTATGAAATAATTTTGTCATTTGTTCAAATTTTTTAAGTTTGAAAAATTGGTCTGACGTACTGTATGATGCTGTATCTTGTACCACCATATATTGTACTTTCACTCGTTGGAAGTCTTTTCCGGTATAACGTTTTTTTGGAGTCTTTATTTTTATCTAAACATGTTAGGCCATTGAATTCGGATATTCATTCAAATAAAACTTTGATTTTCTGTTGTCTGAAAATCTTGAAGAATCAAAATATTCATGAAAGTAATATTAAATAATATTTATTGTAATGTTCCAAAAATTCTTAGATTTTGAAAAAATATCCTAATTTTTACTTATTGTGAATGGCGAAATTCACAGAAACATACACACCGAAGAGCCATTACATTATGACCACCCTGCTAATAACATGTAGGGCCACCTTTAGCCCTCAAAACTGCTAGCACCCACCGTGGCAGTGATTCCACAAGGTGCTGATAGGCAGTCTGAGATATCTGGTACCAAGCGCTAGCCAAAGTATCCTGCAATTCCCTCACATTGCGAGGGGGTAGCGTGGCAGCACGAATTTGGTTTTCCAAGTAGAACCACAAATGCTCTATTGGATTAAGGTCAGGTGAATTTTGGGGGCCAAGACATGAATTGAAAGTCACTGGAATGTTCTTCGACGATTCGACCCTTATGACATGCTGCATTATCCTGTTGATAAACACCATCCCCTGCAGGGAAAACTGTTGCCATGAATGGGTGAACCTGATCTGCAATTATGTTCAAGTAGCTTACAGACGTCAGGGATTGTTCTATGAGAATTATGGGTCCTAATATACCCCATGAAAACATTGTTCCTGGGTGAGAGACCATGAAAACCTGGGCGAGCCCATTGTTATAGATGGAGGGGGTCATAATGTAATTGCTCTTCGGTGTATGTGTGCTAAATGGAATTTTTTGCAAACTTCTTGGTATGGTTTAAGGTAAATTGCTAGACTAGTCCAAGTTATAATTGGTTCACATTTTTTTAAAATTTTGTTAGGCGTAGCACTAATAAATTATTTTTCTAAAAAAAAACTTTATCTTAGAGAGAATAGCATTTCGGAACTCATCTACTTTAGTTGTGTTTTCAAGTGTCTAGTCAACATAGTCACTATAGGGTTTTATTTCCAAACTTAACTGATCGAAAAAATTGCTCAGCAGTTAAGAATCAAATTCAGTTATCATGAACATGCCAGGAAAACTTAAACTGGTGAACGAAATGCAAGTAACACCTGTTGTTTCAAGTATCGACTATATATAGTAAATGCAGAAATATGCCTATTACAAAGCATAAGTACTCATTTGACTCCCCCTTGTTAGAAAAAATAAACAAATTTGAAATCCTTTTCCATGATTGTGTAAAAAAGTGACAGCACTCTGTTTTTCGCTTTATTTATCTTTTATAGTAGCAATCTGCACAGCTGTTAACCTTTGAAACTTTTCGAAGAAATGCTTCTGATTTTTTTTCTTTCCCTAAATTCAACTTTTATTTCCAATTTGTACTTTTTACACGTGCAATTTTTTTGTCTCATCTTTTACTCTGCTTTCAAAAAGAATTTTAAAAATAGTTTTTTTTTTTAAATTTCTAACATTATCAACGCCTTCTTCCTTATAGGCAGAAATAAGCAAATCACAACCTCCTTCCCCTTTTATGTGCTTATGTAATATTTGAATAGCCTTTAAAGAACACAAATATTTACACTTCTCCAAAGTATACGTTGTCCAAGGAACAATACTTTCCACCGATTTCGCACTTTTAAGAATATAATAAAAGGATAGTATTATAAAAAAAGCTTTAAAATAGCTTATTTTGAAACAATTACATATGATATTTTTGATATATATATTTTTTTTGTTTAAAAATAATTAAAAATTTCTGTATGTTATTATATATGCTAAAATATAATTTTTGCATTATTACTAATGGCTTCTAAGAAAAATAATTAATAATTATTATAATTTTTAATGAACAAAAAAGTATGGAGCATACAATAGATTAGGATCAAAATAATGCTTTATGAGACATTATGCAAGTTTTAATCAATTTAATAAAGTTTTCTCTACTCTTACCTGTTGGTTTATTTTTAATCGAATTCAAATATCATTACTCGAAATTCTTTATAAACTAAGACTGCCATATGATCTAAGTTGAACTACGTAATGACTCCAAAAATCCTTAAACTTAAAAAAAAATTTGAAATGATCTTTGTAGAATTAGCTGTCTTTGAGTACATTAACCCTCACCATTTATTGCATAATTTTATTATAATTTACCTTTATTTTCAGAACAATTTATAGTATTTTAAAAAACGCGAATAAAAAAATTCCCCCTAAAAATACGTAATTTAACTTTTCTTATACTACAACTAAATCTTTTAAAAGGTTACAGTGTTATACTTCAAAGATATTTACTGATTTGGCAGAGAAATGCAAACAATTCTCTCAGTTAAAATAATTGTTTTGTTTGATAATATTAAATGGGGCTTATTACACATAATTAATATTTTTTTAAATAAAATAACTCATATTTCAAAGTTTTCTACAGTTATTTTAGTCCAACTGTAAAAATTGTTATTTATTTATCTTTTTTTATATTGTAATTTTATCAAGTAGTAATAGCTTAATACTTTAAACTTTTTTACAATCTTTTATTTATGACCATTCATTATTTGAAGTCATCTTATAGCTTTTAAATTTTTAATATATGTGCAGCTAATTCAGTAATAGAAATAAAAAATAAAGCCATAATCAAACAACTCATATATTTTATATTGTAACTCAGTATATTTTAATTACTATTAATTAGTATTTTCCACGGTTATTTCCGTAGCAATAGTATTCCTTGTCAAATTTCTGTACAATCATTTATTCATAGCTATTCATTATCTGATATCGTCAAATAATTATCTAATTTTAAATATCTCTAATGGCTTTTCCCATATAGCCAAAAAACAAACAAACTAAAACCATTATTAAACCCACGCATTTTATATTATAACTTAATACGTTTCAATTACTAATAACTAAATATTCCTTACAATTGTTTCAGTAAAAGAAAAACTTATTCCTTTATTTAATGTACGTCTTTTGTTCCACAACTTGTACTGTTTAAATAAAGCACCGGAAAAACCTGAGAACGAAGAAATAGTTGAAGTTCACCAACGTCTTCATCTTCATTAAATATTTTAATTACAGAACAAAAATCACCACAACGCGATCGTCTGAGTGCTTCCTATACGAATTACAAACGTGGGCAGATGGGGGCGCGCGCTATCCACTTCATCCCCGGTCTGCGCGGCTCCGGTTGCGCCACGGCCGCTCCGGCATCAGCATCCAGCAAGGCAGCCCCTGGAAAACCATGGGAGACATTCTCCCCATCTCTGAACGTCGTCCGTATTTCTCCCATTGAGGAATTTTCCGTTCAGAACTGGGGGGAGCCGGAAGGCTCTGTGAAGTGATTTTAAAAATGCTTATAGTGTGAGATTATTTATTCCAGAAGACCCCCGTATCAGCATCGCAGACGATTAAAGGTAAGGGATCGTTTTTATGTTTACTATTGATGAGGGTAAATGAGGGGTGGTGGTTAGAGAAGAGACGTTGACTCTCAGTGTGGGTGGATGAATGAAATTTCACATCTCTTCGAGAAATTCTCACTAATGTGTTCTGTTGAAATGAGAATGGATTAAATGAGCGATGAAAATTGTTTGAGACTATAGGAATTTTAAATTTCTATTTGGAAAGTCATGTGTGAAGTATAAAGAATATCTTATAATAGATCAACTGAATTAAGATGCTATTAAAATGTAAGTTATTCATATTATTGAGAAAGGAAATGATTCGATTGATATAATAATTTGTATACGCTTTTAAACAGATTTTTTTGGGAAAATTGTTCAATAAGATTCAAAAGATTTTCTTGAAATGGAGACCATTAGATCGGGTATTGTATGTTTGGATATTGAGGATATTGATGTAACTTAATTTCCATTTAATTGCGTTTTAAAATATTTCTACAACAAAAACACTTTCGTGTTCTTTAGATATTAAAAACTAGTTCAATTTATTTTTAAATTTTTTTTCGTGGGACATGAAATCCATTTCCTGGATAAGATTTTACCCAGGGTTAACGGTATTAGTGTTTTTGGAAAGAAACCAGTCTGTTTGCCCCTTACCCTTTACATTTTATAGGAGCATGGGTAAATACTGATATATTTTGTGTAGTTTTTGAAAAAAAATCAATAAAATAAAAAAAACCTAAAAAAATTTATTTTTGAACATTTATAAAAATTTATTTTACATTTTATTTAGTATTTTATTTTTAATTTTGTCTTTAAAAAAAGAAAATATGTGCTTTTCTTAAGACAATAAAATGAATTATCGGTGTACTGGGTTCCGTTTTCGTCAAACACAGTTTGGACCTCCGTTTGATTTCCCGTGCTAAATCTTGCGTATCTGATCTGACTACATCTTCTTCAATCTTGTCTTAATGGTTAGAAATCTTCTCTAATGTAAAATTATCGGGGGTTTCAGAGCAAAAATCGGTTGTGGTCGGGGAGGTGATCGCAACCACCATCTGTCCTCCGTTCTAAATTGTGCTAGTGTAGTACACTCCTGTATCTCCAATAAAGATGACTATTAGAATGTCGTTAATAGCCCTTTAATGTGCAACGTAATCAAAACAACTGGTATCAAAAAGGAATATCGGATTTAATTTAAATTTCCAAATTTAAATAAATTTCCAAAATTAAATTTTCTTGGGTTAGAAATCATCTCAGAGAAAAATTAAATCTCTCTAAATATATTAACTGTACAAAGAAAGTAAAAAATTTAAATGATTTAATCAAAAATCTTAATTTACCTTATAATGAGAAAAAAGTATGGTCGAAATTATCAGATTATGGTAAAACTTACCTTGTTTCTGGCACTATGGCAATACTGAAAATCTCGGTAATTTTTGTGAAGAGATTTGGTTCTGATTTTGGTATAATTAACAATAAAATCTGGTTTTTTAATACGTGATAAAGTTTGGTAAATGTAGAAAATTTGGTAATTTTATCATAAATTCTTAGAGAAATGCATTGAAGACATTTATTAGGTAAATTTACTTTCTAGTTTTAAATTTTTACTAAATGTGTGGTAATAAAAACTGTAATTTTGAAAACCAAAATTTCCGGTAAATCATTATCATATGAACGAACAAATTACTAAATGAATGGTTTAAATATCGTATATTTTCTACTTATTAATCTGAATTATAGTTCCTTTTGCGAGAAATATCATTACAATATAGTGCTGTAATTTTATTATAATTTTTTTTCCGTGTCCTCGTTAAAAATTTATAACAAACAAAATTATGAAATCATGACATGTTAAAAGTGTTTAACAAACCGATTTATAAAATAAATTTTTAATGCGAAGCAAATTACTGTAATCTTTTAATATTAAATTATTTTTAGAGAATTAAATGAGCTTTGATCTTACTTAGGATATAGATTTAAGTCAGTATAATTGCTTTTAGAAATTTTTCCTGCTTTTGTTTAAATAGTTAAAGCGTAAAATTGAATTAAATTGTTTAAAAACTGCCTTATTTGATGAATAGTTGCGCATAGAGAGAGCAATATTAATTTTTAAAAAAAATACTAGTTTGTTAAACTGGAAAAATAATTAAAAGTAGTTTGAAAATAATTGATTTGAAAAGGTTTTCTTTAAACTCATTAGTAAGATCCAGGAAGTAACGAAATTTCTCTATCACTTAACCTAAAATAATTATTGGTTTTTTGGTGTTGCCGTTTCGTCTTAAATGTATAGTAAAATGCAAAAATATAGTTAAAAATTGCTTTAAAATAGCTTTTTTAAATCGATTACTACTACATTCAATCGAAATCGTTAGTTTATTTATTTCGATTGCTTACCTAATTGGAAAAAAGCAAATTAAAAGAATTTTTGAAGAATAGCTTTTGTCAAAATATTGCATATTGTTTGGAGGATTTTCTTGTTATCAAAATATTTATAGAACTTTATAAAAGTTTTATTTTTGTCTTTACAGGAAAGTTTGTTAATTTTTCTATTGGTACTATTTAAGTATTAAAAAAATTAAAATATAGTTAAAGAATTCCTTGAAAGTTGCTTTGCTTAATGATTTATTACTTTTTGGAATAGTACATCCAATTAGGAAAACGTAGGTTTAGTTTGAATAGTAATTTAAGAAAGTAAATAAAAGTAACTTGAAAAAAGTCATTTGAATAGTACAATATAGTACATATAGTACATACAGGAAATATTGGAATTTATTTATGACTCAAACTGAAATACTTTAGATATTTTACTGTTTCAAATACATGGTAAAACGTAGAAATGAATTGGTTAAGAAAAGTTGTTTGAAAATAAATTACTACTTATTTAAAGAGTATTCAATTTAAAAATAAACGTTGGTGTTTTAATCGGAAAAAATATTTAAAAAATTAATTAAAAGACTTCATACACTAAAAGAGTATAAATTTTGAGGAAATATTACTGATTTCTTGGAAGATTCGCTTATTAATGAAATATCATAAAGCATTTTATTTTTGATCCTAACTCAAATATTTTTAAAATTTTTTACTGTTCCTATTTTAAGTAGAAAATGAAGCAGTTAAAATTGCTTTTCTAAATAAATTGTTACTCGTTGCAAAAGTTAAATCAATTTAAGAAAAAAGTAGGATATAATAACACATATTGGCATCATTTGCACCGTCATTGACAGAACGCAGTCATTTTTTGATAATCAGTTAATGATCGTAATATATATTTCCGACATTTACCTGCTGGTGACTGTTAAATGACGGATTTTCATCATGTGGATAGATATGTATTTAGTTGGAATAATAACATTGGAGAACAAATATATTTTTTGTTTTGTTTTCAGTTGCATGAGATTTCTTTTAACAGATCTTTCATGCTTTTGCAACTCTACTTTCAAATCTGTAACCAGTTTCTCTGTCCAAGCTCCAGTTTTTCAAATGGCATTTTTAGTCTAATTTTTTTGTCGAAATGGACAAGTTTAGAAAATTATATGTAACAGAAGGTCGCGTAAATGATCCGACTAACTTCTAGGGAGGTTTAGGGTTCACCATCCGGATTAAAATGGCATAGGGAGTTAGAGCACATCATCAGCATTAAAACTTCAAAGGCAAAACATCAAATTCATCAGCATTAAAACTTCATGGCTAGAAATGTCCTTTTTCCTTATTATAAACTGTTTCTTCATCTGCTTCGAGATTTCTGGGCAAAAGTTCCTATGAAACTTTAATCCTAATGGTGATCTCTAACTCCCTTAGAAAATTGTAGCATCATTCACGCAACCCATTGTTATATATAACGTTTTTAAACCTGTAAATTTAGACATAAAATAAACCAAAAATGTCCTTTAAAAATGTATAACTTTAGGAGCATGAAAAATTTTAAAATGAATCCCCATAATTGAAAATCCCCATATCCGAATTTGGCAAGATTAAGCAGTTATGTAAATGCTACATAAACTTTGTTCCCCAGTTAAATTAAAAACGATGAAAAAAATTTGTGCACCTTGGGACAACAGATTGTTAAAAGAAGTATTTATTTATTAGTGAAAGATTAATTAAAGAGTTTATTTTATTCTTTTGTCATAAGTTGTCACTGAGGCCTAATGTGTTACGCGTTAGATTTCGACAACTCTATAGAATTTTGCTCATAGGGGGAATCTATAAAGATTTACTATAGTTAGTACGGTGTAAAAACTATTTAATTTAAGTTAATTAATTAATAATTTGTGTTAATAATTATAATTAATTACAAATAATTTTTCAGGATTATTTACATTTAATGATTTAATTATAATTAGTTAATTATGATCATATAATTATATAATTATAATTAATTCATTATAACTAATCGTACAGTTTATTTCAACTGTATTTAATTGAATGTTTCCCTTTTGGTTTATTCGTCAAATTATTTTTTCCTAAAAAAAAGTTTAAAATGAATTTAGTCTCAAAAATAATCTGTACTTTTTTAGTTGCAGAAATTTGTAAAATATTGGTTCAAAATTTAAACTAAAAGAATTTCAGCGGAAACGAGATTTTAAACTGAGATTTTGCCGTATAAAACAAAGAAAGAAAAAGAAATTCATACCACTTACCTATTAGAACATATTTTTGTGGATTTCAGAATTGAAACTCACTAAACTATATAATTTCTCCGTTGAAACCAAGTTTTAACTGATTTGCATATGGCATACATCTGGTTTGCATATGGTATACATATGTTACATATGGTAGCAACAGCTGGATGTGTCGATTCAAAAATTAGTTAGAGGCAAATTATTCTACCTTTCGTTCCAAAAGTTTAAATACTTAAACAAGAAAGGGTAAAACATTAATCATCCCTATACTCTAAGCATCTCTTTTAGTTTGTTGTATTTATTTATTTTTTCGTTAAGAGTTGATTAAAATTTTTAAAAAATTAAGTATTTTTCAGAAAAAGAATTTTAACTTTATTTATAAATAAACTGTCAATTTTGTACAGCTTCAATTGAGAAATTTTGCATGTCTCATGAATCTAATATCAAGTTTTAATTTGAATACACGTGTTTTTATATTTAAAATCAATTCATGTTAAGTTTATTGAAAGTTGACCTTTAGAAAAATCGTTAGCATTATTGTATTTTTGAAACTCTTGTTCCTTTGAACCAACACGTCACATCGTGAGTTAACAGTGCTTCGTAAATGTGTTCAAAGGATAAAGAAAATATGTTAGAAACTATTGATTAGTAAACCTTAACATAAAAAGAATTTTTTTGCTTTATCTTGAAAAAAATTTTCAGATAAATTTTAGAACAAATGAAAGTGTTTTATCTAGACGTTAATGAATGTTCGAGCGTGCAGTTTTTGTATTCAGAAAAATTTGTAAATAATTTCGTGTTTGAATATTATTTGATAGGTTTTGATTTAGAATAAAATAATTTATGCTATTTGATGAATATATTAAATATAGTCTTTTGAAAAATGAGTAGTTTAAAATTTTCTTTTCACAATTGATCTGTATTCTGATTAAAGAACACATTTTATTGACGAAATCCATTTAAGAGTGATTTATGTATTTCAGAATGCTTAAAAGTAACAAAAAGTTTCATGATATTCTTATGTCAAAATATTTCCCAATATTCTTAGATTTTTAACAAAATGTTTCGCTTTATTTGATAAAAAAAATCCTAAAAACTGCCTTTGGAGTGGCATAAGCTTGAAGTTTTTTTAATCCATATATTGAGGAGTAATCTAACTGAAAATCAAAATTTTATTCATGACATGTGTTTAAAAGTGATTTATAAATTTTATATGCTTAAAAGTACTAAAAAATATTAGGAATATTTTAACGTTGAACTATATTTTGTTCTACTTTGAATTTAAATAAAATACTTTGTCTCATTTTAAAAAGTTCTTTAAATCATTCCTTAAAGCTCTCTAACCTTCTATTGAAATGTGCTCGCATTCAAAAACCCATTTATTTCATAAACTGTGTTCAAATTTGATTAACATGTTAAAACACATTTAATTTGCTCAAAGGTGAGAGGAAACATTTATTTCAATGTTAAAATATCATTTAATGCACTTTAGTTTTAAACAGAATGCTTATTTTTAATTAAAAATATTCTTCGAAATAATCATTAATTCATTCTATAATAAGTATATTTATATTCTATAATACGTCCATCTGTATTAAGTTTATTGAGATATTGATGATTGTCAAACAACTTTTATTATAATGTATTTTGGCTTAACATAGCTATTATGTATTTTAAAAAGAAAAAATATGCAATTTAAAAACTAAAAAGATTTTTATAAAATACTGAAAAACCACACATTTTGCTTATTTTTTATACGTGATAAAAATTATAAAAATCAGTATAATTGTGTAATTAAATGTCGAAAAACATTCACAAAAATTCAATACAACAAAAAAGAACGTTTGAAAATAAAAAGAAGAACTGTTACATTTACTTAAGTATTGAAAACCAATAACTGAAAACATGAAACTACTTTCCAAAAAGGATTTATTTACTATCAGGCTTATTACAGACATTTTCCTCAAAGAAAAACTTACATTCATATAGTGCTTAAGAGCTATAACATCTAAATCAATTTTAAAAAAATCTCCCATTAATATCTTTTTGATGGCGAACTCCATGGTTATAGGATGCTCATGTATTCAGCCTATAACTATTTATATTTTTATTTCTTTGACATCGTAAGTCAAGCAACGTGAATATAATGAAGTAGCTTATTGAGTAAAATCATTTATTTCTGAATTTGCTTTTTATGTGCTGCGAGCTTTTAAAATTGAAAAAAATCTCTTGGTATTTCAAAAAAGAAAATTGAATTTATCTTTTACTAGGGTTTATTATGATCATCGGATTTAAACTTTAAATTCTGAAGTTATTTTAGGGAAAAATAAAATGCTTTTTGATTTCAATACATTTTTTAAAAAAGCGTGACATGTTGACTCAGTGGTTAACCCTTTCAAGCAGAATTTTCATTAAACATATTTTTTTATACTTTTTTTTAGTGTATTGTATAATTTTAGCTCAAAATAACGTGAAAAATATTATATTTAGTGTTTTATAAATTTATAGTTATGAAATGCAGCATAAAACATCGTTGTCTTTTTCTACGTTAAAGGTAAAATCTTCCGAACATGGTTCACTTCCAAACAATAAATTTTCAAATTTGCACTTATTTAGATCTAAGAGAAACAGTTATTCATCATTGAAATTTCTTTAATTAACAAACCCAATTATTGGTGAATTTTTAAATATGAATTGAATCTTTTTTTTCAAACTACTTTTTTTTAAATTTAATATTTTAGCATAAATGTAATTCCGATAATCTAACATATATGTTTAGTAACTATTAGACTAGAGTTCGTGGGTTCAAACCCCGCCGCCCGAAGACTCCCCGTGTAGTAAAGTGACTGATGCACGTTAAATCTGTAGAATCGCAAAAGTCCTCCATGTTCCCATAACAAATCAATACCTCTGGGGGTACTGGATTGGAGATCGATCGTTCTCTGATTCAGGTCAAAATTACGATCTGTGGATGAATGAATGGATGTATGAATGGGTCCGCCCTATAAACGGGTGAGACGTATGGTGTGTCAGAAGTCGAATTCTTGGCCATAGATGGCGCCACTGGAAAAACAAGAACAATCGCACACCCTCTGCCTAAGCAGACATACGTCAACAACTATTAGACTGTTTTCTATAATTAATAATCGTCAAAATATATTTTTACTTGTAATTAGAGCGTCAGAAAAAATGTATGAAAGGGATGACGACGGTACTATCTGCGTCTAAGGTTAGAGATGTTTTTGTGTCCAAAACTGTGGTTCGATCCTAAGTGATCGCTTGAGAACTACTCTGCTTCATATCAATGGCTATATCCTTCTCTGTGAAGTAAATACGGTTTGAGACAAACACTAAAAACATTGTGATTGTTAATGAAATCGGAGAGAAATCACCATTAAAATTCTGGCTACCATTCAGTCTAATCTTTGATTTCAGCTTTGAATTTCTATTTCAGTCTAATCTTTGATTTAAAAAAAATTAAGATTAAAATAATTAATACATTAATTATAAATGGATTAGCTGTTTATAACTTAAGAAATTGAGTTCCCTTCTCCAGACCATTAAGACAGAAACAGATTATTCATTGCTACTATAAGACAAAGCTCAAAACTACAAAAATAAGTCAAGCTATAGCTGACTCACAGTCACAAGGCCCCGAGTCACGCACAAGAAAAGCACAGTCCAATGGGCAGAAGGGACTACACTGTTAAAATTTTCATTTTGAAATTATGGTAAAATAACTGGCAGCTGTCTGTCCATCTGATTAACCGTAAAGTTTACGGTAAAGAACATTTTTTTACTTTATGGTTTTGAAACCATTAACAAAAAGCATGGTTATAAAACCATGAATACAAAACTATATGGTTTTTTTACCATTTACAACTAGCATTTTTCAAAAACGTAAAAAAAAAATTATTATTTAACTAGACATAGGAGCTCGGCTTTTCGTAAGGTCAAAAAATAAAGTAAATGTAAGAAAAATTCATCATTTCGTTGAAGGGAATATTGTAGTGTCAACACTAGGATTCGAACTCCAATTCTGTCGGTCATGAGATTGACAGGTAAGCCCGCTCGGTTATGATATGCACGCAGTTGCAAAGAACTAAGTAGCTTCAATAGGTTGCTCTAGTTGTTGCGATAAAATTCTGGTTGTTCAATCGTATTAGGGGAAAGCAGTTAATAAACAATTTTTCTCAAACTTAACAGATTGATTACCATTTTATTGATGGTTATTTGACTGTTTTTATTAAATATGGTAAAATAACCATTCAATAAATTGTTATTTAACCTTTTTTTCGGGAAATTTTAAACAGTGTAGGGAGAATTCGAGGATCGAATTCAAAAGTCAAAGGGCACTGGTGTCAAATCATCTGCTGGCGGCTGTATATAATATAAAACCTTCATCAGTATCAGTATTTTATCTTCCTTTTTCGTACTTAACTTACTATGCAACTACAGATATCCTATTTAAATAATTTTATTGTTATTAATAATCGACAAGAGTTATAAAATATTTTAAAAATAGTGATAAACTTGCTCCAGCGTGTATTTAATTAGTCGCGTCATCATTTTAAAATCAAATAGCGTTGTTATTGTCTTAAATGCAATGGAAATTGGGTCAGTAGTTTGACTTGATTTCATTCAGATTAGCACGTACAAACTAAGATACGACGTTGTTTGAAATATCCTGTTTTTAGAAACTAATTTGTACAACGATGTTTTAGCTTCATTGCTTGCATTTTAAGTGTAATAAGAACGCATAATTTTTTTTAAGTAGTTTAATACCCTTTCTTCGTAAGGGGTGAAAAAAAGGAATTAAATAATCAAAATTAGTACAGAACAGCACTTTGAAACATGCATAAAACTGAAAGACAAATACGGACATAATTAATAAAGCTAAAATATTTCAAAATTTTATTTTAATTTCTTTATTATTCGTTACCTTTTCCAATGACTTTACGTCATTAGAATTGACAAATTACACGTTTTTAGATGCTCATATCTGATCAAAATAATGATTACCTGTATTCAATATCTGTTGCTCAAGGCCAACTCATGATATTTTAAATTTACCACAGTTAAGCAATTTTCTACCGTAATTATATCCTCGAGGGGCCGTAATAAGCCTATTTCCACAATATCTGTAAGAAAAATAGTCAGTATTCATGGGGTTTTAATAGCCAATTAATTTAATCATGAAATACTTCTTACCTATATTAGTATAATTGGTACCTATTTAAGCGGCACCAATTATCATATCTGTAGTGAACATTACCAACAATCATTAAGCATCATTGCCGTCAATAATATTATTTTAGTTCTTTACGTTTTCCTAAGAGAATCATAATTATTTAATAATCATAAGAAATTTATAATCACAATTATAAATTTCTTTCTAATACATTGTGTATGCTTTTTATTACAATTAACAATTATTACTAAATTTATTTGAGTATCATTTTCGTCAAACATGGTATGACGATTTTTTCCTTTTTTCTTAAATAAATTTGCTTTATTAATTTTGCTATACCATTGCTTCATTAATTTTGCTTTGCATTATATATTTTTTACTTTCAATAAGTACCTATCATCAAAATTAATTGAACATCCTTGGTGTCAAAACTGACATTTCGATTTTTTAATTTTTCTTCTAAATGGATTAGTATTATTTCTTCATTTTTTTGTTTTATACTACGTAGTTTATTATTTTTATTTCAGTTAGTACATAATACCAAATTTAGTTAAGAATCATTGGCGTCAATTATAGTTTGGTGTCTTTTTTACGCTTTTCTTAAATTAATTAGTACCAATTCTCTATTAAGTTGGTTTGGCACAATAGCTCATTTTTTATTTCAATTAGTTTTAGGGATGGTTAGCTTAGAATAAGTTAAAATGGGTTAGTTTAATTACAAATAATTTAAAAAAAGAATCTCTGCTCTTATTATCACTAAGAAATTCATTTGTTATTTGAGTTTATTTCGAAATAATTAAAAATGATATTTAATAGTCGAACAAAAATATTCGAATGTAAAGAATAGAATATTAAAGCATAGCTCAACGTATAAAAGAGCAAATGATGTAGTTAGCAAAGGCAGACCACCATTTTGGTTCTATGAAAATTAATATTAATAGTATTAAGGCACAGAAGCCATCTTTTATAACTACAAAATTTGAGTTTTTATGCATTAAGTTTCCTAATACTGTAAAATTGGTGTTCAAAAATGACCGACAATATAAATTAAAATTTAAAAAAAAATACAGAAGGAGATATGGGTCTGCTGCGTACTGTTTAAGAGAGTCAGTAATGTATTTCCGTCAAGTTTTAAAATAAGTTACAAATTTTTACAACAGATGACGCTGACAACTGAAAAAACTATATAAGACTTTTTTCTTTCAAAATAATCACTATTTTTAGCTACAACGTGGAGTCAGTAGATAAAATTAATTGATGCATGTGCAAATATATTCCAGATGGAATGGTCTGACATACAACAAAATACCACAAAAAGCATCGTTTCATAGGTTTTTTTTAGTCGGCAGCTACATCTGCTGAAGAACTTAGAAACTAAATTTGAAATCTAGAGGTAGAAAGAGAGCTTCATTAACATAATCCAGCAAACAATACATTTCCATCTCCTACCATTTTTCTTGAATTTATTTTCAAATCTTGGTCATTTTTGTGTCCTTTTGCAAGAGCCTTGTTGGAAAATGATTATGATGATTAATAAATATAATTAATGTATAATATAATAAATATAATCATTAAAAATATAATAATATAATAAAATAATATAATATAATAAATAATATAATATAATAAATAATATAATATAATAAATAATATATAATTATATAAAAATATAATATATCCACGAAATTTCACTTTTTCTCCGAGCCATTACGTTATTATTAAAATAATATTATAATAATATAAAGTTATGAGTTATTCCTTACCTGCCGTGTTAACAAAAATGAGAAGCGTAACGGCCTTGTCACATAGTTGCTAAGGCGACGAATGTAGAGAATGTGACCCAGAAATACCAATTTTAATTACAAGGAGTATAAACTAATGTTAATCAAATTTGCAAAGTTCTTTTTTTAATTGTTTTCTCGTATTTTCAATACCATAGAAAACTTAAATAAACGAGTTATACGTTAAAAAAGATAAAATAAAATGTGTTTCTTTTTTTCGAACAAATAAAATAAATTTTAATGTTTTCTTTAATAACATTTATTCAAATAATGTAATTACCTTTAACAATGAATCATGAATATAATTCTCAAAGCAGTCGAAAATGGTATAAAAAAATTAGATCCGAAATAAAAAAGTAGGGTCATATCCAATAGTTTCAAAAAGGCAAAGTTCAAAACTGGAAACAAGAGTAATAGGAGCATCAGATGGTGGCATTTACATCAGAATAAAAACAAAAATGTCTAAAAGAAACAGTAAAAAGAGAACGCGAATTCCAATTTATTTTCTATGCAAACGATACCGGAAGCAACGAATAGGACAAAAGTGCTATTTATTTCTGCTTTTTGAAAACCAATTGTGACTTTGAAAAAGAATTCTTTTTATTCACCGACACCTGAGATTTAGCAAGGCTTCCCTTGAATTCTCTAAAAGAAGAATGATGGGAAAATGACATTGTTGCCAAAATGGTTTAGGGAAATGAGGGAATTTATTTCAATTTCGATTTTCTGCTTATATTAAAAGTTATTTTACTTTAATTCCCGCTCTGGAGTCAACCAAACTGCTTTGTTTTATTTTTATATGATAAAGATAATAAAAATTTTGCACTCATATTTTTAGCATGAAATATGCTAAAACTACGCTGAAAGAAAAGGTATGGTCAACTCATCAGCATATGATAAAATTTACCTGCTTTCTGGCTTTTTACTATAATACGCCATAATTTTTACCGAAGAGCTTTGATCATGATTTTGTTAAAATTACTAATAAATCATGCTTTTTTAAGATGTGATTAAACTTGGTAATTTTATCGTGATACTTTAAAGCATGAAAAAAACATTTATTCGGTTAAATTTATTTTCCAATTCTGTATTTTTTACTAAATGTGGAGATATAAGAATTGAAGACCAAAATTGACAATAAATCGTTGCCATATGAATGGAAAAATTACCAAATGAATGGTTTAAATACCGTATAATTTGGTTTCATTAGCCAGAGCTATGTCTTATTCTTACCATAAATGTCATTGCCACTCAGTACGATAGTTTTACCAGAATTTCTTTCTCCGTTTAAGCAACTTACAATCTGTTAGGTCATAGTAATAACATAAAAGATGTTTTGGACGCATATTGCATATTAGTTTCTTTACCAGAAAAATATTTCTTTTCGTGAAAATAGTCACATTGCAATAAAAAAAATGGATACGGAAAACTTTATTAAAAAAATCTCAAAAAGGTGGAAATATGAACTCATGACTCAAAAGTATGATTTTTTTTAGACATTTTTGACGAAACCGTTTTCGAGCAAAAGCTGCGAGATAACATTTCTTCAAGTTGAGGAGATTACTATCTTAAATTTTCCAAAGCACACGAATTTCGCCAAAAGAATTAAACCTAATATGTAATCGATCGGCAAAACTGATTGGTAAATATAAAGTAAAATAAAATCATAAAAAATGAAAGCATACTCAGTTATAGTCAGAAGTTGAATCTAAGTCTTCAACGGTTAGTGAACTAAAAGCAGTTCTAAAAAAATGAAATGAGTTTTTAAAATTTAAATTTTTCAAGAAGCATTTTTTTAGATTTGACTTTTGCTTGGATAAAAAAAAAATAGTGTTCAAGTATTGATTATTTATTTTATTAAATATGACAAATCAATGACAAACCTGAAAATTTATTATTTATAAAATTACAAAACTGCAAGAAAAAGAACTATTTTTTCTTTTTCGTCAATGTAAACATGATATTTTATGTCCAAAATTTATTAAATTTCAAGAGCAACTGTTGATGAAAACTCCTTGTATATATTAAACTAACTATGTATCACTTTTTGAAATACTGTTCAAAGGTCCGATCTTTAATTTCAATCACATAAACAATTTTTTATGTCAAATATCATACTAACTATATTTTCCAATAAATTTCTCGAGCAAAGCATACTTTTGTATAGAATACTACTGTTTTTAATAAGACCAGTTTCAAACCAAAGCAAAAATTTACATCTTTCTCCAATTTCAAAAGGCAATAAGAACTCGCCAAATTGCAAGTCAATACTCATAGACCCAGAGACGAATCCTTTGAAGCATCGCCGCAGGGAGCCAAGACAGCTTTTACTAGAGCACTTCAACGATACGGAGCTGTTTGTGCCCCCTTCGATAAAGAAAAATGACTCTTCCAGTATAAACTATTGCGGCGATCGATGAGTCTGTGGGAGCACAGAGAGGCGAGGAAGAAAAAAAAAATAGTTGGAATTAGATGCTCCCGAAGCAACCCTCCCACGCGTCACACCTTTGGCAATGTTCGTTTGCATTCTTTACTTTTATCCAGGTATATTGAAGTTCAGGAATGCGAAAAGAATGGGAGAGGTTTTCGATAAGGCTATAGAAATCCTTAGCCGTGTGATACTAGGGATGTGATGTAACACAAATAGGTAGTAAAGAGTTGTTTCGATATTTTTTTTCCTTCAGAGAATGAAGAAGTGTAACTTGTTTCGCGAAATGAGAAATGCATTTTTGATTTGTTTTTTGAAAAAGAGCTTTGAAGGGACATGTCGAAATTGTCGGATATTTTTGTAACGGATCTGGGTAAAATAACGCCCCTGCAAACTTAAAGTATGTTGCATAAGGCTGAGAGAATTTATTTTCTTCAAACCGGAAATGAAAACTGCTTAACGACACTTTTTGACTGAAGATACATGTTTGAAAAAATGTTAAAAAATTACCACATTTAAAATTAAAAAGAAATCCCAGAGCTGATGGCTTGAAGCAGTTTTTTTATTCGTTTTGAAACATTTGGTTTTACCTATGATAGATATAATAACGAGTTTAATAAAGCGTAGTCTTTCGTTAAATACTTAACTGTTACATTTTGGATAAATATAAAAAAAAATCTGACCTATTTGTGAGCTCTGACAAGTTCTAGTTGATAAAGGTTGATGTGAGCTAAATGGAACAAGTTTAGACAGGAATGTTCATTATCATTCCATATTACACATTAATTAACTTTTTTAAAACAAAAAATCGCGGCATATTTTTAACTGTTGCAAGTTTCATTAATTATCAGAAAACGGATTAGATCTATACAAGCCAGATGGAGCACTTTTAGACATGCATTTTAACTATCATTCCATATTACTGAACTATTAATTTTTAAACGGAGCACCTCGAGATATTTTTAATAGAACCATTTACACTGTTGCATGCTTCATTAGATATCAGAAAAAGGATAAGGTCTATGTAAGTCAGGCGGAGCACGTTTAGACTGGAATGTTCATTATCATTCCATATTATACATTAATTAACTTTTTTAAAACAAAAAATCGCGGCATATTTTTAACTGTTGCAAGTTTCATTAATTATCAGAAAACGGATTAGATCTATACAAGCCAGATGGAGCACTTTTAGACATGCATTTTAACTATCATTCCATATTACTGAACTATTAATTTTTAAACGGAGCACCTCGAGATATTTTTAATAGAACCATTTACACTGTTGCATGCTTCATTAGATATCAGAAAAAGGATAAGGTCTATGTAAGTCAGGCGGAGCACGTTTAGACTGGAATGTTCATTATCATTCCATATTATACATTAATTAACTTTTTTAAAACAAAAAATCGCGGCATATTTTTAACTGTTGCAAGTTTCATTAATTATCAGAAAACGGATTAGATCTATACAAGCCAGATGGAGCACTTTTAGACATGAATTTTAACTATCATTCCATATTACTGAACTATTAATTTTTAAACGGAGCACCTCGAGATATTTTTAATAGAACCATTTACACTGTTGCATGCTTCATTAGATATCAGAAAAAGGATAAGGTCTATGTAAGTCAGGCGGAGCACGTTTAGACTGGAATGTTCATTATCATTCCATATTATACATTAATTAACTTTTTTAAAACAAAAAATCGCGGCATATTTTTAACTGTTGCAAGTTTCATTAATTATCAGAAAACGGATTAGATCTATACAAGCCAGATGGAGCACTTTTAGACATGCATTTTAACTATCATTCCATATTACTGAACTATTAATTTTTAAACGGAGCACCTCGAGATATTTTTAATAGAACCATTTACACTGTTGCATGCTTCATTAGATATCAGAAAAAGGATAAGGTCTATGTAAGTCAGGCGGAGCACGTTTAGACTGGAATGTTCATTATCATTCCATATTATACATTAATTAACTTTTTTAAAACAAAAAATCGCGGCATATTTTTAACTGTTGCAAGTTTCATTAATTATCAGAAAACGGATTAGATCTATACAAGCCAGATGGAGCACTTTTAGACATGAATTTTAACTATCATTCCATATTACTGAACTATTAATTTTTAAACGGAGCACCTCGAGATATTTTTAATAGAACCATTTACACTGTTGCATGCTTCATTAGATATCAGAAAAAGGATAAGGTCTATGTAAGTCAGGCGGAGCACGTTTAGACTGGAATGTTCATTATCATTCCATATTATACATTAATTAACTTTTTTAAAACAAAAAATCGCGGCATATTTTTAACTGTTGCAAGTTTCATTAATTATCAGAAAACGGATTAGATCTATACAAGCCAGATGGAGCACTTTTAGACATGAATTTTAACTATCATTCCATATTACTGAACTATTAATTTTTAAACGGAGCACCTCGAGATATTTTTAATAGAACCATTTACACTGTTGCATGCTTCATTAGATATCAGAAAAAGGATAAGGTCTATGTAAGTCAGGCGGAGCACGTTTAGACTGGAATGTTCATTATCATTCCAAACTACACAATATTAATTTTTAAAAGGAGCATCTCGGGATAGTTTTAACAACCTCAACCAACAAAGCACCTCAATATTTCTTTATCTGTTCCATCTCAAAACAAGATATGAAGAAAACAAGTTCCATTTATCCGGTTTCAGTTCTTCAGTTTATGTAATATCAGCGAAAGAATCAGATTGTTGCAAACGTAAGCTGAGTAGGACGATATATGTACTTAGGATGAGGTAGACAAGGTAGATTGGACGTCTTTCAATAGGAGTTCAGTTATCATGCTATATTACATAACCATGAGTTTTTCAAACGGAATTTATGGGAGGATAACTAATTGCTTGTTTTGAACCATATTCTAAATATGTTCAAAAGAATAATTTAGTGGTACTTTAAAAAAGATATCTTATGCTTTTCGATGGATATAGAGTTTTTTAAATAGAATTTTAGGGCCTGAAGGAAAAATAACTTAAGTTTATCTTCCAATTTCTTGTTGCTACATTATAAAAAGGGTAAGAGAAGCATTCAGATCAAAAATTTGTTTAAATTCGTAGATGAATATCACGATTTTAAATAGATTTTTATTACCTGAAACACGAGGTTAATTTTCAGTAATGAAAATTAGTTTTCGATAAAAAGAAAACTATAGGGGATAGTCGGGTAGCCCCGCTCACTTAAGGAGTATTGCTTATATTTCTGTATAATACTAAATAATAATCAACATTTTTGTATGTTTCTATTGTTTTATCATCTAATTAAATAATGTGAAAAGAATAAACAAAAAAAAGAATAGTTAAACTTAAAAAAATAGAAATTTAAAAAAACATGTTTTTCAGCTCTTTTCAAAATGTGTCGGGTAGCCCCGCCCAGTTACAAAAATTGTGTTTTTTGGCTATTTTTTCAGGTGTAAATGAGAATGACCAATGTATTGACAATAGATAAACCTCATTTATCATTTTTATCACAAAATTATTTTATTTATTACATATTTATATACTTTTAGTGAATTCTATCATTTAATAACAACAAATGTCATACTTTTTATCATTATTAATGTATATTAATATATTATAATATTAATATATATTTATATTAAATATTTAACAAAAATAATTTAATTTAAGTAACAATAATTAATAACAATAGTTGTTTTTCAATGTAACTTATTTGGTTCATCTCTTCTTATAAACTTAATATAAAATACTTCTTATAAAATTACAAATTCACTTTGTATTTTGATTGCATTCAAATGCTTCTATAGACTGATTCGTTCACAAATAAGAGAAAATAAATAAGTAAGCAAATAGCTTATCATAATATTTATGATTTCTTGATATTAAATTTAATTTGGATATATCAATTACATTTTAAAAATATTTAATTTTTCATTTTTAAATATATAAATTTATGTTTCATATAATATTAAAACATATATTTGTTGTTAAAAATGCATGTAACATTCAAATTTGACGCAATAAAATAATAATCTTTGCAACCGTACATTTATCGACGAAATAAAATTGGGCGATGATACCCGACATCCATGTGAGTGGGGCTACCCGAAATCCAATTTTTTTGTAAATTTGTAATTACTCGAACAATTTTTTACATACAAACTTCTTTCTTTGTGCAAATTAAACTTAAGACTACATACTTTAAGGCTGTATGTATAGAAAAAATTATTTTTTTAGTATTAAAATGAAGTTTAACCGAAACATTCAACCAATTTTTCTTAATTTCATGACTACTGTATTCAACATATTTTCAAAACTATTGTTTACCATGTTACCAGCTGCATAAATACTTGAAACTTTGAAAATAATCTTTTTTTAATATAACAATTAATGTCTGATGGCCCATTGACTTGAAAAAATATTCTATACATATGAAATTGACAGTGGGCGGGGGTACCCGACTCTCCCCTATATTGTAGACATTTTGAAGAAATTTACAGTAACATTGTTTGGTAGTATACCTGTAGACTTTTTTTAAATCTATTTTTATTGCTTGTTCGAAAAGTATAACACCTCAAAAATATGCAGTCAAAATTTCGAGCTTATATCCCATTCAATCTTTACAAGAACGTTATTATATATTTTAAATTAATTTGTACTTAATAAATGCACATAAGATATTGCACATAATACGACCAATTGCACATAATAAGCGGAATGATATTGTACAATTAAGGTGCTTATGTGCAATTACCGACAATTTTTTCTTAATAAATTGGAATGTTTGGTTTTTCTTATAACCGAATGAGTACTTTTAAGTTTTAGTGTTAAAAGTTAAATAATAAATTAAATTACCTAATCTAATCACTTTAATGGCCATATAATTTCAGAGTAGGGACAGTTTAGTAAATATTAAAGTAAAAAATATTTTGCGCTTTTTATATTATCTATGAATAATGAAATGCATTTATACATATTGCCTCTATTTATAAAACCATTTAAAAATGTATGAAACATGTAAAATAACTTTTAAAGAATTTTAATTTAAAATGTTTACTCTGATAAATGATTGAATAAACTTATCCGAGTAAAAACTCCTTTTATAAATGTGTTTAAACACATTATCTGAATTTAAGGAATAGAAACGATCATATTCCTTTTCTGTTTACTGAAAAACATAATATTCTTATGTTAAAAAAATTAAACAAAACTTCAAAATATGGAAAGTTTATTTAAAAATTGATTAAGAGTTTGAAAACAATTTTTTTAAAAAAAAGTCTGCAAAGTTCTTCCATTTGTAAGAGTAGATATGGTAGAAAATGATAAATAAATTAATGTTTGTAAAACTTTAAATTATGTAATATTAAAAAAAATGTTTCGTTATATTAAATAGAATGTTCTTTCCTGAACGATTTAAAGATGAAAATTAATCTAAAAGATAAGAAAAAAATATACAAAGTACGAAAATTAACTATTAAACTGTTTGCAAGAATATTTAATTAAGCACTTAAATCATATAATGAGAATGTTGTTTAGTAGACTCGACCATGTTTCAAATAATTAACGTATTTAAACTAACATCCTTGAAAATAAGATAAAGGAAAGTAATTAATGTAATTTATTAAATGCCAAGTTCCTTTTTAACCGAATAACTTAAAGTAAAATTAGAAGAAAACGGCTTTTATTTTAAAAGGTTTTTAAATATTATCTCCTTTTCGTCATTCTCTTATGGCGAACTATAAAAATAAGATTTTAGTTAATTTAAAATTTGTTTTCATGAAATTTTCAAATAAACATTTTAACTCATACTGTAAAGACAAAACCCATTAAATATTTATGAAGTTCAACTCATAAAATTCATCACATTTCTGAATTTAATTTCTTTTTCGATGAAAGGTGGTTATTCAGCGAAGAGTTATAAAAAAAATTATAAACTCTTAGAACGTTTTAAGAGCTCGACGCAAGAAATTCTTTGATTTTCAAAAAAAATCACATGTACAATTAGTTATAAACATATAATTTTTATTATCTCAATTAAATACATTCTTCGCGTAAATATGGACAAATATGGACATTTTCAAAAACTTTGACACACATATTTTATTATGAAACAAGTTTTAAAAAATTCGCAATTTTAAAAAATTTGAAAAAATTCGCAAATTATCCGCTTTATTGCTTCTTTATTATGGACTGTGGAAATATAATGTTTTGTAAAAAAGAAAAATTGTATTTAAATACATTTTTTGAGTACTTTTGAACATATGTGATCATTTTCAGAAAATTTGACACAGACAATTTAACATGAAACCAGTTTTATAAGATTCGCTCTTTTCATAAAATTTAAAAAAAATCATAAATTGTCCACTCAATTACTTCTTTACTATGGACAGTGGAAATATTATGTTTTGGTAAAATCAAATCGAATTTAAAACAATTATTTGAGCATTTTTGGACACATATGGGCGTCTTCAGAGAATTTGACTCTCATATTTTAACATGAAACCAGTTTTAAGAGATTCGCTCTTTTCAAAAAATCTAAGGAAATTCACAGTGTCATCTCTATTGCTTGTTTAATATGAAATATCATGTTTTTGTAAAAAAAACCCTATTTAAATGTATTCTTTGAGGAATTATGGACAAATGTGGGCATTTTCAGAAAATTTGACTGATATATTTTAAAATGTAACCAGTTTTAACAGATTCGCTCCTTTCAAAAAATTCAGAAAAAAAAAGAATTCAAAAATGTCCACTCCATTGTTTAGTTAACAGTTCCAATACACAGTTTAGTTACAGTTATATAACAGTTCCAACGCAATGGGCGTTGGAACTGTTATATCATGTTTTACTGGAAAAAAAAATCTCCTTTAAAGACATTTGTTGAGCACTTTTGGACAAATAC
Source organism: Parasteatoda tepidariorum (assembly GCF_982258835.1). Lineage (NCBI taxonomy): Eukaryota > Metazoa > Arthropoda > Arachnida > Araneae > Theridiidae > Parasteatoda > Parasteatoda tepidariorum. The sequence continues at coordinate 54,486,323 of NC_141758.1, forward strand.
GGGCATTTTCCGAAAATTTGACGTTCATACATCAACATAAAACCAGTTTTAAAATATTCGCTCATTTCAAAATTTTTTAAAAAATTAGTCTCTATTGCTTCTTAAAATTGAACTGTGGAAATATCATGTATTGCTGAAAAGAATCTCCTTCAACGACATTCTTTGCTAACTTTTGAACACTTATGGGCATGTTTAGAAAATTTGGCGCACATATTGTAATATGAAACCAGTTTTAGCAGATTCACTCTTCTCAAAAAATTTTAAAAAATTCGCAAAGTGTCCGTTGTATTGCTTCTTCAAGAACTGTGGAAATGTGTTTTGGAAAAAATCAATTTAAATACATTCTTTGAGCAAATTTGGACAAATATGGGCATTTTCAGATAATTCGACACACATATTTTAACATGAAACCAGTTTTAATAGATTCTCTCTTTTCAAAAAATTTAAAAAAATTCACCAAGTATCCGCTCTATTTCTTCTTTAAAATAGACTGTAGAAATATAATATTTTTGTAAAAAAAAAAAGCTTATTTAAATTCGTTTTTACGCAAATTTGGATAAATATGGGCATTTCATAAAATTTTACACATATATTTCAACATGAAATTAGTTTTACGCTATTCGCTCTTTTAAAAAAAATCACAAAATGTCCTCTTTATTGCTTCTCTAATGTGGACTGTGGAAATATCATGTTCTGGTAAAAAAAAAAGATCTCATTAAAAACATTTTGTGAGCACTTTTAGAAAAATATGGGTATTTTCTGAAAATTCGACGCTAATATTTTAACATGAAGCCAGTTTTAAGAGATTCGCTCTTTTCAAAAATTTAAAAAAAAAATCACAATTTTCCCCCTCTATTGCTTCTTTAATATGGGATTGTGGAAATATCTTGTTTTAGAGCCCGGCACGACGCTTGTCTGACGTACGAACACTAAAACGTGCTTGGGGTCCTTATGAACCCCACTAGACTTAATAGTTAAACCTTTTTTCACCATTATATTTGAAAACTAACTCATTATAATTTTAGAATATAAGTTTCTTAAAAATTAGTGACACGCGAAATCTTCAAATACTCACAGTTATCCAAACAATATCACATTTATTATACGTCATATACTCTATTCTGTCTTTTTTTTATATTCTTCAATCCCGCAGTTTTGACATATACTAAGTATGTGTTCTTTGCACAATAATTTTTCACATGTTATACATGCAGTTGATGATTTTTTGTCCTTATTACGTGGCCAAATGGAGCAACGTCCCTTAGATTTCAGAGCCTTCTTATTCTTTCAGATGGTTCATTTTCGTCTTTTTCGTTGTTGCGTGCATCCAGGCATCTCTTTCGGCATTCTTTGGCAAAGGTTTCATAGGAAGGTTATAGAAAGACATAATCTCCGGTTTCCTCCTGTCCTCCGTCGCTGTATCAATTTCATTGTCGTTGTGTATAGAGGAGAGAAGAGCGACACATTTTACTTTTTTGGGACGTATAAAACAGTTGCTATGTCCTTTTATGATCTGAATACAAAAGAATTAACTTCACAACCTTTTGCGACGGTGAATTGTGCAGGTATTTCTTTTTTGTCTCTTCGAAGAGTTCCCCCGAGAGTAATTTTTTCATTCAAGAGATCTTTAATCCGAGGATACTTAGTGCACCAATTATTAGTTGTTAGATTTCTTCCAGTTTTATACAGAGTCACAGTATTGAGTATACAATGACAATATCGTTAGATCGATTACAAGAGCGAAAATGACCTTCAGGTAGATAACTAAGGAAAACTATCGCAAAAAGTTTCAAAAATAACCACTATTTGCAACAATAATGCGGTGCAGCAAATACCTTTTGCGTTTTCAATGAACAGTACCTCCTATAAGTGAACTTTTTTTCTAATTTTGAAATTTGGATTAGGAAAAAGGTTCAGCTTCATTGAGCCGCGTTATTTTTCAATTAATTTTAAAAAGCGTTGGTGAGCTTTGAAATTACCGTTTTGGACATCGTAAGCTTCTTAGGTTGCTAAATTGCCTGGTTGCTCACTAAGTTGCATAACTTTCTAGGTTGCTAACGAGAAGAGTGGATTTTGTAAAAGCTAACAAAAATAATTTTAACCGTCGCGAATTCGGTTAAAACCTTAGTTTCCGGTTACATTCATGCATATATGAGGTAACTCTTTTTAAGCTTTGAATTAGCAACTTCCGTAGCCAAGTCTTCGCTTCTGTAAAAAAGAAAAATCTATCGGCTACAGAAAGTGATACTTATCCAAGCATTTTCAGCGCTTAGGGAGCCAATAAAAATGTTCGTTATAAAAGTAACAAGAAAAAAAGAATTTTTTTCTCCATAATTACGCCAAACTTAGACCAAAATATTTTCTGGAAGCATGCCAAAGAGCCCTATTCAAGTGAAATAAGCGAATCCCTCCACATTAAAGTGGAAGGTTGCTTAAGAAATGGAATTCTTCCCTGGAAAATACCTTTTTCTTAGTATTTTTGTATTTTTGCAAAAGAAACATCATCGAAGTAAGGTACTAAAGTTTTCTCCAAATACTTAGATGCTTTAAACCGTATGCAATTTTCTATTGAAGCGAAAGAATTTTAAACGATTTTTTTTTTCTGTTCAAAATGTTTTTAATGAAACTGAACTTCAGTTTAAGTCTGGAAAACTACTGAATTCAAAATGTTTACTATAACTGTAACTATTCTTGTAGTAAATGATTTTTTTAATGAGATATTCTTTGTTTCTTAGAACATTATTTCCATGAATTTTTTAATTTCGTTCTAAGTTTCCACTTTGTTCTAAAAATTCATATAAATGATCCCTACACTCTCTGATGTAAAACTCTTTCTTTTGGTGATTCTGCAATTCTTGAGCTGTATTTCATTAATTTCGAGACTCATTTCGTCAGGAAATCAGATGATTTGTGAGGACTGACATATGTATGACGAAAATATTTCTTTAAATCGGAACCTCATTGTAGAGCATTGTGGAAGATTGCTAACTGGAAGGGCGAAACTAGAAAGACGATATAAGCAGACCGGTTTGTACACTGATCAGGAGTTCATATCAGGATGATCCCGGGTTCAAATCTTGTTTGAGTCTCTAATGTAAGTTATAGCTCTGTTCTGTTGCTGGGGTGACGTTGAGCTACCTATCTGGTGACCACGATAAAGGGGTTAGCAATGCGACCCGTTAATTACAACGAGAAAATACTTCAAAAAGTGCCTCATGGAATCTTTTTTGTTTCTTTTTTTGAAAAATTGAACAGAATGTTTAATTTCTTGAAAAACGTTGAAACAGAATGAAAAATAAAACAGAAGATTTCATTATTTGTGACGGAATCCATTTTCTTGAAGAAACAACAATGGTAATTTCGTCACTTTGACAAAAGGTTCGCTCGGAGCAATGGTTTCATCTAAAACGAAGGAAGTTTTGAGATATTTGAGTATTCATTTTCGCAGTGTATGAAAAATGAACATAGGTTTGACCGGTTCCGAATTTCTCTAGAATTTTTAACCTTTAACAGGCTGAAAAAGAGTCTAAATATTGGATTTCGTTGACTACATAAAATCTGATAGAACTATCTCATCCCAAACTTAAGTAACGATATTTTGATCTAAAAGGGTAAAAAATAATTTTTTTTACTCTTTTTTCTTTTTATAAACATGGATTGTAAGAGTGAATTCTCCTTTTAGTATAATTCAAATTTTTAATGGACTTCTTTACAAAACATGGGGCTTTAAATTATATTTATCTTAATTTATCAGAAAGCTGATTCTGAAATTATGTTCAAATAAATAGTTTCGGTAATAAGTTGCATCAAAAGGGCGTAAATTTAATTTAACTCTGGCAGAAACATCATCCTAACACAACATATCAATGAAATTATATAATTCTTTCATATCATAAGCGCCATTTTTTCCCTACACAGTTTTTAGCGTTGAATGTAGTTCCGATACATTTGCAGAAAAATCGATGGCATAAAACTGATACCTTAAAACATAAACACGATGTAAATTTACGGCAAACTTAATAACATGTTAAATTGAATCACGTTTTCACTCAAGGTGAATCAATGTCATGCATTCAAGTTTTAAAAAAATACAAAAACATGGTTCAACTAAGCAGCATATGAGAATAAACGTATGGTCAAAACTACTGGAATATGATCGTTAATTTTCTCCGAAGCAGTTTGATAATGATTTTGAAAAACGTAACAATAATATATGGTTTTATAATGTGTGTGGTTTGGTGTATATGGTAGGAAAATTAAGAATTAAAATTCCTAAAAGTAAACTTTTACAAAGAATTTTTAATATCTTATATTATGGTTCTGCAGGAGATATTCTATATGCAAAATCACAAAAAGGCACAAGGAAATACTGCGAAATTGTTTATTGCTCTTTTGATTATTTTTTTCTAAGACATTGGTTCGTAAATGATCATTTTTTTATATTTCAAAGAAATGTATATTCATGTGATATTTTATTATTAACGACGTCAAAAATTACTAAAAACTTCACGTTTGAAATTATATTTATTAAAGCTATGTATTTATAAAAATAACTCATTGCTTGTAAGAAATATCTGCAAAGAAAAAATCAGTAGTGTCAAAATGACCAGAATATGTGAACATTTACCGTTTTTCTGACTCTATATTGACACCAAAAAGTTCGGTAAGTTTTACCGAAGTTCTTTGTTAATGAGTTTGGTAAAATTAACTGCAAAATATGGTTTTATAATGCTTGATATGCATTGGAAAATGTGGTAAAATTCGGTAATTTTATCTTGATAACTTAGAGCATGTCATAAATACTTTTTATGCGGTAAAGTTTATTTCTCACTAAATGTGTGGTAATAAAAACTATAATTTTGAAAACAAGAATTTAGGTTAAACCATTACCATATGAACCAAATTGATGGTTTAAATACTGTATATTTTGGCTTTATTAACCAGTATTTTGTTCCGTTTGCCCAAAAATATTATTAACGTACCGTAATGATTTTTTTGCATACTAATACGGTAATTTCAACAGAAATTTCCTCTCCGCGTAGGCTGCAGCTAATTCATACGATATGTTTTTGTTCTATACTCTTCAGAATTTTTTAAAAAGGTTCAAAACAATTGATACTTCTAAAAATAGAAATAAAAATTTAAAAAAAAATCATTCTAACAAATTTAAAAGTAATTCAGAAATTTTCTAGTACATTTTCTTAATTGTGTTCTCGAATAAAAAATGTGTAAAGCAGCAAACAATTTAAGTTTCCTAAAACTAACTATGTTTAATTTTATTCAAAGTCATTTTTTAACCTGTTGTATGTTTTTGAAGTTCAGTTCAAAATCGTCTGCAGACTCCTGAAATAAAAATGAGAATTTTCAGCATATAAAAATAATTTATTTCCCCTTCACATCATTAACAGAATTGGAATTAAACGGTAAAGATTTTCCTTTTCTTAGATAAAAAAATAATTCAACAGAATTTTCTCTATAAAATTGGAAAGAACCTCGTTTAGAGGAAGAAAAAAAATCGTACGACCGCCGGAACGCTCTTCAACATAAATTAAATCCATCCTCTCTTTAATTTGCTCCCTTCTATCACGCTATCGGTTGACGCGTTGCCCGGAATTCCGTTTTCCCGATGTTGCCATTTTAATTAGACAAATATAAAAAGAAATTCTAAGAAGATAAAAGAAATAAGTAAACATTGGAAGTCGTTGACGTCACTACGTTTGTGACGTCAGAACTGTGCTAACTAAAGTTAACGGAGTGAGTGAAGAGAAGAAGCCTCATTAGTGGAATTTTAATGGTTAAGAGTTTCTGAACGTTTCAGTTTTAATGTCTTTTTTTAAAAAAAGAATTGGAAGTTATTTGGTATTAAAAGTAAATTCAATTGCTCTTTGATGGTAAAAGTACAGTTGCAATAAGTATAATTCATTACTATAAATTTTTGCAAAGTGCTTAAAAATAATTTTTTATTTTATTTTATACTTTTAAAACTTAGCCGAGCTAATTAAATTTCCTCAATTTGAGAAACGTTTTATCGAAATGAATGGTTTATAGGTTCACTTTAGTTAGCTGATTCTATGTAGAAGTACTGTTAAAAAGCATCAGTTTTAAAAGTCAATATTTAAATGGTTTTATTGTTTAAAGTACCAGTATTATTATCTTTAAGATTAAAAAGTCGTCTTCTTTGTAATCAAAATTATTATTAAAAAAAAAAAAAAAGTAATTTGACAGTAATAACTTGTCACTGATAACTGACCACTTTGTACTACTCTACATCGTTAACAAGATTTAAGCTAATTTTACGGAAATCAGAAATATTCACACTTTATCCTTTTCACAATCGAAGCTTTTCTCGTTTACTTCTCACAACACAGAGAAAAAAAATTGGTTAAGTTACCGTACTGTAGGATGGTGACATTTTTTGGGAAATAAAACCAAAATATATCGCATTTAAACCAGTTATTTGGTAATTTTTTGTTCATATATAACGATTTAGCCGTTTTTAAAATTAAAGTTCTTATTACCACACATTTAGTAAAAATACAATACTGAAATGTAAATTAAACTGAATAACTGGTTTTTATGCTATGTTCTAAAGTCTTATTATAAAATTTCCAAATTTTATCAAATTCACCAAATTTTATTACATACTATAAAACCGTGTTTTATTGTTAGTTTTAACAAAAATAATTTCCAAAGTTCTTCGGTAAAAATTACCGAACTTTTTATCGTTCTATAGAGCCAGAAGAACGGTAAACTTTACCACATTCAAGTATTGTTGGCCAATTTTTTTCCCTTTTTAGATAAATCATGATAATTAATTTCAATTTTAATTATAATTTTATTAATAATTGCAATTAAATTGTAAATATGATCATAATAAAAGTGATAACAATAAAAGGAACTGGTTTTTGACTCCAAATTAACGAAAAAATTTGATTTCAGAAAAGTTTTTCTCTAATATAGCTAAATTTTTTTTTCCGAAAAATTTTGTAAACAGAAATGAAGAACATTGAAATAAAGAAAGTTCTCGACTTAACGAGGTGCTGCATGTCTAATATTATGTCAACAAGATTATATGAAAAAATATTTTAATTTTATAGTTCGTTTTTGTTATTTTTCAACATCAACCAGTTTTAAAAACATAAGTAATAAATATTAGATAACCTTAAAAAGATTACTAATTATAAAATTAACAAACTTTGAAAAAAATATTTAAAATCAAGCTGTTTTCGTATAGAATTTTCAAGTTAAAGTTTATTATATAATTTTAGATTTTAAGTTTGTTATATAATTTTAAATTTTTTTTAACCAAATATATACATTACAAGCAATAAATGCTTTGAAGCATGCTTATAAATGAAAAATAACACATCAAGTATTTTCTTTCTTCTAATACCTTCTCTACTTCAACAACTTTCAGATTATCGAAATTTCTTACGTCCATTTACTCTGGAAATTTCTCAATGAGAAATACAATTGTTATTTTTAAGACATTGAGACTGTATAGATTGCACTTTAAGTTCTTTCTTAATAGTTTCCATCGAGATATATTGCTTCCTCGAAGGTCATTTATACATCGAAATTCCAAACAATGAAAAATATTTCTGATTAAATTCGAAAATTAAACATATTTTTTTTAATTCTTAACATTTCTTATTTGTGTTCTCTTGAATATAATTTCAGATATATTTAAAACCAATTTTATTTTTGTGGATTGTATTGGTTTATGTAATATATTAAAAATCGTTATTGAAAACAAAATTGAGAATATACTTTAAGTATTTAAGCAAAAGCAAAGCGTATTATTCATTTTTATTTTTAGAGATAATGCTAAAATTTCAGAAGTTTGGGGCTTGTTCAAAAAGCAATTAAATTATTTCATCTATTTAGATGAATATGATCATGTATGGAAATGGCATTTCTGGTAAAAAAAATCACTATTCTAGCCAATTAACCCAAAATATACGGTATTTAAAGCATTCATTTTGTAATTTTTCTGCTCATACAGTAACGGTTTACAGGAAATTCTGGTGTTCAAAATTATAATTCTTATTACTACACATTTTGTAAAAAGATAAAATTGAAAAGTAAATTTTACTAAATAAATGTTTTTTGTCATGCATAGCCATTTTTTTCTCTTAATTTTATTGATTGATAAATATATTTGAATTCATTATTAAGCAGCAAAACATAGAAGACATTTTATATTTAAGTATTTTAATAAAACTAAAGAGTATTATCCATTTTTATTTTAAGAGGTGATACTAGCAATGCATAAATTTAGGGCTTGTTCAAAAAGTAATGATAAATTTCGAAAAATTGCTTTGACATTACGATAAATAATTGTGAATTTCGGATCCAGGATTCAGTTTTAAAATGTATAGAAGTACTGAATAGTACTCAAGAGAATTATATTGAAGGTATAATGATAAAAAGTATTATCTTAGAAAATTCAGTTACAGAACGAACACGCAGGGAAGTGAATACAAAATGTTCTTAAACACAGGTTCTTACATACTCCATCACCTTAAAATGTTTTAAATATGTTCTCAAATAGTTATAAATAGTTTTTATTCCTAAAATTTTCAGAATATTCTATGTTCTTAATTTTCTACTCAGTTCTTTAAATGTATAACTATCAACACGTTGTTCGCTACTAAATGGATTAAACTATCTACACGTTATTCGCAAATAAATGTATTAAACTATTTACACGTTATTCGCAACAAGTTGCATGTCATTACTCAATTACGTTTCATTTATCGAAATTAAATAAAATTAAATAAAAGTTAAATTAAATAAAAAAATAATAAAAATGGCAAAATAAATTGGTATAAATATGCTGGAATATTGGTTTTCACAAGGAAAAAAGTTTTTGTTGGAAAAGTCTAGTGTTCTTATTGGCACTTTTTCCACAGAATGAAAAAAAAAAAGTTGCAAGAAAGTTGCTTAAACTTCCGCTGAAGCTTGCCAATATATTAATTGATTTGAGCAAGTTTGGGCGAAATGTATTGGATTTGTATCAATCAAAAACTCATTACTAAATCGTTATGACTGATCTTGACATTTGAAATTAGCTATTTACTTTCAAAGTGTTGTATAGAAATAAATTTTGTATAAATTCTATAACAATTGGTGAATATATGACGAACAAACACTTACTGAATTTATAAGAAATGAAACAGTAATGTTTAAGAAGTATTTCAAAAGTATCTCAAAAGAGCGAGATTTTAGTAAAAAACGAAATGTATAAATTCAATTTTGCGTTTACGAATTTAAATAATGAAATGAAATTTCACTGGATAGATATCGAACACACTTGGTAGAAGCTCAAAATTAATTAACTTTAATGTGACGACTATAGAAATTTTTAATATGTAAGATTATGATGCATGCATGCTTAGACTTATGAGGAAATGCGAAATGTTTTTTAGGGAATGCATCTTTTGTGGGATTTATTTTATGACAGCTTTATCTGTTGAACATTTCATAAACGTTAGCATTTTATAGCATTATTATGTTAATTTTTTGTCGATTTCTGAATCATTTTCAGTCTTTTTCTAATGCTGCGATGTGTCAAAAAATCTTTTTCGTACACTAAAAGCGAGAAAATTCATACAGAATGAGTCAGGTGAATTTGGATGCATTTCATTCAATGACGTGGAATTTTTTGTTGCTGATAAAAAGTCGCAGATTTCTTAGGCGTGTTACTTGGGATACTTTGTTTAAATAAAACACATATTTTATTTTATTTTCTTCGCAACGTTCGAATTTTTTCTTCAAAAATGTTCAGAAAACATTTGCTGCTACGAGATCATTTTAACTTACTAAATAAATTCATTTTTGCTTACTGAGCAAATCGATTTTAACTTATTGACCAAAATGATTTTAGCTTATTGACATATTTATTTTACTTATTGAATAAATTGATTTTAAATTTTTTTATTTGTGTTTATCTTTGTAATAAGATTTCCCTATCATCACAAATAGATTAATTTCTGTTCATTGACCAAATCCATTTTGCAATTGTTAAAAGCATAAAAATTTCTAATTTTAGGTGAACTCCATGTTTGTATGGAAATATCGCACAATCATACTTATATATTAAGAGTGCCACAGAATTTTCTTAATAATTGTCAATAAGAATAAATTTTTTTGTCAATTGCCGAACTGTAAAAGCGAAAGTTGTTCATGCAAAATTTTGCAGAAATCGACTACGGCATGTCACAAAGTCAACTGATTTGAGTTTCTTTCTGTTGTTATTAAATTATAAATATTTAATTTAACAATGCAGAATAGACTCTTTTTTTAATCTCTTAGTAGCACTTAAATTCTTTTTTTTATTCAACTTCGAGATGTTTAAGAAAACGCTTAAAGTGCTCTTATTCAGAAACATTTTATGGTTAGCAGTAAAATTTTACCATACTTTTTATCTTACGAGTCATTAAATAAGTTAATGTCTCGAACGGAGTTTTTAAATTTTTTAAATCTGACGTAGTTAAATTAACTAAAATGTTATTTAGCACATGTTTCCGTTGTGTTCATAAACTATTAAAATGTTTTTAAAAATATGATTTGCTTCATGAAGAAAATATCTTCTTTTTTGGTTAATGCAAAGATTGTTATAAATTCAAGTTTTTGAAACTTTATATATATATATATATATATATATATATATATATATATATATATATACTTTTAATTCTAATTTTGCAGTTTCATGCATAAAATGTTTGAAAAATTATTTCAGGTTGTTTTAATTTCACTACATTTTTTACTCGTATCATTTTCAACATAGCTAATATTTTCTTTCCGAAATACACGAAAATAACGTTTAAAATTTGTATGCAAATTTTAAAACAATTAAAGAATGAATGATTTAAGATTAGCAAAACTATGTTTTTTCTTACTTCACTTTCTTTTAGAACAAATGGTGTTTTTATTCTAAACGCGATAACTGCCTAAAATAATAAAAAAAAATTTAAAGAAATTTAATTAAAAAAAATCATATTTTTTAAATTGTCTTAGTTAATAGTTGGATGTGTATTTCCGCTCCTTTTCTGTTTAGAAAATGAAATTCGTTTATTGTGTTATATTTGTTGAAAATTGTATAAACAAATGCTTTGGGAAAAATGCGTTTTCGAAGAATAAAAATGAAGTATTTTGTTTTGCACCAAATAGAAGCCACGTTTAGTATGCAGTTTTTTTTTAATATTACCAAAATAAGTTAGTTGCTCTCCATAAATAGGGAGTAGTGAGTTCGATCATGGTTGCCGACAAAACAACAGAATGTAATAATATGTAAGTTAAATAAGATGTAAGTTAAATCTATAGTGGCTAAAATTCCTTTCTTTGGTTGTGGTGTCGAAGTTTAGAGAGAGGGGTACCAGCCCAGGTGCTATCCACGTTGTTTGATCATGGTTGAAATTACGTGGCATTCATTCCAGATAGTTAAGAGATAGAGACTTAAAAATGGGACTAGGTGCATTTCCATGGTTGGGAGATTTGATGTGCGTGCTTGACAGGGAACTAAAATATAATGAAATGACACAAAATCTCTCTTATAGCCATGACATGAGGCTATTGACAAGTAATCTTTAATTCGGTGTTTACTTAATAACATAAATAAAACAAAAGTATAGAACAGTTTACTTTCAGGATTATTGTTTTCATGATATAGTTCGACTTTAACCATTTATTTCTGCCAGACTTATAGCTCAGCTTGTGTCAGTTTTTGTTGCCCTTGTGAATCCATCGTGCACGCTTAAGCGTTAATACTTATGAGGGTTCACTTTCTGGATATTTCAGTTCCTTGTTTTTAAGGTTAAAAAAGGTTTCACAGGTTTTTTTTTAAATATACTCGTGTTATTGCATTATGTAATAAATTTTTTTTCTAAAAATTAGTCAGATTTTATATTAGAATAGAACTTACTAAAATTAAGGACTAGAAAAATTATATTTAAAGTTAATTTCCACGTTTATGACGAATGACAAAATTTGTTTAATTTTTTTATTTAGTTTTCTAGAATTTTTAAACTATATTATATAAAATCATATAGACCACCTAAATGTCACGACATGTTACTTCCTATCTGCATAATAAACTTAAAAAATTTAATTTGATGCATTATTATTTTTTAAAATAAGTTATAGGGGAGAGTCGGGTAGCTGCACCCACTTAAGGAGTATTGCTTATATTTCTGAATAATATTGAGTAATAATCAATATTTTTGTGTGTTTCTATTGTTTTATCATATAATTATATAATGTAAAAAAGAATAAACCAAAAAAAAAAAAAATAGTTTAACTTAAAAAAATAGAAATTAAAAAAAACATGTTTTTCAGCTGTTTTCAAAATGTGTCGGGTAGCCCCGCCCAGTTACAAAAATTATGTTTTTTGACTGTTTTTTCAGGTGTAAATGAAAATGACCAATGTATTGACAATAGATAAACCTCATTTATCATTTTTATCAAAATTTTTATTTATTTATTACGTATTTATATACTTTTAGTGAATTCTATCATTTAATAACAATCATTTAATAACAACAATATTTACTAAGGTAAACAACGTTAAAGAGCACAAAAAATATTTAATGCAGACAGCTGTTTCAGATGCTCAAAGGGCAACCTTCATCAGTGCAACAGGACTGATGAAGGTTGCTCCTGTTGCACTGATGAAGGTTGCCCTTTGAGCATCCGAAACAGCTGTCTGCATTAAATATTTTTTGTGCTCTTTAACGTTGTTTACCTTAGTTTGTATTTTAGCACAAAGGTCACCCACTTGTGTATCAACAACAATATTTGTTGCTAAAAATGCATATAACATTCAAATTTGAGGCAATTAAATAATAATCTTTGTTATCGTACATTTATAGACGAAATAAAATTGGGCGTTGATACCCGACATTCATGTGAGCGGGGCTACCCGAAATTCAATTTTTTTGTTAATTTGTAATTACTCGAAAAATTTTTCACATATAAACTTCTTTCTTTGTGCAAATTAAACTTATGACTACATACTTTAATGCTGTATGTATAGAAAAAATAATTTTTTTAGTATCAAAATGGAGTTTAATCGGAACGTTCAACCAATTTTTCTTAATTTCATGACTACTGTATTCAACATATTTTCAAAACTATTGTTTACTATGTTACCAGCTGCATAAATACTTGAAACTTTGAAAATAATCTTTTTTAATATAACAATTAATGTCCGATGGCCTATTGACTTAAAAAAACATTCTATACATATGAAATTGCAGTGGGCGGGGGTAAACGACACTCCCTTATATCTTCATTAGACCTTAAACCTTACGCATATTAAAAATTTCAATAGTTTAATTCAAAATTTTTTTACTTGTCGCCTATTTTTCGAATGATTTACATTAAATACGAGTAATTCTATTAACTAAATTATTTTGAGATTATTTATTATTCAGATAACTTCAAATATAAATTCAAAGAAAAATTCTTTTTGAAGTTAGTGTATTAAATCTTTGAATTCCTTCATATTAAATAATTAATTCACGCAAACATTGCCCAACTCATAACTCATAATTGCTTATTATACGCATAATGACTTTAAAAATTTATTCCAATATTTATTTATTATTCTTTTAGTCAACAATTAGATGTTTGGAATCCTTGGGATGCATTTTTAAAGTTTAGTTTCCAAATTGTAATTAAAACTACTTCTTTAAGTATAATTAAATAATTTCACTTCACTATTTTCTTTAAAAAAATAGCTGCATAGTGTGTTAAAAATTTTTTTAATTTGTTAATTAATTGTTATAAAATGTTTTGTTAATTAGTTATAAAACTTTAGTATATTAATTAATATAATTTTATTAATAATAAAATTTATAATAGAAAAATATAACTACACCAATCTTAAAAAAATATCAAGCGTGTGGTATAAATAATGTTTGCAATAATTAATCTTTAGAATTTATCAATTTATCGGGAATCTTAAGAATTCTTCATATTAAAATTTGAAAAAGAAAGATTTTCAAAAGTTCCAAGTCATAATTCTCGATTTTTCTCTTTATAAAATCCTCGAAGTCGGGTTCTTTCATCTTTTTCACAAAATCGTTAACGATCTTGACTTAATTAGTTCCATTCGCAAGAGAATTTTAATCTTTTAATGACGCAAATGAATCTTATTGATATCGAGATCTTGATTTTTGAATTGTTTTTTAATCAGTAGTAAAAGTTTTTTTACTAAATATTCATTAATTTGAGTAGTTAGAAACACGAAATAGTTTAAAAAAACTGAAATTTGTACATCTTATGTCTCTCAATTTTGTCAAATGGTAGTCTAAAAAGAGTAACTACTCACAACAAACTCAAGAGCTCTTAGAAAACTTAAAAAAAAAAGAAAAATTAAACTATGTAATTAACTATATATAAAACTCTTTTCTAATAAATCTTAAAAATGAAATTTTTTTTCTTGATTGCTCATTTCGAACAAAGATTTTAATTAATGAAATGCGTGTTTAATAATCCGAAGGAATCAATTCAATTATTTTGAATTTTTTAGCTCTAAACTTATAATAGATGTAAATTATTGTTGCAAACATCTCAATCAGATTCAAAGAATTTCGTAAAATTAGATACCGTGCGTTAGTAAAGCGTGGGTCAGACAATTGGGTTCGATACACACGCGTGGGAACCACTTGCAGGTATCTAATTAAGTCTGATTCGAAAGAAATAAAAAGTGATTCAGCGTTATAATAAAATGAAGCCTTGAAAGTGTAACGTTAACAAGCCATGCACAAATACGTGAATAAACTCAACCATGTGGTCAGCTGCGAATACCCAATTGCGAAAGAATTTATATACTATACATTTTTCCATTATAAATTATTATAAAATTTATATAAAATATATCAATACTTTATGTAAAGTAAAGATTTTTTTTAAGAGATGAGAAACAATCTGTAAAATCTTATCGGAGATCCATAAACAGAGTTGAGTTTGTCTGTTTGAGAAGATTATTCATTTGTAAAAAAAAAATTCTACTTCAGATTTGCGTACGATTTCGTACTGTTTCCAAACTGCATACTAAAATATTTCTAATATATTTACGATAATTTATAAATACGCAAATAGTGCAAAAAATTATAAATATACCAAATAGCACATTTAATTCGTCTGCGTAGTAGAAATTAAAAAAATTAGCATAATAAAACAAAGTACAATTTTGGGTTTAATGATTAGTTTGTTAGTTTTTCCAAGACATCTCTAATTGCTTTAATTCTTAAAAGTTAGAATAAAATTGGATGTTTTTTGGTGCATATCAAATAGATATTTTGATTTTATTATACTTATAATAGAAAATATTTGTTCACACTCATTAGTTGATCCCATCCCAGATTCTAAAAACTGTATCTGTTGCAAAAGTACAAACCTTTTGTGTAATTTATTTGCTTCTTAAACGAGAAATATAGCTTACGTATTTCATGAAAATAGAAGACAGCACAGAACAAAACACGGAAAATAGAAGACAACATGAACTATCATTCATAGCATTCATTTAACAAAACAGTAATTAGTTCTGACACCGCATATTAAAAAGCATAATAATGGATTGTCTTGCATGTATCATTCTTTAAAATTTTTGTAAAAGATAGCACAACTATATATATCATTCCTAGCATCCATTTAACAAAACAGTAATTAATTCTTACACCATATTTTTAAAAACATGATGGATTGTCTTACATGTATCATCCCTTAAACTTTTTGTAAAAAATAGCACAACATTAAATATCATTCATAGTATCCATTAAAAAAACAGTAATTAAATCTGACACCACATTTTCAAAAGCATAATTAAAGATTGCTTTACATGTATCATCCCTTAAAATTTTTGTAAAAGACAACACAACGATAAATATCATTCATAGAATCCATTTAATAAAACAGTAATTAATTCTTGCACCATATTTTCAGAAACATGATGGTTTGTCTTACATGTATCATCCCTTAAAATTTTGTAAGAAAATAGCACAACATTAAATATCATTCATAGTATCTATTAAAAAAATAGCAATTAATTCTAACACCACATTTTCAAAAGCATAATGATGGATTGCTTTACATTTATCATCCCTTAAAATTTTTGTAAAAGACAACACAACAATAAATAGCATTCATAGCACCAATTTAACAAAACAGTAATTAATTCTTACACAATATTTTTAAAAGTATTAAGATGGATTGTTTTACATGTACCTTTAAAACTTTTTAAAGACAGCGCAGCAATAAATCTTAGACGCAATATAAATTTAACAGAAGATTAATTAAAATTCTTACACCATAATGTTTGAAAATATGATGATAAATTGTTAAAAAATCTCCTTCTTTAACACTTTTAAAAGCCACAATACCACTAAATCTTAAAAGTAACAGCCATTCAAAGAATCAATCATTTAGAAGATCTAAACTTCTTCAATTTCAAAGCAAGCAAGCTAGCATTAATTTAAATTTTTTCCCAAAGTGAAATCTTTATTTTATCACGTTTCTAACTAAAGACAGAAATTAATTTAATGTATTCACGACACAAATAAAATATTACTTAGTTTGCCGTTTAACCATTTCTCGCTCTCTTTGTTCTTCTACAGCTAAAAAAGAAATATCATACCTCCAGCGTTCAATTAAATATTTATAAGAGATCGTTAAAATATATCCTCTATGAAATATTCAAAACTTCTCTCGCAAATCTCAATGTGTGCATCATGCTAGACATGAGCTTGTTTTATAAATTAATCATAATCCAAGAATTCTGTGAAGCAAAAATACATTTTTCATCATTACTTTCTTTTGCATTCAGCTTTTAATTGGCTTTAAATGAGATATGGGACTAAAATTAGGTTATATCGATTTTAAAATTGTTTGTAAGAGAGTTTAAGTATTTTGGCTTTAAGTTCAGTGATAGTAAAATGAAGTTATATATACGTAATTAAAATAGTTGTAGTTAAGTAACGTAAAAAGTGAAAAAAGCAAGTGCAATTAAAATATGCTTTTATATCTTGTTTAAGTGCGTCATAAATAATAGATTATTTGTAATATCGTTGTTGAATATTCGTTAATATGAAATTGCGTTTAAACATTATTATGAAATATTGAACAAATACTTTATATTTTTTATTAATAAAATTATTTATTTTGATATAATTGATGATATAAAATTATTCTTATATATCTATTTTTTTAAGGTATGATTAATCTAAGAACACACAGAAATAATGTACATAATTTTCCCTTGTTCCAAAGTATTGGCTAAAATGGAAATGTTTCTGTTTAAATCAGAAAGGTTCTGGTAAAGGTTCTTAAGAAGTGATGATAGAAGTACAAAAATTTGGGGCTTGTTCAAAAAGTAATAATGCATTTCCAAAAGTTGCCTTAACTTTGCGATAAATAATGGGGAGTTTTTGATCCAGGATTCAGTTTTAAAATGTATAGAAATGCTGAATAACATTTCAGAAAATTAAGGTATAATAGTATAAGTTATTATTTTAGATAATTCAGTTGCAGAACGAACACACAGGAAACTAAATACGAAATCTTCTTAAACACAGGTTCCTAAACACACCATCACCATAAAATGTTTTAAATATATTCTTAAGTAATTTTAAATATTTTATATTCCTAAAATTTTCAGAACATTCTATGTCCTGCATTTTTTACTGAGTTCTTTAAATGTATAAATCGACAATCAAACTATCTACACGTTATTCGCTTCCAGTTTCATATCTGGTCTTGCATCAGAAAAGTTCTGGGTTCTAATCCCTGTGAAGGCATGGATGCTCTTTCATTCTCTGTACAATCTGCCCTTACTGTAGGAGCAAAGTTGCCTTACCTGATGCCTCAACAAATCTGCCTTTCATATGTCTGTATGACGAATTCTCCAGTTGGGCTTTGGGAAAGAAAAATGTTTAAATATAGTCGGGCAATTTATCTATTGGATATTTTTTTATTCCTGAAATGCTTAGTCTTTTAGTCCGAAACATTTTAGAATTCAGTATGACAGGTTATTATACCCGAGGCACTTTGGGATGTAAAGAGACTGAAAAAAAAAGGTTTACCCCCAAAAGCAGTTTTTTTTCGTGCTTGGATTGTTTTTGAAATGTTAAATGTCTTGAATATTCTTTTTTTCTCTTCATTTTTTAAAATTAGAAATATCGAGAAAGAAAATTATTTTTATCTAGTGTTTACGTAGTACTTATTTTATTTCTCTATATAACACAAAATCATAATGGTCTAACCCATTTTTTCCTTGCTGTTGGCATATATTGGCTGGAAAGTCCCATAGTATGGTTCAGTTTTTTCACACTTATTCGTGTTTGATCCGCGTAACATTAACTAAAGTCAAACAGGCATTGTTTTAGACTGAAATATTTTCTATCGATAGTTAAGAAGTTTTTACCAGTAATATTTATGTTTTTAATTCTACTTTGCTATTATTATGTTTGCGAGTTTGAATGTTTTCTAAATTGAGAGTTTAAAACTCAAAGAGTTGTTTGAAACTAAAAAATATCAGTGCTGAAAAGTTGGTTAATTTCATTTAACTAACTTGTATTTAGGAAAATTAACTGGGATTTAGGTGGTTTAACTTAGATATAAGATGTTTAACTTGGATTTGGGGATTTAACAAGGATTAGAATGGTTTACCTTAATTTAGGGTGTTAAGCATAGATTTAAGAGATTTAGCTAGAATTTATTGGTTTAACTTAGATTTAGGGTGTTGAATTTAGGAGGGTCCAAAAGTGATAAGTTTTCAGATAGTTCTGAGAAAGAATATTTGAAGTTCAAAAAGATCATGCTCATAAATTTTCAATTAATGAATACTGAGACCCGAATCAATTATTTACCATTAAAAATCAATCCCTCTTTTAGTACCTTTTTGTATCGAAATTGATCGTTTTTGAATAATTAAGGTAACATATTTGCTATTAAAACTTTAGTAGAGAAATCTTTTTTTTATAGCTACTCATAGACGTTTTATGAGAAACAATACCGTGATAGTAGTGAGTAGCCAGCATTTTGTTATTGGATCTGAAATGACTATCCATAAACTTTTTTGCCACCATCACCGTTATTTTATGAGAGGAATGTTCGGTATAAGAACTATTAATCACACCCTTCATTTTACCTTAACTGCAAAAGGCAACATATTTCCTGATCCGTATACTCCTAATTTGTTTAAACCATTCTGAACAACACAACTGAAACTTCCAATTGTCTTGAAAGTGACAGATAATTAAATTTAGCTGTAGAGCAGTATACCGAACACAACTGATGACTCAATAAATCATTCCGAAATTCAACAATATGTTTATTAAACATTGTTCTGGTTAAATGGTTGTTTGTCGTGTCCACGGACAGTCTACTAGACGGTGCTGTGGTCAAAACATTGTCCGGAAGGTGATAATTAATTATCAAATCACTCTATAGAACCTAAATGAAAGTTTCAATTGTCAATGTGATCTTTAACTTTGCAATTTTCTAAGACATAGTTTAATAGCAATGTAAAATTATACACTAGCATGCAAAAGTTTTTGGTCAATACATTTCGATGAACCTTTCGATGTGGATCCGTTTTTTTTTTGTAGAGATTATTTCTGTCTTATTTAGTCAAGCCAACATATATATTACTCTTAATTTCAGAATTTTTACTCTTCTAGCAATTTAATGGAAAATGTAATCTTCTTTGGATTAAATTAAAATCTTTGCGCTTAGTTCAGTTGAATTTTCTTTTTCAAATATAATTCGAGTCTTGTAAGAACTAATTCTTCAAAAATAAATGTCAATAATAAGTTAAAGTTAAAATCCCGATTTCCGCAAATAAATATGTAAAACTTATGCCTATTTGTTAAAATAGTATCTTTCAATTGCATTTTTATCCAATTCTTAGGTGTAAGAAAATTACTTCACGTAAAACTAGTACCCGACAGATATGAAAATTGCATTTGATTTAAAGTGGCTTTCAAAGCGCTAACTTTGCTTTCTTGTTGGTAAGCATATTAAGAATATTTAGGAATAAAATTATACATTATTTATTACATTTCCAATCAATCATCTAGAATATTGAGTTTGACCAAAGAATTTTGCACGCTAGTGTAGATAGTTAATTTAATTACTAAAGTGCTATGAAACTGAAAAATAAGATAGTAACATAGTTCAATAGTCAGCAATATACACATTTGACGACTATGTAATAGATGATGAAATGAAAATTTAGCCCACTCTAACAAAACAAAACACTCCATGCGTAAATTTGAAATTAAACAATGTATTTATTAAAAAACATTGCCCAAAAGTGAAGATTAAGTTAAGCAATTATACAACAAAAGAGAAAGTTCCAATTGTCAATTCAATATTTCACATTTACTTCATATTTTACAATCGGTGTTGAACAGCCGACTCGATTTTGAGTTAACGACTATCATAGTTAATCACCGTATCCTTGCAATTTTGTATCCAACCCAGAAGATCAGAAAACTCAGGATTAAGAATTGGGTTAAGGTAGCCTTTGTGGAGGACTTTTTAGATGGAAATAGTCATAACTAATATTTTTTAGATTTTACTATGATTTGATACAGAATTTTTTACAGCGTAGCTTCTTATGAAGTCGAATGAAAATTAGGAAATGCCTTTTCATGGCAACATTTCTTCGGAGATTGCTTTTCATAATGTAGAATGCGATTCTTTCTTCGAATTCTTTCATTGACTATATCAACTGAAATAGAAAAACGAATAGTTTCAACTTAAACAACAATTAATAATTTATTAATGCATTTAAATTAAAGCACATGCATTTATTTAAGGAATTATATGGATTGTAAAGATAATGGATTCTATAAAATTTATACAATTATAAATTAGCACTAAAAAAATACCTTTTGTTGTCTTTTAATTTACTAGCGTATTACTAGATCAATAATATCAAGCGTATAATGTATTACTACTTTTATTTACTAGTTAAGAATAACATAAGAAAACAGTAAATTGCAGTTAAATTGTTGATGGCGCATTAGGTGTCGATCAGAATATTTCTATCATTTAAGTTCACGTTTCGATAATATTTCATGCAGTGTAAGTAAAGGTCGAAAAAAAAATACACAATAACTACGAAAAAGACTGAAATTCTAATATTTTCGCCTAATGTTACAAATTTATGAATTTTATTATTCATGAATCATAGTAATTTACAATGTTTATACATGTCAATTAAAATTATAAAAGATAACCGATTCAATAAGATTTAAAAAATTAAGGGTTGTCTTTCATAACCAAATACTTAGTGCTAATTTATGCGTTACTAACGTATTACTAAATTAATATTATCAAACATTTATGGCATTACTACTGTTGTAATACTAAACTCCAACTTAAAAGTATAACGTTTCGTTATACTTTTTGTAACTTAAACTCGAGTTTAATTATTTTATAAATAATGAAGGGTGAACGTGATTAAAAACATTTATAAATTAAAAGGAAGCGTTCGAACTAAAATGAGGAATTATCTAATTTTTTTTTAAATAAGTATGTACTATTCTAGCAATATAGCAATCGATTACTGAGTCAAAATTCTTGTTAACAATATGTAAAAAATGCAAAGGAATAAAACTCTTACACAAATTGGTATTTCTAAGCATCGAAAATCGCTCTCAAACACAAAGCTGTCCGTTCCTAAAGTTTAAGAGTCTTCGAGAATCCAAAATCGGGAACAATGAAGTTGTCGATAGAATCAGGACAAAACTCGAAAGACCTCTCCAAATAATGGAGATCATCTCTTTTCATTTATATTTCGTTAAAATGATGAGCTCCTTTGTACCGGTTGCTTTGAGAAAAGGAGACATTGAAAACTTTATTTTTAGTTGGGACTCGCAGAGGCTAATGATCGAATCGATAGAGCAACTGGTTGGCTGGATGGCGCAGACTAGGGGCATAATGCTCTTTCTAGGGGTTTAAGCTCTAAGTTGACCTAATGAAAATTGATATGTGTTTGCCAGTTTTAATTTCGGACTTATTTATTAGAAACATATTGTTAAAACGTTGCAGTGATTGGGGATATCGTTTGGTTTCTACTAGAGAATGGAAATTGACTAAATGGTGTTTAAGACATTAAGTAAATTTAGTGCGCTTTCATACTTTTAGTTTGTTTTAGAATAAATTTACACAAAAAATCGCCAATATTTCAGCAGTGAATTGTTGCATCGCCAAGATATGTCGTTGCTTGTTTTTAAAAACTTTGAACTTAAATTCCCCTGAATCAATAGTCACTTGTAATTTGAGTAAATAAAAAAATTAATCCTCGCACGAGAAACATATTGTAAAACATTACAGTGATTGAGGGTATCGTTAGGCTTCTGCTAGAGAATTGAAACTGTCTAAATGGTGTTTAAGACATTAAATAAATGTAATGCTCTTTCATATTTTTAGTTTGTCTTAGAATAAATTTATACCAAAACAGCTCCAATATTTCAGCAGTGAATTGTTGTATCGCCAAGATATGTCGTTGATTGTTTCTTAAAAAAACTTGGATTTTAAATCATCAGAGTCACTATGGGTCTATCACAAACTCTTGAAAAAATATCCATACGTTTGACAGAATAGTTAGGAGTATTAACTATACCTAAAAGATTTTAGCATAAATGGCTAAAAGCTTTGCTCTTGATTTTATAACTAACATATATGTGCTTGGTTTCATAAATTGGTTTAATAACATATTAATATTATAAAAATAATAAATAGCTTTAGATGTCTTTGAAATAAGCTTTGACATTAAAAAAATAATGAAAATTTCTTTTGGTGCGAAGTTAGTTTACTATATTCAGAGAGACTTAACTATACTACAAATTAAAAGTTTTTTTTCTTATATAATTTAAAATCCCTGCTTCTAAACAAAAGCCACAAAAACTTATTTTGTAACATGAGTTTATACTATGCATTGCATTATAATTTCAGCGGTGTAATTAAAATTAATTGTAAGTATTCTCACAAAAGCTCAAATGAAATACATTTAGATTGTTACTTGTAATTATAAATGAGTTCTAAATTAAAAAAAGGAAATAAGATTCTTAAATTCTATTAAACATTAAATAAATTTTTCCTGTTTCTATCCTACAATCTTGTAAACATTTTTCGTTGTCTGAGTAGTGGAATTTTGAAATATTCATTCCAAGACAGAAGCACGCTCTCTTTTTACTGTCTGTATCGTCTGCGATTCAAGACTGTTGCCACCTCAACAAAATTCTTCGGAGATAATGACGCAGCTGAAAGAAGAAGAAGAACAAAACAGTTCTTTCATACGAATAAAATTTTTTTGAATATTGTTTTTTCTTGCTAGAAATATAGAACGCGTTATAATACCATACATTATAATGCTGTGCATTACAATACTGTGCATTATAATACTATGCATTATAAGACTATGCATTATAATACTATGAATTATATTACATTATAACTGCATGATATATGTTACTATGAATTATAATATAACTTCAATTATGGAATTAATTTAAATTGTAAATATTCTCATAAAAGCTCAAAGGAATGCATTTAGATAATTACTTGCAATTATAAATGAGTTTTAAAATTATTAAGAAAGGAAAAAAGTTTTTTAAATTCTTATAAACATTAAATAAATAGTGTTTTCTGCTTTTTTTTCTTGCAATCTTGTAAAAATTTTTTCGTTGTCTGAGTAATGGAATTTTGGAATAATCATTCCAAGACAGAAGCACGCTCTCTTTTTACTGGTTATATCGTCTGCGATCCAAGACTGTTGCCACCTCAACAAAATTCTTCGGAGATAATGACGCAGCTGGAAGGAAAAGAAGAGAGAGAGCAAAATAGTTCTTTTATATGAATAAAATTCGTTTGAATGCGTTTTTTCTCTCTTTGGAAATGAAATATTTAAGAAGTAAATACTTAAAAGTAATGAGAAAGTTCTTGAATAAAAGAAATATTTGTTCTCACTACTCTAGAATATGTCAAGATATTTTTGTTCTTTGTAACAAATGAATTATGTGCAGGTGTTAAATGAGATATCGTTAAACAATGTGATGTTAAACAATAAATTAAGTTGATGCTGTCTCATTTGAAGGCATAATTACATAAAAATTTCAAAATTTATTTCAAGTCTAGCTATTTTTTTCAACATTCAAATTTGAAAGCTTCTTTCTTTCTAACTTTTTTTTCATTATTAATTCTTTTTGTACGCTTCATGGAGTTTCAATGTAGTTCTTTTTGTACTTATGTATTAAACTATTGTGAGAAAAGTGACACAAAATGCATTTATTCCTAAGCATTTCTCTTTCAAAACATAAATTTTGAAATTTTCTTGTAATATTTGCATTTCTTGTAAAATTTGCTATTTAAAAAAAATTAATAATAATTTTTTTTAAATATTGTGTTAGGCATTCTTAATTACGCGTAACTTATAAACAACAAAATAAACTTGGGTGGTAGGCATATATTTTTGAAGTAAACGAAGATAGCTCCTTCGAGATACTAATATTTTATTAAACATATTTACATTTATATACAAGTTGGTTTGATTTACAAGAAGCATCATCACAGCAGGTGATGAGAGAAATACTGACAGGCTGTCATGTGCGTGCTGGTATTTATACAATTCTAAGAATATGACGTCAGAACTCTTATTTCAGTTCACTTCAAAAATAAGTAAAAACACAATTGATTAAAGACAAACAGATAACAATATGAAATAAACTTGATTTTACGATGAGCGGCGAACCTATCACCACACAGTATCCCCCCAGTGACAAAGTCACGATACCAATAATGATTGTTTAAAAACAATCATAAAATACAAAGTAGTAAATTCAAATATACGTCTTAATTACGAAGAAAAAAATTTTAACTTGGAAATTGGAATACAATTAATAGATACAAAATATTTAGATGCTTTTATATTCCATACTCTTTAACAAAATATTTTGGGAAATGCACACGGCGACCAGATTTTGTAACAATTTGCTTTTCTTCCTTTGTTGGAGATAATTGCTTTTCGACCATTGGAATTTTATTTATTTTTAATTTCTCAGAAATTTGAAAAGCTGGTTTAATTCTATCTATTGAGACAGTTATTTTCTTACCATGAAAATCAATAATAAAGGTTTTATCAGAACGTTCAATTACACGGTGTGGTCCGGTGTATGCAGGTGATAGTGGAGGACGAATTTTATCTACTTTTAAAAATATATGAGAACAAGATTTTAAATTAGGATTAATATAGAACTTATTTTTACTGTGTGCTGATGCTGGTACAGGACTTAATTTTCTCATTGCGGCCATTAAATTTGTGACATAATTTTCTGTTACTGGTGGAGATAAAGAATTTGCGTTTAAAAGATCCGAAGGTAGACGTAAGGAAGTACCATAAACAAGTTGTGCACAAGTTGCATTAATATCAGCTTTTAAAGCTGTGCGAATACCTAATAAGACAATTGGTAAAATTTCGGTCCATTTATTATTTTCCTGTGCTATTATAGAACTTTTGAGTTGTCTATGAAATCGTTCTATCATTCCATTACTTTGTGCGTGATATGAAGTAGTATGGATGTGGTTACTGCCTAAGATATTAGTGAGATTTCGAAAAAGATTTGTTTTAAAATTTCGGCCTTGATCGGTAGTTATAGTAACGGGAGTGCCAAATCTAGAGATCCAACCGTGAATAAGTGCTTTTGCGGTGGTCTCGGCAGTCATATCCGTAGTAGGGATAACTTCTGGCCATCTCGTGAATCTATCTATTATTGTTAGGCAGTATTGCTTACCTTCAGAAATTGGAAGTGGGCCAATAAAATCCAGATGGATATGGGAAAATCCTGCGTCGGGTTGAGCAAATGTACTAAAAGGAGCTTTAGTGTGTTGAAAAACTTTAGCTCTCTGACATTTCTCACAAGAACGAACTTTATTTTTGATATCCACTTTCATGTTGGGCCACACAAATCGTTTAGAAATTAAATTTGTAGTTGAATATATTCCAGGGTGAGAAAAATAATGTAAATTATCAAAAATAATTTGCCTGTATGATTTTGGAATAAAAGGTCTAGGGTACTTTGTGGAAAAATCACATATTAAATTAACATCTTCCAAAGAAAAGTAATGTTTTTCTAATTTTAAAGATGAATTATTTGAATTTAATATTTCTTTTAATTCTGAATCTTCATTTTGTTCCTATTCTAGTTTTTTAAAGTCTATTAATGGAGGCTTTGAAATTACATTTATTTCTATTCGCGATAGAGTATCAGCAACTGAATTAGATTTTCCTTTTACATGCTTAATATCAGTTGAAAATTGAGATATATAATCAAGATATCTGAATTGGCGTGGGGAACATTTTTCAGGTTTTTGTTTAAACGCATAAATTAGAGGTTTTTGGTCAGTAAAAATAGTAAAACTTCTACCTTCAAGCATGTGACGAAATTTTTTTATTGACGCGTATATTGCCAATAATTCGCGATCGTATGTTGACCAATTTTGCTGACTTTTATTTAATTTTGTTGAGAAAAATGCAATTGGTTCCCACTCGAACTTATCACCACATTTTTATTAACGTTACACTGCGCAATGTTCTCATTTACAAATGAGCTATTGGCGACTGGCTGAGAAACATCCTCGATGATGATCCGAAGACATGCCATCATAATTTTGGTCCTCTGCAGAGAGGATGGCTCCTTCGCGCTTCGGTAGCCCACTGAGAGTGAAGTTGAGTTCTTTACAATAGAACAGCTTAACGAGAACCGATACTGCGCACGTTCAGTCTCTACGCAGGCTGATCAAAGTGATCACCCACCCGCTATCGGTTCTCAGTCAGTGAAGCTTAACAGTGGTGTTCTACTGGGAATCATGTCTTAACGATCAGTCCACTGCGGGACGAAACTTGATTGGCATACAAGGCATCTTATCTATGCATAGCTATGCACAAAAATAAGAGTTTTAGAGTCTATGCATGTAATTATATTTTTTTTAAATAATTTTTTCTTTCCAATTCTTTTCTTATATATTGTTAAAAAGTATTCTTTCCATTTTCAGTTTCTTTTATAATACATAAAAAAAAGTTTTTTTTGAAAAGTTGCTGATGTGATATTAATTGTTTTAGATCAAAATCAACTTATATAAATCTCAGCATAAAATAATAATGTCGCTTAGAAAGAATCCGTTTCGAAAGTCAAACACATCTATTAAGACAATTGAGGTACCCAAGGAAAAAGGCAACTGACATTTCCCCTTGAAACATTAGAGCTTTTATAAATATAAGTGCGGAACAGTAAATGATGCAATGGAATGTTCCAGAAATGTCTAAAAGTCATAAAAAGAATAAGGAAAAGCTTAAGTAACTTGTACATATTTACATTTTTCGAGCTGTGAGGATCGAACTAGCTACCTCTATCTCACTAGGGCAATAAAGATAACCATTCGGCCACCCAGGTAAACGCTAAAAATACAAAACTAATTGATCCAAAAAATGTTAAAAATTATGCTCTACTGTAATCATTTGTTTAATTTCTTTTTCTGCAATTACTCATGACACTTCATCATTATAATTGGAGCAATAAATATGCATAACTATACACAGAAATAAGATTTCTAGTATCTATATGAAAATGAAATTTTATAAAAAAAATATTCCTTTCTAAGATACTAAAGTTCATTTTCATTCTTTTTAATAACATATAAAATGGTTTTTTTGAAAAGTAACAGTTTGGATATTAATGGGTTTAGGCCATGAT
The DNA here is from genome assembly GCF_982258835.1 of Parasteatoda tepidariorum. Lineage (NCBI taxonomy): Eukaryota > Metazoa > Arthropoda > Arachnida > Araneae > Theridiidae > Parasteatoda > Parasteatoda tepidariorum. The sequence goes on from NC_141758.1 coordinate 54,514,090, forward strand.
CAACTTATATAAATCTTAACATAAAATAATATTACAAAGTTTGGATTGATCCAAATAATGTAGAAATATCTTCTACTGAAACCAATTATTTAATTTCTAACATTCCTGCAATTCATCACACACCACCCTATAATTGAATAACACAAATATAAAAGCTTAAGTCATGTTAAAAGTGAAAATTAAACTATCGTTTTGAATAAAACGGTATAAATTTACTTTCAAACCATTGGCTGGTTATCCCCCCCCCACAAAAAAATTGAGTTAATTAAAGCCAGTATCCCAGTATATATATATATCAAAAATTAAGATCAATAAAAAGCTGCAGGCAAAGGGTACCAGCTTATTTAGAAAAAGTGACCATTTCGTCATTGGCTACGACATTGTGGAGCTTTAATCTTCATGACCATCTAGGCTCACAGCGGTCTGCTGCAAAAATAGTTTACTTTACTATCAACTACTTATTCAACTACACAGTTAGAATAAGCTTATTCTAAAATTATAGTTTAATAACTGGCAGCAAATCAACTAACCGTAAAGTTTACGGTAAAGAACATTTTATACCTTTACGGTTTTGAAACCGCTTACAAGTATTATGGCTCAAAAACCGTGCACACAAAACTATACGCCTTTTTAACCATTCTCCACTAGCATGGTTTCAAAATCGCGAAAAAGAAATTAAACTGGACATTAGAGATTGTTTAGTAGCTCTATGGTGCTGCCATCTATGAAGGAATGAAAGTATTGTATGTATTCTTATAAACCAGAGCCACAAATTGGGGAGTGCAGGATACTGGAAACTTTTCTTGAAGAGAATGGAGGAAATAGTGAGGTGTGAAAGCTGGAACTTGACCCATCCCGTTCTGTTGGTCATGTAATTGACAGATTTGAACTTGCGGCTATAATATCTGACAGTAACTAAATGGCTTGATTAGGCTTCATCAGGAGGGCCTAGTTGGTGCGATAAAATTCTATTTGTTCAACCGTATTAGGTGAATACTGTTAAAAAATGGTTTTTCTCACAGTTTGAATACCATTTTATTTATGGTTATTTGGCAGTTTTGTTTGAATATGGTAAAATAACATTTAAAAAGGTTGTAAGTTAACCATTTTTTCCGAGAAATTTCTGACAATGAACTATTATCAAAACAATTATCTTGGAATGCCAAAGAATTAATTTTGGTTCTATTTTGAAATTTTTTAGGGAGTTTTTTAAAGTTTGCAAACATTTTAACTCGAAGAAGGCATACATTTGCTTAGAAAATTATCCTTTTGATTTCCCAATATTTATTATTTTTAAAATACCAAATGTTTTTTTGAAAAATTGAATTTTGGATATTAGAGTTTCATGGTGAATTTCCAAACTGTAAAAATCGGCAGAATTAATTGATCCGCAAAAATTTTAAAAACATGCTCTTCTGAAACCATTTGCTCAATTTCTCACGTTCACCTAACTATTCACGTCACTTCAATGCAATAATTGGATCACGTAATCCAAAAACTTCAATCACACTCAAAGTGAAGAGTGAAACTATGGTTTCGGATAAAACATAAATCTAAGCTTTCGTAACATCGATTGACTGTCGCCGATAAATTGGAGCCAATTAGAGCCATTGTTCCGAAATATTTGGAATTCTACAGATGAATGATTCTTAATTGCTTTTTGAAGGTTTGCATCTTGAATTAGATGAAGTGTGATCTAGATAAGTGCATTGGAAAAGGACAAGAAGCTCTGTGAAGCTAAGCGATTCATTTTTGGTTGGAAATATGATTAAAAGTATTTTGGAGGAATTTAAAGTGGATTTGGAATCGGAAAGCTTTTCATTTTGTGGATCCTCAAAATGCATTCAACTGAAGTTTGCGGATGGAATTGTATTGTTTTAAGTTATCAGAGAGTTGAGCTTTAGTGTCTACAATAAAATGCATTTTGACAGTTTCTATTTAAGTCTTTTTAAGGTAAATATTCGAAGATAATAGAAAATTTGGATTCATCCAAAACATTTAGAAATATGCTCGACTGAAACCAATTTTCCAAGTAACCTCAGAATTAGGAAACTAAGAAACGTTTAAACTTGTTTGACAAACAGTTCCGATATTTATCTTTGACGACAATGCCACAATAAGAATATATAAACTCTTTTTTTCACACAATGTATTTTTATGTGTATATGCATATGTGTATATATATATATATATATATATATATATATATATATATATATATATATATATATATATATATATATATATATATATATATATATATATATATATATATATATATATATATATATATATATATATATATATATATATATATATATATATATATATATATATATATATATATATATATATATATATATATATATATATATATATATATGTATATGTATATGTAATGTGTATATGTAATCACATTTTTATTAAGTCATAAAAGTAACTAAAACATCTTAATTTTTCTCGTTTCATTTCAAAATGAATAATAATATGAAAAAAAAAATTACGTCATGATTATTTAAACTAAATTACTTGACTAACAACAATAGATTTGAAAGTAAGTATCTGTAACATATGTAATGATATTAGTTCTTCGCCATCTCTCCATTGCAGGTGGAAATCCATTTTATCCTGATTTGCCAATCTTGGCGAATGCGGATTTTTTAATTTTGTTTCTCACTTTTATTTTTCCATTTTTCATTGTCAACCATTCGTTTTATATTTCAAATTACTTTAGTTTGCATATATATCTTTATCTTTGCTGAACTCCACATTCATGTCTGGTAAGTTTTGGAAATGGGTGACTTTTTTGAGTGCTTGAAACGTGTTGAATATTATTTCCGATTTGTATGCTTTTGAAGCAATAAAGTTTTTAATAAAGTAATATCTTTCTACTTCAGTTTTTGGATTATTTATTGAATATGAAACTTGAAGGAAGAAAAAGAATGAGTTTTGGTCTAATTCTTGTTAAAATTGTCTTCAAACCTAAAATTTGCTCAAAATGATTCACCTGTACATCATTGTTCTAGAATGATATCTACAGGTTTATAACTGTTTATTTGAAATGTTGCGTGCGACTTGTTAAAAGTAAATCAGCAAAGTGTTAAAACTATTGCACATGCAAAAAGGAAATTATATCCAAAAGGGAAAAATCGAAATTCAGACTTTTTAGATTAAGAAGTCTTTGACTAAACATAAAAACTATCGACCATTTGATTGAAACCCATAGAATCTATTCTTACAATTGCGAAGAAACATTTTTCCCGAAGAGACAGCTGGAAGAAGTATCAGTATCAGTTCCGGACAAATTTTTGATGAGATCGCTTACGGAAACATCAAATCAATTCTTCGTCAAAAAAACCTTCAAAATCCTTTTCCAGGATCCCTGTCCGGGGAAAAACATCCAGGTTTACATCTTTGACGTTCGAGAGCGAAGCAATGAAAAGAATATGAATTCGTATGCTCCTGACCTAAATCTTTCTTTTTCGTGTCTCTTCTCTGAAATGAAAGATCAGAGAGAGTAGCCTTTTGGGAAAATGCAAGAGGGGATCTTGTGTCTCTGTGTCATCTCATCTGCGATGGCTTATTCGTTTATTTGCTGTCGGCATATTTGTTTGACTGAGAGAGAACTTTGATTGGAATAATGGTTGGACTGTCGTGCGGATAAACGTCCCAAATGAACATAAATAGACAGAGCCTTCTCAACATTTGGATTAAAAGATATAAGTAATTGTGGTTTTTATTGGAAAATGTTGATATGGCTTGTATTTGGAGCAAAAACTCCTTATCTAATTGTAAACAATCGAGTTTTGAAGAATAAAACTAATTAAGGAATGCGATTTCCCTGACTGGAACTTGAACAATATATTTTATGCTTTCTTTTATTGGATTAAATTCTTCAAAAACTTACCTTAAAATGAGTCCACTTTTCCAATTTCTTTATAATAAATTGTTTGGTGATCTGAAAATTTTCTGAACGAAATATGCGCTGTCATGTGATTAAATGTACCATATGAAATAAACCGACACCCCGTACTTGGAATAAGGGATTTAGGAATAGTGCTTTCCTTGGAAAATATTGATGTGGCTTGTATTTGAGGAGAAAAACTTTCAGCAAAATTGTTAAGAAGCGAGTTTTGAAGAGTAAAACTAATTAAGGAATGTAATTTCCCTGACGGCAGTCAACGAATATAGAAATGTGAAGTCCAACTCTTCAAATACGTAACTAAAGATGAGAACTGCTCGATGTAGCATGATATAAAAGAAAAAAATTTTACAGGGTGAGCATCATACTCAAATAACTCAGAGCATCATAAGAACTAAAATTCAGCACGTAAGAATACGAAGCAAACTGAAATTTCGGAAAAGTACATAACCTGTAAGCCGGTTGTTCGACAATTTTACACGTTTTTTTGAGTACGCTGCCTCCTGGCTACGATCATTTTACTCGTTCTTTCTATGTCAAAATGCGTTTGCATTGAATGTGTATATTCGAGATTACAAATGTATTCTCACAGAAATATCTTACAGTACTGTTTATCAGTGATATTACTACAGTACTGTACTATAGAAACACGATGGCTCAGGGGATAGAGCGTTCGCCTTCCAATGAGGAGAACCGGGATCGTATCCCGACGCCTGCTGGCTGATACGAATTCCGCATCCGGCTTGCACTGACCACAGTGCAAAAGTGAAATATTCTCAGTGGTAGACGGATCGTGGGTTAGAGTACCCTTGTCGTCAGGCTAGTCGAGGAAGGTTCTTGTGGTCTTCCTCTCCATGTAACGCAAATGCGGGTTAGTTCCATCAAAAAGTTTTCAACGAAGGCAAATGTCTCCCAATGCTTGATCTAGGAGTTCCCTTGTCTTCTGGATTGGGTTCAGAATTACTAGGTTACAGAGATGAACATTAGTAGTTGTAAATCTAAAACATTGGGTCGGCTGTTCAACGACGGTTATAAGATAAAGAAGTACTACAGTACTGTACTATAGTATCAGTAGGATATAAATGTATAAAAAATCAGCAATAAATAAAAAATGAAAACTTTTTTTTCTCCCCAACCCCAGATGTGTTATTTGCTTACTTATTTGTTTCTGAAATTTATCATTTAAAGTAAACGGAAACTAGTGAATAATAACCATATAAACTTACCAAAAACCGGGAACGAATTTCTATTTTTTATAACACACTTTTTGGTGATCTGAAAATTTTCTGAACAAAATATACGCTGTCATATGGATAAGCATACTAAATGAACATAAAAAGATAACCATTTTCGTATTTAGATGATGTGGTTTATATCTAGAATCTGATGTGGTTTATATCTAGCTTTATATCTAGAAAAAAAATCTGTTTGTCATATTTTAATCAAACGAGTTTTTAAAGTGTCAAACAAATGCAAGGAGTGATATTTCAAATATGAAGATTATCTCAAGCGATATAATTAAGATCCTCTTTGAATGGATTTAATTATGTTTCGTAAAAACTTTAACTGAATTTTAAACTTTCTTTTTTTTAACCGAGAACCCGTAAAACTTTTTAAGCATTTCAAAACATAATTTTTAAATTCTGAGAATCTTCTGAACGAGATAAAAACTGTTGTGCAGATAAACGTACAGTGCGCAAAAAAACTGACCTTTCTGAATAACTTTTGATCTAATGATCGGATATTCACGTTCTACGACTTAATCTTAATGGTTCAAAGGGGTGATCTCGAATATTCTAATTAATTATTGCAGACGATATTTTAATTTACGAAATCCGACACAAGACGTACTTTCTCTGAATAAACATACCTATTTTCGACGGATTCGGATTTCTTAACCTAAAAATACAGGGAATAGCCGCAATTTGGGAAATATGGTCCCCCATAGTATGGTCAGGAAAGTGGTCCAAAATTTGGACCTCTTAATGCGATTTTTTTTTTTTTTTTTTTTGCGTACTTCGCGATATCTCGGGAACTTTTTAATCATATTGAAACCTTTTTGCGGATAATTATAAAGTATAACTGCTTAAAAATATTTCCGAGCAAAAAATAAATATCAACAAATATTTATTGTTTTTTTAAAATTTTATTTAATAATAGCCAAAAAAAATCTTACATTTTAAGGTATACAGTTTTTTATATAATTTTAAAGTATTAAATTTTTTTAGCGAAGTATAAAATTTTAGAAAAATCGGTTAAATGGTTCCTGAGAAATTGAATTTCAAAAAGCCGAATTTTAAAATTTGAATTCTCAGAAACTATTCGACCGATTTCTCTTAAATTGTGTATTTTGCCATGTAAAATTAGATACTTTAAAATGACAGAAAAAATTTATACCTTACTATTTAAAAAAATTTCGACTATAATAAAAAAAAAAAATAAACGAAAATAAACTGTATGAGCCCAACTGGACGTTCAAATTAACAAGACCAACTGTATCTCACCCAACTGTGGTGGTCCTGAAAGAGTGGATACCACCTCTAGAGAGCGCACTAGGTCTGCTCATCGGCAAGACCGATTGTGCAGCTTAATGGAAATAACAAAAAAATGAAAAAAAGATAATAAATATTTACTGACATTTATATTTTCAAGGAGTTATCTTTGGGTAAACAGATTTTATAATTGTGCGCAAAATATTTTCAATGTACTTTAAAAGTTCTTGAGATTGAATCTCGATATTGATTTGATTGAATTCTAGAACGTGAAAATCCGATCATTAGATCAAAAGCTATTCAGGGTGGTCCGTCTTTTTGAGCACTGTACATACATACATTCACATGTGTATATGCTTTCATATGTACGTATACTCATATGATGTATGTTTGTACGTACATACGTATGTACGTACATACATGCATGTACATGCCTACTTACATAAACATACGCACATAAAAATATTGACTGCTTATATGCACATACAAAGCATTGCACTTGCATGCAAGCTAACACACATGAGTACATATATCGTGTATGCATAATGTCTACGTACAAATGTCGTTTGTGCGTACATGCATTGCATATACATACCTAAATTGTATTTACAATCTCACATTCATAGATATACTGTACATGCATACGTACATACGATCATTATGTACATACGTACAAACATTGTATGAGCCCAAACTGTTATCTATTCATGTGCGTATGTATACTACGCATAAACATAGGTGTTTACATAAATACGTACATACATGCGTTGTATATGTATGCAAATTGAATTACATGCGTATTTGCATTCTACCTGCAAAAAATGTTCATGCTTGTACATATTTACACACTGTATTTACAAATAGTATGCAATTGTAATTACTTGTAATCGGATATTTTGATTACAAATAATCAAATTACTTGTAATCACGATTGCATACTGTAATTACTTGTATTCATGTATTTTGATTGCTTGCAATTATGATTACCCGCAATCAGTTTATTGTGATGACTTGGAATAATACTTACTTGGAATCACGATTATAGTTGTAATCAAAATTATGGTAAATTGTAATCAAAATTACAGCTGTAATGAAAATTACGGTGAGTTTTAATCACGATTACAGCTGTGATCAAAGTTACGGTGAGTTTTAATCACGATTATAAGTAATTGATTACTTTAATCGACTGTTGTAACTATGTACACATCTGTAATCAAAGTTGTTATCGCGATTACAAGTAATTGATTACATTAATTAATCGTAATCAAAATTATGATAAGTTGAAATTATTATTATGATTTATTGGTTACTGTAATCTAAAAATGTAATCGATTACATTTTTGCACAACTCTGCCTTAAACTATTCATTTAATAATTTTTCTGTTTATATGGTAACAGTTTATCATAAAGCCAAGTTTTCAACCAAGTTTTCAAGTTGGTTATTAATTACCACACATTAAGTTAAAATGATACAAAACTTAGAAGTGATTTTAACCGACAAAATAATTATTTTTATGCCATGCTCTAAGGTATCATTATAAAATTAATTAATTTTGCCTCATTTACCAAATTTTATCACATATTTTAAAGTCAGATTTTATTGCTAGTTTTATCAAAATCATTATCAAAACGGTTCGTTGTTCCCATAGTTTTCATAGAGTTGTAAAGTTGACCATAATCTGGTTGTTTTGATTTTACTTTTTTCTTAGTGTATTAAGGTTGTAGAAAATCTGTTAGAGTTCGTTGGAAAAACAACACTTTCAAAATTCCCAAAGGCGTAGAGTGAGAATGCATTTCAAATAAACTAATAATTGCGCTTTCGATTTTTATAATTAAACATACAGTCGGACCCCGATTTAACGAACCCCTATTTAACGAATTTCGCGATTTAAGGAATTTTTTTTCAAACCCAGCACAAACAGAGTCAAAAACCCCTAATTAACGAATAATTAACCCTGAATTAACGAATTATTTCAGCATCCGGAAAAAATATTTTTCATTAATTTTGATCAGAATATATTGCATTGTTTTGTAATTGGCAGATTCTAAAGGGAAAAAAATCTTTCCTGGGAGGAATAAAATAGAAAAAGTGCATATTCGTCTGAAACAAAAGAAAAGCCCGCAACAGGGAAAAACAAAATTCGTCGTGGGTAGGTGGGCAGAGTCAACAAGACATTACACTTGCAAGGTAATTTTCCGGGGTTTTGTCACGTGGACTATGAGTCAAACAGGAAATTCCTTTTTTATCTTAGATAGTCGTTTATAACTAGTAATTTTTAATAATACATATGTACGAAAAAAATTTTTTTTTTTGAACCCCGATTTAACGAGTAAAATTTCCGGTCCCGATGAATTCGTTAAATCAGGGTTCGACTGTATTTATATATAATAATATTTTTTTTAAACTCCAGCACTGTTTTAAAAAATATATTTACAAAAAACAATTTGAATTAGCATTTGATATTTTACGTTATTTTGCAAGAAACATTTCATGAAAAAAATTGTATTTTTGTACCAACCTAATCCCCAATAAATCAAGATATCAACAAAAACACAAAATAAATACCTAGAATTATGATCTTCACGAAGATTTAAAGTTCAAAAGAATTTTTATAACAAAGTGTTTGCTATATGACACCCTTATAAAAATCAGCAGTCAAGATAAAAAGAAGATCATCTATACCAAACAAAACAACACCAAATACGTGATTTTTCTCTGTTAAAGTTAATCGAACTAAGCAGGTTAGACTGAGTTTTCTCATTTGAGAATGGAGCTTTCAGTGCTTATTCGTACTAGTTTGTGTTAGTTTTCGAACTGGGTTTTTGTTCGATTTGTGTTCTGCTTTTTCCAAGGTGAGATGAAAGTTGTAAAGTACAGGTAATTTATGTATTCGAGCTTTTTTAAAAGGTGATGAAAAAAAAATTATACTTCAGAAAGACAGGAAGAACTATTAGCAATTTTATAAATCAATTAATGTTAAAAATGGATCTATTCAGAAGGGGTGTTGGAAAAAAAGAATTTAATATTTTTTTCTAGAGAGTACTTTTATAATTGTAATGTAAGTAATGAAAAAATAAAATAAGAAAAGAGCAAGATTTTCTACTATCATATTTTTACCAAAAACTGAAATAATATATTTTAGGAAATCATGTCAGATTAGAAACTTACTTTTTTTTATAAGCACCTCCGGAATGACTCTGCAACCACGGCAAAGCATGAAATCTGTTATTAACATCTGAATCGATTAAGATTTCGAATAACTACAAATAGAAATATTTTTTTTACTTCTTTGTTATACCTCGGGACGCAGACAATTTATCTTGGGACGCAGTATCTTGGGACGCTGTATCTTGGGACGCTGTATCTTGGGACGCATACAATTTTTAAGAAATTTATGGTAGGATTACTATTTTTTTAAATTTCTAAGCATGACCTAAACCACCAATAGTTAAAATCAGAGTAAAACTCAACAACCGAGGTATTGAATTCATCTCTTGGTTACTTCCTTATATAGCACTACATCCCACTGTGAGCCTTGAATTGCCGAACATTATTGTTCCAGACATTCCGAATTTTGGATTTCGACTTCCAGTTTTTCACCTTCAAGATGATTAGATATATGATTATTCAACCATCTCTTTTTTGGTCTTTCTTTTGGTCTCCAGTTCAAAGGCTTCCAATTTAAAAGTTTGCCTAAATTTCTTTAATCATTTAGTCTTTCAATGTGCCCTGTCATGCCAAACATCTGGATTTAATTAATCAAATTAAATTTTTTCGTCGTATTAAATGGTCAAGTTCACTATTGTTTCTTATACTCTACTGTGTATTATTTACTTTAACTAGTTCAACTAATTCTTCTGTCTTGGTTAGAAAAATAATATTTCATTGCTTTTTTCTTGATTCAATTTTCCTGTTTTGAGTATGAAACAATTGAAATAATCTACTGATTTTAATTAGTTATAGAAGATTATTAAGTGTTTCAGTGGTAAGAAAATTTTTATTATTTTTTTAATTTTCATTGAACTGGTGAATATGGTGATCAAGCCATACGGGGAACTGATGAAGATTTTACTTCGGTACAGTCAAATATATTGTAATATTTCATTGCTTTCCTCTTGATTCAATTTTCATCTTTTGAGTATGAATCAATTGAAATAATTTACTGATTTTTACTTAGTTATAGAAGATTATCAAGTGTTTCAGTTGTAAGAAAATTATTATTTTTTTCAATTTTCATTGAACTGGTGATTATGGTGAGCAAGCCATACGGTGAACAAGTTAAGAGTTAACTTTGGTACAATCAAATATATTTTACCTTGGAACATATGTCATTGTACCATATCTGTGCAATTTTCCTAATTTCGATAACCTTTTGAGAATATGTTCTAATTTATGGCAATCAGTGGCTAATTAATGATTGTTCGCCAAGAAAATTGGAATAGATATTGCTATAAGGGCATATATCTCGTGGTAAAAATTAATCTTTTTAAACCAATCCATTTTCTTTTGAAATAAGAAACTTCAATAGATTTTGCCTTCCAGAATTTTTGGTTTACTCGCATAAGATGCAGTTAAAGAAATTTCCCAGTGCATGCATATAAAATGCTTCAATGATTTTACTAGTCAAAATATGACGTTTTTTACAGTGTATAAACATAACAACAATTTAAAAAGCTTTACGTCATTTGGAAAATCCCAGCCAATAACAAACTCGTTTACGTATTGGAGAATTCTAAATTTTCCATACGTCTTCCTAGACTTTCTTGATACTACTGAATTTTTTTATTGTTTGAAAAATGCAATCGATCCAATTGTTGTGCATCAAATCACTGGCTTCTCGTGTTTCTTTAGACAGAAAATAAGAATCTGGCAATAGAGTGCGTGGAATGTGAATTAGGTCAGAGTGTGTTGGCATCATGGATCGATGTGAAGAATTCTTCCATCACTGTTATTCGTTCCAGAGTTTAATTGCTTACTGCGCCGAATGCAGAATGCTTCTTGTTTTAAAAAACACGCGGAATAATATCTAAATCTGATCTGTCTATATGCCATAACTGTCGCTAATTCTGAATTTTCCCTAAAGAGGGCGCTGCGATGGTTTAGATGTGCTGGAAAAATGTTCCCTCCATTGTGAAGATCTTTTTTTTTTATGGAAAGTTACACAAACGAGAAATAAATGCATTTCAAAGGGAGATGAAAATAAAGTGTGGAATCGACAATTTATTGCATAAAATTTGCATACCTGAATGTGGTTAATGATATACAGGTTACTATTCTTTTCAGACTTTGGGCACTCTTATAATGAGATTCAGAGAACTTTTTTAGTGTGTCTTCTAGACAGATAATGCAAATTTTGATTTAAGAAAGATGAAAAAGAAAGGTGCTGAGGGAGATATTTTTCTTGTGTTTAAAGAGTTGCATGAAATAAAGCTGGATTTACCTTGTCTGTTTTTTTATTTCGCTTTTTACGCCTTCATATATAAAAAAAATAGCAATAAAATTAGCGATTTTTTTCAAAGCAAAATATTTTAAATATTACATTGAAAAAGAAAATCAAATGTTAGGGTTAAGACATTTTTCATAATAAAAAAATAATATAAGAAATTTTCATTATTTTATTTTTCAAATTTGAAAAAATCAGGGGAATTATTTTATTTAAAGAACATGCACAATGTTTAGCTTTCTATTTTCTTGTTTATTATTTAATTATCAGTTAAGGTTTCTTGTTATTTATAAACAATAATTTTCTGTAATTATATTTTTATGAGAAAACAAATTCTTTACCTAGGAATGTAATTTAGAGTATTTTATTTAAAGAACATACACAATCTTTAGCTTCCATTTCCTTGTTTATTATTTATTTATCAATGAAAGTTTTATGTAAATTATACACAGCCATTTTTCTATAGTCATATTTTTATGAGAAAAATAAATCTTTACCTAGGAATGTAGTTTAGAGTATGACTCAGGAATCTGAAATCTCCAATAAACTATGAAAGCCTCTCAATTTAGACACGGTATAAAAAGTAATCATTTTGCATTTTTAAGAAAAGATTTTCTTTAAGATTTAAGGGATTTTATTAACCTTGTATCTTTCTTTTTTGAATAAACAAATATTGAGTTAGGATCTGGGTATATTCTGAAGTCCGTAACCAACCTTGTTACTTTCGAATGGCATCACTAATAGTCATAAAAGTCGTAACTAGATTTAAGTAGTGACAATGATCTACAAGATAAGATCGTTTACAGTACAACACAGTGGTGATTTTGAAAAAGAAATATATCCGGATAATTGCATGGTAAAGCATAAATCCGGATAAAAAAAAAGCGGCATAAAGTACTGGCTTTTTGGGTGCATAATCCATATAATCAATTTTACAGTAAAATTCAATTTTATTGTTAAATTAATTTCTTAGTAATATATATTAATTTAGAGTGATTCAGTGACTTGAATACAATTATTATTGTAAAAATAACGGTTTATCGGATTTTTTGATCCGTAACATCTTTCGGTAAAAATAGATTTTACGGTAAAAAAATACCGACACCCTGAGTGGCAGTACTTTTCACCGTAACGTGATCCGGAATTTTTTACAACGAATTCACCCTGCAGGCAAGAGTGTTGAGGGGAAAATGAATACGGAAATTTCCTTCATCTTGACTTTGCAAAACTAACTTAGTGGGAAAAAATATCTAATAATTATCTATAATAATTATAATAATAATTATCACAAGTTATCATACAAAAACAATAGTGGTCTTCTGCTTTGTAATAATTACTCCCCCCTCAATACTTCACATCATTTTTTGAATAAGAACTCTAAAATTTTTCTCTAGTTATTTAGTTCCTAATTTAGCATTATAAGTTTAATTATATTGTAGAAAATGTCCAGTTTATTCTTTTGAAAATTAATAGAGTTTTTATAGACTTTAGAAGAGCTCTATTTATTTCATATTTCATCAACACGTTTGCTTGTGTTGACAGCGAGAGCTCTATTTACTGCTCCATTTTGTTTCTAAGTTAGATATAATGTTACTGTATATCCAAACAATTATGTATTTTGAGCTAAAACATTTTTGGAACAATCATTCTCGTAGTATGCATTTAATACATCCAATACTTGCTTAGAAAAAGAATAAAAGAGCTAATTTTATGAATACACTTTTTGATGATCTAACAGTTTTTAAATTTATGCTAGGGGAATAATATTTTTTATAAACATGATAAAAGCGTTTGTGCACCTCCAATTAAAAATTTTATCTCATTTTTTTTTTAAATTTACAAATTTTGCTACAGAATGATCATGACGTTGAATTTCAAAACCCTCATGATATAAAAGCAAACTGAATCTTCAGCATTTATAATACATCAACAGTAAAAATTAAAAAAAACATTTGCGTAAAAAAATATTTTGTTTTCATATTTCACAGTGCACAGCAATCACAAAATTAATAATTTTGCTACAAAGCCAAATGTTCTCTCTGAAACCGAATATGTAAAGGTAATCATAGGTAAAAGCAAAATTCCGTCGATAAAATCACCCATTTTGTCTCATTTGCTTTTTGAAAATGTTCCAAGACCTACGTGCTTTTTGAATGTAGAAGCATCAGAAGCTCTTACATGAATGAAATAAAGCTCCGGTAAAACGTGATCCGAAATTTCAAAGAAAAAAAGAAAACACCTCGGCATTAAAATGTCATTGTTAAAAACTTTCAAAGCCGTGACTATCCACTGCTTCTCTTCAGATGGTAAAAGGTGTAAAGCAAATGCAAAAGGTATTAAAAGCTCTTCGTAGAAAAGGAGATTATGGTACTTTTGGATGTTAATGGGGGAAAATACTTTATTTTTCCTCTGCATGAAGCATGGGTATAAACTCAACTTCATGTTTCTAAAAAGTATAAAGGTTTGAATAATTGTAAAACATAAATTGATTGTTTTTCGTTGGGAACTATAGCGTTAAATTTTTTTTTTAATATTGTTAAACGATGAAGTCAAAACTCTTGATCGTATGAAATATGCAGAGCACAAGATAAAAATCGGGATAACTTAATAACTTCCGAGATAGCAGTGTTAGATTGATTTTTAAAGCAGCAACAACGTTTATCACAAAGCTCATTATGGGTTCTAAATGATTAGCAAATAAACCATGCGAGTTTAAGACATTGTTAAATTTATCTATGCTTGTTTACGCGTTATGAGGTTCGCATTAAACCTGCATAAACCACCCTTTTATATCGATATTGAAACTACATTTACAAAATAAGGCTGGAAGAACCTTCTGAAATTGAGGATGAATTATCATTTGCAAATCTAGAATGGAAAGTGTTCCCAAACCCATTATAAATTCACTTTTTCAAGGTTTATTTTGCATTTTATGATAATAACTAAAACAAGAATTATTTGCTCTGGCTTTTATTCACTTTCTTTAACAATTTGATAGGGAAGGTTGGCCCGATCATTATTTTTTTAACACAAACAAAATGTTGCTTTTAAGGGCCTTGACAAAGATAGAATGAAAATAAAGGTTTACAGTACGGGTAAATAAAAGCTAAAAAATGAGATTATTTTTGTTTTTTGTAAAGCTTTTGCGGTACTTTAATCAATCTTTGAAGAAACAAGCTTTGCATGTTAATATTTCTACTAAGTTTAAAAAGAGATTAATTAATCAAACTTTCCATGAAAATACAACGTTTGCAGTGAGGTTGCCTGCTCTGAGTTTTGATCTATTAATCGGTATTTTATGTACTAAGATTTGAGAGGTTAACCTAAAATTCTGGTCTATTTTATTTTTAACTACCAATAAATGAAAAATAACCTTTCAAAAGGAATGCCCAACATTAATTATTGATGTTGGAAATTTTCCGCAAAAATTTTCATATTATTATAGGTTAAGACATCTTAATGTTGGAATTTTTTGTAACAAGGTGAAGATTAAACTTTAAATTACTGGGCAAAAATCCCTATAATATTTTTTATAAAGAACTAAAAGTTTATTTTCTGTTTTGATTTTCCCACGCTAGCAAGCTCTGAAGTCTTAAGAGCTTAAACTTTAGCAATTTCAAGCACTCATTTACTCCCTGTTGTACATTAGAAAACCTTTTACGTACTCTACAGATAGAAATCGTTAAATATCAATACTTTTTAAACATCATGATAGCAATATTTTTGAATACTCACTTAGAACGTTCATGATATATAGGGAATATAATGTTTTTAGATAAATAAAGTGTCTTAGATAGTTCTGAACAATAATGATGATGTCACGATAAAAGGCAGCAATTGTTGGTTAACCGTGAACGATATCGTCAACTACTGTTACCGCGAACGATATCGTCTACTATACATATTGGGCATGGTAATATCGTGTTAGCTATTGACAATGATACTGTCGTGAGAGTCGATATTTGTCAATATTTACTCGGTAAAAATTTGTTGTAACTTATGCCATATGCCAATACCAGCAAGCGTGCTGTGAGATATCATAGCAAATTTCAAGGACGAGGGTGCGCTTCCTTTTTTTCTGTGGTGACATCTATGGCAAAGAATACGTTTCTTCCAGACACATGCGTTACAACCAGTTTTGCAGGGAGAACTCATTCGCACACCTTTCATCCATGCTCAGATCGTAATTTTGACTGAAGCCGAGAACGATCTATCTCCGATCCAGTAACCCCAAAAGTATAGATTTGTTATGGAAATTTGGAGGACTTAGTGGTCCCCGTCAAATTTAACGTGCACCAGTCACCATTTAATAAACGGGAATTCTTAGGCTGGTGAGCTTTGAACTGATGGTCTCAAGGAACACGAGCCCAACTTCCTATCAACCAGGCTATCTCAGCCTACTCGGTAAATATAAGTATCTTTATATTTTTATAGCTATTTACTTGTGCTTTAAGCTTGTGATTTATGAAAATCCTTAAAGAAATATTTCATATCTTTCTTCATCTGTATGAAAAATAATGCAAAATGAAAAAATAATAAAATTAAGTAATATTGAAAAAGATCGCCATGAAATTCTTTTTATAATACTCAGCACCAATGTGCACTAGTTCCGGATTCTGAATCGCAAACAAGAAAAGTTTAATTTATGAACAATTGAAAGAAAATTCAATATCAGTAAACATGGCTACCGAAACCTGGTTACCAAAAAAATATTTTATGATGAAAAATGTTTTAAGAAATTATCTGTAAATTGCAACATTTGAAAAACCAAAATGAGTCACCAAACTTGACTAGCCAGTAATAGAGATTATGAGCATCTGAATAGTACAACAATAAAGAGCTCTTATAATAGAGTACCATCCATCTAAAAGAGACTAATTTTGTACTTCAAATGTACTTGAAACGGGCTTCTGGTGTACAAGGGCTCTTATTTAAATACTTTACACTTGATGAATGAGATTGATATTATGGGATCTTACTGGATGCATTATACAATGAATAATAGAGAGACATTTCAGTCGTATTTTCTGGTAACTAAACTGTCACCGTTGAAAAATTACTTCTCATTAATGTGGAGCGTTGATCTAGCGATGTCATAGTTCAGACATGGAAGAGTAAATAATATGTCGATTTGTTCAGGGAGCACAACTTTATTAACAGTTATAAGTCATAATCACGAAAACCTTGCGTTCTCTTTTAAACATATTTTCAGAATTATTGTGATGCAAGATCTATAAGGTATGAGATGCTTTAATCTGGAAGTCATGATTTATACAATTCATTGAGCAGAAAGGTGCAAAGTTGAATCTCTTTGTTAAACTTACTTTTTACAAATATATCTATATAGCCGTGGTGGCTCAAGGGATAAATCGCTCGCTTTCCAATTAAGTGACCCGGATTCAAATCCCAGCGATAGCTGGTCAATCGGAATTCTCAAGTCTGCTCATGTTTTAGAGTCCCCTTGTCGTCGGGCTAACAGCTGGTAGGTTCCGTCTCTCCATGTAACGTAAATGCGGGCTAGTTCCCTCAAAAAGTCCACCACAAAGACACATTTTCCTCAATACTTCATCGAAGAGTTCCCTTATCTTCTGGATTGGATTCAAAATTACAAGACTAAGAAGTTGAATATTGGTAGTCATAAAAGCGAAATTGGGTCGGATGTTCAAGATGGTAATAAAATAAAATATGACTGTATATTTAAAAATAATTATGTGAATCAAAAGTTCTTTGCGTCAATTTACTAATAAAACTATGACCAAATTCACAATAAGTCTAAAAAAACGTTAGTTTGTAGTATTTTTGAAATTACTTTCTTTGCTATCTTTAACCCTATGTGATCGTATGTTTCTCTCAACCATTCAATACAAAGTATGACATCAAATATTTAATGTAACATTTCCCCACTCTTTGCTGGTGTAAATGTTACCCCTAAGATTTTTATTAAAAGATTTAAAGAGAATTACACACCTGAGAGAATGGTGCATGTGAAATCAGTTTTGGTATCTTATCTCTAAATCCGGTGTAAAAATATTACATCTAAAGCTTGTGTTGAGAAGAAGCCCTGGTAATAATAAGATTCAAATATCTTTGAAAACACTTTTCGCTCTGCACTAAATAGTATTAACTTTGACCTTTTAAATAAATTCAAGATTGCTTCTAGTACTAATATGGTAAATATGTAAAGTTCAATTTTATTTTCCTGATAAGAAAATAAAAATGGACATAGAGGATTGCTTCTTATATACACTATAAAATGAAATTTTCAATTTAAGTATATCATCCAAATATCTAATGATTTAAAAATAAAATAAAATGACAAAATGATTTATTCATGAGATATAAAAATGGTTTTATTTGGATCGCGAAATATCTGTTTCATTTAAGTTTACATCAATTCCTATTCATCTAACAGAAAGAAAATCTATTGTGTTCGCTGTTTTGAAATGAGCTATTCAGTACAGAAAATAAATAGTACGATCTTTATCATTGTTCAAGATGAAGATACAGCCCTGAATAGTGTCTTTATTCATGATTTAAAAATCTGGAGTCTCGCCAAATCCTGGCCAATTTTTCGTTAGTCTTTATACCTTGTTCTCCACTTTACCGAGTCTTATTCCCGCGAGTTTAGAGAGAATTTTGTTCAAAGCATTGATTAATTCTACGGACTAAGTTAATAAGATTCATGTTATGCTAGGATTCCGTTCTGATGAAATTGGTGATGAATAACTAACTAGATCAAAGTTAAGTTCCGGAAAGGTGTTTAAAGAATAGGGAATTCAAGTAATGGATTGGAACATTTTCTTTCAAAATTAAACTTCTAGGTATGTAGTATGAATAAAGAATGGTATAGTTGTGGTTAACTAGCCTTTCTGTCTTAGGATAGAGGATAGGGTTATTGTTCTAGAGATGATTATTATGTTCAAGATTGTAGTGCGTCTACCACTGCAAAAATATAATTCCAATTCACTAGTATATAAGACGAACTCGATTCTATGGTGGGATATCTTTTCATTGATAAAGCGTTAACATTGTCGATAAGTACTATCCCCACATTGGTTACCTCCGAACGAAATGTGAACATGCCTACCTTGGCAGAAACGACGCCCACTACGATTTGAACACGCCTTCTTCGAAGGATGATCCACACTGAACAGTTGACTTGCTACTTGCGACTGCAATATTATCCACTTCCTAACGCTGTTGCTTCTCAGTCTCGATCACACACAACGTACAATGTATACAATCGACTGCTAAAGGCAACACAGGAACGACCATGACCGTGATCTTAATACAGCTGTCACGATCAGCACTCATGTACGGTGATTATAATACAGCTCTCCCGGCTTCTCACAAAACAGCAATGAATCAACTAGTGATATCCGTTCATCGAATTCCATCAAAGCTATAATTATGGTGGGGGAATACTGTAGTGTGTCTACCACTACAAAAATATAATTCCGATTCACTAGTACATAAGGCATGTTAACTCGATTCTATGGTGGGACATCTTTTCATTGATGAAGGTTGACATTGTCAACAAGTACTATCCCCACATTGGTTACCTCCGAACGAGATGTGAACACGCCTACCTTGGCAGAAACGACGCCCACTATGATTTGAACACGCCTTCTTCGAAGAATGATCCATACTGAACAGTTGACTTGCTACTTGTGACTGCGACATTATCCACTTCCTAATGCTGTTGCTTCTCAGTCTCGATCACACACAACGCATACACTCGACTGCTAAAGGCAACACAGGAACGACCAGATCGTGAACTTAATACAGCTCTCACGATCAGCATTCAAGTACGGTAATCATAATACAGCTCTCTCGGCTTCTCACAAAACAGCAATGAATCAACTAGTGGTATCCGTTCATCGAATTCTATCACAGCTATAATTCTGTTGGGGGAATACTGTAGTGTGTCTACCACTACAAAAATATAATTCCGATTCACTAGTATATAAGACATGTTTACTCGATTCTGTGGTAAGGTACTTTTTCATAGATGACGGTTGACACTGTCGATAACTACTAGCACCACAAAGATCACGATTAAGAGAATGATCTTAATTGGTTCAAGATTAAGATACCATTCAAAGTTTTTCGTCATCCATAGTTGAAGAATCTGAAATTTTGCCGAATCTATGTCACTTAGCCGTTTTTTTTCTTTCTAATCATTACCTTGGTCTTACACTTTTTCGAGTTTTATTGCCATGAGTTTAGAAAGATTTAGTTCCAATCATTATTAAATTCTTGAAGTAAAATTAAGCGATTCCTATTATGGTAGAATTTATTCTGATGAAATCGGTGAGGAATAAGTAACTGGATCAAAGTTAAGTTACGAAAAGGTATAATTTAAGTATAGGGAAAATAATAGGATTGAGACGTTTTTATTTAAAATTAAATTTCTAAGACTGTAATATGAACAAATAATGGTTCACTGACTGTTAACGAAGAGAAAAAGCTATTAATCTATTTCGAGGTTAAATGTTTTAGTACAGAGAACAAGGTTACCATTGTTCTTGATGTTTAAGATTAATATTATGTTCAAGATTATGAGATTAATCTTCATATTTATTCAAGATCAAGATACCATGGGATAGTTCCATTATCCATTGTAATATATTGTTTATAAATCATTAATCTTGTCCAATCTTGGCCACTTTGCAAACATTTTAGTAGTAACCTTGTTCTTTAGTTCTCAGAGTCTTATCCTCACGCGTTCTTCAAAAGGGTTTTGTTCAAGACATCGATCAATTCCATGGAGTAAAATAATGAGATACAAGTTATACCAAGATTCATCCTTGAACTTGGTGAGGAATATGTAACCAGCTTAAAGTTATGTTTGGGAAAGGTATGTGAGAGACGGGAATTTAAGTATTGGATAGCGATGTTATTTTTAAAATTACCTTCAATTAATAATTTCTGATATGAGAATGGTCAACATGTTGATAATTAAGAGATATCACAACGCATCTATTTCAAGCCTGAATAATTCAGGAGATAATTTCTCATTGAAGTAACAAACTAGAATCCCAGCCATGGATGGATGGATTCCTATACTGATCCTGAGTTGCATCAAACAGAATTTGTTAGCGCAAGCTATCGGCTCTGTTTATTATGTGTGTTTTTGTTTCTTCTTATGGTGCAAATGCAGGCTAACATACTTCCAAAAATCACTCCGTTAAGAAGTCCTCCTTTTTTACTTAGATTACATTTGCAAGCTAAGTAGAAACTAGCTACTAATCTGATGTACGGATTTATTTGCCAACAAGATAATAATCTATGTATATAAAAAATAATGTCTGTCTGTATGTATGTCATTTATAGACTCCTAAACCATCCAACCGAAAGTTATGAAATTTGGCATACAGAAAGATTCAAGAACGAGGAAGATCCCTGTCAACATTAGAACATTCTGCGACAAATCGTTCTTGCAGGATGAGCGAAAAATGAAATAGAATTTTCAGATTGGTTAAGCGTTTGCCAATGTTTTAAATTCAGCGATTCGATTTTCACATATTTTAAAGATAACATCAGTGAGAATTGTTAGCATGTAGCTCTGTTTGAACAAAAAATAGTTTATTGAACGTATTTAAATATTTAATTATTTTATATTCGCTATGTCAGATGAATTCAATGAACATTACGTGGTAGCACGCGTGGCTTAGGTCATCAAGTTTATACTTTGTCTGATGCTACGCGATTTTATTTTATTTATATTAATTCTTTTAAACGTGTTTCTAAAAGAATACTTATTTGAAATCACCGGTAATGAAATAGAAAAAAAATATTTATGTATTCAAAAGCGAAAATTAATGGGAAAGTTTTACTAATTCGTTCAGAAGAAACACAAAAACTCGAAGCCAATGAGGCTTAATTACGCCAATGATGTTTAATTAATTAAGGTAATATATGCATATTGAAATTAAAAAATGCTATATAATGGAAAGAAAAAGAATGTATTAGAAAGAATACATATTTAATATAAGGATTTTAAAAAACATTGAATGCATTTTCAGAAGCGTTAATAATAGAGATCGGAAATAATTTTACGATTGAAAATAATATTTTTGCAAAACTGTATTTAATTTTAAAAAATGATCAATGTCGAGTTTTACTTCAGAAGATTTTAATACATAAGAAATATTTTTTTTAAAATATAAAATATTAAAGATTTTTTTGATTCAAGTAGATTAAATAAACCTTCAGTTGTTCCGTTCAAGTCAAAATTACTGTCCCTGCAAAATAAATAGACGCACTATAAGATTCTATGCAAAATCTTAATTATCAGGGGATACTATATACTGCTTTATTGTTTTTACGCGATTGTAGCAGGTTTGCACTTGTTTACGTTTGTGTATCAATTGGTTGAATTAGACGATATATATCATCAATTTGACGATTGTATAAATGAGACGATATATTATATAAATGTAGAATATTTATTATATCAGGTATTACATTAATACTAGAAGGCTCCGCCCCCTGCTCGCTAACGCTCGCCAACCCCCGAGAATTGCTACGCAATCCTATGTGGTTCACGGCGTGAACCATGGCTCGCTGCGCTCGCTCGCCAATGTTCTAGCACAAAGACATAGTATATTATCATCAAAGACATAGTATTTTATCATCAAAGACATAGTATTGCACTTATGTAGAAGAATTCTATCAATGTTCTTATTGGCCATTAAAAAAGTATATTAGCTATTTAGATAGTACATGGTGCAAAAATCAAAACATTAGCTAAATGAGAAACATATTAGCAAAATAAATTATCAAATATTGCAGTTACTCACCTAAATTCAGCTAAATGTGTATAATAAATTCATTCATAAATCAAAAAATTCAATGCATTCAATACAAACACTTAGACGTTTAGGTAGCTCCCAGTAGAAAAATATCAATTCAACAGCGGCCTTTTAAAGCATTCTCACTTCAATTGAGTTTAAATTAAATATTATCATGTTTTTAGGTCATGAATCTGAATTGAACAACCTGATAATGCTCACTCTGGTTATTGTTTCCGTTTTTAAAAGCGCTATATGTTGAGCCAGTTTAAATTAAATATTATCATGTTTTTAGGTCATGAATCTGAATTGAACAACCTGATAAGGCTCACTCTGGTTATTGTTTCCGTTTTTAAAAGCGCTATATGTTGAGCCACCTCATATAGTTTTGCCATGTGACATTTTCAACAGCAATCATTGGTCGATTTTCTAACGTTGCCATTCGGGGAGTTGTAATGAGGCTTTTTTTTGGTGCCGTGTAAGAGAAATATATATATAGATATTATAATAATTAGACCATTTTATTAGACGCATCGTAGTGTTTTAATAATTGTATGTTTTTGCTCGAGTTTACATTCACTACTTTTATATTTAAACAGCATGCAATGGATTATTATTCAAGAGATTTTTTGTATTCTTCATATTTGTGCTTATATTTAAAGTATTGCATTGAAATGCTAACCAATTGATACACGATTGTAAACATTTATGCTGTATAGTATCACCTGATAATTAAGAATTTACCTAAAATCTTATTGTGCATCTAATATCTTGACCAGAGACTGTAATCTAGATAAAAAAAAAAATTTTAGGTATATTCTCACAGCTAATCTCAAAATAAATTGAAAGCAATTGCTGTGCAAAGAAGAAAATACAAACTACTTGGAATCATTTTTGAATATACAAAATAAAACTATAGAAAGTTCTCTTAACTGCTTAACTTTCATTGCTTGTTGAGCATTTTCTTCTATGATACCAAAGCTATAATTGGAAATTAAATAATATAGCAAATATAGCCACGAATCGAGAAGGGAGTTATCAAATACCTTGCAGTCGTATTCTTGACCCCCGGTCAAAGCGCGTTAAGTAGTGAACCGATAAATTCATTGGATTATTCATTAGGTTGGCTATTGATCGTAAAGCGTCGGCTATGATTATCTGTGTTGTCTAGTTACTGATGGTTTCCAATTCAAGGGATTCCTTAATTAGATAGGTTATTAGGGTAGTTGTTTTAACAAAATTTGCGTTGTCAATTATATGAATGGAGTATGTGCATGAGATAGGTTTGCTTCATGATGGCAGCAAGCAGGTATCTCAATTGAGAAATGAAAAACTTGCATCCAGCGTCTGAATTGTCTGTATTTTTAAAGGGCACTTAACATGTCAAATTTCCAAGTTTGTTTTATGTTTTATTCTGTTTTTTTCTTTTTCTTTTCTTTTATTTTTATTTTCTGTTTTTACGTGTTATTTTGACTTATTGTGTTCTTTTTTACTTGTTGCAATTTTCGTAAGAAATTTTTTTGAGTGCTCCTCACACTATTGGATTGATATATTCTGCTTTGGCTATATTGACTCAATAACAGAAAGAAATCATTTTTGAGGATATAATCGTGTGGGCTGATGAAAAGATTCTATGTTTTATTTTCCAGATTTAAAAAATTTTTTTTTGTCCCCCAGTTGCTTGTTATTTTATTATTATTTTTCTTCCCCCCCTTTTTTCATATGTCTGTAATTTTGTAATTTTCCTTTGTTTTATCTTCATTTTGAACTTATCTAATCAGTTCTGTTTACGTGCAGCTTATGCGCAATAAATGAAACTTATTGTTTTTCTTAACTTATTGTTTATATATATATATATATATATATATATATATATATATATATATATATATATATATATTTTTTTTTTTTTTTTTTTTTTTTTTTTTTTTTTTCTTCAAAGAAAGATGGTGGAAACTGATATATGTTTTGATTACATAGTTTTCTTTTTAGTAGCTCCAAAGACTTTCTCAACAATTAATTGCATTAGGAATCCGCTTATTTTAATTTGAACATGAAATCAGTTAGAAATCGTTAACATTAAAATAATTTCAGTTCGCATCATTCAAAATTAATTTGGAATGCTTTAATAAGAATCATAAATTACAGCATGCGAAACACCTTGATGACAAAAAATTTAGGAACTTTTGATTAAAAATCCTGAATTCATAAACATTAAAGAGCATTATTCAGTCATTTAATTCTCAAATCAACCAATATTCCTCTTAGCTTTAAAGTCGTTCTATAATAAACTATCAAAGATTTTTCCATGTTGCTAATTCTTAATTTACTAAAAATATTATGAATGGAGTTAGTTAATAACTCTTAACTTTCATGAATGGAAACTATTACAAAACACTTTGCATTCACTGTCGAAGGTATACCGTATTTCCCGTTTATAATATTTTGCTTGTTATAATTTGCGAAAACTATTTTGAATGGATTTTGTTCCTAATAACTATAGTAAAATAAAACCATTAGGATAAAATTTGAATTCCATATGTTATAAGCATTCAAATTTTTTTCGTACTTCCATACAATAAAAAATTCTATTAAAATTACTGTATATATAGTATTATTATATATATAGTATTACTGTATTATAGTAATGACACTCTTGGTAAAAGAAATAAAAACCATAATTATGGTAATACCAAAATATACGGTGTTATAAGCTTACGGTATACGAAAATCATTACTAAAACCCTTCGGTAAAAATTTAACAAGCTTTTTTGTGCTCCAATATACCACAAGCATGGTAAATTTTACTATATTCTGGTAGTTTTGACTATTCTTTTTTTCAGTGTAGTTCTTAATATACTATTCACTACTAATTATCATAATTTAAGAAAGGTATACTGTTACAAAATTGACAATTAAATGAGTAGTGGAATCACTTATTAAAGCTTCTACTTAATTAAATAAAAAAAAAACTTCGATAAAAAGTGAACATGTCTATGATAAATGTTGAATAGATATAAGGAAATTTGATTAGTGAATTTCAGAATTATTTTCGTTTTTTTTTCTCACTAATATTGCTCTAAAATTTATACAAGTCAATAATTTGTTTGAGAAAAAACTCTGATTTAAGCAATGTTATCTCGCCATAAAATTTAGAATTCACGTGAAAATTGTCATTGCGTACAGCATAGCTCGTGTTTAAAATTTGCATGATCCATTCATAATTAGATAAATAAGCAATTATTAATTAAAATTTTGATTTAATCATTAAAACATCCATTAAAATCTTGATAACATTTTTTTTTATTTAATTAATTTAACGGTTAATTTTTTTTAAATTTTTTATTCGCGATCGCAACGCTCGAGTACGCCGTCTAGCGGGAGCCTGTAAATATCGGACATTAATTTATCACGTTTTCATTTAGTTCCATCAAAGTCATTGACTGAATCAGACGCCATTTTTTAGCAGCAAATAGGAAACAAAATTTCCCTAAAGAAAAGGCCGAAGAACTTGAAAAAAATCTCCAGAATATTAGTAAATCTTTCAGGAACAGAACACGCCAAACATTTGAAGAAAAATTCTTCAATAATTTTTAATTTCTATTATCAACAAACTTGCAACTGATGACTTCCGATTTCGGATACTGTTACAGATGTGTGTATTAAGGTAAAATGCATTTCTTCTGTCTTCAATTCATTACGAATTAAAGTGAAGTCAACATTGCTTTCGTCATTCCAGTGAATAAATATGAATTCAGAACATACAGAATTGTAATAGTTATAGAATAGTATATATTTCTGTATCCATATAATTCGGAAAACAACAATAAAAAATTATCCAAGTTACTTGAAATAGTGCCATTTCTGCTGATTCTTAATTAATTTAAATCGTTTTCTTGGTAAGTTTTTTTTAATTTTGAAAGAATAAGTTCAACTAGAATTCAGCTATTCTGTTTTTAGCACATATTCAAATTCATATCAATTATAAAATTTTGCTGTGTAGTATGTTATCTAAAAGTAATGAAGGTATAAACTATGAGTAGTATATAGGGGGGGCTAGAGGACACATCTAAACTCCTTATTTATAGTCATTTTAAGCCCTTTTTGGCAATTTTAACATCGAAAAATGACATAAAATCTTTAAAAACAACAACTTTTGAAAATCAAAAACACTAAAAAAATTATGTATTTTTCGATATGTGAATAAACTCCAATATTTAAGTTTTTTAAAAAGGAAAGAAAAGCAGCGTCCCCAAGATGGAGACACTGATTTTAAAAAATTAGAAAATAAAAAGTAAGGAAAACTTAAGCTTCTTCTAATTCATAATCAGAAATTTTGTTATTTATCCAACCTTTGAAATTAAATATATAAATACCTTTGTTAATTTTCTTCATGCTTTTATCAGATAATTCTCCCGAACTTTTACTCAGAAAATATTCTTTTTCATTATCTAGTTTTGCAACGACTGTTTCTCCATATTTTGTATCTATTTTTCTTAGAGATATTAAATTGTATTTACCGACTTTTAAATCTCTTAAACTATAAATATCTGTACGTTTCTTAAGACTATTGAATTCTTCCATTTATTATATTTCGTTTTTATAAATACAAATTCATTTTCTCAAGATTATTTTTTTGATATATTTATTTATAATTTCATAAGATGATTCATTCACTATTTCTGTAGCTTTCTCTCTTATTTCCTCATTTTCGATTTTATTTACTAAATCTTCTAATATATCAATATAGGTCATGATCAAATCATCAATTCCGAATCTATCGTGTGTTTCATTAATTTCCATTAAATCACAAATTAAACATGCTAAATCATATATTTCATCACTGGTTTCCAAGTATTTTAATTCCTCCATTTACTAAGAATTGTTTTTTGAAATACAATTCTTATAGTACATGCATTTACGTAATGAACATCCAGGACCTAAAATTTTTGCACATTTTGGTACTTCAATATCTAAATCCTTGGATGGCATATTTAATTCTTGTAGTATCTCTTTTTCCATAATTCCTCCTTTATAAGCAAACGTACCACCATATAAATCATAAAGATTTTGAATATATAATTTTACATTATTATTACTAATCCAGAGCTCTTTGTTATTAGGAGTCCTTTTAAATCTTAGACCATGTATCTCTGTAGCACATTTACGTACTATACTCAGTTCTTGATCATCTAGTTCACAGTCCGGTGTAAATACACTAATTGTTTCACCAAAAGGTAATTTTGTATGTACCCACCCTATTTCTCGGACTATCTTACGATTTGGAAGTATAAATCCTTGAATATTGATAATAAGAGTTATATCAGTCATATTTATTAGAAAGTGCTTTTTATAAATACTTTTCAAAAAGCTTTCTTTTCAACTTGTACAACCGTCTTTTTCCAAGTATTACATTTATAACACGAGGTCATATTCATAGGAAATCCCTTCTTATCTAAAGTTAGAAAAATACCCATATTATCAGTTTTCTTCTTACATTTTTCGCACCAACGTCTATTATCCATATTTATTAGAAAATGTTTTTTATAAATGAATATAGAAGATTTAAAATATAGAAGATATTAAAAAATGGAAGATATAAAATATAGAAGATGTAAAAAAATAGAAGGTATGAAAAATGGAAGATTTAATATCCAAAAGGTACAGTGTTGTAATCGTCTAAAATTCTTCTCTTATCAAATCCAAACGTATATCTTTTATTCGTCTTAATACTTGAAATATTTCGATCTTTTTCGATTTTAAATTGATTGATTTCTACATCTAAACAATCTTTTTCACCAGTTATTATTTTCATTCTATTATCAAAATCTAATACAGTTTCACTCTGGTATGACATTTTAAATCCTTTAACTTTTCCATGTACAGAATTATCATTCAATATATAACCATAGTCTTTTGAGGCTCCAGCCATCCAGGATTTTATGTATTTATCGTTTCCTAATTCATCAGTCCACTCACCCAACATGCAACCAGTTTCAATTTTATTACTTCCATTATCTATATAAATTATACTATCTGTATCATAATATAAGACATTTTTACCTAATATATCTAATATTTTATATAATCTAATACGAGCAGAACTTGTCGTAAATGCAGCAATATATACATTTGTATTAAAGTTATTTTTCTCATACTTATCTTTCATTTTATAGGTCATTTCAACACAGTCTTCGTTTAAGAATACCATATTGAGATCCTTTATTGTATCATCCAAAATAATTCTGTAAAAATCTTCAATTTCCATTGCGTATTCAGTCTGTTTCATATTTTTTCTTTGACCAAACTTACCCCATAATGAGTTTAAGCAAATTTTTGCAATAAATCTTAAACCCGGATTTTCTTCTATGTTTTGTAATTCTATATTTAATTTATCTTTTACTATTTGCATATATTCATTTTCATTTTTAAAATTATTTTTCCATTTATCACAGGTTTCGAGTTTTATTTTTAAAAACATTTTCACATAATCTCTGAATAAGTCGTTTGATTTATTTTCAAAATGCCAGACTTCATAAATATTTTTTATTTTATATCCTTTTTTAATAGCTAATCTCATTTCATCGGTAGTCCACGTTCCTATTAGACATCTTTCGTTATCTGTGTGTTTACACTCGGAATTTCTTATCTCATAACACTGCTTACATTTTTTCTTTTCTAATGTTGTTTTGAAATGATTGCATTTTATTGTTTCGGAACAAGTACGGCATAGAGAAAATATTAATTTTTCTGCTTTGTAAGGTAACACAGGATTATACAGTTTTCTCGGAGGAAGTACCTCACATTGAATTAATCCGTACCACTTTTTATCATATTTCTTAGGATTAAATATCTTTGAAGGGTGACCAACAGGGTAATAATCAAAATAATTCACTGTTGGATATAATGAACACACGTCAATATATCTACCTTTTTCATTATTTTTGAATTCATATTTCAATTTCGTAGGTTCGCATCTGCCTCCATAAAAGGCATCTCTAGGATTCAAAGGTTCTACAAAATCTCTGTTCCATTCCTTTTTCATGTATTTTTTCATATCTTTATTATTATTGAAATCACATTCCCATATTGTTATTAAATTAAATCCTTCTTTTATTATCTTTTTATTTATCTTTTCGGTTCGTTTATACAAATCTTCCATAAGCATTTGATTCTGAGTGTTTATTTGTGTACGAGTGAAACATTTGGTACATCCATGCCAGAAACAACCATGAAATTGGAAAACAGTATTTTCATAAAATCCATCGACCTTATAACTTTTTTTACCCAATTTTAATTTCTTCTCGCCACCGTTCAAAGCATGTTGTATATTAATATTTTCTTTTTTTGATATGAAATCTAACCAAGCAATTGATTTTTTACTATACTTATCTTTATGAATTGTATCTTCGTCAATAGCAATCGTCTCTTCTTTCAAGAATTTGTCTCTATAAATACCCATACATACACCAGCTAAAGTGACATATTTGAATGGATCAACGTTCACAGTTTCTAAAAACAATCGTCTCAATTCCAAACAACCTTCTCTCAATATCTGAACATCCGATCTGCAATATTTTATAAATTCTTTTTGAAAATCAAACGCTTCACATTTTACTGAATCGTACCATTTATTAAATTTTTCTCTTTCATCTTTAACCATATAATCATATCCATAATAATGTTTTTCTGGGTATTTACCTATGTAATTTTGATTCTTTTTTGTATTAAACAGATGAGGAAAATAACCTTTAGCCAACTCAGTCAGACCAAATGTTTTTGGAAATTTTCTGAGAGGAATCATTGTGAAATTAATCGAATCGATAAATCTTATATTATAGTCAGAAACATGCATATATGTTAACTTGTTACCTTGATAAATTGTAAATACTTTAATGTTATTCTTGAAGCAATACTTGGCTAAAAATTGGAAATCGAAACCTTTTCCGTAATGAGCAAGTACAGTATATCCATAGTGTTTTACTTTAAATAACCATTCGCAAAATTGATTTTCATTTTCAAATATATTTTCAACTCCTTTATAATCTTGGCATATAACTAGATTAACTTCATGAGTTCCAGTATCTTGTATAGTTTCCATATCAAAAAACAAGTATTTCTCAGTATATTCATATTTACAAGTTTCACACCATTCTTTTATATTTGACACATTTTTTGGGCAATCATCAATACATTTACCTCCTTTAGATTTTTGTTTCTTCATATAGCATTGATGGTCATTTAATACAAATTTCCAACAGTTTTTACATCTTCTTTCACCACACTGATGTTCTTCTATTTTCCTTTCATATCTATTAATATTTCGTTTGCATTTCAAACATTTCCATAGTAATTTGCAAACACTGCAACCTTTCGAATTTTTCTTTTTATGATTATCAAAACAGTCTTCTCCTAAGAATTTCCGATTGCATTTTTTACAAAACAGATCTTTTCCTTTACAATCAGAATTCTTAGCAAAGCACCTATCACATTTAAGAGGACATCTGTGTTGATCTGATCTTTTATAACCAATCTTACAATAATCACAATAATTGTCTTTACCTAAAAACCCTGTAATAGATGTAATAACATCAAAATGATTTTGAATTTTATAAATGTAAATACAAGTAGGTTTGTAATCACCACAATATAAACTTTGATTACAGTTTTCTCTACAATAAATATTAATTTGAATATCTAAGAATTTTTCAAAATTTTTTACTTCCTCCAAACTGCATACTTCTAAGGGAATATGACACAAATCATGTAATTTCGTAGCTAATGTTTTTTGTAACAAACGTCCTTTTTTAATATATATTATATCATTATCTTTCAATTTTTCGTGATTTAATTTTTCACATAACAGGATAGGATTTTGAGAGGCTAACGCTGTCACAATTGATCTTGCTAAACATATATTATCTTTATTTTTTATTTGACATATGCTCCTCTTTTTTGCTGGATCTGTTTCAGAATACATTTTTAATGCCTTGTGTCTACCTCCATAAGGTAATTCAATTACATTGAAATCAAATATACATTCAGTAATATCCAGTCCCTTATATTCAATTTGATTAGATAATTTATCAATATAAACTTCAAACATCATTTTATCATGAAAAGGCTTATTTAATTTAGGATTATGTGTTATTACGTCTACTTTGCCAATTATATTTCCTATAGCCTTCCTGAATATATTTTGTATAATACTATGATATTGATTTGGTAAAATCTTCACTCCAATCACATTGTACTTTTTCCTATGAACTTTGTATTTTTTTATAAAGGATCCAGTGGTCTCTAATATTTCATAGTTTGTATGATTTGCTTCTTTTTTAATCTTAGGTTCTTTTTCAGTTAATTTATTATCTTTAAATCTCAAATTATAGGAATCAAATAAATTCTTGATTCTCTTTCTTCTTTCTGGATGATTTATAAATATTTTCCTCTTACGATCTAAATAGTTAGTAGCATCTAATTTTAATACATCAGTCAGTATAGTTTTATATTCACCCGTTTTTCGGATATAAGATATAATAGATTTTATGATTTCTGTTTTAGTTTTACCTTTTGTTTCAATTTTTAATTTTTTTATTATATTTTTTAATTTTGCAACATTAAAAGTGTTCAAAGCATCCTTTATATGTTTGAACTCCATGATACTAAAAAATAAAAAATATTATTTTTTATTTTCTATTTATTAGAAACTATTTTTATAAAGGCTTTTCAGAATTTAATATTTTGAATATAGTTCTGATGATATTTACTTCTAAAGTGTCTTTGTTTATGTGTAAAAGTATATTCTCTACCACACTCACAGTTATATTTTGTGTATTTAACGATAGATTCACACTTCTTGCACTTTTTAAAAATAGTATTTCTATGAATATAAAACTCTTCCACAGATTTTAAAATTTTACAGAGACTACAGAGTTTCTCCGACATGATTTATTAGTAAACCTTTTTTACAAATGGATTATTTACCTATAGCAACCCATTGAAAAAAATCTCGATGAGTAGTTATTTCGGTGCCATCTAATTTTAAACATTTAAATCTAAAACCATATCTATCTACTTCAGATATTTTTAAAGTAAAAAGATCCCCATATTTATATTTCGTTGATAAAATTGGTATGTGGATTTAAATTTTCTTTGATTTTCAGGGGGTACCACGATGCCTCCTCGTTCCAGGGTGAGAGAATTCTCCCTAGCTGGATTTATCATTTATAAAGGAATTCCATAAATCTTCATATTTCTTTTTTTCTTTAATTTTTATAGAATTATCAATATTGAAAAGATCACAAATCTTCTTCATATAAAACAAGTATTTTAAATTCTTTTCGTAATAACAAAAATCTAAGAACTTGTAAAATAATTCATTTGCCTCATTCGTAAAGTTCAGTTTATGTTTTCTTTTCAAACTATTGAAGAAATATATTCTACTTTTGAGTCGCTGCTTTAAAAAAGTATTTATATCAATATTATAATAGGATTCATCTTCAGAACTATCATAACAAATTTCTTTCTTTTTAATTTGTTTAAACACTTTTAAGTAATTATCAGGAATATCCATTTATTTACGAATGTTTTTTAAAAATAGATGACAGCACTAGTACATTAAGAGAATAATTTTTGAGTGTTATCTTTTAAAGATAAGGAAAGTAAAATGTGTTCCAAACAAAAATAATTATTAAACACAAGCTGATTTTTAAAGTGTAGATAAACATAAAAGATAAAATAAGTATTATTCTTATAAAAATTAATTTATATTACAAGAGAAAAATTTAACTCAAGGAAATTTCTTTTAAAACTTAATAATTTTTTTGTTGAACTGTAATTTCCTTTTTCACATATAGATGGCTCTGAGAGGTCAAAGTTTAATAGCTCTTTATATCTTATAATAAGGATAAGATTCTTACACTGTCGGCCTCAGTGGCCGAGTTGGTTAGGGCGCCCTTAGAGAGTTAGGCAGCGAGTTTGAGGTAGTGAGTTCGATCCTCGTTCACCCACTAGGGTAGGAGATGAAACAGAGCTCCACGTAGTGTAGATGCTGAATAGGGACCGAAGTCGGTACCTTGGATTCCCTCCCTCATAGCAACGAGGTCGAGTAGCCTCCCCCATAGGAACAGGGGTTGAGGAAAAAAAAAAAAAAAGAACCGGCTGAGAGGTGAAAAAGGCCTATAACATCATCCTGTAAATAAATAAACAGCTACACCTCTCAGCCGAAGAGGCCATTTTGCAATTTTTTTCTTTGATTTTTAATTAATATAAAAACACAAGTAAATGTTTTTCGTTTCTTGCAATTCTTTTCAATTTTAATACATCTCGTAATCGATACACCCACACATCTAATAAATCCTCATTGTCTTCAAATTCTGGAAATATATCATAAAATATTACTTTTCTAAAATAGTGTAATTTCATTACCTTTTTTAAATGATTTTCAATAATTCTCATATTATCATAAGATTCTAATTTGAAATCGTCTCTCGCTGTAAATATTATATTGTGGTGGTTTTTTCTCCTTAAATTATCATATTCTAACTCTATTCTAAAATTGAATAGATTTATATTAAGTAATAAAATTTTATTTATATTTTTTTCAAACATATTTATTTACATTTAAAATCCAGAGGCCGGAGAAGAGGCCCCTGAAGTTTAGGGGTGTAGAAGGGAGTCGTGTTTAACGACCCCTTAACGTTATTAAAGAATAAAAAAGCTAATTTTGTAGAGTTTTTGGAAAAATAATATAAAATTCAAAATGAAAATCAACCCCTCCGAATTTGGGGAGGTTGAAATAGAGGGCACTTACCCTTATTTTTATGGGGGGGGGGGGTGATTCACCCTCCCATAATTTCGATTAAAATCTTATGTTTTTATAAAATATCTTTTTTATCTATCCAACTGTTAAAATCATTTGAATAACCTAACCATTTAACGAGTAATTTATCTCCTTTTTTTCTAATTATCTTTTCAATTTTATATACTTCATCCGTCTTATTATATTTAACTAATTCATTTTCATAATAAGTACCTTTTATCTCCTCACTATTTAAATCATTTATTCTATAGGTAATTGGATCTGTTCTCAATATTTCTGCTATGATGAAAATTTCTTCTGTAAATGTAGGGTGATAACCTCTCGTAAACGTTTCTTTAAATTTTGAAATTCTTACTTTATCACCTATTTTAAATTTTGGTTTCCTGATTACTTTTCTAACATACAAGTTATTATAAACAAGATTTTCATTCGTTTTTTTACTTGCTTCGGTAGGTGACATTTTAATAGATCTATGATATGAATTGTTGTAATTTTGAACTAATTTATTTAAGATATCAATATATCTTTCTGTTTTATTAGCTGCCAAGTATTTTCTTATTTTTCCATTTAATGTACGATTAAAGCGTTCAACTACTGAACATTTTATTTCTACGTTTTCAGTTGTAAACCACTTAATATCATAGTCTTTAAATATTTTTTAAGTCTCTTTAGAAATGAATTCAGTTCCTTTATCTGTCTGGATGTGATAAGGATGCCGTTCTTTAATTATTTTTTTAAAGGCATCTGTTACTTCTTTACCTGTTTTTCTCTGAATGGGAACTGCCCAAGCATATTTACTAAATATATCAATTACAGTTAAAATATAATTCATTCCGTCATTAGATTTACTAAAGGGCTTTATAAACAATAAATCAGCTTGCCATTGATCATCAATATGAGATACATATATTCGTCTTCTTTTGAATTTTCTAACGAGAGGTTTATATCTTGTGTATACATCTTGAGTATGAAGGAAATCAGAAATTTCACTTTGAGTAGATTTTGTTTTCCGTTTCAATTCATTCATTCCACAATAGCCAGTTTCAGGATCATAATATACAGTTTTTATATCCTCCTGTTTCAGGGGTTTAATGACGCCCTGTTCTAGAGCGTCGTTTTTCTTAAAAAAGAACACTTTTTAGATCCGCAAATTGCACATATTCCTTTTGTCATTGGACTACCTTTTTTATTAATTACATGTTCGATATCCTTAGTATTTGTATGGTTTTTACATTTTAAACAGTATATCAGTGAACCCATTCCAAATGTCTTTTTTGCTTTTATAATAGGTTTAACAACTGCTCTGTCAATTCTTTCACGAATGGTAGGATTTGGAATTGCATCTAACTCATTTATCATATTTGTATCACATACTTCGTTTCTAGTTTTTGTATCTTTGTTTTTTAAATAACAAACATCGTGTCTGTATGCAGCTTCATCTACTTTATTTATAGGTTTTGACCATTCTTTATATGTTAAATCATCATTCAATCTCTTTTTTCCTCGTAGTAATTGGGTTCCAGGACCTGTAAAATTATGACCTGGTAAATGCATTTCAAAGGGTAAATTGTTAATAGCTTTATTAATTACACCCTTTCCTGTTTTACACTTGCAATTCTTCTTATTACACATTTATTTAGATATAAAAATTATTTGTTGACGTACTTGTAACCATTTAATTGAGTTTTCTTTATATATCTTTCTATAGGAAAATATTGTAAATTTTGAATATATTCAACTTCTCTCATATATACTTCTTGTTCAGTCAGATTGCTTGATTTGTACAAATTTAATAGTTGTTTATAGAATTTGAAAGCTTGTTTATATTCATTTTTTTAGCTGAAATCTTCAAAGATCTATCTATTATTTCAATTACACCAGCTGTTAAACTCAAGGCTGATAAGGGTAGAAAAACGAAACTTATTAAGCCAGAAGCACTAAATAAGAACTTTCCTACTGATAACGATAAACTCAATTTATTCATCAATTGATAAGATTTCCTGTATATATAAATTCTTTTTTCAAGATATTCTTCCATTTATATAGGATGAAATGTTTTATCTCGGTATCTCATTTCAGGATTCACTAAATCCAACATTAAAAAATCATATGGTTTTATGATGTACTTTCTATACATTTTATTAAATTCTTCTTTAGTTAATCGACCATCTATTTCTCTTATTATTTGCCGAATTTCTTTTTGTTTCATCTCAAAAGGTATAAAGTAGTCACTATTACTTCTTATTGTTATAGGTATTTTATAATAATACTGACTTAAATAAATAATAGAAGCATTTTTCTTTCTTCCACGAATAAAAAATTCTTCAATAGAATGTTGATCTTTTTCACAGATACAATCATCAAATACAACTAAATTCATATAGGAAGGATCCAAGTCATCTACGGTAATAAAATCCTCTAATTTGGAAGAAAACAAAACTTGATCTTTTTTAAATTTTTTATATTCTTTCAAAACTTCTTTTTTATTCTTTAAGCCTTTACATTTTTGAATATCTTCTAATTCTACATCATCAAATTGAGTATATTTTTCTTGTAATTTTACGTATTTAGATTCACATATATCTTTTGCACACACGTAAAGTCTGTCAAAGTGTAAATAGTCATATATTAAATTAACTAATAAATTTGATTTTCCGCACTTTGAGGGACCATTTATAATTAATCTAAAAGTATGAATAGGTAGTAAAGGATGTTGATTTGGATCTTGAAATTCATTAGGTTCATTATAATCTCTTATTACAATTTTAGGATACATTTATTTCCTGTAAAATTTTGTTCTATTCACTAATCTACTCCGAGCAGAAAATAATCTACTGCGAGTAGAAAATAATCTACTACGAGTAGAAAATAATCTACTCCGAGTAGAAGCAGCTGTCTGAAAATAATCTACTGCGAGTAGAAAATTAATTATATATAAATGGAAAGTATTGAAAAAGAGAGAAATAAAAAGTTGTTAGAGCAATTAAAAAATGATCTAAGATTAGTTAAACTACAATCTGAAATTAGAAAAAATAATGAAATAAAATTAGAAGAAGATATGGGAATACAAAAATCATTGGCTGATTTTCATGAGCCTTTAATCAATCAAATGGAAAAACTAGAAACCTCTAGAGAAAATCGTTTGCAGGGTATAAAAGAAGCTGTTGATGATTTGTCTCTAACCATGAATGATTTTTCTTTTAAAACTTTACCTCAGATAGAGAATAAGTCTGAAGAAGATTATACTGAAGATGCAGGAAGTATGTTTTTAAAAATAGATATAGACAGAGATGTTGATAAAACTGTTCTAGAAGAACTAGAATTTGAATTACCTTCAATAATGTGGAATAAAACTGATGAAGATATTGATGAAGTTATCGATAGGGCGAAAGAATACAGAGATAAATTTAAAAGAGAGAAAGGAAATGAAAGTAAAAATAAAAATTTTGCAACTAAAGAAAAGAAAGTAGAATATCAAAAAAAGATTGACATTGCTGA
This sequence comes from Parasteatoda tepidariorum, assembly GCF_982258835.1. NCBI lineage: Eukaryota > Metazoa > Arthropoda > Arachnida > Araneae > Theridiidae > Parasteatoda > Parasteatoda tepidariorum. The sequence goes on from NC_141758.1 coordinate 54,552,063, forward strand.
TAATAAGATGAGTATGATGAAAATATATATAGATGCTTTATTAGCTATTAAAAAAGGTAGATATTACACAGGAAATGGTTTAGAAGATAAATTGAAAATTTTAGCTGATTTGACCGATAAAATTTGTAAAGGTTCTAAAAGTAAAAAATTGTATAATAAAACTGTTCACTTGTTGGATTTACTTTTAAGAGAGAAATCTTTAACAAATGAACAGGTTAAGGAATACTATGGAAAATTTCTTACTAAATAAATGAGTAATTATATTGTAAAAAAAGTATACTTGGGTGACAGTCAGATTTCTAAATTGAAATCAGCTTATAAAAATGGTGAAGAACTTAGCTTGCAAATAGATAAAAGTAAGACACCCAACTTTGATTTACATTTAACAGCTACACAAATTAACCAAATTGCTAAATGTAAAAGAATTAAAATATCAAAGACTCAACTGAAAAAGAATGGTGGGTTTTTACCTTTTTTAATTCCGCTGCTTTCAACTTTAGCATTAGGAGCCGCTAGCGGAGCAGCTGGTAGGGGAACCAAAAAAGTGTTGGATAAAATTTCAGGATCAGGTACGACTAAAAAAAAAAAACCTTGTGGAAAGGGGGTATATCTTCCCTCGGAATATCCAACAAAGTAATACAAGAAAATATGAAAAACGAAAAAGGATTTAGAGGTATATTTACTATAGATATGTTACCTAAAAAGATAAGAAAATTTGAAAACGGAATAATAAATTTAGATATATCTACAGGAAGTGGAACTCATTGGGTTTGTTATTACAACGACCCAAAGTATGATTTTATAGAATATTTTGATCCTTTTGGAGAATATGAATATAACACTATAAAAATAAAAAATGATTTTCTTCCTAAAAATATACAAAATTATTTAAATACTTCTGGAAAAGAAATTAGATATAACGATAGTTTTTTACAACAACCAATTTCTGTAAAATGTGGTTTCTATTGTATGAAATATATAACTGAACGAAATAAGGGTAAATCACCTATCGATGTTTTATATTTGTTTACTCAAGAACCTAGTAATTTAAATGAAAAAATTGTTTCTACTAAATAAATGAAGTATCTTATTTTAGATTCTAAAAATGTAGATAAATCGGAAGATTTTACTATTGAATATTCGAAACCATTTCATTTCAAAGAGGTAGCTCTTCAGTCTTTTTCTATGTATATTTCATGGAATAATATTACAGAGAAAAATAATAAATTTTCATATTTTGACGGTGTGAAATGGGTAGATTTCATTATTCCAAATGGTCATTATAGTATCAGAGGTTTGAATCGTTATATGGTAAAATATTTTGGAAATGATCCACCTATATTATTTGGAATAATTGAAGAAAGGCAAAGATTTAGTATTAAACTCGAGAAGAATTATAAAATTGATTTATCTAAAAGTGAATTGTACAAAATTTTAGGCTTTGAACCTAAAATATATGAAGAAGAAGAGCAAGAAGGTAAATTTATTGCTGATATAGCTAACGGAAACGATAATATTTATATTCACTGTGATATAGTTGATGGTGCATATATAAATCAGTTTCAGTCTCAAGTTATTTATTCTTTTACATCATCAAATCCTCCTGGAAGTTTATATGCTAAAGAATTTGATAGACCAATATTTTTTCCTGTTAAATCTGATTCTACATACAGAATTAGAATGAGAATTACAAATCATAGAGGTGAACTGATTGATTTAAATAAACAAGAAGTGCAGTATAGATTTATTACTAAATAAATGAACAAACATAGATTATATAGAAAGAGTAAAAAAATACAAGGAAGAGGCTTCTTTTCAGACTTTATAAGTCCAATTGTAGAAGATAAATCTAAAGAATTTGTGAGAGAAAAATTGAATGAAATATTTTCCAAAAATAAAAAACATGGTGCTGGATTGAAAATTTTTATTCCTAAATAAATGGATAAAATTTACGATTTGAAAGACACTAGTTATTATTATAATAACGACATTGAAAGTTTTGAATATAGGGAAATAAAAAGTGAAAATAGAGATAGAAATAATATTCATGAAAATGCTACATATAATTTCTTTATCAATGATACAAATGCTAATATTTTATATTCTGCGGGATATCTGCAACAAGAATTAAAAATTGTAAAAGGAGATGGTGGTGCAATAAGTAATGAAAATGTTACTCTAGTGAATGGAGGAGGTCTCGTAAATTCAAACAGGTTGACTATAGGAAATACTGAAGTTGAATCCACTATAAATTATAAAGCCATTATGAATCAAGTATTAGGGATGATACACTTCACCCCTGATTATTCAACATCGGAAGCTACCAACATGTTCTTTTATGTAGACACAGCTGATTCTGCTGATAGAAAGGATTTCAAATATAACGGAACTCTGGTAGAAGCTACCAAAATAACTGATTTTTTTAAAAACCTTAAACTAAATGAAAGTTTTAATGAAGGATTTTCAAAAAGATGTAAATTTACTAAAAATAGTCAAACAGTAAAAATATGGATTCCTTTAAAATATATATTTGATTTCTTTAACGAATATAAAAAAGTAATGACAGGTTACCAAGTTAAAATAGAAATTCAAAGAAATGATAGTAAAAATATGCTGTATACAGATATTCAAAATCCAGACTTTAAGGTCCTTGTTGAAGATTTATCACTTTGGTTACCTTATGTTAGATTTAAAAATTCAGCATCTGTAAAATTCAATGAATTAAAATTATCAAATACTCCTATAGAAATAAATTGGGATCATTATAACATTATCAAATCGAATGTATTTTATAAAAATGCCAGTGGATCCTATTCTATTCCTGCTACATCTGATGAAGTTTTGAGTTTATATGTCATTCCACAATATGAAGAAAGAAATGAAAATATGAATCAAAATAACATGATGTTTGATCACTTGGATATGATAGAATGCTGGTTAATGATTAATAACATTAAAGTTCCTACTGTAAGTTATATGATGAACTTTAATAATAGTGATTATAATCGATTTTATTATGCTCTTTTAGAATCAGGAATGAATAATATAAATTCAGAAACAGGTTGTATGATAAACTATTCAAATTTCAGTAAGTATCCTATAATTTGTTTCAACTTGGCAAGCCATGAAAATTATACGAACTTAAGTAATTTAATGATTGAATTCAATTGGAGGTTGAGAAATAATACTACTAAAAATTATGTTTTTTACTTCATTTTGAAAGAAAAAAACAAATGCTCTGTGAATATGTCAACTCAAGATATAAAAATAATTAAAACTCTAAAAACATAAAAGATTTTTATTATTTTAATAAATGGCTGCTTATTATCCTCTGGGTGATGAAATAAAAGAAGGTCCATCAGGTCCTCCTGGTATAGGATTTAAAATAACAAATGAGGGTCATTATGATATGGAAAGAAAACTTTTAAAAAATGTATTCGATCCTCGAGAAGATAGTGATTCCGCAACTAAAAGTTACGTTGATAGTAGCTACAAGGAAATAAAAGAAAAAATTAATACTTTAACAAATAAAAGTCTGATTCACGGGGAAGAATTTTTCAATGCTAAACAAAAATATATAAAACATTTAGGAGATCCTAGAGAAGAATCTGATGCTGCAACTAAGAAATATGTTGATGAATTAAGAGATAAATGTTTGATACATGATGAAAATAACTTTGATGCTAAAAATAAAATCATTTCAAATGTAAAAGCTCCTCTAAACAAAACAGATGTAGTTAACAGGGAGCATTTAGAGTATTACTGTATATTATGGGATGTGAGTAAAAGAAATTATCATGCTCATAATGAAAGAATTTCAAATGTAAAAGCTCCTGTAAACGATAAAGATTGTGTTAATAAGCACTATGTTGATACTAAGACATTTTGTGCTACCACAAGTAGAGCAGTTCAATTCACGGGTGCGGGATACAAAATGTTTCAATTCGATGAATTTAGTTCAAAGCTTTTGGCTGCAAACTTAAAATTAACTCAAAATATGTATATGAAAATTACCATCTTTTTAGCCTGTGATAAAATGAATGAAAATCCAAGAATACGTTAAGAGAAAATGAAAGAAGTCCTTATTGATAAAGCAATATCTGTCAATGAAGAATCAATAATTGTCTTTGTCTACGGAAAATTAAATGAAAATTTAGTGTTATCGGTATTAACAGAAGGGAACTGTAAAATGAAACCCTATATACATATTGAGAAATTAGAATTTAAGAAAGTGTAAAAATTTTTTGTTAATAAATGGCAAATGAAATAAATTGGGATGACTTTTCTAGAAAGAAACTTTCAGAAGATGTAATTATAAGTTTATCAGATTATTTAAAATGGGAATATGTGTTTCAATATTCTGAATTATCTGAAAGGTTAATAGAACAGCATGCACAACCAGATGATTGGTTCATTATTTCTCAATATCAAAAACTCAATGAATCTTTTATTGAAAAACACACCTCTGATGTAGATTGGGAAAAAATATGTAGATACCAAACATTATCTATCCGTTTTATTGAGAGACATTTAGATAAAGTGACTTGGTATGAAATATCAAGATTCCAAAGATTGAATTTCAGATTTATAGAAAATTATTATGACCGTTTAAATATGAATGTTGCATCTAGATATCAAAAATTATCAATGGACCTTATAAGAAAATTTCAAGATTATGTAAATTGGGATTATATTATACAATATCAAGATATTGATAAAGATTTTGTAATAGAATTTGTTTCTAAAATAGATTTCTGTCTTTTAATAAAAAATAAAAGCAATATATTACCAGAAGAATTTTATAATTCAAACAAAGAAAAGATAGTTTGTATACTTCTTGCTGAAATTTGTCATAATACACGAGTACCGCTATATGAACCATTAAAAGAATAAATTATTTAAAATTAATAAATGGCTGCTTATTATCCAATGGAAGATGATTCATCTACTGTTAAAAAAGCTTTGGAAACTTACATACAAGAAAAAAGTTTATTTGAATCAGATGAGGGCCATTATGATGCTAGAAATAAGAAAATCATAAATCTTTCGAATCCCTCTAAAAACACAGATGCTGTTCATAAACATTATGTGGATAGAAGAATAAAAATAAATGACAAAAAATCTGATAATATTTTAACAAGAGATAATGATGGATTATATGTACCTTCATTAATAAAAAATGGTACTTATAATTTCAGTAACCATAGAATTACAAACGTGGCAAATCCGATTATAAATAAAGATGTGGCAACAAAAGAGTACGTAGACTCTCAAAATTTCTATGCAACTATTCAAGAGAGACACGACACTTATACAACGGGAGGATTTAAACTTATAAATTTTAATGTAATGAGCTCTAAACTGTTGGAACCTAACTTAAAATTAACAACAAATATGTATATGAAAATAACGTTATACTTACACTCTGAAATATATTCATGGAAACCTTTGATAAAAATTGAAATAGGTAATCAAAGAATATTGTCTGTACCTATCACTGTTAATGCTGAATCTGTTACTTGTTTTGCTTATGGAAAAAGGAACGAAATTCTAAAAATATTAATATCAAGTGACGGAGAGTCAAACGAAATAAAACCTTATTTGCATGTTGAGAAAATTGAATTTTTGTAATTTATTAAAAAAACTTAAATATTGGAGTTTATTCACATATCGAAAAACAACTTTGTCAAAGTTATATGACAGAATGATTTGTTTTGTCAATTATTTGTTCATATTTCACATTAGAATGTTCATTTTGATGCTTTTGTTTCAAAGCTAACTCAAAGTTGTTTTTCAAAACAAAACACATAATTTTTTAGTGTTTTTGATTTTCAAAAGTTGTTATTTTCAAAGATTTTATGTCATTTTTCGATGTTAAAATTGCCAAAAAGGGCTTAAAATGACTATAAATAAGGAGTTTAGATGTGTCCTCTAGCCCCCCCTATATACTACTACTATGTATCTATTATTTGAGAATAAAGTTTTCAAACAAGGAACTTATCATTTTGGAATTCTCCGGGAATCATAAATCAGGTAAGTGCAATGATTTTTACAATAAAAAATTTGCTTGTAAATATTTTTTTTTCATTTGATGATGGTTCTCTACACTACAGAATGGGTTTTTACGTCTGATTAAGAACTATAAGAATAATAAAAAAAGAAACAATATGAAAGTTTTTATTTCAATGTAAAGAATTCTTAAAATCGTTTTTTTATCCTAAGAATTCTTTATTTTCCGTTTTTTAGTTTATAATTTTTTGATAAAAATTGTTCTCAAAATACTTTTTCTGAAAAATTAAATGGTATAACATTATGTGTTTATGTATACTTCTTGTATATTCCAATGTTTGAAGTAATATGATTCAGAAAAGTATGGAATAAAAATTCGGTACTAACGTATTAACGCCACCGCCGCTACAGATTTGGCTGTTTTTAAGAGCCGCTAATCTACACTTAAAATTTTTGCGACAATTCATAAAATAAAACACTTTATTTAAAATCAAAATAGTTAATCGGATTTCGGTGGAAAATGAGCCGATATAGAGTTTAGCATAGATTCAAAACAATCATATCGCCATATGAACTCTGATGAATAAGATTCCAAATGAAATAACATTTCCAAAACGTACGTTTACCAAGATAAAGTTTTATGTTGTGGGAATTGGTACATTTTCGTTTTTTCGGTAAAATATTTCCCTCCTGAAAAAATAAAATTGCATCTTGTTTTGTTTTTGGCAAATCCCAAAGACGAATATTCGCAGCACTAAAAATGGCGACAAAAAAGAATTGTCTTTTTTTTTTGTTTTTGTTTCGTCAGCATTCTTTATTTTACGTTTCTTAGTTTCTAAATAATGATTTTTATTGAAACTTGAAATTTTTTGATAAAAATTGTTGTCAAAAAACGTTGTTTACAAAATTAAATTTCATAAAATTATGAGGCTTATGTATACTTTTTGTTCATTTTAATTTTTGAACTAATATGATTCTTAAAACTATAGAATGTAAAGTTTAAATGGGCCTTTCATGTTATATCATTAAATTTAGTAATACTATTTCTCGGGCATTAGGTTTTAACTCTTATAAGAATATACATATTTTTTTCTGTTAATGTACAAATATTTTTCCGATGTGTTTTGGATGTTCCTTCTCTAATAAAAAGAGATACCATTTTGTTTTCGGTTGTACAAGAAAGAAGATCAAGCATTTTTCTTTTTTAAATTTAATAAGCCACATTAAAGAAGGAACGTTGCAATGCTACACGCTACATTAACGACGTCTCCAGAGTAACTGAATGACGGTTCATATAGAAATCGCAGGTAAGCGTCTCATACAACAACGCCCCCATAGTTCGTTGCGATCGCGAATTCCCTTTTTTTTAAGTTTCCTGTCATTTAAATAATTATTTGCTACCTCTAATTTGCTGGTGCCAATTAGATGATTGAAAAGTTCATGAAATTAAAATTATAATTTGAAAATGTTTATCCTTTTCTCTGCGCGAGAGCTAAATTTAAATTGTGATTATAATTTTTTTTAAATATTTTTTGTAATACTTACTCTTTTTCATTCAATTTCCCTCCATTTAAGAAAATTATAGTTTCCAAAAATTTTAAGGAAACTATTTCATGTGTATAAACGCTTTAAATACATGAAAAGAAGCATTAGCATGATCTAAAACGGTCAAGTAGTAAAATGAATTTCAACTGCTCAGAATTCAGATTTAGTTTGATAAATTGTACCACAGAAAGCATTCTCAAAAATATTTCCAGCTCTACGTAGAATCGGTCACGGAAGCATTGGATTAGTCGAGTTGTGAGACAGAATAAAACTAAACTTAACTATTCTAAACTATTAATGAGAAATGCTTGAGAAAATTTTTCCGAAAAGCAATCATGAAAATGCTGTTGCCATTTTCTAAATAATTAAATAATCGGAAACTATTGGCTTGAGGCTAAAACATTGTTGAATATAAATAGAATCAGTTCGTTTTCCTTAAGTTAATGAGAAAGATACGAAGTATGATACATTAAAATATCAATATTAATTAATAGTTATAGTCTCAAGCAAGGTAAAAGCTTTCTTTTAAGGAAACTTGAATTGGATGAAAAAAGAAGGATATTTACAGATTGAGTCAATTATTTACTAGAAATGTTTTCATGACAATGAAGCAATTTATAACGTTTCAGTTTTCAAAAGATTTCTGGAACTTCTTATCTGTTTTTTGAAGTTTAAATTGAAGCATATTATTTATATACTATGCATATTGAATAGAATAATATGTAATTAAAAAATTTTGCATTTTAACTATACTATAAGCTCTTGTCACCTGATTAAAAACTTCATTCGTTTCTAAAATATATAAATAGGAAATAACAATCGACAGGTGCTCAAATTGCCAAAGAAAAATGAGAAAATAAAGGTGAGAAACAAAACTAGAAAACCGCAGCAACCAAAAGGGAAAAAAGAAAGAGAAAACTACTGAGGCACAGAGGGGCAAATCAGAGTAAAATGCATTTCCACGAACTATGGAGAGTTGGAGAGGAACTAATGTCATTTACAAAGGAATCAGTATTCATTTAAATAGAACACGATTCCTGGGAATCAAAATGAGCTTGCGAGACTGGGATGGAAATAATTTTGACATTGTCGAAATTGAAATTATGCCAAAGATTCCAACTGCGTGCCGCAGTTGACTCTGCCATTTTCCTCGTTCTGTTTTTTAAAAAATTGTTTTCGCCACCTTGGTTTTTTTTTTAAATTTTGTTTCCCACCTTTATTTTTTCATATTTCGTTGGCAACTTTACATTTTATACTTTAAATTGTTTTTGCTTCTTCTCCTTCACGTCTGGTAAGTCTTGAAAATGGGCGCCTGTTTTTGAGTTCTTGGAAGATGTCAACTATTATTCCCTACTTATATATTTTTGAAGTGAATGAAATTTCTAATCAGGTAAGATTTTAATACCACCTCTGTTTCTTGAGATTATTGATTTAATTTTTAAACTCATATATTTATATTTTATTAAACATTTTTCATTTCTATGTGCGAGATTATTGAGATGTTAACAGTGCAAAATTAAAGTATCACTATTAATTTTTTATTACAATATTATACAAGATTAAAACTTTAATTTAATGGAGTTAATTCAGATGAAAATCTAAAGATGTTTCTATACCTAACCAACTACTAATGAAGTACTTGCAATGTTTGCAAAGTTATTTTTTTAGCTTCTTTTCTTTAATATGTTAAAAGTGGTATATATTGTTTACATATTATAAGTTTTTATTAGGAAAATCCTACGCAAAAAGTTAGAATTTTCGTATAAGTACACAACTTTTTTAAACTTATAAATAAATGCATTACATTTGAATTTTTGAAAAATTAAAATAACCATTAAAGTATTATAGTACCTAATTTAAATATAATTTTAAATTATGCATCATGTATTTAATGAAAAGAATCATTTGAATAAGATAACTCAACAAGCAAATGATATTTATATAACCTTCTGTTTTAGATAGGTTCGACATTTATATAGATATAGTTATATATCGTTGGTATTAATAATTTCTCATAAAGGGAAAAATGCATTATTCATCGATATATCATGAAAAGATAATTAATGTTTTACCGTTTCGATCCTTTTCATTGGAAAAAAAGACACAGAAATAATCATTAATAAACAAAGAAGATCCGCATATCTATAGATACTGTTAATATTGGAAATAACAATATTCAACAGTAAATTATTTATTAACAAAATGCATAAAATAAGTGTATAAGGAATAATATATATTACTATATATCGTTAGTTTCTTATATTTCGCAGTAGTAGAATATTATTTTATAAAGCAATATTCTATGATGCAGAAATTTAGTTACCATTTTACGTTTATATAACGATAAATAAGTAGTATTAACTTCGTGATAATATTAACAAATTTTATAATAAATTTTTATGTAAAACTGTGTTCAGTCCATGCATGTACGTTAAAATAAAAAATACTAAATAATTATTTAAACTTTACAAGCAACATTAAAAGTTAACATTAAAAACAAATCTGCGTCAATAGAATAAAACATTTTAATACATTTTAGCTTAATAATTATATTCTATTATATTTTTAAATAATGCTAATTAATTTTAATTTATTTTCATTTGTCTCTAAACTGATTTAATTAATTTTTAAAATTAGTTTTTAATTTATTTAATTTGTAATTTTTTTTAAAATTATAATAAAATTTTTTTTTAAAAAATTAGTTTTTAGTTTATATGAATTAATTTTTTTTGCTTTAATTAATATTTAATCTAAGTAATTTTTATTTTAACCTTTTTTATTTAAAAAAAATACATAATTAATTTTTAAATAATTAATTTTTAGATAAATAATTTTTACATAATTAATCTTTAATTAAATTAATTTAAATTTATTTTTCCTAAATGTTTAATTATAAATCTGTTTATGGGCACAAAAACATAAATGATTACTAATCGATGAAATCAGTAAGCAGCTCGAGCTGATTGAAGCAAGTCATGTTGTTGTTAATGATTAGCATAGGAAACAACGAATAAAAAAACGATCTGAAAGCTTTTTCCTACAAACAATCACCTTCCATTCGTTATGCTGTAATATTTCGGCAAAAAACGCCACTGCAATGTTATCCTATTGTCTATATCGTAAATGACTTCGGGGTGATGGAAGAAAAAAAAACATCTGGAAACGAAAGAGCAGATTATTGACTCATTTCGTTCAACAAGATCCCCAATGATATTGGTAGATAGACTTTCCTGTTAATGTCACAGCTGCAATGATAAGAGTTAGAGAGGGCTAAATAAAAATATACAGAAAAGCCCAAAATAGCTTTTTTCTGTAAGATATTATAAGGACTCAGAAGCACTAAAAATTATGTTTAGTAATGAGAGCTGTTAAAGAAATGTGTCGTAGATTGTGGGAAGTAATTTCTTTAATATTGTTTCATTAAAGAAAATGCCTTTTTTTATTTGCATTTAAGCTACTTAAGAATAAGTGAATGCAAAAATAAATTACTTATCCGTAAAGTGGCTTATAGACAAGAGGCTTTAAGGATAAAGGTTTTTAGCTTTTTATTTATTTTTTTAAGAACACTATATAGGATGATGGTGTACGTAAAAAATAGTCACAATTTGAGCAAAGGTTACAAAAGAACGAAAAGGAAATGAGGTTTTATGCAAATGCAGGATTTTTTAAAGACGTTCGTTTTTATATATTTGGAAATAAGACCAAGGTAAAACACGTTAGAATCTGCGTAGAAAATATGGTATGAAATTACGAGGTTATAATTTTTTTCCGCAATTTCTAATACTAATTAAACTTTCTAAGAATTAAATAATGAGAAGTTTTTGTAAATACTACTACCATCAGTAGTAATGATGAAAATAAAACTGTTAAGTTGCAAGGTTATTTACTGCAGTTTTTATGCGGTATAATCTCCAATGAAAATAAATCATGAAACGTTTTCGTGCATTATTTTTACCTTGTAAACAATTTCGGATAAAATGAGGATGTAAAGTACATACTTTTAGAGTACCGGAACGTGTTAAGTTACAAAACGTTTTATATACTGTAATTTTTCGACCGATAAATACGGTAAAATCACTGCATCACTTTAATTAAATGAATATTACTGGAAAGTGTACGGTAAAAAATTTATTTTAACTCCGAAATAGATTTTTTGATTAAAATGGATTTTTTTGGTAAAATGGATATTACGAATGATGCAATCAAAGTGCTGCTACTCTATACTGTAATTTGATCTGGAATTTTTTACAGTTGTACAGCTCTTTTAAATCTTTACTCTAAATTATAATACAAAAATAATCGAAAAATTGTTGATAGAGAGAAATGGTAGCTTTCTTCTAATTCACCTTGACATCCCAACCAGAAAATCAGCATATTTTTTTTATCTTCTTTTAAAAACTGATCAAGCTGTATGAAGGGATGCCACAATTAACTGAGAACTATTTGTTAAATAACATATACCCCAGGTTTGATCATAGAAATGTTCATTAACTCATACGTTTTCTATTTTTATACCTTGAATTTTACGTAGAGAATGACTGACTTTGCTAAAAATGACTAAAGCCTTTAAATTTTCTTCTTCTTTTTTACAGTTTAGTGAGCTTTGAGAGTTTAACAAAGTTAAAAATGTATTAAAGTAAATAGTAATCAGCTCACAAACACATAAATTAGCTTAAGTTACGTATTTTCCTTTTATGGGGGCCATGAGTATATTTCTCGTCAACTTAAATAATTTTCAAAGGTCAATGGGACGCTATCTTCCCCTATTTGCGTCCACCTGCAAATAACTTCAGAAAATACAAAAATAAGATAAAATAAAAACAATAAAGATAAAATAAAATAAAAACAATAAAAATAAAATAAATTAAAAACAATAAAAATAAAATAAAATAAAAACAATAAAAATAAAATAAATTAAAATCAATAAAAATAAAATAAAATAAAAACAATAAAAACAATAAAAATAAATTAAAATAAAGAAAAACAAAATAACGATAAGGGGTTTTATTTGCCTAAATAAGGGTAAAAGTGAATGTTACGTGGGGTCAAAAAAAGGTCAACACTGAGGAGTTATTTCGCTTTTTATTATGAGTTTGAGTTCATTTAATCTGTTCTAATCGAATCTATTCGTAGTTATGAACACCTAATTCATAAATTCGGTTATTTATGAGTGCAGAAGTTTCAGTTTATGGCCAATTCCCTAAAAGATATTAATTATGAAAACTCCAGCCACCTTCTCAAAAATAATAATAATAATAATCTTAAAAATCAAAATTAGTTTTTGTTAATAAGCTAAGCAAATTCCTTTAGACATAAATCAGCGTTGATTCAAAAATTATTTTAACATAACATAACTATAAAAAATGGCGCTATAAAAAATTAATTCAAAGTATAATTTTCTTTTCCTTTACTATCCAACTCCATAGTATTTTTCGTTCGGCATATTTATCATTTCTTAAGATACTCTCTTTAACGTTATACTCATAAGGTAAAAGTAATAATCCTTTTCCGAATAATTTCGTTCTCACTTTAGGAAATTACATGTGATATGAAACCTGTATGTTTAACGACATGACCAAGTGAATGGCAGTTTAAATTTATCTTTGAACTTTTCCAGCGAGAGATGCCATATTCCTAATGCCATTAGTATATTAAACTCACTCAGTTATGATTACTGCTATCTGAATTGAATGTAACGAGTGTTTGAGGATTACCTTTTACATTTTTAAACTTTCTTTATGAATCTAAAAGGTCGTGGTTATTGACAGTATCGGAGAAATATTTTGATTTTATGGAATTTGTTGACTAAATTTGCTTAAAAAACATAAATTGATTAGTGTTAACAATATCAACACAATTTTAAATAGTTTTTAAGAGTTTGAAAAAGGGAAATTTTTTTAAAATGATTTTTAATAAATTAGCTGTGTAAAAACAAACCATGTATTTCTGTTCTCCTATATATATGATCAATATTTTCTATTATATACCGTAATATTACTGTTATTATTCAATTGTATAATAGTTAACTGCATTAGTGTTTTGTGAACTGTAATTAGTGTTTATTAGATTATTCCTATATTTGTTGTTGTGGTCAGGATAGCTTGGTTTGTAGGGTGCTATGTCAATGTCCAAGAGGTCTTGAGTTCGATCCCCAATGATCAAAGACTCCTCGTGCAGTGAATGGTGACTGGTGCTCGTTAAATCTGCAGGGTAACAAAGTCCTCTATGTTCCAATAACAGATCATACTTCTGGGGGTACTGAATTAGAGATTGATCGTTCTCTGGTTCAGGTCAAAATTATGATCCGTGAATGAATGATTGTATGTATGAATGGGTCTGCCCAATAAACAAGCTGTGACATATGTGTGGCTGAATTCGTATTCCTGGCCATAGATGGAGCCACTGAAAAACAAGAAACGCAGCCTCTGGCTTGATTTCACAAAGCAGGTTTGTTGGTGCTGGAAAGTGGCATTAGAAACAATTGTTGTATTTAATCTTCACTAGAATTATGCAATGAGCTATTGGCGATGATCTGAAGAAATATACGTGGGAATGATCCAAAAGCATGCCATCAAAGTGACAACCCTTTGCAGAGGGGATGGCTCCCCCTCTATGGTTGTGCAATTTATAGTAATACTGTTTAACTCGAGAGGAAGCATGACACCATGCATTGTATGAGTTCTGATTTTTAAAAAAAACTAGACACCTGTTCATTCTCTTTTTATAAGTCTCTGAGTTTTCATTCTTATCTGCCTTTTGAGAATAATTAGAATGAGATTCCGGCATTTTACCTCTCCCAATAGATGTATCAGTTACTGGGGTCGTAGAATAACCCTGCGCGTCTCTTAATTTTTGGTCCACAAACCCTTTTATTTCACTCCCAGAGCGTTATTTTTCGTTCTGAAATAAAGAGATTTTTTCTTGTTTGCGATGTTCATCATAATTTTCACTCGATCAGTGTAAAACTGCTTTGCTATCTAACAAAAATCCCCTATTTTGTGTATGAAAACGGACGAACTTACCTTACTATGAATGAAGATCAAAGACCTTGCTATGTTACTTATTTGTGATCTACGCATTGAATTCTCATTTCCTCGCTTGTATCATGAACTGTGAGTTCAAATATTAAACAGTTTTTCTCGTGAAATACCAAAATAGAGATTAGAGGGTTTCTCAAAAGGAAGTTTTGCTCCAGAGATCAAGAATACTGGAACTAACGATTTGTGCCCATTTTTTTAATATTAATAACACATAATTTCTGTGTGTGACTTTTGAGTCAGATAAAACAAAATATAAATAAATATTACTATATACATTCATATCAGCATTAAAACAACCACACTCAGTATAATATAATAATTTATATACTAATTATCAGAAAAGTAAATATCACGTTTTATTAAATTGTATTGCCAAAAAAATAGTAAAAAAGTTTCAAATAATTTAGCATTAAATATCCAAAATCGAAGGCTCAAAAGTGTAATTTTTCCAATAAAAATTTTAGCCCCGTATTAGAGAATTTAATTTGGGATAATTCCATAACACCTGCGAGTCTCTTCCGGGTTAACGAGCACTAATACCACCTACCCTCGGTACTTTCGCAAGCTGATCAAAGTGGTCACCCACCCGAACATTGACCGCCGTCATTGATGACTATCTGCTGGGAACTGCGTCTTGTGATAAGTCCAGTTTGAGACAAATTATTCTGATTAATTCTCCATTTTCGCCTCAAATATACCCTCCCTGTGTTTATAACATAAACATGGCATTAAAGTTTTGGTTTACTTATTTTCCCCTCCCCACACACGATTTTATTTTTTACATAAATTTCATTTAAGTTATGTACTTCATTTAAGTTATGTAAAAAAATTTAACTTATAGATATTTTAAGTTTTAATTTATTTATTGTATCATGAACTCGAAAAACGCATAAAGTGTTAAGGAAATTAAAAAAAAAGCATAGTATCAAAGCAGGTAACAAATTGAGGCAGGTAACATTCCAAAGATAAAGCAAAGGTTTAGGTTCTATCGGTGGGGAACATCAGTTGAAATAAGTAGCATTATAAAATGTGCTATGCAGAAAATTAAAAAAACTCATAAATTTTAGAATTTGGAAACACTACACAGATAGATTAAAAAGGATATGAGAATGAGAGTAAATTAAATAGCTATTTTAATGTTGTATGCAATTAATTATTACTAACCATAAATAAGATAGTATTCAAACTGTTAACTGTGAGAAAAGTCGTTTGTTAACTACTTTCACCTAATACGGTTAAAGAACAAGAATTTTATCGCACCAACTAGACCCTACCTAGTGAAGCCACTCAGTTCCCAGCAGATGTTTCCCTTCAACACATGAAAAGTTTCCAGTCTCCTATACTCCCCAATTTGTGACCCTGGAGTGTCAGAATAAGATATTCTCATTTACGCATAGATGACAGCGCCATAAATCTGCTGAACTTTCTCCAATGACCAGTTAAATTTCTTTTTTTATGATTTTAAAACCATGCTAGTTGTAAATGGTTTAAAAACCGCAATGGTAAAAAAATTTCTTCTCCGTAAACTTTACGGTTAGTTGGATGAACAGACTGCTGTCGGTTATTTTACCCTAATTTTAGAACTAAAATTCCTACAGAGTATGAAAGAAATCTTAATAAATTAAATTTTAATAAAAATGATATTTTAAGAATATTAACATTTCTTAATGTTGTTCAAAGGCATATGAGTTTTAAAAAAACTTAAATAATTAAATTAAAGAAAGCATATGATGCGCTTGGAATGAAACATTTGACATTTGTATTTAAAAGCTTTTCTTCTTCAGAATTAATTTAGGAATTTGCAATTCTCTTACTCTCCTCAAAGTCAGTTTTTTTTTTCATTTTAAATCATGGTTTTGAATTAAATTTTTAATAATATATGACTTTAATATTCTGAGTGCGGAGCAGTATTTGTGTTGAGAAGTTAATCAGTTACTTGCTGAGGAGCTTGTTATTTAAATTTATTAGATATATATTTTGAGTGTTCTTTTCAAAAACTGATAGAAGAAGGTACACTGTAAAAAAAATCTGTTGTATTTAGAGAAATACCGCTATTAAAAAATGGGTACCTGTTTTTAAAGCAGATGAATCCTGTTATTCAAACATGCAAACTTCGTTATTTTAACAAAAAATCTCTATAGAATATGTCAGAATTGCGGTCGGAGAGAGCCGCGAGCATAATTCGTACGACCAATCAACGCTGGAGTTTTAACCTAGGTCACCGCATTGAGAGGCGTGTTCTCTATCTCCTGAGCTACCGAGACTATAGTTTCCGTTTTGAAAAAAGCTATTAAACTATATCTTTTTCTCCAAAGTATTATTGAAATCATATTTGAGTGTGAAAACATTTAAAACTATAGTGACCCTCTTATAAAATTGTCTGGCAACTTGACTTGCCAAAAATTATATCTAAAGAGACATCATGATCCAGTAGAGTATAATTTTGTTAATGAAGTCGATTTGCAGTTTTATTTACTTGATGCTTAAACCCATATGATAATCTCTAAAAAATAAGGGAAAATATAGAAAAAAACTGTAAAATGATTTGAAAAAAGATAAAATTATAGGTAAAGTACGATATGAATGGCAAAAACTAGAATAATAAACTAGAAAACTAATAGAAATGACGCTTGTAATCCTTTTATAGTTAGGGTGATTAGCACCGTATTTTTTTAATCTTTTTATCTTTTTACATTTCACAGATAATTGTTAAAAACAGAAAAAAACTGTATTTTTCCATAAACTGCTTTTCTCTGAGAAAATATATTTTTTCTGTAGATTTTAAAATTAGTTTTTACAAAGTAGGTTTATTTTTAGAAAACAATTTTATTACACACACAATTTTCAGATTTTCCAATTTTGATAAGCAATCCAATATTAAACTGCCGTCTTATGATTGCTTTTAATTATGATTATTAAGAAAAAGAAATGTATAATTGACCAAGTTTATATTGTTTACCTACGAACTTTATACCTACAAATTCAATGTGTATGTACTCAAGTATATAATTTAATAAGGTCTAAGTTAAAAAAATTAATAGATTTATAAATTCTTTTGATTTGTATATTTAAGTAATGTCTTTTGTAAAAAAAAAAAGTTCAAAAAAAGCATCAAAATGAAAAAAATAACAGAAAAAGGAGTAATTGCTTACAATCAGAATAAATCAATGTAAATTTTTTTTCTATGAAATTTACTGATATTTAATTTTAAAAAAAGTGAAAGATGAACAATACAACAGTAAAAATACATAAATCCAAAGACGTAGAAAATTATCTGAAATGATTATATATATATTTTCCAAAAAAAAGAACTTTATTCTGCATCTTCATTTCTTATTAGTAGTCTTTTTCATATTTTTGTTTGGAAAATCCTTCGTATTTCCATAAGAGTTAATTGACCAGCAGCCTCTCGCATTTAGCGTTAATGTCATTTTAGATGAGTGATAAATTCTTTGATTGATTACAGTTAGTAGCCAATATTATTGATAGCTAATGAAGTGCTAGAAATCTGTTTTGAGCGCAAATGATTTTGACTGTCGATAATGTTATAGATGAACGCCTTCCATAAACTCTGATTAAACTTCCTTAACATCTGCTCTTTATAATAAATGCAGATAATTGAATCACGTGTTCTACGAAGCAGGAAAATAAGTCAGGATGAAACACTTCGTTATCACTATAAATGAAATATTAATTTTTTTAAGAAAGCTTTAAGATTTTAATTTTTTCTAAAGATGTATGAATGTAATTTTTATTTATTTTTAACTTTTTTTTGAGGTTTAAAAATTTTTTCTATTTTTATGTGTATCTTAACTATCTTACATATGATTTCATTTATGAAATAGATCAAATTATATTTCAAAAATGACATATTTTTTCATTTTTGAATTGTTCACTTAAGATATAATCGAGCGTTAATAAAATATTTAAGTTATAAAGGCCTTGCATAAATGTATGGAATTTAAATTATTATGTGCTTGAAACTGATTTACTTATTACGATAAATAATACTCGAGACTGAAGAAAAATATACTAAGTTTTGCTTGCATTTAAAAATTTTTGCTGTGTGAACCATTTCTTACACTACACCCCACTAAATTTTAATAATATTCGTTCCAATCACTTTGTAGTTCATCATTGTTAATTGTTTCTAATTTGAACAAATGTGTTTTTTTATAGTTCTTGTATTTTTGGCATTGGTGGTTCCCGAATAATTTCTTTCATCGAATTCAATAAAATGAAATCACCAGGCATAACGTCTGAGGACCTTGGTGGCTATGATATTCAGGGGAAATCACGGCCACTCGCACGCGACATGCACTGTTTATGAACTAATGATATCTAAATCACTGAACAAAAATGCATTTATGAAGCATTTAAAAAATGGGAAACTACAAAATAAGTGTGAGAAATATTTACCGATTAATTTTTTGTTATGTAACAAACGGGTCACACCCGAACGTTTTTTAGCTTAATATATTTTCCTTAAATGTGCCTTACTTTCTGTGATATGCGCAATAGTTGTACAAATCTAAGAAATGAGAATCTGGTCATTCATTTGAGCTCAAGTTATGCAATGTCAGTTTCCTATTAGACTTTTACTAGTCTATACTCTTTTCCAAACTTATTTTATTTGTTTTCAGTTTTCAAAAGTCTTTTTTTAAGTTATTAAATAAACAAAAGTCTTTTTTATAGTTATTATATAATAAAATACAGGATATATACATACCCTTTATAAGTGTATATTAGCTGGTGAATAAGAGTTTAAAATTATGCTTTAAACAATATTAAAGCAGCACTTTTAAAGTACTTAGAGTTTAAAACTAGAATTCTGATCCATTTAGACAATTTGAAAAGTTTGTTAGAGCTTCTTAAAAAAAGTTTATTGCTGGAAGCATAATAGTATGTTGTTATCGATGAGGTCAAAATTGCGCACCAACAACCTTTATTTTCTCGACGATCCATGTGAAGCTGGATGGAGTTTAATATAACAGAGGGGCAGGATCTCAGTACTTCATAACGACTGCTTAGAGCCTTAAGCAAAGTGCCATCATATTTCCGGGCTTATACGTAGAACGTTGTTAATTTTAGACTTCTTTTGCTCTCAATAATGATAAATACTCCATTTTTCATTTGAAAGACTTTTCAATCATATAAGGATACAGGAATTATATCATCGTGAATTATGTAGACACAGCATTCTGTAATATTTACTGTCCATTTTATTTCCAGTAATATTTACTGTCCATTTTATTTCCAGTAATATTTACTGTCAAATGTAGAATCATTGCAATTACATAAATATTACTGCAGAAATTATGGTATAAAATTTTATGCTAAAATGGATTTTTCTGATGATACACCCATGGTGTCAGTTGTCTTTTCAGTTAAAATGTGCGCTTTACATGGAGAAAAAATTCTGGTAAAATTTCCATATTAAATGGTAATGACAATTCTAGCAATGTTCTGGTTAATAGAAACAAAATATAAAAGTTTTTAGGCCATTCACTTGGTAATTTTCCGTTCCCGTTTTCCGGCTTACAGGAAATTCTTATTTTCAAAATGATAGTCTTTATGAAGTTTTTTATGATCTTTTTTCAAAATTATAGTTCTTACATGTAGCAAAAAATGCAAATTGATTTATAAAAAAAACTGAACTGAAAATAAAAGCTACCAAGCCTTTTTGGTGTTCCCATAGAGCCAGAAACATGGTACATTTAAACATATTCTGGTAGATTTGACTATACTTTATTTCTTAGTGTAAGGCTATTTTGCTAGATAAATTTGTTTTTCGATCATACATATCACTTGTCATATTTAAGACATAATGAAAAAACTCCTAAGCCACTTTCCATTTTCCTTGTCACTTTAGTACTCATTATAAGCATAAAGTAAAAATAACCTGCACTGTTATACGAAGTAAAATCTTTAGGTAAACTTCTTTTACTTTTTACTTACTAAGTTTTTAGGTAAAGTTAAATATAAAAGAAGAACTTTGAAGGTAGACAGGCTTAGCTTTACGACTCATAACTGTTCTACTTTTGAGAAAATTATTTTATAAATAAACGTCTAGAAGTAGAGAAAAATTTGTGTGAAAGGAGTTTATGTTGTGAAGTTTTAAGGGTAAAAATGAAAATGCTGTTCTACGTTTTGAATAATTTAATTTAGTTTCCTTTCCATAAAAATTTTAGTAGATTTTAGTGATAGTATCTTCACCTTGCTTATAAATATGAGTTTATAAGTTAAAGTCTCAGCTGAAAAATCCTTTATATATTTTAATGAACTCTTAAAGAAAAATACAGACATGTTTGAGTTTGAAAGAAAAAATATACTTATTTTATTAAACATTTCTTAGATTTACATTGATTTATTTTATTGAAGTTTTCCAAGAGGTATATTTAAAATATATTTTCCATAATATAATAATCTCCTAATACGCAAAATATATAAAAATTTGGGAAATAATTAAATAAAAATTAAATAGTCCATGATGATATTAAGTTGTTTAAACAATCAACTTTCCAATTTTTTAAAAACTATCACACAAAATAGAAATAAATATTTTAAGTATATTCAAACATAATTTAATTACTGTATTTCGTCTAACTTAATTTTTTAATTGAGTTCTTTTAAAATTCATTCAAATAAATATTAAGTTTTATTTACCTTACGATTGGGTACTGGCAGTTTGAGAAGAAGTAAAGTGATTATGGCTAATTAAGAGAATTAAATCAGATTTAATTGGATACATGTCAGTGACGTCACGCATATGTAGCTTCCAGGTATCCAATTAATAATTATTTGTCAATTCTGATTAGCTTCTAAATTGACAAATGTCACGATTTACCTATGATGACGTCATTTGCTGGTATCCAACTATAATAAATACTTTTTTCTAATATTTCATTTTTTTCTGCTATTTAATTACTTTGCGCTTTTATTCAATTAAGTCAAGTTCATATTATTTCGAATATCTTCTCCATGAAACGTATACATCTTTTTGTAAAAAAAAAATTTAATCAAGGAATTAGTGTATAAGGGCATTCGCAACTGTTCTTGTGATGTTACTCTAAAATCAAATGAATTTACAATGTTTGTTTTAAAAATAATTTGAAATCATATTGTTACTGAACACTAGCGCCAATCGGGGACTTGCAACTCGAGAAGAAGGGAAGTGATTAAGCCTAACCATGTGATTCAAATCTGATTTAATTGGATACATGTAAGCGACGTCACGCATGTGCGTCGAACCTGATTAGTTCCTGAATTGACAAATGCCACGATTTACCTACGATGACGTCACCAAAAATTATCCGGGGTGTTTCACTGTACCACTTTTGGTATAAAATATGTTGCTACCACTTTTTGATTTTAAGATTTACCACAATTGTTTACTGTATATCAAACTATTTTTTGATGATTTAATCATCTTTGATTGTAATGATTTTGGTTTAATTAATGATATTTATCCTGATGAACTAAATTTAATAAGAACTAATTCAGAAGATTATCGTGCATATTTTTTGGCTCTTGGTATTAGAATTCTCAACAACAATGAAATTTTCATTGGTGTTTACGATAAAAGAAAAGATTTTTAAATTTAATGCTATTAGCCTAACACATTTTTTCTCCAACCTGTACTTTAAGATTTTTAAATATTGTTTTTGGTCAAATTCTAAGATTTAAATTTATTTGTAACAACAGAACATATTTTTTATCAGCCATTAGGAATTTAAAAATTAGTCTAAAGAAAAATAAATTTCCTTTTACTGCAATAATTTTGATATCTTGATTCAAAATATTTTAAATACTTTAATTTAGTTTGGCCGATATTGAAGTACGCATAAACAGGCCTATACGGGGAACATTCAGGTTTTCATTTTCCAAAATAGATGGCAGCACTTGGAGATTTTATTGCTTATTTATTAGATGTTTTGCTGTTTAGGAATTCCAACACAGGTGTCAGCACTTGATTTTTTTTTCCTCTCTTGATGATCTTTTTCTACTGATTCGGAATATTTTAATATTATTACTTTAATTAACTGTAACTGTTACTTTACTTACATTTATTTACATTGTGATTTGAAGGAGGCGTTTCAGTTGTCGGTTTAAATTTTGTACCTTTTAGGTGTGATTCCTTTTCAAATTTATAGGGCTTTAAATAATTTTTTTTTTTTTTTTTTCATTTGGGGGCATCGGGGCACTGTTAGTTTTGGTTAAATCCACTAACAACAGAAAGGCTCCTGTGAGTTTGCAGGCAGTGTGTTCCCTGATGAAGTACCGTTCTGCAAACACACATTTATATTTTTTCATTTTTATTTTAATTGTGAAGATTTTATTTATGTCTTATTTCTACTTCATATTTAACAAATTTGGTTTCACCTGCCTAGTGCGCCTTTTTAATTTGACTTAATGATTTAATGTTTCAATGTGTTTATTTACCTGTTATGTATCAATATTGACCAAGTAAATTTAATTGATTTTATGATTAGATATCAAACTATTCTCTAATACTACTCCAACAACCAAAAGATTAATGGAGATGCTGTAAAATGAAAAATTTCTCCTCTTTTGTCCTACTATCAGTTACTGCTTCCAGGTTTTGACTTATGATGTAATTATTCACAAATCAGAGCACACTACTTGGCGAATTTTGTTTTTGTCGCCAATTCAACCAGAATTTCTTCTAAATCACTTCATCACCCTTTCTATCTTTTTATTGTTGAGGAGGAGCTGAAGCGCAAGAGGGAATTAAGAGATTTCAGTTTGCCAGGAAATTAGGTTTCCCTGGGAAGAAATCCGATTTTATCCAATTCATTTACCTTGAACATATTCTCAACGCTGCTTAGTATTCAATGCATTTTGTGCATTGGAGGAAATGCTTTTGCTTAACTTCTGCTCATTCTATTCAGTGCTTTTGCTTTAACTTCTGCTATTTCCATTTAAATACTGTTATTTAGATTTTGTGCAAAATCTTTTTAGAAAAAAATAGTTTTTCCTTGCATAGAAAATAAAAAATAAGGAATAGTTTAGAAAAAAGGTTAAATTGTTTACAATTTTATAAGATTCAGATAGTTAGTGTTGCACAAAATAAATTCCAGAAAAGTGCAATCTATATACGTATTATATCTCATATTTGAAAGATTAAAAATGCCATTAAACATGTATATCATGTGTTTTAGAAATAATATCCTTAAAAATATTACTTTGAATAAATCTTTTCAAGATCTTTTCCTTCAAAAGTATTTATGTATTATTGATATTCACTATTTTGCAATATTGATCAAACATTTTACATAGGTTTCAGAAACGACAAAATATTTAACGAAAAAAATTTGAAAAACGAAACGAAAAAAAACAAACAAAAAAACGAGACGAAAAAATAATATGAACGAAACTGTTTTTTGAAACGAAAAAAATTTGAAAACATTTTCAATATGTTTTATTTGCTATTAAGATTGGCAAAAAAATATTCTGATATTGAAGTAAAAAAGTATGAAATTTGTAACTTTTTTTATAAAATCACTTCAATTTCTAGCTACAGCTTCGAAACGTTCATATGTGCTGGAGATAAAGAATTTAACAAAATTTCCGCACTGTATGTTAAAGACATTTATAGTAAATAAACCACATGACTTTGATATTAAGCACCAAAAAACTTTAGTTTTTGAAATTATATTTCTTTTTACCTCACATTTAGTAAATAGAAAACTCAAAAATAATTTTAACCGAATAAAGATTTTTATGCCCTGTTCTAATTTATCATGATAAAATTACAAATTTTACCACATTCACTGAATTTTTTCACCCATTATAAATTAATGCTAGTTTTATTAAAATCATTCCCAAAGAGCTTCGGTAAAAATTTCCGAATTTTTCAGTGATTCCATAGAACAAGAAATATGGTGAATTTTATCTTATTCTAATGATATATATTAGCATCTGTGAATAATAATTATTATTATTTTAGTAAATGCATGAAATATTTAGATTTTGTATGTGTTTATTTTTTCTATTTAAATATTCAAAAGTTCTTCACAAACATTCTACGAGCATCAATTTTTAAAGCGAAATTGATGAAAATTGATAAAAAGCGAAATTGATAAAAATTAAGGTAAGTTTTACTTACCTCTTCCAGGACTGCCACAGGAATACGGTAATAAATATCAAGATTTTTAGTGCAATAAGAATCAAGTACTCTCTTAAAATGAACGAGTGAAAATAACTCAACTTGAGTGCTATTTAACTCTTTCATCTAGAAAAAACCGGCCTTCTCATCTTGAGTTAAAATCACTCAAGTGAAAGAGTTATATGGAAAGAGCTCAATTTGAGTGAAAAAAATTTCACTCAAACTTGAGCTATTTTCACTCGAGTTTGAGTAATTTTCAGTATTACCTGAGTGAATCGTTTTCATTCAAACTTGAGTGATTTTAACTCGTGTTTGAGCGATTTTCAGTATTTCAGTTTGTTAATTGCAGTCAAAATTTTTACTGTTAATATTCGAAATTTTTGTATTTAGTGGTGCCATCTATCGTAAGCGATAAAAAATACTATAGTTTTCGTTTCAAAAAAATTCCTTTTGATAGGGAAAGCCTTAGATAGGAATTTTTTTTATCTTAACGTTTATTGAATTTAAATATCGAATTAGATAATATAGTACTTGTGAAAGCTTTCGCTGTGAGCATGTCGACACTGGCTGGGATTCGAACTGGTTTCCCGTCTGTCGTGAGACTGACCGATTAACCATCTCGGCTGCAGTCCTGTGACAAGACGGCTACAAAGAACTAATTAGTTTCATGAGCTGGGTCTTGTTGGCGAGGATAAAGTTTTAATTTGTGAAATTAAATAAGGTGAAAACACAGTTAAAAAATTTTTTCAGAGTTAGCAGGTTGAATAGCAGCATTTTGTGGTTATCCAATTATTTTGATTGTATACGGTAAAACAACAATTAAATTAATTATTAATTAAGAGGTTTTTTTGTGAAAAATTCCTAACCACTGTAGATTTGAGTTTTTTTTTTCTTTCCCCTAAGTTACGTCATTTTTCTTTGAAGTTTAATTTTTAAAAGAAAAGAGCTCTAAACGATTTTTTAAAGTAAGCAGTTTTATAAATATTATGCTTTTTTAGGTTCAATTGAAAATACTATGAGTCATTTTTTTTCGAACAAATTTATTCGTTTAATTTATAAAGCTTCATTTTCAAGCAATAAAAAAGGTATATTGTTTTAAATTGCCTAAATTTTTTTAAGACAAATTTCTGAAACTAAGTGAAATTAATAAATTTTTGAAGAGGACGTTAAAAGCTAAAAAATCTGGATTAAATACCATTTTTCAAACTCAATTTTGCAAACTCTTTTGATATAAATTTGCTTAAAATCCAAACTATATATTTGTTTTGATTAGAAAAAAATAAGTATAATTTTTGTTCTGCAATAATCCTAGCTTAGTATGAATTCGAATAAAAAAATTAACTAATTAACATTAACTACTTGACTTTACTTTAATATTGTTTTTACCATAAACTTTGCTCAAACATAGTTTTCTTAAGTCAAAAAGAAATAAATAATGAAAATTCATGAAAACGACATTTTTAATAAAATTACTAAAATACAGAAATATTTAAATACCTAATTTTAGGCATATTTTAAATTAATTAAATTGTATCGCTTCTGAATTATAAATAATTACAATTAAATCAAGTATGTATTTTATGAATTTTAACTATTATTGTAGCAAATCTGTAGCAACCAAGCGATGCCCTGTGGTGTCACCTATGTCCTCACCACCGAGACTCAGTTCAAGTTCAGATATGAAACCTTAAACATGACTTTTCCCCTATCCCCGAGTTTTCTTAAATTTTAATTCCTTCTTTTACTTTTTGTTTAAGTGTAATTTATGTTTGTGTCTGTGGTTATTAATTAAAATTATTTATTAAGTGCACTTTTAGTTACTTTTGTCGTAATTTACAACGTATTTGAGCTAGCCGATATTCCGTTACACTACATAAATGGCGCCCAACGTGAGGCGCCAGTTGTAATAGACGCAAGATGATGAAATAAAAATATCATCACTATGAGCGCAATATTTTTAATTATAAAATCACATTAAACATTTAACAATAAAGAGTAAAAAAAACATAACATTAACTAACAAAAAGAACTAGAAAGTTTTTACTCAAAATGAGTAGGAAAAGGGGAACCAGGATGGTTCGCAGAGCTCGTCCTGCGTCATCTCATATTAAGTCAGAAAAAAATAGTTGTCGATATCGTTTTTTGGGATAAAGGGGTAGCGCCATCTAGTGCTACAAATAAACTACCCGTTACATCTATACATCTATACATAATAATAAACGCGGCTGTGTGTGTGTGTGTCTGTAATCACAGTATATCGCCCCAGAAGCCTCGCCCGGGCACGAAACTCGGCCCATAATTGTTTTTTGACATAATGAAGAAGTATTTTTTTTCTTTTTCAAAAATTTTGATTATTTATTTAGTTATCAGTCATTTTGTAAGTCTATGCTTTTCGTCTGCTTTTTCGTCTTCAAAGAGCCATATTCAAAAAACTATTAAAAAATGCATATACTTTTCCCCACTCTTATAAATGTATGCTAATGCGAACCTCACAATTGAAATATTAATTTTCGACAACTTAAACCAATAATATACGAAGGAATTATTAATTTAATTTATAAAGTTCGCATTAGTTTACACTTATTAAAGTGGAGAAAAGTTTAACTTTTGTATTAAAAATGTGGCAACATATTCGATACGTAAATAGAACGCTTCGCTTTGATATATTTGTCGCAGTTCATAATTGTTATAATAAGTTTTTCTTCTTCTTTCCACGCTCTATTTTTTTTTCTTAAGCGAAGACGATAATTTTTATAGCGATATTGTAGTACTTTGTACAACTAAAAATTCTTTTCACAACACTTTAAAAATATTTACTTTATTTTCTTTATATATACAGAGAACAGTCGACAAAGAATTCGATTAGGTTGAAAAACATTTCGCTAAAAAGGAACGAATTCCAAAAGAAAAAATAAACAACTTAAAGAATAAAAATGCTGATGCCAGCCAATTTTTGAAAGTTAACTTAGAAATAACAAACCAAACGATGTTAAATAACAAACCAAACGATGTTAACAAAATGACGTAGAAAGCGCAACTAGATCAAAATTATACAAGCACAACTAGATCAAATTATAATACCTGAGTGCTTGACGTAACAGATATAGAAATAGAATTTGATACCATAAAAAATTATATAGAAATAGAAATTGATACCATAAAAAATTTATTCGTTTTCGTGTTCTTTTCATGTATTTAGCATTTTAGTTTTTTTTTTTCTTAAGCGTTGTAGCTATATAATTTCAAACATCCTCAAGAGCTATAACACATCTGCAGCAGAACTGGATATGAAGACAAAATTGCTGGACAGGAACACTTTAATTGTCCACTAATCTTCAGATTTCCTGCTATGTTTTAAAAAACTTTATTTGTGAAAACCTTCAGAGTGGCGGACAGCTGGCCGCCTTAGGTGGCTAGTTATGAATATAGATAGTATACGTTATTTCCGTTATCAATATATATGTTTAGAATTTTTACCTAATTGTAAGAAATTAATATATAATCAAAAAGAAAAAAACATTATAAAAATTTAATATACCAGCCAGGAAAGCAAGATTGAAGACATCAAACTCCTTCAATTTTACAACAATGCAAAGTAACTGCAGTTTTTCTGCAGATTCATCAGAAAGTATACTTCTGAAACAATGACTGCATAATTACTTCAAATTTACTGCAGAATGACCACGGATTTAAAGTTTCAGTTTTTTCTAAATTTATGATTTTCAAGTGACCTCACTTAAACTACAGTAATTTTGTAGACAATAGCTAAAATTTTTTCGAAATAAATTACTGAGAAATTACTTCGCATTGGCTGCAAAATAACTGCAGAGTTTTTACAGTTAAGATTGCACTACAGAAAAGTTGCAGTTAACTCTAGAAAAACTACGAAATTACTTCAGTTCTGTAGAATAACTACAGTTTATTTTCAGCTGGGATATAGGTAATATAAATTCAAATAGAACTATATCTCATAATAAATATTACTTTTAATTTTGCTCCTATTTTTTTACTATTAATCTATAACTATTGTAAAATTCTAAATTATTTGCATTTTCAAATACTTTAATTAGCATTGTACTTTTAATTAAATATTAATTCTGCGTTTTCAATTTTGCCTCGAAAATTGAATTTGAAGAAAAGTGGTAAGAACTTTTATGCTAGCAACAAAGGAAAAATAGTTTGTATAATGTGATAAATACTTTATGAAATAAGAAGATAGTATTGATTCTGAATTCCAATTAAATAAAAGCTAAAAACAGGATAAAAACAGAAAAATTCAAAATGCTGCTTAATTTTTTTAAATATAATATTTTCCACTTTTTCTTTGAATGATATATTTATAATAAAATACATTGAACATCTGAAGATTCTGATTTGAATGAATGGATGTTGCAGACGTGAACTTTCATAAATTAAAGACATTCAACTTTATTAATAGAAAGCAATTTAAATAACAGCAATTATGGACTGTATGAACAATAATTTCGTAAATATCCTTTATAAAAGAAGTATAGAATGATATGAAATTAATTATCAAGAAATGTTTTGTACCAAAATTATACATCAAAAAAACTAAAACATGGATATAAATTTATTATATTAAAATAAAATGTTAAAACTTTAATATGAAATCTGAAAAAATTCTAAAACTCTTATCAGATATAATATATTCCCACATGCTTTGACAAAGATTCTAGCAAGGAATCAAATTTTTTTAATATTTCATAATCATCCACATTTATCACTTTCAATTTTAAAAAATTTTTTTGACAAATAATTTAAAAGAATAGTATATTTTATTAAAAAACGCTGAAAAACAGCTAATCTAAATGGAATGTGTATATAACACATTCAAAATAAAAGTATTTTCAAAATAAAAACAACAAAGTATATCTACTTACTGAAAAGTAAAACAGCGTCTTCTTCAGAAATACCGCTGTGAACTAAAAGTTGTTTTAATTCTTCTTAATTTTACAAATTAAATGACATATTCTCCAGAAAAAAAAGAATTAAACGTAAAATAAAAAGGAAGACATAATCTATTTAGATCACAGAACATAACAATTTTATTTAGATTTATTATTGTTTGCTTTTTAAAATAAAACGATAGAAATTCCAGCTTATATCTCGCACACAATTAAATAATAAATAAATCACTCAAGTTTGAGCTGAAAGCACTCAAATATTGCTTAATAAATACCACTCAAGTTTGAGTTAATGCAAAGCAAGAATTTCGCTCAAATAAGAATGTATTTCACTCAAGTGGAGTTAAAAAAATTTAACTCTTTTTTGAGTAGGGGAAATAACTCTTTCATTTTAAGAGAGTAAGTATTTAGACAATCACTTTTAATAATGAAGATAACACCAAACAAAAAGAAAAAACACAATTAAGCTTCAATCATTTTTTTTTACATCGTTAAGAAACTGAGTATAGAGAAATCTTAAAATCAACTGTCTTGCTGTTGGCGCTGCAGGCTCACCAAAACAGCAAGTATTGCGGGAATTCTTGACAAAGAGAGATTCAAAACAGTTTTGAAATTCAGAAAATAGCAAAATTTATCATGAATTTATCTGGAATTTATCGTTATTTATTTGTTTTCAATATAAATATCAATATTTTAAATAGCGTTTTTGCTATTATTATGAAAAAATCCAATGCTTTTTTTAAAAAAATAATTTACGTGTAATAATATAATTTCATTTCAAATAATTTTCGATAAAATAGTGATATAAAATAACGACACTTAAGGTGTAATGTCCCTTTTTACTAGAAAATATTATGCTTGAATCCTTTCAGTTATATTAATTTATTAAAGTGATTGAGTGATTTTATGGTAATTATTACCGTAAAAATTACGGTATATTAGATGTTGTGTTCTGTAACATCTGTTCTGTAACATTCTACGGGAAAAACTAGCGGTACCATGATTTCATGTACAATTTACCGTAATTTTATTCGTAAGTTTTTACAGGGCATTAAATATGTGTATTGCCTAAAATATATATATTTCCAAATTTAAAATTGTTACGTCACACGTCAGACATCGTATGAAAGGCATAAAAAAATAATGTAGAGAAATAACGCTAAATCCTTCAATATATTGAAGTTCAATAAGGTAAAAACGTAATTAAGTCTTATCTCAGAAATTACATGAAATTTTTTTGAAACATTGAAAAAAGAGTTGTTAGCACTGTTTTTTGTTCACAAAAAATTCAAAATATCCATGAAAATAGCCATCTTTGACTACTTTTAAAACAATTTCCGGATAAATGTCAGAAAAATCAATAAGTGAATATATGATATCACTACAATTATAAACTTCCAGGTTATTATACGTAAAATATCTATCTAGCATTTTCAAAATAGAAAGTATTAAACTCACATTTTATTAAAATGTTTTTATCTAGGGGAATGTTTTTATCTAATATTTCTTACTTAATAAGTAAGAAATATTAGATAAAAAACATTCCCCAGCACAAAAATAAATAAATAAAGTATTGCGTGATCTTATTCCGGATATCTATATTTTATTTTCCTTCAATTCATACGTTTTCAAGAGGTAACAGCATCTGCAGTTTCCGTAAATTCTGAAACGAAATTGTTCTGTTTGAGTTTGACCATTTTTCAAGAAACTGGTTATGTTTTGCTAGACGTAGAGCTTTTTTTTATTTTTAAGGAAACAAAATATCTACAGAATGAGATTAAAATGCGGTTTCTTTTTGCAAAGGAGTATTATTCTTTTTAAGAATGTTTAAAATAATATTTATGTGCTTTATAACATTAGAGCTTATTGTTTTATCTACTGTCGTCCAGCATACTTGTTTAGAATATAGCTGGATCACTTGAACTCTTTTTAAAAAGAGAAATAAGGATTTACTAAAAAGTTTTGAAATATAAATGCTTATCTTGTATATAGTTAAATTCAGAACTGGTATTTATACTGTCTGCAAAAATGTTATTTAAATAGATGTTTCTAAAAATTATATACTATTTAAATACTATTTTTAATCAAATGAATGGATTTAAAGAAACATGTAGTAATTTTTACTCTTCCAAAAAACAAATTGACAAACTCTATCAAAATTTTATAAAAAAAAAAAAAGAAACAATGGATACCTAACTTATGTAAGTAAATTTTATATAACCATTGAGTTAATTGCATGTTACTATAAAAATATTTACTAAGAACTTCCTTGTTAACTTATATATTTTTACCATGCGCAAATCCATTTCGGGAGAATCCATGGCTAAAATTATGCGCAAAACGGGCAATTTAAGTTCCTTTCTTTCTCTCTCTCTCTCTTTTTTTAAAAAAAATTTTAGTTTTCTGAAATAGTTAATATTGTGTAATTAAATATCAATCTTATTGTTTAAAGTCTCCAGTACAATATTACCTTGCGCACATCCAGTTTTGGTCAAATCTTTGGCAACTAACAAATCAAACGTGCTTCAGTACTGCAATAAAACAAAGGCCCTCTATTTACGCTTTTAACTCAATTTGCTCAATTCAGCAAAATATGAAAACAGAGCGCAAATTGAGATCTCTGTTTTCATATTTTGTTAACTGCCAATCTTATTACATTTTTCTGTACAAAGTTCATTTTAATTCGCTACTTGCTTTATAGATTTCATTTTGTGTTTTGTTCTATTTTTTTCTTTACATTTTATTTCCCGTTTTTTACGTGATATTTATTACCTAATGTGTTCTATATCGTTTAAAAAAGAATTTGAGTGCTCCTTACACTATTGTGTTGGCATATTTTGATATTGATATAATATTAGAAAGCACTACTTTTTGCGGACATAATCGTACGAGCTGATGAAGAGATTAGGTCTTTTTTTTACGGATTTTTATTTAAAAAAAATTTTAAATTTTTTTTTATTGTGTTATTTTGTTTTATTTTTAATATATATGAATATTTGTATAGATAAATATATAATTGTTAACGGGTAAGCAACCGGAACTTTATTTCATCAATTAGACCTACCTAAGGCAGCCACTTAGTTTCTTACTAATGGGTATATATTATAGCCGAGAGGGTGAATCTATAAACCTCACACTCAACGATAGGACTTCGAATCCCAGCGTTGACACAACAATATTTCCTCCATTCCCTTTCCTCATGAAGAATATTATACACTCCCCTATTTGTGACCCCGGGGTATTAGAATGCGATACTCTCATTAACGCATAGATGATAGCACCATAAAGCTGCTAAACTAACTCCAATATCCAGCTAAATTCCCTTTCTATGATTTTGAAAACCTGCTAGTTGTAAAAGGTTACAAAACCATATAGTTTTGCATCGATGGTTTTTAATCATTCTAATTATAATATTTCCTACATTCCTTTCCCCTCAAAGTGTGTCCTGCCCTCTCCATTTGTGACCCTGAGCAATTAGAATACGATACTCATATTCACACATAGATGGCAGCACCACAAAGCTGATAAATTATCCCTAATGTCCAGTTAAATTACTTTCTTCCCGTTTTGAAACCATGCTGGTTATAAATTATTAAAGAATCGTGTAGTATTCATGATTTTTTATCCATATTCACTGTTAACGGTTTCAAACCCGTAAATGTGAAAAAAATGCTCCTTGTCGTAAACTTTATTATTAATTGGTGACAGACTGCAACCGGTTATTTTACAATAATTTTAGAATGAAGATTCTTACAGAGTAGGATCAAGTCCTCAAACGTTCAATTTCAAAAGCATTTATAGAATATTGCAAAAAATTGTTTAATTTATAACTTAATAAGCTTGAAAATAAGAAAATTAAAATGGGATAGAATTATATAAAAATAATCCAATCTTTAAAACAAATATTTATTGAAATGAATTATTATCATATTGTAAGTAATTAAATCCTCTGAAAATTCATTAATGGAATTATTAATTAATTAAAATCTAACGAAATAAATTGCAAACTAATTTCTCTTTTGAGTATTTCTTTTTTTAAAGAATGCATTAGAATAACCAAAAATAGATTTTAACAATAGATTTTTAATATTTAAACTTGTTTTTATCTTACCTACATAAAAAATTTAAAACCAAAAATAAATCTTTATTGAAATTAATTATCATCATATAGGAATTAACAACGGACAACCCTTCACTAATTGAAATTTTTTAATTTCTTCATATACTATTTCCTTATTTAAATTAATTAATTTCAAAGCAATGATCAATAAATAAAGTTAAGCAATTATAATATTGTTAATTAAAAAAGTTTTCTCCGAAAAGTTCTTAATAATTCAATTCATAAGAAATTTATTAAATACCGTGAAACATTAACAGTATTTCTGCTTTCAAATTAAGAAAAATTAAAATAATAAAATTAAAACGCAATGAAAATAAATAAAAGGATTAGACTTTCAAAACCAGAAATAAATTTCTTTTTAGCAAAACTACAAAGATTACTAATTTGTAATACTTTTTTTTCTTTACAGCATTTATTATTCATTTTATTCAAATTCATATTTTATGATTGTGTAAAAAGAGGAGCTTTATGTTGAGTTAGTACACAAAGAGCTCTTAATGCTTTTAAAAACATGAAATAACAGAAAACAGGGATTAATTCAATTTTAAAATAAAGTGAAAGAACTCTCTTATTTATTTGAATACCATAAGAATACTTTCTTGAATAGAGATTTTTAAAATGCTTTTAACAATATCATTAAGGATTGTTCTCTTCTTGAAACTGGATTTATTTGTAAGTCATTTGAATATTTAATGGAAAGAGTTTTCATTTAAATAACAAATTCTTTATAAGTTATTTAAATTTGCACAATTAACAACGTTCTTCTTTATTGAATGAATGGTTGATATATGCTTCTTCTTCAGGATTTCTTTTACATTCTATAAAAACGGAAAACAAGTTTTAATCTTAAAAATCACTTTATGCATTTTTTTTCTATTACAGATTATTAAAAAGATTAAGAATGCATCTTTTATTTTATTAAAAAAGATCGTGCAAGATTTCTTTAAAAGACATTTTTAACGTTATTTATAGAATATTATTTTATTTCCAATAATATTTTGATGATGTACTGCAAAAAATGGATGCTCAAGTTTCAGGAAACTTTCTTTGTTTTTGACAAAATCATTTTCTGGTATAAGCTCTAAGCAAACGAAAGTGTGACTCTAAGAGTGACGTAATAACTAACACTACTTTAAGGCAAGGAATTTTGACAAAACTAAAAAAAAAAACATTCCATAGTTATTTATAGTTATAGATAGTTATTTTCTAAAAAACAAAAAAAAAAAAAAAACTTTTAGTACTTAATGTATCTAACTTTTCTCCACCTTATTGTGGGCTCCATGTAGGACAACACAAAGAGTGCAGAGATTCTAAACATGCTCAAAGTCTTCATTCTAGTAAAGATCTAGTTCATCACAGGATGGTCATTCCAGTTAATCCACAATACAGTGGAATGAGGTTTCGAGTTGAAGAAACATTTTCGTCATACATTTGAGAGTTCGCATTTTGTCAAAAATCATGTGATTTCCTGGCGAAATGATTCTAAAAATTAACGAAATACGTTATGATATCTGAATCGTAAAAAAGAGTCATATAACTGAGAGTGTGATAAAGGTATCAATTCATTTCGTTAGCGTAAAGAGAATTATATTGTAAGAGAGTAAGTTATAAATAAGGAGAATAATGCTTCAATAACTCACTAAGCATAACTCTCAAAACGCAATGTTGAGTGTTCCATAATGGCTACCCTTACTGGGTTTTTAGATGCCTTGTCAAAAAAGAAATAAAAAATTAAGTATATTAAAAATCACATATTAATATAATCCTGTATAACTGAAGAAGTAACAAACATGCCATCGAAATCACTAGTAAGAAATTTTGAGCGAAAAACAAGACAGAAAATCTGTTTGATTTCAGAATAAACAGTGAGAAATCAAAAGACGATTATTCGAAACTCCACTGAACTTTCTAAAGCAGTAAACTGGTTTTGAAGTTTTTGTAATTCGACAGTAATTCGTTCGACAGTTGGTTAGTAATTCTACAGATTTGTGTAATTTGTCTCATTTTTTTTATTTAATTTTTCCATTTAATTGTTTATTGATCCAAAATCCCTAACGTAGAAGTGTATGTTTTACTTTTCTAAGGATTTAATTTACATACATTAAGGAAAATTATTAGGAAGCACCTTGTGGAATCACACGAGGAAAAAAATTCTAGTAAAATTTCTATATGCCATGCTATGGGATATTATGATTAAAGTACGAAATTTTATCATTTTGACCCAATTTTAACACACATTGCAAAAGCATATTTTATTGCTAATTTTACCAACTCGCTTCTGGAAAAATTACTGAGTTATTTAGTGTTCCCATAAAGAGGGAAATACGGTAAACTTTACCATTTTCTGGTTGGCTTGACCATAATTTTTTTCCCATTGTGAGGAGTAAAAGTTTCAAAACCGTTGAATACTTTATATTTTATTGTATTTTCTGACTTCTACAATCAGATTAGAAAACATATTCTCATTAAAAAGGAAAAAAGCAGATAGATAAAGCTAAATGTAATAAATGAGAGATGTCTGAGATAGAAAAATAAAATAATTGTTTGTGAAAAAAATTATTAAGGCAAATCTGCAAATATTAACAAAAAACATCCAAAGAATAAATAAAACTAAAAACAAAAAAAAGGCACTTTTATAGTTAAAAAGTAATTATTTGCAACCGTTAATTAAGGCCATAAAATACAATAACAGAAAGCTGCTTTTTTATTTACCATTTATCTCCTAAATCAATCAAGTAGGCAACATAAATTCAATATCATACTCAATCTCTATGGATCAAGCATTGTTTTTAATCCAAATTTATTTCCCATTCTTCAAATGCTGCCCAGTCTTGGTTTCTGCTTAAGTGATGGACCTACTCCGTGAGGGGGCACGTTCTGCGGTTTTGATCGATGACCGGACTCTGACGTCACGAAACGGGATTGCCGGATACGTGCTCTTTACTCTCTCTGTCAGAACCAATGATAGTGGGTCCATCAAATCCACGGATAAGATTTTAGGGTGACATTGTTTAACACCTTGAATCACGGTCAATTTAATGGAGATAAACGGGGTGGACGATATTGGTCCGGTAATGGAAGATGAAGGTTGTGTTCTTGTAAAGGATTATTTTAAAGCATAGGTATTTTTTATTTTTATTTCTTTTCCTCATGTTAATTTGAGAGAGTTTAGAACTGAAACCTGTTGAAATAGTTATCCTTGAATGAAGGCAGTTAAAATAAAATGAACCTGGTGTTGGTAATTTATATTTAAGTCATTTTGGGTGTGAGATTAAAGAAAATGGGGATATAGGAACTTCGTGAAATTGTTATCCATGAATGAAAATAAAATGTATGAGATGATAGTGATTTATAGAGGGAAGTTTTCGTTTTTCTTATTTTTGTGAGTTTCTGAAACTTTTAGTAAACTTTGAAGCTGTTGAAAAAGATATTGATGAAAGGAAACAATTAGTATGAAACGGGTGTCAAATGAAATTATTTTATATTTGTAATATTAATTTAAATGTTTTATATTTGTAAGTTTCTAAAATTTTTAGAAACCTAGAAACTATTGCAATAGACATTGAGGAATGGAAGCAATTAGTATGAGACTGGTGTCATTTAAAGTTATTTTGTTTTTGGGAGTTTTTAAAATTTTTAGTAAGCCTAGAAACTGTTGAAATAGATATTGATGAAAGGAAACAATTAGTATGAAACGGGTTCAAATGAAATGATTTTATTTTTGTAAGATTAATTTGAATGTCTTATTTTTGCAAGTTTCTAAAATTTTTAGAAACCTAGAAACTATTGCAATAGACATTGAGGAATGGAAGCAATTAGTATGAGACTGGCGTCATTTAAAGTTATTTTATTTTTGGGAGTTTTTAAAATTTTTAGTAGGCCTAGAAACTGTTGAAATAGATATTGATAAAAGGAAACAATTAGTATGAAACGGGTTCAAATGAAATGATTTTATTTTTGTAAGATTGATTTGAATGTCTTATTTTTGTAAGTTTCTAAAATTTTTAGAAACCTAGAAACTATTGCAATAGACATTGAGGAATGGAAGCAATTAGTATGAGACTGGCGTCATTTAAAGTTATTTTATTTTTGGGAGTTTTTAAAATTTTTAGTAAGCCTAGAAACTGTTGAAATAGATATTGATTATTGAAAATAATTAGTATATTATGAACGTAATAAGAAAAAGCGTTAGCATATTTATCGCCTTTTATTTTTTTTGTGTCTAATTATGAAATTCTTAATAATATTAGAATCTCATGAAATAGATATCAATGAATGAAAACATAATAGATGAGATGATTGCGATGAAAGAATATTGATAATGTGTAGTGTTTTTATTTTTGTCAGTTTTTGAAATTTTCAGTAATAATAAATATTGCCGAAACAAATATTGATGAATGAAAACAATCAGTATGATCTGCGCGTTTTAATTATAATGTTTTAATAATAATTTATTGTCATTTTGTTTTGCGAGTATCTGAAATTTTTTGAAATATAATCTGATGAAATAATATCAATAAAAAGAAATTAAATGCATAAGATGAACGTGATAAAAATAGATTAATAATTTTCGAATATACTAATTTTCTAATTTTCTGAAATTTTCAGCAATATTTAATGACGTGGAAATCGATATTAATTAATAAAAATAATTAATGTAAGAATAATGTGATTAAAGAAAGTTGATAATTTCAAATCATTTCAATTTTGTGAGTTTCGGAAATGTTCACTGTCATTAACCTGTTTAAATAGATATTGATGGATGAAAACAATTAGTTATATTATGAGCGGGATGAAAAAAAAGATTAAAATATTTATGTCCTTTGTTTTTAGTCCGCCTCTGAAATGTTTAGGAATTATGAAATACATTAAAATAGAAGTCGACGAAAAAACTAATTACTACGAGATGATCGTGATTAAATAAGGTTGACGTATTTAAATCATTTTATTTTTAAGTTGTAAGCTTTTAAATACCAGTAAAAGCTTTCATTTTTTTCCAATTCACTGTTAATTAAAGGGTTTGTTACGGAAATTACTCTTGATTTACCAAATCTAACGCTATCGTTTGGTCGAAAAATTGTCATCAATAAATACAAACTCAGTGAAGATAAGGCTTAAAATTTTATATGTTATCAAAACAAATGTCAGATAACAATGGAATTATATAAATACTCAAACTTTAAATATCCTTAAAATAATACTCATTTAAAGCATTTTTTTATTGGTGTAAAAATCATTCGGAAAAAATAGCTTTAAAATACAAATTTTTGCGACGAAAATGTTTAAAAAAATATTCCTGACGAAATATTTTTAAATCCTTTTTAAATATTAAAAATGCTGAAATGTTGCATTTTAAAAATTGAATGCATTTTTAAATATGCATATTATCAAATACCCTGCTCATTATTCGATTGAAACTTGAGGAATGAAAAAAGATATATTTCCCCCCTTCTTGAAATAAAGGAAACATTATCAGATTTTTTGAATGCGCATAAAAATGACACTCACAATGTTCTGCATTTTGCATTAAAGTAGAAAAAAGATATTAAGATAATTGCTTGAAATAGTATTTATTTATATAAGTTTAAAAAAATAAATCTTTCTTTTTGAGCTTGGAAGATAATGCATAAATAAGGGATTATTTGTAGTCAAAATGATGAGAAAAATAATCATTAATAAGTTCTTAAAATCTTTTTTAATCAAATTTGTTTTTCTTCTATGTAAATGTCAAGATTTAATCAAGACATCAGCCGTAAAAATAAAAAGGTGATAATGAGATAAATAAATGTCACGAGAAATTAAGATTGCCATTTCAAAAAACGCATTTTTCGTGTTAATATTTCATAAATATGAGTTTTAATTTTTTTAATAAACAACATTGCAATTTTTATATGCAATTTTAATCCCATTTCAAAAACTTTAAAAAAATATTATTCAGTTATTTTACGATGTGTTTATTCAGTACCGTAATAATATTTAAAGAGCTTATTAACAATATCAAAAAGCTAATTCTCTAAAAAAAATACTTTGGAAAAATAAAAAAGGTAAATTATGAAAGATACGATTTTTACAGACCTTATTGAATTTATGTTTGTCGCTTGAGAGTATAAGACCATGTTGATTATATTTCACAAAATTTACATTATTAATTTATAATAGTCAGAAGTTCTGATAATACATTTTTCTAATTACAGTCGCAGTGCTGATCACTAGTTGAAGCCCCTGTATCTCCAAGAAGAGCTTGAATGGTGAGTAAAGTGGCATAATTATGATTTGATTTAATCAATAAATTAATTACAATATTAATTACAATTTGAGAAACCTCAAACACTTCTTATTTAAAATAATTCTGGGAAAGGTGTCCAATTACGAAAGATTAAAACTTTAATTTTAGAATGCAAAAGTAAAGGATAAAAAACAATTTTTTTTCTATTCGATGAGACTGAATTAGATATCCTTATTATTTTAGTATTTTTTGTACTTTATATTATTATTAGGTATATACTTTATTATTATTAGATGTATACTTTATTATTATTAGTTAGACATTTTATTTTATTTAGTTACCATAACCTTATTTTTTGTCGTCATATACAAAAAAGCCTGATATACCCCAATTTTTACAGAAGTAATTTCCATAGCCGAATGATTCATTGAATCATTCAAACTAAAATGATTATGGTATAAAATGGTAAAAGATTATGGTATAATATTTTGTGGTAAAAATGAATTTTACAATAGAATATATTTGACAGATATTGCACTCAAATCCTTGGTATTTAATACCGTAATTTCATCCTGATTTTTTTTTTAAATGAAAGGAAAACAATGCTGATTCAAGTGAAGCAAAGTAGCGAAAATAATGCATGATTTGTTTCTTTATCTAAATTGTAAATGAAATTCGAATTTGGTGAGGCATAGATGACAGAATAGTTAAGAGTTCAAAATATCATATGTGGTGTAAGTCAGGTGAACTGGCTCTGAATGCTTGTTTGCAATCACTTGCTTGTAGATTTTTATGCAAGTCATAAGTTTAAAAATTCCATTTGAAGATTAGAAGATCACCCTGCATTCAGGTTAGGAATACATAGTGAAAATCTCTCATAAAAAATTGCACCATACTTGCAAGAAAGAAACTTCGGCTCATCAAAGTTCTTACATACTTTGGTTTGGATATTTTGGATCCTTTTAAATTATAATAATAACACTAGATTTGCGTGCAGACTATGCACTTTTTAAGAAATTAAAAAATGTTCGGAAGAAACAATGTCCTCCTCTTCAATGAATATGAAAAAATAGCCAGTATGCTACTTTGCCAGTATGTAAAAAAAGATCAAGATTTTGCTTATGATAGGCAGATAATGTAACAGCATGGTATTAAAAACCATATTTTGCTCTTAATTTCACCAAAAAGTCATTACCAAATCGTTACGGAAAAACTATCATGCTTTTTGGTGTTCCCATTCAACCAGGAATACGGTAAGTTTTACCATACTCTGGTAGATTTGACCATATCTTTTCCTTCAGTGTACTTTCAATTTAACAGTATTTTTATTCTAACACTTATATTTAAAATATTTGTCCCGTTTATTGCCGGACTCTGTGAAAATTCGGCACTCAGGGGGCCAATACTTTAAACCGTAAAATTTTACGGAACAAATAAAATCTGATATGCCATAATTTTTACAGTAATATTTACTAAACCACTGCATTTAAATGAATATTGATGTAAAAATTATGATATAGGACTTTACTGTACAAAATAATTTTACGGATGCAACACTCACGTTTCCAGTACTTTTTTCAGTAGTTTTATTCTGAATTTTTTACAGTGTAGGTTCTCCAAAAATTCGAATGCATCTCTACTGTAATTGAATACCATATATTAAGCATAGGCGAAGAAAGAACAATAAATAATACGAAGGACTTCAGATAATATTAAAAATACATTTCACTATTTCAAAACTTCTTTGATTCTGTTTTATCTTCAATTTTAATACTTCCTGTCAAAGAGAATAGAAATAGCAAAATATCCTATCGGGTCTCGGAATCTCGATAGAATCTCCCTCCCCGAAACTTTAACCGCCATCTTATTGCTCTTTTGACTTTCTCAAAAAACTGCTCCAGTCTCTAGGCTGCCGGAATTTATCTTCTACTCAGCGCCTTTTCCGATTTTTTCCTGCCTTCCGGAAACAGAGAGAAAGACCGAGTCGAGAAAAGATTTTCCCAAAAAAAGGAAAAAAGGTTTTTGGAAAACAAGAATGTTGAACCTTTTTTTTTATTTATTCATTTCAAAAACACCTTCACACTTAAAGAACAGTTCTCGAATATCGAAGGATGTAAAAATAAAGTCTTAAAATATCAGACTCTGGAGATTTGAAGAAGGTTCTGAAGAATATCTATGAAGAAGAATGACGTTTATTTGAATACATATTCATATCAGACTGTGAATGTTTGACATATATACATATACTAAAAGGATTCTATTGATAATTATTACTTTTGAAATCGTATTTGTCTTTTTGAGAAACTAGTTTTTTCCTAGTTCAGAAGCTCCTTTTTTAGTCAAAATACTCAGCACCAATTCCGATTTATATTTGTTTAAAATTTTCTCGATTAATAAAATAAATTTCAAAAATGTATTTGTGCAGAGTTGGAAATCTCTTGGAAAAATGGTAAAATAAATATTTATTTAATTGATATTTTACCTTATTCAAACAAAACTGTTAAATAACCATAAATGAAAAGGTATTCAAAATGTTAACTGTGAGAATTTCCGTTTATTAACTACTTTCTCCTTATATGGTACCTTACCACTGAGTACCTTACAGCTGGGTACACATTATAGCTGAGAGGGCTAATCTATCAATATCATTACCGATAAGTCGCAGTGTTCACACAACAATATTTTCCCCATTCCCTTCAACGCACGAAGAGTTTCTAGTGTCCTGCTCTCCACAGCTTGTGACCCTGAACCATTAGAATACAATATTCTCATTCACGCATAGATGGCAGCACTAGAAAGCTGCGTATTACAGTAAAATCTAGTATTCCCCATCTCTTATGATAGGCGAAAAAACCAGATACTCTAATTTAGTGATGGGGAAACTACGGCCCGCGGGCCAAGTCCGGCCCGCGGAAAGGTTTAATCCGGCCCGTTTAAGAGTGCCGTCGTGAGAATGTTTGAACGCGTTCTTACTTCGTAATGTGACGACCCGCATAAAAACTACCTGCGGCGATATTCAAAACACAATAGTATTCTGGACAAATCCATCCGACCTAAACAGATGACTCATCTTCGCTCGAAACTCACAGACACTCTGTATTATTCAAAAGTTCGTTGGTTAAGTGCTGGAAAAGTATTTGAAAGAATTTGGGATTTAAAAGACGATATTGTGAATTTTCTTCTTGATAAAGACATTTATAATCAATTTGACGTCTTAGAAAACGAAACGTGGCTTTCTGATTTCGCTTTTTTCACAGACCTCCTCGTACACATGAATATACTTAATCTCAAATTGCAAGGGAAAAATCAGTTTCTTCACGATATTTGGCAATACCTGAAAAGTTTCAAATTACAGTTA
Source organism: Parasteatoda tepidariorum (assembly GCF_982258835.1). Taxonomy (NCBI): domain Eukaryota; kingdom Metazoa; phylum Arthropoda; class Arachnida; order Araneae; family Theridiidae; genus Parasteatoda; species Parasteatoda tepidariorum. The sequence continues at coordinate 54,595,415 of NC_141758.1, forward strand.
TTATTATTTGCTAATCAGATCTCTAAATCTGATTTTTCTCATTTTCCAAGAATACAATCTTTAAAATTCACTATATCAAACAATAAGATTAAAAAATACGAAATTAATTTGAAAAAACTATCTTCAGAATTTGAAAGGAGATTTCAGGACTTTAGAAAAATTGAGACCCCATTCAATGTTAATTACGAAGAAGTTGATGCAAAATTTCAACTTGAGTTAATAGAACTGAACTGTAATACTCTCCTGAAATAAACTTTTCATACAGTACCATTACTAGAATTTTATAAAAATTTAAGTCCAGAAAATTTCCCAAATCTAATTACTCATGCAATGAAGATAATGACAATGTTCGGCTCATCTTATATATGCGAACAAATCTTTTCAACAATGAAGCTTAGGAAAACTTCTTTAAGAAACAGAATTACAGATGAGCACCTGTCATCAGTTTTAAGAATTTCTGCTTCGCAAATGGAACCGGACTATGATGAAATTTTGAAGAAACAGTCTCAATTTCATTTTTCTCATGCACCATCAACCAGTAATGACACCAGAAAATAAAGTGATAATACTCAAGAACATCAAGAACTACACTAAATTCATTTTATATTTTGTGTTTATAATTTTCTTACCTTTTGCTTTTTTACTATTAAAATAATAAGTGTATGTAATAATATATGCATATGTTTATAGAACATATAAATTTTTTAACGATTAAGCATTACTCTTTGGCCCGCTACGATTGTCTAGTTATTACAAATGGCCCGTCTTAAAAAAAGTTTCCCCACCACTGCTCTAATTAAACGACATTCTAAGTTTCATTTGAGAAAACGACTCAACAACAACCTAATTCCAATGCCCGTTACCTAATTAAGAGCCTTGCTTCAATTTCCAGTTAAATTTCTTTTTTTACGGATTTGAAGCCATGATAGTTGTAAATGGTTTTAAAAAAGGAATTTTTGTGATCATGATCTTAAACTATACCTGTTGTAAATGGTCAAAAAAAAAACAATTTTTTTTGTGTTCATGGTATCCTCTCAAATCCCCCCGAAAAGGTACTTTAAATATTCTTTTAAACTATACATAATTATTAACACAAATAACTATGCCTAAAAATACATAATTATTTTAATTATTATTAAATAATTATTTTAATTATTTATTTAATATTAGCATAAAAAATAAATTACTGTATGTTATTAATTGTTATGTTACTAACTAGTGATAGTTATTTATTAATTATATTATGCCATTACTCGTACTATTTCTTTTAATTATTATTAATTAGTTATCAATTAGTTCTTATTTAGGTACTGGATACTGCTTCCGAATGGTTAGTTACTGTTTTCCCATCATTTTACTTTCAACGTAAAACATCCTTGATGGCAGACTGTTTGTTAATCTCGATAGCAGTCTATAATTTTCATTTCTTTATCCTAATTCTTTTTTTCTAATCTGTATCTTTAGATTCACTTCAAAATTGCAAGAAGACCGAATTTAATTTTTAGGGAAACTGCGCATGAACTGCACTAAGCATCAAGCTTAGTAAAAATCTTATAACAATCAAGAAATCTATCTTATTTATAATATTTGTCCATGTATCTCAATCATATTTACAATTAAAAAAATTTTAACAGGCCGAATTCATATTTCCTTTATTATTTTATCTTTACTTTTTTTCCGATGTTCTAACAAATTAAAAAGAATGAGAAAAGAAACAACGTTTATTAACTCAAAAAAATCTGATTCTAAGCTATCTTTTGATTAATTTTTAAATGTTTTCAAACCAAGAAAATTTGAGAGCAAAAATAATTTCCGCAATACTTTTAAATATATATATATTTTTTTCTACGTATAGATATAGAAGTAGCGAGATTTAAAAATACTTTCCTTTTCTTACAAATAAAAAAAAAATCAAATGTCGTAAAATGTTTTAAACACATCAAGAGCAATCACGTTAAAAAGGTTTTTTATACATAAAAATACAAAGAAGGTATATTTTGCTTTCTCAATGTTTATAAAAAGATGATAATGCTAATTAATTAAAAATTTCGACAAATCAATTTTCTCTAAATGGAGGAAAGTTCTTTTTTAAAAGTTTTTCTGCAATTTAGTTTTTGTTTTTTTTTTGATTGAAAAGAGCAGCCACTCATATTTTAATTTACCTATACAATTTAATTTTTTTATGAAGCAAAATCCATTTGAAATAATTAGATATTTGTTAAGATTTATATTTCAAGCTTTCTATGCAGAATTTTTCTGAATTGTAGTTTTCTTTCTTTCTTTTTTTAAAAAAATAGAAAAGTTAATGTACCAAAAGTTAATAAACCGAAAGTTAATGTACCATTAAGCTAATATACCACTTTAAAGTTAATGCCTCATTTAAATTGGGCTAGCTCAATAACTCTTATTATATAATTTATAAACATATTAAAGTAGAGTCTTTGTGAATATCTTTGCATGAATATATGTGCATTGTGACTATTAGAAATAATCAGAGATTTGTTTAGCTTTATATTTTACGCTTTCTATACAGAATTTTTCTGAATTTAAGTTTTTCTTCTTCTTTTTTGTTAATAATAGAAAAGTTAATAAACCGAAAGTTAATGTACCAAAAAGTTAATGTACCACTTTAAAGTTAATGTTTCATTTGAAGTGGGCTAGCTCAATAACTCTTATTATAAAATTTATAAGCATATTAAAGTAGAATGTTTGTGAATATCATTGTATGAATATATGTGCATATTAAACCTGACCGTGCACTGAAATAAGTCGCTTGAGAATTTTGGAGACACAAATGTACGAATTGTAACAAGCGCATTGATATGTAATGTAATGAATTTTAATGATAATGTAATTAATTTTAATGCTCAAGGGATATGCTTTGCCTCTGACAGATATGACAAAGGAATCTGATTTCAATCTTAGTGGGTAAATAAACAGCGCTACTGTATACATAACTCATTTGATTAAAATATTTATTTAATTAATTAAAAACTGCTTTTTAATCTACTTATTTTTACTGAAAGATTTAATTAAACTAGTTTTCTTCTAGTATCTCTTCAATTCGCATATTTTATTAAAAGTTTTTTTTTAACCATTTTAGCTCATTTTAACATCTTCAATTCAATGTACATGTTTTACTAAAATATATGAATGCCATAAAATAAAGAAAAATGAAACATGTCCGCACCAGCTCGTTGTACGCTGGAGGGGTCACGAAGATTAAGACTCCATAATTTCATGACCAGGGGCCTGATTCTGGCAATGTAGTCAGCACTGTGCACAGGCCACCTTTACTTCCCAGACAAGCTGGTATTCATCGATATGAAGCTGGGAAGGCTTCAAGCAAATACTAGGCATCTTCTGAGGATCTTTAAACTTCGAGTGTTGCATATTTGGAGAAATTTTTTCCTACAAATGACTCTGATACCTGTACAAATACATCCTAAGACTATACAATGATACATAACATATTTTAACGATTTACTTCAACTTTCGTTTCTTTTTATTTAATAGAAATAACTTTTCAAACTTAACTAAAGTGGAAATATATTTTAAGAGAACTTCTGAAATTGATAAGCTTTAGCACGGATATTCTGGTAAAATTACCCTACTGTATGATAATGAAATAAAAATGTAAAAAAGAAACTGGTATAAAAGAAAACAAAAGAAACAACATAAATCTGGTAAAAAATCAAATTATACGATACTCAATTCATTCATTTGGTAATATTTTCATTTTTATGGTAACGGTTTACTAAAAATTCTCTTTTACCAAAAACATTACCGAATTTTATCACATTTACCAAAATTCATCGCGAATTTTGAAATAATATTATTTTGTTTATTTTGTCAAAATTATTACCAAAGCGCTTCGGTAAAATTTACCGAGCTTTCGAGTGTTCCCAAAGATCCAGAAACACGGTAATATTCTGGTAATTTTGACCATATATTTTTTTCTCAGAAAGGAATTGACTATTTAGAACTGCAACTTGATAATTTAATATTAAAATTTTATTTTTAATCTATCTATAACTGTTAATTTGAATTAATTACTTATTTACAATTCCTATTCAAGTAAGGAATTGGAATAAAATATCATTTTTAAGAGTAAAACTACGTTCCATGAAATATTTCGATTTTCTTAATATCTTTCTAAACAACGAATCTAGCTTCAGGTGATATTTTATTGAATATCCTTCGATAGTTAGAAAAACAATAGAACCTTATTGCAAAAGCTATCAAAGTAAGACACGCTTTAAAATATTTACCAAAAAAAGGAGCTTAAATTATTCATGATATCCATTGTTTCCCGAAAATATGAGACGCAAAAGAAAAAATATATTCTAACAAAATTCAGGTCCAAAATTTCAATACTAATTTATTAAACAATATCAAAAAAGTACCTCGAGGAAAAAACTATTTTTTGACTTATGAATTGGGCTTTGTTGACGTTAACGAAATTTTTGTTTCAAAGGTTTGTCAGTATTCCTCGGGGGTGAGAAAACAAATGATGTTCGCTGTAATCTAATGGCTTTGTGTATTTTTTATGACGTCATTTTATTTCAATTTGTAGTTTTATAATAAATACGTCAATTGATAAAGTTTAATATATTGATACTATTCTTTTACCCAAAGTTATGTTAATCTTAAAAGAAGATAAAGTAAGATTCGGTTGGATTTAACCTTTAAAATATCGGCAATTTTTTCTAAAATTAAAAAAGTAAAGGAAAAGAAGCAGTTTGTACTATAATAGAAATGCTCTGTAAAAAGTGCCTGTTTTTAGAGAACTGGTGCTTTTAATCGTAAAATTCATTTTTGCCGAAACATGTTTCGCAGCAAAAAACCTGATATACTGCAATTTTTACAACAACAATTACCTTAAAGTGGAACCAAATCAAATAAAAAAACTACTACAGTAAAATGTATGGTATAATGTTTTGCGGTAAAAATAGATTTAACGGTAAAATGGATTTTATGGATGACACTTTATACCGTAATTTGACGCGGAATTTCTTACAATGTGACATAAAATCTCACGGGACAAAACATTGTCCCTTCTTAGAGAAATCATGAAAAGCTTAAATTAATTTATGTTTTTTTAATCATTTTTACTAGGTTTTTTACTATAATTGGGCCTTTTATTATAATTCAGCTGAATATTTACGTAAACCAGCATGTTAATTTTAATATTCTGGATGGCTAGGTGTGGCCTTTTAATCATAAAATTTATGATTAAATTTAATACCCCCTCTTTTTAAGTTAACAACAGTAATGTTTATTGGGCTAGAAGTACGTATATCTGGTATTATTTGGCCCACAAAATCACCTGACTTTAACTCCTTTTGTAGGCTAGTTTTGAACAGCATCAAAATGGCAAATTCGTATTCTCACATTTTTGTGGATTTACCTCGATCAAATCCTCAGCAAGTGGCCGAAACTAGGTGCGATCTATCTACAAAACCATTTGGAATCCTTACTCACCTTAATCCAAGTCCATTTAAGGACTTCAAGTAGAATTTCAAGATATTACAACGCGCTTTTCATGATGACTAATTACTCTAGTATATTAATTGTTTCCTGTTGTGTTGTAACAAAAACCAGGGAATTTACCTTGTACCATTCTTGGGTATCTCCAGTCGTGTGTGTTGGAGCAACATCCTGCTCCCTCAAGAAACTTTCGTTATCCTGATATCTTAACGCCAACCGACGGAGTTAACGAGTTTTTGTTTTGTTTTAACTATGTCTACTTTGTCAAAGTTATTTCTCTTTACTCTTTCAATTTTTTTTTCAAACAAAGCTGTTCGCTTGCATTTAGAAAGATTTGCAGTTTCCAAAGTTATTTGTATTTTTGTTTTACACAATAAAGATGCTCTGATTATTATCGAGTAGTTAGAACAAAAGGGAAAAAAAATCAAAAACACTTCAAATATTTATTGTTTTCAAACAAAAGTGCAAATGCAGAGGTAAATAAATTGAACCCCAGGAGATTTGCTTCATTAGTTGTCAATTTGCGCAACTTGTAATTCAATAACTTAGCTTATTTAATAAATGAAAAATTGATATTAAGTTAATTAAAACAAATGAGATCATACTCAAGATAAAGAAAGATGCACCTCGAGGAAATCAATAATGCAACAGCTCAAATTAGCATTTTGTCGAGTACTTACGAAATTTTTTTTCTATTTCAGTATTTTATTTAAGCCTTAGTTGAAGAATTCTTTAAGATCTTCGAACAGAAATTATTTCTGTTTCTTAAATAGTGTAAATCCATACCTTTGATTTATTTATGTGTTTTTAATCTTGTTACACTGCAAATAGACTATTTGAATAATAGCGGCCAACGTTTATTTCTTAACTTTTAACGGATCTTTTTCAATCGTTGTAAATAAAATATTAAAAACTATTTAAATTGTAAAAATGTAGGATGGTTGATTGGTTGATTGTAAATATTTCATTGAACACCTTTATAAATATAATGATTATTTAATATGCCAATATATTTTTTACGTATTGAAACATTTTTAACAGCTTAACTGTTGGAAATGGAATGCTTAGAGTGTTAAAAACTATTTGTTTTGAAAAAAGTTTCACGTATAAACTTAAACTTGCTATTTATATGTATACCCTCCAACTTATGAGGATTTTGAAAATAATTTTTTCTAGTGGTAGCGAACCAAAGTAGAAATTTTTAAAGCAAATGGATCTCTCATAAAACTTTTATCAGAACTTAAGAATCTAGCTATATGGCCTGCACTTTTATAAGTAATAGTGGACAAGTTACGCTAAAATTAATTTTTTTTAAATATTAAGACATTAATTTTGCTACCGTCTGAAAAGAAGATTTCTGAAACTACGGAAATTCCGTAGCAGTTGGAGGGTATGTATATGTATTAACAATAGTTAGTGAAGCGCATAAAAAAATATTTAATTGTTAAATCTGAAACGAAAATGCTCTAGAATTATAGAATAGGAAAACATGTTATTAATACTTCTAAATGTATAAGCCAATCAAGTAATCAAAATTTTTATATGAGCAAAAACTAAAGAAATCGATGCATTTTTGTGTGCTCTTGTTTTTATAGTATATAAATAATTTAAAAATAGTAAAAAATCGAATTTGTTTTCATTAATAAAAGGAAAAGTAGAATTAAAAGATGAAATGCTTATGCAAAATTCTGACTCTTTTCAGACTAACTAGAACATTGAAATTTCCATTCGAACTCCTCCAATTAGAACATACCTAAAGAATAAATAATATAAAGACAAAGTTTACGCATTTTAATTTGTCGGACTGAGTTTAAAATTTGTATTTATAATCATGAAATGATGGTCAGAAAACGATTAAAATTTCAATGATTTTCTGACCTCTTCTGTAATCATTATAAACAGAATTTATCGTCATTTTATGGCCAATTAGAATTTATCAAATATTAGATTTCCGACCATCAGGTGTGCTCAAATTTAAACGGGAGCTCTGCGCTGACTGACATTAAAAGTTTTAATCGTTTTTAACTGCCAAAAGCTGAATTTACCATTACATTGCCATCATAATGAATTTACAGTAAATAAAAATTTCAATCACAGTCTAATAAATTAAAATGCTTAAACTTTGGTTGTTTTTATTATTTATCGGGGGCTCTGCGTTGGATGACAACACACGTTTCAATCGCTTCCTAATGACTTAGAGAAAAACTGTCATTTCTTTCGCTAAATAGACTTTACCGCCACTCAAAACCCTTAAAAAACCGTTAAAAAACCTTTTCGATGGAAACCAACTGATTGACACATTAATATAAAATGAAAGTATGAAAAAAAATTCATTAAAGTAGCCCCAAAATGATAAAGCAATTTTTTTCCCGATATAAAACTATAAACAAAGGCGCATCACTTTTAAAATAAACTTCTATCACCACAGAAAATACCCCCTAAAGCATTTAATGAAAGTAAGGCGTCCTTCCTTTCTCATTTTAAATCTGGTAAAATTAAAATTCCTCTCACCCATTAACTCTACTTCAAAAATGTGGTTTTAACCGTTTTTATTTTACACCATATAAAACTAGGCTCTATTTAAAATCAAACATTTATCCTGAATAATAATTTATTTCTTATATAGAAATAATGCTCGAAAATGCCATATATCTACCTAATTGGTAATTACCATAGGGAATTTAAAGGTTTGATTGCTTTTATATGTATTGCATTAGTTTCAAAATGTAATTAAGCAATCTAATTTATAAAATTCTCAATTTTCTCCAAAGGGAAATAAACCTTTTCGAATAAAAGCACAGTTTTCAATAGAATGAGTTATGTTGAATGGTGTGTCGAAATGAATAGAGATGTTTATAATAATGTAGAGCTAATTAGATATCTTTTAAATAAATATAATTCGAAATAAGAAATTTAATGCAAGATGGAAAATTGACATTTAAGCATTTGAGTGTTTAAAATTTCTATTTCCAGCTAATTTGAAGCATTTTTGACTGATACACTTGGTTGTACTGCAGAATGTAGTATTTTGGTTGGTAACCTGGTTGGTCCTCAAATGAAACACAATATGTTCTTTTTAAGTTATAGAATAAATAATTTAACTAAATTTACATTGGTTTTATTTTTGTTATTGTTTAACGTAAATTGCAAGTTTGATTAAAACTATCAGAAAATAAAATTTATCGTGGGAGCACCAAAAATTTGTGTAATTTTTACCGAAGTGCTTTGGTAATGAATTTGGTAAAATTTATATGATAAAATATGGTTTTATAATACATGAAAAAATTAGGTAAATGTGGTAAAATTTGTTAAGTTTCTCACGATACCTTAGGGCAAGAAGGGTGAACCAATGGCACGCGTGCCATTTATAGCACCCGACGCAATATTTTGGGCACACCACCGATCACAAAGTTCACTATGAAGCATATTAAAAATTAAATTAAAATTCACAAAAAACAAACAGAAAAAAAAACAATTATTAACAAAAGAATTAACAATTAATGCCAAAAAAGCAATTAATAACCATAAAAAACAATCTAACAATAAATGACTAGCAAAAAAAAAAAATAATAACAGTCCTGCCTAAGCTAACATCTTACAACCTAATATAAGTTATTTGTCATCTAATCTGCAATAACAGAAGTCACACTGATGTTACTTTGAGTTGAATTACGCGTATAACTAAGACATTGCAAAACGTTTTTTTTTTTTCCATACTGAATAAAGAGTTTTGAGTTGACGTCACTATTTTGTATTATTATTTTCCTAATAATCACGAAGTCAAAATTATTTGACGGCACGTCTATGACCTCATTAAACAATTTTTTAGAAAAAATGGCACGTTGGTGTATAAAGGTTCGCCACCCCTGCCTTAGGGTGTGGCACGAAAAACCTTTATTTGGTTAAATTACCTTTCCAGTTTTTAATCTTTTACTAAACGTGAGGTAATGCGAACTATAATTTTGAAAATCTGAATTTCTGGTAAACCATTACCATACGAAGGGAAAAATTACCACATGAGTGGATTAAATACCGTATATTTCGGTTTTATTAACAAGAAGTAGGGGTTTACTTCAAACAGAAATGTCAATATTACATAGAATGATATTTTTAACAGCATTTTTTTCTCTGCCACCTACCTATTCTTTTCGTGCTAAAGTAGCACGTAGCTCGAAGCTTCTTCTTTCAAGTACTCCTATCTTATCGTGTCAAATAACGTGCCTTCTTTCCTCCTGTCAATCCGTTTTTGCTAAGATCTTCTTTCATGCTATTTATCTATGTTATTTTGAGCCTCATTTTCTTTTCCCTTCAGTTTCCCAAGTGCAGGATTGCATTTGCTTGTTCTTAAAATGTGACTGAGCCACCTTCATCTTCAATTAATGATTTCGTCATTAATAGATTTAATATTAGCTTTCCTTAAAGCTAGCACCTTTAGCTTTGCTAACTTTCCTTAAAAGCTAGCGCAGCTTTTCTCACTTTCTCTATTTGATTTAATATTGGACTAGAAGAGTATTAGCATTATTTTTCTCATGACATGAGGTGCTAGTAACAAAAAAATGTCAAGAAAACGTTATTGTGTAATGCTAAAATTTTATTACAATTTGTATGAATACTATCACTCAAGTTCGAAAGCCTTTTCTAGGCACATAACCTTAGCTAGTCTGGAAATTGATTAGAATAAACGGCTAAAGTAAGGAATCAAGTATTTTCTACAATTTACCTAGGTAATGTGAATGAATTAACTTTTTTCGTATCATTAAAGTTCAAAATTTTATTTCCCTCATTCTATCGACTAATTTCGTGTTAGTTTGATTGTATTTATGGGTGTGATATTTTAAAATTCATTGAATAACAAATAAATGATGCCTTGTCAATTTACCTAATTTTAAACCATTTGTTTCTTTATATTATCGGTCTTAAAACCATTGATGATTTTATCAACTAATGTGTTGATTGTCGTGATTAAACAGCGGAAAATAAACGAATAATATTATGTTAATTTAACCATACATTATGTAATTTAACCTGTTACTCATCAGCCTTTTTCATTTAAAGAGTGCATAGTAGGTAAGGTCCAGATTATCTAGGTAATTGGAGAAATGAAACCCTGTTTTGGTGCTTCAATGGATCAACTAAGATAATTTGTTGATTATTCTAAGAATTCATTAGTTAAATTATAGATTATACTAAAAATTCACTAGTTAATTTGCAGATTATTCTAAAAATTCATTAGTTAATTTATAAATTATTCTACAAATTCATTAGTTAATTTACAGATTATTCTACAAATTCATTAGGTAATTTATAGATTATTCTAAAAATTCATTATTTAATTTGTAGCACCCTAGATAATCTACAGGACAATTGACTTCACACTTTCAGTGGTACGATTTGTTTAGCATAAAAAGAAAAATCAAATCATAACCAGACATTTTAACGTAAACGATCAGAAAATGCAAATAAAGAATTAACACTGAATGCATTAAGGGAAAGCGCTACTATTATCTTTTGAAAAATGTTTTTCTTTTTCCTTTGAACATATTATTGATCACGTGAAATTAAATAGGTACGATGTATTAATTTTTACATCATTAAATTTTTTTTAAAATTAAAATATTTAACAAAAGAATATAATTCATACTCAGCGCGTATATAACCAATGGCGTAAGTGTCTTCTGCTGAAATATTTGCTAACTTCATAGTTAATAATTCGAAGGACGAGTTAGAAATACCGTTATAAGCTGAACTTTTCCTTGGGTAACATTTTTATAACAGACTTTTCCATGGTATTGCTCGTGATAGGTACTTTATAAGTTTATAGAATTTTCACTGGATAACAACACAGTACAAAGAAAACCGAGAGGAACCTTCTTACATCAAACTCTTCTTTAGTGTTGTTTCTTGATAAGTACTTCATAAGTTTCTGGAATATCCCCTAGAGCAGTGTTCCCCAACCCCCGGTCCGCGGACCGGTACCGGTCCGTGGATCAAGTGGTACCGGGCCGCCCATTTCATTGAAACTGAATTTAAATTCCTAGGTTTATACCCCAAATTAAAAATGTTTGTGTTCCATTAAAATTTCATTTATTTATAAAAAAAAGGGGACCCCCGAAGGTAGTGACATTAATTTTTTAATGTTTTAAAAAGTAAAAAAAGAAAAGAAAACCACCGCAACTATTTTCTCTATCAATTAGTTTTAATAATAATAAAAAAAAACAATCATCATAACTGTAAATATCATAAATAAAACGCGAAAGCGCGGCGCGAAATTTACATTGGAACTAATAAAGAACTTTGTCTTCTCTCTCGATCGTGACTCATTGATTTAACGTTCTAGTCAATTAAAATGTTAAATCACTTAATATTTATTTTTTGGTGCAACTGTATTTTATTTTGAAGGCATGTTTAAATACAATTAAATAAAAATTAATAATCTAAAATATAAACAATCAACGTCCCCCCCCCCCGGAGGGCCGCTGAAAAATTATCAAACGTTGACAGGTCCGCGGTGATAAAAAGGTTGGGGAACACTGCCCTAGAGCACTAAATTAACTTGTTATTACCCATGCAGTGTTAAAAAAAAACACGTCTCTTTATCACACTCTCTTCCTATATTGGTTATCACAGAAAACGAACACGCAACTTTCTTTCTCCTCGTCAGATGGCAGCACTACACTATTTTGCCTCTTTCCGCGGTTTGCCTTGATTTGCCTTAGTAATCGCTTAATTTTACGTAACGTCAAGGCCGTAATTGAAAATAGTTTTTGATGTAATGGCGTTAATTTACAATCAGTGGCCGTGCATTTTACGAAAAAAAAAATTCTCAAAGCCTTTATTTTTATAGTCATCATAGTTTTACTGGTATAAGTGTATTTTGCTTGTCAGTGACTGAAACCCCTTTTGACCATAATTTAGCATTGCAATTTTTTCGAGTGATGCATTTCATGAAACGTAAAACTATTATACAGTTTCTCATTAATATAGAGAGATCATTTTTTTCTAAAGAAAGTAAAAGAAGGGGTTGTTATTTGAGGGGATAAAAATGAAGTTTTCCATAGTTTCAAACTTGTACTTAATTTAAATTTTTAAACAAAATATAATGATTTATTTAATTAAGGAAAATATATCATTACCCTATTTTTTCATATAATTCATGAATGAAAATTTATAAATTTCATTATTTTGCTTTATGCAATATGGTAAAAAATTATTATTTTTTTATGGTAAAAAATTATTATTTTTTTATCATCTTTATTTATTGCTTCAGCAATAAGATTAATTTGAAGTTATTTTGTTACTTTTTTTTCAAGTGTTCAATAGAATGATTAGAAGCAAGAAGGAAAAATATTACTTTTATTATTTCTGAAATATTTATATATTTTTGAAAAGCTATTATTATATTGTGTCTACTAAATATATAATTTTAATTACTAATTATTCTGTCAGTAAAAACATTCTTTTATACTCAAATATAATAAACGAAATGGAATTTTTATCTTTATTATTCATTTCTTCAGAGAATTAAGCATATTTCTTTGTTTGGTGAAGATGAAAAAAAATACTAGGAAACAAAACCTTGAATATAAATATTTATGAAACCTTTGTTGGCTTAAGAATTCTATTCAAATGTTCTAAATATTGAATAGGCCTCTTCTTTTAAATGTTAACTTTAAAAATTTATTTTATGACTCCATATATTTTTTTACACAAAAGCGAAATTTCAAGTGCTAAAATTTGTTTAAATCCTCATATAAAATTAAACAGGAATATGTAAAAAGAATCCAACTTTTGTTAGCTAATGAATGAATTTAAAAAAATTAATATGTTAGAGAGAAAATATATGTCACAAAAACCAAACTTGTGTACTTATTTAAAAATAACCATTTTTCTGCATAAAGAAGAAATCTGTGTTTATTTTGATTTTATCTTAGTGGCCTTTGTCTTTCAAATATGTCATTTTTTTCTCCCAAAATAATTATGAAGAATAGCAAAGGCAATTTTTAAAATTTTTTTACTGTCACGAATTTAAAGTCAAATATATAGTTACTAGAAGCATTTACTAAGTAGAAATATTCTTGAGTTATTTCAGCCAAGCGGATGATTTTTTATTGGAGCAATTCTAAGTAGTTTAGCGTTTTAAACTTTAGAAAAATTGTAAAATTTTAATTGAGACGAGAATATGATTGCGTTAAGATTTTTAAATGAAATAAATAAAAAAAAGTTCAGGCCTCTACAATCGTTATTTTTATATATTTCATAACTGTCGTTGGATGGCCAATCCAGTTTTGAGTTTGCGACTGCTAATGTTCAACTCCGTAGATTTGTAAGCTTAAACCCAATCCAGAAAACAAATGAACTCCTGGATCAGGAGTTGAGCGAAGTGTGCCTTCGTGAAGAACTTTTTGATGGAACTACACGCATTTGGAGGGGAGAATTACAAAACCTCCCACGGTTAGCCTGACGTCAAGGGGATTCTAACCCACGATCCGTCTACCACGGAGGATAGTTTACGAGAACGCGAACACTGTGGTCGGTACGAATTGAGTGCCACCAACAACCGCTGGAATTTGAACCAGATTCTACCTCATTGGGAGGTGAGTACGCAATCACCTGAGCCGCAGCTGTGCAATTAGCATTTGAAAACAAACGTCCATCTCGTGCTACTATATCCAGATCGCTTAGAGAATTTCTCGAAAATCGTAATTCTCAGGAATTGTTTTAGCCCATCAAATCATTTTTAATTATTGGTCAATTATTGGTCAATCCAAATGCATGTACAGGCTAGGGGCAGAATAAAATTTAGACAGACGAAAAAAAAAGTAGATAATGTTAAAAGTATGGTAATGATATAATATCAAAGGGAATAAAATATAAAAAAATATGTTTAACATTCATAATCAGTATTATGAAATAAAAGTCAATTTTATACTAGCCTCTTCAGATGGCTTGTAGAATTTCACAAAGATTGAAACTCTCAAGATAAAGAGTGCACCAGAAGTCCATTGTCATGTGTAATGTCTGCCATGCACAAAAAAGTTCTGTGCTGATAATCGTTTAACAAACCAAAAGAAATAGAAGAAATTTCACATTGAGTGTATTCCCATACATAAAGTTATTCTTGAACTGCGTGTTGAAAAAAAATTACAGTTGGGTTTCCAGTAATCAAACTGAGCATCAATAAAAAGGAACGTGTTGGGATCAGTAAAGAAGCACTTAAGCAACTTATATAAGATGGCAATCGGAATATTTCTAAAATTTTAAATGGTGATGAAACGTATATATATTTTCTTCTAACGTACCAACTCCACGAAAATGTAAAATATGAGTCTATGAAGATGATCCTTAGTCAACAATGATGAAAAGAGAACCAGACATGAAAAAAGTTGTTGTTGTACATCCCCAAGATCAGCAGAACTAAATTAGAACTAAAAATGTCCAATAACATCACAGAATTGTCCACCATATCTTGTCTGGTAATCCCCAGGCAAACAAGGAAGTGATCAGGAGACGCCTGCTCATTGTAGCACTTTACAAGTATCAAAGCACCGGGAAACACCTGATATTTTAAAGATCTTAAATGATCACTGAGAAAGTGAGCAATGTATGCTATTTTCTCCAGAAGGACATGCCTGGTCAAAGCCATCAATTTGGATGAACTACCTTACTAAATGTACCAGTTCAAAATTCCTCGGAAAAAAGAGTTTGAGAGGAAAAATGTTCTACTAAGAGAATGCATGATTTAATTCAGCGAAATTGACTGCTAAGTTTTTGAACAAAAACATAATTCTTTAAAAATTGTTTTTTTTTATTATAGTGTTAAAATACTTCTCCTATTCACATGATCTACCTATAGGTGACTTATTATAAATCTTTTTTTTCATATATTATTTAAAAAGATCTAACGGTAGTATCGTTTTCATACTAAGAAAAAGATTGATGGGACTATAAATATATTTTTCATGATTCCAGGAGATGAATTGCTTGAGATTATTATTCTTATAAAATTCTTTTCAAGAAGAGCATTATTGGCTAAGACTATTTCAACGCTTCTGCAATTTTGTAAAAAGAAAAAGAAACGTTAAAAACTATGGACCAAAAATTTCAAATTGACAAATGTGGTATATTTTGGTAATTTTATTATTATATTTTAAAGCATGACATAAAAGCCATTTCTTCAGTTGAATTTATTTTTCAATTTTGTATTTTTTACTAATTTTGTGGTAATAAGCATTATGACTTTGGTAACCAGAAATTCACGTAAATCATTATCATATGAAAGGAAATATTACCAAATCAATATTGCAAATAGTGTATGTTTTGGTTTTTATTAACATAATTATGGTTCTTTACTAAAAATGTCAATATCATACAGCGCAATAATTTTATTTAGAATAATTTTTTCGTGTAGATTTTATTCAAATAAATAATTATTCAGTTTATTGCAACAAAAATATGTATTGTGAAATCTCTTATATAAGAAACTAATAATCCCAAAAAACAATTGATATTCCTTTTCAGTTATAGTTAATCTTTTCAGTTATAAATTAATTTGATTAATTAATTTAATTAATCATTATTACTTTTTTGTTGACTTTTTCTGATTGGCGATTTTTTAGACATAACGCAAATTACGTGTTTAACAAAATGGTCATATCCTGCTATGAATCTTTGTAAAAATAATTAAAATTAATATTTCGTTTTGAAAAAATATAATCACAGTTAGAGGTATGAGAAAGATGCATAGATAAAACTGCTTGTGTAAAACAATGGAAAATTATTTTTAAAAAAATGACTATTCTTCAACTGCTCTTCTGTGTTTTATGTTCTAAATGAAGTAGAATGTGTGAAAAACTTTTATTTCGATACTTGTTTAAGAGTAACTTACGCGATAAGATTTGTTTATTTCCTGCTTTACACTCAAAGGTCTTGTGTTCAGTTTCTTTAACCCCTTAACGATCGGTTAATTTTCAAGAAAGCGGTCATAAAAGTGCCTATTTTTTTACTTTTGTTTTTGTATTACTTATTTGATTATTGGTGATATCTAGTTTAAAAAAAACTAACTATCTACAATTACCTTAAAAATATCTTGGTACTGCCATCTGGTGTGTAAAATGAGAAACAAATTGCTTTCCGGGCAAAAGAAATGAATTAGTTTTATTCTTATTGGCGCGTTACTACTGAACACTTCAGCCAGTCAATATCACGGGAGCGAGAAATAGAGGGCGAAACCTCCCCCCGTCATTTTCACGGGAGCGAGAAAGAAGGGGTTGACAAACACTTTAATCAATGTTCATTTTTCGAAATTAGTTCTTATTTAAAGAAAATAAATTTAGACTAAAAGGAGAAGTTAACAAAATATTTATTAGTTAAAAAAATTTGAAATATTCTTTTTGATTCTTTAAGCTGTAGATTTCTGTCTATAATTGTAATATTTTTTTTTAATTTGAAAGAAAGAGTGTTACAATGTACCAAAAGGAGGCTTCAATCAAACCTAATATATCTGTTTTTAAATTAAATTTTTACCAAAATTAATTTTTCTTTTCTTCATGAGCAATTTTCCTTCCTTAAAGTAAACAATCTCTACCATGAGTGTTTTGTTAAACAAATATAAATCAATTTATTATCCTGTGAATTATGCATTGTTTGCCGTTGGGTTCTGAAATCCCATTTGCTTTATGAACCTTCACAGCGGAAGCAAAAATAAGAAAAACTTTTTTTTTTCATCTTTTCACACAGTTTTCCCCTATTAATTGAGCATTTTACCACCTCAAGGAAAAATTCAATTACCGAAACCAGCTTATGCAAAATGTAGCGTTACTTGAATTAGGCTTTTAGAAATTGTTTTGTTTTAATGTAAGGAATAAAAGTACTTTTATTTTAGATTTAATATATAATAGTTTAATCTTTTGTTCTCGTATTTTAGAATCATGAAATGAAAGGATCTTTTAGATATTTTTCTCTTTACAATATTATTAAATGTTCAAAGTGTAGTCATAACTGTTTTCCTAAAGAATTGGAAATCATTGATTTTTCATTTCATGGAGAGAAAAAATTTAAAATTACCATACTGTACGATAATGACATTTTTGGTGAGAAAAACAAAATAATTGTGGTTTATAAAATCAAAATATACGGTATTTAAATCATTTATTTGTCCTTATTTTTCCATTCACACGGTAACGGCCTCTAAATTTTAGTCCTTATTACCACACATTTAGTAAGAAATACAAAAGTTAAAAGTAAATTTAACCCAATTAAAATCATAATCTAAGCTACAATGATATCACATTTACAAAATTTTTCACATTTAACTTTGTCTGTTTTGCCTGTCACATTTTATCACATTTACAACATTTTATTACATGTTCAAAAACCATATTTTACTGTTAATTTTATGAAAATCATTACTAAAGCTCTAAAGGAAAAATTATCAAGCTTTCTGGTGTTGCACAAAGCGACAAACATGACAAACTTCTCCATACACTGATAGTTTTGACAATTTTTTCTCAGTTTGTTTTGTTCAAAACAAGGTTATTTTTTGAAAACTAGATGTAAATTTTACTACACTTACAGTAAAATAGCTTCAAAGTTTAACCGTTTACTATGAGTATTTTAATAAGGTGTTAAATTAAACCTTAATATCGCGTAAGGTATAACAGTTGTTACGATATTATTTAACTTGTTATAGTAACTTGATTGGGGACAAACCTGTGCCCATTAAATTGCTATTAGTTCAATCAAAAAATAGTTTACGTTTTATACTGCGTGTAAATCTATATACAATCTCAGAAAAACAGGTTCAACGTTGTACCATTAATATTGGTACGCCGCACCATAATAAAAAACGCACTTATTCATTGAGAAAAAATTATGGTCAAGGCAACTAGAATATACAAGTAATAAAATTTACCTCGGTTCTGGCTCTATGCGAACACCAAAAATCTGACAAATTTTTAAGGAAACGCTTTGGTAATAACTTTGATAAAATTAAAAGTGAAATATGGTTTTATAATATGTTATAAAATTTGGTAAATGTGGTAAAATTAGGTATTTTTACCTTAGGGAAGGTCATAAAAATCACGTGTTTGATTAAACTTACTTCTCAGTTTTGTATTTAATACTAAATCTGTGATTATAAAAACTATAATTTTGAAAGACAGACTTTTCATTAAACCGTTATCATGTGAAAGGAAAAATTACCAAATAAATGGCATAAATACCGTTTATTTTTATTTTATTGCCCAGAATTATGATTTATTTTACCAGAATTCTATTACCATAGAGCACGGTAATTTTACCAGCATGTTTTTCCGACTAATAATAAGAGTGAATATTAATAATAGGATAAGTATATATAATTGTAGCTTTAGTTAATTAAAACGCTGATAATCGCCGAAATTATCGGACTCTTTTGCGTTTATTAAAGAACATATCACGTAAATTTTGTCCAATTAGATTGCATGAATTAGAAAGATTGCAATTATATCGTTTTGATATAAGGTGAAATAAAGTATTCATAACTAAAGTTATAAGCAGAAGACTTTGATACAGAAAAATCGATAATTGTTAGTAAAGCAGTATGATTTATCTTTAAGTGAAGTATACATGCAAAATCTTTTGAAGAAATTGCAAAAATGTAATGTTTCTCGCTCCAACAGCTGTTGCCAAAAACACTTCGTTTCGTTAGAAACTATTCTCATAAAATTGCTCCTAGCGAAGCAAATAAATTTCTTTAATAAATAACTCATATGCGCTATTGTACCGTATTCTATCGCGTGTATGCTGTTATATATAAAGTTAATATATACATCAATTTATAATCATTATTTTCATTATTATTAATCCATAATTAAGAATGAATCAGTTAGTTTTCTTAAAAGAGACAAAAAAGATATCGACATTTCATATTTCACAGTATTTTTATTTTTCCAACTCCAACCTAAATTGTCAATATATTTAGTACAGTAGTATCGTAAGTTGAAACCTGAAACCTCTAATATTTCTTTATTTCATAAGCAGCTCATTAAGCAAAGTATTATTTTTCGGAAAAATAACTTAGAAAGGTGGAAGTATGGTTAGCGTATCCCTTTTTTATAGGATATGTTTTAAGGGTCATTTAAACAATTCGTGTTGACCATCAAAATGTGATTGTCATGTTTAGTTTCTATCAAAATACTTGTTTTCTAACTGATTTTAGCACATTTTGCGTGTATTTTGCTGTTAAGTATTTAAAATTCATTCATGAAGTTTTATTTCAAACTATCCGCGCATAGCATTCAGGTATTAATTTGATTTATAACTTAACTAACATATTTATCTAAGATGATGCGCTCCACAGTTGTACAATAAATATTATAACACCATTCTATTTTTGATGTTTGATACACAAGATCAGATTAAAACAACTTATATAAAGTGATATCAGAAAAATGCTTTTTTTATTATAATGATGTAATTATAATGATTTAATTATAAAGCTAAAATGTAAAATTTTAGTCTGTAATAAGTATTGTCTAGTCAGTTTAATTTTACACTTTTACAGTAAACATATTTTTAGCAAAATTGTATCACATGCCGCACGATATACAAAGTTTTTTTGAAATGGCACCCAAGAATAATTTTGACCTAAATAAGAACGTAAAAAAGAAATATTAGAATACAGGCTCTTGCCCATGTAAATCATTATTGTGACCTTATATATTTTGACACCTTTATCCACCTAAATACACTGTTAGAGTGGTCATCCTAAAATTTATATAGTAAAATAATCAGCAGCAGTCTGTCTATCCAATTAACTGTAAAGTTTATGGTAAAGAACATTTTTAATTCTTATGGTCTTGAAACCGTTTACAACTGATATGGATTAAACAGAAACCATGAATTCAAAACTGTACGTTTTTTTTAGCCATTTACTGTTAACATGTTTTTAAAACCGTAGAAAAGAAGTTCAACTGGACATAGCTTAGCAGCTTTATAGTTCTACCATTTATCCGTAAAGGAGATTATCGCATTCTAACAGACCAAACTCTTTAATTGGGGAGTACAGGACACTGGAATCTGTTCATGTGTTGAAAGGAATGGAGGAAATATTGTGGTGTCAGCGCCGAGACTCTTCCCTGTCTATCATGATATTGACAGATTAGCTCTTTTGGCTATAATATGTACCCATCAGTAGGAAACTAGGTGGTTCTATTAATTGTATCTAGTTGATGCGATAAAATTCTGGTTGTTTCACCGTATTAGGGGAAAGCAAGTAATAAATGGCTTTTCATATCAGTTAAAAGTTTGACTTCAATCTTATTTATGGTAATTTGACTGTTTTGATTGAATGTGGTAAAATATGAACTAAATAAATTTTTATTCAACCATTTTTTTTTCAGAGAAATATTTCTAACAGTGTACTAAAGTAAATCAAAAGTGCGCAAACTCTGTCTAAAAGTTAGACCAGCTGTCGTAGCTAAACAAACTAACAGTTGTTTAAGATCAGTTGGCAAAATAAGGTACCTCCCTCCCAGCCTCTCCAAACACGGCCCTCACTTACTCTGAATTGTTTTCTATCCTCAAATCTAAAGTTAATAAAGCTTGGCTTATTCCACCGGGTCACAATTGGTATCCCCGCAAGCGTCCTGGAGGAGCCCTTGATTTTCAGGGTACACGTGCCGACCAAACCGCTACCTGTAGATTTATCAGTGGGCATACTAAGAGGCTCACTTTCAGTGGACAAATTAAACTTTTTCCATCTTGTAAAAAGTGCAACTCCAGCGAGGCTAGTCCTCACCATATACTTGATTGCCTGGATTTCACCATGGAAGAGGTTCTTGAGAGACCTCTCCTTTTCCTCGACTTTTTGAAGACTCACAGCCTCATGTATCTGGTATAGCTCCGCTATCCCAGCTGGGGTTGGAAACAACAACAAAAAAGCTAACAAATGTGCTAAAACTCGTTATTGGTGAGTTTTTGAAGAAAGTGAGAAATCTTAGTTTCAAAATCTGTGCTCCAGTCGAAAAGAACCTCATTCGCTTGTGTGACTTGCTGAGTTAGTTAACGCATGGATATTGTATTTGACAAAGAGCGTTCAAAAACTCTCCGTTAATTAAGAGTATGACTGGATAAGCATAAATTTGGAGTTTACGGAGTGTCGATGCAATTTTAATATTAGTAACATGATCAGTTGTAAGATGCAATTTTAAAGAATTATAAGGGGGGATAAATTCTTAAAAAGTTCATCTAGTGAGTAACCTATCTAATCTTGCACTCAAAATAATTTCCATAAAATTATCAGAATTGACCATCAATTTATACTCCCAGCTTCTTTCTTTGAGAAAAAAGACTAGTGTCCGTAATTGAAACGAACTTCATTGAACGAATTTACCATTAATTTATACCGTTATTACATAAAGCTTCCTTACTCACTTCGGAGATATGTAACTTTTTCCATAGTGGATACATCACCAAGCATCGAATATAATGGTTCATTATTCTATCCCTGCCGGTGCAAAAGAATATCTATTTCTAGAACTTTCTTCACATTGGACAACGAATACGTAACTCTTTCATACCTCATCCACAACTTTTCATTCATTAACTGTAACTGCATGTTTAATTTCATTATAATTATGCTTTTTAAACGTGTTTCTATAAAATTAAATAGCTTAAAATCAACAAAAATTCGGTTAAATAGATAAGTTATGTACAAAAAAGCAAAATTAATAAAGAAATGGTATTAATTCGCTTAGGAGAAGCGTAAAAAATCTCCAAACGGTTATTGATGCCAATGATGCTTACTTAATTTATTTCATAGGTAGATACTAAAATAAAAAATATGCTTTGTACTTTAAAACAAACTTAAAATAGTTTAGGTTCTTATTTTCTTAAAGGAACAGTAGGAAATCGTCATATTGTTAATGATAATAAAACTTAATTAATAATGGTAATATGCTGTAATTGGGTATTTGCACTTCAAGAAGATCATGATACCCACACATGTGACCAATGACGTCAGTGTCAGCTGATCGTTTCTATTCAAAATGGCGTGTTAAAGTTGAGTTAAGTTTCTACGTGAGCTAAAATGTTAATTAATGTGAAGTTAATTAAATACAACCCGGTATCACACATGGAATTTGTTGATCGTTAATAATTTCTCGTCTACGTCTTTTATTTAACTCAGATTTATTATTTGTTACGCATTTTATTCTTACCATGATATATTTTTGCTTGTGTAGATAAATAAGCTATGTACAAAAGAGCGAAGTTAATACGAAAAAAAGATGTTTGTTCGTTTAAAGAGAGGGTAAAAATTCACAACGGCAATTGACGCCAATGAAGTCTAATTGATATTGATAACATTATTAATTTAAATAAAAAATGGACTATGTTCTTAAAAGCAAAGTTAATGGAAAAAAGTACTTACTTGTTTAAAGGAAAACCATAGAAAACCGCCTTATTTATATTGACGTAAATGACGTTTAATTGATTTTGGTATTATTCACTACTGCTATTATGGTAATTGCTGCAGATTTTATGAGTAACAGATTTTTCGTAGTTTCAGAAAATATTATTTCCAGCAAAGGCAAATATAGTGTGTTTTAATATTTTAATAAATTAGAGTAAAAAGAACTTTTGTTTCATAATATTTATAAATATTTTAAACAGTATATTAAATGTCAGATAGAGAGATGACCGTATGCTCTAAAGTTCTTATTAAGGTCTTATGAGAATTGTAATTCCAGCCATTTTCAAAAATTTTGCTTTCGTTTGCTGCCACTGAATGTATTTCTAATGTTGGAGGGTATGTATTAGGTTCCATATATACTAATACAGGTGCAAAGCATTATATAGATATCATTGATAAATATTAGAAAAGCACCAGTATTGAGCAATTTTAATACAGATAATGTGGAAATAGGTATCTTTCGGTCTTGCAAAAGGAGAGAATTAGTGGACAGTGGGCTAAAATTATCATGGGCTCAAAAATGTTGCTCTTGTCTGCTGTCACACATGTCACAAAGATTTCGTACAAAGCTCACAATATATCAACTAGTTGGCCACTAGTTGATATATTGGCTGCTATTTGGGTATTATAATGCCAAGTGAAAACAGTCGAATTTTTTATTCTCATGGGATGAACTATAAAAACTGTTTAATTTAACTACGTAAAGCCATCGTCAAGAGCAACAAATAATAATAAATAAATAATACAGTCAAACCCAGCTATAGTGAACACGGTTTATAGTGAACTCCCAGATATAGTGAAGGAAATGTTCTGTCCCGTGCCTTGCTATACACGCATAATGTTATTTTTTTGTGGATAAATAGAGAACTAAAAAAGTGTTGAAAAAAAGTTGGATATTATGAACTTTTTTCTGTCTTCAACAGATTTTTTTCCGTATTTTTTTAAAAAATAATTTTGAAAACTACTTCAAAATAAATGCTTATACTGATTTTTAAAACCATCTATTGAGTGGAACGTAGCGAGAAGCATTTTTTCTTGTTTGCTTCTTTTATCTCACTTTTCCATCCATAAGCAAATTCCAACCCAGGTGTAGGGACAAATTTTTGCCTCCATCAGCTAAAGATTACGAGCTTTTTTGTCACTACGCATTTTTCAGTCCTTTTTGTATTTAATTTCATTGGTCATTTATTTAAATAATGTATAATAAAAAGGAGTTCGGTATCATTATTTAAAAATGTTTGCGACACGGATATAGAGAACTCCCGGTTATAGTGAACCAAAATTTCGCTCTCTTGAGGGTTCATTATAGCGAGGTTTGACTGTATTTGGAATTATTGTAGCTTTTGCATCAATATATATCTTTCAGTTTTGTGTATGATTTCTTAGTATTCATTTATTGATAATTTTCCTTTTTTTTTTAATTCACCTCGCGTGAAGTAGATAATAGACGTTTGCATGTTTTCTTGCAGTAATGAAGATGCCGTTTAGTATCAAGCGCTTCACAATCCACCGGAGTTCAAGTCTCCCAACTCATGGTGGTTCGAAGAAGGAGAAAGGGGGCCCTGCCGGTGGGGAAGGAGGATCTAAGAAAGGAGGACCCACCAATGACAACAATAAGAAGCCATCCTCCAGACCTAGGGGGTTGCCTACGTCTCAGTCGGTGGATACAGCAGATCTGAGACGCTACAACAACCATCAGGAGGTTCAAGCTGCAGAAGATAGGGTCCCACCATTACCACCACATGACAGGTATTACCTGTGAGCTTTATTTTTCATTCAAAATAATAATTTAATCGTATTATTTAACATTGTTTTACGAAGCTCTGTCGCCTTGGAGAATAAAAAAGAAACTAAGTGTTTAAGTGCCTTACACTTGAAGCAATGCTATAATTTTAAACTATAGAGATATATCATCTTGCCGTGAAGAATTATTTAGGATTTAGAACGGAGAAATAAATTAATTTTTTTTGTCGTATGCCTGTTTTAGGCAGTGGTGCGATTGTTCCTGTTTTTCAGTGGCGCCATCTATGGCCAGGAAATCGATTTCTGCACGCCATTCACCCAACCACAACCCGTTTATAGGGCGGGTCACATTCACACACATTAAATTAAATATTTTAACAGTTGTTAAACTTTTTTTAAAAACCACCAATTTGGCGACATTTTTTCACCTAGAGGAAATTTATCAAAATCACTGCCCTATTCTCAGTTTTTGCAAATTTTTATGATCCCAGGTAATGCAGCATTTGAGTAAGCTTTTAAATATTAAAAAATTAGACAGCAAACGCAATTCATTTTCACAAAATTGTGGCTTTTCTCCATATTGAAGTTTTGCACCATTTCCAAAATAAGCGTAGACAGCGCTGGCTTTAGATAGGTTAAACTTGACCTACCAGTCATGTGCAACAGTTTTAAACTCACAGCATTTATAAAAATAGCATATTATTCGCAAAAAAGCATTTCATCTTACGGCGGAGAGTTCGAAAAGCAGCCTTAAGAGCCTTTAAAGTGACCAAGAATTTAATATTTAGGTTATTAAATTTGTAATTATTTTCTCAGCTCTGTATGTATGCATGCAACAGCAATCGATAATAAACATCTAAGTTACATCTCCCATATTCTAGAGGTTGCCTAGCATCTAGCTCTTTTACTTACAAGGAAGCCAAACTGGTACCTGTATGTTCCAATTTTCTCCTCACTCGAATGAGAAGGCTTTCAGATAAAACGTGTTGCTTCCTTAACAGTATTAACTTCCACCTTGTGCTGAAGCCTCAGTTAACTATATCTGCATTTAGGCCACAAAGTATGCGAAGATAAAAGTACTCACCACATACTGGAGAAATAAGAGAAATAAAAATCTCTAAATGAAGACAAATGAATTCACACATTTCTTTATAACTTCACAATATTTAATCATAAACAAACTAGCATATTATTTAGTAAAATATCTTTGGACACATTTAGTAACACAAAGAAAAGCCTTTATTAGAAATGGGGGACACGAGAATTTTTTAAAAAAAGGGTCATGCATTAAAATAAAATGCAAAAGAGAGAGAAATTTAAGTGCTGTAAAAGATAAATATAGAAAGAAAGTTCAAATTTGAGAGGGTCTTTTTAAAGTTACAGGGAATTAATGGTACAAATGTAATTTACAGAAATTAGTTAATTTAAGGAAATTAATTACGGTTTGCGGATTTAATTAAAAATTAAAGGCTAAGGAAAATGATAAAAAAAATTCAATCCCCTCGATACGGACATAAGTCCGCATCTCGGAGAGAGAGCAGAGGATACGCCAGAGGTCACCAAACCAGCATGCACGAGAGAGAATTAATGTAAAAAGTATCTTAAAAAATTCGTTACTGCTGTAGAAACAGAAAGGCGTTAGCCAATTAAATTTAAAGAGGGTAGAAATTGAAAATCAGATGAGAGGGATTGGTTAAGTTAGGCCCCTTTAAAAAAATTAATGAAAAAAAAAAAAGAAAGGCCGGTAAAAAAGGGTACAGGAAGTGCAATTACCGCGCTGACAATCGAGGAAGGGCGAACAGAAAGTTAATATACATTAAACAGCTATATAGATGCCGGGATAGCCTGGTTGGTAGGGCACTGGACTCATGTGTCCAAGAATTCGCGGATTCGATCCTCGCCGACCGAAGACTGGCGTAAATGGTGACTTATGCACTTTAAATCTGTCGAATAGCGAAGTCCTCCATGCTCCCATAACAAATCAATACCTCTGAGGGTACTGATCCAGGAGTTTCCTTGTCTTCTGGATTGGTTCAAAATTACACGGCTACGGAGTTGAACATTAGTAGTCGTAAACCCAAACGTCGGATGTTTGGGTCGGCTGTTCAACGAAAGGTGAAATAAAATAAGCAGCAATATAAAAAAAAGAAATAAAGGTTTAAGAAAATTAAAAAATTAAATTTAAATAAAAGAGTAAATTGTTACGATACACAAAGTGTAAATGTGACACAAACTATATATACTCACTCGTAAAATACATTTATGCAACTTCAAAAATAATAATAGTTTAAATAATAATTTTTTAAGAAAATTAAAAGATTAGATTGCAATAAAAGAGTAAATTGTTACGATACATAAAGTGTAAATGTGACATAAACTACATATACACACTCGTAAAATACATATATGCAGCTTCAAAAATACATCTTGAATCAGAAGTGTGCATCAGCGCTGAATTCCTTTTAAAGGTTAGATATTAAATCTTGAATAACTAAACGGTATCAAATAGTATCATTCTCTACTAAGAATTTCTCAATTTTTTTGTGCTATTGTTACGAGAAAAAGTGCTGTTGTTGTCCCCGATGCAAGCAATTTCATTAAAATTAATTTTTGCCATAGTCTTCAAAGCAGACGTTATAGAGCAAAGAGATTTTCATTTTAGAAATCAGCACAACAAATTGCATAAGTTAGGGTAAATACCATGCTAGATATCAATATATTTTACTTATTTTCATAATAGCAGCATTAGAACGAAATATAAGCATGCATAGGCAATGAAACAAATCATCAGAATGTTATACTTGCAACATTAAAGTCCGATAAACAAAGACGACTTTTCTCTCATCTGTGGCATGCTTGCTATGTTTCCCAAACTAAGCAATATATGAGACAACCCTTTTTGATTAATGAGACAATAACTTTTTCTGCTTGGCGTATGACCTCATTGATCACTAAAATTCATATTTTGCTGTGGGTTGTAAAGCAATTTTACTTAAAGTTATAACTGATATAATTATATCAAACGAAAAACTAATATCTATTACGAATCAAATGTAAACCAACAAACTTTGTATCCAAAACTGCAAATTAATAATAGATTATAAAATAAAAGCACTTTAATAAGAAAAATTACCAATCAGGAAAGAAACTTTTTTTTTTCACAATTACTTATTTTAACAATAAGCTGAGAATAAAAGCTGTTATCAAAATAACCAGAATATGTAAACTTGTGGCTTTATAGAAGCATTAAAAAACACGGCGTTTTTTACTTGAACCCTTTGGTAATGATTTTAATAAAATTAACAATAAAATATGGTTTTATATTACGAATATATGATAACATTTGGTAAATGTTGTCAAATTATTCAATTTGATCATGATAACTTACAGAAATCAAAATCATTTGTTCAGCTAAATTAATTTTTCAATTTTGTATTTTTCACTAGATATGTGGTTATAAGAACTATAATTTTGAAATCCGGAATTTCTGGTAAATCATTACCATACGAGCTTAAAATTACCAAATGAATGGTTTTTATACCATAAATTTTGGTTTCATCATCATCATAGTTGGCCAGACAGCTCAGTGTGAGCCAGTGCCTTCCTCTGAAGATTTCTCCATGACGACTTCTGATTCACGTTTGATCTCCAATTCTTTTCATTAATTACGAGAAAATCAGACTCCACTGAGTCAGCCCATCTCAACCGCGGCCTTCCCCTCTTTCTTGTTCCAGTGGGTCTAAAAAGCAGTATCTTTTTTATTGTATTGTCATCACTCATTCGAATCACGTGGGCCATCCAATTCATTCTATTTATTTTTATGTATTTAATAATATCAGGTTGTTTATGAATCTTGTACAGTTCAAAGTTAAATCTCCTTCTCCAGTTATTGTTTTCATTTGCACCACCAAATTTCTCTTCAGAGAAATTTTGGTTTAATAACCAGAATTATGTTGTTGTTTTTTTTACTGGAAATATCATTACCATAGAGAGCTGTAATTTTACCATTTCTTTCTCCGCGTACTAATAGTTTTGATTCAAGCATTTTATTTATTATTCTCCAACATATAGAGGCGAAAAAAATAAGCATTATCAATTATCTGGTTTTGTATACTCAATACCGGATTTGATAGTTTATGTTCCAACTCTAACAAATTATGGAATTTTTCATTGGAATCCAGGTTTTCCTATAAGAAAATTCAATTGAAGTGAAAAAAAGAAAATTAATTCTAATTTTTAGTTTTCTTTCCTAGAAATATTCAGCATAATCTTAATTTTAAATAATAATTGAATAAATTTTCGGCTTCCGTAGATTTTTTCACCATAAATAAATGAAATAAGCTTTTGTTAGTATGTATAACAGCTGGTAAATTCAAAGCTTACGCTTGAATTATATCACGTTCCCGCCAATCTCTTTTCTTAGAAAAAAGACTATAAAACTTCAAAATGAACCGGTAAACGTGACACTATACCTGATCCCCTGGACACTGAAACCCTTTTTATGATGCCTTTATTTTCAAGCATGGTATTAAAACTGTCCTGGTGCGAGCCACGTGACACGTTTTTAAACGTGACCAAAACAGGGAATTCGTTTTATAGCTTATGCCTAACAAATCACAGATTGCGTTGCTAAAAGGGAGAGATTTAGCAGATTATGTATGTTTATATTTGAGAATTAAAATTGAAATGCAAGAACAAAGTGTTGGAAATCTATGTTTCGTAAAATCAATATGAGAAGCACTGATGCCAAGTTAAGTTAAATATGCAGTATAACACAAGAATTTATCCGGAGTGAAGAATTTAAACTTCACATTTAACAAAACAATAATGACTCATAAATTATTCCTCTTGTATTTATTCACACCTATATATTCCTTTGGTTTTAATTCGAAATATATCTATCGACAGAAAAAAAAATTCTGCTAAGATAACGGCACAGCATGGTAATTGAGATTTCTTTAATTTTTTTCTTCATAAAAACCGTAATTCTAGTTAATAAAACCGAGGAATACGGTATTTAAACCATTCATCTGGTAATTTTTCCGTTTACAAAGTAACTGCTTTCCGGGACTTCTGATTTTCAAAATTATAGTTTTGATTACCACACATTTAACTTAAGTTTGTAGGTATTGAAACTGTTCCACGTAATCTATGTTGTAAAATAAGTAATTCTATGTGAATTATATTTTATTGAACTATATTTGTAACAAATATAGAAAAAATGGGGGGCTAGTGTAGATATTTTTTGAAAATTTGTCACAAAAACTATATTTAATATTATTTTTGACCCATGAAGTATTTCTTAACACTAATTTTGGTATTTACATGCATTCGGATTTATATCTGGAATTAAAATGTTATTTCGTTTTTTCCACAATTATTTTTTTATTTCATTTTAAAATAGCTGTTAAACAGCCGATCGAAGTTTTCAGTTTACGACTACCAATGTTCAACTCTGTACCCTTGTAATTTTGAACCCAATCCAAAAGACAAAGGAACTCCTCGATCAAGTATTGGAAGAAATTTACCTTCGTGGAGGATTTTTTGATGGAACTATCCCACATTTGCGTTACATAAAAAGGAAAACCACGAAATCCTCCCATGATTAACCAGACGGAAAGGGGCTCTCTAACCCATGATCCATCTAACACAAAGGATATTTTTACGTCCGCATTGTGATCGGTGCAAGCCGGATGCGGAATTTGAATCAGCTAGCCATTGCCGGGATTCGAACCCGGTTCAACTCATTGGGAGGCGAGCACTCCACCCCCTGAGCCACCACGGATCTTCTACAATTATTGTTAGAAGTGGTTGTTTTTATACTCTCTAGCCCCACAACACGGGACAACACCTTACAACTCAGAAAGCCATGTCTAAAGTTAAAATGAATTGCTTATTATGCCTTATTGGAAAATCAATAGTGACATATTTGAGTTTGATACTATTTTGTAATAGAACATTTTAATATACAAAGAAAGATTTTTCGAATGTTAAACAATACATTTGAAAACCATTATTATATTCGATTTATTTGAAAGCACAGAACCAATTTCAAGTTTAATTTATTTTAATAACCACAGTTTAAATTCGATGACAAACTAGTCCGAATGGAAAAAACTGGAGAAATGTAACTACATCTTCACTGGAACAATGCATAGAAGTCGCAAAAGAAAACGTGACCATTGACTGATGTCCTATTTTAGTTTAATGTATAACAAAAAATAAATATCCAGTGCAAGTTTTTTTTTCCATCTTCAATCAATTTGTTTAACAAATGTGATAAAATATCGCGTTTAAATTTTCTTAAAAACTTTAAAAGAATGAATTAACATAATGGTTTCATACTATTTTTGTTTACGTGAGATTTATATTACCATTTGTAAAGGTAAATTATTCTACATAATAATTCGCATTTAGAAAATAAATAATGTGAAATGTGATATGTTTCTTCCTTTGAATGTTGTATGGGGCTATGTAGAAATATCAACACTAACATCCACACCATGTATCTATCTCTACGCTTATGCCTAATCCTGGTCAATTGAAACTATACAGAGCAAAATATAATATCAAAATAGTTACTGGAAACCGTATAATTGCTGTTGTTGTTGCCGGCCGGAGGTGCGTTTGTTCTCGTTTTCCAGTGGCGCCATCTATGGCCGAGAATTTGACTTCTGTTACAGCCATAAGTTACACCCGCTTATAGAGCGGACCCATTCATACATCCATTCATTCATCCACAGTTCGTAATTTTGACCTGAACCAGAGAACGATCAATCTCTAATTCTGTACCCCCAGGAGTATTGAGTTGTTATGGGAACATGGAGGACTTCGTGACCAGACAAATTTAATGTGCACCATTCATCATTTACTACACGGAGAGCCTTCGGCCGGCTGGATTCGAACTCCCGTTCTCACGAACATGTGTCCAGCTCCCTGCCAACCAGGCTACCACGGCCAGTCGTATTATTTATAACATATTATCATCTTTTGTTGAAATTCTGAAAATAAGATTTATTTATAAAAGAGTAAATAGAAAACTTACCTTACTAACACCTTATAAACCATATGTTAAAAATTTCTATTGAAGTATTCACAATGCTATTATGCAACTGCACTCGGAAATTTTTATCAGTATCTCCAATCTACGATATCTCTCAGACGAAATTCGATCAATAATTTAAAAAGTCCATGTCCATTGCAACTCCTTGGTCATACTAGTCACCTACAAAATAACTATAGCCCTTGAATAAATAAGATGCATAAATACTATTAATTATTAACTTTTTATATCCTTCTAATCTAATTCATTTGCTTCTTTTAAAAAAAATATTATCATTGATGCAGATTTGTACCATCCTCGTTGTTCAATGAAGAAAAAGTTCAGTACTTCTAGCATTAAAGAGAAAATTCTCAAAATATTATACTTTCTACTTTTATTCAAAACAATCAACTGTGCTTTTATAACTATTTATTCATGTTTCAAAAACCTTACTATGATTTGTTTAAAGTTTTTAAATTATTTTACGAACTTTATAAGATATTTAATGAAACTTTTCCAGTTATTAATATAATATTCATTAAACCAAAATTTAATTAAATTGCAAACTGAATTACATGACGTGTTTTTTTTTTTGTCATTTGAAAATGGGTATATACATTTTTAGGGACGTAATTTGCCTTACTAAGAAATAATTGTTACATATAAGATTGCTTTCCGGTTCTTGAATTTTTTAGATTTCATCAAATTATATTTATACAAATTAATTTTTAAATTTTTTTTATTGAATTGTAATATAATTACTGAACTTAACAAAAAAACTCTTTTTAGCTCACTGAGAATGCGCATTGGATAAAAATAACATTTCATCATATTTGTGGTAATTTGGTTATCATAAACATAGATTTTTTTCAACTATACAAATTTTGAATTATTTAACAGAAATATGTGTTTAAATTAAAACTGTTGAAAATGACTGTTGTAAAGAATTTTTTCAACCCCATGGGAAGGTACATACGTTTCCTTCAAATTAAAACATAGTTTAATTTTCTACATAAGCATATATTTTTAAAGTTTTATTTTATTGTTATTGATATTAATTAAAATGACCAAAAATAACTCATAACATTTAATCAGGCCAATAACATTTAATGTTTAGTTAGGTCGAAAATATTTTAGTAATATTTTATAATATCGACAGTGATATATCTAAAAATGATTACGATTGTTGATTTTATTGATTTAAATAAACAAAAAACAAAAGAAGGCCTTTATTTGAAAACAAATAATTTTTAAAAAAAGTCTCCTACATTTAATTCCAATAAAAAATTAATAAAGAGGAGAAAGAAAGAATGAAACAATTTATTTTGCATTTCATAAAATTCCGCATTCTTGACGCAAAGATTGATTAAAGCTATTAAAAGAACAACTAATATTTATTTATAACAGTTAACAAGTAAGATTATATGAAACTCTTCTAAGAAAAGTTTAAATAAAATGTAATTTTAATAACTTAGTTCAAATTCGAGGGTTTTTTTTTGAACCATTATCGTTAATAAAAGAATAAAGGCTTAGTTAATTACTTGCGTTATCTTACTGATTACAAAACTATATAGGCTACATACAGTATATAGGCTACATACATACACCCTCATATATCCGCAAATAGAAAAAAAATTATTTAAATACCATTAAAAACATACTTTACAGTAATTATGATCATAATGACTAGGAATCACTGTGCTAAGTCATGGCATCAAATTAATTCCTCGAAATGAACAAAAAATAAATTGCGTATTGTTCGTAAGTTTTTTTTATTCGTTTTTTTTAAAAAAAGGCTTAGAAATATCAAAAAATTATTTAATAAATTTAAAGAATCAGTTTAAATCAGTTTTTAATTAAAAAAAATAGCGTACAAAAAACTGCATTTAATTAATAGTAATTGAAACAATGATACTGATGAAAAATCTGTATACTTTTCTCCACATTTAAAGACAATTTAAGAAGGAATTAAACTCTTCAAGTCCTTCCCTCATGGAGAAAAAAATATATATTTGATCAAATAAATATACAACAATATTAATTCGGATTATATTATCACAATTATATTTTCTCTCGTATTTCCATGCACAGACCAACCATATTATACAGTAATGAACATAAAATATAAAACAGTTTAATACGGTTTTAATAAAATATTACTACACCCTTCATTCTTATTGTATTTCATCAAATTTTATTTATATATTTTATGACTTTCAAATTTAAAATTAAATAGCATATTTTAACTGAAATTTATTTTAATATGGAATATAAGTCATTTAAAATCGTGATAATCCTTAAACAATTTTTTTTTTATTTAATTGGGAAGCAGTATAACACAAATTATAGAAATATATGGTGCTGCCATCTAGGAATTGAAAAATGTGTAAGCAAAATATTTTCTTACGTTAAGTAGAGAAATCCAAGAATTAAAATAGAACATTGAACTTTTATTATGAATATTGAAGAGACTTATTTGAAGAACTCTATGCAATATTCATAATAAATTTCATGTAAGCTTTTTAGTTCTAATTAAATTTTCTAAGATTATAATTTGCAATTATTTTTAATTAATTAAATAAAAGATATTTTTAGTTTGAAATTTCGCGAAGCCCAGAATCGGAGTTGTATTCTAATCGAACATTTCAGCCATCACAGTTCTGCTTTAAAGAACAGTATCAAGTTAAAAAAATATTATGGAAAATCTGGAAATTCTCAACCTCTTTAGGTAAAATAAGGTAATATACGATATAAATACACTTTAAAACTATTGCCTTTTTCTGTTATATTTTGATATATTAACCTTTTAATGTTATATTATGACACATTAACCTTTTTATGTTAGATTAAGACATATTAACCTTTTTATGTTATATTATGATATATTAACTTTTTTATGTTATATTATGACATATTAACCTTTTTATGTTATACTTAATACATTAATTGGAACAATATGCACTAATACTTGCTTAAACTACGACTAATCTGTGAAAGAATATTTTCACTTATTTTAACACAGTTTTTCGATTTCAAACTCTATTAGGCTTAGTCTTATTAGTCAAAAAGATTTATTATATAAATTTTTCTGCTTTTGCATGCATTTCTGCACATAGAAATAACAATAGCTAACTTGTTTCAAACTTTATCTTTGCTTGTAAGAACGAGTATGGTGGGTCCTGCTTAAAATAATGATAATGTAATCTTAATAGTAATAATAATTAATATTCGATGCATTATTTTAGTGCGTGTAAAGGCTAGTTTATAGGCTTTATTATCACTTATTTAAACTCTCAGTCAATTTTTTAAACAACAAAATGAAATTTCCGTTATCTATTTAATTATTAATGTTTTTGTAACTCATAAAACTAAATAATGCTCAATGTTTCAAAAGGTAATAAATTAAATTCCCCAAGAACATTAAAATACACGAAGGAAATAATTCTGGTAAAATTATCGTATTCAAAATTATGACATTTATGGTTTTTTTTTATTTATTTTTTTTAAAAAAAAACATAATTTTAGTTAATAAAACCAAAATATACTGTACTCAAGCCATTTGTTTGGCAAATTGTTTTTTTTTTTGTTTAGTTCATGTAGTTTATTCTGGAAATTATGTTTTTCATAATTATAATTCTTCTTCAAAAAATTGTGTTGAAATGTAATTGCATGATTATCACAAATAACGCTATTATTACATGATTGCTGCATAATTACATGAAAATAGAAAAACTAATAATGTCTCAGATTGAAATTTTACTTAATTATAAGTTTTTGTTTATTGTTCACTTTTATTACTTTAATGATATTTTAAAGGCTTTTATGGGTAATCAAAACGGAAAACATCCCATTGGAATACGTCTTAAGTTTTTCCTTAAAACATTGTACACCAGATTACACTATGATTTTTGTTTCCTATGTATTTTGGCTCAGAAATATCCTTAACTTCATATATAAATAAAATTGATCATCGCTGTTAAAAAAAAGTTTAAAAAATTATTAAAAAAATCAACTTTTTAAAATTGATGCTAAAAATATCCCTCATTTTCGAAAATGGAAATACTGTTTTGACACAAAATTTTAACTATTAAATATCACACCAAATACGTTTGATCTAAATACTATGATATCAGCAAAACGTTTAAAAAGGAAATATGATCCACCATTTAAATTTAAAAAAAGGAAACCGTTGCTATCTTACTTTATTTCGAATTTCAGATTCAAGCTGTTACTTTTGATACTTTTTTTTTTGTTCATGAATCGATTTTGTATATCAAAGATGTTTTCATTTTCCTCCTTATCTTCCACTTTTATATTGAAAAATATTTGTTTCCATTGAAATAAAAATATCTCGCTAAGTTCCACAAGGAAAAGTGTTGTCTCAGGACATGAAATTTTTCTTTCTTTTTTGGTCGTGCGCAATTCTCCAGAGTGCTTTTCCGTTTTGCGCCATTCTGTGTTTTCCCTTTCAATTTTTTCCACTTTATAAGCATTTCCACAGCGCTTGAGTAAGTAAAAAAGAAACGATTTTTGTTTGTAAGTTATTTTTAAGACTTGGGAATCTGGAAACGCTTTTAAATCTTATATGTTTGAATTTTGTTTTTAACAACTATAATATATGGATGCATAATTATAATTATTAAACTTATATAACATAGATAAATTATAATTTTTCTTTATAAGAATTCAACAGTGCTCGAGTAAGGAAAAAAGAAACGATTTTTATTTGTAAGTTATTTTTAAGACTTGGGAATCAGAAAACGCTTTTAAATCTTATATGTTCGAATTTTATTTTTACCAATTAAATGGATACATAATTAGAATTATTGAGCTTGTATAGATGAATTATAATTCTTCTTTATAAGCATTTCCACAGCGCTTGAGTAAGTAAAAAAGAAACGATTTTAATTTGTAAGTTATTTTTAAGACTTGGGAATCAGGAAACGCTTTTAAATCTTATAAGTTTGAATATTGTTTTTAACAACTATATTATATCGTTGCATAATTATAATTATTAAACTAATATTACACAGATAAATTATAACTTTTCTTTATAAAAATTCCACAGTGCTTGAGTAAGCAAAAAAGAAACGATTTTTATTTGTAAGTTATTTTTAAGACTGGGGAATCAGGAAACGCTTTTAAATCTTATATGCTTGAATTTTGTTTTTAACAACTATATTATATAGATGCATAATTATAATTATTAAACTTATATTACATAGATTATTAAACTTATATAAAATTATTAAACTTATATAAAAATTCAACAGCGCTTGAGTAAGTAAAAAAGAAACGATTTTTATTTGTAAGTTATTTTTAAGACTTGGGAATCAGGAAATGCTTATGTTTGAATTTTGTTTTTAGCAACTATATTATATGGTTGCATAATTCTAATTATTAAACTAATATTACATAGATAAATTATAATTTTTCTTTATAAAAATTCCACAGTGCTTGAGTAAGTAAAAAAGAAACGATTTTCATTTGTAAGTTGTTTTTAAGACTGCTGAATCAGAAAACGTTTTTAAATCTTATGTGTTCGAATTTTATTTTCAACAATTAAATGGATGCATAATTATAATTATTGAGCTTATACTACATAGATAAATTATAATTTTTCTTTATAAGAATTCCACAGTGCTCGAGTAAGTAAAAAATAAACGATTTTTATTTCTAAGTTACTTTTAAGACTTGGAAATCAGGAAGCGCTTTTAAATTTTAAATGTCGGAATTTTGTTTTTAACAACTAAGTTATATGGATGCATAATCAGAATTATTAAACTTATATGGATGTATCATAATTCTTCTTTATAAGAATTCAACAGTGCTTGAGTAAGTAAAAAAGAAACGATTTTTATTTCTAAGTTATTTTCAAAACTTGGAAAACAGTAAACACTTTTAAATCTTATGTGCTCGAATTTAATTTTTAACGCCTATTTTTGACTAATGCTGATTAGAATTCTTAACAACTACATTACATGGATGATTTATTAAAATTTTTATAACTATATTACATGGATGCAAATATATTTGTTTTAATAATTCCTCTTCATAAACATTCCCACAGCGGTTGAGTAAATAAAAAGAAACGATTTTTATTTGTAACTTATTTTTAAAACTTGGGAATTTCATTTTTGAATTTTGATTTAAATTTTTAAGAACCAATAAGTTATTTTTAACGCTTTTAAATCTTATGTGTTCTAATTTAAATTTTAACAACTGCATCATATGGATGCACGATTAACTTTTTTTCTTCGCTGATTATTTAATTTATGCTGCTTGATTACATTACAGCTAAATTAAAATAAAATATTTATTCGTCCTAATTGCTTAATAAGGCTTTAAAAGAAACGCTAAAAAATTTTTTGGAATCATTTTGCGATTGTTCATATAAATTACCAATTATTGTGTTACTTATGTGATATATTTGATATATTTCAGTATTATTATTTAATTTTGCAACAGTTAACTGTGTACACTCAAAAGATTAAGTAAAAAGTTCGAAACATCCGATGTCAAAATCTACATTTATGATCATCTTACTGTAAAACAAAGAGTGGTTGTTCCCGAGGGGTTACATTGTGCTATTTTTTTTTTCTGTTTCAGAGATAATGTTTAGTTTAAATATTTTTAATTTATGACAATATATAAACTATGATTAACTTATAGTAATTTTAAGAAAATAAAAATAATATTTACTAAGCATCCAAATATGATGATGAAAATAGGCATTATGAGACAAATTAGGAACATTTTTTTATCTCCTTATTTGAGTACGTTTCTTTTTCCCATACTTCACTATCATTGCTCATTATAATTGTAAGTAATACATTTTTCAATACTTGTCGAAAATTAACTCAAACACAATTTTTACAACTAGTTGATTATGACCGTTCTTCTGAGCTTTCCTATAATAAGAACGCTGAAGTGAATTAAGTCAAATACTTACTCATTTTTTTCAAATTCACTCATGCTCATTTATTTCTCGTTCTAATTTATTATTATTTTTATTA
Source organism: Parasteatoda tepidariorum (assembly GCF_982258835.1). NCBI lineage: Eukaryota > Metazoa > Arthropoda > Arachnida > Araneae > Theridiidae > Parasteatoda > Parasteatoda tepidariorum. The sequence continues at coordinate 54,634,158 of NC_141758.1, forward strand.
TTTATTATTTATATTTTTTATGTATTATATATTTTAATTATTTATTATTTTCATTTTCTAATTTTATTAAAAAATAAATAATTTAAACTTAGAAGGAGTGATAATGATAAGTCGTATTTTACACTTAAAATTTGTCCCACAAAAAGCACGGTTGCCAGTAGAACACCGAAATCAAGCATCACTGATTGTGGTCAGTAGGCGGGTGGGTAACTACTTTGATCAGCCTAAGTAGGTACCGAGGGTGTGCGGTATCGGTCCTCGTTAAACTGTTCTACCGTAAAATGCTCACAGTTAGTCGGGTTACCAAAGCAGAGGAGCCATCCCCTCATCAGAAGATCAAAATTTTGATGGCATGTCTCAGATCCTCCTCGGCTATATTTCTCAGATCGTCGCCAATAGCCCACTGTGCAGCTCTAGTGCGATGTAAATAAAATACCAACCTAAAATACCTACGACTTAAAATATAGAATTTTGGTTCACAGAAAAATAAAACCAGTTTTATTAGCCTATATTAGTTAGAGTAAGAATTTTTTAAAAATTATGAAAACGATGGTTATACATCATCAAACAAGTATTTAAGAGTAAGATTCGCTAATTTATCTAAAATTTTATTTTTATTGCAAAATGTAGAAAAATGAACAGTATTCAATACAATTACTTTACTGTCACTGTTTCGATGAATCCCATAATGACGTCACCAAAAGGTATTAAACTAGTCAATGTAATGAATTGAATTTAATAATTTAATTACAGAGGTTAATCCTATAAAAAATGCATATTTAACAGAAAAAAACTTTTTCAACAAGTAAAGATAAAACTTACTTTTAAGTACTTTATTATCATTTGATTCCATTAAAGATTTATTTCCTATAAAATTCAATTTAATATCAAAGTTGGGCAAAACATAGTTTGATTCAATATATTTCATTAATGCATAAGAATGATCCAATGATTTGGAAATATGGTCTTATTCTAAAGTTAAACTAGCCGATTGAAATAAAAAGTATTTTACTATTTAAATTAAAGGTATAAATGGAATTTAGAAATGCAAGGACAAATTATTATAAGTCCAGAAAACTAAATAATAAATGTAAAAAACTTTAACATTCTTGTATTAAGTTCATAAGTTAAATAAATTTGATTACTTTCATTATGTGATTCACATTCGCAGTAATTAAACAGTTATTGCATTTACAGTAATAACGATATTTGAAAAAAAAATAATTATAATTTAATAGTTGATTTCTGTTTGTTATTTCATCCTGTGAAAAAATGTGATTAAAACTACCAAAATTTGGTAGTTTTTGTACCGTGTTTCTGGCTCTATGGATACACCAAAAGGCTAGGAAATTCTTACAGAAGCGCTCTGGTAATGATTTTGGTAAAATTAAATATGGTTTTATAATAGAGGATGAAATTTGGTAAATATGGTTAAGTTTGGAAATTTCATTATGATACAGTAGAGCATGGCATAAAAATCATTTATTTGGCTATATTTACTTTTCAGTTTTGTATTATTTACTATACGTGTGATAATGAGAGCTATACTTTTGAAAACCAGAATTTCTGGTGAACCACTACCATACGAGCTAAATAATTATCTCTTGAACGGTTTAAATACGGTATATTTTGGTTTCGATTACCAGAATTATAGTTTTTTTTTGCTAGGAATGTCATTACCAAACTTTACCGTAATTTTACCAGAAAATTTTTCTTCGTGTATTTTGACTATTTTACGGACATTTTCCTCTTTGACTCATCAGTTTTAAATAGTAAATAAACAATTTCAATTATTGTAAAATAATTTAATACACATATTAATTTGCTACAATTACCATTTGTTTGACCAAACAAAATGCAACACGTTTTATACAAAACCAATTTATGAAATTCACTTTCCATAAACTACAATGTAATTTAAATAATATCCAGCCCATATTTCATAATTGTCATTAAGTCAAATCCTTATAATAACAAGTTAACACGTAGCCTAAGAATTCCACAGTGGTAACAATATAATCAAACAGAAAGGATGCAGATTTGCAAATTACGTCAAATGATTGTGTTTCCAATATTTGCGCGCGATTATTATAATTTAATATCGGAGCTCGAATGCAAATTTATTATTCCTTTCTCTTTGATCTTCTTAACATCTTTTACGATCTTTCCAGAAATTGATAATTAAGAGTATACAATCAAATTATTTAAGAATATACGTAAGAAGTTTTAATTACGCTTTATATAAATGTAATTAATTTACCTTACTAAACTGGAACCTAATTAGCGTTTTAAGCGGGTGTGAATTATTAATATCAGCTAAAATCATAGATTTAGTAAATACTACGAATACTACGAATGTTAGCTGATTAATTATATAAGTTTGCAATAATTTTAATTTCGATATTATCTTTACCATCTTTTATGATTTTTTTATAAAAATAAACCTCGCTCTCTCTCCCATTTAATTATTTTCTTTCACTAAAAGGAAATCTAAAAATATCTTCTAAAACCAAAGATAAATACACTTAATATCTAATTAAGCATTTCCGCCCTTTATATAAGAAATGTTCAAACTCTCAAGAAAAAATTCTTACTTTTGACGATTCAGCAATTCTTTACCAGTATTTCGTTACTTTGAGAACCATTTCGTCCCGAAATCAAGCGATTTTTGAAGAACGCGAACTTTTAAATATGAGACAAAAATGAAAAATCAACTCTAAAATTGATCAAAGGGCATTGTGGGAGAACGTTAACTGGAATAACGAAGCTAGAATAAAGACTAGGCAATCGAAAATGAAGTTATGAAATCGTAGACCGGTGTGTATGGTTGTCAAGGAGTTGACTTCGTACCAGGAAGTTCCGGGGATCGAAACCCGCTTCGGGCATGGGTGTAATTTATCTCTCTGTTTTATCTGCCTTAAAGTGTTGTGCCACATACATGAAACTTATGTTAACGTGGTTAAAAGAAAAGCTCGATGCATGAAGCTTATGTTAACGTGGTTAAAAGAAAAGCTCGATGCATGAAGCTTATGTTAACGTGGTTAAAAGAAAAGTTCGATGCATGAAGCTAATGTTAACGTGGTTAAAAGAAAAGTTCGATGCATGAAGCTAATGTTAACGTGTTTAAAAGAAAAGTTCGATACATAAGGCACTGCAAGGTTGTTTTTTTATTCCGGAAAAAAATTTAAGTACAGAATATTTTTTTTAATTTTGACAAAATTCATTTCTTCGAAGAAGCGAAGAAAGTTATTTCCTCACTTTGACGAAATGTTTGCTGGGTGCATACATCGGTTTCATCTAAAACAAAGTTTCTTGATATTTGAGTATCCGTGTTTTACAGTGCACGCACTTACTGTCAACAGTATTACAGTAAAAATTAAATTTTTATCTCACAATTATTTTTTATTAACAACTGATTTGAGTGATTATTTATCCTATTCTCTTTTCAGAACAAGGCAGTTTGATTATGATCCACGGAAGTTCGCGGCTCCTGAAGAGAGAGGTCCTCGATGGAGAAGTGCTGGAAAGGATCGGGGTCCTCGATTGCCTGGCGATATAGGGACAAGGGTGATGGTCAGAAGAAATGGGGTACGCTTTCAAGGTAAAAATATATGTTTATATATTTTATTTTCTGTTGCGTTTTTATATATACTCGCAAAAACAAACAATTGTGTCAACTGATTATTTAAATAGTGCAGGAAGAATAAAGACTACCTCTGAACTATTGGCTCGTAACAACATATAATATAAGTAAGATTTTATTTTATATTATAACCATCGTTAAGCAGCCAACCCAATTCTTTTGGGTTTACGACTACAAATGTTCAAATCTGTAGCCTTGTAATTTTGAACTCAATCCAGAAGACAAAGAAACTCCTGGATCAAGTATTGATAAAAAAAATTGGCTTTCGTGGAGGACTTTTTGATGGAAGTAACCAGCATTTGCGTTACATGGAGAGGATGACCACGAGAACCTCCCATGGTTAGCCTGACTGCAAGGGGACTCTAATCCATGAACCGTCTACCACTGAGGATATTTCACGTCAGCACTGTGGTCGGTGCAAGCCAAATGCGGAGTTCGTAACAACCAGCCATCGCCAGGTTTCGTACCCCGGTTCACCTCATTGGAAGGCGAACGCTCTATTCCTTGAGCCATCGCGGCTCTATATAAGTAAGATTATAGAATTCTGTTACTTATCTTTTCTAAAAGGAAGGATTTTTCTTAAGTAAGATTATAGAATTCTGTTGCTTATCTTTTCTAAAAGGAAGGATTTTTCTTAAGTAAGATTATAGAATTCTGTTACTTATCTTTTCTAAAAGGAAGGATTTTTCTTAAGTAAGATTATAGAATTCTGTTACTTATCTTTTCTAAAAGGAAGGATTTTTCTTAAGTAAGATTATAGAATTCTGTTACTTATCTTTTCTAAAAGGAAGGATTTTTCTTAAGTAAGATTATAGAATTCTGTTACTTATCTTTTCTAAAGGGAAGGATTTTTCTTAAGTAAGATTATAGAATTCTGTTGCTTATCTTTTCCAAAAGAATGGGAAAAAAATTTCTTTATTCGAAAAAATTTGACGCTTACTTTGTAATTTGAATAAAGTTTCAAAAGTATTCCTCATTTCCAAAAATTTGAAAAAATTCATAAATTATCTACCTTTATGTTAACTAAAAATATGTTCTTCACGTAGAAGAATCACGTTCTTCACGTTTGGAGAAAAACAGTCCTTTTTGAAAATTTTGAGTACTTATTTCTTGACACATATAGGTATTTTTGAAAGAATTTTCAGCAATAAGGAATTTATTTGAAACTTGTTTCAGACTATAAAGTAAGCTTCAAATTTCTCTATACTCAACACGTTTAAGAAACATTTGTTTATTCCAAACCATGTTACGTTAAGAGCATACATGCAGTTAACGTAATAAAGAGCAATTTGTAATTTTTTTATAATTTTTCGTAATGAGGAATTCTTTTGAAACTTATTTCAAACTATAAAGTGAGAGCCATTTTGAAAAAAAAAATGCCATGTTTCAAAAATAAGAACTCAAAATTCTTTAGAAGGACTTTTTTACTCACGTTAAGAACATATATGTATGATTAACGTAACGAAGAACAATTTGCAAATTTCTTTAAAATTTTTTGCAGTGACGAAATAGTTTTGAACTTGTTTCAGATTATAAAGTGAGTCTCATTTTATTTTCAAAAATACCCATATGTGTCAATAAATAAGTACGTGAAATTTTTAAGAAGCAATTTTTGTCCAATCAGTGCTCCGTTAAGAGCATACATATAAAAATAAAGGGGGGCACTTTGCAAATGTATTGTAACTTTTTCCAATGATGAATTCATTTGAATTATGTTTCAGATTACGAAGTATGTGTGAAATTTTTCAAACATACCCATAGATGTGAAGAAATAAACATTAAAAATTTATAAAGAAGCATTTGTTTAGTCTGTACCATGTGATGTTAAGAGCATATATATGGTTAATCTAATGGAGGACACTGTGCGAATTTCTTATAATTATTTGCATTGAGGAATTCATTTGAAACTTGCTTCAAATTAAAAAGTTACCGTCATTTTTTAAAAATATACTCATAATACCCAGAAACAAATACCTAAAATTTTTAAGAAACATTTGCTTGGTCCAAACCATGCTACGTAAAGAGCCATGCTACGTCATCCCTACTGAGAGCTCATAAGTGGAGTTGAACTCTCCGTTGAGGTTGGTTTGGTCTATCAAAAAGTCTTCCATGAAGGCTACTTTATCCCACTACTTGATCCAGAAGTTCTCTTACCTTCTGGGATACGTTCAAAATTACAAGGCTACGAAATTGAACATTGACAGTCGTAAACTTAGAATTGGGCCAGCTGCTCAACACCGATTATAAAATAAGGTAAAATACTTTAATCTGGATGACTAATTTGTAGATTAATAAAAACAAGGTTTTCAATTAATTTATTTTAAAATAAGTATATTTAAAATTTTAATAAAATGTAGGGGACAGTGGGGTCAATTGTAACATTTTTTACTTAATTATTTTTAACTAACAAAAAATCCAATATATTATTAGTATTAATTGACAGACGAGTAAAGTAGACTATCCTCTACTAGAAAAAAAAACCTTATTTTAAATGTTATTATATTAGTTATTAACAATTTTTGACATTCGTGTACTTGTTACAATTGTCCCCACTTACGGGGTCAATTGTAACAGTTCATAAATTCAACTAAAACATAGTTAATTATACATATTATCATAGTTGTGATATATTGTTTTATTGATCAAAATAGTAGTGATATTTTAGGAGTAAAAATAATAACGAGCAAGGACCTAAAGGGTTAAACTTTTAACTTTAAAGGGTTAAAAATTTTAATTTATGATGTGAAAGGTGACAAATAAAATAATGCACATGCAACATAATATAAATGATATCGGAAACTATTGGTGGTTCTTAAAGAGTTAAGTAATGGTTTGCAAACATAAGATTATTTATTTTCTGCTGTTACAATCTTCCCTTTACTTATTGTTACAATCGTCCCCAAGACGCCATTTCAGCTTCATTTGTTAAAAACAATGCTAGTTAATTAACAAAACTAATTTTTTTATTGAAATGTTAATTAAGGTGTCCACTTACATATTTGGTTAATAATTTTTATTTGTTTAAACAAAATTACTTTGTTACAATATAATATTCTAATACCAAAAAAAAGTACTTACGTAGCGTGAAAATATCTTTTGTGATGTAACTCTTTTAAAAGTACATAAAAATGGTTGCCAGCAGGGGTGTACATGTAGATTTATTAAGTACACCTTGTGCGCCACCTAGGAACCAAATCTAGAACGCGACACTCGAAATTTTTGCTTTGTTAAAATCGTACCCTGTTACAATTGACCCCACTCTCCCCTACCACATAAAATTTTCAAAATTATTGATATTATTTTTTATTAATATCTACTTTAATATTATTTTTAACGAATTTTAGATTTCCATTATGCGTCTGAATTTTTAAAGCGAAGAAAAAATTTATTATCGATTTAAAAACACGCATATAAACAAATTTATCATTTAGAAACCAAATTCCAACAGAAAAGACATTATATCAACATCTTCATGACAATTTAATCGTTTTCTTTTGAACGACATATTGTAATAGTGCCTTAATTCAGAGCCTTTGTTTATCTCTCCGTGATTGCTACTCTACCTCTCAAGGGACGCATAAAACTCGTTCCTTGATGAGTCTCAAGAGCAAGAATCTCTCTTGATAATGATCTTCTCCATCTTTGATGATCTGTGATGAAATTACGTAGTCCATTTATGATTGTTTCGTGAACGATATTATATCTTCTTCCATTTTTCGACAAAATAGTAATATTTGAATTTCCAATTATCATACACACATCTATCGTTTTATATATAGTATTTGCTCAAACATATTCTTTTTAATATTTTTGTTGTCGGGGGGAAATGTATAGTGCCCTTATTATTATTGGGATAGGTTGCTCTTTCTGTGAAGATCAAAATTTCTCATTTTATCAACTGGACTAAAACTAAAGTTTTAATAACTTCAAGCTATAAAGTTATTTAAAAACTATTTGAAATCAAACTGAAAACGCTCTTAGAGGAGAAGACAAAATTCGTGTAAAATTACTTCACATGTATGGTAATGACTTTTCTGCTAAAATAAATAAATAAATAAAAATAAGGTATTTAAACCATTCCCTTTTGGCAATTTTCTGCTCACATGGTAATGGTTTATAAGAAATTCTGATTTTCAAAAAAAAAAAAATGTTCTTTTTACCACACTTTTAGTAGAAGTTACAAATCTAAAAAGTGTATTTATCCAAACAGATAGTTTTTATGAACTAAAGCATCATAATGAAATTAAAAGATTTCACCACATTCACCAAATTTTATCACTTGACATAAGAACATAATGTATTGTTACTTTTATAAAAGTCATAACTAAAGTGCTTTGGTAAAAATTACCGAGATATCTGGTGCTTCCATTTAACCAGATATAAGATAAATTTTACCATATTCTAGTAGTTTTGACCCTATTATTTTTTACATTATATAGCTTAATGAAGCCGTATATAACTTCTGGTATATTTTTAGCTCTTAACTGTGTTTGAGGATGTAAATATTTTTTAAGCTATATGGATCTAAATATAATATAAGTTCAAATCATACTTTATTTTATTAAAAATTAATCTCTAAAGACAAATATACACCTTTTTTAAAATTTATTTTAAAAAGCTTCGTTTTTAAACAAGTTTTTAATTAGTAAATTAGCAGAATCAAGTCATTGTTTTATTTGTAAAATATATTACTTAAAGAAAAGTGCAATTATATGTCTTTTTCATGAAAAGACAAATCAAACAGATAAGCTAAATAAAATTATAAACTGCATATACATATATATAATCTGAAAACCAAATATAATTTTTCAGAAAACAAACACCTATGTATATTTTAAGATATAAAAGTTATCTTATAAAATATAAATAGTGAATTTAATTTAATGCACAGTGTATAAAAGGAAATATTTTCAGATATGGCTTTCTGAAAAACATGAGTAAAACTAAGGTACATGAAAACAAAAACGTGTTTAAAAAATGAAATCATATCAAACAGTTGCAGTATCTAGAACCCTTATCTCAAAGCATTATTTTGATATTAAAAGTAATTTAAAACAAAGTTTGAAAAAAAAAAGAATCAGTGTATAAAGATAAGCCCAGTCAAACGAAGTTTCGATAAAAAAAAAATTTTAAAAAATGCTCTGGTTTATCGGTATTTTGTTGAAAAAATAAAATTTTTCGATAACTCATTTCTAACGCAGCAAGACTGAGTGTCTATACTGAATATTTTATTCATTCCTATCAGTACGAAATAAAAACATAGTATTCGACTTAATATTTAAATAAATGTAAATTCAAAATTACAAATTCTCACTATCTGTACCTTGCAATGTTTTTTTCCCGAATGCTAGAGAACTTTTTTCTTTTTTTTAGTAACTAGGTAAACTTTTTCAATAAATTTGCTTCGAAAATAATACTCTATATTGCTTACCTTTAAGCAAAACCGTCACAGACAAGTGTTGAAATATGAGTTCCTTATAGATAAAATATAAATTTTTAAAGAAAAAAAAATATTTAGTTAGGCCTAACAAAGTCAAATAGTGTATACTTGTTGTACATGGAACAGTCTCAGAAATGTATTTTTCAAGGGTCATAGGTATGTACAGTGCGCAAAATAAAAAAGCGGACCACCCTGAATAACTTTCCAGCTTATAATCGTATTTTCACCTTCTAGGATTCAATCTTAAGAGATAGACATGTATACTAATTGTTTAGTGCTGACGATACTTTAAGTTGCGAAATCAAACACAAAAATGCCCTCTATGGCTAAGATTTCAATTTCTGCCCCGCATATACGTCACAGCCCATTTTACAGGGAGGACGCATTCATATATCATCCATCAATCTACATATTGCAATTTTGAAGTGAACCAGAGCACGATCAATCTCCTATCCAGTACCCCTAGAGGTATTTATTTGTCACGGGAACTTGGTGCGAAGAATATATAGGGGACTTTATATTCTTTGCTTGGTGGACTTTTGTGACCCCGACTGATGTAGCGTGCACCCGTTTCCATTTTTTACATGGGGAGTCTTCGGTCAGAGGCGATCGAACTTACAATCTATTGGACATAGGCTCATTACTCTACCAACCAGGACATCCAGGCTTATTATGTAGTAAATAGTCAAAAAACAATTGATTTATCCATCACTAGTATTAAAGGGGTCCTTAATCTTAATGGAATTTTTTTTTCTTTACAAAGAAAGAAAAGTTTTTTTAATTATTTTTTTCGAAATTTAAAGGACCGAAAGGGTGCTTCGAATTTTTCAATACGGTGTTCTATCGATTTCAGCGTTTTCCACGCGATAAGTGTTCAAACTCTTAGATATTCACATTTCATCACACAATGCAACATGCAAACTAAAAGTATCTAAGCCAATTTTTTGTTTCTTTTATCTTTCTTTTTTTTAAAAACTTTTTCGAGAAAAGAACATTAATCTTCTTTCGTGTTGGTCTTGGAAAAGAAGAATGAGCTGGAAGAGTATCGAATAGTTCTATGATTATTTCCAGCGCTTCGTTCGAATATTTCTGGTGTAAAAAATTACCATGTAAACTTGCTTTGAGGAAATAAACTTCGTTGACGATTTGGCTGTTCTAGACGAAAAATGGAAATTTTGTTTTTTCTTTATTTAAGGCATTTGAAGGGTAAAAGTGCGGAAAAATTGTTTTGGTTTGTGTGTAAAGAATTGGATGTTATTGAGGGAAAATGAAAGGTATTTGAGAAATGGAAGTTACGGACACACACCATTTTGTTACTACCATCCAAACAAATCAGTCAGTTAAAATAATAAATTTACATCTTTTAAGTTTAAATTGTTTAAAGAATACTTTAGGAAAAAACATGAATTCTAAGTTAATTTTTAATAAATATATTATAAATTTGAAAAATGAATCCTCTTGAAGTTTTTTGATATTTTTTATGTTATTAAACTAACGTTTAAAGTTAAACTACAGTCTAAAATATTCTAGATCAATTTACGTTAAAAAGTACCGGTACTCAAGGTACCAATAATTTTTACCGTAAAATCCATTTTTGCCGGAACACGGTATGGAACAAAAAATCTGATATATCTAATTTGTACAGTTATACTGTAAAATGTTACTGTTACACTTATATTGTTACACTGTTATTATTACACTATAAAATATTCTGGATCAAATTACGTTAAGAAATGCGGGCACTGAACGTGCCATTTTTTCCCGTAAATTCCATTTTTACTGGAACCTGTTACGAAACAAAAAAACTGATATACCATAAATTTTACAGTTTAAATTGCCATAAAATCTCAAAATCACTGGTTTTTAAATAAATATTACTGTGAAAATTACGGTGCAACATTTTACGGTAAAATGGATTTTACGGATGTTGCACCCAAAATATCGGTATTTTAAAGTATAAAATAGTTAATAAAGTCTTTTTATTGAAAATTTTATTTAAATTTTTTTATACGATGCAAATTTTTTAAAAAAAATCTTGAATAGCAATCAGCATTCTGCAAACAAAAAACAATTAATATATTCTCCATTGTTTCATATGCAAATGATCAAATTACAGTATAAAGTAACGGCACAAGTACAATCACCCATATAATCCATTTTTTCCGTAAAATATTATAACGTGATTTTTACTGTAAGATTTATTTCATTAGAGTTATTACTGCATACGTTACTGTAAAAATTATACTATATCAAATTTTTTGATCCGCAACATATTCCGCTAAAAAGGAATTTTACGGTAAAAAGTACAGGTGTTCTTTTTATTGTAATTTACCTGAACAGAGTTTTTACCTGAATGCAGAGTTTTTACCTGAACAAAAACACATATAAAAAATAAACAATTGCTTAAAAACTATTTTGGTACCTCCGATATGTGGGAAAATGAGTTTTCTCTTCGATGAAACCAGCTTTCTTCTATTTTATACTCTACAAAGACTGTTAAATTTCGAAAAGCGTTTAAAACTTAAAATTAAATTCTAAATAAATAACAATGAATTTAAACTTCGAATATCTCTTTTTGTTTGGTTTTTCTTTTTTTAACTATCCAGTTCAAATTTTCTAAAAATTTGTTTTGAAAATTTTTATTTCATTCTAACTGATATTTCATAGAACATGTCCTTTCATCTACAGATATATCCTAAAATAAGATGCATCTTAAAATAAGATATCATTTCTACCAAGAAAAATAGGTTCATAAAATTGTGATTGATGCTTCAATTCAAAACTCTGAACTAAAAATGAAATACCTAGTTGATGTATAGTTATTATTATTTCTCTAATATTATTATTTTAGATTTATTGGTTTACTAAAATTAATATTTAATGAAATCAAATGTAAGCAGATGATTTTGTTTACATTTTATGAAATAAAATTATTACTAAAATTAAAATAACATAAATTATTGAAACTAAATTTGAAGAAATGACATCTCAAAACAGTTTTCCTTGTCAACTCATCTTGTTAAATTGATAGAAAAAATCTTTTTCTCTAATTCTTTGTTTTTGATCTTTTTATTTCTTGGTACTAAAACGTTCTTCTCTGCAAAACGTGCTACCATAAGGAAATACTTTATAGCGAAAACTACTTTGGATATTGAAGTACTTCAATAAAAAAATCAAGAAAGTTTCTTGTTATTATTTTTTTAAATCAATTTTGTCAAAATCTGCGATTTTTTTCGGGTATTGTTTGATATTATTTACAAGTTCATTAAAAAAGATATTTCATATGAGCCAGTAAAATATATTTTAATACAAATGTGGTTTTAGCATTTTAGAAGCAAATTGTATTAAACTATATGAATAAAACATAATGTTCGTATGTTGACTTAACAAATTTGTTACACCAAATAGAATCGCACCAAATTTGGTGAATATACGATTCAAAAATCTCCGATTATTCGTTTGCGCGACACAGCTAAACAAAATAATATAAATACACGAAGAAGAAAATCTGGTTCAGAAACCTTAATAAAAACAAAAATCCGCGTATGAAAAAAAAAACAAAATTCTGGAAAATAAAGCCAAAATATACGGTATTAAAACCCTTCCCTCGGTAATTTTTTCGTTCTTATTTTATAGATTTACTGCAAATTCTGGTTTTCAAAATTATAGTTCATTTTACCAGACATTTAGTGAAAAATACAAAATTGTAATTTAGTAACTGTATTTTCATAATTGTATGAAAATTAAGTTGAACCAAATAAATTATTTTTACGAAATGGTTTAAGGTATCGTATCATAATTAAATTACTATATTTTATCACAAATTATAAAACCATATTTAATGGTTAATTTCACCAAAGTCATTATCAAAGCGCAAGTTTGCAGAGCTTTTTGATGTTCCCATGTAGCCAGAAGCATGGTAAATTTTATTATATTCTGGTTTAGTTTTGATCATACCAATTTTCTAAGTGTAAAAATTTACCTGCAAACACAGAAAGTTCGGCTTTGTAAGAGGTCATGAATTAAGAAAACACATTAACTGCTATCAACGTCAAAAGAATTCATAAAGAAGGAATGCAGAACTAAAATCATCAAATCCTTATTGATTGCGCAAAGGAAAGAAAGAGCCTAAGACAATCATTGGAAGCATATTCAAATTTAATCAGGTCATTATAACCTTATAACATGTTACGTTATAAAAACATATAAAAGCTTATTTCTTAGTAAATTTTACTTTTACAAAAATTATTACCAAAGCGCTTTGATAATATTTACAGAACCTTTTGGTGGTCCCATAGATCAGAAATACGATAAACTTTTCGGTGTAATAAAAAAAAATATTTTTCATAGAATTTAATAAATAATTTACACTGTCAACGATTTTCCAGCTTATAGCTTTATTTGACTCAAAATATTATGAAAAACTTATGTTTGATACCCTGTATGAAGATTAGTACAATTGCGAACTTCCACTTCAAGAAGAAGAAGATCACAGAAACTCACACATGTGACCAATGACGTCAGCACCAGCTAATCATTTATAAGCAAAATGGCTTGTTAAAGTTGAGCTAGGTTTCTCCGCATAAGTTGGAATGTTAATTAACATGAATTTAATTAAATACAGCGCTATATTGCGTATCAAAATCGCTGAAATATAATTCTTCCTCGTCAACGTCTTTTACTTAACTTAGATTTATAATTTGCTTCGGTGTTTCATTGTAACAGTGACATATTTTTGGTTTGTGTACCTGGCAACTTCGATGCATAATTAGTTTGTCTATGTTCTACGCAGCTTCGTGCCTGTCTTTTTGTTAAGTAAAAAATATAAATGAGAGAAATTATATATTTGTGAAAAATCACTGTAAAAGAATATAGCTGTCACTTAAGATGAGTGATACTTGCCAGAATTGGCAAACTCGAAATAGAATGGAAAGAATAATTGAAACCGAAAAATAATGCCACGTTTCAACAACCAATCAGGATCAAGATACCCACACTACGTCACTTGCAGGTATCCCATTCAGATCAACACTTGTGACGTCAATGCACCAGAAAATTGAAATATCTATGGAACTACAGTCCTACTTTGCTAATACTTACGCTTTTAAAGCATACTTCTATGAAGTAAAATAAAGTACTATCAATAAAATTTAATACAGTAATGTCGAAGTAATGTAAGAAAGGGTCAATTTATTTTTGAAAAAATTGTGATTGTCGCAAGTTTTTACTATAACGGCTAAAAAAAATACTATATGTTTCCTTTCTTTAAAACTTTGAATCAGTTTTTTATGGGTTTCTTGAGTTAGCTTTCTTAGATAAATCTCATAATTTTAAGTCATAAGTTGTACTAAAGGGCTATTAGGTATGATAATTAATTGCTGCACAAAAGAGGAAAACGTATATTACTGAGAGAATAGTTCAAAAAATAATTATAAAATTACTTCTGTTTTTCGTACCTATTTTTGAGAATTAAAATTATAACTGTAAAACATCTTAGCTGCCATACATTTAAATCTTGAAAACAAAAATTTAAATCTATATCAATTTAAATCTATATCAACCACATTTAAAGGAAACATCTTTTGTACCGTATTTCTTGATAGGAAAAATTATTATAAAATAACAAAATATCATTTACTTATTTACAAGTATCACATACTCAGATCAAAAATGAATTTTTTTTACCCGGAAGGCACCGGGTAAAGCTGTTAGTTTCTTAATAACTACACATACGACGTTCGTAATGCACGGAATGTTTTCTAGAAATTAAGATAGTCAAAAATAAATTTTTTGCTTGGCAACAATAGGAAAAAAACACTTAAATGATAATGTCTTCATGAAATTAGAAACTGATTTTTACAGATATTTAATGATAAATCAGTAAAAGAAAAAGCTGAATTTTAAATTTTTGTACCATTTAAAAATTATCATCAACTTGTTAGTTATAAACTTTAGAGAAATATTTGTTCAGTTTTCGTCAAAACATTTAAGTATTCTTTGAAATATAAATAATTTACACTAAAGGCAGATTACAATAATTATTATTTACATATATTGTGACATAAATGACATAAATGGCATAATCTAATATTTTACTATTTACATAATAAATTTTTGTAGTCACAATGTGTATCATAATGTATATGAGCAATTATAGTATTTAAATATATATTTTAATAACGTTAAATAAATAAATGTGTTTAAAAATATTCACGAAGAGGATTTAATAAATATTCCGTTTCTTGGAAAATTATTAAGTGTCAAATAATGTAATGTTTAAATAATATGTAATAATAATGCATTATTATTATTGTATATAAATGATAGTAATAATAACAATATTTCTAAAACATGTTATACGAGTATAATATTTACATAATAAACCCATTATATAAATATTATAATGTTTTATTTTCTGATTAATTTATTTACATATTTTGTGACAAATTTATGAAAATTTCGAAAAATTCGTATCCGATAGATTGTTTTTCATAACTTTCGTAAATCAACACCATTCAACTTAAGATTTTGTCTTTAACGTCAAGTTGACAATAACTATATTTAATGTGTTTTTATACTTTAATTTATAATTAAATGTACGGTGGGCCAAAAGAAAAACTGAATAACTTTTGATCTAATGATCGGAACTTCACGTTCTAGGACTCAATCTTAATGCTTCGAAGGGGTGACCAATGGGTGCTTCGAAAGATAATGAGTGCAGACGATATTTTAAGTTATGAAATCAAACACAAAAACGTACTTTCTCTGAATAAACATACCTTTGCGAAATAATAAGACATACCATGCAAAATAGTAAAAATATTTATATTTGCTTAAAAATATCCCTATTTTAATCAGAAAATAATTAAAAAGCTGAATAAAGTATTCAGATTTTTAACAGTTAATTATTAAAGGCTTGTACTTGAGATAAG
Source organism: Parasteatoda tepidariorum (assembly GCF_982258835.1). Lineage (NCBI taxonomy): Eukaryota > Metazoa > Arthropoda > Arachnida > Araneae > Theridiidae > Parasteatoda > Parasteatoda tepidariorum. The sequence goes on from NC_141758.1 coordinate 54,650,173, forward strand.
TAAGTAAAGAAAAATTCATATTTTCTAAAAACAAAAGACTTTTTTAATTATTTTACATTTAATGCATCGCTCATAAATGTGCGTAGCGCATATTTTCAGATCGCATACTAGTAAGGCTGTTTAATTCATAGAAAACAATATAAGATTCTTAGATTTCCTTTTACATATTTAATATTGTGTCACAGTTCTTCTTAGCTCAGTTCTACATTAAGAGGAAAAATACGGCATAGGATTAAGAGGTTGAAATTTCTTCACATGCTGCAAATATCACATTTCTAGAAAGACAACTTTTTCGAAATTTGAGATTGTATGTAAATTGCTAGCAGCTACATTATTCAACTACGTTTTGGTTTTCATGAAATGAAAAATGATCTAACTTATTGGCTCTTAATAAATATGAGAAGACAATAATCTCGGGGTCAATATTCAATTCTTGTCCATGATAGATGAGTGAAACTTCGATCTTTATAAGTTGCATATGCTATTACAAAATCGCTCCATTATAGGAAATATTTAAGTTCAAGAAAATATGATATTGATGTTACATTGGCTGAATCGAATCTGAAATAATTAATACAACACTGCACTTTCTGTCAGAAATATTATTAACAATGATATAAACTTTGTAATAAAATTTCGCGATCATGCAGCGAATATAAATTTCATCATCCTTGTTTGAAACTTGAACTCTAAATGTGTTTATCATAAAAATCCTTGAAATGATTATATCTGTTGTTATTTTCTATTAAAATAAAATGTGTAGGAAATCAGATTTTCATACGATTTTAATGTTGAAACATGTGAATTTTAGCAAGTATAATTTCAACCTTAATTTTAAAACTTTTTTACCATAAAAATGCATAGAAAATGGTTATACCTGTTGTTATTATTAAGCAATAAAATGTGTTGTAGAGAATAAAATATGTACCCATATTCCGCTTATAAAACGTAATAATTGCAAATGTAATTATCAGAATTTTTATAACATAAGTTAAGTATTTTTTTTATTTTAAATTTTCAGATAGTGATTGGAACACTGAAGAAAGTCAATCAACAAGCAGTAGTAGTGGGGGAGGTACCACAAGAGGTGTGTAGAATTAAAATTTTGTATTAATATACATAGATTCTAAAACATTTTGGAACCACGTGAACCCTAACATCGTTCAACTTTACTGCAATTTTAATTTGGCACCAAGTTGAACAACATTATTATGCATGTTAATTTTTCCTTACACGATAATAATAGGTTCAATATTGTTTTATTCAACGCCCTATGAAATTTGCACCAAATTTGTAGGGTATTGGGGCAAAAAATGCATGATAATGAATATGGTGATTGTTTATTGTGGTTCAACTCTAAACCTGTGTTTCTGAAAGAGTGAAGTAATTGGAAAATGTGGCGTAACTAGAAATGTGCTCAGTCAAATCAATATAATTTCAAGTTTTTGAAAAAAAATTCGTGCAATTTTTTGCTTTCTACTGATTTTCCCTTCTCAGAAAACCACATAAATTATTTATTTTCTTCTCGTTTTTAACATTAATTTTAACAGTTTCAAAATATTTTAGTGACCAAATTAAATCAAGAAGTAAACTTTTTCATTTCATTCCTAAATATCTTAACCATATGATGCACTTAAAATACGTATTTGTAGAAAAAATACTATGCTTATTGAATAAAAAGATTTTATTAAATACAATTTTTCTCTCCCCAAAAAAACATTTAAAACTACGTTTTCCTTCTTTTTTTTTGCTGTTTGAAACTTTTTTTAAATCAATATCCAAAGTTTTTGGGTATTTTAATGAGAATCTTTTTATTCAAAAGCTAAGCACTTTCATTTTAATTCTAAGTTTTTTAACTATAGAAGGCCCATAAAGAGCCTCCTTGATGAAAAATATTGTACAACTAATAAAAAGATTTTATTTAATACTGATATTCTCCCCAGAAAACCATCAAAACAAGATAATTTTTTATCTTTCTTTTTAGCTCTTTACAACAGTTTTTATCGAAATTTTCATACATTTTGATGACCATTTCAGTTCGACAGATATTCATTATATTTCTAAGTATTTCAACTACACTGTAAAAAATTGTCATGCGTCTGAACACCAAGAATAGTGGCAACTACTTTACACCAAGTGTGGTGTTCAACTACTCCAAAATTCGATGAATCATCACAGTTTTTACAGTATACAGGGTGTCCCGAAACGACCGCATAAACTCTGCACAGCTAGATTCCTCGTTGGGAGTTCATAAAAACTGCCCAAGGAAGCGTTCCTGTACGATCCATAGTTTACGAGAAAAATACGAAAAACAAAGTATGACGTCACTGCCGGTGCAAGAAAAAAACACTTTATTGAACATATCCACGGCGTGCTCAAGCCTGCCTCGACATGCACGGCGGACACTTTGAACATCTACTTTAAATTGTGCATAATATACTGCTGTTGATATGTTCAATAAAGTGTTTTTTTCTTGCGCCGGCAGTGACGTCATACTTTGTTTTTCGTATTTTTCTCGTAAACTATGGATCGTACAGGAACGCTTCCTTGGGCAGTTTTTATGAACTCCCAACTAGCTGTGCAGAGTTTATGCGGTCGTTTCGGGACACCCTGTATATAGAATACTCTTGAAGTGCCTTCTTGTCGAAAAATACCAAAAGAATTACTTGACACAGATTTTCCTCCACACCCCCCCAGAAACCAATCTAACCAAACTTTTTCTCTTATTGGAAACAATTTTTAAAACAACTACCACAGTTTCGTAGCCATTTCGTAGCCATTTGAGATACTAAAATATAAGGTATTTCTATTTAAAATAACTATAGGATATACTCAAAGTATAGCTTGTATAAAAATACTATAGATTTAATATAAAAATACAGATTTTATCACCCAGAAAATCATCCGAACGAACTATTTTTTTCTCCAGTTGTTCAAAATATTTCTTTCAAAACAACTTCCAAAGTTTTCAAACATTTCAGTGACCATTTCAAGTTGAAAGATAACAGCGACAATTGATCGTTCTTTTAAATAAAGGCATCGTTAAAAGACCCATTCGAGAGCTTTTAAAAAACGACCTCTCGTTAAGAGATGCCGGACGGGGCCACTGAAGCGGTCGTAAAAATGACATCTTTTCACACAAAACAATGGCACTGATTGTTAATTTGTGTGCACTTCCATGAAGGAGAGTAACAGCTAAACTTGGAAATGTAGTGCTGCAGACAATGATCCGTTTCAACAAGCAGTTCAAAGTGAATGATATTGAAATGTGTTTAAAAGTTTTTAACTGTTGAATAAACAATCTTCAAATCAATTGCGAAAAATATACTTGGAAGAAATCAAGTTTGTATGAAATGCATGCCAGGTGTTCCATAATGATCTTTTATTTAACTGTATAATCTTGGCGAAAAAATTATCTGGGCCTCAGAATAAGCAAATCGCTTAATTAATCATTTTTAGAAAAAATATTGACTATTTTTTTTAAAAAAAAGAATCGCTTTTTTTCCTACATCAATGAAAAACAATAAATAACGCAGGGGAAAATTTTTTTTCTTCCAATTCTACAATTGTTAATCTTGAATTCGGATGTGGGGATTTCAAATTTCTAATTAGCTTTGCTCCCAAAGCTACAGATGTTTCTTAAATGGAAATTTTTTTGACATAAAAACATTATACACAACAATAGATGATATAAAGTTGCGACAAATTTTTAAGAGATTTAGACCGCATCATCAAGATTGAAACTGCATAAGAAACCATACCCAAAAAGGTCATCGTACGTGGCTAAGGATGCTTCCCTATAATGATATGTTCAGAAGCGCATGGAGAAACAGCTCATTATCTATAGCATTCCTTGTTCCTATTCCGGTTTCTAAGCAATTCCTGATGTCCTGATGATGTGCTTTAACTCTCCTAGAAGTTTATACCAACATTTGCACGAAATTTCACAAAAATAAAATAAAATGTGCTTTAAAAAATGTAGTTTTGTGAGGAAAACTGATTGCAGATTTGAAAAAAGCGATATGAAAGCATCTAAGCTCTTTTTATAAAAAAATTCATGCAACAAAAAAAAAACAAAAAAACAAAAAAACAACAACAACAAAATTGTTCCCCAATGTGATTTTTAATTTTTGAAGAATTTAATGAGACCAAACAATACAGCTTTGGAGTAATTTTACGAACATTAAAAATTGCAACACAAATGTTTTTTTTATTTTTATTTTACACAAAACTAAAGGTTTTCTTCATATTATTTAATACGCTTTTCCTTATCATTCGTACCTTTTTTATAGAGGGTGCTGCCTTAAGATAAGCTAAACATAATTTGACACAAATATCTGTTACAAACTGACAACAGTTGTAAAAATAGAATATTTTTTAAGTTATATCAGTGCTTGTGAGATTTTAGTATGGATTAAAAAGTGTTATTTCAAAAAGTGTTAGTGATAGCAGGACCTTCGAGAAATTGCCTTTAAGTAGGAGGGACGAAAATACTATCGAATACCAATATTCATATTCTTATCGAATTCCTTATTCTATAGAAATAGAACTATCGAATAAAGAATACTTATTGAGAAGGATATAATTAAAAACACCAAACACTGTTTGATTACTTGAGGAAACTAAAGAAAAAGAAAATGTTTCAATTATAAGCGTCTTTATGTTTTATCAGACAATCTGGAATTTCTCATCCAGCCCTTTTCATTGTTAATTCAATAGTTTTTTTTTTGTTTTTTTAGATAAATAAATAATAATATGAATATTGGTATTAAGCGTATTTTTTAAGATTCCTTGTTGACAAAAATTTAAAAAATACATATTAAAGGAGGTATTTACGGATCTCTTTTATTATTGTTAAATATAAACTCAGGTATTTGCCACAAAAATGGGAAGCCAAAGCGGGTAAATTGTTAAAAATAAGTTTTCAAAAGTATAAGCAAAATAATTTTTAATAAATCAGTGCAATTGACATTACATATAAGCATTGTGCTTTTTTTTTTTTTTTTTTTTAAGAAAATATTTGTGTAAAAATTTAACTTATATTTTTAAGGTATTAAAAAAAGAACAACAGTCATATTAAAATAACATAAATGATCGGAAAAATTAAACCGTAATGCAACAAGAGAAAGTTTTTAAAGAAAATATCTTTGAGTGTTAATTACCTATCAATTTTATAAAAAAAATTATATTATCACTTCATAGGAAATGTTTAAAGAATTCATTTCTTCGTTCAAGTTTAGGCACATGAAATTATTTATATTTACATGAATAATAAAAGCTTATTATGTTGCATAATTCAAAATGTTTTGAGGGTAAAATTAAAGCAATAATAAAAATATTGTAATACTGTTTATATTTTTACCGTGTATATTTACTATTAAATACTGTCTATATTTTTGCAAATGACTTTCAAAATTGCGTGAAAACTTTTTCACGTATTTAGATCGGAAAATAAGTTAAAAATACATTGAATAAGATTGATGAGTGTGCTAATATGTTTAAAAAGAATTTATTTGCATGAAGTTATATTTGATTTTGAAACTGCATTGAAATTTCGGTAATTTCTCCATTATTATAGTTCAGATTATTCCGAAATTTTGTTGCAATGTGCTAGTTCATTATTATGATTATTATTAGTTCATTACTAATAGTTCATTATATTGATCAAAATTAATCATTATTTATTTCTGCATTATTACTAACCATTGTTTTGTTCCTTAATCACACTATATAATTTTTGTAACTGATTACAGTTAATTATGTTTTACTGTTGACTAATATTTAGAATTCGTTTTAATAGACTTTATGGACGAACCGCGAACACCAGCAAGGGATGGTAAGTTGGATTTTTCTCTTTTTCTTAATTAACATTTAAAAATATTTTCCAATTAAATTTTTAAAGCAATCCAATCATATCTCCTACTTAATATTGGAAATTATTTCGCAATGTGTTATAAAAATTTGTTAGGTTTTGATAAAGGTAATAATAGCATACTTAACAGCGTTGTATATAAAAAAATAAAAAATAAACGAAATAAATAAAGAGAACTGCTAAATTACGATTTACAGCGATTTATGATACTTTTTGCTATTTAGCCTGTTCAAAGAAAATTTATGATGCAGCATCTGACTTTTAAATGCTTATAAATTGTTCTCCTTATCCTAAAGACAACAAACTGAAGTGAAAAAATTAAAACAGTCTCTTCTTTGGATAAAGCGGAACGAAATATTTTATGAATAATTCATGTTCTAAAATTCTCAGCACGTGATGTTAAATACATTTAAATTTTTCCTAAAATAGGAAATAGAGAAATTGGACGAAAAATTTATGAAAAAAACAGAAAAGAGTGAAATGGAAATCAAAGAAAAATATATTTTTTGTAAAATTTTTATTTTATTTTAAATAAAACAAAAAAAAAGTTTCAAATTTATAAATGTCATATGATTGTATTATTTTGAAGAAAACTCATTATTACAAATGAATTTTAACGATCTTAACTTAGAAATTAGGGGAATTTTACTTGGTTTTGTCTGAAATTTAATCGCGAATTCAAGACATTGTTGACTTTTCAACCCTTATGAAGTGTTGGAAGATTGATTATCAAAATTAACGTTGGTTTGCTGCGCTACAATTGAAAGATTGTCTGATTATTACCTTGAATGTCCATTAACATTTGTTTTACTTGGAAAGTTATGTCCAATTTCGAAAATCTATTTGCAATTTTGTTTACAAAGTTTCATTTTTCTTTGAAAATTTATTTACTAATTTGCTTATAAACTTTTCCGTCTAATTAGGATGATTTACTTAAAACATTTTGTTCTATTTTCCCAATTTTAATGTCATATCACAGTAAATATAATTTCAGAGGGCAGATAGTTTCTTCTCTTATCAATTGGGAAATATTTGTTTGGCTTTATTTAAAATTGAATCGAGCGTTAACGAAATTGTAGGCTGCTTTTGAATTTTTAAGGAGAGATGGAAGTTTTATTATCAAAATTTACTTTCATTTTTAGGTATTTGATCAATTATCTGCTCGTCACATTCAATGTCGATTTTCAAAACTTTGTTTTGCTTATAAAGTTATTCCTAATTTTGAAAATCTATTTGAAAGTTATTACGAGAATCATTAACTCATTTTAAAAATTTAAAAACTGATAGAAGTTTTCTTATTAAGTTTAATATCACCCATTTCTTTTAGAAATTTATTTAATAACTTAATATTCTCTTCAATTCTGGTTTAGTATTTTTTTTCTAATTTTGATGATCAATTTCAAAATTTTCTTAGAAAACTACACCGTAGATAATTAATATATCTTAAAATTTCGCTGGATTCAAAGTTATGCATAAATTTTGCCAATTACTAATAAAATTTGTGTAAAATAATGTTTTATTTTTAAAGTTTACTAAAGCAAAGCAGTGACTTACTCCGTTGATTTACTTAAAAATATAGGTCTTAATCCCTGCAAGCACACATGCACCTAATTTTGACTCACTATGACATTATAACTTTCCTACTTAACTTTCGGTTATAAAAAAATGAGTATTGTCAAAATGTAAGAATTTTTTAATTAGTTCTCTCTCCGTCTGTTTCTCTCTCCCTCTTCAGATTTTTATATTATGTATATATATATATATATATATATATATATATATATACAGAGAGAGAGAGAGAGAGATTTTTAAAAGAAACTTTTTTGAAATGACAACGTTATATACAATAGGAGGTGGTGTAAAGTTGTAAAAAAATTTTGAGAGATTTAGGGAACATCATCAGGATTGAAACTGCAAATTAAACAATACCCAGAAATGTCGTCGAATACTGTTAAGGATGCGTCCCTATACTAATTTGTTCAGAGGCGCACGAAGAGACAGTTCACAATAGATTAGCGCTCCTAGCTGCGTACTGAAACATTTCCAGTTCCTAAGCAATTTTAGTCATGAGGATGTGCCTTAATTCTCCTAAAAATTGTTGCAACATTTGCTGTTGTGTGAAAGCTCTGCTGTAATAGAGGAGTTATTTTAATATTGTTGGTACTTCATTTATTTTCCAATACAATAAATGATGTTTTATTTTTATTTATCAGTTATATTTTCTAAATAAATGTATTTTCAATTTTAAGAAGAAAATCAAAATTTTCTGAGTAAACAAAATATTTTTTTTATAATAAAATTAGAACTAAAATATTTTTTATTCGGAAAATTTTTATTTTTTTATTTATATATCGATAATTTAAAGACATTTATAGATAATTTAGATAAAACATTGAATAGAAAATTCAAAAAGATACAATGTAGAATTCTTAAATGATATATGTTATCATCACTTTAATATACAATATTAAATTGAAAATTAAATTATGCCATTAAACTACCTGCTTTCATATTTAAAGATTCAAAATCTGTCACTTAATTCAGTAAAATTTAGTGAAGAAAAAAATATATTTGAACTATGAACTTAAACCTAATTATAAAAACAATTAACTCTGAATTTCATCGGTTTTTTTTAGCATTATAAAACTTAAAATGTTGCCTTGAAACTCTCTGCTTAAAAATTCAAAATCTGTCTCTTTATTCAAGTATATGTTTTTTTTTTCTCTAAATTTAACTAAACTAAGAACTCATCATCGATTTCGCAGAGAGGCATGGTTGCTATGGAAACAGGTTTATCTCTTCCTAGGATTACTCCTTAGTTTATTCCCGTAGCTTAGTCCCAAACGAAAAGATGTTGATTTATTGCTTTAGAATTAGGCACCTCCCACTGGTACTTAAAAATTCAACTCTTGAATACTGAGATAATCCGTGGTACCAGGTTCTATAGCTTAAAATACAAGGAAAAAAATTCGTCATTTTTTTTTTTTTTTCATTTAGACACATTTTGCGGATAAATTTTTTCTGAGAAAAACTACTTAAAAATACTGGAAATAAACTGTATCTCACGTATTTTTGACAGAATTTTTATTTAATTCATGTTGACAAAAAGCGGCGAAGTAATTTTTATTTATTTACTAGTGTAGTATTTTTTATTTATTTTTTATTTAAGGAGCAGCTTTGAATGATATTTATTTAAAGGTATCGTAATGTCGCTTTATTATAACCGTTTTAATTAACTATTTTACCTGCACGTATGCCAGTTGTTTCTTCAACATTAATGAAAATTAGTTTTTTTTATTCCTTGTAAGGAATTAATAATGCACTAGTTAATTGCTCCTAGGAAAACTGAAACGTATTTCTTATGTCAATTTTTTTTGTATCTAATTCTCGTCAATTTTTTATTTCTAATTCTTGTTATTAATATTTTCAACTTCGTTTAATACTTTTTTATTATGAAAATTTATCCTGTTTTCGTAATATACCCACAAAAAAGCATTACTACAGAAAAAAGGTATTTTTTTCTAGCATTCATTAATTTAATTTTTTGTATCAACATTTTCGACGTAATAAATCTACGTATTAATCTTACATATTTTATATGCTATTTGCTTTTTACGCAATATGTGCTTTTAATATGTATGTTACCAACAAAGTATGAAACGCTGACATTATATAGAACACCTAGGCATTGTATATAATGTCTGACGTTTTTAGGCAAAGTATGAAATATGCGAAGTATTACATACTTTCCCTAGGCATTGTATATGTTACCGTTAAAGTATGAAATCCGTTATTTTATAGAATACCTAGTTATTCCATGAAATAACTGATCGTGTCAGTTAAAGTGTAAAACTCTCTTGTATTTCATGGTTTAACTAGTTATTTCATTGAATAACGATCTGCAGCCCGTTAAAGTGTAAAATATCTATATCATATATCTCGCATGGCAAATACATTTACCTTCCACCCCTACTGCCTTTATCTATTTTGGCTATCATGATAAAAATAACCAAAGAAGGATTTTTCCACTTGGGCTCAAGAAACGGCCGCATAAAACAATTATATTCCCGATCCCAGTTCAGTGTCTGCGAACAAAAATTAATTAAAGTCGAAGAAGTACCGGATGTAGAAATATCGCTCCGGTCGGTTGCTACAGCTCAAAGTTTAGGTACTGGTCAGGGATTTAAAAAATGTTCGTGTAAAACCCAGTGTGTCAGCAAAAAATGTTTGTGTTTTAGAAATAATGTTCTTTGTAATTCCAAGTGTCTTTTTGTAGTCCTTGTTGTGAGAAATGATTTTATGGTGCGTTTCCATAAATACCATTTATACGCTGCATATATTAAATAAATTGCTTCTTTTTCATTTTAATTGTCTATCATTAGTTTATTTATAGAATACCTAGTTATTTCATTTTAGATAAATTGTTTATTTTACACTTTAACTATCTCTCATTAGTTAATTTATAGAATACCTAGTTATTTCATAGAATAACTAGTTAAAGTGTCAAATTAATAGCACATTACACACTTTAACGGATACGATCAGTTATTTCATGGAATAACTAGGTATTCTATGAAATAACTGCATTATATACATTAACCGTAACATATATAATGCATAGGCATTCTATAGAATGCCAAATGCTATTTAGGTAAAGTATGAAATAAACGTCCTGATGAGGTTATTATGTAAATGATGTGCATGTTACTGTGAATGGCCGAAATTGGTGGTTGTTGACTTTCGCCGGCGAATGTTGGCAATCACATCGTCTTGGTGAATGTCCGAAATATTTATTACACCCGATTTGATATTAATTCATTCGTGGATATAATTACATTTATTCGATATTTTAATACTTACTGACGATAGATTAGAAGAAACATCAGTGTTTCGAGTATCGGGCAAATATATACCGGGCAATGGCACTTGACCTTAAAAAAATATCAGTGTAGGGTATACCGGGAAAATGCATACCGGGCAGTGGCACTGAACCTTAAAAAAACATCAGTGTAGGATACACCGGGCAGTGGCACTTAACCAGACCTAGTATGACTAGACCTTTGGTAAATGTCCGAAATATATACTAGGTCTAGTTAAACCACTGCCCGGCATACATTTGCCCGGTATATCCTACACTCATAAAAAGAAAAAAACACTCATGAAAAGAAAACGTGTTCTTCTATGAATAGAATGGTTTTAGGTAATTAATGTATGTTTCGAAGTAAAGTCCAAGAGCAAACTAAAACGCTTCTTTAAAAAAATTTCAACGTTCTTGCTCTTTCTAAGCATTGTAATATCATTTAAGTTGTCTGGAGTTCAAATTACAACATTTGAAAGTTTCACATGAAAGTTTGATTATAGTTAAGTTTTTAACAATTTTCTGCTTGAGTTACTCTCCTAAACATTTGAAACTGCTTTCGTAAACTACGGACGTGACTAATGAGAAAATGTTTAAAGTTATGCGGCGTTTGAATTAATTAAAATGGGTTATACAATTAGATCTGGTAATGACCTAAATGAATCTATTTGGATAGCAAATTTCGGAGGATTATCCAAAGAGTTATTTACTCAAAGTGAAATGAGTTCATGGAGTAGTAATTAACGTGCTTTAACTGCAAGAATCACGGACGGAATGTTATATATTTAAATTTGCTCCCTCATGTCTAGAAAATTCTCTTAAGAAAGATATAACATGGTATAATTATAATAAAGTTTGTATATTGAAAGTAATAGACTATAAAGTAATAGACTATATAAAAGTATTGACTATAATATTGAAAGTATAGTTTTAATAACAAAGAATAACTCATTTAAAATGGATGCCGGCGTATAAAGTTGGCATAAATGAAAAGTTCAAAAGTAAAATACATTTCTAGTAAAAAATGCGATCATAATTCTACTTTATTTATTTAGATAAATATAGAATAACTTTAATGTGAATCTTTAGAATTATGACTAATATATGGTTAATGTTGTTGTTCATTTATATATTTGATACTTTATCACCGTGGATGATTTGTTCATTCATCTAGTGGATTTAGAATATTCAAGTGTAAATTTCTGTAAATGTGTTATTAAAATTTAACTTAAAGAAGGCTAGTGGCTAAAAAATTATTTGCCCTCTTGGGACAAATCACAACTCATCAGGAAGGTATAACATAGTATAATAATAATTAGGTATAATATTGATGGTATAGTAATTATAATAAAGAATAATTCATTCAAAATAGATGCCAGCGTATTAAGTTAATTTATAGGAAAAGTACCTTTCAATTCATTTAAGTTAAAAGTTAAGATGTTAAATATTTCTCTGCAAAAAATAAGAACAAACATAATTCGACTGTGTTTTAGATAATGTAGAGAATAACTCAAAATAATATTAAATTTTAGAATTATGACTAATATAAAAACTCGGGAAATGGTTGATTTTGTTGTTCAATCATATATTTTATATTTATCACCATGAATGTTTTGTTCATCCATCGAGTGAATTTACAACATTCAAGTGTAAATTTCTGAAAACTTGTAATTTAAATTTAACTTAAAGAAAGCTAGTGCCTAGAAAATGATTTATCTTACCTAGAAAACTCCTTAGGAAAGTATAACATGGTATAATAATAATTAGGATGGTATAATAATCATAACAAAGAATAAATCTTTCAAAATGGATGCCAGCGTATTAAGTTAATGAAAAGTACTCGTTAATATATTCAAGTGAAAAGCTCAGATGTTAAATATTTCTCTGCTAAAAATAAAAACAAATATAATTCGACTTTATTTATTTTTAGATAATTTATATAATAACTTAAAACAATGTTAAATTTTAGAATTAAGAAAATATGAAAATACGGTAAATGATTAATGTTGCACTTCAATCTTGTATTTGACATTTTAATTTCCGTGGATGTTTTGTTTATCCATGTAGTGGATTTACAACATTGAAGCGTAAATTTCAATATTATTAAAATTAAAATTTAGCTTAAAAAAGCTAAGACACAATTTCTTGTATATTCAAGATTTAAATGTTTTTAATTCGAAGGAGAAAAACATTGTAATTGGCAATGATAAATTGTACTTAATTAAGTTTAAAAAAACTGTTTATTTTACATAAAAGTTGCAACAGAAGATATTTTTTTATTTTTTAGATTTTAATATTTTTTGATCAACATTTATTCTTTTATGGTTATTACATTATAATATATATATATATATATATATATATATATATATATATATATATATATATATATAACAGTACAAATATAATGTAATTAAGCTCACATTGCATGCCAAGATTTTTAAAGAAATTCACCTTTTCGCTAAAATCTGAATTTACTTAAAAATAAGGTTAATTTTTATGTTTACTTTTTTATTTTATCTACTCATACACTCCAATGCTGATTTTTCCAAATTCAGTAGATCGTCTTTTAACTATTTTTTACTCATATAAGGAGTATTCTTTTTAAACATGAACAATTCGGACCGAGAAATTTCTTAAAATTTAAAGTCCAAAATAATCTGAAACTTTTTTGGTATACTTCTTTAGTTACACTTATTAATATCTTACGGACAGCAGTGTAGTATATTGACATTTGCTCGAGAAAAGAAATAAAATAGAAATTCACCAAATCTTAAATGCCGGGAAAATGACATATTATTAGCTTAGAAGTTTAAAAAACAGTCATTTTAAGTTAATAGTAAGTAACTCAACTTAAGCCTTTATGTTAGATGGACCATAAATTGCTTAAATTAATTCTTTTTATCCACTGTAGAAAGAATCAAATTTTTTGTTGTTGCTGATATGAAATTGTGTATAATAATCAACCATTAAATAAATAAATAACTTTGATTACATCCTAGCATATTACAATCATACATAAACTTGGTATTAGGATAATATTTGCTTTCCCTTCTTACAGTATCAGCAGTTAAAAAAAGTTCTGGTAACACTTCAATGTCCTGGCATTCATAAGCCAGGAAAATGACAGCCAGGATAATGACAAATTCGCCATTTTATAGCATATAACTTTACTGTAATTTAATATTTTGGCCTAAGACGTTTATATTCTGCAGAAAACGACAGGATTTCTTAAAATAACTCAGATAAATCTATGTAGTTTATGTTATTAATGATTTCAAGAAGCCAGGAAAATGACAACACTAAAACCTACTCATCTTGAAAAATTTTTTGCAATTGATTTTGAACTAGAAAATTGGTTCTTTATTCATGCAACTAGAAATGTTCATATAGGAGGGTATCTAATCAATCTATTAAGGTAAGATATGGATAGCTGGTTCTATCTATTACTTAACACTATATAAAAGTAGCCAAGGAAATGACAGATTTTCTTGGGACAAACAAATTATTGACAGAAAAAATTATTTTAAACGAAGTTTTTGTAAATAATACCCTCTGCGTATATTCTAAAAATGCTTACACCCGTTGAGATGAAAAAAATTAGATATTGAAAAATTTATGGGAAGTTTAGACGCTAGTTATTATTGGAAACATTGCTTGTGACATGCCAGAAACATGAAATTTTGAAGTTCAATTAAATTTTATAACTATGCAAAGCAGTCAATGCTAGTGCAAAGTCATTTTAAAATGTTAATAGCAATGCTATTTATTAATTTTTTTTTTAAAAAAATTCTTTTAATATTATGGTATTAGATCTTGGAGCAAAGGACAGTGAATTGTCATATTTCGTTAGAATCACCCATATACACGGTGCTCTGAAAACAACTTACCTTATGTATTTGTGGAATCCTTGCCAAAAGTAAAGTAAAAAAAGTCTAAGCGTTGGAAGGCTTAAATTGATATTAAGGCGGGAGGAAACTAAATCTGGTGAAAAATAATTCTAGCAAATATGACGAATCTCTACTGATCCAGCCGAAGCAAATGGAACTTCCAGTTTTTTCTAAAAATCTTCTTTCAACTTATCTTTATCCTCTGGTAATCAAACAAGCTTTGTTATCTTCAGTTCCGCCTTCCAGGGTAGTGGTTTGATTGAATATTGATTTGACTTATTTTTGACAAGGATATAAAAGGCGATCATTATGAGACACCTTTTACATATTTAGTGTAGAGGAAGAAACTTTTAACCGACAGAAATCGGGCTTAATAATAGTTCTTGAACATGTAATGTTGAATTTAAATTATTTAATTTTTAATATGTATGGCATATTTCACCCTCAGTTTATCTTATTTGCGTCATAGGAACAAGAGAATGTTTCATTCGGTAAAGAATTGCAACACAAAAATTATAACTCCTTCTCAAAATAAATAAACAGAATAACAAAAATAAAATAACAAAACGCTAAAAATTTGAAACGCATATTTCATTTTAAATATGTGCGGAAAATTATTTTGATAAAATTACGGACTTGTATAGCAGTGACATTTCCGGTTTTTTAAAAAAAAATATTGATAGAAAAACCAATATACTGTGCTTAAACAATTCCAATTATAGTTTCTCCGTTCGTATGGTAACAGTTTACTGGAAATTCTGTATTCCAAAATCATAGTTCTTATTCCACATATGTAGTAAAATATACAAAACTGTGAAGTGAATGTAGCGAAATAAATAATTTTTATGCCATGCTTTAGAGAATCATGATGAAGTTTCCAAATTTTACCATATTTACCAATCAGTTATATACCGAAATATGGTACTATAACCATATTTTATTGTTAATTTAACCAAAAGTTCTTAGCAAAGAGCTTCAGTAAAAATTACCGTTCTTTTAGGTGCTCCCTAAGAGCCAGAAACATGATAAATTTTACCATTTTCTGGTAAATTTGGTCATACTTGTTTTGCCAGTGAGCTTCTGAATTCCAATAATCTTAATCTCAATAATCTTACTAAATCTTAAGTAAAAATATTACAATTATTATTATTTTTTAATTTTATTTTTTTATTTTAGTTTTGGCCAAAAGTTTAATGATTTTTAACTTATTAAGATTGTATAGGAAACTATTGTAGATGTTTGTAGAATTTGGAACATTTTCTTATTTTATACGTGCAACGAAAATATGGTGTCGCCAAGATCAAGCGTCACCTGCGCTTCTCAAATGTAGATTAGATTGTTTTTCTATCCTTTTTTTTTTAAAAAAAAATAAGACGTTGACGTTAGAAGTAAGACGTTGTAAAATAGAGATATGTAGATTATTAATGCTTTCCTATATTTCATTTATGTATTTATTGTAGTGTAGGCATAAAAACTTTCTAATTACTCATTCGTTTCAGAGTCGTCCATAATATATCTCAACGTTATTCGTGATAAAAATCATATTTCTAGTTTTTTTTAAACGTTAATTAAGTTTTTTTAGGACATTTGTGAGCCTAATGAATGTAATATCAGATGTGCACTTATTTTGGTCAAAAAATATGCAAACAAAATATAAAATAAATAATATAAAATTTGCAATCCTCCCTGAAAAATAAGATAGACAAAACTATCAAAACGTGGTAAAATTTACCGGGTTACTGACTTTATGGAAGCATCAAAAACCTTTGGTGAAATTAACAATAAAAAATGATTTTGTAATAGGTGATAACATTTGGTAAATATATAAATTTGGTAGTTTTAGCTTGATACCTTAGAACATTGCATAAAAACTATTCAGTCTTGTATTTTTTACTAAATATGTGGTAAAATGAACTATAATTTTAAAAACTTAACTTTCCAGCAACATATGAACAGAAAAGTAACAAAATGAATGGTGTAAATATGAATAGTGTTATAGTACAAAATAAATGTTTTTTTTTCTCATTTTTTATGGGAAAAGTGTCATCACTATACAGTATGGTGATTTTACTAGATTTTTTTTCTTCGTGTGCTTACTTGAAATTTTTTATTTTAAACAAAATGTGAGGTGGTACACTTCTTTTTACCCCTCCCTCCACCTTGTCATTAACTGTCTCAATTTCATGAGGTCCTCTCCTCCTTTAAATAACATCAATTCAAGACCGTTCCTTATCCAAATTTATTTTAAAAAGCAATAAGTTTTTTTAATTAAAAAAATACTTTTTTTATTACATAATGTAAGTTTTTAATAAAAATTTCAATTAAAAAATATTCCTTGGATTGCATAACTAGTATAAGGTACGACTTTGAACCGTATGTTTTGAACGTGCTGGGTACCCGTATTGTATTAAGTATATCTTGGATTCTATGGCAAACTATAGAGCAGGGGTTTTCAAACTTACGTGAGGCCGGGGGCCGCAATTAAAAACACCAGTCAAATGGCTGGCCGCAACTTTATCAATATTTTATTAAGGACTCTTTTATGCTTGAGGTAACATTAAATATTACTGTCAGATTTTTATCAAGTTGTACAAAACAAAAGTATTAAAATACAGATTAAAATAAGAAATAGATTTTTACTTGAATTTTTTGCACCGTTGGTATGTTAAATTTCACAGAAAAGATGAAATTAGGCTTTTTTTTAACGAAGAAAAGTACTTTAAACCCATAGATTTTTTACGAAAATTGTCCGCAAAAAATGACAACTAATATAGTTTAGTTCGCGGGCTACAAAGAGTGGCTTCGCGAGCCGGATGTGGCCCGCAGGCCGCTAGTTGGTAACCACTGCTATAGAGGTACTGGAAAACAGTTTTCTACAACAGCATACAGGGAGTTCTTTAAATATTATGTAAATATTTTTTGGGGGGTTTTCAACCTCTCTATAAAAATAAGTAAACTACAATTGCCTACATTTTTGCTTAAGTTTTTCCTTTTTAGCGATAATAAACTAATTTCAAGAATTTTTATTTTTGAATGTAATATTTGCATTAAAAATTTCGAAATAAGCGTTTTTATCGAACATAATCTGTATTTCTTTTCATTTTTAATAATTAGTGTATCCTTGGTTTCCTGTGTAATATTTTGTAATCCCCCAGAATAAATATTTCATATTCTGTTAAGTCTTACCATATTTTACAGTTTCTTTTTCTCTTTTAAAAAAAAAAGAGCTTTCAAGTATTTAATTCATTTAAGAACCTTACTTTGATCTTATTTATCACAAGTTGAGCATTTTTGTCATCACCACACTAATCTTAGTTAAATTTCAAAATTCTTATATAACAGAGTTGTTCCAACGTTAATTAACAACTCCATAAAACCTGGCATAGATCTTTTGCACTAATGAAAGGTTCGACATTTTAATTAAAAATACCAATATAGAAGATATGCAAATGTCTGTCTTCAAACCGCGATTGTTCCTTTGAACAATTTAATTATAGATATTCGATTTCGTTGACGTCTACGTTTCTTGCCATTCCGATGCTATATTTCTATTTAGTCACGTGTTTCATACCTTCACTCAATCTTTCACTTCCGGTGTAGAATTCAGACGATCGAATTTCGTTCCGTTTCTTGCAACCAGATGGCAGTGAAACTAACTTCTTTCCCCCCTTTTCTCAATGGAATCGCGTCTCCGCAGCCGGACCGCAGCGCGCGAGGGCGGAATTTTCCACCCGGCCCTTCCGATCCGGATCATGAATGTCCGTGGGTGAAAGAACCGAGTCCGGGGTGTGTTGGAGGTCCGGTGGAATTTTTTTTAGAAGGGGCGAGCCACCATCATGGCCCGCCGCCATGGAGAATGATCTACCGTTATATGTACTACATGAAATTTGGACAAGAAAATCCTAAAGGCAAAAGTAAGAAACACACTTAACCTGCTGTAATGTTTTCTTTCTTTTTTTTTTTTAGTTTTAATTCCATTACTACTTTACATTATAAAATTTTATATTCCATTTCGTGGTTAAAACATAAAAATCAATCAAGTCTATCATGTTATTATGAAAAAAATAAATTTAATTCATTAAATTAATGTATATTAGTTATTAAATGAAACTAGTGTAAAGTATTATCATTTATTGATAGAAAACAGGTCATTATATAGATCCAAATGAAAAATCAATGTTATAAGATGTTAGTCTATACACACAAATATAACCATATTTATCTTCATATTAGTTCAAATTAACCCTTGTAAGTGGATTTAAGTAAATATATTGGGAATTCTCTTAGCACTACATTTTCCATATACTTTGTCTAAAGTTGATTAATATATATGAATAAAAAGGAATACAACGAAACTATTTCAGAAGTCAATTTAGTTTGCCCTTGAAATTGTAAGCCCTTAAATCTACCTATAATGCTACGTTCATCTTTCGCCTCAAACGAATAGAAATAAAGTCTGTGCTTTCTGTTCACTCACTAAATTAAGTAACCATGATAATATTGCTTTCACTTTCACTGTTATAAAATCTACTTTTTTTTCGAAATTCATTACTCATACTGTATTAATCTACATTTTTCTTTCAATTCTGTAATTTTCCTAATAATATTCTATATCAGAGTTTCTTAAACTGTGGGTCGCATCCTCAATCATGAGACAATAAAAACAACGAAAAAAAACGATTTGGCTCATTTTTATTTATAATAGTGTAAAGTCCAGAAATATTTAAAAAAATAATTGGCTAGCAAAAGCATGAATAAAAGTAAAAATATTCAAAAATAACGGGCTAGCAAAAGCATGAATAAAATAAACCAAACACATAAAGAGATAATAAAAAAATAAAAGCAGACGATAAAATTAGAAGCACCGGACAGTTTTTTGAACAACAGAGTTGTTGGGTTTTTTAAACTTTGTTTTGGAATTTGAGTTTTATTATAAGCCGTTATGGAATTTTCTAGTTTGTTTTACAAAATTATAACTATCCCGTTACGGGTACTTCATATTTGTTACTGTTCACGTTGTTTGTGAATAAAAGTTTTTTTTTTTAAAAACAGAACTGATATTTATATAGCTTGATACGTTACAATAGAAACATACATTTCATTTGGAAAAATTGCAACACAAGAGGGAAGTTGCGTTGCTTAAAGATATAAGTTACAACACATCCATATTCAAATCAAAAATATAAGATTTTATGAAAGTAAAAAAAAAAAAAAATAATAACATATGGAGAAACATGAAGGGAAAGAGTTCCTTAGAAATGCTTGTCACAACAAGTAAATTTTTAAGTCAAAATGATGACATGACCATCAGAAAGATGAGTAGCTATAAGTGATAAATGAACATCTTCAGTATCTTGAAAATAATAGGAGAAATATTTCCATTCAAATTTTTTTGCTAAAGAACTGACATAGATTGTGAAACCATTCGGAATTAAAGTGGACTACAGTACTCAGTTACCATTAAAATCATAGAGAGTATACTTACCAATTTATTTGATGATTCGTAGTTGAAAATTCTTTTTAGTACTGAGAAGAATTTTGGCTTGGAGTTGCGAAAAAATTTCCAAAGATTTCAGAAATTGTCATAAATTTCCTTAAATTTTTCTAGCAACATACTTATGTGAGACGACGATTTAACCACCGTAAAGTCAAGGTGCCGATCAAATTTCTTTAAAAAATATATTAACAAAATGTTTCGTCCTACGGAGCCGACTATTTTGCTAAGATTTGATAATATAATTATAATTTTAACAGGCACACCCTTTCTGATTGATACTTAGTCCTTGCAAATGCGCTGTTAGTGATTTTTTTACACTTTAAAAAATTCAGGATCAAAATACGATAAAGAGTACAGACACTCAGGAAGACGGTATATTTTACCGGAAAATCCATTTTAATCAAAATATGTTACGGAGGAAACAATCTGATAAACCGTAATTTTTACAGTAATAATTACCGTAAAATCACTCAATCACTCTAATTAAATAAATACAACTGTAAAAATTGTGATATAATATTTTACTGTAACAATGGATTTCACAGAGAATGTGCCGTTACTTTATAGCGGAATTTCTTACAGTGATGTAGATACCCTCCAAGTAGCTGCACTTAACCAGCAGACTATAGTTAGTGTTAGAACTTATCCAATAAAATTAAATTTAGTTTCATTATTGTATTGTATTTTCCTATTAGTTGCTTACTTAAAATTTCCGCATTATTCTAGGTCTTAGAATTTAAAATTAAAGTTAATGACCTATAACTGTAATAATACATTACACAACAAGTGAAAAGAATTAACAGTTTCACTCATGTGTTATAACTGATCAGAAGTGACACATGAGTGACAAGTCACTCATTTGTCACTGTTCTATATTATAAAACTTATTTTTATACTAATATATCAATAGTTCAGCAACTCTTAATTTTTTTAAAGCATATCAAAATGGAAAATTTTGAAAATAAAATATTTTTAAATAATTACCTCGTTTTCCTTGATGATGTTAGAAACTAATTAATACGTTATTGCTGCTTTTTTTTTTTTGGATCACTTAATTTGAAAATCAAGCAAATTTCTTCGCCCCTTTACAAAAAATTAGCAACAGTGATTATATGTACATTTTTTTCATCTTTCTAGTTACCATTTCAAGTTTTTTAATTAGTTTTTATTATAGTTTTTGAAAAATGTGAAACAAGTAATGTCATTTAAGAATGCAATCAATTTAACATCAATCCATCGTGTGTGCTTTTTAGTGCATCTAATATGAAGTAAAATATGCTTTTAAGTATTATAAAATAGTTATATACTAGGAGGCTTCGCCCCCTGCTCGCTGCCGCTCGCCAACCCCCGGAACTGCTTTCGCAGTTCATTTCGGCGCTTTGCTCGCTCATTGGATACGTTCTTAACGTCTAACTTTTGTATACTTTTTTGAACACTGAAGTTCCGAAAACTTTTCACTGTAGAAAATTCTAAACCTGTGCATTTCAATATTAATTTGAAATTGCAAACAGTTCACATATTTTTCTTAGTCACACTATTCTAAATTTCAGTTGTTGAGAAAAGTAACTGTTGTTAGTTTTTTTTTTAAAGTCTTTCCCACCAGAGGGCTAAAACCATGTGTTGTAAAACAATATGAAATAGTACTGAACGCCGGATGTGAAGCATCGGCTTCGATGAAGATAATTTTGTGAGAATTTTTTTGATAATTCGGTGAGAATTCACCCGATTAGACATACGAAGCTCACTACGTGCTCATGCGCGCCGAAGCCTATCAATTAATACGTATTAACGATTTATATAATATAGATTAGACATATGATGCTCACTGCGCGCCGAAGCCTATCAATTAAAAATGAAAACTGATGCCAACGCGAGAAAAGGAATATCATTGGTTTTATTGATACATACGTATTAGCGTTTTATATAATATAGATTACTAGGAGGCTCCGCCCCCTGCTCGCTGACGCTCGCCAACCCCCGAGAATTGCTACGCAATCCTATGTGGTTCACGCCGTGAACCATGGCTCGCTGCTCGCTCGACAATGAATACAATGTTCTAGCACAAAGACATAATATATTATCATCAAAGACATAGTATTTTATCATCAAAGACATAGTATTGTACTTGTGTAGAGAAATTCTACCAATGTTCTTATTGGCTTTTAAAAAAGTATATTAGCTATTTAGATTGTACATGGTGAAAAAATCAAAACATTAGCTAAATAAGAAACATATTAGCAAAATAAATTATCAAATATTGCTTCACTAATATTCTACATTTTAAAGCGTGAAAATTCAATGCATAAATAAACGCGAAATATAAAAAAATTCAATGCATTCAATACAAACACTTAAACGTTTTTTAGACGTTTAGGTAGCTCCCAGTAGAAGAATATCAATTCAACAGCGGCCTTTTAAAGCATTCTCACTTCAATTAATTAATTAATTCCTAATTGGGTATAATATAGCCTACGTCACAGGTTGCGTTGTTCCTACTAAATTTAACCCATGAACGGCATTTTCTGCGAGCCTAACTTCAAGCCACAAATAAACAAACGAAGTGTTCGATCGTTTAAATAGCTGCTCGCCAGATTTTATTGCATTATAAAGAAAAGTTATTGAAACTAAATACAACTAATAAACAACAACAACTAAAACAAATAACAACAACTACTAATAACAATAACTAAATAAACAACAACTAAATTCCATTCGTTTAGCATTGCGTCATATATTGTTCCTACTAAATCGAAGTAGTTGTGTTTTTTTCATATTATACCCAATTGAGTTTAAATTAAATGTTTTTAGTGCATGAATCTGAATTGAACAACCTGATAATGCTCACTCTGGTTATTGTTATCTGGTTGCTCACTACGTGCTCTTGCGCGCCGAATGCAATCAATTAAAAATGAAAACTGTTGCCAGCGCGAGAAAAGAAATATCATCGGTTTTATTGATACATACATACATACGTACGTATTAGCGTTTTATATAATATAGATAGAAGATAGTAGTTGTTTTGCTTTAATCAATAAGACGAAACCTAAACAATTTTTTTAATTATAAAATTTTATCAATATTTTGCGCGGTAGAAAAGCGTCAAAATAATCACTTCCATTGTTACGTTATCACAATTTATAATTTAAGAAAACTATTTTTACACATGTATTATGTTGATTTCTTTAATTGCATACTTTTTTCTGAACATTTTCTTTCTCTTTTACCTCAATTTTAAAAACAACAATTGAATAGTATTTGTTTCTGTAAAAAAAATACCATTAAAAAAAATTCCTTTTTTTACGTAATGCAGTAATATACTGTATAGTTTTAATATAGTAAATATAAGTTTTAATATAGTGATTATTAAGACTCCTTAATCATTTAAAAATGAATTTTTTTAATGACACATAGATAAATCAACATTTTGAGATTTTATGATTACATTATGAGATTTTATGATATAAAAACATTATCCATTTATTCTAGCGTGATCAAAACTTATACTTATAAAAATCATTTCCACATTTGTGTTATTTTGATTTGTATAAATACATATGTTTATATATATATGCTTACCTTTAGCTTATCTCGTAAAAAAATTTATATGAATTTCTGAAATAAAAATGCAATACAAAGGAGAATTACCTATTCTCGATTGTTTTTTTTAATATGGTATTTAATATGCTTTGATTTAATATGTTTGATCTTAGAATTTTTATAATATTTAACATTTTATTTTAAACTTACATAATTTATTATTTATTTTAAAATTTAAAACTTTGTAACTTTTATAATATTTTAAATTTTTAAAAAATTATAACTATGTAGTTTTAATAAAATTTTAGAAATATTGTGAAGTGCCTAGTTTAACAATAAAAACTATTCTAAAATTTATAATTATTTATAATAATTATATTATTTGCATAATTACTATAATTTTTAATAATTATGTATTTCATTTCATTCAGTTCTTATATTTGAGAATCATGTTATATTATTAATATTAAGCAGAGTTAAGTTGTATTGAATGGCTTTATTGCATTGTATTGCATAAATTGCTTTACATCCTAAACACGTTATCAAAATTAAATATTACTGATGATTTACAAAAAAACATATAAAATATCTAATTCTGAACAAAGCATAAACAAACATTAACTAGTAATTAATATTTTAAATTAAATTATTTGATTGCACATATATAACCACATGTAGCGCATATTAATACATTCAACGAAAGTCTTTAATTTTATTCCAATATAAATTTTATTTTATGTGCCTATTTTTTTTGTTGTTTTAAAATTTTAATGTTTATTTTGAAATATATACTTTCAAAATTTTTATAATGCTTTATAATGTTATTTGGAATTTTATAATTTTCATAATATTTTATAAATTATTTTAAAACTTGTAATTTTATAATGGTTTAAAACATTTTTTTGTAAATTTATAAATTTATAATATTAAATTTATGCTTAATAATATTAAATTTATAATTGATAATATTAAATTTATAATTAATAATATTAAATTTATAATTTATAATTAAATTTTTGATAATTTTAAATTTGTAACTATGTAATTTTTTGGTATTTTTTATTTTATTTTGAAATTAAAAACTGTTTCATACTGATCGTTTAAAGACAAAATATATAATTTATCTAAGACTTAAAACATAAACAAATATAAGGTATCTTGTGTCAATTTATAATATTTATAGTGTATACTTTGTATTGCATGATTTTTTATTCGAAGTATACGCTGTATTGCAGAATCTAATTTGCACCCTAAACACTCCTGCTTTATTAAACTTTTATTTACATACAAAGCATTGTATAAACGAAATAAAAATTGCATTCGGAAAAGCAATTAACAACCTGAATACTGTTCCATACTGATAATTTAAATACAAAATATATAATATATC
Organism: Parasteatoda tepidariorum; assembly: GCF_982258835.1. Classification (NCBI taxonomy): domain Eukaryota; kingdom Metazoa; phylum Arthropoda; class Arachnida; order Araneae; family Theridiidae; genus Parasteatoda; species Parasteatoda tepidariorum. The sequence continues at coordinate 54,675,217 of NC_141758.1, forward strand.
TGAGACTAATTAAATCATACACAAATATAAGGTATCTTGTGTCAATTTATAATATTAATAGTGTATTCTTTGTATTGCATAAAATTTTATTCTAAGTATACGCTGTATAGCAGAACTGAATTTGCACCCTAAACACTCTTACGTTGTTGAATCATTAATTGATAATTTACAGACGAAATATGTAATGTATCTGTATAAACAAAATAATTGTATAGCCGTATTGCAAAAATTAATTAAATTCTTAAACACTTTAACTTAATAGTATCATTAAAGTATAATTTACAGACGAAATATAAGTCTCTCTTTAAACGAAACAAATGCTGTATTGTGAAGAGTAATTAACATCCAAAGCAGTTTCTCACAATTTAAATAACTGTTTACTTAAGGACAAAATATATAACCCTTCTAAGACTAAATAAAACATAAGCAAATAAGAGGGAAAAACTGCTTTTGTAACACAGAACAAGTAACAGGAAATTTACTGACAAAAGATGAGATATATAATATTTATGAATACAAGTAACTTTTTAATTCTATATTTATAAATATTAAACTATTTTCTTAGAAAAATAATTATTTAAGGTATAAATGTGTAAATGATTTTTCTTTAAAAATAAATTATTTATTGCAAAAAGTATTCTTGTATACAGTTAATAAATTCGCGAAAAGAAATATTTCTTTATTTATTGATTTTTGAATTCATTAAGTGTATGTATCGTCAAATGCCTTACGACATGAAAAAATGCGATGAATATTTTTTTAGTTTGTATCTTCTATATTTGACAATTTGAAGTTAACACTTTAATATTTAATGTATCCATTATTAATGAGTTTCAGAAATGACGTTTAATTTCAATATAACAAATTTAGAGAATGAGCAAAGTATTTAATTGATTTATTAAATTTAGATTATTAAAATATTTATTTCCTCTTTTCTTTGAGCTTTTTATTTATAGGGAGAATGTGTTTAGGCTTTTGAAAATAATAATGAAAATTTATTACCAATTATTTTTTAGCAAAAAAATATTCTAATAATATTTGATTATGATAATTAACAATTTTATATGAGCGTTAATGGTGAACAATGCCTATTATTATTGTTTTTAAAATGATTGAGTTTAGCCTAATCATAAATTTCTAAAACTTTCTTGTAATTTTTACTCGTTTTATAATTTTAAAATTATGAGGTTACTCTTAGGAAACGTTCTTTTTTATATTATGATTAATTGTTTTTTGTTCAATGTGAATTATATTTCTATAAGATTTTTTTATTCATTATTTTATAATTCAGTTTAGTTCTAACGTTTATTTTGTTCAAATTAAAGTAATTTTATTCTATAGATTTAGGAAAATTGCTTAAAATTATTCTTGGTAACCATTTCTAACTATTTATGGCAAAACTTAAACAGAAACATTGTTTAAACATTTATCCATTTTAAATGTGCTTGTTTAAAGGCTGATTAAAATTTTATAAGTGTTATAACTAATTGGTAATTCTTTAATCAATGGAATTTAATTGTAATAATTGCGTAGCGCATTCGAAATAGCAAGAAATTGATATGAGCTTTATAAATTAATTTTAAAATGATTTTTAAAATTTTAATTTTTAAGTCTTAATGCACATTATTTACTTTTCATTTATTGCAAGATTAAGGATGGGACTTAACGGTGTGTAAAATATTTTTCATATACTGGAATTAGTTTTATGTTCAACTTTATATTTGCAAATTCATTCATATTTAACTTTTTGTAGTTAATAATTGATGTTCTTACAGTAAACAGAATTTTGACAAGGAAGTATTAATTAAATATTTTTATACAAATAACAGAATTCATTGATTTTAAAAGGAAGCCTTGTTTATATATAAAAATATATATTTGCTATTTGTAAACTATCTGGTACTCCACTTCTTTACTTATTTGTAAATGAGCAGATAAATCATGAATATTTTTCGAAAGAAATATATAATAATATATATATATATAATAATATGTATAAAATAATAAATATAAAAAAATATATATAAAATAATGCATATAAAATAGTATATTTAAAATATTAGAATAGAGTAATATGTGTTCCTATTAAGATTTATTTGTATTTTTCATATCTTAGACAAAATCGCATATAAGAAAGAAAAAAAATATTAATCTTTTCTTTTCTGATTTGAATTTTTAAACTTCATTTTTTTTATATTACCTTATGTATTTAGCTTAGTTTCAACAATGTTGAGTTTTGATAAAATATTATGTTGCGCAGTATCAATAATTGACGAGATATCAAAAAAATTAAAAAAAAAAATGTTTTTGTCTAATTTCAATGAATGCTCTATTTACTCTTTGCCATTTAAACAAATAGTTTTTTTTTTTAATTTTTCAGCATTTGAGACTTTTAAAGACATCTATTTTATGCACATTTTAACTGTTTTAAAAAATAATATGGTTTTGTCTAAATTTGAATAAAATAAATCTACAAATTATATTTGTAAATATTAAATATGAGCACCTATAAAATCTAAATTTCATAACACAATCATCATTTTGATTATATTTTCATTTTCTCATTTTTTTTTTACCTTCATATATAATAGTACTTTCTTTTTCTTTAAGTTTCTCGCATTTTCCCTAATTTATTTTAGACAAAGAAATGTTTGCTTTAAAATAAAATAAATCATTACTTTCAACTATGAAAGCAAATTAATGTTTCATTACTTATTTGTTTTAATAATCTTTATTTTAAGTTTCACACTCTTAATTTATTTGTAAAAAAATAGTTACTTGTTTGAAAATGAAATAAATTATTACCTTAATTTAGTTTTAAATCAATTCTTATTTGCTTTAATAATTTTAACAGTTTTTAATCAATATACAAGAGAAAATAGTTATTCACTTTTAAAATAAAAATTTATAGAGGAGCTTAGTATGGCTAAATGATAATTTCGAACAACAATAGATTTCTTTCTTAATTTTTAAATCAAATAAATCTGAAAAGTAATTTGAAATATTTTCAGATTCAAAATAACTGAAATGTCAAGTGAAAGTTCCAGAAGTCATTAAAACTAAAGTACTTTAAAGTATTGGAAAAGGTGCTTCTAGCAATTCAATAATTTTCACAAATGCTCAAATAAAATCGTAGAATCATTGGAAAAATTTTGAACTTCTTTTCTTTTCTAATATAATAAAAGTCGCATTTTTAAAATAAATTTAAAAACAAAATTCCTTAGGTGAGTTTATTTAATTCTTTATGTTATTTTACTTTTAGAAAAGAATATTTCTTAAATACATTTCTTTCTGACATTCTACAATTTATATTTAAAAAAGTTACAGTTATTCTTTAAAATATTGTATTATTTATTTTTTTTATTTAAAATTATGCAATTTAAATAGTTTGTGATTGAATTCAATTTTATAATTTGTGTGGTTGTTATTCAAAAGTTCTATTTTGATGCATGACTGATTCTTTTCTATATTTATCTTAAATATTATTAATTCGTCCGATTAGTTTCAAAGATATGACGAAATAGAAACAATATAATTCACATGCTTTTAGCAGGTCTACGAACTGACAACTAATTTAAGAATACTTTTTTCAAATATGGCTACTATTTTATATTTTTAATGTCAAAAATTGTTTGATCCACTTTGTGTAAAAAAGCAATCAAAAACAATTTTTGTGATTGCGTTTTTCCTTAAAATAAAAAAGTTCATTACTTATGTAAAATGTTATTGCGATATTTTTATAAATAAAATATATTTCTCTAAGTCTAAGATCGAAGCAGTAGTGCATGCAAAGTAATTTTTCTCGATCTCTGTTAAATGAAATAATAAATATTTACTTGAAGTTATTTTTTGCATGGAATATCTTTGGATAATTGCTTGCAAAAATTTTTCAACTTGTTTAATTGTTCTTAAGATATAGTGAAATACGGAAAAAAATTAACATTAAGGTGTCCAAACTTTGGGCTATTCTTTTGACCAAACTATTGGGACTATATTTCTTAGATTGTGGCTAACCTCTATATTTTGGGGGTACGAATCCGACGAAAAAAAGGCATGCTTATTCAGAGAAAATACGTTTTCTGTCTGATTTCGTAACTTAAAATATCGTCTGCACTTATAAAGTTAGATATTTGAGGTCACCCCCTCCAGCCATTAGGATTGAGTCCTAACATGTGAAGATCCAATCATTAGATCAAAAGTCATTCAGGTTGGTCCGTTTTTTTTTAAAAGCTCTATACATACGTGCTAAAAAATATCAGGGTCTAAACCTTATATTACGGTAAAATTCAATCAAAAATTTATTTTTTATTTGACAAAATTGCGTGCTAGTTAGAAAACGGTAGTGAATAATAATTAAAAATGATGATCTATTTATTTTTCTATTCGATTAAATTTAATTTCGGACAAAATGAATGTGGAATAAATTCATTTATTGCAAAATGTTTTCTTTATGATTAGCTGATCAAAGAACCACGAAGCAAATCTCTTTTGCTTTCTTTCAGATAGAAAACTCATAAAACTATCAAAACTGAATTAGTCTGATTACAAAAAGTTATTTCGTTCCTCCTAATGCACTGAAGAAACCAGCAGTTGTAGTATTTATTTCATGATCTCACTTATCGAAACCGTTCATAAAAACTGCGTACTTTTTTCCCATGAGAAGTTTTTATTTGGTTTGTTTCATCTCTTACGAGATTACTGCTCCAAATTAAATGCAAATCGTCTAAGCCTAAGGTCTTCATTTGAGAGAGTTGGAGCAGTATAAAAATAATTACACAAAAGAGGGATTAGTAATTTGCGAAATTTTCGTTATTACTTTTTATTCATTTTTTCCATCTTTTTAACTTTTATTTTAATCTTGTATTCATTATTTATTAAAACAATTTATTTTCCTGTTCAGTTTATAAAATTTGGTGTATATGGCAGGAATGTTTTTCTTGATATTAAAGCAGATACTAATTTCTTATATAACAAAAGTTAGCAAAAATTAAATATTTTATTTTATTTTCCTTAAAGTTTAACTCAGATTATGGTACAAAGCAAAGCATTCTATTTTATAACAGGCGTTGAATAACCAAACCATAATTAGGTTTACAACTACCTATGCACAACTCTGTAGTCTTGTAATTCCAAACGCAGAAGACAAAGAAACTGCTGAATCAAGCATTGTGATAAACTAGCCTTTGTGTGAGGACTTTTTAATGAAACTATTCCTCATTTGCATTACATCAAAAGGAAAACCATATTCCCTCATGGTTAGCCTGACGGTAAAGAGATTCTTACCCATCACCCGTCTACCCCTGAAATTCGTATGAATAAGCTGTCTCTGGGATTCAAACCTATGTCACTTCATCGGAAGACAACCACCCTATTTTTTGAACCACAATGTCTCAAACAGTGATATTTTATTTTATAACCGTCGTTGAACAGTCAACCCAATTCTGAGTTTACGACTATTAATTTTCAAATCCATAGCCTTGTAATTTTGAACCCAATCCGAAAGACAAGGGCACTCCTGGATCAAGCATTGGGGCAAACTGGCCTTCATGCAGGGCATTTTGTTGGAACAAACCTGCGTTTGCGTTACAAGGATAGGTAAACCCCGAAAACTTTTATTATCTTCTCGCTCTGCTGTGATTTTAACTTAAATATTGTACACGACTTTGCATTTCTCATTTTAACTTTAACCTTTTTTGAGCTTTTAAATACCTGCTAATTTAAACTGTTTTTATGCACTTTATTTATTTAATTGTATATATTTTTAATATATTATATATATATTTTATTCTTAATTCTTTTTGGATTCTTAAGTTACTGTTTTTAAATTTAACTTTTAATTTTTGTACATTTTATATTTTGCTTTTTAACTACTTCTGAATTTAACTGTTTTTGTTCATTTTTATTTAACTGTAAATTTTTTTTGATATTTATTTTTCTTGAGTCTTTTTGGATTTTTTTACTTTACTGTTTTAAACTCTAAATTTTAACTTTTACCTTTTGTAACTTGTTGTACATTTTACCCTTTACTGACTTTCTAGGGAACATTTTATTTCTTATACTTTTTGTAGTCACGCTGGTTTACTTTTGAATTCAAATTTTAAATTTAAATTTTAAATTCTATCTTTTAACTTCTATCTATTTACAATCTATTGCTCGTGATTGTTTACTTCTAGCTTTTAATTTTGCTTTTCAGTGTTCTAGACTTTTAAGGTTGCACCCATCGTTTGACTCGTGAAGTTTGATCGTTGACGTTTATATTCTTCTTGTTGATACTGAAAACATCAAGTCTTAGTGTGCTTGTTGCTGATGAACTTCATTTTGATTCATATTTTAATAATACCCCTTTTGATCATTAAACAGAAGAGGAAGCATATAAATTATGTAAATGAATCTACTTAAAATTAACATTCAAAACTTTTTCATAAAACAAGTTAAAAGTAAACAAAATTTTGAATTTTTGAAAGTTATTGAATATTAAATTTCTAGTATAAAAAATTGCATGGTTAATTCATTTAAAGAATATATCACCCTTTTACGGATTATTTTGGAAAGCTAATTCAAAAAAATTTAAATCATACTAAAATCTTGGTACCTTACCCTTAAATGGGTATCCTTAAATTGTTTTTTTTTTTTAATGTAATTGATAAGTGGTTTTTATTTTTTTAAAAATTACAATTTTAATGAAATAACTAATCAAATAATAGATACTGTGATCTAAGTTAGAAATGTAAATAGTTATTCAATATCAAACCCAACTGAATAAAACAGATCCAAAAATTGAGGAAAATTGATCCATTAACTAATTGATGTACACTCAAAACTAATTAATGTACACTAAAAACTAATTAATGTACACTCAAAACTAATTTCATCTATAGTTTATTAATTACCCTTTAGAACTTACACCGCTCAAATGTCCTATATTTTGCTATCAACCCTTGAAGTCTGCATTGCTCCCTGGGAAGTGGAGGATAGCGTTCACATTGAAAAGCAATAGAATAAACATATCGCCGGCCAGGTGGCCGAGCGGTTAGCGTGCCTGACTGCGAAGCCATAGGCTGCGGGTTCGAATTCCGCTCTGGGCATGGATGTTTCTCTCTCTCTTTGTGCTGTCCTCTGTTGTGTGTGTGTATGGTGTGTGAATGTGGCCCACCCTATAAACGGGTTTGTGGCAGTGTGGCATGGGCAATGTTGCTCGCCTCCGTGACTTTGGTTCACAAGTGCCCACTGGGTAACGCGAAATGAGCAACAATTCTGGCATAGTATAGGCAAAGATTCAAATTCAGTGCCTGCCATTGGAAAAAAAAAGAATAAACATATCTTTTCATAACATGGAATAGTTATTGAGAGATTAATATTTTAAAAATATGGCATTATTCAATATTTTACATCTTGTAAACACAAACATTATTCAAATTTTATATTTAATCATTTAAAATTACCTAGCTTAAGAACAATGTCAAAGAACAATGTGTGAGAACATATCTCACAATTCAAAATTTTTTGAACAATCAATCATAAAAAAAAATAAAAAATAATTATTAAAAATTATTTCTCTCACAAAATTATCTTTGGATAATTGTGTAATCGTGTCTACGTCGAATGCCTTTAAGTCGAATGCGTTAGCCCCTATAATTTATATATAACTTACTTACCTTATTTAAAGTTTAATAATTGCAAAGTGCTGTGTAAGTTTAGCTTTGATTCAAGCTTTCAATTTGAAATATTGATCAAATACTCATTGGTAAAGAGTGATTATGACATTAGATTTTAATAGTATAGTGATATCCATAATAATACATATATCTACGTGAATAAATTTTTTAAGTCCTTTATAATTATTCTTAGCGTATTAGCATAGTAAGTAACGTATTAGTATAGTGAGATCTATAATAATATCTATCTAAATGAATAAATTTTTTAAATGTTTTATATTTGTTCTCAAAGTATTAGTATAGTGAGATCTACAAGTATAATAATATGTATATCTACGTGAATAAATTCTTTATATCTTTTATAATTATTCTTAACGTATTAGTATAGTGAGTAACGTATTAGTATAGTGAGATCTACGTGACTAAATTTTTTAAATCTCTTATAATTTTTCTTAGCTTATTAGTATAGTGAGATCTGTAATAATATACACTCTATAACAAAAAAATAGACGCAGCAAGAAGAAGTTGTCCGATTGAAACGAAAATTGGTGGATAGGACAATTTCAGAACAATTGAATAATTTATTGCAGAGTTACAATAACAAGTTCAATAATGTGTTGACCGGCCTCTAGCCTGAATACAGGCTGCCACACGGCTTGGCATAGACCGATAAAGCTCCCGGATGGTCTCTTGCGGTATTTCCTGCCAAATTCGATCCAATTGTCGAGCGAGGTCATCAACATTCCGTGCCAGATGCAATCGCCTTCCAACCATATCCCAGTCATGCTCGATGGGAGAGAGATCTGGTGATCTGGCAGGCCAAGGAAGAGTTTGACAAGCTTGCAGACAGTTCATAGCAACACGTGCCGTATGTGGTCTGGCATTGTCCTGCTGAAAAACCAGTCCAGGGCGCTGCAAAAGGAACGGTAGCAAAACAGGCCTTAGGATGTCGTCGACGTACCGCTGTGCAGTAAGTGTACCTCTAATGACGACCAAAGGGGTCCAGCTGTCAAAGTAAATGGCACCCCAGACCATAATGCCTTGTTGAGGTCCGGTGTGGCGTGCAATAGTGAAGGCAGGATGCCCCTCTGCCCTGTGCGTCTCCAAACACGTCTTCGATGATCGTCAGGACACAGTTGGAAGCGGGATTCGTCGCTAAAGACTATACGTCCCCAGTCGGCATCATTCCAGCCTGATCTGTTCAAAACATTCATGCATACGAAATTTCAAAGCAATCGGATGATTGCTTCATGGTGCGTCGATTTTTTTGTTATAAAGTGTATATCTACGTGAATAAATTTTTTAAATCCTTTATAATTATTCTTAACGTATTAGTATAGTGAGTAACGTATTAGTATAGTGTGATATCCATTATAACATATGTCTACATAAATTAATTTTTTAAATCGTTTATAATTACTTTTAACGTATTAGTATAGTGTGATTTATAATAATATATATCTACGTGAATAAGTTCTTTAAATCTTTTATAATTATTCTTAACGTATTAGTATAGTGAGTAATGTACTAGTATAGTAAGATCTAAAATAATATATGTCTGCGTGAATAAATTTTTTAAATCTTTTAAAATTATTAACGTATTTGTATAGTGAGTAGCGTATTAGTGTAGTGAGATCTATTATAATAAATACGTGACTAAATTTTTTAAATATTTTATAATTATTCTTACCGTCACAAAAATTTTAATCGGAATCATTCTCAAATTGAAACCATTGTATCATGTAAACATGTCTTATAACTATAGTTTTTAGTTTCTTCCCATGAATAAAGCATCAAACATAAAAAGTTGCCAAAGGGCGATTCACGTAAAATGAAAAATGTTTGAGTCTCACATTCATATCTTGTTTTAAAATCTCCCTTTTAAATTTGTCCCAGTGAGTTCCAATTTATCCTTCTTTAAAATCGTGATGTTTTCTAACCGAACGTAGCCATCGAAATCGAATATTCCAAAAAACCCAATCTTCAAGAATACTTTATATTCCGAAAGCTTCATTCTACTTCCCCAACACATTCCATAACATCACCTGTAAATCATCTCTCGCTTCACCTCTGTCCTCACAGAAACTAAGTAAAAAAGAAAAGAATCTCAAACTTTGAAAACTTGCTTATGCTCGAAGTCGTCGATAGAGGGCGCAATGACCCTCTGGCGTGTCGCCAAAAACTTAGGTGGAAAAATGTGGATCGATGGAGGTTCTCTTATCGTTTGGGGCCTCTTCTATGAGAAAATCGGAAGATTCGGGAGGGAATCGATACCCCCGATTCCGCTAATGGGATGTTGACGACTACTTCTTTCCACATTATATATATAGTCGGTGAAGGCTATATTCAAAAAGGTTAAAGTCCCCTGCTCAAACTCTTTCAGTTGTTTTCTCCTTTATAAAGCAGGTCACGTTATTTTGTTTTTGTGTGAAAATACGGTGTCGAGACGCATTTTCATTTTGTTCTTATAAGAACGTGAAGAACTTGCTGTTTGGAGGGTAGACGTGTATTGTATTATTCCAACCACGTGTGTTTTTGTTGTTCTCTGGACAATACTCAACTTAGAATTCTTTGCCATATCCCTAAAAAGCAAAATAAGATTATGGCTTGTTTCTATAACGTACATTCATCACTTTTATTAATAGATTAACTAACTATTAGTAACTATTGAAAGATAGTTTAGAATTTATGATCGTTGATTTTCTTTAAAGTTCAAATTTTTTTCTGTAAAGGATATATATATCTTAAGCTTAGCATGCATTTCTATACATATATTTTTATGTTAAAGAAATTCATTCTTATTTAAAGCATACAGGATAACTATTTTTATTTCATTTATTTTTATGGTTAACAGTATTTGTTTAAGACATTTTCCAAAAACTTTTTTTAAGAGTTTTTAACTAAAATGTAACTTTAGAATTAATGGGAAAAACTTAAGTTCTATAACTTCAGTCACTATCGAAAATGAATGAATGGTAGTAAAACAATAAAAGGCTGTCTCTGTGGGTTTGTGCATAATTTATAATTGCAAGTTTGAGAACACTTTTATTGTAAGCTCAAAAGTATGTTCTTTTATCTTTTATATCTTGTAATATCTTTAAATTAATGAATAAATAAAAATACTAATCTCGCCGAAGTCGGCATCTAACCCAAGAAACATAAGATATATATATATATATATACTTCTCAAGACTTCAACTTCACAAGAACAATCAAACTTCACAGGATTATGTCTTCACGAGTTTTTGACCTCGATAGATTTTAAAAAGAAATTTTTGCCCAGCGATATGTTGGCCACAAGATTTAGTTTCGAAACCGTTTAAACAGTTGCTAGAAGACTAAAGAACTTTTGAACTAAGTATTTGGGCAAATTTACCTTTAAGGTAATCGTTTCGTATAAAATTACTGTTAGATTCTAGGGTTAGATTACGGTGTTGTTCGGTTAGCTTGGAGAAGGTGTAGCATATAACTTCTATGAGGTTTAATCCTGTCTCCCCTCACCGACACCAAAAGCAAAATCAAGCCTGCACCCAATTGTTTAACCTTATCTCGAAGACAATGGTTAATTTAATTGGTTCAATTAGTTAAATTGTGACAACTTAAATAATACGTAAATACAGAGCATTGTATCAACTGTTTCTTGATTTCATTGAGAATAATTTAGCTTTTTTTCACAAATGAGAAAAATCATTGTTTTTAAATATATATTCTCATGTTCTGCTTCTTCTACTGGCATTTGTGTATAGATAAAAAGGATATGTTCCGAATAGGAAGCTTCGAATATTAAGATATGTCCCGTGTAAAAAGTTTTGAAATGGCAAATATTCCGAAATTAAGAGAGCAGATGTAATTGCTTTTTTTTAAAAAAAAAAATTGATAAAACGATTTATATATAAATAAAAAAAGTATAAAAGTTCAAGGATTATAACACTTTCTCAATTCTTTCCTGTTAAATGCTTCAACACATAACTTTCAATATAATTTGAGAAGTCACGAAGATGCGCAATTACTAATACGAATCCTAAAACACCAAAGTATATCCAAACGTAAATTTAGCCTCCTATTCCGCATTCTTTATTGGTAACTTAGCAACGAATTACTCTGAGTTGCTGCTAATGGAGTGTTAAGGCTTTCGCAAATTGTTTTCCCCCACAGTAACAACAGCATCAAATAGCATTTTCTTCAAACTAAACTGTAATTGATCTTGGCGTTGATGGCTGTGCAATCTGTACAATGTCCCAGACATTCCAGACTCATCCTCACCCCCTTTGCTTTATCTCAGATACACTCCAGAACGGGAAGAGTAAAATGTACTAGGCAATTAAGGATTAAAATTCCGTATCTCTATGGTATTGAAAGCACTTAATATCAAACTTATCTTCCTGACTGCTAGGCCCTTTTGAGTTAGAAATAATCAAATGTAAAACCATTTATTTCAAATCGAAGTAAAACTGAGAATTGAAACTTGGAAACTTGGCAATGATGTTTTTTACAAAAACTCAATTTAACTATTACGGATTGTTTGCTTTTAATTATATTTCTCATATTGAATAGTTACGCCGAAAAATACGTGCTTGCCTAATTTTAACTTTGAGAAGAATTTACGATCATCTATTTAATTTGATTTTTTACATAACACTAAATATAATTCGTGTTGGGTTTAGAAAAAAAAATTATTACTCGGAAAAAAATAATCTGGTAAAATTATGCTACTGTACCCTTATGGCATATCAGGTAAAAGTAATAATTATGGTAATAAAAATCAAAATATACATTATTTTAACCATTCACTTTGGTAATTGTTCCGTTCTTTATGGTAACGGTATACCAGAAAATCTGTTTTTCAAAACTGTAGTTCTTATTATCACACATTTATCATAAAAAAATTTTTTTTAATGGTGGGCACTTGGAACTATTGTCCATTGGCCACAGAAAGTGCCAGAACTGCTAACTCTCTTTTCGTTAACCAGTGGGCACCTGTGGCGAAGCCACGGTGGTGGAGCAGCGTCGCCCACGTCACACTACCACAACCCGTTTATAGGGCGGGTCACATTCACACACAAAGGAGAAAGGACATAGAACACAGATAGAGAAAAAGAAACACCCATGCCTTGCCCGGGATTCGAACCCAGAACCTTTCTGATGTGAGGACAGTTCCCTGCCCTCTACACAGGCCGGTCGGCATTTATCACAAAATACGAAAGTGAAATTTAAATTTAACCGAAAAATTGGTTGTTATGCTTCGCTCTAAGATATCATGATAAAATTACTAAATTTTTCGACATTTAAAATTTTTTATCCCATATTATAAAACCATATTTTATTGTTAATATAGCCAAAATCATTATTAAAGCTCTTCGGTAAAAATTAGCAAGCTGTTTTGTGTTTCCCATACAGACAAAAACATGGTAAAATTTTAACATATTCTGCATGTGTTCACCATACTTTTTCTTCTAAGTGTAACATTAAACATAAATACCTAACTCTCTGCATTAAACATCACTTAATACAGAAAATTTTGTAATTTGTTAAGTAAGTGTAGCCATTAATACAGTTTAATGAATAAAAAACTAATTAAAATATACTTGCAATTTTTACTTTAGAATTTTTCAAACAAAGCCTCTTTAAAAAAATACTACAATTTACTAATCTTATAAAGCATAGACTTTCTTATTAATTGGTAACAAACAGAACATATGCTTATATTCAATTTACACACTTGTAGAGCACATACACAAGATACATTGAGTAAAATGTTGTACCTTAGATCTATTTCAACTTTTCATTTATTTTTTTATGCAGAAAGTAATAATTCCATTAAGTTAGAAATTCTATGGGAAATGCAATGCACGTTTGTTCTATAATATAATTTTTCATGAATGCCACGAAACTGTCCAAATGTCAACAACATTGAATTACTTTTGATTTTACAAAAAAGAATTTTTTATGCAAAACTTATCATATTGCTGCTAGGGAGCAATGTGTTTAGTTTTATCGTTTGCCTCATAAAATTGTGAAGTTGAAAAAGGCGTACATCGTAGTTTTACGGAAAGGCACTCAGGGCGCGTCATCAGTAGAATTAATTTTACTGCGAAATCCCCTTTTTTTACCAGAACATTTCATACAATATATTTTACCGTAATAAATATTTTACTACAGTGATTCAGTGATTTTACAATAAAATTACAATAAAAAATTATCGGGTAGTTTGCTCCGTAAAATTTTGTGGTTAAAATAGATTTTACGATGAAAAGTACCAGAACCCTGGATACGTGATATTTTACCGTGATTTGATCCGGAATTAGTTGTGCATCAAAAATTGGATTTAACTGTGCATAAAAAAAGAGAAATCGCCGAGTATGTTTTACCATTTACGTTTAATGTTTCAAATTATAACAATTAGAACTTACTTATTTAACCCCTTCTCTGTCGAATTTTTTTTTTTTCGAATTTCCGACACAAAAAAAGCATTATTTTATTACTGAAAATTAATATGTGTTTTTTCCTTAATTAGAAACTGCAAAATATTTTTGTCAGTAAGTAGTGTTTTGTTTGACCTATTGGTGGTAAAATTTTCCCTGCAATGAGTTTTTTTCCCCTGCAATGCACCCAAATATTATCTTAAAATAATGCACTGTGATAGCATGTTTATTAACTCTATTACTTTGAGGTTTTTAAAATAAATATTTGCATAAAATAATTATTAAAATTAAGTAAAAAATATTTTGGAAAATAATTTTTCAGCCTTACCGTTAAAACATTTTTACAATCAGTCTTGGGCATCAGAGCGTAAAAATCATATTTATCGCATTTATCACATAACTTTTTTGACATGCAACGTAACACTATGAAAGCAAAATTATAAAAAAGTACAAACTAATTATGATTCCAATTCAAGGCGGGAAATCTCATTGCAAAAATTTTAAAGAAAGTGGGACTAGTTGCGCCATCTCTTAGCAATATTTAGAAATATAGAAATAATCACTGGATTTAAAGAGAGTGTAAGTAGCGACGAATTCAATTTCAATGATGCAATTTTTCTCTTCGTCGCATGGCATGCGACACCGACTATACCGACACAAAAACGTATGAGATGAGATGTCGACGGAGATTATACAATCACCCTTTTTAGACTTTACAGATTTGCCAAAATTTTTAAATTTTTGGAACAACATGAAAAAACATTGTAGTGGATTTGAATTTTTCAAAATCATCTGTTCCTTAATGATTCACACCGGCCACATGTGCACTGTATAATAGTAATGAGTCACATATAAATTTTAGGTTATAAAAAATACTGTCACATATACTGAGAAGAAAAGTATGGCCAAAACTACCAGAATATGGTAAAATTTACCACTCTTCTAGAAGAAATTTTAATTTTAAAATTATAAATTATAGATGGTTAAAAATTGTGAAAAACCCGTTTTTAATATAAATTATTTCATAAATTCTCCGCTTTTACCATGTTATATTTTATTAAAGGTCCAGTATAATAATTATTTATCATGTGACGATTTTGTAAACTATTAAGAGTATATTGACCAATAGCTAATAAACTATTTTGTTAGGGCTCCGTTTCAATGAGAATATATTTTGTATGTGATCCGCTTTAAAGATAAACTATTTTGTTCGGAGTACGTTTGGAAAAAAAAATTTCAAGTGTTTGTCAACCAATCAAAAGTTTTCCTAAAAAAAAACCTCTTTAAGTAATCAATCAGAAATTATAGTTAGCAAAAAGTTAATAACATTTTGCTTCGTATCTTTCATAAATTTCTTCTATAGTTTGTCTGAAGTAAGAACTCCCCTAGCCAGTCATCTGAATCCCTGGTGCTTACTATGGTAACGAGATATTACTATTTTAAATATGGGTGTGGGGTCACTGTTTAGGACAGGTTTAGGCTTGGGCTGGCGTGAGAAATGTTATCTTTTTTTCCGGTTTATTGTGTTAGCCCTAGAGTGAAGAGAAGCTACCCTCCTTAAAATGCACTATTCTTGTTTCCATAGCAGCAGACTGTCTCAGACTTTGTGGCGGGGGGAGTTCTTACCGTAGACAAACTATAACTATACGTGATTCTAATTGTGGTCTCTTTTTTTTCAGGCAGGTGGGGGAATGGCAGGAGAGGTGGACGTTCTGGTAAGTAAATTGTTCTTCTCTTATTAGTGCATGAAATTCGAATAGTTACAAACTTATTCAAAGAAAATGTTAAGTTAATAATCAGATAGAATCTTAAAAATCATCAAAAAACTGTTAAAGCCGGGATTATTCCAGAACTTTTCCTCCTATTTTCGTAAAATTGTGAAATATCTTCGAATAATATTAATAATTTGTAAAAATAGGGTCCCACTTTTGTGGTTTCCTAAAAATAATTAATAAATGTTTGTTTGCTGTTTACAAATGGACTTTCTGCTTAGATAACACAAAAAAATTATATTTATTTGAACTAATGCATTCAGGGCAGACATGTTATATGGTAGCCCAAGTACAAAAAAATTTAAATTTATTGAATTTAATTTTTTTTTAAATCTTTGACACATTTCTGACGGTGTATTTTTAATATTTCGTTGAAAGATTCAATAAAAATTTGACAGACAATCTTTTATTTTTATAAACTCACTATGGATTTGTTCTATGGATTGTTCTATATAACTCGTTGAGAAATATAAATTATCTTTTTTATTAATTAATTATAAATGATTATTCATACTTATATTCAGCTTATTCACATAAATACTTATATTATTATAAATACTTATTTTTAGCTTACTTATTTACTTATTTTATTTTTATCTGTTATAAAATAATTTTGAAACATTTTGCGTTTTAACACCCTATGTCAATCATTAGTTTGGTTTTAATTAACTTTTTCTTTTTACGTACTTAACCGATTGGACTATCTTCATATTTTAAAGAAACCCATCAAGAAAAACTTAAATAATTTTGATTTTATAAAATGCATGTTCAGACAATATTTCTGCTGATATCTCTATTCAAATTTCTATGTTTATACTTAATTTTCTTGATATTTTCAACTCTCAATATTGTAGTGGCTTATTGCAAAACATTTCTGTAACGCGGCTTACTATACGTACTTGCATAGCGAAATATAACAGATAGAATTACTTGAGACATTTTATTGGAACGTGCTTTCCATTCGAAGTTCTATTCCTTTGAATTTATAATAACGAATGCAGTACTAGCGCCATCTGGAGAAAAATAAGCACGCTTCAATCTTTTCTTTTCTTACTGCAAATAAGCATAAAAAGTCACATCAAATACGCAATATTCGTGCTGAAAGAAATCTAGTAGGTTCTGATGCATCTGAAAACGAATTTTCTTACTCGCTACGACTGTATTTGCTAGCTTTATATGATATTACATTGTTTTATATTTTTGATTATTATTGTTTATATTTTTGATTTTTAGGTAAACAAAAAATGAAATTAAGTTAAAAAAAGATATCTATGAATACAATTGTGTAATCTTTTTGTTCAAAAAATTATATTTATTTTTTAATAGTAAAACGTTAATTGAGTTTTTTAAAAAAAAGGTGTTTTAATGGTTTGAAATAATTCTGAAATTAAACTATTTTAAATATATAAATTTAACAAATAAATTAAACCTTTTACACTATAATGTTACTTTTTAACAGAGCTACTATTATCCGTTAAATAGTATTCTTAGTGTAATTCTAGTTTTTATTTAATACTGGGTAATATTTCTTACTTTTTTACTTAGACATTGGCACGGGATTGCAGTAGTAATAGTTCTAATAGTAAAGAGTTCATTGAGCTGATTTTAAACGTTTTGAAATAATACTGAAATTGAACAATTTTATCGGTAGAAATTCAACAAATAAATTTCTTTTTTTATACTATAATGTTTATTTTTAATTAACGGTCACTGCTATTTTCTGTTATATAGAATTTAAGTGTGATTTTTGCCTTTATTTAAATCTAGACAATATTTCTTATTTTTTGTTTAGACCTTGCGCGTGACATCAGTAGAAATTAAGTAATCTATTGTTTTTTAGTCTTTTTTTGCAATTGCATCTTCTTTCTTAAAATTGTTACAAAACACAATAATATCTTCCCAAGTTGAGAAAAAAACGGCCTATTTATGAATATTACGGCAACAAAAGGAGGAGATATTTTGGAATCGAAATTTAAAGGAAAAAAAATGCAATCTGAGCTTGCTTAGCTCGTTTATTGGATACTAATGATTTTTAATATACACTTCCCTACAATAATGGAACAGACACTTTCAGCTTTTAACATTTTTTTTTAAATTTCTCAAAAAATACTTAGAAGATTATTTTGTAACTTTAGAGGCAATTAGTGCATGCTATTTTTCATACTTAGCAGTAAAGTTTAAAGCATTCAGAGGCTTAAGGGACCGACCATAAATTACGAAAGAAAACAAGCGTTTTTGAATACCTTGTACCTAAAAATCACACAATAAGCTTATAACTTGTAAATCAAACAATAAGCTTATAACTTATCACTAGTTGTCATTTGCATAAAATTTCATAAACCTAACTTAATTATTTATAGAGTAATGGACATTTCATAAAAAATATAAATTTATTGCCTTACCTTTTCCTGCAATAACTTCAAAAATATTTATTACAATTAAGCAAAATTTTTGGAACAATTGAAAATTAATTACAAAACTATTGTTTTAACCTTCCGTTAGTCGCGCGCACCTCACAGGTGCATCCCTACTGTACTTCCACCTCCTTTGCCGTCAATAGATTTTTCCGGGGGTCGAGCCTAATGTTATGTTCCTAACTTTGGATTACTCAAATGTCCGTGTAAAACCGACCTTAGAACATGTCGATGGAGAGTTGGAACCGCTCAAATCACCCCTCTGGTGCAGCGCGACCATTGACGCAAGTATTATGGATATAATATTTTTATGAATTAAATATATATATTTTATTTCATTTTCTGTCCTTCTCAACGTAGCAGGTATAAATGGTCAAGTTATATACACAGAAAATGGTTACGGAGTAAAAAACCGCAGAACCTTCTTGCGTCAATTGGTTGAACATCTTGTGATGGAGGAAGAGATCCGACGCGGGAGCAAGAAAAATTTATCTTCGGTACTTCGCTAAATAAGTTTTTTTGATATTTATCTCTCTAAAGAGTCTTAAATTGGTAACAATTAACTATTTAAACTAGACTAAATTTCATTTGGCTTTCAAAAAATCAGAAACACCTCATAGGTGCAACGCGATTAACCATGTCGGAAACAAGTGCGCGACTAACGGAAGGTTAAAATTGGAAAGAAATCGTTAATAACTGCTCGCGATATGACTATTTAAAGTAGTTTTTTTATACTGCGCATACACGGAAAAAATTTTTAAATTTTTTTATTTTTTCCTTATTTCGTAACGAATAGTAATTGGCAACTAACTGAAAAAGTCTGATTTGAATGTCTTAAAAGATTTAAGAGTTTCAAGCAATTTTCAAAGTAGTTTTTGTACTTTTTTTTAAAAAAAAGCTCAAAATAATAAGATTATTGTCAGATAGGGCAGCTTTCTATGAATGGTGGTACTCTTTTCAAAATGAGTTTCTACATATACATCCTGTATACCTTTAATTAATTTTTTTTGCAGTACCATTTGAAGTACATACTATTTTCAATGCTATTTTGGTAATTACATTTGGAACAAATTCTTAGAAATTTTATATTCATATTTTAAATTCAAATTTCTTGGACAACAATTTTAGGCCTTTTATTGTATAATAAACTGTTAAAATGTTTAATTAAGGAAAAAGGCGAGAATAATGGCATAGTAGTAAAGTAGGTAAAACCGAGAGCAGTATTCAAGACTGTAGAAACTTACTTAGACAGCAACTTACTTAGACAGAAACTTACTTAGAAGCAATGTCACTAAACATTTGTGGCACACCAATTTACGCTTAATCTGCGATGTTTTTGAATTAAACTTCCTTTTCCAGCACCAATTGTTAAGCATCATAAAAACTAAAATATGCCTTTAAATGATTATGTAACCTATATTAATTAATAAGCATATTTAAAACAGAAATATAGTTTAGTTTGTTTAAAGGATCAGTTGCTTTGATTTTTCTCTGCTTGTAGCTCAAATTCAACTCTATTTTGCCAACTCGAAAAGAGAAATTGCGTTAGTCTTATGCTTATTTATTTACTAATTTATACAAATGCCATCAACTGAACTAAAGGTTTTCAAACATTTATAACAGAAAAATATTTTGAATTATATAAAAAAAATTCTTACAGCGAATTCATGTGACAGAGCATAGATTTTTTCCCCCAAGTTTCCAAGTTTTTATTTCAAAAAGTGTTAACGTTAACAGATGGCTTTGCAGATTAATTCTGTTGCACTTTAAGTTACGTTTAGATATATGTAATTTTTTCTCTTGTAACATGCATTTGGAATGAATGGTGAACTTTCTCAAAATATCACCATTTTAAGATTTTTCAATTGTTTATCTTTTATTTATTAGTTTACCACTTGAGAACCGCCAGCTATTAAAAATTTTGGAACTCATAACTGAAATTATGGGAGAAACATTTTACTCTCTGTTGCATAAATTTTCTGGAAACATGAATTTTAATCATTATTATTATCTTTTTGTTCCTGCAATAAATTTTTAAGAAACCGTCAGTTTAGTTCAGAACAACCTGTACATGCTTATTAGTATTTTATGTCACATAAATTTTCTCAAAATACAGTTAAAGGCCTGATCTGACTTCATCAGACTTTAGAATATTTGAAATAGCAACAAGTTTCTTCAATTTTAAAGATCAACAATAATTATTTACTAATAATTTTGCTCACGTTTAATCGCCATTGTTGTTGCAATTAATTATAATTGTTGAAATTTTTCAACTAAAAACATCTTTACCAATATAAATTATAACAATTTTGGTTCTTTTAGCTGGATCCTCTCGAGGCCCTGGCGAGTGGTCAGAAGAAGGGGCGAACGGAGGTCCAAGGCACTCTGGTAAGAGATCACAAGGGCGGCGTCACCATCAGCCCCAAGAGCCAGCACTGGTACACGACACACGTCCCCCTCCAGAAATGGAGGTAAGTTTATTAAATATATGGTTTATTAAACACTTGGCTATGATCTACATGACAAAAGAATCTGAGTGAAACTCATTTTTTCTTAACAAAAGAATTTGAGTGAAATTCCTTTTTTTTGACAAAGGAATCTGAGTGAAATTCTTTTTCTTTGACAAAAGAATCTGAGTGAAATTCAATATTTTTTTTGACAAAAGAATCTGGGTGAAATTCCTTTTTTTTTGACGAAAGAATCTGAGTAAAATTCAATATTTATTTATTTTTATTTATTTTTCTTTTGACAAAAGAATCTGAGTGAAATTCATTTTTAAGGGAGAATCAAACAAGGAAAAAAAATATATTTGTATTGTTCACATTAAGGTTGTTTTTCAAAGACTCTGTCCTCACACGAAACTATACTTTTTTGCAAATAATATGCTATTTTCATAACTGCTGTGAGTTTGCAACAGTTACTCGTGGTTGTTGGGTCAAGTTTCAGGAATCGTTTTGTTCTTGAAACGTTACCAAGAATACTTTTGCTATAGTAGTAGATTAAAAACAAAATGCAATTTTTGATTTTTTTTTTTTTTAATTTTTTTCTGATATACCCAACACTTTATTAATAAAGCATTTGCATTATGCAAAAAAATAATACTACAGCATTAATCTCATTATAATAATAATAATATGATAATAATAATTATAATACTAATAATCATAATAGTATTAACATTATCAAAAAAATGCCTTGCATCAATTTGAATTTGTGAAAAAACTCAAAATCACCCATTTGAAATAATGAAGTATAAAAAAATAAATTTTCATCAAGCTCGCGTTTATTACATTTTATTACTCTTTTAAGTACACATGATAAAATAAATCTATTTGTGAAAACCAATAATGGATCTAAGCATTAGTTATCAAAAATATTATGAATTTTTATATTTGACAATAACTAATGTGACATTACAGTACAATTCTATAAAATAAAAATAAGACATATATAAAACCTTAACAATTAAAAATTGAAAATATGAAAATACGAGGGTTGCTATTTATATTTCTGGCCTTGGCAACAGTAAGTGTTGCTAGGCGACCGCAGACGATTTTAATCGAAAGTTTGATATTTTTAAATATAAATTCAGCAGACGATTTACCATTATAGCTTCATTTGTGTTGTTGACAGTAAATTGAAAAGTTCTTCTCTTTCAAAAAATGGAATTGAATCGTGAACATTTTCGTGCCATTATTTTTCGTAACTTTCGACGTGGATTGTCAAGACAAGAGTGCTTCGATGAACTTAATTCTTTATTTAGCGATAAAGCGCCATCCTACAGCACTGTAAAAAATCGGTATAACGAATTTAATCGTGGTCGATGTTCGATCCGGGACGAATCCCGTGCAGGTCGTCCAAAATCCGCTGTTGTGCCAGAAAAGATCGATGCTGTGCGTGAACTGATAAAGCAAGACCGTCATGTGACATACCGTGAGATAGAGGCGTCTTTGGACATTAGTATGACTAGCATCAATAAAATATTGCATGAACATTTGAGCGTAAAAGAAATTTGTTCGCGTTGGATCCCGCATAATCTGGCAAACGCTCAAAAAAGGCTCGTGTCGATTGGTGCAAGGAAATGTTGGAAAAATACGTTCAAGGTACATCAAAGGCTGTGTATAACATCTACACAGGTGACGAATCATGGATCTATGCATGTGAGCCGGAAACAAAACAGCAATCAACTGTATGGGTCTTCCAAGACGAGGCAAAACCCGCAAAAGTTGTTCGAGGAAGAAGCACATCGAAACAAATGATTGCCTGTTTCTTCGGCATTAACGGTCATGTGGCAACAGTGGCGTTAGAGCAACGCAGGACGTTCAATTCTGAATGGTACACGACCATTTGTTTGCCAGAAGTCATCGGAGAAATTCAAAAAAAGCAGAAGAACAGACGAATCATTCTTCATCATGACAATGATAGCTCTCATACATCGACTCAAACAAAAGCATTTCTGACGAAGCGAAAGATCGAACTGATGGGTCATCCGCCGTACAGCCCTGATTTGGCACCCAATGACTTCTTCTTATTCCCACACATCAAAAATAAATTACGTGGAGAACGATTTTCGACCCCCGAAGAAGCGGTTGATGCATTCAAAAGGCATGTTTTGGAGTTACCTCAATCAGACTGGAAAAAGTGCTTTGAAAATTGGTTCAAACGCATGCAAAAGTGTATTGATCATCATGGAGAATATTTTGAAAAACAATAAAACCAATTTCGATCCTACATATTTGTTTTTTCGATATTAGGCCAGAAATATAAATAGCAACCCTCGTATAAATGTGTGATATATTTTCATATTTTAATTTTTTAATTGTAAAGATTTTATATATGTCTTATTTCTATTTTATATAATACAAATTTGGTTTCAGCTGCCTTGTGCGCTTTTCCAATTTGATTTAATGTTTCAATGTGTTTATTTACCTCTTATGTATCAATATTGACTTCGTAAATTGAATTGATTTTATGATTAGTACAATCCTATACAAACATTGAAACTGAAAAAAAAAATGAATTTGTTCCGCTCACATTAATACAATTCCCAAATCTAAATAAGTTCTGAAATAACTTTTAATTTTGGATAATTCTTACGAAGAAATTGCTTTTTTGTGAAATAACCATTGTGGGGATGATCTGTAAATATTCATACTTTAAAAAAAATATTTAAATACCAAACACAGTTTTTTAAACACTGCTTAAAACTTACCACCCTTCCTCAAAAATATGATAAAAAATAAATGAATAAAAAATAAATAAAATTAAATCACAGCATTGACATTCTTTTCTCATCTTACACAAGCACCTTCATTATATATGCAGCTCAGATACAGCGATATAACCGAATACCTGAATCTTTTTTGATTTGTTTTGCCAACTAATCGCCAGCAGGGACATAAACGGCGTAAAAAAAAAATTGCGTCACTTGTTTATTCTTTTACTACTTTTTGTCCCCCCTCTACCTCCCTTAACGCTCGGCCGACGGTCCGCAAACCGACCCGACTTCCATTCAGGCTTAAGTATATTGAGGTATGAGGTACGTGGAAACTTCTTTCCTATCCACCCCTACTAAATCGGACAACCAGGTGAGTAGAAAAGTAGCTACATTTTTATGGCCATTACATTTTTGCCCTTCCTAATCAAAGAGGTCGGCCACCTTTTTCCGGTTTTTTTTTTACCATCATTTATGTGTTGCAAATCGCGTAGAGAGAAGTGATTTACTTTTAATGGTCATAATCGTAATATATAGATATATTAACTTTTTTTTATGAAC
Source organism: Parasteatoda tepidariorum (assembly GCF_982258835.1). NCBI lineage: Eukaryota > Metazoa > Arthropoda > Arachnida > Araneae > Theridiidae > Parasteatoda > Parasteatoda tepidariorum. The sequence continues at coordinate 54,699,256 of NC_141758.1, forward strand.
AACGTTGTCACTACGAAATATTTTAGAAAAAATATTTATTTATTTTATTATTATTATTTTTCAATTCAATTTTTTCAGTTTATGTCAATTTTTTTTTTTTTTTTTTTTTTTTTTTTTGTGGGTCATATTATATGGATATTGTTATTATCTGGATATTGGCCAAACTATGTGGATATATGAGATTTGCATTTTCTGAAATATTTTTCTTTAAACACGTGATGAGAAATTTAGGAATTTAAATGTCATTATTACTGTTTGGATAAATATAAACAACGGTTGTAAGTTTTAGGGAAAAAAATATTTAGTTACTTATATTTCACTAATTTATTATTATTATTAAATTTTTTTTTTGGAAACAACATTTTTACTAAAAAATATGTAAGAAAAATGTATTTATTTAATGCATCATTACTATTATTTTTTTAATTCAGTTTTTAGCATTTTCGTTCATTTAATTTTTTTGTCATATTACCTGGATATTGGCCATACTTTGTTGATATATGAAATTTGCATTTTCTGAAATATTTTTCTTTAAATACGTGAGGAGAAATTTAGAAATTGAAACGTCATTATTACTGTTTGGATAAATATAAACAACGGTTGTAAGTTTTATGGAAAAAAATATTTAGTTACTTATACTTCACTAATTTATTATTATTATTACATTTTTTTTTTTGGAAACAACATTTTTACTAAAAAATATGTAAGAAAAATTTATTTATTTAATGTATCATTAATTTTTTTTTAATTCAGTTTTTAGCATTTTCGTTCATTTAATTTTTTTGTCATATTGTCTGGATATATCAACACAGTATGGCCAATATCCAGACAATATGACAAAAAAATTAAATGAACATTTTCTGGATTTTTTTTTTTTTAATGTATTTTGAGAATCTTGGGAAGTAAAACATCATACTATTTTGATAAATGAATGTAAACAACGGTAGTAAATTTTATAAAAAAATATTTATTTATTTTTATTTCTGTAATTCATTATTATTAATTATAAAAAAAATTATAACAACATTTTCACTAAAAAATACGTAAGAAAATTTATTTATTTAATTTATCATTGATATTTTTAAATCCAATCCTTACCATTTTATGTCCATTTAATTTTTTTTTGTCATGTTATCTGAGTATTGGCCACTGTGTGGATATATGAAATTAGCGTTTCCTGGAATATTTCTTTTAAATATGTGATGAGAATGGATGAAACATGATTATTAGTATTTGGATAAACGTAAATAAAGATTTTGAGTTTCGTTGAAAACCATTTATTATTATTTTTTATTTGATTATTATTATTAATTTTAAATTTAGCCTTTAGTATCTTAGCATTTTAGTTATTAAAGGGGTTCTATTATCTTCTCAAAGATTATTTTTGTTTACTTACTTAATCATTATACATATCTATCTAATCATTACATTGGGAAGAAAATAGTGATTTAGTTTTAATGGTTGTAATATAGAGAAATATAAAATAATTTTTTTTTAAACATCATTTTAACTGAAAAATGTGTAAGTCTTGGAAGAATTTTTTTTATTTATTATTGTTATTTATTTCTATTTCATTTATTTATTATTATTAATATTAAATTTAGTCTTTCGCTTTTTAATATTATCTTATTTATCTCATTTCCTTATTATCTCATTCCCGATCAAAGAGGTAAAGCCACCTTTTTCCGATTTTTTTTACTTAATATTTTAATTATATATATGTCATCATTATATCACGAAAGTAGTGATTTACTTATAATGGTCATGGTATACAAACATATATGAAATTAACTTTTTTTGGAAATTTTTATTTTAATATTTACTGACAATTTCAAGATTGAATATCATAATTACTACCTGAATAAATATAAATAATGATGTAAGTTTAAAACAAAATGGTATTTTTTACTCATTATTTTTCTTAAAACAACCTTTAACACTTTATGTTCATCTCAATTGTTGGTCATATAATATAGATATTGGCGATTGGTCATACTAGTGGTCATTAATAGTTTAAAGGTTTATGAAATCAGCATTTTTTAAAAATATTTTTTTCAAGCATGCATTGTTTATTTTTGTTATTTTTTTTATTTCTTTTTAAAATTTCGTATTTTATAACTATCTCATTTTTTCCCAAAGAAGGCTCCCTCATCTCTTTAAAGTTTTTTTTAACTTTTTTTTTTACTTTTTAAACATTGTTTATGTGCTAAAAAGAGTAGTGATATTAAATTTAACAGAAATTTTTACTTTAATATTTAATGTGAATATAGAATATTGGAAAAATGAACATCATTTTCACGATTTGGAATTAATTATGTTAGTTTCAGGGGAATTATTTATAAATTTTTATTAATTCAATTTATTTATTTTAATTCAAAAATAAATTAATACACTCTCAAAAATATCGGTCCAAGACTGAGTCAATATATCAGTACCTTGAATCATAAAATCGTGCAAATTTGATTTAACAAAATTTAAATTAATGCACTTTGTTCATAGAACTTTTCTTATTAGCACGTTCACAATCGCTTCACACTATCAAGTATTTCGGACTATTTTTGGAATGATTATTTTTCGCAATAATATTGTTCAATTTCCCCCCATATTTCATTTAATAATCATCGTCGAACAGCCGACCCAATTCTAAGTTTACGACAACCTATGTTCTATTCCGTAATTGGAGGGTGAGCGCTGTATACCCTGAACCACCAGGGCTCTATCCCCCACATTGAGAAATGGAAACGAATTAAATTATATTACGATTCAATATGGTCGCAATTTCTTAGAAAATTTGAACGTCATAATAATTTAGTATTGGTTATAAGTTATCTTCACGTAAATTTACTACAGTTCCCTTTCTTTTTTTCTTCTTTTTTTGAAAACTTAGTTTTTTAAACTTTTATATCATTTAGCTTTTACTCTAGCCATTACAATATAGAATATATTTTAATATTTATGATTATTATTACTGAAGTTATTTTGCGTTTCTTAATATCAGAAATATTGGACTGGTGAATTACATTATTGATAACTTAAACCATCTATAACCATCTGAAACCATCTTCGCTAAGACCTGAATAAAGTGTTGAATTCCCTCCAAGTTGAACTATAGTATCCTGTAATCTAATTTAAGAAGAATTTAATTGCATTAATGTATGTTTCAATTTTGCACCATAATAAATTTAGGACAAATTTGAAAAATACCATGGCTCAATACGATCGGAAACACTTAAAGGCCTGGTTTCTTAGGAAACGTCGACGTCAGCTTGAAACGAACGTTTACCTTTGATTGGTCAATTTATGAGTTTGACAGTATGCGTCATCGAACGCTCAGCTTGAACGACAACTGCCGTCCAAATCAACTGCAGTTGGATTGCAACGTGACGTTAACAACAGAAGCAATGGTGGACAACAGCCAACATACAGAGCATTGAAATCAACCAAGATTTTAACATTAAACATAGCTTCTTTTTCCTCTTCTTCTTCATTTAGCTAAGCTATAATGTGTTTTTTCTTGGAAAAAGTCATTATTTGTTCTTAAAAGCACTGGTCGACAATCACAAAATCAATACAAATTCAAAATAAATATTTGTTTACGTTATTAACGCATGCGCAATGCGAGATAGTGTCTGTGTTGGACCGACTGTTCACACTGAGCTAACAAAACGGTATTTTTATGGCGTCAAAATTATATCAACTTAACGCTGACGCCCAGTTAAGACGCTTCTCCTAAGAAACCAGACCTTGAGCTAACAAACCAGTATTTTGTTGCCGTCAGGGTGACGTCAACTTAACGCTGACGACCAGATAAGGCGCTTGTCCTAAGAAACCAGACCTTTACAGTGTACAGTAAAAACTTACCAAACATAAACCTAATAAAAAATATACTTAGTAAAAAAAAACATATAGATAATAAAAACTTTTTTTAAGAAATAAAATTTAAAGTAATGTATGCGCCGTTGCATTAAATCAGAAAACCAAAATTATGGCATTAACAAATCCGTTCTCATATGAAGAAAAAAAAAACATGACATTAATTTTTTTTAATTAACATTAAAAACAGAAGTAATTTGGGTGTTAATAAACAAATAGAAATTTCAAATTTTTAAAAAATGGCATAAAAAAGCATTTACCAGAACTTTTTATTTCGGCGTTAAATCTATCATGCAAATTAAAGAAAAAGTGGAAGAGTAAAACGAAACCTAATTTATGAAAATGGAGGAATGGAGAACAGCAGATGTGGGCTGCCACGCAGATGCTAGTTGCAGATGGAATAGCAATCTGCTCAAGAAACCACCCAATTTTAATAGTGATTTATAACGATTTTGATCTCTGGCAAACTTTTAAATGAACTTCTTTGTGCTCATACACAACTAACTGAATAAAATACTCAGTCCTCGTACTGGGTAAAACAAAAAGTAAACAATCAATAATTCGGCTTTAATCTAAGGTGCACAATCGTGCGCAGAATTTAATGGCATATGTCGCCAAATTTAATGAAGCAAAAATAACTTCAATATTCTTTTCATTTTTAATTTTTACTCTTTCTGGTAGCTTCATATTTATTTACAGATTAATCAAAACACGTTTTAAGAAGATCAAAATAAAGATTTGCTCAACTCGGTATTATTCAGCACCAAAAAATTATGCTATTTTCAAAGTTGTCTTATTTTACCCCAATCCTAAATATTTTGTCCTTTAATTTTGCCTTTTATTACATAACTTAATTATTATGTTTTAATTACTATTGATTTATGCGTAAAGAAATGCATTTGAAAAGCATAGTTCTAGTATACAATTAATGATAAAGGCTAAATTAGAAGCATCAAAACTACAAATTGATTAAACTTGGTCGAGTTTCTAAATATTGTCTTTCAACTCTTTTCTATATGATTTTACAATTAAACTTATTTCTCACTGTTAATTTCTTAAATTATTTTTTTTTCTCGCTTAAATATCAGTTTGCGGCCTTTACTGACTATAATTTTTTGACAAATTTTTTTAAGCATTCTAAAAATGTATAATCAAGGATACCATAACAGATTATTAAAACTAAATAAACTGGTGCATTTTTTTTTTCCTGTATCACATGGACTTCACTGGAAAATCATAATTATTAATTTGTAGTTGATTGGTAGATATTTCTTTCGACAAAGTAAAAAATATGTCAAATAGTGTTTTCTTAAGAAAAAAATGCATCGGTACATTTTATACAAAGTATAAAATTATCTCAATTTGAAGCTAACTTTTTATTTATGCGTCATCTTTAAGACATCTTGGGGCAAACATTAATTAATATTTTATGACAACAAATGAAACTTAACTGAAGTCAAAATGTCATTCTCATTACAAAATAACAATAAAAATCCCATTCCAAATATATCATTGCTGCTCTAGATTACAAACAAATAAAAAAGCAGGATGGCCTCTTTAAATTTCATTTCAGCTAATTTGTCATATCTAACAATTCGGAAAAAATATAATGATAACGAAGAAAAGGCGAATAAACATCCTTTTTCAGTCCTTATTTTTCTTTTGGCGATCATCCAGGATATAAAACTCGCCAATTTTTCATTTTGTTCCTCGTAATGTTTTTTTCATAAGAATACTTGACGAAAAAATGAAACGCGTAATTGCGTTTGAATCAGACATCAATCAAATTTATATTAACAAATTGAGCTGTACGCTGGTGGGAGGCAGCCGGATAAATCATAGAAAATTATTATTTTGATGGAAAATATATTATTTAATCCTTAAAGACAAATAAGTAATCCCTGTTGAGTAGGAATTTATTACTTTCTTGAATTATTATTTCATTAGGACTGTCTTCAAATACTTTTTTTTAATTGTAATGGATGGATTATTTTTTGTGGTTTTACAAATTCTATTACTTTATCAATTATTACAATAACAATACTTTAGCCTGAACAAAATAATTACATTTTTTAAACTAAAAATATTTCATGATTATAGTGCTTTCAAACTACTTTCCTCATCAAATATTTTTAATTCCATTTTAACAAAGAAAGTCAAAAATTTATAAACATATTAGGGTCCACTAACTTTTATCTATTCATTAAATTTCATAGTGCAAAAACATCATGCGAATTTAGCGAACCACCTGTGAAAAAGGCGGAAGCAAAACTTCAAAAAAAAAATTATTGCTGGTAAATACACCATAAAAAGTTATCGAACTAGTTTTGGTACTTTTCATTTCATTTTCTTTCCTTTTTATTTTTCCCATTGGTTTATATTTTTATTGACATAATTATTAATTCACATTTTCTAATATATATATATATATATATATATATATATATATATATATATATATATATATATATATATATATATATATATATATATATATATATATATATATATATATATATATATATATATATATATATATATAACTTTTAAATTTTTTAAAGTTAGATCAAGTAAAAATTAATTCAAAACAATATTTTTCTAATTTTTTAAACTTAGTTGAAGATCTAGCTAGATATAGGTTTAAGAATAATTATAAGCACAAGGATTTACCCAAACCAGATTATTTTGTTTTAGATTTTACCAATAAAATTTTTAATAATCTTAACATAAATGCAGAAACATAAATGCATAGGTAAAAATAAAAAACTTTCTTCCTATCCAACTTAATTGTAAACCAACTTTTAGATACACTAAGAGTCTAAAAAATTTAATCTGTAATTATAGGAATATAGCTACAGATAATTTAAACTATGTATGTAATTGTGATGATTTTAAAGATACCCCTTTTTTTGATAACTTCCATAAACACGTTATTACAGGGGATTTAGATATTATTGACAACGATAAAATTAAAAAATTTATGTCTTAAGGTTCAAAATTTAGACCATCTTTTCTAACTTCAAAAAACAAAGTTATTTCCATTTTTATTAAAAATCTCGATGATTTTATTTTAAAATTATCTTACAAACATAATTTCCCAATTGAAGGTTTCTTTGAATGGAGAGAGAATATCATTAAAGATTTTAAAATCAATATTAAAAGGGACAAATTAGTTTTTCAAAAGGATTTAATTTTTAACTCTGTTCTAAGACAAGATATTAAAAATATTCAAAATAAATTTTGTATTACCACTGTTGATAAAGCTAGTAATAATTTTGCAATTATTTGAAAATTTTTTTACAAGCAACTTCTTTCCAATGAACTTAATAGCAATACTACCTACAAAAAACTTAACACCAACAGTGATATTATTATTAATAAAATTAACGCTATCTATAAAAGACTTAAAATTAAACCAAATAATATTAACAATTTTCCTTTTCTTTTTGCCAATCCAAAATTCCATAAGACTCCAACCAAATTCAGATTTATTGCAAGTGGCGTTAATAGTAACATGAAAAAAATCGGTATTTACTTTGAGAACATTCTTAAAAAAGTTTATAACAAAATTAATAAACTTACTAAAAATAATAACTATTTAAATTGGAATATTAAAAATAGCATTCAGGTTTTAAATACACTAAAAACTTTAAAAAATCTAGATTCAATTCACTGTTTTGATTTCGAAAACCTCTATACTTCCCTTCCAACTAATAAAATTCATGATGACCTTCTTCAAATTCATAGCATGTTTAATCTCAGTGATATTATTAATGAAGATAACTGGAACTTTCTAGTACATATTAACCTTAACAACAATTATATTCTTTTCAATGACCACCTTTTTCAACAAATTAATGGTATTCCCATGGGAAATAATTTTAGTACTAACATCTGCAATATTTTTTTTTTTTCTACAAGAATATAGATTTGTAAAATCACATGTTAATCTTCCAATTGATTCTCTCTTTCTCAGATTCATTGATGATCTATTAGTTATTAATTTTAATGATTTCGATATTCTAGCAAAACATATTTATCCAAATGAATTAATTCTTAATAATACAAATAATAGTAATTCTTCAGCAAATTTTTTAGATTTGACTCTTAATATTAATGCAGATAAAAATATTACATTTAAACTTCTTGACAAAAGAAATGATTTTAAATTTCCAGTTAAAAAATGCATAGATTTTAACTCTAACTTAGCCAATAAGGTTTTTTCTAATATTATTGCCAATCAAATTCATAGATTTTATAGGAATAATTCTAACTATAACGAGTTTTTATTAGATACTGATATATATAAAAACGATTTAATTAATAGCCATTTTCCTAGTTCATTTCTTAAATTCTATTTTAAAAATATCTTAAAAAACTTGGTACATTAATTTTTAATTTTTATTTAATTTTTCTGTTTTAAGAATAAGCTCTGATTTTTTCAAGGTAGGAACTAACTATGATAAACTATTCCTAAAGCCACTGGACGGAATAGTTTGGATGTATGACCTTTTATACTGGATTAGTTAAATATTTTTTTAGTTACTTTTTAATATTTGTAGCCTCTTAAAATTAATTTAATTTTAATTGTCCAGTATAATAAACAGTTTATTTACTTATATATATATTTATTTATTTATTAATTTTGTATAAGTGGAATGGGCTCTGGTTCGTAAAGAACCACCCCAAATGAATGCAGGTGATACGTGTATACTTTAAAATTATGTAAGGTTGTATGAATGACGGATAAAACCTATAAACGGCTTTCTATCCCTGTATGCAGGCTCTGATTTTTAAATAAGTCACCCTATGAAAGTTGGATAGGTGTATTCTGTAAAATTATGTAAGGATTTATGAATGAAGGATAAGTCTATAAACGGCTTTCTATCCTGACAGACTGACTTTTAAATTAATTTCCCTATAAATGATTTTTTTTTTTTTTTTTTTTTTTTAGTCTGCTAATTTAATCAATCCGTTAAACATTTTTATTATTATTTCAATTTTATTACATTTTTACTAATTGTTTCTCATAGATGGCAGCACTAATATTTTCCTAAAAAAATTTTTTCTTCTTCTTCGATCAAATATATTTTTTTAATTTTATTTTATTCGATTCAGGCTATAAGCACAACTTCCAATATTTTACATCTTCGCGATTTTTGTTAACTGTTTTATTATTGTACTTTTAAACCTAAACCGCGTTTTAATTCACGCCGGTAAGTTTGATTTCTTTTCACATTTTTCTTTTATTTCATGATTTTTTACAACATAAGGTTTTTTGCGATATCGACACATATAAAGAATAATTTTTATCTTAGGATAATTATTCTTTATTCAGAAATATCGCATTTATAGCAATAGATGTGTCTTGATAACGACTATTTGCTTTTACCATTCTTGTTTCTCTATTTATTTTATTCATGTTTTTTATGTTAATTTGTATATATATATATATATATATATATATATATATATATATATATATATATATATATATATATATATATATATATATATATATATATATATATATATATATATGTATATATATATATATATATATATATATATATATATATATATATATATATATATATATATATATATATATATATATATATATATATATATATATATATATATATATATGTATGTATATATATATATATATATATATATATATATATATATATATATATATATATATATATATATATATATATATATATATATATAGGGTGATTCTAAAAAGATGGGCATTTTAGGAAGTGATAGTACACACCCAAGCAAACAATTTTTATCAAAGAATGCATGGTCGAAAACAAAACGCAAAGGTGCTGGCGCATTTGGAAAGTTGTTTGATGCAAACGTGAAAGCTTCATTCCTGTTGCGAGTTACTGCGCTGTGTTACTTGTAGCCAAGCTTTCGGCCGCTGCAGGGAAAGTTCGTGATATGTTTGGTGTGCTTTAGAATGTTCGCCCATCTTTTCTTCGCCGTTGAACTGCGTGCAGAGTCGCTGCCGGCCACTGTCTGAACACTTATTGTAATCACATGCCATTGAATTTGCTTTCATAACTTAACTTCATCGTTCTTTGTGTGTTTTTGTCTCATAAAGGAACATAAACTTTGACGCCCTCTAGCGGTTTTGCGTTTTGTTTTCGACCATGCATTCTTCGATAAAAATTGCTTGATTGGGAGTGTACTATCACTTCCTAAAATTTTGCCCATCTTTTTAGAAATGCTATATATATATATATATATATATATATATATATATATATATATATATATATATATATATATATATATCTTACTTTATATAAAAATCTAATGATGTTGTCGCAGTTTTCCATTGTTGTCAGTGCATTTTTATTGGCCAGAAAATCACGTGGTGTGATCCAGTTTTTCCTCATTCGTCTCCTTATTGTTTTGGTTGTAGTCAGCATAAAATTAATAAAAGTCATAAAGTTCTTGTTCTTCTATTTTTGAATCCCTAACTTAAAGTTATTTTCCTGTACTGCTGTTACTACGCTTTTAATTCAAGAGTTTAAAACTAGGAGAATTGTTTTTTTTATCATTATCTTTATATATATATTTCGTCTGTTCGTGTGTATGTCACTGAACTCCTCCTAAACGGCTGGACTGATTTAAATGAAATTTTCTGTGTACCTTCAGAAGGATTCGAGAATGGTTTAGATTCACAATAGAACATTCTGCCACAAACCGTTCCAGCGGTATCAGCGAAAATCGAAATGGAATTTTCTGATTGGTTAAAAGTTAGCCATTGTTTTAAATTTTGCTGTACACGAATCAGTTATCAAATATCTTGATGATAACAACAGTGATATTTTCTATCTTATAGCTCTATTCTTTTAGAAAAGTAAATTACATATACTTTAATATTTAATCATAATTCGGTTCTTTATTTCAGGTGAGCACAAGCACGTAAAATCAACGAGAATAAGTTTCGTAATTATTGGTCGTATCACGGATTTAGTATTGCGAAAACTGTTTAATAAAAATCAAGGCAAAAGCAAATTTTATTCATCTTGCACGCTTTTAATAATTATTTATATTTAGTATGCAATTTCAGCTCAATTTAGTATGCAATTTTTCATTGCTGACAGTTGTCATTTGAAAACTATTAGATTGTTTATTATTACAAAGTTTGCGAATTCACATTCATTCTAATTATTTCATTTAAAAAATAGGAGTAGACTATATTTGAGGGTGCCCCTTGATTCTCACCAAGTTGTGATAGCGGTTGATCTCCAAGCTGGCCGATGTTGAATCCCATTCGTGATTCTGATTCGTTTAAATTTCAGCGTTATTTTTAAATGTTCAACGGTATATGTAATTTCAGAAGTCCGTTAGTTCTATGTTGGATACCGGCTGGTTAGGTTACTTTTGATTCTGATCAATAGGATCGAAGGTATGTGGGCAGTCATAAAAAGAGGACTTTAGAAAAAAATGTCACCGCCATTCCGATACCACAGACGCCATTTTCAATTCGTATTTCGCCGAATTTATGTGGCGATGGAGGAACACAGATTCTATTCATGATAAATTTAGACAGTATCTAACTGCTATTAGAGAATTCTGTGCACCTAAAACTGAGGAAATTCAAGCTTAATGAATAAGTGAGATGTGTTTTTTTTTTTCCTTTTCTTTCTGTGCTTACTCCATTAATTTTTATTTCGATTCAAAATGCATTTTATTGGGTTTATTAATTTTGCTTACATTGGGTTCATTGCAATTTTATAAAGTTTTGGCCGATGTCTTGCTGAAATTTTCCAATGTATTATTAAAATATCATTATGTTTTGGCAGCCATTCCTGTTACCGCGGTGTTCCGCGCAAACAGGAATGGTGATAAACATAAGTTACCAATTTCGTCAAGGGGCACCCACAAGTATATTTTTTACCAAAAATAGATTTTTGTTTTAAATTTTATCATTATTATATTTCTTATTTAATTTATTTCATTTTTATTGCTTTTTTATTATTTAAAATAAATACGTGAATTTTCGAATTAGCAAATTTGCGACCACTGTCAACTTTTACATTTCTTTTTGTTTGAAAGAGAATATTTGCAAAAATATGCCGCCTAAACGAATCGCTCTTAGTCGATCAACATCTCAAGCGCGCAAGAAGAGAACTAACCGTGTTTCAGAAAAATCAGAGCAACGGGAAGAAAGACTTGAAACTAAACGAGAACACAATGCTTTAGCCCGTTCCTTAGAAACGTCTGAGAAACAGGAAAGAAGACTGTTAACAAATCAACTACGCACTTATCAAGCCCGTTCGTCGGAAACATCAGAGCAACGGGATGCAAGAATAAAAATCTATCAAGAACGCACTTCGCTATTCAGACGCTGCCAATACTCTGATTTGAATCTCAGTGCATTTCACTATGATCCGACAACCAACTATAGTCTTTCACCCAAGCGTCATCATCGGAAAAATGGATCAATTATGTATGTTTTGTAGTGCTCTCAAATTTAAGAATGAAACAGCTGGAATTTGCTGTTTTGGAGGCAAAGTGTAACTACCAGATTTAACGTCGCCAGCCGAGCCATTATCAACGTTGTTATCGGGTCAAGCAAATCAATAGAAACTTTTCTTGGCGAATATAGGTCAGTACATTCGTGTTTCCAAATGACTTCATTCGGTGCTGCTACAAGTATCGGTGCGCATATGGACAGCTAGAGTTATTTATTACATTCACGTGCAATCCTGCTTGAGCTAAAATTAAAGAGCTTTAGTAACTTAGGCAAACATCATCGGATCTTCGTGATGCATAATCACACGTGAGTTAAAACAAATATTAAGCTCTAAACTTGGTTTTATTGCGAAAAGTCATGTTTTTAGAGAGACACGGTGTTTGATGCATTCTATTGAACGGCAGAAAAAGAGAATTGCCACATGATTTGGCTTATTGAAAAACTCACACCAGGACAAATTGGTCAGCTCATATCAGCAGAAATATTCATGACGCCATTGATCCAGAATTATTTCAGATCATCATCCAAAATATGTTTCATGGTCGGTGTGCATCACCATACATGTCTGTTTGAAAATGCACTAACGATATCCTAGAGAATTAACTGTTGAGACTATCACTGGTTTTTTCACCATTAAATAAAATTCTCTATTCAAATCATAATCACAAATCTCATTTACACACTTAAATACAAAATTTAAATTCAAACTGAAAGCTTTGCAACGCACGCAGGGTACAGCTAGTTATAATGTAAATCTGCCTTACATTTTAAGATAAAGTTATTTAAAAAGGTGGTCTAATCTTATTAACCGCTTAACAATTATTATTTTTGAGCAAATAACATTAATATACTGTTATAAATTACAGTTAAGGAGATCTGTTAAATGATTTAGAACTTAAGGATCAGCTTCATGCACAATGAGATGCAGGCAAAAGAAAAGAATTTAATGTATCCTACCGTTTGGTAAGCGAAAATATTAAATTAAGGATGTGAACTCATTAAATTTGTTTCAACAATATAACGTTATAACAATATAAATGTTATTTAAAAAAATGATTTCTTCGAAAAATCACTTCTGTTTACCAATAGATCTAAATATCTAAAATATATAATTCTCTTACGTGGCTCCCAAATTTTGGCTGTATTTCTCTTCCGCCGGTGGCAACGTTTGCTTTGTTTTGTTTACGTTACTATTTCTGTTACACGGCGAATCGACCCATGATTGCCGCTAAAAATATCACATGCCAAATCTATCTGAGGTGACTCAACATATAGCGCTTTTAAAAACGGAAACTGAAATAACCAGAGAGCATCAGCTGCGGCAATCTCATACTATTAAGCTAGGCAGAAGTGAGTAGTCTTTGTCGATAGATCTCTATTTTAGTATTTTGTCGAAAGCGCTTTTTTCCGCGAATTTATATATGACGAATTTTGATTTATATCACGAATTATACTATAGCACATTTCTAATAGGTTTAACGAATTACATGTCATTTATTTGAATTCAAATTTATTTTAATGACTTAGTATTTACTAAAGAGATGTAATTTTTTTACATGAATTTGAATGATTGTTTTGAATTCTTAGAATTTTGTGCATTTGCAATGTACCTAAGTTAGTAGCGAGCGAAGCGATCTTGGTACGCGAAGCAAACCATATAAGATTGCGTAGCAATTTTCGGGGGTTGGCGAGCGTTAGCGAGCAGGGGGCGCAGCCCACTAGTATATATATATATATATATATATATATATATATATATATATATATATATATATATTTAAACATACACCGAAGAGCCATTACATTATAACCACCCTGCTAATAACATGTAGGACAACCTTTAGCCCTCAAAACTGCTCGCCGTGGCATCGATTCCACAAGGTGCTGATAGGTAGTCTGAGGTATGTGGTACCAAGCGCTCACCAACTGATCCTATAATTCCCTCACATTGCGAGGGGATAGCGTGGCATCACGAATTTGGTTTTCCAAGTAGGACCCCAAATGCTCTATTCAATTGAAGTCAGGTGAATTAGGGGGCCAAGACATTACTTGAAAGTCACTGGAATGTTCCTCGAACCACTCCATGACGATTCGTCCTTTATGACATGGTGCATTATCCTGTTGGTAAACACCATGCCCCGCAGGAAAAACTGTTGCCATGAATGGGTGAACCTTGTCTGCAACTATGTTCAAGTAGCTTACAGACGTCAGGGATTGTTCTATGAGAGTTATGGGTTCTAAAGTGCCGCACGAAAACATCGTTCCTGGGCAAGAAACCATGAAAACCTGGACGAGCCCATTGTTGTAGATGAAGGGTGGACATAATTCAATGGTTCTTCGGTGTATATATATATATATATATATATATATATATATATATATATATATATGCTCATCATATATATATATATATATATATATATATATATATATATATATATATATATATATATATATATATATATATATATATATGATGAGCATCAAGAAGAATTCCTTGCTCACAGATAGGAGACAGATTAAAGATTTCAGGCCTTAAACTGTCGAAATATGTCGCCAAGTCTAGAACTACGAAATTATCACCTATTTTTAATAATTTTGTGATTTATAGCATGAATTGAATTTCTCCCTGACTTGTTTAACTTTTAAAAGCTCTTATATTGTTTCAAAAGCATATTTGTAAAATTGGACAACGAAGTAAAACGGAACTATATGGAGTCGTGGATGATTATTTAAATCCTATACCGCAAAGATCTTTTCTTATTTCTTAACTTGCAACGGAGTATAGAAATATTATTAAGAAATTTCGTCGAAATTTCTCAAGTCTTAACGTTCGCATTTTTGATGTTTAAATTCGTTTTTCCAAGTTGCAAATTTCTAAAGTTACTCGTCGATTGTTTGTTGCTAAATGTACTTAGAATCTCTTTTCAGTGTTTAAAAGCGTAAAGATTGTCACTTAGAATCTTCTAGTGAAATTTGTGAAACTTAGATTTGAAAAAATTAATTAATATTTTTAAGTAAAATAACACTAAAATGTGATCTTTCCCTCAGAAGTCATATTTTTTTAAAGTGTCACTTAATATCTTTTTCCACTATGCTCTTTAATTAATCTCCATCGCGTATTATGTGAAACATGTGTATTAGGCATATGTCTGGAACCTGGCGAAAATTTTTCCTAATAATTTTTTTATATCGGGTATCTTTAAGCTATCTCTTCTTTAAAAACATATAAAGAGATAAAAATAGCTAGTTTTCTCTTTAGATTTTTGTGCCAACAGTAACTGGATCGAAGATATCGACGAAAATACCGTCTCCTAACTTATCGATATATTACTTTTTGTACTGGTAATGCTCTGTCTTTCTTTGTAACAGACGGTGGGTCCGTTAGTCGGTACAGTGCTTCCCGATGAAAGAATCAGTTCTTTTCTTTGACAGCTGTATTTACCCTTCTTATTTATTTCTTTTGATACCAAAGATGGTGAACATAAAGTAAAAATAAAGTGATATATCTATTTTCACTAACTATTTCGTCCAGAAACAGTATCGAGGATACAGAGTTTTCAGAAAAATGTTTTGCGAGAACCATGAAAAACTATGAGAAATTAAGGATTTGAATTTTTATATAGTTTCATGTATTTTTTTTCTATTATTACAGTGTTCAAAAATATATGATGTCTTATGATGAGCAAAATAATTTATGAATGTAATATCCCCCCCTTTTTTTTTAAATTTCTATTTTAAATTTTTTGTATTACCTTTCTCTGTCGCCTAGACATGATTTTTCTCTAGACGACGAATATATATTCTTTGTATTTATGCGTTTGTTTTTGTTCCCAATAAAGTTATATTTGTTGTTAAAAAAATTTAAAAAAAACATTTATCAACTCTGGTACAAAGGATGTAGAAGTTTATTTAAAAAATTGTATGGTGAAAAATCTTATTAGGAATTTATAATTCCAGCTCCATAAAAAATTGGCACTCTTTTTTTTCAACCTTTACAGTTGTCACTATCAACATTCCATAAATAATCCATATAACCATATCCATGTTCATATATCCATATTCATGTGTCCGTATTCATACATTCATATATCCATATCCATGCAACCAAATCCATACATACATATCCACACATTCATATCCATACATCTATAACTCTTTATCCTTATCCATATCCATATGTACACATCAATACATCTATTTCCATTTATCCATTTATCCATATCCATTTATCCATATCCATTTATCCATATCCATTTATCCATATCCATTTATCCATATCCATTTATCCATATCCATTTATCCATATCCATTTATCCATATCCATTTATCCATATCCATTTATCCATATCCATTTATCCATATCCATTTATCCATATCCATTTATCCATATCCATTTATCCATATCCATTTATCCATATCCATTTATCCATATCCATTTATCCATATCCATTTATCCATATCCATTTATCCATATCCATTTATCCATATCCATTTATCCATATCCATTTATCCATATCCATTTATCCATATCCATTTATCCATATCCATTTATCCATATCCATTTATCCATATCCATTTATCCATATCCATTTATCCATATCCATTTATCCATATCCATTTATCCATATCCATTTATCCATATCCATTTATCCATATCCATTTATCCATATCCATTTATCCATATCCATTTATCCATATCCATTTATCCATATCCATTTATCCATATCCATTTATCCATATCCATTTATCCATATCCATTTATCCATATCCATTTACCCTTTTCCGTATTCATTTATTCATATCCATACATCTACATTCATTTATTCTTATTTATATCCATATAAACATATCCATACATCTATATTCATTTATCCTTATCCATATTGTTATATACAAATACATACATCAATATAGTTCATACATCGTATTTTCGATATTATTTATTAGTTAAATTGAAAAAGATGTAGGGTTTTAGAAAGGGTTTCATTTTTTTGGGATTTAATGTGTAAATTTTATTATTAATTTTTTTTTAATTATGGAGTTAATATGAAAACGTCTGAATTTGGTATGACATTTTTAATCTGAACTGGAATTTACATAGTAAACTAATCTAAAGGTTCAATTGACAATTGAAACTGTGCTTATTTGTAAATGAAAGTTAAGGGTTTCTCATTTATTCTGGGAAACCTTTATATTATACTTCATTTATAATTTTTTTAACCTCCAAAAAGATTCTATTTTCAAACTTGAAAACTGAATTTTGTTTCATGTTTATACTTTTAAAAAAATAAAGTCTGCATTTCAATACCCTCTCCAAAAAAGAAATGAAAGTTTTCGCCCAATTCAGGAAAATTAAATATTTTCTATCTCGGGTAAAATTTTCTTTCGTAATTATGTAATCTTTTTTAAGCTTAGATCACTTTCATCTTCTTTATGATTTGCCAACTCTCACTTTCAACATATTTTCATCATTTTTCGTAATTTACTCACTTTAAGCAATGCGTAAGTATAGAAAAAAATACTTATTTATTTTTCCTGCTCGTTCAAAAAATAATTATTTTTAAATACTATTATTTTGACTCCTGAAATTAGTAAAGATTAGCTAACAGCAATTTAAATATAACTATTTAATAGGAATCTTTTAGCGTGAGTTACATGTGGTAAGAGAAAACAACATTTCGTTTACTTATAAAAACAATTCTTCACGGGAATAGTATTTCAGAAAAATATTAAAATCAAATATAGTGCTAATAAAGATGAAGAAATCAAATTTAAAATAAATGAATAATTTTATTTTTTAGATAATTGTATTGGTTTATAGGCTTTTTATGAATGTTTATTTTTAAAAATACACTTTAATAACTTTGAATGGAAATATGAAAATAATATTTTTTGATAGACAAAATAGGAATTATATTTAATTGGAAGATAGAAATGACATGAAAAAGTCTATTGGGATATTATCTATAAAAATAAGCGTTGCTATATAACTGAATAGATAGCGTTGATAATATAAACAATATTGGCTTACATTAATAAAAATTGTACTGAATTTTTTTTATTACTGTGATACACTGTAGGGTTCGTAGTAGTTATGAAATTCCCGATGTTTACTGATTAAAAAATATATTTCATTCACATTTCTTCTGATTTTTTAAATTTCCGTAAAGTTATTCTTGAGAGTTTAGAACATATTATTTTCTATTAATGTAAATGTGGATTCTAAAGAAATCGATTCGACGAATCGAAAAATTTGGATTTTTGATCTAGTATCTTTAAATTTAATTACGCTAATAAAAATCGTAAATTTTGATAGTTCAAAGTTCTTAGGGATATAGTTCAAGGATATAACATTGACTGGTAGGATTCAAAATTTGAAAATTTTTAAACTTCAGTCAATATATGTAAAAGAAATTCAATAAAAAATTTAAATCGCCAAATTCTTAATAATTCATATAAATATTAATTATTTTCAGAAAAATCAATTATAAATCTTGTAGGATGGAGTTTTGTAGTTTCACATTTATCGATTCGGCTCTTTCATCAGTATTTACTCTCCATGTTTTCGTTTCCTAACCCTAATTAAAAATTATTTGATTAAGGAAATCTTGGACTCGATTGAAAATTTTAATTAAATATTAGTACAAGGAATATATTTCTTCATGCAAAGGTACTATTTATTACTCCATTTCAATCTATCTCAAACTATTATGAGCTGTTCAGTGCTCCCTCAATAAAATTATTCTGGAAACTGATAAAATTGTATTCTGGAACTGTTCTAAGCAAAGTAATTATGAAATTAAAATTAGTATATTTTACAATTCTTTTACAATAACATATGCCTTTATTTTACTATAAGGCAAATTAGGCTTAGTTAGTTTGTCATCAGTCCTTTCTGAAAGTAGTCTGATTCTGTAAACAATTTTTATAAATAGCCTGATTTTTTAAAACTGAACTGATGAGACAAACAAATGAACTTTTAGGGCAAAAAATTTGAAGTTTATCGTGAAATTTTTGATACAAATGCTGCACAATATAAAAGTAGTACAAATGAGGTCGATACAAATGTGGTACTATATAAATGTAGTACAAATGTGGTCGATGCAAATAAAATACAAATGTGGTACAATATAAATGTAGTACAAATGGGGTCGACACAAATGTGGTACAATGTAAATGTAATACAAATGTGGTCGACACAAATGTAATACAAATGAGGTACAATATAAATGTAGTACAAATGTGGTCGACGCAAATGTAATACAAATGTGGTACAATATAAATGTAGTACAAATGTGGTCGATGCAAATAAAATACAAATGTGGTACAATATAAATGTAGTACAAATGGGGTCGACACAAATGTAATACAAATGTGGTACAATATAAATGTAGTACAAATGTGGTCGACGCAAATGTAATACAAATGTGGTACAATATAAATGTAGTACAAATGGTGTCGACACAAATGTATTACAAATGTGGTACAATATAAATGTAGTACAAATGTGGTCCACGCAAATGTAATGCAAATGTGGTTCAATATAAATGTAATGCAAATGTGGTCGACACAAATGTACTACAAATGCGGTACAATATAAATGTAGTACAAATGTGGTCGACGCAAATGTAATACAAATGTGGTACAATATGAATGTAGTACAAATGTAGTCGACACAAATGTAATACAAATGTGGTACAATATAAATGCAGTAGAAATGTGGTCGACACAAATGTAATACAAGTGTGGTACAATATAAATGTAATACAAATGTGGTCGACCCAAATGTAATATAAATGTGGTACAATATAAATATAGTGCAAATGTGGTCGACACAACTGTAATACAAATGTGGTACAACATAAATGTAGTACAAATGTGATCGACTCAAATGTAATACAAATGTGGTACAATATAAATGTAGTACAAATGTGGTCGATACAAATGTAATACAAATGTGGTCGTTGGCGGATAAAGGTTAAGGGCTGTTACATTAGTTATAATTAATTAATTTATGAAGTAATTGTTTAATTTTTATTCATGAACAGTATAAACTGTTGTAATATCTGATGCAAAAAATCGACTTCCATATACAGTGTTAATAGTGCAATTTAAATGTAAACACTTATAATATAAAAAGCTTACACCAAACTCTCGGTCACTCACTCTAAATACGAATACATTTTACTTCCAAAAAGGGTGATTTTGGAGAGCTTTGAGTCACGCATGTAGATTTTGATTTAGTTTTATAACCGTCGTGAAAACAGCCTACCTAATTTAGGTTTTACGGCTACTATTGTTCAACTCCGTAGCCTTGTAACTTAGAACCTAATCCAGAAGACAAGAGAACTCCTGGCCCGAGTATTAGAGAGAAATTTAACTTCACGGAATACTTTTTGGTGCAACTCACCCACATTTGCGGTACATGGTGAGCAAAACCACGAAAACCATCGACGGTTAGCTTGACGGCAATGGGACTGTAATCCATGATCCGTCTAGCACTGAGGATATTTTTATGTCAGCACTGTGGTCGGTGCGAGCCGAGTGCGGAATTCAAATCAACCAGCTATCACTGGACTCGAACCAGGATCACCTCATTGAGAGGTGACCGTTCTATCTCCTGAGCCACCGCGACTCCAAATTCTTTAGATTATTTACATTTGAATAGAAACTGGTGTGAGTTAATGGAAGTAATCGACGCTGGTATATATCAACCAAAACGAACAGAAGATAGAGCACCCAATAAGGTGATACGGATTCGAATCCCAGCGATGACTGATCGATACGAATTCCGCACCAGACTCGCACCATCCACAGTACGGACGTAAAATATCCTCAGTGTTAGACGGATCATGGATTAGAGTCCCCATGACGTCAGGGTAACCGTGGGGGTCTCTTAATTGTTTTATTCTCTAAGTAACGCACATGCAGGTTAGTTCCATCAAAAAAGTTCACCACGACGGCAATACTTGATCCAGGAATTCCCTTGTCTTCTTGAACGGGTTGGAAATTATTAGGCTACGGAGATGAGTTCGTCTTAATATTCTCTCTGTGCTACCTGTATGTGTGATTTACAAGTTAATTAGTGATTCTTATACTTTATATTGTAAGGTAGAAGTAACTTTGCTGACTTTATTACTGGGGTATATCTTTTCCTATTGTCAGTACAAATTTTAGTGCTACTAAATATATAAAAAAGAATAGTATCGTCTAGTTTACTAAAAGTAGTGTAAAGAAACATTATTGGTGTAGGAAAACACTTAAAAGTGTAAAGTAGTTTGCCCCATTTTTGTTGTTAAGATACATGAATATTTTTTATAATGTATTATATGCCCTCTTTAATATTGTTCCTCTATTATACGTTACTTTTAATTGGCATATAGGTTTTAAAAAAATCACAACCTGTTTTCTTCAAGATATAAAAAAAACTCATTATATTATTAATGCGTTATAGAGTCTGATAAAAAAAATTATTTAGATTTTCAGAAGTGAATAATATTCATTTTATAATTTAGTGATAGTCACAGAAAAATCAGCAGCAATCGAATAAGCTTTAATACTTTTATTTGTTTATTATTTAGAATGCGATGCCAGGGCGCCACCTTCTGTACACCCCTCCTATGGGCCCATACGATGAAGATCCGGGCATCATGTCGGAAGTGGAGACATCGGCGACGGGCTATAGAACCATTAGAGCTCCAAAAGCTCCTCGTATAGCTTCTTTCCCCCCACCTGTAGGACGTGGAGGCAAACCTCCACCTCACCTGCCTGATAGACATCTTATGGGTAAGAAATTAATTAATTCTTATTATTTTTAGATTTTAAGATTAAAAAAATAGAAAGTTTTTTTTTTCATTGACTTTTATAAGGTTGTCACTGGACCTATAGATTTAAAATGATACAATCAAATTTACGTTGTAGGAATACTATATCATTTAGTTTTCTGAAAGCGAACATACCGCTTGAAGGGTTAGATTTGCAATACTCAGCCACCCAAACCCCGAAGTCCAGGACTATGCCATCACCTCCTACATCAAAAAGCCTTCACACAGTCTTTTATAAGTAGTCCGCGCAGACTATTTAAAAAGTGAACCAGTTGTGCGCATGAACCCAAAACCTTTTATAAAAGTAATTGAGAGAAATTTATCATATATATTTGAGAATTGAATCTGTAATGGTTGACAAGTGAATAAGGCAAACCAATAATATTCATAAATAAAGCAAATTTTTAGTCATATATTTGCTACCACTTTCTTATTTTAAGTAGATTTTGTATTAAATGACTCGATCGGAAAGTGGAAATCCTTCATAGTGGTCTGATCGGACTACCTATAAAAAACCGTGTGGAGGCTTTCAGTTATCGAAGGCGGTGACTATGCCCCAGTAATAATTATGCTTAGTGTTTAAATAAGTAAGGGAAAGTAAGAACGAAATTCTTCGTTTAGTTGTCAAATATGAGTTAAATATTGAAAAGTGACATTTTTTACTGTTTGCACAAAATGCGACTTTTGACCTATATATTTTTATTATTTTTTGACCTATATTATTTTACCTATATATTTTGACCAAATTTTTGGTATTACTATATTTCTTAAATACGCATTTTTAGTCACGTTTATTTTCTTAAATATTAATTTTGAGCTTTGTCAATTTTCTTAAATACTCCTTTTGAACTGTGTTTATTTTCTTAGATACACATTTTGAACTATGTTCATTTTTTTAAATACGCATTTTGAGCTGTGTCCATTTTCTTAGATAAGCATTTTGAACTATGTTCATTTTCTTAGATACACATTTTGAACTATGTTTATTTTCTTAGATAAGCATTTTGAACTATGTCCATTTTCTTAGATACACATTTTGAACTGTGTCCATTTTCTTAGATAAGCATTTTGAGCTGTGTTCATTTTCTTAGATAAGCATTTTGAACTATGTTTTTTTCTTAGATACGCATTTTGAATTGTGTCTATTTTCTTTAATATGCATTTTTAGCTGCTGATGTTTTTTTTCCAACCCCAAAATCTTTTGCTCAGATTTTTTTAACTAAAATTAAAACTATTTGGCATATATAGTATATCCAGTACATGTTGCACAACATTTATGATGGTTACGGCTTCTCAATCAAATTAATTTCACTTATCCCATATCATTTAATAATCTCTTCGTATTTATTAACTTTGACATTTTTCATTTGAACGAATTTTTTGAAGCATAAGCGTTTAACAAATAACAAATAACATTATGAAATCACAAATTAAAATGACAAGTTATTTGAAATATTTTTATTTATAAATATTAGCATTATTTAAGTTATCTTTATTTAAGTTATTCTTTTTCATATTTTTTATCAAAAAAATGGGTTAACTTTTCAGTAAATTATTTATTTTTATCTGATACATAAAGCGAAAGAATTGTGAGCTTTATATAAGATTTTATTCACATCTGACAAAAACAGATATTAAAAGCATTTTATACCGTTTTCTAAAGCTTAAATTTCAGCTGAGGAAATTTGTGTGAAAATGTTTATATGATGTACATAATTCATTTTGAGTTACAAAGAACGAAACTTACTTGTGATGTGATACAAAAAAGCAAATAGAAAGCAAAGGACTGCAAGATCGCAAATGACTAGATACTAAATAAATATTACAGTATCATTAATTTTTCGGAAATCTTAATTTTGACTCTCTAATGAAAATTAAGATATGGAACTTCCTTTTGAATTGACTGTTCAAAAGCAGGGATGAAGAAATATAAAATAATGTAAAAATATTTATTAATTGCTATTTAAGTTATTAAATTTGCATCTTGCGATTGAATTTTTGGATGTGTTATTGAATCTTCCGTACTTTATTTTCAGGTCCAGTCTCGCCGCAGCTTAGGCACGAAAATTTAACTTTAGGTAAGTCATGACTGTTTGTAAATAATTCAATTAAAGTTTTATGATTAATTTTAAACAATGGCAAATTTTAGACACTTAAGCAAATTTATCTATCAAATATGGTCATTCTAGTTTACTCATATATGTTTACACTGAAAAAAGCATGGTCAAAACTACCAGAATTTGATAAAACTTACAGTATTTCTGACTCTATGGGAGGACCAAAAATCACGGTAACTTTTTACGAAACGCTATGATGGTTTAAATGGGTTTTATTAACCAGACTTCTGGGACTTATTGAACTCGATACGTCATTATTATACAATACGGTATTTTCGACAGATTTTTTTTTCTCTATATAAATTTTTTTTAATTTTTCTCCGAAAAAAAATAGATTTATATTACGTAATAGACAGCAACTGATAGTTATCGGTTGCTATCAAGCATTATTACTGTTATTGCGTAAACACTTTGGATTCATTTTAGAAAAAAATGAAGAAAAAAAAATGGAAGCAAAAAAAAGTTATCTGATATGATGGAATTTTTGCCAAGTTTCGTTTGAGAGTTTTACTGTTGGATTGTGAGACTGCACACGTTTCTTGTGCGATTGTATGTACGATGGTTGCTGAATTTACATAGAAAAAAAAGAGTAAAAAAAAGGCGCATCACTTCACTGGTTTCTGGAAAGTATCAATTTGTGTTGTCCCATGTTTTAGAAACTATCATACAAAGACTATTTAACTTTTTTTCATTCGCCCTAGATATTAAATGTTTTTTACGCATAAAAAAATTCGAATTTCAACTTGCGTATTATCTTTTGTTTTAGTTTCTTGTATTTCTTAATAAAATGAAGAAGTATGCTGATTTCTTTTGCATTTTTTTTTCTTTAAAAAAATTGGTAAAAAAAACGGTTAAATAAATCTAAGAAGGGGAAACAAGAAAAAAAAGAGGCTCCCACAGCAAGGAACTTTGGCGCCTAATGGCTTAAAGAGTACAATTTATATGTCACACATTTTGAATTCATATTATAAAAAAAAACAATTTATTATACATTTTTGAACACTTATGATTGTTTTTTTACAGGTTTAGTGTTCCTTCAGTATCGCAGCGAAACAAAACGTGCCCTCCTGCCGAACGAGATCACCACATTAGATACAGTAAAAGCCTTGTTTGTGCGTTCCTTTCCTAAGCAGTTAACCATGGAGTACCTGGACTCCCCCCATATACGCATATACATCCATGACCCCGCAAAAGACATGTTCTACGAGCTAGAAGATTTAGGGTAAGTCTTGAAACCTCTTTTACCAACATCATAACCTCTTTTACCTACCTCGTAAATTACTTTTCTTGAAAATGCTTTTGCATCATGTTTAATTTTTTTGCAATGATTTGATTCTGATCAGAAATAAAAAGGTATTTTATTTTATTTTATTTTATTTTATAACTGTTGTTGAATAGCCGACACTATTTTCGGATTTCCAACTACTAGTTTTCAACTCCGTAGTCTTATAGTTTTGAGCACAATTCAGAAGACAAGGGAACTCCTGAATCAACAAAGAGGAGAAATTTGTCTTCGTGTAGGACTTTTTGAGGAAACTAACCCATATTTACGTTACCTGTAAAGGAAGACCACGAAAGCCTCACACGGTTAGCCTGGCCGCAAGGGGACTCTAACCCATGATCCGTCTACCACTGAAGATACCTTACATGAGCACTGTGGTCGCTGCGAGTGGGTTGTGGATTTCGTATCGACCAGCCATCGCTAAGATTCGAACCCTGTTCACCTCATTGGGATGAGAACACTCTATCCCCTGAGCCACCACAACTCATATAAAATGGTATTATGTTAGTTAGGTTACTTCCGTTTTTTCACCAAAGCATAAATGTTTTGAAATAAATTAATATTATATGATGGAGAAATGTTGTAAAAAATTCTAGATCAAATAACGGTATAAAGTACCGGCTTTTTGGAGACATAATCCATACCTGATAAGTGCATTAGAAGTTTCCAGAATTACCACTAGATGGCAGCATAATAAAGAGAAACATCTTCTTAACTACATGGAAATGGGGGTCTATTACTTTTTTACCCAAAGAGTTTTTAAAAAATGTTCTCTTGAAGCATTAAAATTACTTTTTTAAGTCTGTATTTTATATGCTGTCTTTCTATCATTTCAAAAAGTAGGTAAAAGGTGTTGTGGGCATTAAAAAGCTGATCGCATAAAGCAACAGCTAGCACTTCGAATTTTATTGAAATGCTTTATAACGCAGACTGATATGTTTTAATATTTAACACAATTAGTTTTGTACTACAAATTATCGAAATTATCTTTATAAACTTTTGCCGCTCATAAAAATTTTTATTAATTTTTTCAAAGCATTGTTTAATGTTAATAACTATTTGTATTTAAGTTAATCTGAGGTAAAATTAATCATTTAAAAATATTTATTTGAAATTTTATAAACATATGGTGTATTTTATATTTAAGGGATATACGGGATCGATCAGTACTTCGAATCTATGAACAGGAACCTAATGGAGAAGTGTACAGTACCTGGGAAGGTGAGCTGAGCTACTTCTCCGAGCCCGAGTTCGATTCCGAGTATCAGAATCAGCACATACATAGAGCGAAGGTACATTTTTCTCTATCTGTCTCTTTATTTTAAAGTATAAAAATTATTGTCCCCTATTGTTGGGGTTTATGAATTATTGTTTCTTAAATTTGAAATATGGAATTTATTATTTTTTTTAAATTTAAATATATATGAATTGATGTTTCTGATGGTCAAATATACACAAAGAAAAAAATTCTGGTAAAATTGCTGAACTGTAAGGTAAAGATACTTCTGGTAAGACAAACCATAATTCTAGTAAGAAAACCGAAATATTCTTTATTTAACCATTAATTAATTTAACCATTATTATATGAAAGGTGTTTAAACCATTCATATGGTAACGGTTTCCGTTCATAAGGTAACGGTTAGACGAAATTCTGGTATTTAAATTCCTAGTTATTTCCACACATTTAGTAAGAAATAAAAAACTGAAAAATAAATTTAACCGAATGAATTTTAAGCATGAGTGTAAAAAAATTGTTTTATAGTTGCCACCAATTTAAATTTTTTGGTTTTTTTGCCACCAATTTAATTTGTTTTTTGTTTTTTACCACCAATTTAAATAAAATAATTTGTTCAATTTCTAATGTTGAGGCAAACTAAGTACATTTGAATAAGTACTAAGTACATCCTAACAAGTACATTCTAAGTAAATCCTAAGTACAAACTAAGTACTAAGTACATCTGTAGTTATCGTGCAAAAGATTATTTAAGATTGACGAAATAACAATTGTTTGAACGATTTAATACAAATACATTATTAAAAATATGCTTTTTTCTTAAACAAAATGTTTTTTAATAAAGTCATAAATTAGTTCTAATGTGCATTAAAAATGTGAATTGTCAGTAGATCCAGAAAAAAAAAGCAAAGAAATTGAGAAATAAACCCATAACAGTGAAAAAGTAATAAATATGAGTACACGTACTGTAAGAAATTTCACTTTACCTAAAACTGATTCAAACTGTTTTAAATCATGGCATAATAATTTGAAGGCTAAATTTAGTGTCATATAATTATATAAATAATAATCTTTATTTACTATATTAATTATGTACATGCTTATTTTTAATACTAAATAATCTTTATATTACTATTATATAACCTTTTTTTTTCTTTTTTTACAGATTATATACATATTTTTTTTTAAATGAAACGAATAGAACTCAACTTATTTCGTTAATATTTATCATCAGTTTCTTTTATGTCTACAAAATATATTTCTCAAATTATAAAAACTAAATTTAACAAGTTGTTAAAAAGAAGTGATGTTAGTATTTTTTACAATTTAATATTAGGTAGAAACAACAACGGGAATTATTAAAATGCTTGATGTTTCTCTAAACTTTTAGTGATATATATTTTACATCTAGCAAATATTTTACTAAAATTTAAAATAAAGAAGCTAATTTAGGCATGTTTTCTTACAGAAAATATTAATTTGAGTTTTTATGTGCCTTAACATTAAAAAAAACTTAAATATCAAAATGTTGTAAGTCTGATTAAACTGTGAGTCATATGTATTTTACTTCTATCATATGTTTTAAGTATATTATGAAAGCTAATTTTGAGATATCTATTTAGTAAATATTAATATTGAGTTTTTGTTTGCCTTAATGAAAGAAAATACAACAGCCGTAATTTTATGCTTCATACATTTCACATCTATAAATTATTTTGTTTAAATTGTAAAAACTAATTTTTTTTTTAATACGAAATTGAAAAGTAGAATTTTTCAAGTCGTAATTAAAGAAAAAAAAGCAACCTTAAGTGCCAAAATGCTGTATTGTCTCTTTTAACTTTCAGTCATTTACATGTTTACCTCTTCAAATTCAATCGGAATATAGCGTGCAACGGATACACGTACCAAAGCACTATTTTCTACGTAATTAAGGGATGTTCCATTCTTCGTTGCAGAAGTCATCATTTATGGCGAAGTTAGAATTCTTGAAGTGGAACCTCGTAATCGCTTGCTACGCGGTTGAATATTCTCTTTATGTTCGAGAAAGTAATACAATTCCATTTTTCTGGCATCCGGTTTCGTCACTCCAGGAAATGTTTGTGATCAGCGGGTTGCCACTTACCTGGATTACTAATCGAAATTTATTCATTTATCGGTGATGTTTCCGTTTCATTTCAGTTTACCTTAATTGAATTGTTCTGCTGTAATTGGGTGTTTACTTTCTCTGTAATTAGTGGAAGTAACGCGCTTTTTACTGTTTTTTCCATTTGTTTCTTCTTATTAAAAAACAATAATACAGTCCGACTTCTATTTAAAGAACTTCCATTTTGCGAATTTCTCTATTTTGCGATTTTTTTTCGTGGAACCAAGAACTTTTCGGAAATTTCTTCGTAAAATTGTGAAATGAATTTTCTATTTAATGAACTTTTCTTTGAGATCCACTTTCCCTATTTCCCAAATTATTTTAAAACAATTTAAACTTGTTAGCGCATTTTATAGGGGAAATGACCTTGAATTGTTTTTCGTAGCGACTTAACTTTTAAATAACCAGTATAATTTCTTTTCCATTTTGTTTGCATTTCAAACAAAAAATTCAGGCAAAATTAAAGGATTTTCTCCGAAGAAATTAAACTTAAGAACGCATGTGGTAATGTATGTTTAAAATTGCTTTTATAATTAATGCAGCTATAATTTTATACATAAATTTAGCTTTTTTTGGTTGAAAGTGCATGTAGCATGTACTAGTACTAAATAATGTTTTGCTCTATTCTTTGCTTTCCATGCAGACTTCTTTTATGGATAAAATGTATAAAATAAATAGTAGGTAGTAGTTTGCAAGATAAAGGTGTACACTTTAACTAAAACTTGTGTTTATGAATTTAAAACCCATTCTGTGTTGTTTAAGTATTTCAAAAGATGGTTTTCTATTTATCGAAGTTTCAATAGAACGAACTTATTACCGAGATTTCGCTACTTCGTTATATAGAGATCCGACTGTATATACATAAAAATAAATATAATAATGGTAATTTGTTACTTAGATTCGTATCTAGAGACATTATACGAATTAATAACTGAATGGGTTTTACTTTGTTTTATAATCTGTAGTAAATATTGTAATTTTTAGGGTACTCTTCAAACTAAAGAGGAATTCAATTTTCTTATGTTAACTTTTTATTAACTTTCTCATGCTAAATTTCTCAACAATTTACAAAAGTAGCTCGCTTTATAACATTTTTTCCATTAGTTTCGTTTTATTTAAAAACATAAAAATAAAACATATTTGCATAAAAATAAATAAAGTATCGGTAATTTGTTATTTACATTTTGATATAGAGACATTATACTAATTAATAGCTGGATAGATTTCAATTTATTTTTTATTCTGCAGTGAATATTGTATTTGTTAGGGTACACTTTAGACTAAAGAAGAATTCAACTTTCTCATGTTAACTTTTTCATGTTAACTTTCTCAGCAATTTACGAAAATAACGCGTTTTTTAGCATTTTTTTCATAAGTTTCTTTTTATTGAAGTACAATAATATTTACATATATAAGTAAAATATCGATAATTTGTTATTTATATCTTTATCTAAAGACATTACACTAATTAATAACTGGATAAGTTTTATTTTATTTTATCATTTGCGGTTAGCTCTTGTTAAGGGTGCTCTTCAAACTAAAGACAAATTCAACTTCCCACGTATCGAAGTTAGGTAACTTATTAATATTTTATAATTTTTATTTCATTTGATTAATTTCCCCTCACACAGAAACTACTTTAACTTTGTAAATAATCGAAGTTCAGACAAAAGTAAAATATTTTTAGAGAGCTAAGATTACAGGGATTCCAAATTTTCAATAAACTAAATTTCAAATATTTTGCCCAAAATCATGCTTTTGCTTTAGTCAGTCAAGTCTTTTACTTAGTTATATTTTACCTTAAATTAATATCAGCGTGACATATTTAAATGTAAAAATATTTAATCGATATTTTCACTCATTCACTCAAGCGGAAGAAAGAATCAGCTGTAAATAGCTACTCGCAGCTGTTTGGAGCGATACTAATTCATATCCATTGTCTTTTTCGCCAATAACTTACACTCTCAAAACAAAGAATAGCAGCAATACTTAGCGTTTTGTTTTCACTGATGCCGACGTCAAGGTCTTTTTTATCAGAAAAAAGAAAGCCTAGTAAGATTATAATCAGATAGACAAGTAGATAGAATATAACATTTACATTGGTTCATTCAGAACCTATGAATGTTTCTTTTCGTTAATTGGGGCAAAAGAATAGCTTAAATATCACTCTCTTTTTCATCTCGCACCTCTTTTTCTTTCCCTTTCTCTTTTCTTTTTAGAATGATATTTTCTTTACATATGAAAATCTGGCTTTGAGCTGAAATAGATAAACAGCGAGATAAAGTTTTATTGTTATTTTGACATACAGTCTCCGCCCAAATTATTAGACGCACTCTAAGATTCTATGTAAAATTTTAATTATCAGGCTATACTATACAGCTTTATTGTTTTTACGTGACTGAAACCGGTTTGCACTTGTTCACCTTCGTCTATCAATTGGTTAGCATTGTAATGCATTTCGTTAAAAATAAATAAAAATAGGAAGCATATGAAAAATCTCCTGAATAAAAACCCATTACATAAAAACTCAATACTATAAAAGTATTGGATATAAACTCGTATAAGATATGTAATTATTGAAAAACTACAGTGTGTCTAATAACTCGGTCTAATTATTATAATATTCTAATATAATACCTGATATAATAAATATTCTATATTTATGTAATGCATAGCTTAATTTATCCAATCGTCGAATTCATATTATATATCGTCTAATTTAACCAATGGATGCACGAACATAAACTAGTGCAAACCGGTTTCAGTCACGTAAAATCAATAAAGCTATATCATATTACCTTATAATTAAGATTTTATATAGAATCTAATAGTGCATCTAATAAATGGGCCAGGGACAGTACTACCTGATATTAGAACTGATTGGATCAATTAGAAATCAGAAGCTTATGTGATATTTATACAAATAACAGTTGCAGTCATTCATAAATTGCACAAAAATCACAGTTCTTGTCATTGTAATTTGCATGTTTTTATAGTTTTGCAAAAGACTGGGTCCATTATTATTTAAAGTATGCTTTCATAGTTGTTGTTGTTCATTTACGTCACACTACAGCTGCACAATGGGCTATTGACGACGGTCTGGGTCCAGGGAAACATCCCTAAGGATGATCAGAACACATGCCATCTCAATTTTGATCCTCTGCGGAGGGGATGGCTCCCCCGCTTCGGTAGCCCGACGACCTGCATGCGAAGTCGAGCACTTTACGGTAGAACAGTTTAACGAGGACCAATATCGCACACCCTCGGTCCCTACGCAGACTGATCCAAATGGTCACCCACCCGCACACTCACCGCAGCCAGTGATGCTTGACTTCGGTGATCTGCTTGGAACCGTGTCTTAACGATCCGTCCACTGCGGGACTGTTTTCATATTAATATGTACTTTAGATATTTTGTGAAATAAAAAATTAAGATCAATCGTGGCTAATATGAAGCAAAAATGTTTATTTTCACTGTTATTTTTTAACTATTGAATCCAGAATGATAAAGTGATTTAGCCTGTGTTTTGCTTTGCTTATCTGCTAATGGATAAAAATTATTAAATGTCTTAAAATACAAACATAACATTCAACTAGTCATATTACTCTCAACGCATTTGGCATACGTGAAACATGTCACAATTTCTCTCTGGATTTATTAAGACTCATGAAAAAAAGTAAAAATTTGCTGATAAGCAAATCCATTATGCATTCATGAATGATAAGTATTCATTAAACCAAAAAAAAAAAATTTTTTTTTTGAACAAGATCGGTTGAATTGTTTCTGAGAAATCACCATTTACAGATAAAGCTTCATTAAAATTTGATTTCACAGAAACTATTCAAACTTAGTGTTTTGCCTTATAATATTACATTCTTTAAAATAATGTAAGATCTTGTATGTATGGACTGCTATTCAAAATTTTTCCGACTATTATTATATAGAATAATAATAAATAATTATTAAAAATTATTTTTTACTTGGAACCATCTTTGGATAAACGAATCGTATAACTATGTGCAAAAATTTTTTCAATTAGTTGAAGAAATTTCAAGATATAGCGAAGTACGCAAAAAGTGAAATTAAAATTAAGGGGGGGGATTTGGACCAATCTCCTGACCTAACTATTGAGATCATATTTCCTAGGTTGCGGTTACGTCCTATCAGAAAGTCAAAAATCCAAACCTGTTGAAAAAATAGTATGTTTACTCAGAGTTAGTACGTTATTGTGTCTGATTTCGTAATTTTAAGAATAGTCTGCACATATTAATTAACATATTTAACAAATTAATTAACGTATTAATTAACGTACCCTCTTGAAACATAAACAATGAGCCTAGCACGTTTAGATCCAATCATTAAATTAAAAGTTATTGAAGGAGATTCGTTTATTTTTTTTTTCGTATTTATTTTTCAACTGTGATTTCTTAGATTGAATACCATTCCATATAATATATTTGTTGGCTTTAGTATATATATATACTTATGTATTTTTTCCTTAGGGTGCCGCGGGATATTATGGAGCCGCCGGTCTCAGTGCCTATTGCCCCTTGGCAACACAAACATTACCTCCTGGTCCCTATTCCCCGCCAGATAGAACAAAACCTCCTATTGGTAATTACATTATTGCATGAACATACATTTTTAATTCTCTCAGGGATGCTTTATAACGTTCATATCAGATGTTCTAAGGCAGAAGCTATTCCGCGCGGTATAGGGAATTATGCTTCACCTCTATTGTTATACTATTAAAATTTAAAGTTAAGAGAACAGCAAGTTAAGATAAACCTACACTGTAAAGAAATTCAGATTAAAATGCGGTACGAAGTACCGTCTCTCAGGATGGCGGTACTTTTTACCGTAAAATCCATTTTTACCGGAACGTAGTTACAAAACAAAATGATGCTCCGTAATTTTTTATGCATAATGATATACCGTTACAGTAATAATGTACCCTGATATGATGTACCGTAATTTTTACAGTAATAATTACCGCAAAATTACTGAATCACTACTTGTTACTCAAATTACAATCACTCACTGTTACTCAAATTACTAATTAATAAACGTTACTGTAAAATTTACGATATAATATTTTACGGTAAATGGATTTCACGGAAAATGTACTTTATGACCGGTACTTTTATTCTGAATTTTTTCAATGCAAAGTAAACCTTGAAGTTTCAAATGCTGTTAAATGTTTGAAGAATATTAAAACGAAAAAAAAATTTGCAATATTTATTACACCACTACGTAATTCGAAAAAACACTGTCATAATTTGATTGTACTTCGATATTTTACAAATAATTTTTTTTTCAGCATTTGAAACTTCATGGTTTACTGTAGGTTTACAAGATTTCCCTTTTCCCTTTTTTCCTAATTTCAAACTACTTATGTGTGGGGGGAAATATTTCACCATGAAGAGTTTTTCTCTCGGTAAAGCATCCCTTTAAATCATCTCGCTTCATCATCAGATTGCCTATAAATAATAGTCAAGATTTCCTAACCTTATAATTTTTAATTAAAGAATGTAGAAGAAAATATTATTATATATTTAAAATGTACAACTCGAAAATGTTTCTTTATAATACTGAGTCGTAAAGTTGAAGCTGATTTCATTTCAATCAAATGATTATATAAATCAAATCATTATTAAGAAACTAATTTTCTTTAATCAAATCATAAAAATTATACTTTTATTTGGTCGAATGAGTAAGTGAAATGTTAATATTACATTATCAAATGTGTAATAAAAAGGATATATTTTCCCCATTGTGCACATCTTACAAAACTTAGCGAGACAGGGCTTAAATGCCTGTTACGTATTCTACCTTTTTACCTCGAAAAATTCCAGATCAGTTTACAAGATAAAAAACCGGCACTCTAGGTGCATTATTCGTAAAATCCATAATACAGTAAAATAAATTTTTACCGTTTAATATTATGCTTAAATTTTTGAAGTAATATTTATTTAATTACAACAAATTAGTCTTTTTACTGTAATTATAACAGTAAAAATTACGGTTTATCAGATTTTTTATTTCGAAACATGTTCCGGTAAATTGAATTTTACGATGAAAAGTACCGTCAACCTAAGACTTTTACCGGAATTTGATTCGGAATTGTTTGCAGTGCACTGTGCACATAATTAAATTTTTTTTTAAATAAAAAATGTTCTAAAATTTATTGCATGAATAGTCACAGTCTTTAGAAAAGGACCTGTATATAAAAACCCAAGTTTAAAAACTTTCCGTGGATTTCTTTTCATTTATTTTATTTTATAACCACCGTTGAACAGCTGACCCAATTTTTTGAGTTTACGACTACTAATATTCCGTAGTAATACTCCGTAGCCTCGTAATTTTGAACCCAATCCAGAAGACAACTGAACTCTTGGATCAAGTATTGGGAGAAATTTGCCTTCTTGAAGGACTTTTTGATGAAACAAACCCACGTTTGCATTGCATGGAAAGGAAGGCCACGAAAACCTCCCACGGTGAGCCTGACGGCAAAGAGACTCTAACCCATGATCCGTCTACCACTGAGGATATTGTACGTCAGCACTGTGAACGATGCAAGCCGGATGCGTAATTCGTATCGATCAGCCATCGTTGGGATTTGAGCCCGGTTCACCTTATTGGAAGGCGAACTCTCCATCCCCATAGCCATCATGTTTCAGTTTTTATATATTTAGAAATTAAACAATAGAACTTTTATTTAGATTTTGATTTATTTGTAATATATTTTCAGCTTATGCTCAAACCCTGCCATGGGGCGCACATTTAACGTATGCTCCTGCTGGCCCTCCAAGTCCAGAAAGGCGCCCTAAAGAAATTCTTATACCACCCGGTAACAACATTTTTATTGCATCTATCATACAGTATCTTTTAAAAATCTCTAAAAAATGTTTTTCCGGATTTATTTTTTAAATCAATATTAAAAATATATTCTTAAGTGACAGTTAAAAATGTTCAATTAATAATTTTATATTTTGACTGTCTGTTTTTTTTTTAAATAAGATAATCTATCTGAACTATAAGATTCATTAAAATATTTAAATTGATTATATCTATTATAAAACATTTAATAGTAATGAGATATATTGTGTGTTTTTTTCTTCTAATATTGGGCAATAATAACATAATTATGAAGTATATAAAGTATTATGTTTAGCAAACTTAATAAGCACTGCTAAGCACAGTAAACAAAAA
This sequence comes from Parasteatoda tepidariorum, assembly GCF_982258835.1. Lineage (NCBI taxonomy): Eukaryota > Metazoa > Arthropoda > Arachnida > Araneae > Theridiidae > Parasteatoda > Parasteatoda tepidariorum. The sequence continues at coordinate 54,735,447 of NC_141758.1, forward strand.
ACTAACTTGAATTTACTTATTTATCTAAAATTTCGAGAATAAAGTCTGATTAGACTTACTTTATAAACTCTTGTTCGAAGAATAAAATAAAGGATATTTTTGTTACTCTTTTGAACTGTTTATTTATTGAGATATTTTAAGAATTTCATGCCCATTTTTAAAATCTATAATGTAATTTTCTTACAAATCAAAAAAATAGTTTTTTTTTCTTTTTTTAAATAATCTAGGGGGCTTACCCCCCTTGCTCCGATCACAAACTCCCGCAACTGTCCCTCTCTCATCTTCGTTTTTTTTTTTTATCGATATGGCAACAGATGCAACAAAAATATTATTTTGTTTCTATGTAAACATTTATTAAAATTTTATGTAGAAGCATTTTATTATTATGTTAATCGTAATGAAAGGAATTATTACTTGGATTTGAAAACTAATCAATTGTACTAGAGAAAAAATTAAGCTTGGGAATACAGAGTGTGTGGCACAATTATAACTAATTTAAAAGTAATTAATTAATAATTTTATTTGTTAATCAGTAACGATAACATACTATATCATTCAAACTGAAAATGTTATTTTTCAGAGTCATTTATATTTTTTTTAAAATTTCGAAATAAATATTGAAAATTACGTTTAGCAACAATCTCTCTTATTTTTTTACATTATTTATTCATTAATTTGTTACTTTTGACGTCAAATTGAACGCGAGCTTATAATATAAAATTATCGAGAAAGATAAATAAAATTTTCATTCAGAATGGATTATCACCATTTAGAGCAAAAAGAAAATCAAAAAAATATATATATTTACGAAAAAAGCACTAAAAATTGCCTTCACTTTAGAACAAATAAGAATTTCAAAAAAAAAAAAATAATTATCACAAGAAGTTTATGAAAAGGCCGTTTCAGTTCAACTTTGTAGTTACATTTCAGCTGGCAGTAGATTGACCCACGTGATATTTTCTACTACAAGTTTAGCAATTAATAATTCTCAAAATAATAATCAAATGTTGATCATTTTTATTTCCTAGCACTCCCTTCTACTTTTCGGTACTTACGTATTAACGCAACCAGGCCAAAATTCGCATAAATCGCCAAATTTGGCGATCCTACTTACGGCAACCCTGCGTGTTATACGTGGTTTTTCGTAAAAAAGCAAAATAATAATAAATAATTTTGTTTTAATAATAATTTGATAATTTTAATAATAATTTCGTTTTAATAATAATAATTTGTTTTAATAATAATAATTTGTTTTAATAATAATAATTTTGTTTTGAATAATTTTAAAACAAAATAACATTAAAAACTGTATTAAAAATTATGTGTAATTAATAAATGTACATTTTCTTTCTATTCATACTTTCTTACTCAAACTTACAAATCGTGCCAACCTGGTTGCGATAATACGTAAGTACCAAATTTTCTCTACACTTTCGTAATTTCAAGTTTAAGAGTCTTATAGATTTTGCCCAATTTCCTATTTTAAATGAAACAAAATTTTGAACACCCGAAAAGCTGTAGGGGTGATTCTTACGATTTTTTATTAAATAGAGGGATGTATGGCTTAAAACTAATTCAAAATTTAATTTTTTGCGTAATTTTTTTCTTGATACTTTTAAGGAACCCTATTTCTTCTCAATGTTATTCTTTTTTTCAATCATTATTCTGAATGCATTACAAGATTACGTAACTCAGCGAGCTAAAATGAGTAATGTTTATTCAAGACATTACTTATCTCAGATACGGTTTAACTTATTTTATTCATTTATTGCATAACGTTAATATACCTACAAAATAATTCATTTGTGTGTTTGTCATAGGCGTCATGCAACCTCCTCCGAAGCCTCAACGGTCTTTTCAACAAGGGGGAACCTTACCTATAGGAAAAGGAATAAGATGCACACCTCCACCTCCTACAGGTCCACCCCCTTCTATACCATCCCCCCGCTCAGGCATGCCCAGGCCAATGGGTAAGTGTTCGTCATCATTGTATTCAGCTTCTTCGAATTTTTATGTTCCCTTTTTTTTTCATTATCATTCTCATCTTTTATTTACGAAAAGAAGAATATTGTCCCCAACCAAACAATAGATCAAAAACGTAAGCCGAAAATTTTATGGCGGTATAAAAAAAGGATAAATGCCGAAAGATTTTCAAAGAATTATTCAATTCGATTTTTTTTCTTCTTGGGCTTGGCTAAAATGCTTTATACAAATGCTAGTGATTATAACCTTTAGAGCCTTTTTTTTAAAAACTTTACTCATAAAAAAGTTTTATTCTTGATTTAATTTAATTATTTGAATACAATAATTTTATTAATACGTGTTAATATTCAAATTACTAGGTAATGAATATTTCCATTTGGATTCTTTTAACACTGTATTTATATATATATACACTGTATTTATATTTTATGAAATGACATTATTTTTATCGTAGATTTCTTCTTTTAAGCACTTATTTCATTAATAAATGTAGATTAATAGTAAATTAATGCATCGTACCACCCTTTCAAAATACACAGTGTGGATAAAAAGCGACAAAAAAAGAATTTATGAAAGTATTTTTATTAGTGTAAATACCTTTAATTCGATACAATTTGAACACTTTTTTGTCTTCGGGATTCCAATTTTCTACATTTGTAATGACTTTTTAAAGTATATATATATATATATATATATATATATATATATATATATATATATATATACACTTCTAATTGAATTTCATTAAAAGATTCTTAAGAATTTGTTAAAAGTTATGTAAGTGAAATTTTAAAAAAAATTTGAAAGTCGTAATTTTATTCGAAAAAATTTTTACAGTTAAAATTTGCAGTTACAATACTAAAAACTATACAGTTGAAATTTTTAAAAAAAATTTTCAGTGTCAATTTCGTGCCAATGAACTGCTAAGTGATAATTTTGTTCAAAAAAAAAATATTTTATCGGAAAAATACAATCTAAAGTTTCAACGCAATTGCAAAATAGTTAACGTTTTACCATTTTTGTTATGACTTGAGCTGGAAACTACAGTTAGAAATTTTAAACAGATTCTATAAGCTGGTGGAACTTGTAATTTGGTACTTGATCCTTTTTCAACCTTTTTTAATTTTAATTACCATGTGCATAATTTTACTTCCAGAAACAAGAGTGCCTCCATATCCACGTTACGGTCCTGAAAGAAGACATGAACCTCAAGGTGGATATCGGCCTCCTCCTGAGAGGCCTTTCTCTGCCGGGGCTCAACCCATCTACACAGTATCCCCCGAAAGGCACTACGAGCCTACCTACCGCAAGAGCTTTGATGGAGGCGGATATCTGTCTTCGCCCGAAAGGCGCTACGAGCCTGCCAGGGCTTTTGCCGCGGCGGCGGCTGCTGCTGCCCCGATATCTCCGTACGAGGAACCCTATTACAGCGGCACGGAGAGAATATATGGGACTAGATCAGGATCTGTGACGCCTGTCGTTGACGAAGAAGCAAGGTCTGTAACCTTATACTTAATACAGGTACAACAGAATTTCTAAATAAAATGTATTGTTGATCAATATAATCTGAAGAAAATTAAATCATTGTAATTTTTATATTGTTAATTCATCATAAAATGCATAATGTTATAGGTAAAAACTGGTTTCTATAGTTTATATTAATCAAAATGGTTTAATACGTTTATCATTTCGATTACATTTCACTGAGGAACAAAATTTTTTTTGCAAATATTTTATCTTGCCTAATTCGGCTTCAGGGACTTCAAATCTGCAATCGGTTTATCTCTCCAAGCTGCAGTTAACGACATATATATATATATATATATATATATATATATATATCATAAAGCATATCATTAGTATGAAAACTACATAGGAATCCAAGGTCGGAAGTGCCGTTAGGAGCGCTTCCTTATTATAAACTGCTTCTTCGTGTACTTCTGAATATACATGTATAGGGAAACGCCCCTAGTCAAATGCAGTGGCATTTCTGGGGATAGGTAAGCTCACCGGACAAAAATTTAGTCACCCTTAGAGAAGTCATGAAAAAGATCATTTAATAACGTGTTATACCGCCTTTAGATTTGATGACCGCCTGGATTCAGTTAGAAAGTGAGCCCACAAGGTTTTGCAAGTACGTCGAATCCAGTTTAAGCCCCTCGTTGAGAATTTGATCACGCAGATTCAGCAAATTGTGAGAATTGTGATTTTGGCGTTTTACCCGTTGTTCCAACATGTCGCACAAATTTTCAATGGGGTTCAAGTCAGGTGATTTTGCTGGCCAGCCGAGATATAATTGAGTGTCTGAGTGTTCAAAAACCAGTCACATATACTTGCAGCCCCATGAACTTTGCTGTTGTCATCTTGAAAAATAGGGGTATCGACAACACACTTTACATGAAGAGGGTGACGGAAAGGCAACTCCTAATTGTCCAGAACTTTCAAATAAACACGTTGGATCATGTTAGTGGCTCCCTCAGTTAGGAGCCCAATCCACAATAAGAAAAATACCCCAAGTCATGACAGACCCACCTCCGGCTTGAACCTATGCTTGCACACAGTCAGGATGAAATGCTTCATCTGGTCCGCGTTGCACTTGCAGACGTGCTTCTTTTGATTAAATGCAAAAACGTGTTTCTTCAGGCCATATTACATTCCGCCAGTCAGCAACTGTCCATGTTCGGTGACTTCTAGCCCACTGAAGTCGCGCAGCTTTATGTGCAAGTCTTAGCAATGACCTCTTGCAAGATGTTCGACTCCATATGTTCATTGCATGCAGCTCCATTCGCAATTTTTTCTCACTAAAAGACTGGGATGGATCTTCATTTAGTAACTGAAGTAGTTCCTGTCCAGTTTGGAAGCGATTTTGATTGAAAAGTCGTGTCTCCGGTCACTTTCATGCAGGATCTTTTTCCGACCACAATTCTGACGGCGTCTTTCGTGACCACGTATATTACACCACTGCTTGTAGACACGTTGAACAGTCAGCTTTGAAACGCCAACAAATCCAGCAACTTTATTCACCATATGACCATTGGCACGGCCAAGCACAATTGCCCCTTTTTACCACTCTATCACATCTTTACTCTTACCCATATTTACACACAATTTCCGCTTCAAACAAAAATATCTCACTGATAGCTACTTGTCTTTGATCAGATTGAAGCAGTGTGTATGCAATTGAGCACGTCACATGACCACTGCGTCATCTAACGAAGCCTAAGGATTCATCGGTGTTTCCGCTCTAGGGGGACTAATTTTTTGTCCGGTGGGCTTACTTATTCAATTCTAATCCTGACCTCTATATTTTGGCATGTGCATTTTGACAAAATATAGGGTGAAAATCTCATTTAAAAATTAACTATAGCTTTGAGAGAGAAACCAATTGCAGATTTGAAATCAGCGATACGAAAGTATCTAAGATCTGCTAAAAAAATCTTATTTAATAAAAAACAAAATATTTAAAATAATAATAATTGTTCCCTAATTTTATTTGTTATTATATGATTTGCTTCTTGCAGAAAGAGCTTCAATCCTGCAAACTACTCTTAGAAAAAGCTATAAAAAATAATATCTGTGTGAAAAATCTGAAGAAAAAAAAATGGTCTAATTACTGTTCCATAAGCATAATTTTTTCCTGACATTTTTTATTGATAGGAAGGGCTTAAAAATGGTTTTCATTTTAGCTTTTCCGACAGGAATGACACCTTTTTTGACGAGAATGAAACCATTTCAGCATATAGTAATTCATATCATATCAAGACGATGTTAGATCAGGGGTTCGTACATTTCTTAAATAACATTTTAGAGCATAGAAATTTTATAAAATGTGGAAATTACATTCAATTAAGGCACACAAAAATTTCGTGCCTGAAAAACAATATTTTATTTAATAAATAAAATGGTGCGTACCTGTACCATTTCCTAAATCAATAGACAAGCACTAGTTTTTTGATGAAATTTGTATTATTTTCATTTTATTTACAGAACTTGCAACTTTAATCCATCGTAGAAACATATGATCTATCTAGAATGAAATAATTATACATCTTCATAGAGTCGAATTTGTCAGTAACTATCTGAAGTTAAGAAACTAGCGTAGTTTAAAAATTTCTCAACAAAAAATGTTTACTTCAATTGAATGACTAATAGTTTATTAATGTCTTCAGAACCCTTGACAATAACAGAAAAATATGCGTTACAATATTAATGATAATTATATCATGAATGCGGATACAGAAACTGATGATGGTATGGCATCAAACAGTTGTCTGTCTTTCTAACATGTTTATTTGTGCAAATTGAATATAATATTCAATGACCCTGTTTTACTTTTAATAAAAAAGAAAAGAAACTAATTTGTGAATTTTCCAGCTTTGTCGCAACAAAAAGATTAATATTTTATTTTGTTTTCTTTATTAAGAAAAGCATGTATATTGACAATCAGTCTTTTCTAAACTAACCTTTGTATTTTGAGCAATGAACATATTTTTAATTAGTAACTTTACAATGAACATCTTATAATACTCTTCCTATAGATCATATAAAGTCTAGGTTTTTATCTAAAATGCCTAAGTACATAATAATTCTCATATTTTATATTTTGCTTAAAAATACAGGCATTCTGTAAAATTCTAAGTTATTCTGTAGAATGCCTTTGTTTCACGCATTGCATGTAATATATAATAATAGTCGTTCGTAAAATCTGACTTTATTTATAGAAAACTCTCTACCAAATAATGGTCGTTCAGAGAGTAAGTGGTGTGGGGAAAAAATTTCTTATTTTTTAAAGATTATATGATTTTTCATGTGCGAAAATTAGAATAGCATTCTTTCCAAGCAATGGCATATTTTCTAGTTATTGGTATTTTTTCCTTCAGAATTTTGTTTGATTCTTCTTATTTTTGACTCGATCTTTTGGTCAAAAAGAATTTTGCATAGTTATGGTCTTTCATATGCATTTTTGGAATATCTTTTGCTCTAAAAGAATCAGTAAAAAAATTATGCATTCATCAGGATACGTAAAATTAAATTTATTCTTAAAAAAACGAAACATTAAAGTTGACCTATTTAAAACGAACCATTAAAGTGGACCAGAGCAAAGAAGGGAATAAAATCATCGAAAAAAGTTTAGTTTTATTTAGTATATAGTATTATATAGAGCTCTGATTATTCATAACAAGTTATCTGATTTTTGATGAATTTAGTTTTAATTCTTTTTTTTTTCTCTGATGGTCGGCATCAAAATGTTTTGTTCTATTTTTATTTATTTATTTATTACAAATGCCCAGAAGATTGGCTATGACGCCAGTTCTCTGGCCTTCCAATATCTCTGTAGATTACAATTTAAAAACACAAGTGCAGAACACGAGTCAAGATGAGAAACATCAAAAATTTGATGTTGTCCACATAAAGTACAACATCAAACTATCAACAAAACAACTTATTCTGTTTTTTTTTACGTTTTCTTTTTTTCCTTTATTAAATATAAATTTGTAAATTTTATAAAGGATTAATAATTTTAAAATTTTAGAAAGGTTCTCGGAATATATATTAAGGGAGGTGATTGCGAAATACCCTGCAGACATATAATATTTTTTTAAAACCATGAATAAAAAACAATACTATCTCTTATAATTTTTTATTCTTAGAGTGAATCATAATACATATTAATTTCTCTAAACAGACTTCGAGTAGAACATATGGAGCGCCAGTTGGCAAGCCTTACCGGATTAGTTCAAAAAGCGTTGTCTACACCTCTTCGGCCACCCTCTCAATCACAACAGATCCCCACTAGAGACATCACTAAGGAAAGAGGTCAAGGAGGTCAGTCTCTCTGAACTCCAGTTGTATTTTTATTTTTATTAAATTTAAATTGTTGATATTCTAATGTAGTAACGAATGAAAATCATTTTATAGTAATGGTTAGTTTGTCTTAGAATTCCTGTGTATTCTCTAACTAGATCACCCTAAGAGCCTCAAATTTAAGTATCTCAGTTCTCTAATAGACAATCAAATATAATGAAAAAATTTTCTTGACCTTGTTTCTCTGAACAGTACTACCAAAAAAACTGAAAAAAAGCATAAATAAAGGTGCATAAGCAGAAAGTGATCAATGAAAAACCGTTTTGAGTGCCAAAACACTGAATTAAAAATAGAAACTCAAAAATTCTGAAGAAAATTGCAAACAAATTATATCATAGAAAACGGAGTTGATCAATTGGGTAGGAAAAAAAATGTATGGTGGAGGTAGGGGATTCGTTTGATTTTCTTGTGCAAGCATGTTTCCCTTACCTTATTGCTAAACCTCTTTTTTCATTGTTGTAACTTTTTTGCTATTTTTTTCTGAACCTTTGTGTTTCCCTTTTCTATTCTGTGTTCAGACGCAAAAAATGGTGTTTAATTATCTAACCAAAACGGCTGTAACTCTGTTTATGTGACCTAATTTTTGCTCTTTTCAAGTCTTACATCATCAAGTCAAGTTCATTTATAGCGCAAAGTTAAAAAAAATCTTTACTTGTTTCTCTGTTTTAAAAAGGAACATTTATGATTAATGTAACGCTTTGAAATGCAAATGTTATATATTAAGAAATAAATGCTATGAGGATGAATCTTTGCATGAAAACTCAATTTGTTTTGGGTAATAAAAACATATTTTGTTATTTTAAAATTTTCAAAGCCTTAAAATCATATCGTAAAACATGCACTATGCTAAAAAATAATTGCGATCAATCTCTGTAAAAAACTCTTGCTTCGCTATTAAACATACTTAAAATCTTCATATATAATGCGTTCCACATTTATTAAGTATGGAACATTTATTTATTAAATTCGTTTATTCCTGTCAAAATAAATAACTATGAAAAAATAATATCAGGGTTTTTTCATCTCAAAATAAAACACAAATGTATATGCTCACAATGCTGTTAGTTATAATTCGAACATAAATAATTAAAAATTGATTTTTTGTGCTGTAAATTTAATATCATGTTAAGAAAACAATTATTTATACTGATTTGCAACAAAAAATAATATAATAATAATAATCAGAATAAATAACTATGAAAATATATTATCAGTGTTCTTTCATCTCACAAAAATATGACACAAATGTATATGATCACAATACTGTTGTGTGTTACAATTCGATCAAAAATAATCAAAAATCAATTTTTTCCAGTAAATTTAATATAATATTAAGTAAATAATTATTTATACTAATTTGCATTAACAAAAATAGATACTTCAAACAATACATGAAAAATAGACTTTCAATGAGTATGACTTTCCATGATCTACTGGAGATAATTTCGAACGGATTTCGTAACAATATTTTTGACTTTAGAGGTCGAATATTTTAAAAATATCTTTATTGCTAAAATGACGATGAATCTAAAATTGAAAAAAATAAAAATGCAAAAAATGAAAATGCAAACTATAGAATGGAAAAAAATGACTTTATCATTAATTTCTCTATTTTTTAATTTTTTTAAGCATTTAAATATGTTTCGAAAACATGCATCAAACTAAAATTATTTATAATTTTAAAACCTGTGAAGGAAAAATATTAAATAATTTATGCATTGAAAATATAAACTTTTTTTCATATTTCTTTATAGAAGGATACTCTGAAGCACGATCTTCTAAGTCTTCTTCCTGTACGTCGTTAGCAGGTAAAAAAATAACTACTTATTCAACAAATGTTGTGCAATTTTTTATGTAAATTACATAAATTATACATAAGCTATGAAAGTTTAGTTCAATGTAATTGTAAATTGATCAAATTGCATACAGTTTTGAATTGTCTTAACGAAAATTGTTTTTTGGTATACCCTGTCAATGTTATGAATTGCATATTTTAGAAATAACGATATTGTAATAGTTTGAAGTTAAAAGTTCAAAAAATTCCACAAATTGTTCTATTTTATTTGTCAATGTAATATAAACTCTCTCTCTTCACTTGAATTTTTTTTCAAATGAGTATAACATCGTAACAATTTTCTGTGCTGATCAGAAATTTTCTTTAATCGTTTAATAAAGTTAAGCAAAGTAAATACTGAAATTAATCATTAATAATTGCTCTAAATATGGAATTTGTTCATTTAAATTTTCAAGATAAATGATTGTAGAAAAAAAAAACCTTAAATATTCTAATTGATTTTTATATACGGTAACTTAGGATATGAAATTAGGGACACAAAAATGTACTTTCCTAAATAAATATGTATCTTACTCTTAAAGAAAAAAAAGGGGGGTAGCTCTAATATAAAAACAGTATCTTAATAGTTTGGCACGAGTAACAATGACAGACTCCTTAAAGTAAAATGTGTTGCGTTTTTCTTTAAATTTGTAATTAATTGCGCAAAATTAGCAAATAATTATTTATCTAGTTTTTCTAAATATTATTTGTATATTGTCCAAAGTACCCAAGGCAATGTTAAAGTATATTACTTTTGTCAAGTCATTTAATTGCTTATTATCTGCTGTGGAGAAAAAACGGAAGTCAACTTTACGAAGTTTTTGGTCGAATGCTAGCGCTAAATTCATTGATTTGGGTTTTTCCACCTAAATGGTTACAGAAAGTAATACATTTAGATAAAATATTTCATTTTTGTCATTTGTTGACTTGGGCATTTTAGACAATGCCTACCATATATTTATGCGAAATATTTTATTCAATGCTTCTTTATAATGTTTTTTTTTAATAAAGAACATAAAATAGAAAAAAATTGAGCTCTAAGATATCTATCTGGAATCATTAGAATATGTAAAATAAACAATTTTTAGTTATACATAAAGTTTGAATAATTTTTTATAATTTTTTTAAAAATATAGTGAATTATCAAAAGGGCTAATATTGTTTTAAAAAAAGTTTTTATATATTATTTGCTTGCATCAGAAAAATTAGCTATCTTAATTCTGATGACAATTCTGATAGCCACAATAGTTCTTGATAGTGATCACCAAACTTACCCCAAACTATGTTATTCTTATTTAATATTCTTTCATTTCGATACAACAAATATCTAGCTGTTAAAGAAAGAAAATTTGTGATTATTTATGTTATCATGAAAGACAGCAATTGAATCAAATTATAAATATCTAGCCCCTTCAAGATCATGATCACGTATATGTGATCAATTAATTTTTCATTCACAACCAACAAACGAGTCTTTCTGATTCACACAAGATCACACTGACATAATCTTAATACTGTACCTTCGTGTTATATCTCGTATTATTTAGTATGCGCACACTTAGTGCGTATGAATTTGAAGTTAGCTCGCCAGGGTAAGCACTTCTTTCTCCATCTGCACTGTAAAAAATTCCGGATCAAATTATGGTAAAAAGGACCGACGTTCAGTGTGCCGGTACTTTTTATCGTAAAATTCAATTTTACAGGAACATGTTACGGACTAAAAATCAAATATACCGTAATTTTTACAGTAATAATTGCCGTAAAATCACTGAATCACTCTAATTAAATAAGTATTACAGTAACATTTACTGTATATTTTACGGTGAAAATGGATTTTACAGATGATGCACCCAAAGTGCCGGTACTTTATACCATAATAATTTTATCAGGAAATGTTTACAGTATATTGCTTCTTGTATTAGTACTCATACGTACTCTTAGTACCTGCAAATTCGGAGTTTTCGGGCGTGGGGGTGCGTTTCTTTCTTTATCTGCCAGTCCTATAGGGGTTAAATAAATCCATGTATTATCAAAAATAAATTACATTTTATGCATTCTGGTTTTACGTATTGATCATGATAGAGAGAATTGTTCATACATTTCACTTTCATACATTCTCAATAGTTTCTTTCATCAAATGCCTTTTTTATTATATTTTAGATGAAAATTCTGAGCCCCAGTTAGAACACCACTCATCTAAATATTCTTTTAAAGGTAAAATATTCAACATAATTTACATTTTTTTTTCTATTTTAATATAAATTTTAAAGTATGTTTTTGTTTATTCTGCTGCACTTTTTCTTGTTATTAGTTATACATAATAAACTTATTTATTTGCCTAATTTTGTTTCTGAATTTATTTCAAATTTAACTGAATGCTTGAGTTCAGGAATTATAAAATGACTTAAGTTAATATTATAACCATTAATAATCTTTCCATAACATTTTTACTCTTAACATTTTTACCACACATGCACTATTACGTTGCCGGATAAGGCTTTTTAATACTCGGCTGTTTGTCCCATTATAAAATCGCACAATTCAATTACAAAGTCAAAAGTAAAATTCCAGTTCAAATTAAAATAGTTTTTGCTTTGCATTAGGTCAAAAAAAAGTTTCCAAGTATTTTAGACATAGAAGCTTTCAATTATTGAATGATATTAAGAAATAAAATTATCTAGATAATTTTTGGTTAGAAATCATATCATTTACATAAAGAAATTTAAAAATGAATCTAATTTTATGAATGCAAATGCTTATATGTTCTTCAGTAGTGAATAATTTTTCAATATTTGTTTTAGTATTTATCACATGCTTTACGTTAAATTGAATATTTCATATATTCATTGTTAAAGACATTCTTATATAAAATTATTTCCATTTCCTTTATTTTGTACTATTAAATGGGATGAAAATTAAGCTTGAAGATTCTCCAATTACCTTTGATATTTTATTTCATTTCTTATTAGTAGAATAAATATAAAAGTAAAACTTAAAAATTTCATTTTGAATTTCATAAACATAAAAGCAAAATTATTGATAACTATTTTGAGTTGAAAGTATTTTTTCATGCGAGCTTATGTTTCAATTTTCTGAAAGTTGGTCTACGTATTTAAAAATGTATTAACAAATTATTAGTACAAAAAAAATTTATTAATGAAAATACTAAAGCTAAAAAAGAAGTAGAATAAATTTAAAGTACTAATATTAAAATTAAATAATCGTTTTTAAGAATTATAAATCATCTTTAATTTACAATAATCAAAATGTATAATAAACTATATCTAAATCATAGTATACAGAAATATTTCATCGTTTCAAAATATTATAGAAAATAATATTTCTGAATGAATATACTGTAAAATTTGATTTAAGCTATTTAAACGAAACATATTTATTCTAAAAAGGGTAAAGTTATGGAATCGAAATTGTTGTTATTAAAGCTGATTTTTATCATAAGATAAAATAATTTAATCCTTTAGTTCATAAAGTATTATATAAAATCCTAAATTAATTGAACTAGAATACAATTAAGGGCACTTCAAAGTTCCAATTATTTTAACGATATAATTAAATATTTTAATGATATAATATAAAAACATACATGCTTTTGCCAATTTTTTATAAATGGAGCTTAAAAAAGATTTAATAAAATTTAAAAAGTTTGCCCATGCTATCCGTCCTATGTAAAAAAATTTATACTTAAATAAAATTTTTATTTTTACCGAAGTGGTGATGATTTTTATCCATAATGAAGTAATTATTTCTCATCGCTTATCATTTGACCATTGTTTTTAATTCAATTTTCTAGAATTTTAAATTTTTTGTACAGTTTTTAATCATTTTTGCAATTTTGAGCTTAATTTTGCTTATTAAATATTTTTTGATGTAAATTTTGGTATTATTAAATTTTTGTATGTTTTATGCGTGTTCTTTTAAAAAGCTTTGTAGTATGAAATGTTTTTGAAATTTTATTGTTGTTTAATCAACAACAAAAAAAACTGTAATCATTTTGAAGTATTTAAGGACTTGAAGCATTTTGAAAGAAAATAAGAATTTTTGAAAATTTTTTAAACTTATTTTAGAATTTTAAGAAAATGTAAAATTTAAGGTAAATTTTAAACAAATTGTCAAAGTTTATTCTTGTTCTGTAATAATACTGAAACTTCTTATTTGCCTAATCTAAATTATTTACTTAATATACATAGACAAATTTAAAACTAATGTCTAAATTAACGCTATCTAATCATGTTCTAAATCATGAAATTTAAATAATGATAATGCTGGAATTTTCGTTTAAAGGAAGGAGGAAATTTATTACAAAAATTTCTTTTTTCTTGTATTTTACTCATTTTAATTCTTTTTATATACAAAGTGAAATAGAGGGTTATCTGCATTCTCATTCCTTAATACATATTTTTAGAAACATTGTCAAAAATAAAATAAAAATGCGCAATTATAAAAGTCAAAAGTTATATTTAGCGAATGCTAAAAAACGCTATTAAAATCTACAAAATCACTATTGAGAAAGACAGGTATGAAAGCATCAAAGCTTTTTTGAATTTCGGTTGTAAATTAAAGTTTTTTCTAAAGCTCATGCTTCAACTGTTCCTTTAATCTCTTATGCAGTCCACCAAATTGGAATGTCAAAAATGTTTGGTTTTTGTTGAAGTAGGAAATTAAACACACCAAAATATGTTTGGTTGCTTGATGAACAAAAGATAAGTTGAACAGATTTTTAAAAGACACCATCAAGTTACAACCGGCAATCAGACTCGTTTTAATATTGTCAATTTTTACCTTCCTCTATAATGATTCGTCAGATAGATTTTTATACCGTTTTTTTTTCCTCAGAATTAATATTAATCTGTGACACATATGATGAGATAAAAGTTTGGACAAAACTACCAGAATATAGTAACATTTACCGCATTTCTTGCTCTATGGGAACACCAAAAATCTCAGTAGTTTTTACCAAAGCTCTTTGGTAATGACATCGATGAAATTGAAAATAAAATATGGTTTTATAATATGAAATAACATTTGGTAAATCAAATGAAATTTGTTATTTTTATAATGAAATCGTAGAGCCTGGCATATAAATCATTTATTCGTATAAATTTGCATTTCAGTTAAGTATTTTTTACTAAATGTGTAGTAATAAGAACTATAACTTTAAAACTAAAATTTTCGGTAAACCGTTACCAATTAAATGGAAAAATTATCAAATGAATGGTTTAAATGCCGTATAATTTAGTTTCTAATACCAGAAATATGTTTGTTTTTTTTTAACAGAAATGTCATTAACCATAAAGTACGTTAATTTTATCGGAATTTTTTCTCAGAGTATTGTATGTACATTTTTTTATTTCAATTTCGATAAAGATGAAAAAAATATATATTAAGAACTGAGATTACTCAATACCCTGTTTGTTTTGTTATTAATTAAGCTAAATGCTTAAAATATATACAAAAATGTCCTTTTAAGGAGATTTTTTTTTTGCTGGGAAAACAAATACAACGTAATAATGAATTTTTATAGAATGAAACTAAATTGATAAATTTCCGTTAAAAAATAATGCATGCCCAAATAATATTGAATAATAACTGATTGTGTACCTTACTGTAGAAGAAAAGTCTGTGTCGTTCTCGGACGAAACCACCACCGTCAGCTCACCCGTCCATCAGAAGCAACACTCCCCTCAACACGCAGGTGAAACAATCTTTCTTACTTTAGCCTATACCCCAGCTATATTTGTGTTCCTAGATAATCTTATCCTATAGCTTTTATCTTTCCTTGTCTTCATTTATTTTACTCTGCAGAAAAATATTTAACGTGAAATTTTCCGATAATTAAACCAATTTCTTTCTTGAAAAAATCATTTTCTCAAGTTTTTCTTAATTAAATTAAACATCCTTAATCACTTGTTTAAATTTTTTAATTTTATAATCTGAATGTTATAAATAAAGAATTACACTGTTAAAATTTTCTCGGAAAGAATGGTTAAATGCCAATTTATTGAATGGTTATTTTACCATATTTAAGCAAAACAGTCAAATAACCGTAAATAAAGTGTTAATCAAATTTTTAGGTTTGAGAAAAACTGTTTATTAACTGCTTTCACCTAATACGGTTAAGCAACCTGAATTTTATCGTACCAACAGGAACGACCTAATGCAACTACTTAGTTCTTCGCAAATGCGTACATATCATAGCCGAGCAGGCTTATCTGTCAATCTCATGACCGGCAAAACTGAAATTCGAGTCCTAGTGTTGACACTATAATATTTCTTCCCTTCCCTTCAACGCATGAAGAATTTCCAGTGTCCGGCACTCTCCAATGCCCATTACCTTACGGAAAGCCGAGCTCTTATGTCTAGTTAAATAAAATAAAAAAAAAATTTTATGTTCTTGAAAAATGCTAGTTGTAAATGATTAAAAAACCGTATAGTTTTGTATTCATGGTTTTTTAACCATAATTTTTGTGAATGGTTTCAAAACCATAAAGGAGAAAAATATTTTTTACCGTAAACTTTACGGTTAATCGGATGGACAGACAGCTGCCAGTTATTTTACCATAATTTTATAATCAAAAATTTAACAGTGTATATGTCTTTTTTTTTTAAAAAAAAAAAAAGCATACGTAAATTATCATATGTTCCAATTTATTCATTTCTTATTATTTTATTCAACTATTGGACAAACCGATCTTTCTTGAAAAATTATAACTCCATTTTTCCATAAAAATTACAATTCCTTTTTTTCGGAAGAATAATAACTTCACTTCTTCTTAATTAAAAGTCCTTAACAACTTGTTTAAACTTTTTAATTTTATAATTTGATTATTATAAATAAAAAATTACATTTCTTTTTTTTTTTTTAAAAAAGGGTAAGTAAATTATTATATGTTTTATTTTAATCATATGTTTTATTATTTCTTTGTTATTATTTTTGTTAAAAACCGATCTTTCTTGAAATATTATAACTCCATTTCTACATAAAAATTATAACTTTATTTTTTTCTTAGTTTAAAGTCTATTAAAACTTGTTTAAACTTTTTAATTACTTGATCTGAATGTTGTAAATAAAAAATTACTTTTTTAAAAACGAAAACCGTAAGTATCATTTATTTTACTTATTCATTTAATATTATTTAATTTAACCGTTAAATAAACCAATTTTTTCTTAAAAGATAATAACTCCATTCTTTTCTCATAATCTGCTACTATTAAAAAAAATTTAAACTATTTAATTTTATAATCTGAATGTAACACTGAGGAAACGATATCGTCGAAACTGCCTGAATAAGGTAAAATTTATCATTTTCCTGACTCTATGAGAACACCATACTGCTCTATAATTTTTACCGTAAGGTTTCGGTAATGATTTTTAGAAAAATTAACGATTAAATAGGGTTTTATAATATTTCATAAAATTTAATAAAGTGAATAAAATTTGGTAATTTTATTATGATACCTTAGCACATGACAAAAAAACTATTTATTTGTTTAAATTTACTTTTCATTTTTGCTCTTTTTTTTTAACTAAATCTGAGGTAATAAGGACTATGATTTTGAAAACTGGAATTTCTGGAAAAGGAATTAGCCTTTGCCATGTGAAAGAAAACATTACCAAATAAATGGTTTAAATACTGTATATTTTTTTCCTATTACGAGAATTATGGTGTTTTTTACCAGAAATTTGATTATCATACAGTACGGTAATTAAACCAGAATTTATGTATAAAGAATTATGAGCCTTCTTTTTTCTCGTTTTAATATAAAGGAAGAACGAATGAATTCACATATATTTCTCATTTATTTATTAGCATTTGTTTCAAAATTCATAAAAAAATTCAAATTTTCATTTTAATCATTTTAAAGAAGTTCATCATAAAATAATATTTTTTTCATTTCAAAATAAAGAAATGAAATATCACAATTAACTTTTTAATAAACCAAACAAAATTTTTAAAATAATCGGAAAGGGATTGAAATCTTCGTTTCTTAGAATTAACTTAATATACACTATTTTGTCAAGCCCTACTGAATGTAAATAAAAGCATGAATAAATTTAATTAAATAAAATATTTCATTAGTACATTTAATGGAAGAAAATTTTTAACAAATGCTTTGCATTTTTCTTCTAAAAAAACTAAAACTATTTATTTTAAAGCTGTAAGATTTGGTTCTTTTTTTTAATTATGCATAGCTTTTATATGAACGTAAAAAACTAAAAAGGACTGTTTCGTAATTTAATTGAAAGACAGAAATTTTATTATTTACTATCCATTCCCTAGCTGTTTTATAGATAAAAGGCAAAGTAAGAAAGAATGATGTCAAGATAATCTCAAAAATTAGTAACATTTAGACGATATATGTATTTAAGTATTTTTTCATTTAATATTATGCTTTTTTTGATCAAATTTCTAGTCTATTTAAAATGCAATTTTAGATGCAAAACGGTTAACACTTACATATTTCATTCAAAATTATTAAAAAAATTTCTTATGTTATGCAATGTGATACTAAATTTTGGATTTCTCTTTAAGTGTCACTATTTTGATAAATGTATAGTTGAATGGTATGTTTTTAGCTTATCAAAAAAATATTGACTTTATTTCAAAATGCATTGAATATGTGCCATACCTGAATTTTTAAACACAATTTAAACTCCCTTGATGTAGCTTTCTTTTAATATGTTTATCCTCTTTAAATTAATAATATATAAGTAAGTGTTTAAATGTTTAACAGAAAAATTATTAAGTTAAATGTAATAACCAATATTGTTGTAGTTTAATTTTTATATAATGTAACTAAAACAATACATTTTCAGAATTAGTCTAAGTTTTCATACACCCTTCATAAATGAAAAATGAAATAATTTAAAAATATTTTTCGCCACCCTTTTTTAAGATAGTTCATTATTTAATTATTATTGAAACAATTTTTGCAATGAGCCACAAGCATAACTTTTATTTTTAGTTCTGACTATTTATTATTTTTTTAAAAAATGAAGTATTATTTCAAAAAACCAAGTTTTTTTTTCATAAAGAATCTTAGAATTAATTCTGGAAAGTCTAAAATGTTGTTAAGAAAAATGAAGATTGTTTAACAAAAACTTTCAAGAAATGCTAAACTAATTGTTGACTAAAATAAAATTAATTTCATTTTTCATAAATATATTTTTTACTATAAAGTCATCAATTATATGATGTTAAAAATACAAAAAGAATCCATTTAAAAAAAGCAAGCGTAATAAAAAGTAACACAATTAAAAAACATTTATGCGTAACAAGTTAGTGTAGTGATTGCACATATTTGTATCTTATGTTCTTGTTTAATACAATTTTGAATGTCATTTGGTTCTATTGCACTGTTATCTACTATGTTATGAATTTACAGAAATTGTACAGAACTTTTTACTATTTCATTTTTCTATTTTTTTAATCATGAGTATATGTATTATTAAATGTTTCTTTTATTGGTATTTATTTATGCTTTTATACTTCAGTTATGTGCAACTTCAACTTCAGAGTAAATGTTAATCAAACAAGTGCTCTTAATATGAAATATTTTAATATAAACTAGAAATAAACTAGTGGTAAGATATAAATAAATAAACTAAATCAAGTTTAAATAAAGCATATTAGTGAAGTTTTTTTTAAATTCAATCTTAAAAGAAGTCTAGAAAACAACAACAATCATCGCAATTTATTTTAAGATGTATGAAACATTCTTAAAAGACTAATTTCGTTTAAATTATAAGAAAGAGTGATTAAGTTTGCTGGAAAATATATCTAAATATTTTCAATGCTGTATTTATGAAAATATTCGTGTTATTGTAATACAATAAAAGTAAAATTTCAAGTCTATTGTTGTGGTATTTAACTTATATGATAATTTTAAAGCATCCAATATTTAAATATTTGTTTAATAATATTTATAATTATAATTTTAATGTGTTCAAAACCTATTTACATGAAATTTTTATTGATTTAAGGGAATTTGATTACAAAAAATAGTAGTTAAGTTTGCTATATGACATTTGATTGAAACTTCAAGTAAAAGTAAAATTAATGGGATACTTTTCGAAATTTTAAAAAATAGTATTGAATTTTTACATTCCATTTAAAATAAAATTTAATGAAAAAATTATTAAGCTTAATATAATAAAAGCTGTAATGCACAAACGAGTCTAAAAAAATTCTAAATTTTCAACTAATACCAAATTATTTTACTATTCGAGCAATATACGATTTATTAATATACTATTCGATTTTTGACCTATACCTAATTAATATAATTCGGCTTATACGAATTTTGTAAGAATGTACCAAATGTCATTAAAAATTCAATCTTTATTGTATCTATACACTGATGGGAAAAAAAATCTATTAACCAAGAAAGAGTTGTGCTAGATAAACTAAATTTGGTAGACTTGTTTATACAACTAAAAGATGATGTCTATTTAAATTTCGCGCTTCGTGCATAAGTTCGGGGAGAGTAGCACTACCGTGAACGTGCGAATCAGGGTTGCTTTAAATATGTGTTCTACAGTCCGTAAGAGTTATTTTTTTTTAAATTCGACATGGTGAGTTGCTGTTAGTCAAAAATGCTTTAAAGAAGACGAAAAAGTCATTATCAATATCTCACTGACTTTGAAAGCTGTCGTGTAAGAGGTGGATTTGGAAGCAGTGGTCAAGGTAAGGTATTGAAGACCGGGTTATGCCGACCACGCGACTCTACTCAAAGGGTAGACCACCATACACTTTTCGCTGCAGACACAGCCATACACCCGTGTACGGTGTATGGCCTACTGCATCAGCATCAGAAATTCGAGCTGCAATTGTCACTGCAGTGACACAAAGAACTATAACAAATCGGCTACTTCAAGTACAGCTCCGAGAGGGACACCCTGTAGCTTGAATTCCACTCACCCCAAACTACTGCTGCTAACGACGTGAGTGGTGCCGAGTTAGAGCTCACTGGAGGACAGAGACGAGATCACTTGTGCTTTCTGATGAAAGTCGAATCTGCATTGGTGCCAGTAATAGCCGTATATTGGTTAGCCGTATCTTGGTAATAGTCGTATATTAGCCAGTATAGCCGTATACTGGTGGGGACTTACTGCCAACTTGTCTCTGGCCTAGGCACACCAGCAACAGTGACAGCAGGTTATTCCACGCACCTTGACTGCAAATTCGCACTTCAACCTGGTGATTCAACCTGTTTTGTTGCCATTCATGAGCAGAATTCAAGGGGATATTTTCCAACAGGGTAACACTCGCCCTCATACTGATGTTGTAACGCAACATGCTCTACATAATGTCGACATCTTTAGTTGGCCTGCTTTTTCACCAATCGAGCACGTATTTGACGTCATTAGACGACAACTTAGCGTCATCCATAGCCAGCATTAACTATTCCCGTATTGATTGACTAAGTGCAACAGGCATACATCCCGCAAAATGACGCACGGCATCTGTATGACACATCATGTTATGTTTGCATGCTTGCATTCAAACTTTTGGTGGTAGCAACAGTTATTATTTTACCTGTATTTCGCATTTAAAAGGGTTTTTCCCTTAATTGCATTTACCTGCGATCTTAAAATTTTAATCGATTAAATACGTTACTCAGACAAACTCATTGCCGAAATTTCATCACTCTAAATAATCTTTTCTTGCCGTTGGGATTTTTCTCCAGTATATATAACATTGTGTACTTATTGTAAACATAATAGTTAATAGTAAATATGATTAAATATATTTACAATAAAAAAAAAACACGAATTCTTTTGGTGAAAAAATCGAATAAAATCACATAATCGTTGGTTTAGAATCACCACCTGAAATGTTTGATTTTCCTTAATTAACAATTTTTAATTAGTATAAAGATTTTTTTTTTATCTTTGGTATTCGCCAGTGATAATAAAATGTTTTATATTCTATAATGTTTGAAAAATTAAGTTCTTATTTTCAGCTGAAAGACCTGTGAAACCAGCCATCAAGTCCTCCCTCTCTCTTCGTAGTCAGCATTCCTCAGGTACATCCTCACAATCAATTTTAAACAAACTAAACAAAACACTGTACACCGTAGAACGTACAATGTAAAAAATTTTACAGTAATATTCATTTTTAAGTGAACATTAATGTAAAAATCATTTTATATCAGAGATTTTCTTCCGTAAAATTTTACCGTAATTTAATCCCTATTTTCTTATACTGTAAATGAAAATACTGTAGATGAAACAACGAATTTTTCTTATATTTTTACTAGGTTTTTATTATATATAACATTTTTATTAAAAAAAATCTTTTCGAGCCATTTGTAATAAAATTAATTTTTGGTTAATCTTAATTTATCGTAAAGTTTCTGCAAAGTTTCATTTTTAACTGAAACTTTGTTTATGAACCGAGGGGATACTGAGCTGTCATTGTGAACTGAATTTCCATTCCAAGTAGATCCTTGAAGCAAACTCAGCTCTAGATCGATGGGAACCAGCTTGTGACAGTTGTGTGTGTGTAAACGTTGGCTAATGCTCAATGATAATCACGTTACTTGCCATTGATGATTGTATTATCCTTTTGCATACGGCTGGTACAACATGTGGACCACATGTTATGGTACAAATGGTGCACCGTAAGCAAAGGTTTAAAGTGTGGAGCCTTAACTTCAACAGGCTGTTGCAGGAATGATTTACTTTAGCTTGCTTTTAAACATAAATTTAATAATTGTGTTGCAGTTTCAGTTAATGTTATTTTAAAAAAAAGCTCCATGGGGAGAAATCTGTGATTGCAATTATTATATCTTACATATCTTGAATATTTAACAAAATAGCAAATTAAAACGTTATGATAACTCACAAAACGTAGGTATAATGTAGTCGAAGCAATTTTAAAAACATTTTACTAATTTTCACGCTCATAACTAATCTATTATCAAATGAATTAAATGAACACTTAATAATGATTCCAAAGTCAGCTCTGCATTTTCTTGAATTTTGCCAAATAAAAGTTTTAATTTTTATTTCATTTCGAAATTTATATTTTTTGAATAAATTTTGGATAGAAATATTAAATTGCAAATTGCAGCAAATTAATATTTTAATCTTGATATATTTTTAATAATTTCAGATATAAAAGTAATTTATAGAAACTTCTTCTCGTAAATATTCATTAAAAATATATATCTATTTTTCCAGATGTTGATTCTGTTCCTACTCAGTTACACCCTCCCGTAGTTAAAGTAACCTCAGCAGGTACGATTTTGAATTTATCATTTCATTTATTTTAATATTTACCAACCGTTGCCCATGGCTTTACCCGCGAGGAAGTATTTTGTTATCACGATATTATCACGATATTTTCTAACATCTTATTGTATTGAAATTTAATAATAATTTAAAACTTGTCCGTCTGCCATTAAATCACACAAACCGCCGGAAGTATGAGTTTGTATAGTATAATATATATATATATATATATATATATATATATATATATATATATATATATATATATATATATATATATATATATATATATATATATATATATATATATATATATATATATATATATATATATATGCAACAAAATAAATAACTACAAAAAACACTAAGAAAATTAAGAAAAACAATAAGTTTCATTTATTGCGCATAAGCTGCAAGTAAACAGAACTCATTAGATAAGTTCAAAATGAAGATGAAAGAAAGGAAAAGTGCAGACATATGGAGAATAAAAAAGGGGGGAAAGAAAAATAATAATGAAAAAAAATAGCAAACAACTGGGGGAAAAAAAGAAAAAAGGATAAAAAAAAATTAAAAAATCCGGAAAATAAAAGATATAATCTTTTCATCAGCCCACACGATTATATCCGCAAAAAGAGTGCATTCTGATATTGTATCAATATAGCCAGAGCAAAATATATTAATACAATAGTGTGAGGAGCACTAAAAAATTACAACAAGTAAAATAGAACACAATAAGTAAAAATAGCACGTAAAAGCAGAAAATAAAAGAACATAAAAAGAAAAAACAGAATAAAACAAAATCTATAAAGCTACTGGCGAATTCAAATGTACTTACATGAACGGGAAATTTTTCAAGAATGATTTAAAGAATATTTTCATAACAAGATTGCCAGATTGCAAAATCTGACAACAAAAGCGCAAATTGAGCGTAACTAGAGGAGTTTTGTTTTAAAATGCTGTTTTTACTGCATTGCTGAAGAGCGTTTGATTTGTTAGTTTTAAAAATTCTCATCAGGACACATCCATTGCGATAAATGCGATATTTCTGAATAAAGAATAATTATACTAAGGTAAAAATTACTCTTTATGATGCGTCTATATCGTTCAAAAATCTATTACCAATTATATATATATATATATATATATATATATATATATATATATATATATATATATATATATATATATATATATATATATATATATATATATATATATATATATATATATATATATATATATATATATATATATATATATATATATATATATATATATATATATATATATATATATAATTATATGTATATATGTACCCGATAATTGGTATGACAGTTTGCGGCATACATCATACAATCATCTACAGCTAAATCTAATCATCTATCATTTATAAAATAAATCTAAATAATTGCTTTGTATATAAGTTTTATTTTAATAAAAAAAAAATTATTCAAAACAAATACTTAGCGTATAAATAGCTTTTCAGCAATACCTAAACTATCACTTAAGACTTCCTAACAAAAGGAATCTAAATAAATACTTAACGTTTAACTAATTATTTAATACTACTTATATTATTATTGGAGACAACGTAACATAATGAATTATTGTAGATGACTATAGTGTAGTGAATTTAAATAAGGAAATTCTTGCATTTTTGATGCAAAATAAATACAGAAATGTTAAATTAATAAAATACTATTATAACATTTACGGCATATGGTGTATTCAGAACTCAAATACTCAATTGCTAAGTTGTTTGTAGCTAAATCTTAATGATAAAATTGATTAATAAAACCTCATTATTTTTTTAACAAGATAAAAATTAGTAGAAACTTTTGATCCCAGAGGAATTATTAGTTTTGAAACCACTAGCAAAAATTAAATACAAATTTTTAACATCTTAATCACAGGTTACAATCCATGCAGTTATTGACTTCGGATTAATTTGAAATATTTAAGAAGACATGGAAATCAAATAAAAAATTTCTCACATTAAGGATAATTATAGATTTTATACAATTTGCCTGCTTTTTCCGAAGCTCTTACTCCATTAAAATAAATTAAGCCGCAATTTAACGAATAGTCTGGACTTATTATAAGCTATTTAAACAAAACTATCAATTTAAAGAGAATTTTTTATTTTAATGGATGTCATTAAAATCAATGAATAATTTGCAATTTTCTTACATACTTTACTGAGCCCAAGCAATGCTGATTTGGAGTAACTTTTCAAGTCGGAAAAAGAAATCTGATCACAACAAGTGCTTTTTATTTCATAAAATTGGATCTTAATTTGTCATTTTTGGACTCGTTTCCTAATCAGCCTAAAAGTTTGATTAAAGATGAACGAAATCAAGTTAAAAAGTCGTGAAAATATTTTGTGAATTCACAAACGTTACAAAAATAACATATTCATTAGGAAACGTCATAAGATCTGAATCTTGTGATTTTATATCATATCTGAAAAATGATGGCCATATTGATTATGTTTTTGTGTTTCATTAATTTATTTACTATTATTTTACTCTTCTTCATCTTACTTATTGTTAAAAGCGATGAACTAGATCATTTATTTGAAAACGATAATAAGTTAAAAGCGATGAGCTAGATCATTTATTTGAAAACGATAATAAGTTAAAAGCGATGAACTAGATCATTTATTTGAAAATGACCATAAATTAAAAAGCTATGGGTGATCTAGTTACACCACTGATGTTTTTTTTTCTGTTTTGTTCTTCGATATGATATTCTTTTTTGTTAACACTGTTGTGTTTAAAATAATTAAAAGCTGTTAAGTTTTTTAACGTTGGTATTGGCAGTTTTTTTTTAAAATAGAGTTGTGTTTTAATCAGTTCTAGTTCGTGTTTTAACACTTATTGCAAAGTTTATTTTTTGCTTATTCATTCTGAGAAATTTGATCACAAAATGCCTTCTTAATCCTTATTTTTAGACAGTATTTTTTCACTGAAAAAATCCCATGCCCTTAAGAGGCTTTTCAACAATTTGCTATTAGCTGTATGCAACTTTGAAATAGATTTTTAGTTGTGAATTATCTGTGCATTTTAATAATTTCTGTTTTAAAGTGTGATTTTTTTTTACAGATAGGGAAACCCGATCAAAGCCACCCCCTCCACCCAAGCCTAGTTCCCTTTCCGAAAGGCATTCAAGTTCCCCACCTACTAGAGGTAGTACGTATTTACTCTTACGAAATTATTAAAATACATATTTTTTCATAATGAACAATTTTATTATTACTCTGTATGGATCTCTTCATAGTTTCTTTCTTTTAGAACTTCTACTCAATCATGTGATAAAGAATTGGAACTTTATGAACAGCTTTTTTATAACGAATTATACGTAATGATGAAAATTTCATTAGTTGGTTATTAAATAAATTAAACCGTTTACTCACACGATGGAAAAGGAATCTGGTAAAATTACCCTACTGAATGACATTTCTGGTT
Organism: Parasteatoda tepidariorum; assembly: GCF_982258835.1. Taxonomy (NCBI): domain Eukaryota; kingdom Metazoa; phylum Arthropoda; class Arachnida; order Araneae; family Theridiidae; genus Parasteatoda; species Parasteatoda tepidariorum. Next base: position 54,761,854 of record NC_141758.1, read on the forward strand.
TTTAAAAAAAACATATTTCCGGTTAATAAAACCAATGCATACTGTATTTAAACCATTGATTTGGTAATTTTCCCGCTCATATGGTAACGGTTTGTCAAAAATTTTAATTTTCAAAATTATAGTTCTTATAATTACCAAACATTTAGTGAAGCATGCAAAACTGAAAAGTAAATTTATCCAAATAAACGGTTTTTATGCCATGCTTTAATGTATCATGATAAAAAAAAATACCAGATTTTACCACATTTTATCACATATAAAACACTATTTTGTTGTTAATTTTGCCAAAATCAATAACAAATCGCTTCGGTAAAAATTACCGATTACAAGGTTTCTGGTAGTTTTTGGCCATTATTTTTCAGCGCATACTTTTTTTTCAGTGTTTTCGCCTAACTTATCATTTCCTATTTTTTAATACTTCTATTAAGACTAAAAACTTCTTAATCAGGGAAATAAAAAGTTTCAAAACAAATGCTTTATACCAATATATTACTTCTTTCTTTTAATTTTTCATATATTGTATACAAAATTTTATAAATTTATAATTGCAAAACAGAACAGAAACAAAATTCTTATTTTAGAAAATTACGTAAATTTGATACAATTTAGAATTTAAAAGTAGTGCCTCAACAGTTACACCAAACATGTATCTAAAATAAAATTAAGAAAAACACCAAACCCGTTCTTCAAAATAAAACAATTAACACGTTCTCAACAGGACACCAAAATTTTCTAATCTTACAAAGATCGCTTTTTTTTTGCAAATTTTTTTTGTTCTATTAAACTAGAGAGAAATATTAAAGAATGTCACCCCTAATTCTAAAGCGCTTGCAAAAAAGGAACAATTTCTTTTTCTTGCCCTATATCACCTCTTTTTGGTAATAAACTAACCACTCATTTGACTTTAGATTGATTTCTTTTTGTGTTCTTTAATTATTTTTATATTTAGTTTATAAAAATTAACTCTAATTGTTTGGCTGTCTCTTTTATTTAAATTCTTTGATCATGTATTATTAATATTATGATTAAAGAAGAATGTCGACTGTTAAAGACGACAAAAGTATATTTTGTTCTTCTTAATTTTCTCATTTTTTCTTAATCTTAAATTTATGTTTATATTTAATATATTGCAAATTGGTATACTTCGTAAATGTATCATTAATCCTTTTACTGTTTTGGAAGTAAAAAAAAAAAGATAATTGTAAGTACCTATAGTTACTGGATTGTGAGACAAAAATAAGCTCAAAAGTTTTTTAAATATAATTAATTAATTTAGTAATAATTGATAATTTAAATAATTGTAATAAGATTAAACCAAGAGATCTGAACAGTTTCTTAAATAAAATATAACTTTGGATCCAACTGATAAAGGGATATTAACTAAAAATTAAATTAAGGATACATTACATTGAGATACATTAAAAAACGAGCCGACCAGGTGGCCGAGTGGTTAGCGTGCCTGACTGCGGAGTCATTGGCCGCGGGTTCGAATCCTGCTCAGAGCATGGATGCTTCTTTCTCTCTTTGTGTGAATGTGACCCGCCCTATAAACGGGCTTGTGGTTGTGTGACGTGGGCGACGCTGCTCCACCACCGTGGCTTCGCCGCAGGTGCGCACTGGGTAACGAGAAGAGAGTAGCAGTTCTGGCATTCCTGTGGCCAATAGGACAAACTCCAAGTATCCGCCAATTAAAAAAAAAGACAAAACTTTTATCAATTAGCTACTTATATAACGTATGTAGTATGTCTAAAATTTATAATTTCAGTAAGATATGATACTCATAAGAATCAGTAAAGGTGTTTTTACGGTGCAATACATAGCATGAATCATTTCTTTTTGCGATGCATACATAAAATATTTCTTAAAATAAAATCTCTTTGTTTATCAAACATGCAGCAGACAGCTTAGAAAGAATGTTAATATAAATTCGATTTAAACCGTAGTGAATGAAACCGAATAAAAGGTCAAATATAATAAAATTATTTCATACAATTAACAGACTTATGTACATAGTATATGACCAAAAATTACAAAAAGCATACATTATATAACTATTTGTATGCGTAGCTTGTCAAATCAATCAAACAAGAAGATTTTATTTTATTTTATAATTGTCGTTGAACAGCCGACCTAATTTTACCACGTTTATATTAACTTGCCTTCGTGTTCGGGTGGAATTTTGCAATCGATTTTAAACTAACTTCCGACTAGCTACAGACTTCAAATTTGGCACATAGTTCAGAAAAGGATGACAATGCATGAAAAAGAAGAGAAAGAGGACATACAAAGTAAAATAAAATTAAAATTAAAGAAAAATTAATATTTTCGCGGTTGTCTTTTGTTGTCGATTCGATTATTTCAAATGAGTGTCACATGTCAGTTGAAAAGTTTTGTGTACAGTGAGTGAAAAAATTGAAATTTTGGAAGTGAGTACAAAAAAAAATTCAAAATAAAAAATAATATTTTTAAAAACCACGTTTTTGTAGTGGAGAATAGTAATTAAAAAAAAAAAATTTAAAAACGAAAAACGTGGGGAGCATGAAATACATAACAGTACATATACACATTTTCTTACTCATACACATGCGCAGCCACATGCACACATAAATTCATATACACATGCATATACACAAACACATTCCACATAGACATCCACATTCAGATACAATTACAATTAGAGATATACATACATATATTCTCATGAGCACACATACACACACTAATAGAACATTACTGTTATGTATTTCATGCTTCCCACGTTTTTCGTTTTTCAAATTTTTATTTTTTATTTATTATTCTCCACTACAAAAACGTGGTTTTTAGAAATATTTCTTTTTATTTTGCTAGATTTACGACTACTAATGTTCAACTCCGTAACCATGTAATTTTGAACCAAATCCCGAAAGCAAGTTAACTCCTGGGTCAAGTACTGGGGGAAATTTGACTTCTTGGAGGACTTTTTGATTGAATTAACCCGCAATTTGAGTTACATCGAGAGCAAAACTACGAAAACCTCCCACGGTTAGACCCGCGTTAAGGGGATACTAATCCCATGATCCGTCTACCTCTGAGGATAGTTTACGTCAGCACCGTGGTCGGTGCGAGCCGAGTACAGAATTCGTATCGACCAGCCATCGCTTGGGTTAGAAGACAGTCCACCTTTTTGAAAGGTGAACGCTTTATCCCCTGAGCCACTGCCCCTTCTACAACAGGATCGCAATTACTTGGCAAATAATTGACAATTCTCAATACTTTTTATCAACCAGGAATGAGTATTGATATTTAATAGGCTATGACGAGTTTGCCAATTAAATCCGACAAGAAATACATTTCATGTAAATAAACCTCCATCTTAGCCGTCATGTTTTCAATGTCTTAAATTTGCATAATTAATCAGCATTTAACTTCTAATAATGGTGCAAAAGTATTTGCTATGCGTTATAAACATCATTTCACGCAAGAATTTATTTAAATAGTTTAAATGTCCCGCAGTGGACTGATCGTTAAGACACGGCTCCCAGCAGATCACCGAAGTCAAGCATCACTGGCTGCGGTCACTGCGCGGGTGGGTGACCACTTGGATCAGTCTGCGTAGGGACCGAGGGTGTACGGTATTGGTCCTCGTTAAACTGTGCTACCGTAAAGTGCTCGACTTCGCATGCAGGTCGTTGGGCTACCGAAGCGGGGGTGCCATCCCCTCTGCAGAGGATCAAAATTGTGATGGCATGTCTTCGGATCATCCTCAGGAATGTTTCCCAGACCGTCGCCAATAGCCCATTGTGCAGCTCTAGTGCGACGTAAATGAACTACAACAACAACATAAATAGTTTAAATGTACACTAAATAATTTCGAATTTATGGAACGCCAAAAAAAAAATCTATTCCCCTTCGCAAACAAGCAGTATATTTATTTAATCTTCATCAATTATTGATGTTAATATTTTTCACAGTGTTTACACGGTGTGAAGTAAATTAATTGCAATTTTTAAAATAATTCTTTACAGAAAAAAAAACATTTTGTTTATATTTGGTATTAATGTGTATCATTATTTGTCCAGAATTTCGGGTAAGCGTGGAAATGTACAGTCAGCTGAGGCATCTGAGGAGACAAACGAAGGACCTGAGGCTGGAAGTGCGGAATTTGAGGAGGATAGCGCAGTCTCAAGCCATCACTGCCAAAGAAACCGTTAGAGAAACCTGCCTTAAAATAAAGGTCATCTGCTTCTTAACTGATTCTCTCAAAACAATTTTTTATCATGATTACCTGTCTCTTTGAATGCTTTTAAAGAAACATCTGACCAAAAATTTTAGTGGACCATCACATTTACACTGAGAGAATATCCAGTACCTGATTTATCATAATGTCTGAAAGTCCCTTACCTAAGACCTCCACATTTCTGAATTTCCCCTTAATAAATATTTCAAATAATATATTTTTGACTTTTTCCTTGAGAATTGTCTAATAAAATTACAAGTTAACAAAAATTGCAATAAATATAAGCTCAAATTTGCTAATATGTCTTTAATTTACTCATATTATAAATAATTTAAAGGCACTTCATAAATGAGCAACGAGTACTTACCAGAACTGACCAGGGGCCCCTGATAGTTCCATGCATGAGAATAACATTTCTATTTGTTCTAGAAAATTAGATAAGATGTAATAACAGTGGAAAGCATTTTCTTTTGTTTATTTCATATTTAGAGATTACGTTAGCTTGAAAAACGATTTCAGAAGAGGATATATCAAAAACCCATCAGAATACGATTACCTTTACTGTAAATATGTACTGCATATATATTCAAATAATTTGTTTCATCATTTTACATAATACTTTTCTTCCAAAATTTCATTGATATTATATCATTAATATGTTTATGTTTATACCACAATATTACCTTATATGAAACATTCATTTATATATATATATATATATATATATATATATTTACATTTTCTTCTATCTGGGAGGACAGAACTCAGAATCTTTGTTTCACCAGGGATATGACTTTTACCCCTCGGATACGCAGATATGCATCAAAATTTATGCTCCAAATATATTATCAAACTGTCAAAGATATTATTTTTTTTTAAATAACCGGAGTGTCACTTTTATGCAATAATCATTTAGTTTTATAAAAAAAATCTATAGATAATTACAAATTTATGGCATACTTCAAGGATTAGTCCACAGACCATATATATTCCTTCGACTAAAAGGCGAGACTACTTTTGTCATACTATTCAAAATTTCATATTATTGGTCGAATTTCGGCATGCATAATTAGTACATTTGTTTAAATTTGAGAAGGTAGTCTAGCAACACCCTTAATCTAGTAATAAATAGATGTCTTTTAAATTTTAATAAGGTGGCCCCATTTTTCAGTAGATGAACATCTTATATACATGCCATATTTTAGAAGACTTTTCTAACTTGTAGATAAAATTTTAAACAAAAAATGCCATACGAATAAGCGCGTTAAATGTAAAGCTTATTTTTAGCATCTATTTTACGCAATGCAGTCCCTGACCAAATTATTCGACGCACTATAAGATTCTATGTAAAATATTAATTCTCAGGTGATACTATACAGCTATATTATTTTTACACGGCTGAAACGGGTTTGCACTTATTTACGTTCGTGTATCAATTGGTTAACATTGTAATGCAATACATTAAAAATAAATACAAATGGGAAGTATGTAAAAAATCTCCTGTATAAAAGCCCATTACACGTATGTTTAAATATAAAATTATTGCATAAAAACTCATGCAAAATATGTAATTATTAAAAAATTATTCTTATTATAATATACTAATATAATACCTGATATCATAAATATTATTTATTTACGTAATATGTAGTCTAATTTATTCAATCGTTGAATTTATATTATATATCGTCCAATTTAACCAATTCATACACGAACGTAAACAAGTGCAAACCGGTTTCAGTCACGTAAAAACAATAAGGCTGTATAGTATCACCTGATAATTCAGATTTTACATAGAATATCTTATAGTGCGTCTAATAATTTTGCCAGAGATTGTATGTAAATGCACTCCATGAGAGCATTCTTAACGCCCGAGGTAAACAGGCTTAATTACATTCGCCCTAGTATTCTTGTGAAAATATTGATTTTATTTAGAATGAAAAAAGGACATTAAAGCAAAACTAATAAATAGGATTCTTCCCTGCAGACGATGCTGGCGGCGGCGCAGATGGGTGAAGAACACGTTTGTGCAGAAAGGCTGAAAGTTTCGAGAGAAGAAGAGCTTTATCGGCAAGACGTCAATCACTTAGAAAGGGATCTGCTGTTAGTATTTTGTATTTATCTTACGCTTCATTAATTACTCTTTCATATGTAACTGATTGGAGAAAAAATAGTTTCTATGACATTGAGTTTCGAAACTTAAAGTAAGCTGAGGAAAATTTATAGAAAATATTACTTGCTTTGTCTTCTATACAATGAATCTTTATTTTGTTGTTGACACTTTTACCGAAATTGTTATTTAAAATCTAGTTTACTACTTCGATGAAAGTCTCCTATTTTTCTCCTATATTTATGATTTTAAAAATATTTTAAAAACTTAATGATATCCAACATATAGCACAATTTTTAAAAAATCGAGCAATATAATGTAAATATTTAATTTTGTATTTAATTTGAACGTAATTAAATTGAATACTGGGACTTATACTTAAAGAAAACACAACACTATTTGGTTTTAAAATATTATTAGCAATCAAAGAATGCGAAATTTTATTTAAACTACATTAAAAATTAAAGCATTAACTGAAACAAATACAGCTTATTTTTATTTTCGGACACTTTTCAAAATTTCTAGATTCTTATAGACTCTTTTTATAGACAGCAGAAAGTGATTTGTTTTCCCATAATTTTTACTGATTTGATATAGTGAAACATATTCAGATTGAAAAATATTCAGATTCAATGATTGTTATTACTCTAAATTTCATATTAAAATTCATTCGAATTGAAATTTAACACCCGATTATCTCTAAAAATAATATCTGAATTCTGTAAAAATTTAATTTGAGTTTATGAGATGGAAATCAAAAAAATACCGATTATTAAACTTCTTCAGCTCTAAACATTTTATTTTATTTCCTACATTTTGTTGCGCATCTGTTATAGAATATCTAATGTGTGTGGAATATAATCCATAACTTTCCCGGTTACCAACGTTTATATATTATAAATAAATTTTGACGCATTCAACTCTCTCATTTTCAATCAAGAGTTTGAAGTGTTTCACATGAAATAATTAATCACAAATTTATTGTAAATCAAATACTCAACGTTCCAAAAATAACCGATGATTAAAAAAATTTATTAAAACTAAATTGAAGAAAATTTGTGGTTTGCCTTGGAAAAAATAAAATTATTCTAATTTTATTAATCACTTGCAAAGTTTGCCAACAACAACTGAGAGCAGTACTGACTAAAAAGTATAAAATAATGTTTTCTATTTCGTGTTACTCAATTATTCTATTTCTTGTTATTCACGCAATTATTCTATGTCTTGTTATTCAATTATTCTATTTTTTGTTATTCTCACAATTATTCTATTTTTTGTTATTCTCACAATTATTCTATTTCTTGTTATTCAATTATTCTATTTTTTTGTTATTCAATTATTTTATTTCCTGCTATTCACACAAATATTTTAGTTCTTGTTATTCAATTATTCTAGTTCTATTATAATTCTAGCCGAAATATTTACACAGTCATCTGTTAGTTTCTTCCTCTACCAGCTCCAGGTTATTTTGAAAACAATATCTTATAATATTCTTCGGTTAATAGCACCATCTGTTGAGGAAATCCATAACTATTTTTTAAGGAAAACGCCGCATTACATTTTTTATTTTTCTCTTTTTATTATCTTTCTTTAATTAATTTCTGAAATCATTGATTTGTTTTGGCAAAAAAGTCTACTGCAAGAGTTGCTGAAGGATATGAGCAATCTTTAATAAGCATACTTCAATTCATAAAAGTATTTTACAGATTAATTGGCACAAAAACTTTCTTATTTCAACGAAGTATCTAGATTTAACTTTTTTATTACAATGAAGTATCTAGATTAAGCCATTTTAAATATATTGTATCCATTCCCCCAGAGAGTTGGAGAGTCAAGTAGAGGAGCTGAGAGGTAGCGTCATCAATCGAAAATGTCGGGTGAACCTCGGTGATGTCGAAGGAATGGCGCTGGTTCTCAGTAGAGCGAGTAAAGCAGTAGCTGAACTCAAAGGTCAGTTCATTGATCTACTTTTTTAGAACCATTTATTAATTGAGTTATTATGACATGGCAGGGTGCTGTGCTAATACATTTATAAAGGTATCTTTACCTAGGTATGAGATTAGGGCCTAAAGGCACTATATTGGGCCCATTAATGTACATACTCTGCACAGTAGACTTACCAACGAACCAATCCCGGCAATATTATTGACCTGAGCCGCGATGACTCAGTGGATAGGGCGTTCACCTTCCAATAAGGCGAACAGGGTTCAAATCCCAATCGATACGAATTCCGCATCCGGCTTGCACTGACCACAGTGCTGACGTGAAATATCCTCGTGGTAGAAGGATTATGGGTTAGAGTCCCCTTGCCATCAGGCTAACCGTTGGAGGTTCTCGTGGTCTTCGTCTCTATATAACGCAAAGGCGGGTTAGCTCCACCAAAAAAGTCCTACCTGAAAGCAATTTCTCCCAATACTCGATCCAGAAGCTTCCTTGCCTTCTAGATTGGGTTTAAGATTACAAGGCTACGGAGTTAAACATTATTGGTCGTAAATCCATAAAATTGGATCGGCTGTTCAACGACGGTTGTAAAAAAAATATATTATTGACTTAGCAGCTCTCTACATGGATGATAGCGCTATACGAACTAAGTCTGTTGATCATGGAAAAACTAACAAGAACCAAGAGGCCAATATCAGCAAGATTAAAAACTGGTACGCTATTGGAAAAATCAAAGAAGAGCCAACTCTTTGTTTTTAAACCCATGGCAAAGTGATGAACATTCTCAACATTAATCTTGTTGGCAAGCTAATCTTGTTGGCGGTATAAACACCCATTAACGACTTGCTCTTGTGTGCCTACTTTACTTCATGTTAATCATTAATCGTCTCTTATACAACCAACTTCGACCAATTTTTATTAGTCAATTTGTCAAAATCGATCCAAAATCTGAATGATATAAAGTCTTAACCCAAGAGTTTCAAATATCATGGCTTATAACATGGAACTAGTTTGACATTCGTTCATTTCCGAAGTGTTGACGGGAAGTGCAAAAACGTTATCAATGGCAACGTTATTTTCAAATGGAACCAGTCATTTCTGAAAAAGTGATCATTACTATGTTCTCTAATTACCAGTGCCCGTTGCTAATTGATTTTAATAAATTGTTATTTGAAATGTCTCAATCATTGGAGCAGAATGCAATTCAAGACGAACGTCCTGGAAACTAAGGAATGGGAGATTCCTTCTTCTGTATAACGAATGCCTAAACGCAGAAATTGGACATTCTTGAGAGGGATATACTTGAGCATTACCTTACAGTTTTTATCTCTTCGCCGTGCAATTCAAACATCTGCAGTCCCTTTAAAAAGTCATTAAAAGGTCGAGGGTTTCTGTCAAATGAAAAAATGCAGCAGCCACTTCTAGTATTTTTCATCACAGCACCAAAAAAAAGAAGTATTTTCAATATTTAAAATAGTGAAGCAGTGAAATGATTTTTAAAGGCCGTTAGCATAACTAACACGCTAAATCTAAGATCTATAATTTTCAAACTGAAGCTTTTTGATAGCTCTTTATAAAGTCAAGTCTCCACTAATTACGAAAATTAATTTTAAAAAAAAGGTAAAATGCAATATACCGAAATTTTGTAAGGTCATTAGTTTCGCGGAATATTTAAATCCAAAATCAGCGTTCAGTCTCTCAACATCATTGCCTTTTTACGAAAACAAATAAGCACCTTATACCAGCGTAAAAAAAGTACTCAAACTATAGTTTGTCAAGTTTATGGTGAAGCAAATAATTCCAAAGACCTTCTGATGCATTTGTACAACCAACGCATTTGCTTTGATAGGTTCATCTTAAAAAACAGTCGATAGGCTTCCAACACAAGAACGTACATTTAAGAATATTTAAAAAAAATTTCATTTGATTTTGAATTTTTTGTTATAGCTCGGTTCCCTGCTTTACAAGAAAGCTTAAAAACTATAATGGCCGTCGAAATGGAAGTTGTGGTTCGTGAAGAAAAGTAAGATCAAATTTTCAGAAATTTATATCATATTAATCATATTAAATATTAGTCATATGAAATATAATTAAATATTAGTCATATTAAATATATTTAAATATAATCATATTAAATATTATTACCCCTTATTAGTGCATAATTGCGATCAGAATTTCGTTAATTTCACGACACACCTGAATAGATTTCAGCTTTACAAAAAATTCATTTATGAATTCTTGGAATCCATGAATTAATTTTTCCATGATTCCGAAAATTCATTTTTAAATTTCTTAGTCCAGCAATCTGATCTTGGGCAAGTACCTGTTTTAAAAATCATTTGGTTTGACTTTTTAAAATTGTTATTTTTTATTAAAATTTTCAATTTTCACTTTTTTTAAAATTTTTTTAGCTTTTAAATGTTTATGCTTAGGTCAAGGCTTTTCCAAGAGTTCATTTCTAAGCTAATTCTTATTGAGCTTATATTTTCCCAGAATTCATTTATAAGCTCAGTTTGTCATATGTCAAGTTCATTTTTAAATTTCTTAGTCCAGCTATCTGGATTTTAGCTAGTTTTTGTTTTAAAAATCCTTTGGCTTGGCTTTATAAATTTGAGGCTATTAAAGTTCTCGTTTTTTATTAAAACTTTCAATTTTAATTCCTTCAATTTTCTTGGCTTTTTAAATTTTTCATGCTTAGGTCTAAGATTTTCCAGGAATTCATTTATGAGCCATCAACTTTCTGTTTTCAAAATTTTTTAGCTTGAATTTTATAATTTATCAATCTATAGATCAGGATATAATTAGTTTAAACTTAAATTACTCAAATCAAATTTTGACTGATAATGCCAAACATGAATTATTAAAGTGTATTGTCATAATGAAATCAGTGTTTATATTATTTCTGATGAAATCAACATTTTTAGGTTCCTTAAAGATGAACCTGAAAGACTTGAAAATGCCTTAAAACGTTGCAAAAAGTTGACGGGTACGCTAGTCACCTTGAAGCGGTAAGGCTGCTTAAATTTCCAATTATTTTATATATTATCATTAAATATGACATAAAAAACAAATATATCACAAGGGGGAAAATAAATAGAAAAATGTAATATAAGTTCCGATCTATCATTTACTTGATGTTTCTATTATAAAATGATGTTAATTTTTTTAATATTCTAATGATATGATTTTGTATTGATTGCTACTAATTATATTTTAATGTGCTAGTAGCAAAAGGAAATAATTTTTGTTTATAAAATTGAATTTCTTATGCAAATGGCCTTAGTGTTTTATGGCTATAGTTATAATAATAAATTATAACAACTTGGTTTAACGTTTAAGGTTTTAAGTTTTGGTTTGGTTTAAGGTTTTGTTTAAACATATCTCTTAAAATGATAATATTGGAAAAATCCCAAAGAAGGAAAAAAACTATGCATTTAAGGAAACTTTATGTTAATCAAACTTTTTAATTGTTTTTCTTCAAACGTAATTTAGTTATTTTTTAATGAATAGTTGCCAAGTAATGAATAAGCTGCTTGTTAACTCATAATGTAAATTGTAAATTTTTAAACCTATGAAAACTTTAGAAATGGTATGAGAATAAAATTACGAAAAGATGTTTTAAATAGTTTCTCTAGCAACCCGAAATTTTATTGAATAAATTATTTTATTCTTTAAAGCTAAGGTTTTTAAAACTTGCAAGTTATTTACGTTTTGTAACATTTAAAAGTTTACAGAAGAACAGACCAATATTTTTTGGATTTTTTACTTCAAGTTTAACTTATTTAAAATTTCGGAAAACTTGCAACAAATATAAATTTATTATTTCTCAATAGTGTACATAACTTGCCTCATTAATAAGAAACAATTTTTTAACAGATTTCGTAACAGCTTATAAAAAAATCAATGCATATTTTCGCAGTTTTTTTTTCTGCAGCTTAAAATATATTTGTTTGACTGAGCAAATTTTAAAACCTCCTAAATTAAACCATGACATTTGTTGGAAATTCCTATAAATTACATATAGTTAACTATAAAACTTACGTTTATGTTTTTACAATAAATATACATTAAGTATATTTATCATGAAAATTCGTAAACAAATTATTATTGTAATTAAATTATTATTGAAGTATTCGCAAAAAAATTATCCGAAATAAAGGAAAACTTAATGTAAATAAAACATTGCATCATTTGTATAATTTATTCTATAATTATTAGTCTGAAATTATTTTTTAAAATTTAAACAAAAAATAATAATTTTATTTAACCTATTATGTGACATGCTTTTTAATAAATTTACATCAAGTATAGTTATCATAAAATACAAATATTTGCAAAGAAATTATCCTAAATAAATGAAAAGCTAATATAAATAAAACATTGCATAATTTGTTCTACAATTATTTATCTAAAATTATTTTAAATTTAAACAAAAAAATAATAATTTTATTTAACATATTATGTGATGCATCTTTTTTTTTTAAAAAAAAAAGTTAATTTAGAAATGAATTTATACAATAATTAGATTATATAACATTAACAATAATTTAAATAAGATTATTTCTTTTATATTTTACATAAAAAACATAATTATCTGAATATTGGTAATAATTAACTTTATAAAATGTCGGTATTATTAATAACCTTTTTATTAATAAAATATCGCAGTGAATAAACAAAACCCCAATATAAAAGAAACGTAACATAATTTTTGTTGTATAATTATTATTTTAAAAATGAAACAAAAACAATAATTTTTTTTGAAATATTATTTTAATAATTTTTTTAAAGAAGTAAATTTAATTATGCATTTATACAACTATCACATTATATAAAACTTTTAAAAGTTCCTACTTACATAATAATTTAAAAAAACAGCTTTTTTCTTCAATATTTTTCCTAAAAAAACAAAGTTATCTGCATATTAGTAATAATAAACGTTATAAAAAATATGCATTATAAATATCTGTTTTTTATTACTAGAAATAATATGCTTACAATTGATATTATAATTTTTTTATCCTGCCATTTACACTTATCAAAATCATGTTATAATGTATTGTTATCTTTTCACATTCCCTATTTTGTAGTTTTAAATGTGTAAATTAGTTTTCTTTCTTATATTTACACACTTCTCTGGTTATTGCATGGGTGTTATTATCTCTCTCTGCTGCTTCGGACTTTTCTACATGCTTTTCTGTTTTTCTTTTTAATTCGTAAAATATTACATATTTTAAACTTTTTTCATTTATTTAGTTATTTAAGATTGAGTTTTTTGTGAAATCTAGGTCACAGAAATTTGAAAAGAGTATATACTGAAATTACTTTTTGCTCACATGACTTTTTTTGCTCTTTTTGTGACATTTTTGTATTATTCGTTGTGAATTAAAAAATATCCTGATGTCCCCCCTCTCTAAGTAATGTAATATATTTATAATATTTACAATTTATACGTATTAGTAGATTAGAAAATAAAGCAAAATTTGCCTTGTTGCGAGTGAATTGAACTATTAAATAACAAAAATTTTAATGTGTAAAATAATTTGAGCAACTTTTTAAACTGTTTTTAAAAAAAATCAACAAGCTTGATGATTTTTCAAAATGGTAAATTAAGTGAAAACATTTGCTTTAAGAACTATGAAGGTCTATCTTAGAACTATTTTGCGATAAAAAACAATGGCTAAAATATAATTAAATATAGATTTTTTTCCTGAAAATAGCTGTATACATCTTAATATTTATTTCTATTGGAAAGCCAACAATTCTTTTAGAATCTTTAAAATTTTAAAACCATCATTAGTTCTATTTTCATCGATTGAAGTCCAGTTATAGAGAGAGTTTCTTAAAGTAAATCCCAAATATGTTTTTTTCATTTAATCAAAATATATTTTCTTTTACAGTTATCTTGGCCATTGTTCTATAAACATTTTAAATTTTTTAAGTCCCCTTTTTTCTTGTTAATTAAATAGTGATACAGTGGCGTAACTACTTACAATTTCACACATAATAAAATCTATGTATTGTAACCAAAAATAATTATCTCAACTGAATTTTTTATAATGGTAGTTAATTATATATTTAAGTAAACTTAAGTAAAATTTGAAATACTTGAAATTATCTCCAGTGAAACAAAATTGTTAAAAAATACATAATGCCTTATATTTATTTAATTAATTGTAGTTCAGAAAATATTTTTAACCTATGAAATTTTTGAAAGTTTCATTGTGTGTGCCAACTGCATTATCTACGTCAAAAGAACATCATAATTTAATATTGATTTTTTATAAAACATATGATAGAATGATTTTTATAAAACATTATAATTATATATACCGGATGTAAAAACAATTCTTAGAAAAATTTAAAAATGACTAAATATTATCTAAGCATAGCTGAAAAAAGTTAAAAGCACCTAATTATTATACTTCTTTGTTTTTAATGAAAATTTGAAAAATGCAATTCTTTCTAATGCGTCTACTTTTTGTGAATATTTTAGTAATATATTTACATAGCTATACAAATTCAAGGATTATGAACGTTATAATATAAAATATTTGATTGAAATCTCATCTATTTTTATTCCTGAACTATGCGGTTAACAAAGGGCAGCCGTCACGTGGTAACCGTGACGTAATAGATTTTACACATCTCAATTTAGAAAAATAAAGAAATAAAAATATTTGTACTGTTTAATGAATTAAAATCCCAGACCCCATGATTTTATATATCTTTAGAAGTTGACCTATTCATGCACTGCACAATATGGCCATCAAATATTTTAGCAGATTCTATTGCACATCTATACTAAGAAATTTTTGTGGTGATTAACTTTCGAAAAATAAGCATTGCTGTACCCCTATTATCTCTCTCTATTTTCAAACAGCTTAAAAATTCTTTAGAACTTTCTGACAAATAAAACTTTCCGCCACCTCTGAGTTAAATAATTATAGAGCATTCAAATTAGCAGAAAATGTACATATATTTAAAATATTTATTAAACGGTTAGAAATTAAAACAATTATGCTGGCTTCAATTATTCGTTATATTACTTGCCCATAAATAAAATTCTGGTTTAATTAATTTGCGATTAAAAAGAGAAAATACATAGTGGATACAATTATATTTTCCTTGTTTTGATTAGCATAGAATCTGTCCTGCTGAACGAGTTTGAGGAAACATAGTATACACTTTATATGGACCAAGAAGAAAAATTCTGCTATAAAAATAGTTCTACCTGCGCATGCTATTTCCGAAAAAAGTTATTATTAATGCAGAATATACAGGAGAGATGAAGAGTTAAGGAGAAAAGTGCAGCAGGGAAGAGCAACGAAGTGGCTTTTAAGTATGAAATATCATGCAAAAAGTACAAAGGTTCCAAGTATGAATGCTTCAAATATCAATCTTGTTCATGATCTAGTTCAGCAACATAACACTAAATCAGGAAAGTGTTTGACGAAACTAGAATGGACATTGGTTGTAGCCATATTTAAATAAAGTTTTGTCATCAAATTTATTTTTTTTCTTCTCAATGCATGTTCTTTCATCCCTGGTGGTCAAATTTTAAACTCTTTGCTATGACAGATTTCTAATCTTAATCTTCATAGTCCATGTAACGCATATAAACTAAATTCATCAACATCCCTCAGCCAAATAGATTCTATGTCGATCGAAACCGGTAAACTGTAATTATAGCTAATTCATTCCATTTATTTATTCTTCCTTTTTGTATTAGAAGATCTTTGAGAGCCTTCATATAGCAAAAGAAAAAACGATTTGTTTCCAAAGAATAAAATTAGTGTTATCTGCGAATCATGTTTCTGTCAGTATTTAATGATTTTCTAAAGTGCTAATTGTCAGTTCTGCCTTTTCTAGGAAATGTATTTCACTAACATTAAACTCTAAACTAACACAACTAACATATTTAACACTAGAAAGACGGAAAATTAGTATATACCTATATTGCCCAAAAGCAGTCAGAATGATTGGGTTGGGAATGCGTAAATAAATTTGCTTAAAATTAATTTTTAACATTTTTTACATTATTTACAGTTATATAACAAGTTATTAGTAAATATTAACAACAAAAAATATTGTATGTTGTACAAAAAATCACAAAATTCTAAGAAATTGTATCATTATATACTACATCATTGTTTTTCTAATTGAAATTAAAAGCAGTCAAAATGACTTCCTTAGGCGATCTAGTGTTAAAAATAACGGTGAATATTTTTTTTAAGCGTTGCTGCCTTTAGTTTGAATGTTTAAGTTATGTATATTTTTAAGCAGACATTTCTATGTACTATGCAATCATTAAATTCAAAACTGATTAAATACGCGAGAATTGCAATAAACGCTTAATGTAAATATAAAGACATTGTAAAATGACCAATATTTTTTTCAACAAGAAATTTGGTAATTAAAATTTTTTTTCTACCGCAACATTAACTCGTGGTGTTCCCTTACAGTACTTTAATATAAATTAAATTATGTAACATTTACGGAAAACTAAAGCAAACAGTTGGAAAATAAACAGATAAAAAGAAGGGAAAATATGGAGGACTGGTTACGCCACTGTAAGCTATAAATTGTGATTATACCTGTAAGTCATAAGCGTGGTCCTTACAGACTGGCTTCCGTTCAAGAGCAGCGGCACACTGTAGGTCATCACCTGCCCGAGAAGTCGCATTCCGCCGACGGACCTCACTCCGACGGAGAAATGCACTCAGCCAAAGTTAGTATTCTTAACCGCCAGGTCCTCCTTTCTTCCTCTTGCATTTCTGCTTTATCATGCTGGCTTTCTAAGGATTGGATTTCTATGGTTCTTTTATTTGTTGACTCTCTATGAATAAATACGAATGAAACATTTAAATAAAAAGAAGATGAAATCCATTAATACATTATAAGTAAATCATTCGATTACATGAAATACGACGTTGCTATGTGAAGGGTTATCATGCAATTATTTTAGTAAGATTCTCTTTTTATAAGAAAAAGGTGTTTCTTGTTCTATTAACAAAACTAGCAAATTAATTAGAAACTTAACAAAAGTGATATAGTTAATGATTATTAGCTTTATCTTCAAACTGCGAGTAGTATGTAACTGAAAAATTACACCAATTAATTTATTTACCAATTAATTAATTTATTTATTAATTAATTTGTTTATTAATTAATTAATTTGTTTATTAGTTAATTTATTTATTTATTAATTTGTTTATTAATTAATTTATTTATTTATTTGTTTTTGACAACAACAAAAAAATTATAAAAGTATGCTAAGGCTTTTTGCATCTTACTCCTTCTTACATTTCCAGAGTAATATTCACAATCGCTACTATTTCATTAATTTCAAATATATATTTCTATATTCGTTTTTAAATCCAACTTTCTCTAAGTTATGATTGTCTTTTCCATTTCAAATTTGACTGAAGATTTCATACTTTTAAGGGTCCAAAATCGCATGGTGGAAATATGGTCAGAAATACGTATCGTCCGTTTTTGCTTTGACCTAAAAATAGTTTTACTGATGTCAAGTAAAAACATTTGAAATGGATCGATCAAAACCATTATCATAAAAGAGTCAGCAAATAAACCTATCCTTAGAGAAATTTATAAAAGAAAGAACATTTTAATGGATTCTTGTATATCCTTAGAAAGCATGCATATCTTCTGCGAACATATGCTATCTACATTGCTATTTATTAAACTTTATGCAAACCTAATATTTACAAAAGCAAATATTCTCCTTCTGTTTAGAAAATGAAACAAAATAGAAATTCCAATGCTCAAACTGTGTCATTATTTTGAAATTAAAGTTTTATTTCATTTTATCTGTTTTGAAGGAAAAGGAGAATGTCTGTTACATTAAGCATAAATTAAAAAGCACTACTTCTTAATATTTCCTTAATTTCTCAATTATAACTATTTTTCATTCCTTTCCTACTAAAATTAAACATTAAACCCAATTTCGGTAATTTTCAAATTTCCTTAACCCTTGACCTTACAGCATGTTTTTGAAATTGGTGTGTATTTGACCAACTTTTTCTCATCATTCGAAGCTGTATTTTTCCTATCCTAAAAATTAGCATTTTGGTTGTCAAAAATACAGGAAACAGCAGAGCTTTTGATAAATTACTTTGTATTTAACAGTTAAATATAAAGCTCTGTAATTTCTTCACCGCCGAACATACAACAGTTAAATTCAGTGCAGAAACATTTGCATAATAACTATTTTCATTGCACTTTTTCTGTTTCTAAATATTAGCATATTTAGTATATCCATTCAAGATTAGTAGTTAAATTTATGCCCATGTTTTACTAAAGAAATTATTAATTTATAACCTTCCTTCTATTAAAACCTGAGTAATAATTTATTATTTATTATTCAATAAGTAAAATTTTACAATGAAGTAAAACTTAGAGCTTTGGTATAAATTTCTTGATATAAGCAACAACAAAAAAAATTTTAAACTTTTTTAAGCGTATTCTTAATATTTTTTTACAATAATTGTATTTATTCACGATAAGTAATTGTATTTATTCACAATAAGTAATTATAGAAGGATTCTCATATTTTTCGTATTGTAATTATTCTAAAAACATTAGAATCCTAGTTTTGAGAGTTTATTATTATTAGTTTTTAAGCTAAATTTTTTTATTCATATTTTATTTCCTGATAATGTAGAATTATGTTAATATAGAGTCCTAATAATATAGAGTCAATTCAGTGCAGATAAAAAAAATATTTTAATAATATTTTTTTCACGAACACAAATGAGCTTTTAATTAAGTAAGGAATAAGTAACATATATTTTTGTGCATAACAATTATTTCAAATCAAATAAATGTTTTTTTTTCTATACATATTAATGAAATAAAGATTTATCAATAATGCACACTTTAAGTTTTTTACAAATGAAGAAAATTTAGCAAAATTAAATTGGCGTAAAACTAAATGAATCTAAGAATATTTGTAACCAGTCAGTTTTTTTTCTATATTTGTCACAAACGGTTTGAATGACTTATTTTTCTGCCTTCAATTATATAAAAATATATGTTCATTTTTTTTTCAAAAAATTTCTTAAAATTTAATAAAGTTAATAATGTTAAGAAAATAATTATGAAATAAAATTAACCAAATCGTGATTAATAAAACCCATGAACTATGAAATTCTAAATCTTAACTGCCTTCGATTATAAAATATATTTGTGGGTAAGTGACCTTATTCAAATATATAATATAATTATGAATAAGTAAGCACTTAATTTGTTATTACCTTTTTATATTTGAAACAGCTATCTTGAATTTTTCAAATCTATTCTTAATATCGCAGTTTCAAATTCAATTAATACAATATTTAAATATAAAAATTAGAAAATATTATTGAACGCATTTAAAAACTTTTTTTTAGCTTTTGTTAATATAAAAAGAATATATATTTCTCCTTAATGGTCAACACGTAAGTTTTTGAGTTTTCAAGTAAGGAAAAATTTGATACATTTCTGTCTATATATCAATCTATTTATTGATGTGAGTTATGTTCGGCGGAAATATTGATATCTACATTCCCATAATCCTTTGCAACCTAACCACACCTGGTCTCCTGAAACCTTCAATATTAAATAATATTTTGAAAAAAAAAAACTTTTTGTGGCAATTTTGCGCGCATAACAGTGATTTTTTGAAAAAGCATTTTTGTCTTTTTTGATTGGCTGGAACTGCAGCCAAATGAATGCAGTAGTAACTCATTTTTTGCTTTTTTGTTTTTTTTTTCGTCGACTTTTTCAACGCCTTAGTCAAGCCGGCAGGGTTGGAAGCGGAGTTCTAACTTCAAAGAGAAGATAGAGTAATTATGTCAACAACTTGATTTTGAATTATTTATTTTTTTTTCTCTGCCTTTTTTGGAATACTATCTAGGCACTGGTTTTTGCATTTTTTTTAAAAGAAAAAGCCTTTTGTTCATCTTGCTCCGCCATTTTCTGCTTTTTTTATGTTACAGTTAGCTCGCTTCCTTAAATCTAAGCATGGCCTATACAATGATGAAAGAGACTTTGCTTTGTATATTTTTTGTTTCCACTTCTTTTACCTGAAGTAAACAAATTAATACAAGTATATTAAATTCTGACTAACTTAAAGTTTTTTGTTCATTCCGAAAGCAGAAATAATGCACTTAACATTAAAGATAGGATATTTTGTATAGGCATTAAGTCTTACTATACAGATATTTCGTAAAAGGAACCATCTCAAATCTTACAAAAATTAAATTTATGTCGAATTAACTAAACATTTATTATATTGCTGTTCAAAACATTCTGAGCTAAAGTTCTCATTTGCAAAAAAGTCCAAAAAAGGGATAGTATTCGACATACGGGGCCTCAAACATAAGAGATTTAGTCAATGATTACTTGTGGTGAAGGGTGCTAGCAGCGCACATCATTGGCTAATTAAGGAATGTCAAGAAATGCTATTCGTTTAGCGTTGGATGCTCTGGCGTGCTACTAGCTTTTTAATTACCAAATGGAATTTTAAATGCTTATTAAAAAGTTCATTATTAACTTTTTGTTTTCAAATATCTTTGACTTATGCTAATGTTGAGATGGAATTAGAGAATTGAGAATTACTATTTATGTTTTGAGGCTTCGTATCTCGGAAACTATCAATGAGAACTGTTGATCCGAATATTTTGAACTACATCTTATTATTTGCATGAGGTCTTTTATGGTAGTTACTTGATCTCACGTATAAAGTATAAAGTGCGTGTCTGTCAGCATACATACATAAAATATGTATTATATATATATATATATATATATATATATATATATATATATATATATATATATATATATATATATATATATATATATATACGCTCCCCATAAACAGCGTGTTATAGCGCGACACTTATAGTTGGAAATCAATAGACATTCTTATCCAGCTGCTATAGTGCGACACTTACAGTTGGAAATATATAGACATTCTAATCCAGCTGCTATAGTGCGACACATATAGTTGGAAATCTATAAACTAGCTGTTTGGGCTAATTATAACTATTCGTTATAATAAAATATCATGGCAGGTGGGAAAATAGATGAACACGTTTGACTCCTTCTGACAATTTTTTGAGAGAGATATCTCAATCGACGTTTGTAGTACAGCACCTATACCTCCTTGTTTCGTTTTTAAAAAGATGCCTATGCATCAGTACTTTCTATGACATTATGGGTAGTGTTTAGAACTATGACTATATTAATATAATATTGATTTAAATATAAAATGAGCAACAACAGTCATTCATCGAAGTAAATAGGGGGACAACAATTATGATAACAGCACCACCTAACATCGCTTAAACGTAATAGACAATTACTCTTGCCTGATGCGAGAATCGGGAAATAGTACGCCTTAAAATATTATAATTTATGCGCTTTTCATACTTCTATTCTAGTGTGAATATAACAAGATTTTTACCAAGGAAAGTCACAATAACGTCATATAAATAATTTACCAAACAATACTTAGCATCCAATCCATTTAAATATATTAAAACCATATTCTGAAATATTTCAAATATTTAATACTTTTTGGCAATATTTTTAAATGTTTCAGCAATAAAAATATTTTTTAATTAACATTCACTTTTTTAAACGGAAAATGTTTTGTAAATTTTATCAAGAAAAAGCATTCACCGATAGCAACTATATATTTATTGTATATAAATTACTTAAAAGATGCTTTTATATTTTCGTAAAATAGGTAAGACTGCCCAATCGTAGGTTTTAAAGCATTTAAAAAATTTCAAAGCTTAGTTTTTATAAGTGTGTATAAAAGCAAAGTCTCTATCGCCAAACTGCACTTGCTAAAAAAATTAAAGCATGGCTTTTATGTTCCCTACACGCGCATATACACATGCACATTTTGTTTTACCATCAGCACCATTCTTCATACTTTCGGTGGTTTTTCTGATGTACTTTTGAAAACTATCCTTTTTACTTATAAGGCAACTTTTAATACACTCCACACCAAACAATTTATCTATTGCAGTATCTAGAATTACAAATTGGTTGGAACAAAAGAATTCGTTTTAATAATAAATAGCAATTTCCTATAACAAATATTTCGTCTTCAAACGGAGTGAAAAAATTTTCTTGTTTGCTCATTTTTGATTCAATTTTCATCCAAAATAGAGTTATATAAATTTTAATGGAATATTTCTCATTTCATTACGAAAAATCTGGTTAATTTGTTCAGATATTTATAATAATTGTTTACAATTATTTCATCCATATGAAAAAAAGTTGTAAGGAATTGGAAAACGGTTCATCCCGAAAACTGCAAATTAGATGCATAATTTATTTTTAAATAATTTTTGGGAAACCAATTAATGCAACTTAATGTCAATAGTTAAACTTATTCATAAGCTAATATTATTACTAAAATAAACATAAGCATGTCAATGAAAAATGAGCAGCGAATTAAAAAAAAATTTCTTAAATTATTCTGAAGACTTTTTTAATAATAGCGTACTAACTCTTTTGTTAAGCTGCATTGTTGGTTGCAGAAATGTTATTTTTCTCTGAATGAAGATTTAATAATTTTTTTCATGTAGCATAAAAATATGTGTAGAGCAGATTTTGTCAAAAAGTATTTTAAGCTCCAAAATGAGAAGGTTTGTTTGTGTTCTGTCAGTGGAGTGTGCTTCAAACAGTTGAAGTGGATAATAAGAAGTGTTCTTGAAGAGTTGATTAAGTTCAATCGAATTTAACATTACACAAGGAAAAATATCTTCTAGAATTGTGCCTACAGTATCTTTTTATAGTAACTTTGAAATTGAAATGAAAATTCTTACAAAATATGCCAAACAATAGAAATCTGGATAGTGTAATTTTGGCAGAATGGTTAAATCAGATCCAGTTACGAGATCTCTAAGTTTCTTAAAGTAATGAGTCAAATGTTATTATTTTTGTAGTGCATAATTATGTAAAACATTACAGAATTATGCAAAACATTGATAAAAAATAATTATTAAATAAAGAGTTATCTTCTTTAAGAGTAAAAAAGTCTCGCAGAAACTGGATTGTCAGAATAACACTCGAATGGTTGCTTACATTTTAAAAGTTTAAACAGTTTGGAGGGCGCTCCACTGGTGCTATATCTATATTTGGTGAGGGTGGAGATTATCGTTCTTTACGAACAAAATATATTCACGAATATTCATAGCAGAAACGACGACTTTTTTTTATAAAAACATTTTATTGAAGATTATTTTTTTAATAAATTAAGCGTATTTTTAAAATTTCTTCAAGCATTTAATTTTTTCATAAAATATACTGTTCTTACTGATATATACTTTATAGTAGTTGAAGTAACTTTGTCGATCGATGCATTTTAGAGTTGTGATTTTGAAAAAATGTTTCAAAAATCAAAATTTTCAAATTTTAAGAGTTTCCAAATTATATTTGCTGACAAAAAATAATTTCTTCTCCAGTGATAATAAAATTATTTCCTTTCAATTTTTTGTTAAAATTTAACTTTAGACTTCAACCAAAAACGAAAAATAATTTTATGGCGGAAATAATAATTTGATCAAAATAATCCTGATTTCCACTTAAATTTTTATTTTTATGAATTAATTTCACACAGATTAAAATTAGAGTTAAAGAAATTAATCTGCAAAATTCAATTGATTGTCCTATTTGTGCTACAAGTATCATTTTAGACACAATGAAAACTATATTTTTTTAGGAAAAGAGAATAAAAAAAAATAAATTTGAACTTTTTGAAAATTAATTTACTCAAGTTAGAAAAGTTTTGCTTAGTTCCGTATAAACATGTTCTTCTAAAACGAAGACGTTATGGATCAAAATTACTTATCACAATACGTTTCAGAGTACAATTTAATCATAATTATTAATTATTAGATCACACAATTTAATCATAATTATTAATTATATTATTATTCTGATAAGATCGCATAATTTAATCAGACATGGTTCTTATAAACATGTTTATCTCAAACGAAGACGTTGTAGATCTAAAGGTAAGCATGATCATTTCTAAATGATTTAGATAGTGAGAGAATTATACCACGCATTATTTACACTGGATTAAATCACAATTATTAATTATTTGAGCACACAATTTAAACAATGTCCTTATAATCATGCTCATGTCAAACAAAGACGTTTTTGATCAAAATTATTTACCACAATACATTATAGATCACAATTTAATCACAATTATTAATTATTTGATCACACGGTTTAATCAAAAAATATTCGTATAATCTTCTTTCTCTCAAACGAAGACGTTATAGATCAAAATTATTTATCACAATACGTTATAGATCACAATTTAATCACAATTATCAATTATTTGATCACACAATTTATTCAAAAAATGCTCTTATAATCATGTTACTCTCAAACGAAGACGTTATAGATCAAAATTATTTATCACAATACGTTATAGATCACAATTATCAATTATTTGATTACACAATTTATTCAAAAAATGCTTTTATAATCATGTTACTCTCAAACGAAGACGTTATAGATCAAAATTATTTATCACAATACGTTATAGATCACAATTTAATCGCAATTATTAATTATTTGGTCACACAATTTAATCAAACATGGCCCTTGTAAACATGTTTCTCCCAAGCGAAGACGTTATAGATCGAAAGGTAAGCATAATCCTTTCTAACTGTTTTAGATAGTGCGAGAATAAGATGTTAATTCTATGTATCAGAAGAACCACCGATGTGATTAGCAATTTACCTTTTGTTGAGCGCCTATGCATGCACATTCTGTTATTATCTATAATTATCATTGAATAAATACTTTTTTGCTTTGATTAACAAATGAACATTTTGATGAAAGAGTATTTTTGAGCGGGATTTTTAATTTTTGTTATGCCCCCATGCAGCATGTGGAGAGGCTATTCAACCCTCGGATGGGCTGATCAGGTTGGTTTCTCACAATCATCTTATCAAAAGGGCAGAGCACTTGAAAAGTCATATTTAAAGATTTTCTAAAAGAAATTTTTGATCAAAAGGATTTATTTTTTTTAATTTGAAGTTGATTTCATATTTAGAAATAACGTTAACTTGAAAACGATTTCAGAAAAAATACGTTTGCATTTACTATTAATGCGTGCATAATCAATCATACGCAATCAATCAAAAGTCAAAAATAATTCTTTTCGTTGTGTTAAGTTTTGTTTTTCTTCCAAACTTTTATTGAAATTATATGATTTATCTTTTTGCTTTCATACCAATGTTATCTTACGTGAAACATTCATTTATGATTTATCATAAATTTTATATAACATTTTCACATTTATGTATATTTTATGAGTACACTGGAGGCCAATTCTTATTTATTTATTTATTTATTTATTTATTTATTTATTTATTTATTTATTTATTTATTTATTTATTTATTTATTTATTTATTTATTTATTTATTTATTTATTTATTTATTTATTTATTTATTTATTTTGTTTTTTGTTGCATGAGATTTTTTAAAGTATCTTTATTGTTTTCACATTGCTATTTTCAAATCTGTAATCGTATTCTCGGTTCATACTATAGTCTTCTTAAAAGAAATTTTTAGTCTACTTTCTGCGAAATGTACAAATTTAAATACGTTATGTACAACAAGGGGTTACATAAAAGTTGTGACAAACTTTTAACGTAGTTAAGGCATATCATCGGAATGAAAATTGCATAGAAACCCATGCCGAAAATGTCATTGTAAGCGACAAGAGACACTTCCCTATAAAAACCTGCCCAGCTATTTTTTATGCATTTATTTTCATTTAATTTTATTTTTTTAGCATTATGCATGAAAGCTATCGTTCGAATAATAATTTTCCAGAAAAAAAAACTTATCAAACCAATTTTTTTCCCAAGAACCAGTAATTCATATGCATTCAACTAGTATATATTCATAATATGTTCATAATTACAAATTCAAATGAAATATTAAGTAAAAGGGTAATCAAATGTTTATTTTATTTATTCTATTTAGTTAACTGCTTTAAATTTACAAACTGAAGCACAGGTTTAATCACGCTCCGTGCACTCTGCTCATCATTATAAATAAATTCGAATACATCATTAGAATCCCCATTGTACTCAATGCATTGAAGACGATTAAAACTGTACTCGCGTCTGTTGAATTAAAACGTAAGAGCATTGAGTACCGTCATTCGGGGCTACTTTGTGCAGTATTACGCAGTTTTTGAACTTTGACATGTAAAAAAAACTATGTTAATTCAAACTTTAGTAAAATTTATCGATATTATATTCATAACTGGACTCAGACGAGTGAATTTGATCAATATTGGCATTATTTGTATGTAATATTTACGAATAATAAGTCAAAACATACCTTGCACAAAGTAGCCCCCAAATGGGGCTATTTTGTGCAGCGATAGGAATTCAGTTTAATAATCATGTTTTTAGTAAAATATTGTTATAAAATTGTTAAAAAAAGTTAATTGTTGACATTTTTAAAGACAAAAACATCAAGATATGTAAAGATATTAGTTTGAAAATAATTTTCAGCGTTAAAAAACCTTTTTTTTTTCGAAGAATTTTTTCTTAAAAAAATTTTTTATTTCAAAACATTTGAGTTTAAACAAAAGGAAACCATATACATTTTTAACCATTGAAATGGATGAAATTTTAAAAATAATAATTATTACATATTCATTAACATTTATAATATTGTTAAATTTGAACATAACATCCTTGAATGAGCATGACAGAACTTGCTCTTCAGTTTCTGTCAAAATCACCTGATGTCCTATAAAATATATTTTTATGTATTAAATCGTTTGATTAATTCATTAGAAAAATCTTTGTAGAAGAAAAATAATAGTTTACCAGGAAGCTTCACGTGTTTCTTGTGAATTTTATTAGAGATAGTATTTCTGTGGATTTTGTACTTCCGAGAAGCTTCTGCAATCGACATACCACCAGCAACTGCCTGGAAATATTGTTGCAGCTTTTCTAAAGTGTAATCACGGTAGTTACTCGTTCCAGGTATTTTTTTATAACGTCTGACCATTTTTCTGTCGAAAAAAAAAACGAATGAAACTTTGCACAAAGTAGCCCCAAAGTGCTTTTTTTTTTCATTTTCCGTTTATTTGTTATTAATTTTCAAATTTTTTTAACGCTAACATGATCTAATTGTTTATTAATATATAAATAAGAAATTTTGCACTTACGACAATTGTTTTGTCAACGTCTTTGCATTTCACAGCTAAAGTTTCCACGCACACTTTTCGACATCCGACGTCCTCGGAAAGTTGTTGACGCTGGATGACGAAACACACTCTGAGATTGTTTTAAAATTCGAAAAAATGTTTGTAGTAATAGAAGAGACTTCTATCTTCAAATTCCACACATTTTTAACGTGAAATAAACATAATACTGAATAGCAGCAC
The DNA here is from genome assembly GCF_982258835.1 of Parasteatoda tepidariorum. Lineage (NCBI taxonomy): Eukaryota > Metazoa > Arthropoda > Arachnida > Araneae > Theridiidae > Parasteatoda > Parasteatoda tepidariorum. The sequence goes on from NC_141758.1 coordinate 54,789,581, forward strand.
TTGAAAAATGCCAAATTCGAATTTGCACAAAGTAGCCCCCGCTGCACAAAGTAGCCCCTAATGACGGTAATATAAAACTCACATGTGTCCTCTTTACTTAGTGTGGTAACGTCGTGTACTTAAGCAACAAAATAGAAATTAAAATTATACTAAGTGATAATATTTTTCTTAAATACACCGTATACTCCCTACAAAGATATCACGAACCGAATAGTTATTCTTTTTCTTGAATATTCCTTCAAATAAATAAGGGTAATTATTAAAAATGGACAAAAACACGATACACTGTTAGAATTTTCATTCCACACCGGCACCGGTTAAACAACCGGCAGCAAATTTTCCCTCCAATTAACCCGTAAAGTTTACGCTAACGATCATATTTTAATTTTACCGTTTTGAAATCGTTTAAAACTAACAGGGTTAAAAAAAGCATGAATACCTAACTATACGGTTTTTACCCATTTACAACTAGCAGGGTTTCAAATACCGCAAACGAAATTTAACTGAACATTGGACACAGGTCAGGAGCCCTATTATACTGCCATCTATGCGTAAATAAAAGTATCGTATTCTAATAGCCCAGGAGCATACATTATTCAATGCAGAACATTGGAAACTCTTCATGTGTTGAACGTAAAGTAGGAAATGTTGTAACATCAAGGTTGGGATTTGAACCCCAGTTCAGTCAGTCATGAGACTGACAGATTAACTCTCTCGGCTGTAATATATACTCATCTACAACGAACTATGTTGTTTCATTAGGTGGACCTAGTTGGTGTGATTATATTCTGGTTGTTTAAGCCTATTAGGTGAAAAGTTTTTTCTTGCACTTAAGAGTATGAATACCATCTTATTTATGGTTATTTGATTATTTTGTTTGAATAGGTCAAAATAACAATTAAATAAATTGTTATTAAACCATTTTTTCTGAGAAACTTCTGTGTAAAATGCATATTGAATGCAAAAAAAATCAATTTTCACGTACGTAAGTTTGGCCAATTTCATTTTACTCCTTTTTAATCTTCTTCAATTTTCAATTCACATAATTTACTTATTTATTACAATTTTACATAGTTTCAAGAACTGGCATCATTTTAAATGTTTTATCTCTGTAAAAAAATGTGGGATTTAAAAATGAAGTAAATTAAGTCAAAGGATTAAGTGTGACTTTTCATGTGCTCCGTCAATAGATTAATTTTTGTCCCCATACATTTCAATGTTAGATATAGTTTCATATAGAGAAATATTCCTATTCTTTTTTCCAATTACCCTTAAAAATTGTAATGAAATATATTATGCTGTAGGGCAAGGAGAATTATATAAATTATTTTCTTAAAATTTTTATGTAATTCATAGTATATTTAATTTCATTCTATTAAATTAATCTAATCAATTTCTAATCAATTAAATTACTTATTTTAAACTAAACTGAAGCAATTGAAAAATATTGAAGTTTTAGGGGTAAAATGCTTTAAAATAAAGTAGATGCACTGAATATGATTGAATTAAATCAATATGTATTTATATAATGATTTTATTTAGTTTTTTAAAACGTTGGATTAAGGGTGCACAAATATATTTAGTTCTTTCTCCATACATTTGTCTGTCAGTTTTAATATTTTAAATTCTCAAATATGATTTATTTTTCAATTATAAATGTTTAATAAAATAGATTGTTATGTCGGTCATTGTGTTAATGTATTCAGATGAAATAAATTGAATCTATGCAATGTATATGATTAAAAAATCGTCATTTGTAAATTATTTTCTATTAAATACAATATCAAAATAAAATAAAGATAAAAATGGAAAAAATTTATTCTCATTTCTCTTTACAATAGTATATTTGGAAACAAGTGTTAAAATGTAATTTGTTAACTGGAAAATATAAATTTAGTTACATTTATTTATTTATACCACAAAAGAAAGCCACCTATCTGGACATTTCTTTTATTTTATGATATGAAATGGTATTCTGTACATTTCAAAATAAAATTCATCAACTAAATGTATTTTCATATTTTGTCTAAAATAATCAAACCAGACTTAGTTACTAATATAACTAATATTATTTTTACAAATACAAATTCATAAATTGTATATTGTAACTCCGACAAGTGCTATTATCGTGTATCTTAAATCATAATTCGAACAATGAATTAGATGATTATATGTATAATACGAGTTCCTTTCATAAAAGTTTCCAAGCTTCATTAAAAAAAACATTGCTATTGAAACCATAAAGATACTTATGAAATTCTATTATGGTAAAACAGTTTTCAGAAGGCGTTTATTATATTCAGTGCATCTTACCTAATCAAGAAAACACTTTTATTTAACTACGAGTCTACTTTTTTATCCTCCCATAGCCTAGGGGCAGGGTGATGTCCTCACTGCCTTTGCAGAGCCAAAGTTTGGACGGAGGAACTCACACTGTCATTCACGTTCCACCTGATGGTCATACGAAACAACAGACAGCATTAGACGCATTGCTGAGTGAACTGCAGACTTTCAACCTTCCTGCCGAGCAAAAAACTCAGCGAGATAACATACCAGGATTGCTTGGGCCTCAAAGGCGCTTGCCTTCCTACCCCAGTGCTGATTCTCCAGTTCGATCTCCTATACACGGTATGCCACAGGCACGTTCCCCTACAAATCTTGACCCTGGTGCCAAGACACTACTAGTTACTCCCACTGCCAATCGTTTATCACCAACACCTCAACAGCCCGAACGGAAACCTTCCCCGACACAATTAACAGTAAAAACTATAGCTGAAGTCCTCACTAAAAAAGTTCCTCCTCCCCCTCCGCCCCGCACAACAAGTCGATCTCCAGTCACTTCTCCCACCGAGGCAGCCACTGTGTCCAAATCTGCGCCTCTACGCTCTGCCCTAGCAACACGCAATCCTCCACCCCAGCGAAGCAGTTCTGTTCCTACACCTAGAGGTTCCACCCATCCTACTCTCAGGCAGACTGCTTCTACCAGAGCATCTTCCAGAGATCGTTACGATCCACCATCAGTGAGCATCAAAGAACCTCTAGCTCCTCTGAGCTCATCATCCAAGGAGAGTATCGTGAGGACATCAGCACTCAATGATGAGCCGCCTCCTCGTGAGCAGCTTTCAAGCAATAGTAGCAGCAGTGAGAGTGTGAACTCACAAGAAGGTCTACAGATGGCGCTACAAGCAGCCAAGGCTGAGAAGGATAAAGTGATACAACTTTTGAAGAATGAATTACGAGATGAAGTAAGTGATGTGCAGGATAATTATAATTTCTATATTCGTTTTGTATAAGAATGATAAATCAATGTAGATAAACAGCGTAATAACTATTTATGTTCATTGTACCTGCATATGTTATTTTAAATGTTAGATAACATAGGAAAGGCTTGGGGAAATAATAAAAAGTCACATTTTCAAATTGTCTATGGGAGCATTTTAGTGGGAAAAAAAGTTGATTCCCATGCATGAAATAAGATATTCCCATATATTGTGCTGTAATCAAGTGAAAATTCCAGACTCGATACTGGTGTCCAGAAAAAATGCCTAAGATCAGTTTACAGCAAAAATATTACCTTTGTTGAAGCGAAGTTTAATACTTTATCTCCTCAAACCAATTTTATTTAAATCTTTAATAAAAACTAATCTTTGCTAATAATTATTTGGAAGTAACCTGTTAAGTAACGGCTTTCAATATTATAATGTTGGCTTTGGAAGAAAAAAATTATTAAAAGCATGCAATAACCATTTCATTCAAAAATGTTTAAAAGATGGTTGCAAAAATGTTCCAAATCTCTTCCAATACATTTCATTGTTTACTTTAATAAAAAACGTTATCCAGTGAGTGAAATGAAAATGAAACAATAACTTTTGATCAAATAATTGAATTCTTAATTATTAAGATTCACTCGTAAAGGTTCAAAGGGCTATCCTTAAATCTGGGGATAAATTTGTGAATACAATTTTCTTTTCTTTTTTTTTATACAAATTCATATTCAAAAGCGGATTTTCTTTGAAAAAATACGCTTTTTTTTCAACGCATTTGAATTCTTGACCCTCAACATATGTGGTGTAGTTGCAATCTGAAAAATATTGTCCAAAAAGTTTAATTGAAAAAGCGGTGGAAATTTTGGATTCTTCAATATGAATTCGTGATCTCTTGTAATTAAGATTGCTCCTTTATACGTAAAAATCTTATCATTATATCAAAGTTGACAAGACGTTCCGCTTTATATTTTGTGTACTGTGCACCATGTTGCTCAGTATCATTCTCCTTAAGCTACGATTCATTTAATTCTGATAATTGGATATGTTCCTATGCTTTCTTTGTTCCAAGATATGGGAGAAAACGCTAAATATGATTTCTTTTGTTTCCATTTTAAAAATGGCAAACCCCATTTTCACTAGCAAAAAAAATTCTATTTACTCTTTCTTTTGATATAACCCCAAACGCATTTCATGTGAAGGGTACTGCATTGTCATTAAAAAATGCAAAGTATATATTTATTTATTTTTTAATTTAGGTATTTGCGGCTTCCCAGGGAAAAAAGTCGGGTCAGGGTCCAAAGAACCGACAGGAACTTCTCGAAGCACGCCATCAGGAATTACTGAAAAAACAAAAGCAACTCCAGGAGCAATATACTCGTCTACAACAGATTCAGCGAAATCAAGTCTTTTCTCGTCTCGGTGGCAAGACCGGGGATCTTAAGAAAACTGGTAGCGAGTCCAACATTCTTTCTAAAGCTGGACTACTATCATTGACCACAGCTTCCGGATCAATGCAACATCTTGCTGTTACAGGGTCTATTTCGAATCCGATCACCGGGTCAAAGTCATCTCCATCTTCTTCTCCGAACCCTAGTAAAGGTGGTGCTCACAGTCCCGCGAGTAAAATATACGAGACCGATATTCTTTGAATTCATAAATTGGTAGTTTTTCTTAAAGAAAGAAAAACCGAGAGATGTATTTTCCTAGCATTCATCGACACTATTAGAGCGGCAGACAGCATATAGCTGCTAAGCCTAACGTGTCGTCATGAGGAGTTTTGAAATAAAACACACTTTGAAGACAAGTTATATAGAAATTTTTAACATTACGGATATAAAGAAATTGGAGGCTAATTTCTGATACAGAAATATATAAATATATACAAATATATATATATATGAACTTTGCAGGGGCGCTTTTTCCATTTATTGTAATGACTCTTTTAGACTTTAGCTGATAATTTGATAGAATACTTTTTTAAGAAAACAAGATTTTCTTTTGCTTTTGAAACCAATTCTGGGAAAAATAACCCACCGTCGCTTTAGGAAATTTAGTTCTTTTATTGAATGTCAAGTAATTTAAAAAATACAGATTCTTTTCTTAGATGAATAACTTGGTTTAACACTGACTTTAGTCACAGAAGCAAATAAGCCTGCGACCCTTCTATACATTTTAAATCCCCAAACAGAAATTGTGCCAAAACCAAACAAGGTGTGAGAGCTCGCTAAACTTTGATTTGAATATTAAATCTGGACTTAGTTATATGTTAAAATAAGTGTCAATAACTAATTAGTCTGAGTCGCGACGGTTAAGGGGCTGAGATGCCATTGTGAATGTACGGGGTTCTGTTCCTGGTGGTGACTTGAAGCCCACCCAACTTCTGATCGATAAATACCAGCTTGTCTATGAAGTGAAGGCGGCCAGTGCTGACCTCATTTCCACCATCATGCTGTTTAATACTTGAATGTGTGAAACCCTATCTTCTATGACCTCCCTGTTTGACAACTGCCTAATTAGTCATTACACTTATTTTTTTCATGAAATATTTAACATTATTTTTATGATGAAGATTGAATATGAATTACACAGAGATCAAAACTATTGTTGTGTTTTATTATCGTATTCTAGTCTAAAAAAAGTATTATATGTTGTTGATGTATCAAAAAAATATGAGAAATTCTTGTTATGTCTAAGAACGTCCTTTAATAACATTTATGTGATTTAAATTGCTTTTTTAAACTCCAAATCATTTGTAATGGCTGCGTAAAAGACGGATCTGCATTTCTACGAATCGACAACCAAACACACACAGTACCCGCTTCCAAATATTTATACCCTCATTCCAGTTAACTTACGGTGCTACCGCCAGGAACGGGGACTGTTTTTATACTTGACGCGAGATGTTCTTTTATAAAAATAACAAAAGTAAATAATATGTCACTACAACAAAATATTCTTCAGCGGCGAGATTTGTTTTTTCCGAATTCGCCAGCTTGTGACGAGGGATCTTTATAGGAGAAAAGTTCCAGTTTTGTAGCTAGTTAAAGTATCTCCGTTTACTGTCACCAGGAGAAGTTTTATACATAGGCAAAAAAACTAACTATGAAAAAATACGTTAAATGACAAAATCATTTTTCTAGAAAAGCTTTTCCTGCTCTTCCACTAAATTTGTTCATTCAGTTTTCGCTCTGTCGAGAGTTAACAAATGCAGAAATATTTAATGATCTTAAATATAATTTGATAATTATTTCGCATTTCATTATTTCAGATTGAGTAGAAACTTTCTTCTTTTATCAGATTGAAGTATCACCCTCACATTTAAAGTGCAAAATTAGATTTTTAATTTAGCATAATTTATATGTTCTGTTCTATTTATAGCATAATTTCAATCCAGAAGAAACTTTCAAATCAACTTAATACCATTTCAACCCAGTGCAACTCAGGTGTAAAATGTTTTTGAGAATAATTTTGGCCTTTGTCTTTTACTTTATATTGGACCTCGCTCTAAATTATACTCATATGAGTGATATTATAAGTGATTTTTATCATTTCTCGATAATTCAGAATTTTATTTTAAAAATTGAAGTCATTAGAACTTACATTATAAATAGTGTACACTGCTTGTGAGGCTTGCAAGAAAAGAACATAAAAATAGAAAAAAAATTCGAATTTTTGCAAACCGATATTGCGGATAAATCAATTTTTAAGTAAAAGTTTCGTCTAGAAAATAGATTATAACTATCACTTAAACTTCTAAAGTAATAAGATTGGTAAACTAATAACTATAGTATTGATGACTACTAAACTATTTCTAAATACATTACCCTTTATATTACGTATTTAAGACTAAAAATGCCAAAGGTTTAAAAAAAAAATGTGATAATGAATTAATTTTCATATTCTGGGAAGCTTAAACCATGAAGGATTCCTTTACCAAAATTCTGATCTCGACAGTTCAGAACTATTGCGACAGCAGGGAAATTATTCGAGCTCAATGTTCGAAAGAAGAAACAGCTACTCTCTGTCCACCTTAAGAAGACGGTTGACTTTTGAAAAGCTCATTTCAACGCGGGGGTGTCATTGCGTTGTAGAATTGGTATTGGCGCAAAGCTTTTCCCCCGTCATCTATCGTTTCCTGTATCTTCCTTCGCAACCTCTGTTTCAACGAATGGACTCGTACCATTTTGTAGCTTTCAATCGTCTTCTTACTGTGAACAGGCAGTATTGTGTGGCTGTTAAGAGAACTCCTCCAGACATCAGTCTCACGCGGTGGCGGTTACTATGGTTACGAGAGTGAGTCACTTCGGATAGGGGTGTGGAGTGAAGAGTGTTGACTTGATCTTAAAACAAGTCTGCTCAAGAATCTTTGTTTTGAGAAATTGACTTCTTTATTCCTTCAATGCACTCCCATAAAAAACGTGCTCTTTCTTGTTACCATAGCGGCAAACAGCCCCTGACTTTTAGTCTGGAGGAGTTCTCTTTGAAGCTAAACAGTATTCTTCTTTTCCCTTTTTATCACTATCTTCTGCATTTGTTGACTTGGCGAAATATGGTATGCTACACTAAATTGACGTGTAATTTTCACCATTTAGCATTTTGTACAAGGAGCGTCGTGTATATTGATAATTCGAAAATTTAGAACTTTATTCCTCTCAGCCGGGCTGCGCTAGATGTTATTTATTGTACAGATGAAAAACAAAAAGCAGCTACGTTTTTTGCTTTAACTTATTAAGTTTCTCTTGTACAAACATTTTAGCTTACTTATTTTAATTAGTAGATCGTTTTGAGGCATTTTGGGTGCTGTAACAGAAAATGCGAGTATAATAATCGTTAGAAACCTTTATAAAGCAAAAGAAAATTTACGAATTTTGCTCAAATTTCATCTAAAACATGTTGCAATTTATTTAAATTTTATAAGCATCGAACCCTAAGAATTGTTGAATAGATATATAAAATGATGTTTCTAAAAACTACTATTTTTTTGTTAATAAAATTAAATTATTATTTTTTACATATACAAAAAAATTAAGCTTCAAGAAAAATAATTTTAGAAGGATATGAGATAATTAAATGTAAGCTTTACAAAAGTAGTTTTAAGTTAAATAAATCCTTCATTTATTAATTTTATTAATTATTAATTATTTTCTATTGCGTGATTACTACTTTTATTATTCAGTATTTGTATGATTGTAACTTTTTTATAAATTTTTATTAGATTTTGTTTTGTTTTTTCATAATTTTAATCATCGTTGCTTATTTTTTCTTAAAAAAATGAGGTGATAATTATTTTATTTACTTATCATTGGGCGAGTTTTGTGACATGTAGCTAATGGAGTTCACTTTGAATCTCTACAACTTTAAAGTTGTAAATACTCGCTCGACAGTTTATATTTTGTGTAATTTAGTTTAAAGTTTCTAAATAACAACATGATTCTTTACATGATAAAGAATTATTTTTCATTTTTTAAGAAAAAGGAAAATATAGAAGGACACATTAAAAACTCAACGAACAATAATCCGAAACTTAAGAACTAATCCTACTCTACCAGATGAACCAGTCTAAACTGTAAAAAAATCCGGCTCAAATTTAGGATGACGGTACTTTTTACCATAAAATTAAATTTTGCAGGCGCAATTATACGGAACAAAAAAATCTGATATACGAAATTTTTTTCAGTATATGAAATATATGAATTATATTAGAATATCTCTAAAGTAAATATTACTTTAAAAATTCCTTGCGTTCAGTGAACTTTTTCATCTATCAACAATGGTTTCAACAATTTATGGCACGCTTCTCATGTCACTCCTCCATGTCACAAACTCGTCAAATATATATTTTTTATCAGGTTTTTGTTGTTATTTATTTACAAGCATTATATGCAACAATGACAACTTTTTACAAACGAAATGAAATGTATATTTTCGAATCTAGCTCATTCAAATCTAGCTGGATTTCGAATCTAGTTTTTATTATCTAATTGTTTTAAACTACTTCATGAACAAAAAAAAATAAAAATTGTGTGTATTCGTATGAGGGTTCGAAGCAATTTGTGATTGTACAATATTCAAATGATAGACATTATAAAAAACTGTTCAAATGATCAAATGTCGTTTTTATGTCTTTCAAAGATTAATTAAATTAAATCTGGAGTTTATGAAACATTGACATATCTGAATAAGAAATGTTGATTGAAATTAGATATTTATGGCGCATAAACCTGTTAATATAAATAAAATGTCTGTTGCGCACTCAAAATTTTGTTTTGTGTTTATTTGTATTATAAAGACTCACATTAAACTAAAAACGCTCAAATAATTGAAAATGATAGTAGTATTTTTGTTTCAAAAACTCTGACGTCATTTTCTCTCGCAAAAATCCTAATGGTAATTCTGAATTGAGTTTCCTCTTATACACTAAAAAGATTAAAATATTTTTTGCCGTTAGAATAATCACTCGTTTTCAGCACATTGTTTTTTAAAACTTTATTTTTTTAAAGCGACAAAAAAAAGATAACCAATAAAATTTAAAAAAATAATATTTCGAATAATAATAAACTGGCAAACTTTTTACGAAAATATTTTAAATCATTTTTTAAAGATGCCGGTTTTTAGAAGTACATTTGAATTCGCTATTCTCTTTATAATTTTACATTTTGTGTTTTATTCTGTATTTTTCCAGAATTTTTATTTTCTATTTTGGATTAATATGTTTTATCTTGTATTTTTTTTCCTTAATTATATTCTATTTTCGTTTCAATTTTTAGGTGCTCCTCACACTATTGTATTTATATATTTTGCTTTGGCTATATTAATACAATGTTAGAAAGCACGCTTTTTTGTGGATATAATAATGTGAGCTAATGAAGATGATGAGATTATATTTTTTCGGTTTTTTTTCTGTTTTCTGGCCTTTTAGTATCATTTTCTTAATACTTTTTTATATTTTTTAAAAAATATTTCATTTTAATAATGTTTCTTTTTCTCTTTTTATAATTCTTTATTATTTTTCATGTTTTCTCTATATTTTTAACTTATTGATATACATATATAGATATCAATTTTTATTTCATCTTTGATAAATATTTTTGTTTAATTATAAGGTAATTAATGAAAACCAATATTTTATAAAAAGTTCAGTTTTATTAAATCTATGAATGTACAAAATTATTATACACTGATTTATAAATTTATGAAAAGTTACGGATACAGCAATACATAATATTTATTTCTTTACTTCACAGTTTTTAAATATATGGTATTTTCTATGTAGTTAGAATTTTAAATAATTGAAAAAAATATATTATTTGCTCTTAATTAATTTTTTTATTTAACATTTATGAAATACGAAAATGAGGAAAACTCAACAGGACCTATAATTCTGTGTGAAACTTTCTTTCATTATTTGAATCATCCAGTTCTGCATTTCGATCATCAAACGCATCATCTCGATCCTCCGTTTCCTCATCTAGATCCTCCGTTTCTTCATCTACATCCTCCTTTTCTTCGTCTAGATTCTCCGTTTCTTCATCTAGATCCTCCGTTTCTCCATCTAGATCTTTCGTTTCTTCATCTAGATCCTCCGTTTCTTCATCTAGATTCTCCGTTTCTTCATCTAGATTCTCCGTTTCTTTATCTAAATTATCTGACTCATCATCTGAATTATTACACTCATCATCTAAATTATTACACTCATTATCTAAATCCTTGCACCCATCATCTAAATCATCACACTTATCATCTAAATCATTACACTCATCATCTGTCTTTTCACATAAGTCATTTGTTTCTTCATCTGAATCATCGTAATTAAGAATACTTTTCTTTAATTCATCAAGATTTTTCAAGGAACTTGACTTTGGCTCAAAGCTTTTATTGCCTAAAAAAATTATAATATTATGATCAAGAAATCAAGAAAAATAAATTAAGAATCGCAACACAATCTTAAAATTATCACTGTTTCCAATTTTATTAAATCAAGCATGGTTTTTAGCTAATCATAACGAATCTATTATAGTATTGAAGAACAGCACTTCTCTGTAATTAATCAACCTTTTTCAAAAAACTTGACTTTGTTTAAAAGTTTTTATTGCCTAAATAATTTTTATAATTTTGCTATCAAGAAAACTAAATAAAGAATTCTAAAATTGTTTTAAAATTATCACTTTCGCCAATTTTATTAAATTAAACATGATTATTATCTAATCATACTGAATCTATTATTGTATTGAAGAACAGCACTTCTCTGTAATTCATCAACATTTTTCGAAAAACTTGACTTTGTTTATAAGTTTTCATTGCCTAAATAATTTTTATAATTTTACTATCACGAAAACTAAATAATCCGAAAATTGTTTTAAAATTATCACTTTCGTAAATTTTATTAAATTAAACATGGCTATTAACTAATTAGCAAAGTATTGTAAACAAGCATTATCATTATTTCTTCAATTGCAAATTATGGAAAAAAATATCTGTTTGAGCAGAATCATTAGCAATACTGTACAGGGTACTAAACACCTTTGTCTAAAAAAAATTATTTATCTTCCAAAGTACATTTATAAAACCCTCAATGTACATAAATTTTGCATTGTTTTAAATTTTACATTACATTTAATTTTACAGTTACATTAATTTTGAAAAGATATTTACAAAAATGCAAATTTTCTAGGAATCGTTACCAGTTTTTAAGAACCAGGTTATTATGAAACAGAAAGTACCGGAGCAGTTTTGTGTGGTCATATTAAATTTTATTAAAATATTGAGATGCCAAATACTAGGCACCATGGCAGCCAGAATTTGTAAACCCATGGTTTTATAGTATTAAATTCGCATTATTAATTTTACAATGATAACAACTTTCAATATTATTATTAATTTTTAATTTTACAGTGTTATTTACTTCACAATGCTCTCAAACTTACTTTTTAATCAATTTTACAATAAAAAATTTTTACAGTATCATTAATTTTACTATACTAGCTATTTAACAACACTATGAACACATTTTTCACATGCTTTAATCTGCGAACTAAATTAGGTATAAAAAAAATTTTGTGAAGCGTCCCATATTAATGTTCAGAATCATAAAACTTTTAAATGGTATAATGGTTCTTTTCACACAAATTAATTGATTTTATTTGTATGTGTACATTACTAATGTATATTACTAAAGTAATTTACGTTAAATAAGTTACGCCAAGGAAAAGTACGTTATTGAAATCGTTATTATAATCATTAGTTACTGTATAGTATATATGGGTGATTCTTTTCAAACACGACAATTCGGACCAAAAAATTTCTGCAAATTTAAAATCTTCAAAGTAATCTAAAATTTTTTTGTATACTTCTTTAGTTACATTTATTAATATCTAACATACAGCAGTGTAGTTTATTGACATTTGCTCGAGAGAAAAAATAAAATAGAAATTCACCAAATCTTGAATGCCAGGAAAATGACATATTAGCCTAGAAGTTTAAAAAACAGTCATTTTAAGTTAATAATAAGTAACTCAACTTAATCCTCTATGTTAGATGGACCATAAATTTCTTATATTAATTCTTTTTATCCACTGTAGAAAGAATCAAATTTTTTGTTGTTGCTGATATGTACAGAATAAAATTGTGTATAATAATCAATCATTAAATAAATAAATAACTTTGATTACATCCAACCATATTACAATCATACATAAACTTGATATTAGGTTAATATTTGCTTTTCCTCCTTACAGTATTAGCAGTTAAAGAAATATTTTGGTAACACTTCAATGTCCTGAGATCCATAAGCCAGGATAATGACAAATTAGCCATTTTATAGCATATAACTTTACTTTAATTTAATATTTTGGCCTAAGACGTTTACATTCTGCAGAAAACAACAGCATTTCTTAAAGTAACTCAGATAAATCTATGTAGTTATTAATGATTTCAGGAAGCCAGGAAAATGACAACACAAAAGCCTACTCATCTTGAAAAATCTTTTGAAATAGATTTTGAACCAGATAATTGGTTCTTTATTCATATAACAAGACGTATTCATATAGGAGGGTATCTAATCAATCTATTAACATAAGATATTGATTGCTGGCTCTATCTATTTTGTTTATAAAATACTAAATAAAAGTAGCCAGGAAAATGACAGATTTTCTTGGGACAAACAAATTATTGACAGAAAAAATTATTTTGAACGAAGTTTTTGTAAATAATGCCCTCTGCGTATATTCTAGAAAAGTTTGCACCAGTTGAGATAAAAAAATTAGATATTGAAAAAATTATGGGAAGTTTTGAAGCTAGTTATTATTAGAAACATTGCTTGGGACATGCCAGGAAAATGACATTTTGAAGTTCATTTAAATTTTTTAACTATACAAAACAGTCAATGCTAGTGCAAAGTCATTTTAAAATGCTAACAGCAATGCAATTTATTAATTTTTTTAAAAAAAAAGTACTTTTAGTATTATAGTATTAGATCTTGGAGCAAGGGACAGTGAATTGTCATATTTCGTGAGTATCACCCATATATATGCTATATTATCACCTATGGTATACGCATGTAAAGGGGATTGAACAAACAACGTGATTTAAATTTTTGTGATTTTAATTACGAGAGGCTGGAAAAAATAGTGTTTAAAAGAATTGACAAGTAAAAAGCCTCTATCCACAAATGTTATAATTGTTCTATATTATGTATAACCTACCCGTCCCCCCCCGGCTCAAAAAAGAACGTTTGACTCATTAAAAAAAATTCAAAATACTAAATTTTTTTTTACAATAATCACATTTTTTGAAACCCTTCTTAATTTTTATTTGCCGAATAACTGTTTGACCGATTTCTATCAAACTTTTTTCTACTTACCATCATTGTCATTTCCATGAGAAGTATCTGCCATATTAGGTTTTTTCAATGATTCAGAAGATTCAGTTTCCTTTTCATCTTTTAAGGAATCAGATTCTATCACAGAGTCTGCATTTCGATTTTGAGAAATTTTTCCTGATCTATCTAACTTCTTGACTTCTGACTGATGATTCATTACAGGATGCATTAGAAGAGAAACTGAAATTTATATTTTATCTATTATTCAAAACGAAAGCTCCATGTAGATAAGCAGATATTAAATAAATTAATTTTCTCATATCAGAATTCGTTATTCAGACATTGTTTGCTTTAGGTTGGAGCTCGTTTTAAATGTATTTACATATTTATAATAATGTAATTGTTATTGTAGTTCATTTACGTCACACTAGAGCAGCACAATGGGCTATTGGCGACGGTCTGGGAAACATCCCTGAGGATGATCCGAAGACATGCCATCACAATTTTGATCCTCTGCAGAGGGGATGGCACCCCTGCTTCGGTAGCCCGACGACTTACACGCGAAGTCGAGCACTTTACGGTAGAACAGTTTAAGGAGGACCAATATCGCACACCCTCGGTCCCTACGCAGACTGATCCAAGTGGTCACCCACCCGCACACTGACCGCAGATAGTGATGCTTGACTTTGGTAATCTGCTGGGAACCGTGTCTTAACGATCAGTCCACTGCGGGACATAATATAATAAAACTAAAAAATGTGTTTAAAACTTCTGATCTGTCATTTAATTAATCAAAAACTATAAAAGAAATCAAAAAGATTTTATATGCAATAAAATATGCCTTGCATATATGAATGCTTTTCAATTTTTAAGTAACTTTTTGAAAATTAATTATGTTATTGAGTTGCGTTACTTATTAATATATTGAAGTCAGTTGAAAAATTGTTGAATCTGTTTTATTTCTACGAGTTTCAGTTTGTTCTTTAAAAAATGTCATACTGTCAAATTATGTGAAAATTGGAAAATTGTTTGAAAATGATATCTATTATCGTCTTTCTTCGGTGAAGACAAAACATATATATTGGACCGGTCTTGGCTATAGGTAATTATACATAATTTCGGAAATCGGCCGATATAATTGGAAATGATATTCCTAGTCATTGTAAACAATTCCAAACGTTTTTTTTCTTCTTATTGCTAGCACAACAATATTTTTATTTTTCATTAAGGGGATTTGATTTAGGTGAAATATAGATAATATTTCTCAATTTCATATTTTGCATAAAATACAATGTACTGAATACAATGCCGGAATTATCCAATATACCTTTACGTATGTAACATAAATTAATTTTCTCATTTATTAAACTGATACATATATCTTTATCAGAACTATTTTTCTGTAAGCAGAAATTAAAAATAAAGCCTAGTTTAATTTCATTTGAAAAAAACATTTAATTCTTGCCAACTCTGCCATAGTTAATTAAATCAATAGATTAGGTAGAAAGTAATCTTTCAGTTATAAAATTAATATCATTTTTAATGCCAACGTGGAGATCTTATCAAGATAGTGAAAAATTTCACATAAAAAAAACTAATTAAAATCATTCCCTTCTTGTCTGTTTACTTTAATTTACGATCTTTTTTATTAAGAAAAAAAAGATTATTTATAAAAGACTCACCAATTTTATTACTTACCAACAAGAGCTAGAAGAAAAATATTCATTCTCTCATTTTCACTCATTTTAGTAATTTACTTTTAATTTCAAATAGCAGGTAGAAAAAATTTATTTTTAAATTAATCGCTATTATATTTTACACGATATATTTTTATCCAAAGCGTTCTCTAATACCTTAATAATGCCAGAAGTTCAAAGATTCATGAATCGCAAAAAAATTGTCTTTTACTTTAATAAAAAAGAAAGGTGCTGTCAAATAAGGTATCAAGGGAACAATTAACAACAGCTGCAATAACTGTAGATTGAATTCTTCGAAAAATTTTCAAATTGAGAATTATGCATTCATGGAAAAAATATCTTTTTAGGTCTTTCAACTTTACCTTTTGAAGAAAAAGTTCTCATTTTCAAAAAAGCGAAAGAGAAAAAAAATAGCATTAACTTGTAGTTTTTTCATATCGGATTAATATTTTATTCACTGTGAAAATGAAATTATTTTCATTTTCTTTACCATTTGTTAAATTCTAATTAAATATGCACCTTTCAAGAAGCTAGAAAAATGTTTTTTTCAACAGCTTATAATATTTTTCTCAGTCTTTACCAATAGTTATATCAATACTTATATGAGCAATTAAAGTCTATAAATAAAAGCGTAAAAGATGTCTCTCCTTATAAATAAGCTGTTTAATTAAAAATAATGTCCCTAATCATGAATACGTGAGATGTCTCTTTATTTTCGGATTTTATTTTATTACATAATGATGATTAAACTCTATGTTGGTTAGTAAAGTGAAAATATGCATTTTAGAGAAAAACCATTTAATGATAGGGGGGCTTCATACTTATCGTTATTTAATGTTTTCCGTTAGTATGACAATGATTCAAAATTTAAAAATATTTCGTCTCCATCTGTAGTTTTCTCAACTTTTCGCAACATCAAGTTTTTCTCAACTTTTTTTTCAATTTTTGAGCTTAAGCGTATTTTTTTTTTCTTTTAATTTTCAAAACCCACTTCGTCATTTTTCTTATTTAATTTCAAAAATGTGATCTCTATCTATAAGATATTTTTTTTACTTCACTGCACTTTCCCTGTCCTATTATTCATTGCCCTTTATATATCTTTGAATTTCAAAAATAAAATAAAGACAATCTATTGTTATTATTGATCGCAAAAAAATTCTTGCAAGAAATATAAAAATGATTTCCACAATGAGAAAAATATTCTGGTTAAATTACTATACTTGTATGATAAAATCACTTCTGCTAATATAGAAAAAAAAACGATAACTCTAATACTTAAGAAAAATATACGGCATGCATTTGGTAATTTTTTCGTTTGTTAAGATTTCGATTTACCTGAAATTCTATTTTTCAAAATACCTCTTATTACCACATATTTATTAAAATACAAAGGTGAAAAATAAATTTAACCAAATAAATGATTTTTATGTCGTGCTCGAAAGTATCGCGATAAAATTACCAACATTTTCTTCTAAAGTCGAATTATAATTGACCATACCATAATTTTATCATATGATTGACAATTTTAACCTTTTGATGTCTATCTCTTACCAAATATAATGGTAATAGTTTGTATTGTTTATTAAGAATGCATTATTGAAATAGTTAATAGGAGTTATATAACGCTTAATTATTTCTTTTCTAATGTATTTCGTACTTATAACACGAAGAAGCGGGAAATGGATGATAGCTTAAAATGTTTCATCAAATTGTTCCAAAGATACTTATTTCAAATATATCGAGTTATGGTGTCTGTTTTATCCATTTTTATGAGAATAGTGAGATTTATTTATTCATTCACGTGCGCGTATGGGTTTCTTTGTAAGTTCGACAAAGATAGCAAAATATATATTTAGTGTTATAACGGGAATCGGCCCTACTACAACCACGCTCTAGAGCCGTTGCTGGAACAGTGATACTGCACGACGAGGAAGATCCCTAGAATATGTTGCAAGTGAAACAACTATACATTTTTGGGGTCTGGGTATTGTTGGAAGAAGGATTATAGTCCTTCTGGAAAATGTAGAATTAGCGGATTCGATATCTTTCCGCTGTCTTTCTCATTTTCGTGACATGTGTTCTTCAAATTGGCAAGAGACAAGCCATTCTTTGCTTTAAATACAGTACTATGTATCTGTATCTAAGCAAAATTTATTTATTAATTGCCATACATTCAATTATTACTGTTTGTTTTGAACTGGTTACCACCATTTTGAAGGTAGAAAAGCGAAATCGTACTGTCCAGAAAGTATATTTAAAGCAAATAATTTTTAAAAAAAATATTACTATTTCAAATATTTATTAATTTGTTGTTATATACTTACATATGCAGGGTTGTGTGCTCATTACAAAGTATTACATATTTTTAGCCCATGTCCAGTTGTAGAGCATATATCACAAGTTAGAAAAGGGTATTACAAAGATCCTTCGATCGTAAAGTAGAGATAGCGGGTTCGAATCTTTCCATATCCATGGATAAATCCTTACGATATCCTTCTCTATCTTGTGCTATGTGTTCTTCGACTTGAATATCTAATAAGCCGAATTTTGAAAGAAGCACACAAGCCTGTATATGTATGGGTAACAATAAATTAATAAATAAGCCTAACAATAAATAAATATAAATAACTAAGTTGGGATGAGATTTAATCCCACCTCCACACTTCCATTTTATGATGTTAGGACAGCTCGAAACCATTTTTACTTGATTTTTTTTACATATATAATCTGTTACATTAAAATCGAAAACTGTTTTTCATGATTTTGTCTCCTCTGCCCCTTTCATTGCTTAGCTTCTTCCTTTAAAATATGTTTTATGTCATTTTTTACTTACTGCAAGCATATCGGTAAGATTAATTGCTCCAACAAATGTATTTAAAATGTTATACTAGATTATGTTTAAAAAGTCTGTATGTAAGTTACGTAAAACGATACGATAAACATTAATCATTTCATGTCTTGGCAATTTTTTTAATAGCTATTCCATAAAATGCCTAGGTTTTAAGTAAAACATTAGTCATTTCATTCTTTTCTGATCAATTTTAGGCAATCTGTACAATGACTAGGCATTTCACAGAATGCCGGATTTCAGGCCTTGACTTTAACTTATCCATTGCTTTTACTTTTTATTTTAAAAAAATGGTTTTTCCAGATAGTTTTATTTATTTACAATTTGGGTCATCTTCAAGATTTTTTCCCAAATGTTATCCAAGACAAAAAAGAATTTATATTATTGAGATGTGATTGCCTTACTTTACGTGAAATAGATATGCGTATAACTATCCTACGATAATCTACATAAACAAATTCTTCAATCTGTAGTTAAGCTTATTACAGTAGTGGAGCGTTGTATACGTTGGGTTGAAGGTATGATCTTTTTCCACGCTTCAAAAAAAGAGTGCATTGCATTTTTACACCCTCTATCATGAGTAAAAAAGATTTTTTTCTTTAAATTATTTTTGTGATTGCTTCTTTCTTCTGATCCGTGCTTTAAATGGTTCTAAAAGAATTGCATAAAATAATAGAAAAATAAACAACACTACAATCAATAAAATATTATTTAATTAGTGTTTATACTTAAATATACAAACAAGACTTTTGTAAGAGTTTCATTCAAATTTTTTTAAACTTATTATTTCCAGACCTTAACCTTCATCTTCATATTTGTGAATGTTCTTTAAATTACCTAGAAATTAAAAAGAAACAATAATATCCTATAAATATATGCAGTGAACAAAAAGTCATATTAATAAAGAGAACACTCTAGCGAAATTACGCTAAATAAAAATTTAAAAGTCGTTACTCTCATTACTCATTCACGCACTAAAATAGTTTATTTGTTAACACAAATTTCGCCATAATGGAAAAAGCTAGATTACAGAAAACAATTATCGAAAAATTTTCGAAATTTCTTTCTACCTGAAAACCGATGTGTAAGTTATTTGAAAATTCTTAGCTTTGCCCAAAATCTAAAGTTTGCTTCCTCCCTATGTAGGCTTTAGCCGTCATCTTGGATTTACTTAGAGAAAGAAGACCAAACAAAAATAAACTTAAAAAAACTTGAAAAGAAAAGAGACTAAATTTATGCGTAAGCTATATATATATATACAAAAACCTTATAACCCCAAAACTATTAATCCAGTCTTCTTGAAAATTCAAAATGGCGCCTAAAGCTTAAAAATCAAACGTCTAAGGCTTAGCGTCTAAAGTTTAAAATTCAAAATGGCATCTAAAAAGAGTCAGCTATTAGATGCTCATATTTGATTTAAAACAAATCTTTCAAAAGAATTAAGGGCTTTTTCTTAGTTATTTCTATTTTGAGCTTTTTGTATTGACACAGTTTGTATTAACACACAAAAGGCATTATAGAAAAAATTTTAATACATAAAAACTTTGCATAGGAAAATCAGTTTTATAAATTAATTTTAGAAAAAACATGCTATCGAAACAAAAAATTGAGGCAAAATTTCATTTTATTTAAAATGTTTTTTTTTTCCTATGTCACAAATTAAATATTTTGCTACCAGATTAGCTATCATTTTTTGCAATTTCTTAGCCTAATATAACTAAAATTTGCTCCATGGAAGTTAAACCTAATTTTTGTTTTGAATATATATCAATAACTTTTTTTTCATTTCACTTTATTCAATAATTTTGAATAAAGTGATGTAGCTTCACTCTTAAATCGTTCGAATAGTTCCTGAGAAATCGCATTTTAAATTCGATTTTACTGGAACTATTCGACAATTTTACACAAATTTTGTATTTAGCTGTATAAAATTACATTCTTTAAAATGATGCAAAAAATCCTGAACCTTACAATTCAAAATTTTTTCGACCATTTTAAAATAAAATAGTGAAAATAATGAATATTTACTAAAAGTTATTTTTTACATGGAATCATCATTGGATAAACGGGTTTTAGAATTGTGGGCAAAACATTTTCATTTCTCTTAAGACATACTCGAGATATAACGAAATACGCGAAAAGTAAAATTAACATTAAGGGGTACAAACTTTGGAGCGCTCTCCGGACTAAACTATTGGGACCATATTTCACAGATTGCGGTTACCTCTTATATTTTGGGGGTCAGATATCCGAATCCGTAGAAAAAAAGGTATGCTTATTCAGAGAAAGTACACTTTTTTAAGTGATTTCGTAACTTAAAATATCGCCTGCACTTATTAATTAGCATATTTGAAGTCACACTCTCGAGCCATTAAGATGGAGTCCTAGAACGTGAAGATCCGATGATGAAATCAAAAATTATACAGGGTGATCCGCTTTTTTTCAGCGCATTGTACGTTAACGTTCCTTAAAGTTACAAGTTAAAATTGTTTGTAACATTTTTACAAATGCTTTTAATCTCAGCAACTAAATATTTTGCTTCTAATTCAGGGAACATCTCTGACAAATGTTTGGCAATTTATTTGAAAGGTTCTTCATGGAAACTGAATCATTTTTGTTTTGTTTTGGTAAGGCCAGTAATTTTGTTTACTTCGATATATTCTAAGGTTTTTGAAGGGCTAAAATAAACTTGCTGTTCTGAAAATCAATCCTGATGTCTGTCATTATTAAAAAGACATCAAAGAGATATCAAAGTCAGAAGCTGAACTAGATCAGTGTTCCCCTATCATTCAAACAATTTTTGTTTGCGCAATTGTTCGAAAATTCGTATCCCTATTAGTTGCATCTGTAACTTATTGATTATTGATGGATTTCCAATGGACACGTAAGGAAAGCGACGTCATCTTAGATATCTCTATAATGAAGACTCGGACATGATTCATTTTAGCAATGTGATAAAGTTATCGCAAAATTGTATGATATTATACATCAACGCACTCCAAAATTTCTATGTATGTAAATGCCTTAAAACCTTTTTTTTTCTAAAAACAATCAACAAAAGTGACAATTCTAAACTGTGAGACATTTTGGAGAATGTTGAGTTTTGGAGAGTGTAAGGTTGAAAAACATTATAGGATATATTAAATTAAATTATCTTAACTTGGTGACACTATACCAATGGTCACAGCTTTAACGTGGTCCACTTTGGTTCCTTAATAAGGTTACAGAAAACTTGCACGATATTCATATTATCAATTTTATGCTAGTTTTTTGTTTCAATGTTTCTCTGAATAAAAAAACGCCTGATGTATCAACAATGAAACATAACGTTTATTAAGCTTAAAATTGCTTACCTTTTTATTCCTTTAAAATCGAGATTCACCGTCGGTCTCAATTTTTCCCCTCAAGTTCTTTAATTACGTACGCCTTCCCTCGGCGATCTCCATAATAATCTAAAAAAGCAACATTAAAAATAAAAATAATGTTGCAGAATTCATCGTTAACACATTTTTTGTGTTAATGATGAAACTATCAAAGCCTAAATTAGCAATATGATTATCAGTATAAGAATATCATTTTATCCTGTAGACTAAATTTACAATTTTTTTTTAAATGATGACCAATTTTATTAAAATGTTTCATTATTTTGTTCTAATGATTGAAAACGTTTAGCTCATTCTAAAAGGCACTTGTTTTAATCAAGGGCTGAATAATAAGATGCTGATAAGAATTAGGGAGACCTTGTCCCCATTTAATCTACATAACCAGCCACATAAGCAAGAGAGGCATTCATTTTGTGAAGTGAAAAGTTTAACTATTAACCAATCTTTTAGCCAAAACGTAAACATCTGTCTCAACTGGTTTATTTTTATTTTACTTTTCGCACACAACACCACCTTTCACGCATACAGAGTTATATTGATAATATAACTCTGTATTTTATGCTGATATTTTATACTTGCTGATATTTTAATCTCCTCTTACAAAATATCAAATCGTAATTGAATTGGTGAAACCACTCTCCTGGTAATGAAAATTGGATAATATGGTTACGTGGAAATCAAGATTCCTCAGAAGTTTTACTCATCACGCGTTGTCCAACATTCCAAAGCATGCTTTTCATTAGTGTTTTTAATAAGCCTAGTGGTACTCGGCTTGGATGGAAATGACATAATCAATTGTTGCACCCCTTCATTCGAAGAGCTAACTCATCCTAGAAAATCTCGATATTATTTAGATCTAAGCTCTAAGCAGAGCAATTCATTCTCTCACAACATGGTAACTAGTGCTGCCATTGTCCTGAAAGTAATATGTATCTAAAGCCTAAAAGTATTAACCGGCTTGCACCGACCGCAGTGCTGACGTGAAATATCCTCAGTGGTAGACGGATCATGGATTAGAGTCCCCTTGCCATCAGGCTAACCGTGGGAGGTTCTTGTGGTCCTCTTCTCCATGTAAAGTAAATGCGGGCTAGTTCCATTAAAAAGTCCTCCACGAAGGCAAATTTCTCCCAATACTTGATCAAGGAGTTCCCTTGTCTCCTGAATTGGGTTCAAAATTACAAGGCTACGGAGTTGAGCATTAGTAGTCGTAAGGCCAAAATCATTGGGTCGGCTGTTCAACGACGGTTATAATACAAAATAAAAATGTTCAATATTGACCATAAAATAAGAAGATCCTTATCGGAAAGAAATGTTTCAGAGTGGGAATTAAGTCTACCAATAACGCGTGCAAACCCACTGAACAGCTTTTGCGGTTCCAGTTCCTTTTGAATTGTTCATGCTTGAGTTGCTCGTTCACCATATGTGAAAAATTGAAATCTAAATCCCAAGTTTAAGCATTTGTTTTTTGCAGACCTACTTTGTAGATTTGCGTTTGTTTACATGAATCAAAACTCTCTGGGATTTTCCTTTTTCGAACAGAAGGTTCTGCGACGACAATTCATAGCACACTGTTTGTCGGAGGGCGATTCGTCATTAGCACAATTCCTCACAGAGGCAATTTACCTGAGCAAGACTCGCTACAGAGACAATTCGTCGTGGGCTATATCGACGCAGAAAATATTAGTCGTGGCCAACATAGGCACCACACGTTTATAGTTTGTCTAAGCTAAAAACTCTTCCGGCCGCAAAGTCTGTGGACGTCTGGTGGTATGGAAACAAGAATGGCACATTTTAGGGGGGTAGCTTCAGTATAGGTACAATAGACCAAAGAAAGAAATTACCTTTCTATCGCGACCCGAGCCGAAGCCACTCCAAAACAGTGACCCCACACTCCTACTCAAAATAGTTATACCTCGTTACCATAGTCACCGCCACAGGTCCAGACGAATGTCTGGAGGAGTTCTCATTTTAAAATAACACATGTGATAGCGTAGAGTCATCACATATCAGGGGAATGGGGCAGACTTGCTTCCTCTTACCAAGAGAAACTCGCCCGAATTCCACTTTCATCCATATGCATGAGTGTCCTAATACTTATTGGTAGGTATCATTATAATAAATAATTATATAAATAATTAACCAAAACAGAATGAAAATAAAACAAAAAGAAGTGTCACTACTCTTACGTCCTCTCGAGAGTGTTTTACTTCCGAAAGACTTAGCACAGTGTGGTAAAGGTGGGTCCCAATTTCCATTGGTATCACATTCATGCCACTCTGTTTCTTTGCCTCTGCCGCAATCTATATGGCACCGTGGTCCGTGATCCATGAATCCTTCCATGCATTTTCCTTCACCACCATATAGCTTAAGTTTGAATTTGAGATGAGCTGCCCAAATAAAATAACTTGACATGAGTTGTCATGAATAATACATTCAAAAACAAAAATCGTTCGTTACTAAAAAAAATTTAACAATTATTAAAACTTTTAAAATTTGCAGCTTCTAACTTGAAAACAATAGATAGTTACACCGAAGAGCCATTACATTATGATCACCCTGCTAATAACATGTAGGACCACCTTTAGCCCTCAAAACTGCTAGCACCCGACTTGGCATTGATTCCACAAGGTGCTGATAGGCAGGCTGAGGCATTTGGTACCAAGCGCTCACCAACTGGTCCTGCAATTCCCTCACATTGAGAGGGGGTAGCATGGCAGAACAAATTTGGCTTTCCAAGTAGGACACAAATGCTCTATTGGTTAAGGCCAAGATATGACTTGAAAGTCACTGGAATGTTCCTAGAACCAACCCATGAGGATTCGACCCTTATGACATGGTGCATTATCCTGTTGTTAAGCACCATCCCCCGCTGGAAAAACTGTTGCCATGAATGGGTGAACCTGGTCTGCAATTATGTTCAAGTAGCTTACAGACGTCAGGGATTGTTCTATGAGGATTATGGGTCGTAATGTGCCCCATGAAAACATTGTTCCTGGACGAGAAACCATGAAAATCTGGGCGAGTCCATTGTTATAGATGGAGGGTGGTCATAATGTAATGGCTCTTCGGTGTAAATTTATTGAAATCCATTGAATAGGTATGTTCTAGCTTAATGAGAGTAAATAATCTTTAAATTTCGTTTCATCTGATTTTAACAATCACAGTTGCATCTTTGCTTACCATAAGAAATTTCTTGAAAAAAACTCTTATAGATATTTATTTAGTTGTTATTTTACCATATTCAACCAAAATAGTCAAATAATCATAACAAAAGATGGTATTTAAGCTGCTAATTATAAGGAAAATCATATAAAAGATCATACATCATAGTTGAGATCGCAAAAAATATTTTAGCACGATAAAAATAAAGGTAGTATCTAAAACTAACAAATCACTTTTGAGGAATGTTGAGTTGAAAACAAACAAAAAAATGTCAAAACCATTTTATAAATAAAAATCCCAATCAATTACCTAAGGAATTACAGAATATCCGTCATTCTTTAATAGAACCGAGACATTACTGTTGCCACCAAAAAGAAAGAAATAATTTAGCGTTTTTCTCGAGGTTACATTGGAGATTAAGTTTGAAAAAATTTTCCCTTTAATAACTTTTAATATTAAACTAATACTTACAATCACAATCTCTGATATGACTGGCAACTCCCCACCATCCTTTATTCTTACGACAAGTTATTTTTGCTTTACTTTTTCCATCCTTCAAATAAGCTCCATAAGCACAAACTTGCTTGCATTTTCTAAGAAAAAGAATGACACAATATATGCATAGCTAAATTTATGAATTGTAATATTTTTTCTCTCCCAGCACATAGGCTTTCCAAATGAAAAAAAAAAAGCTTTCCGATTTGGTTATTTATCCCCAGTTTCAACGGACAGATTTTAAGGGAATTCGATGGGGAGATACACATGAGATTTATGTATAGTTTTGTATAACACATACAAAATGAAATTAACTTTCAGCAATTAGAATACACACCCATTATCATGCGCGTTCTTTGGGGTAGGTTAGAGAATTGAGCAAAACTAAAACGACCATAGGACCGTTCCCACCAAATTTCCTTAAAAGCCATCCTGTAATTTGGAAGAAATCTACCAAGTCTGAATTTTCTATAATCTTAAAAATAAGTGTAATTTAATATTATTAAACTAATCTGCATAGAAACTTTAGCAATGCTCTTAGTGTTCAATGTATTGGAACATTTTTAAAAAATTCAATGACCGTATTTTGTGGGAATACTTGTAAATTCAAAAATTCTCACCAAAAATTTGAAAATCGAGCTCCAAGGGGCATAAATTTGAATAAAAATATACCTTCTTATTTGATTCGTAGAAAGTACCCTTAATTCTACATGAATAGATGCAAATATTAGACAGCAGCATAACTTTATTATACTGTTACGAGAAAAAATAAATATCGTAGAAAAAAAAATTGTTAGCTAATAACTTCTACAATAGAACTAAAATATCCACAAATTCATAAACACTCAAATTCCATAGTTTTATCTATTTTTCGGGTCATGTCTCTTTCACATACATTAAGAACTGTCTGAACCATTTAGAAGATTTTGCAAATGCCATTTTTTTCATGTAGTTAATTAATTTCCATTCTATTTAGAAATACGAAGAAATCTATAGGATCTTATACTCACATCGACCTTAAGGAGATGATACATCTCAGTTCTGAATGCTTCATTTTTTTGGGGAGATGACATTTCTTGGGACTAATTAACTCCTCTTGTAAGCTATGAGTATACATATAAGAATCATCTTCATCTGCTCCATATTCAAAATCTAAATCCAGGGGAGTTTTACGTGATATCCTATGATTGAAGTCTTCATTCGTCAAAGAATTAGACCAAATTCTTTCGTAGCTCTCTTTTTCTAAGAAAATATCAATTTAAACATCTTTGAAAATAATTATCTGAGAGAAATTATTAATAGCCTATTAATTCCCCGAAAAAAATGCCTTACTTATATGTGTTCTTCTGCTATGACCACTAAATGTATGTACACTTGAATTTTTGTCACAATAAAGTATACATAATATTAACACCTTGAATGCCAATGGGGGTCACCGGTGACCTATACTGTGTTTGTTCATAGCGCCACGGGGGTCACCAATGACTGGCGAAGCCAAGATTATTAGAAACACATAATTCGAGCAAATTTTTAATGCTTTCAATTTTTTTATATTATCATCATTACTAAAATGGTTTGAAGAAATTAATGCAATGTAGAACACACAAAAATTGTTTTATTTATATACACAGAGATGCCAACTTGCTCCGGACAGCACATAAATATTTTAATGTGGTAGTTTATTAATCCTGATTCTTGGTTTAATAAATTCAATTTAGTAGGTTTACATCCACCACTATTTCTAAACAATTCGCAGGCTTATATAATTCG
This sequence comes from Parasteatoda tepidariorum, assembly GCF_982258835.1. Classification (NCBI taxonomy): domain Eukaryota; kingdom Metazoa; phylum Arthropoda; class Arachnida; order Araneae; family Theridiidae; genus Parasteatoda; species Parasteatoda tepidariorum. Next base: position 54,817,018 of record NC_141758.1, read on the forward strand.
TCACTTTTTTTCTGATATGTCATGCTAAACCTTTTCAAAAACTAGCAAAATCTGTCTAATATTTGCAAATTTAGTTTGTAGTTATTTACCGTTTGGCCAGATAGACAAGACATGTAAAATTAGCTTGGCTTTCAATGTGTTAACAACTTAATATTTAAATTTCAAAGAGAAAAACGAGACATGAATATATAAGAAAGAAAAATAAAGTTAAATAAATAATATGGTAATGAAATCTCTGGAATTGTTCTCGAGGAAAAAAGGGTGAAAAAATTTAAAACCAGTTTGTTGTCTGATAATTGATTTCAAGTTTACCTAACCTCTGCAAATCAACAGGCTTTGACTTTCTGAAAAGTGGTTTATGTCAAATTTATATGAATAAAATAATTTCTCTGCGCATATGATACATTATTAGAACCGTTACTTCTTGGTGCCTAAAAAATTATGAATTAATTTATCTTTTAAATCTAAACAGGAGGAGAGTGAAATGTACGATTTTATGCATTCTGCTTAGAAAACGAGATAACTATTTTCACGAAGTATTAAAATTGGTTACAAAGTTCGTCAACAGATGACGCTAACCACTGTAAAAAGCTATGAAACAAGATTCGTAAAAACATAACGCAGTCTGATGACAAAATTAAGATACGTTCCTTCATATATTTTTAATTGAAATATTCTGAAATGCTGTTACAGTTTTTCCAAATCAGTAGCTCTACTGGCGAACTTTGCACTTTATTGTGAAGTTTAAGAATAAATAAGTTTGTCTCTTTAACAGAGCAAATCAAACCTCACATTTTTATCTCATTGATTTTTTTTCTTGATGTCTCAGGTCATCGGATATTTTAGAATAATCTCTTAAAAGAGGCCCGTGGGCAATAAAAAGTACGGAATATTGAGACTGCTTACCTCCTTAGCCGATCTCAATTTTTTAACAAAAAATTATCTCAATAACTTTGAAAAAAAATTATTTTTTTAATTTTTAGCTGTGATCCAACATGTTTTTTAAATAACGTATAATCTTCTTTTATTCTCGTTTATAGTTCCGGTTTCATAAGTGTAGTAATATTTATCAATTAATTACTGAACAGTTGAAGATGCAAACAAATATTCAATAATGCATATCAAAATGAGTAGCATGTAAATTTAAGTTTCAAAATAATTAAGTTTCAAAAACGTTCGATTTTAAAAATTATATCTGATAATTCATTCCATTCATCAACATATTATCCATGATATATGCCATATCTTTTCTAATTATGTTAGCTACATCATAATTTTTTAAATATCAATAAATGGAGCTATTGTAGATTCACGTTAAAATAGTAAATAAAATAGTTGATTTTTTAAAAAATTAAGAAAACGTAAAAGTTTCGAACTACTGAAAGATAAAAAGGGAATTTTTAAAATATCTTAAATAAAGACACTGTTTTTTTTTAAATTTGACCTTTTCATATAAATGATAATTTTTTTTTACAAAAATCTCTCCATTATCTTACAAGTATATTTTTAGAATTCTTGTTAAAACTAAAGACAAAAACTACTCAGACTAAAAGCCACTAATTAATTTTGAAGCTAGAAAAAAACAGGATCAGAATTCAACCAGTTACTATTGAGGAAGGTAGAACTGAAAACATCGAAACCTGATTGATAACCGGAAGAAACAGAGTGGAAAACTAAAGGCAATTAATAGAAACACCCTTAGTTGTTTTCGGATTAACAAGCTGGTTTTTCTTTCTTTCACCGTAACTTCCTCACTGCTAACTCAACTCATTTTAATGGAGTTTTTATTTATTTCTCGCATAAACATTTAATTTATGAGCCCCAGAGTGTACCTTTTTTCACTTTGTTCGAGGCAAAGACTCTAAAAATATATAATAAAGGCGAGGATTACAAAGCAACAAGTGTTTTGTGTTTTGAACACTTTTAACCCCTTAACGATCGGTCAATTTTCAAGAAAATGGTAAAAAAGTGCCTATTTTTTTGACTTTTGTATCTGTATTAAGTATTTGATTAGTGCTGACATCTAGTTTAAAATAAACTAACTATCTACAATTATCTAAAAATTATCCTGGTACTACCACCTGGTGTGTAAAATAAGAAATAAAATGTTTTCCGGGCAAAAGAAATAAATTAGTTTTATTCTTATCGGCGCGTTACTACTGAACACTCCAGCCCGGAAATATCACGAGAGCGAGAGATAGAGGGCGAAACCTCACCCCGTCATTTTCACGGGAGCGAGAAGGAAGGGGTTAAACATAGTGGTTATTGTTATGCAGATAAGGATGAAATCAAATAAAACATGAATGGAATGAATTATCATACAAACTTGGGGTACCTGTGTCATGCCCATGCGATGACACAGGTACCCCAAGTCACTACCTACATGACTGCCCACTAACTGAATCATACCACCTCAAAAAACCTAATGAACAAGGCAGAACGATATTTGCAGACAGTTTCAAAAACAAGCATATTATGCAAAAACTAATAAATATTCTAGCCATAACCAGAAACATCACAGACAATATGTCATAAACCTTATAATAACTTTGTAAAAATACTGGCAGCAAATACAATGTTGAGGTGTCAGGGCTCCAGGCAAACCATTGCTGCAGCATAAAAACACACTCTGGCCCCACCCCTGACCAGCAAGCATTTGGCAGGCAGTCAGTCAACACAAGCTGTTGTCCGTGAGGCAAATAAAATTTAAAAGAAAAAAAAAAAAAAAAAAAAACTTAAGCTCGATCCACACAAACAAGAGATGGCTTAACTGTCTATAAACGCACACACAATAAAAAACAGTAATCTATATCATGATCCGCTAAAACACTGCCTCAACTACTACTCATAAGAAAAATAGGTAAAACACGCAACACAACATAAACAAAACATACATACCACACAAGCCTCACCACTGACCCTGCTCCCAGTCCCTGGGGACAGACAGTGAGTCCGGAGCTTTTCAGCTACCCGTGATGGCCATTTATGTTAAATGTTAAAAAAAAAAAAAAAAAAAAAAAAAAAAAAAAAAAATTTAAAAAAAAAAAAAAAAAAAAAAAAATAGGAAAAAAAAATACCTGTGAATACCTATTTTATATTGTACTGTTATTGTCGATGTCCATTCTTTGTGGCTGTAATGTAACGCTGCTAGTTATCTATGTAAAATTAAATTGTCTCTACTAAGCCGGGATAGCCTGGTCAGTAGGGTGCCGGGCCCATGTCCAAGAGTTCGTGGGTACGGTCCCTGCTGGTCGAAGACTCCCCGTGTAGTAAATGGTGACTGATGCACGTTAAATCTGTCGAGTCTCAAAGTCCTCCATGTTCCCATAACAAATCAATACCTCTGGGGGTACCGATACAGAAGTTTCCTTGTCTTCTGGATTGGTTCAAAATTACAAGGCTACGGCGTTTAACATTTGTAGTCGTAAACCCAAAAATTGGGTCGACTGTTCAACGGCGGTCATAAAATAAAATAAAACATATTTATGTACGAAAATCCGCCTGATGGTTCAGAAATAATGTGATTTAAAATGATTAAAAAGTTTGAAAATGTGCCTTCAAACTGCTTTTACCAAAAAGAAGGGAAAAAACGTAAATTTTAAAAACACAAGTGGTTTTTATGACTAAATTAAATGAACTCAAATTATAGTTACCATCTATTTTTGTTATGTTTCTTGTCCGTAAATGTGGCCTTATTACAAATGTCTTCCCAATATTCTGGTGATAATTTTCTTTTTTATTCCTTATATCGCTTAACAATTTATCTCCACTTTTGACTTCAAATGGAAGAAATTCTTTCAATCCATCATCGTAGTAATTTTTTTCGATGGTCTCACTCTTAATATTTCCTTTAAATAAATTAGAAGACTCAATTCGGCTCTCATTTTTTAAAGAATCAGATTCAACAGCAAAGTTTTTGTTTTGTTTAGTTTTCGTTTCATTATTTTCTATCTGAAACTCATGTATTTCTTCTTGGCTATCAGACCATATTGTTGCCCTTTCTTCTATTACTTTTCCTCGTTCGAATTCAAATGGAGAAGTATCTTTCGATTTATCATCGTTATAATTGTTTTCGATGGTGCCATTCTTGTTATTTTCTTTAAATAAATCGTAAGATACAGTTCGGCTTTCATCGTTTGAAGAATTAGATTCTACAACATGGTTTTCATTTTGTGTATGTGCAATAGCGTAAGTGGGACCAACATTTAATTCCTCAAAATTAATTGCTTCTGTTGAGTAATTTTGTGCAGAATTCTGCAGAAGTGAGGCTGGAATAAAAAAAGTGCTTTGTTATTGAGAAGAAAGCTATAAGGTATACAAAGAAACAGATTCTAACCAAATACAGATTGTTTCGCAATCATTGAACCAAAATTATATTGTTGGAGCCTTTATCAAAAATTGAATGAAAACAAGTGCATATTTGTAAGTTGGGATGAAAAAATAAAAAAATTAATTTTCAATCCAGTCTAATTTTATATTGATTAATGAAATGTTATGAATATTTCATTAACTTAGATATTAATTTTCGATTCCTAATGGGTACATTTTTAAAACGTTTTTGTTAAGATTTCTAAAATATATACATTAAGGGTGGTGATTACCAAACACTTTTCATCTTTATTCCTAAACGTTGCTAGGGAGGCATCATTTCACTATTCTCTCAGCTTCATTTTTAACTATGCATACTTTGTTGCTGATCTACTCATGGATGTAGTGGATCCCAATTTGTATTGCCTCTAATCACAGTAAGCATTTGCTTACTACACATTGATCGTGGTTGAATAGGCTTGCATTGTCTACTGTTTCAAAAATTTAACTAATTTTTCTCTTATTTGCTTACTATGCGATATAAGTGTTTGCAATATGAATTAAAATTTCAGCATGTTTGTTAAGCAGTTTGATTATCGCAGCAACAGTAATGTATTGTTTAACTTTTCTAGGAAGAAATAATAACTCGTTTTATTCCGTATATTTGCTTACCATACAATAATTAATTAGTTTTTCTGTAGTGCTGATAATACATAACAAATTTTAAACAATTTAAGAATTTTTTTTTCCAAACTGTAATAAAGTAACTAATTTGAAAATTTGTTTTTACAATACTTTTTTTGTACTATTATTGTCACTATATTTATTTTCATTATGCTTGGTAATATTAAAAAGGGGTAAAAATTCTGTAGGCATAAGAATTCTGTTTAGGGATCAAATCTTGATAAATTCTGCTTGAAAACAATTGAGATCTGTGTTATCATCTAGCTTAGAGTTTCAATTCAGATTAATTATCCTAGCTAGACAAAAAGTAGATAAAATTTTGTTTGCTAAAATTAGCCAATGGACTCAAAAATGATTGATTTAATCTTCGATATAAATAAAAGAATTCTGAAATTCTGCGAAGATATAATAAAAACAGATGTTACATGAGTTTAAACCGTGAAATTTTAAAACGTGACTTTATGAACTTACTATTATAATACCAATTAAGTTATAAAATATATATTACTTTTATTACTTACCAACAAAAAGTAAAGGAAAGCATCCCCTTTTACCCATTTTATTCTTTTAGCAGTTTATAAACAAATTCAGACGATCCATTTTTAAATTGTATTTGTAAACTCCTACAATTTCCAAGATATTTTTAATAAAAAACATTACACAATATCCTATTAATAAAAAGAACATTTCAGGTGAAAAAATTAAAGTAAACAATAGATTTTTTTTATGTAGAATATGCATACCAGTTAGAGCAACTGCATATTAACAATAGAATAAGTTTCTCAAAAGTATGTAAAAGAATGGGCTTTATTCAGTTTTCGAAGAAAAGGTTTAATCCAAATCAAAATCTAACAATAGATTTGGATTTTTTTTTTACAGTAAGTACTACACACTTCTTGCTTCGCTCTTCAAGCCCCGTGATTGGGATCATCTTTGTGTTTGATTATGAAGCAGAAATGGTACTGAAGGACAGAATTTATTCTATTTAAATATTTTATTCTGTTGTTCCATAACACATTAAATTTCACGTTTCACATCCTATTTTTTTCTAATTTCGTATTAACTTCATAATTACAAAAAAGTAATAAAAATAATGACATGGGAACATACTCGACATCTAAAATTACTTCTCAAGAGAAATTCACAAGTCTGCAAGTTGATTATATACTGTCAAAAACTCCAAATCAAATTACGGTCTAAAATATCGGCACACCACCCTAAAAATACATTTTAGCGAGAAAACCATTTTTATCGTAAAATATATTACAGTAATATTTATTTATTTAGAGTGACTTGGTGATTTTACGTAATTATTACTGTAAGAACTACGGTCTGTCTGATTTTTTGTTCCGTATCATGCTGAATTTAGCGGTAAAAATACCAACACTCTAGATGCCGTTATTTTTTATAGTGTTCATAGAACGTGAAAACCACTCAAGATTACCTAAAAACATATTTGATCTAATTATCATTGACGATAGTTTGCCCAAAGACATATTTGATATAATTATCATTGGCGATAGTTTGCCCGAAGACATATTCGATCTAATTATCAATGGCGATAGTTTTTGTCAGCATTGTGGCAGTAAACTTATTGTTATATTTTATTACGCACTCTTTCCTCACTCACTTACCTTCATCGTAATGGTTTTTATCACTTGACGTAAAAGAGGCATTTCCATCAAAAGCAAATGTTATTCAAATTATTTTATATCACAACTGACGATGAACAACGTATCATACGATAAAATATGGAGCAATCAAGTTCAAATTCACATTAAAGCACTTTTAAAAGCTACTCAAATGTAATTAACTCTCGAGTCAAGTTTCAAAACAAGCTTCTTTCGTTGTTGAATTTAATTTGCATTTGAGTTACATGAAAAGGAAGACCAATAAAGTCTACTGATACCAAATTTTAACCTGACAAAATTATTCCTCTTAATAGAGGTACCTCTGATTATTATTATAGTATTAATGAAGCCAAGCAAATGAGCAAAACGATCTGATATTTTCCCCATTGGTGCAGCTCTTAGTTTATCTTTTCCAATAGTTCATGCCTTTTCACAATGAAACACGCTGTTTCGCTGTAATTTGTACATATTATTCTAATTTTAGTACTTTCAAGTAAATTAAAATAAAAAAGGAATAGGTTTTGTCACTTTTCTGGTCATTTAAATTGTTAATTTTATGTGTTTATTCACTATTTTCATACCTCTTATGCAATTTTAAAGCAATATAAGATGAGAAGTATTAGAACTAATTCATTTTCTATGGTAAATTTCTGGAAAAAAGCCAACATCTCCGTTGCAACGAATGAAAAACCATGGAAATTTACCAATGTTTTTCCTACTGCATTTTACCCTCAACTCAACTTTCACTGAGTAGAATTTTTGTCAGCAGTAAGACTAAGTGAAAACTTTTTTCTGATTGATGATATTTTTTCATTCTTGTAATTTAAAAGTTCAAATATTCATATTAGTACTTAAATATAGCTAATTTTTTTCACGAAAACTGATAGTAATCTTTATACTTACGCTTTATTTATTTGCAAAAACAAAAGCTTATATTAATAACTTTTTTAAAAAGCATTTGAGACCATTGACACATAATTTTATGACGGATATTATTTTAGAGTTTTTGCCATTATTCTCAGTAGTTGAGATAATATCAGCACATGAGGAAGGTGGACATACCCTCACAACTTCTATTAACTTATTAGTTAACAACATAGCTTTTAAAAAAGATTAATAGACTACACATGCGAGTACCGAAATGAAAAGGCAGTAAGAAAAACAACTAATCACTCCAAGCAAAAACAAAATTCCATAAGGAAAGTAAGCTCCATGCATTTTATTAAATTCCATCATATTTTGACCAACATCTTCCATCATATTTTGATAGTTATTGTTGGGCCAACAATAATATACATAACTTGTTGGTTGACCATTATAAATGTAAACCAACAATTTCCATCATATTTTCATGGCTGCTGTTGGTCCAACAATAGTAAACATACCATGTTGGTTGACCATTATAAAGGGAATACGACATCTTCCATTCTTGTTTGATGGTTATTGTTGGTCCAACAATAATACACATTACTTACTGGTTGACCATCATAAAGATAATACAACATATTCCATCATAATATGATGGTAAATATTGGTCCATGAAAAATCAAACATTACCTGATTGTTTACCATCATAGCAATAGAGCAACATTTTTCATCTTGCAATGTTGGAATTTGTTGGTCCATCAAAAACCAACAAACCACGATAGAAATTGTTGTATGATGGTGGCCATCAACACATGTTGGACCATCAAGAATCTTATTGAAACCAACATAAACCATCAAAATCCTTCGATGGTATCATCATAAATTTGGTCTTGGGCAAGTAAGGCATAGACGACAGTGTTCGAAGACAACGATTTGAAGTTCGAAGTATTGTGTCGTATATGAGTTAGGAGGGAATCAAAGTCTAATTTACATGCCCGGTGACAATGACGTCATTGTGGATTACCACATATAACTCAATACATTTAAAAGTACCCTTTAGGAGAATGTCACCCGGGTGGAGTCGAGGTAAGATGGGCGGTGTCAGTCTGACCAAAAGAAATTTATGTATGTCTGGGACAAATATTGAAGTTTCCTATTACAGTTATTAAAAGAATTAAAATAAAGTCTTTAAACCAACAGAAACCATTGGTAATTTCAAGAAGGATCTTAAATCGCAGATTAAAAAAGATCTTTTTTAATTAATGATATCTTGTACTGATTTTTTTAGTATAGAATAGCGTGAAAAGCAATACTTCAAAATTAGCTTTTCATAGAAAACGAATAAGCAATATCAACCACACCGAAATCAGTAATATCATCCACAAGTTTAATAAATATTAAAGGAATCACCTAGTCAACGTTTGTCGAAGTGCTCTAAGCATAGATTGGCCGCTGTTCTAACAGAACTATGTTGCCCAGGAACAAACCACGGCAGATGTAAATTTAATAAACAAGGTTTCTTCATAAGGACGAGTTTGAAGTGCTACTTAATATTTATCCTGATAAATAAAAAGGTTCTACCTCCATACAAAGACAACAGATTGAAAAAGAGGAGTAAATGTCAAACATTTTACATTCATTGATGTAAACCAACGTCTCAAGTAACTCAGTAGAAATTTATGTGACATGTAGCCCATATTATATGAACATGAAAACCCATGTAACATATATTTATGTGGGTTTTCATGTTCCCTACGCTTTCAGATTTTATAGTGTGCTCAGCTTCTCCATATTAGGCATCTTCAAAAATACTTTTATATTATATCTCAGAGTAATTGGTACGTAGGTTTTTCTCATGATACAATTTGAAATAAAAGCACAGTGCGCAAAAATCAATAACCCTGAATAACTTTTATTCTAATGATTCTTTTCAAGAACTAGGACTCAATCTTAATGATTCAAAAACATAATTTATGGTTCTAGGGCTGTGTATTTTGTCATATTTCAAAAGCTTTCCTTTAAGCAAATTGGAATTTTCTGATGCAATTATAAAAACTATTAAAACAAAGATAAGGCAAAGCAAAAATACTGAATTCCATTTCTTATCTATTCCAAATTCGCAAATACTTCATGGTCAAGTGAATTTTGCTACCACTTGTCAAAAAGATCTACCACGCTGCTACTGTTCTTAGGGAACTGACAGAGCTCAATGACTAAATTTTTAGTCTAATAAGCTTTAATAGATAATAAAAGAGTAAGCAAAATTACAAAGCTATGGAGTTAAATATTGATAGTTGTAAACTTCAAATCAGATAAGCTGTTCAACGCCGTTTTAAAATAAAACATGAAATAAAACTAATAAACGAAAATTTCACATGATTTTAAGAAACCGTGTAAAACAAGAGCTTTTGTAAAAATAATGCATTTTCATTTAACTTTTATTGCTTCATGATTAATGCCTATAACATATATATAACATATACCATTTTGTAGTCTTATCTTTACTTCAAATAAAACAGTGCCGGATTCGTATTTTTAGGTACCTTTAACGTTGTCTCAGATATGGTTTAAAGCCATATACGTGCTACGTCTTTGTTACTCATATGATTTAAACCTTATTGCAGATCTCCTTTTATTTAAAAGGAAATTACAACTTTGAAGTTTTTGTTGAAAGCAAGAATGTTCTCTGTATAGTAGGTTTATCCAGGGCTCGAAAAAACTCAGAAATTTTACCCGTCCCCGAGGACTGCTTGTCCAACAATGTACCCGTCCTCCTTTGAAACTAACCCGTCGCTTCTAAATAAATAAAAACATAACTTTCTCTTATTTATTACAAACATTTATATAAATTGCACAATGAATTAATAGTTACTAGGATTACAAATACTAGGATTACATTATACAGTAATAAAAGAAATACTAGGTTACTAAGAGTAAAACCTTGTATTTCTATTATGAAATAATTTATTTCTTTGATGAAATAATTTAAGTAACAAAGGTTAAGTTAGCTGTCAATTATCATGTCAATTTATCCGATGGTACTGCGTTTCCTAAATGAATCAAATATGACGTTTGCCAGTTCCACAATCAAGTCAATGATTTACAGAGGTTTCTGCACAGAAATCTGAAAGGGGTTTTCTATTTAGGTGGATGTTCATAATTGCGTTTAACGCTTCTTGTTTAAGACCAGTAAGTAATGTGTTTTTTTGTAAGTTCATTGCTGAAAAGCCCCTTTCAACCGCTGCAGTACTCCCAGACAGAGAAAACATCAGTTCCACCATGCGCAATATGTTGCTGTATTTCGAGATTAGCGGGTCATTTTAGAAGTGAGGCGATAGACTCTAGTAAAATAACAAAAATTTAAAATGTATCACGGACATTAACGGGAAAATGGCCGTCCGCGCGGACGCTGGATTCTAGAAATTTGTTGTCCGCGGGGAATTTTTGACAGCCGAGGACGGGCGGTTTTTCGAGCCCTGGGTTAATCTTAACTTTTTTTTTGGTACTTTGCATTTTACAATCTGTTGTTTGGAACCACACGAAAAAATTTGAAATAAAAGTCACACAAAAGCATTTTATTAATTTTCATTATTTATCTACAAGTTATTGCTTGTTTATTTGATAGTAATTAATTTCAAGAGAGATTAAGAGATAACATTTAAAAGGAAATTACAACTTTGAAGTTTTTATTGAAAGCAAGAATATTCTCGGTATAGTAGGTTAATCTTAACTTTTCGGTGTTTTTCATTCCGTACTTTGCATTTTACAATCTATTGTTTGGAATCACAAGATGGAAAAAAAATCTAAATAAAATGTCACACAAAAGCATTTTATTAATTTTTATTATTTATCTACAAGTTATTGCTTGTTTATTTGATAGTAATTAATTTCAAGAGAGATTAAGAGATAACATTTTAAAGGAAATTACAACTTTGAAGTTTTTATTGAAAGCAAGAATATTCTCGGTATAGTAGGTTAATCTTAACTTTTCGGTGTTTTTCATTCCGTACTTTGCATTTTACAATCTATTGTTTGGAATCACAAGATGGAAAAAAAATCTAAATATAATGTCACACAAAAGCATTTTATTAATTTTTATTATTTATCTACAAGTTATTGCTTGTTCATTTGATAGTAATTAATTTCAGAAAAGATTACATAAAGAAACTCCTTCAATATTTAAGAATGATAGTTTTTTATTGTTTAATGAAATAATGAGTGGACTTCTCTATCCAATCCCCTAGAAGTAAAAATTCAACAACATTAGCATACATACATATTATTTAATAATTTCTTTGCATAGTTAAAGTAATCTAATTTAATAATTTAAGTAATCTAATTAACTACAAGATGAAAAAAAAACTTTTTTATTTTATGTATTTAAAGCTCAAGCCTAATACAATGAAAGAGATTATTAAGATAGCTAAATATTCAAAACGTGTTTTTTGTACCAATAGCTCAGTGCTATTCAGGATGTGACAAAACGTATGGTAACTGTAAAAGAATTAAAACTTTCCAAAACAAACTATTTTGCCTTAAAATGAGGGGGAGAGATAAAAGGATGCTGTGTAAGAGGAAGCTTCGCAAATGGCACTTTTTTAGATATCTCCAGAAAAAATCTAACCTTACCAGAACAGTAGCCAGAGACGGTCCCACCGTGACTATTCAATCTGTTTGGAAAGGCAATGTGCAGGTAGTAACAACTCGTCCTTTACTTTCCAACCCCAGATCATATGAAGGGAGTTGTTTACATTGACAAGTTCTATCACCCTTTACAGTTTGATCATTAATTTAATTTCTCCCGGTATACGTTTCCTCAAGCCATTAACCCGGTATACATTTCCTCAAGACATTGATCCGGTATACGTTTCCTCAAGCCATTAACCCGGTATACGTTTCCTCAAGCCATTAACTCGGTATACATTTCTTCAAGCCATCAATACTTTTGAAAGACATGTGTCGTAAACCAATTGCAAAATAGAACTCCTTGCACACTGCCAACGTCATTTGTTGGACCTACTGTAGGGAGTCTTGTAGGTGCAAAGTGAAGTCAGCAGTTTGCTTACCCTATGACATATGCATGTAAAATAACCAATCATGGCATATTGGATACATTCGTATGGAATAATCATATATGGGTGTATTATCTAATGGATCTAATTAGTCCATTAGGCATATTTTCATGTTTGTTATATTGCTTTAAACGTTAATATTACATTTTAAGTGTGGTGATCCAGTGAGTAAAAGTCTCTTTGAATGTTTTTTTTAATATTTTAAGATTAAAAATAGTTCTTTAAAATCTTTATTTTGAGATTTCAAAATTAGGAGTGACTCTTAAAAATCCTGAAGAATCAATGTGACGAACACAGTCGTGACCTATTTACAAGAAAATTAACAATAGTTCGTTCGGGTGAAAACTAGGCCTCTTGAAAGTCTTATTTTAAGATTAGCAGTAGTTCTTGAAAAGCCCCATTAAAGGATTTCAAGCTTAAAAGTGACCTTTACAGATCCTGGAGTAACATTGTGACGAATAATTCTCAATTTATTTCAGAATCAGGAGCTAACTTTGCAGTTCGTTCGGGAAATAGAGATCTCTTAGATGTCTTTTTTTAGAATTTCTAAATTAAGATAAGCCTAAAACACCAATGTAACAACTGAAATGTTTCCTACTTTTCTCATTCACTGCTGTTGGACTCCATTCCTTTTTCAAGCTCCTCCAATACCAAAGCTTTGCCTCTTTTTGGTTGGTAATGGTGATGATCGCTCAAGAAGCGATGTCCTTGGTCATGATAGTGTTCTAATATCACCGAATAAGAAAAAAATAATATTACTATCTAGCAGGATGTACTTTTTAGGACATTTTTAAATGCGAATGACTAAAATGAAAAAAAAAATGAAACTGTCATCAAGGCACTATTAAAATTTGAATCAAAAATTTTGAGTGAGCCTTTATACTTATATTGCTGCTTATGCTGTTTTATTACTGCTGATGTACTTTATATTACTGCTTATGTTATTTATATTACTGCTTATACTATTATATTACTACTTATATTATTATATTTCTGCTTATGTTATTTATATTACTGCTTATGTTATTTTATTACTGCTTATGCTATTATATTATTTCTGATGCTGTTTATATTACTGCTGATGCATTTTATATCACTGCTTATGATATTTATATTACAGGTTATACTGTTTATATTACTGCTGATGCATTTTATATCACTGCTTATGTTATTTATATTACAGGTTATACTGTTTATATTACTGCTTAAGCTATTTATATTACTGATTATGCTATTTATATAACTGTCTATGTATTTCGTATTACTGTTTATGCTATTAATAATGCTTAATTAATTAATTGATGATATTTAATTAATTAATTAATAATACTTAATTAATTAATTAATGATACTTAATTAATTAATTAATGATACTTAATTAATTAATTAATAATACTTATTTAATTATACTTAATACTTAATTAAATATTAATTATACTGCTTATTAATAATGCTTGTACGTTATGTTTCACCAAGAAATAACCAAGTGAATGAACGTAACTGAAGGAAAATAGTACTTTAAATTGGTTTCACAAGAAGGAAATTAAAACATGTTTACTAGTTAACTGAAATCATGGCGAATTTTGGTACGAAAATACTCTTTTTCTACAGAGTCATATTAATTTTTACTTATAACTCTATTCAATTTAGAAAACAAAGAAATAACCCCTAAATACAAAATAATTCTTATAAATGAGAAAATTTTAAGAAGTGATTACACTGGATGTTCCAAAAATTACTTTTCGAAAAATCAATCGAAAAAAAACTGAAAAAGTAGTTTTACTGTTTCATGCTTTCTGCTAGAACAAGTTTAATCATTGAAAGTTTAATTATTTTTTTTACAAGCCTCGCCAAAACATGGTGTTGTTCTTTAAAGAGAAAATAAGACAATCCTTTAAAAATAACTGCCTTTGACATGATATAGTCTGTGGGCAAACTTAACAAATGCCCGTACAACTATATTTAAACTGTTAAAATCTGATATGTTGTAGTTTTGTTTTAGTTAGCATTGTCATAAGTTAAAGCACCTTTACTATTTTAGAAAGTGTAAGAATATAATTGGTTTCACAAGCAGAACGCAGAAAAATCTACATTCCCGATTCAATCCATTTATTTAATGGATTTCTTCAAATCGTTTTTTATATTGGGACATTTGTTATGTTTGCAATAAAAATAATTGTCACCAATTTTTGTCGTTGGTAAAAAGATATTACTAGGAGGTTCTTAAAAATTGAGTTGTTACTTCATTTCAACATTCATTTGATAAGACAAGAGGTCAATGTCAGAAAACAGATTGGCATAATACTGCTTCTTAAAAGTAAGAAACTCCTGCTAAAAAGAGCTATGCGAAAGAACCATAAGTGATCAAATTATTCGCAAAATTCTAATGTTGATTTATGTTTATGATTTTTATAAATCAATGTTCATAATTTATTTAACATTAAAACTTTTAAATACTTCAAAAAACTCATAATTTTTTTTTTAAAAAGTCACAATTTAACATGTCTCTTAAAGAAGAGTCAGATAACTCGGCTCATCATAAGACAGACCATTCAGCCCTTCATATATATATATATATATATATATATATATATATATAATAGAACACCTAATAGAACACCAAAGTCAAGCATCACTGGTTGGTGGTCAGTGTTTGGGTGAGGGACAACTTTGATCTGCTGTTGAGGAACCGAGGGTGTGCGGTATCAGTCTCCGTTAAACTTTTCTTGCGTAAAGTGCTCGACTTCGCTGGCAGGTCGTCGTACGACCAAACCGGAGAAGATATCCCCTCTGCAGATGATACAAAATTGTTACCGAGTGTCTTCGGATCATCTTCTAGGATGTTTTCCAGACGGTCACCAATAGCCCATTGTTCAGCTCTAGTGTGACGTAAATAAAGTACCTTTCGACCTGCGATTTTAATATTTTTAGAATTTCTTTTTCAGAATTTGAAACTTTGTCATACTTTAAATTTTAAATACTTATGGAGTTGAAGGAAAATTTGTGATGAAAAGTTTCTAACACAGTATAGCGTCTTCTAAAGTAAGGAAGGAACCAACCCTTTTCGTTCTTCATTTAAGCCCTGAGACGATCACCAGGTCAGTTTTGTCGGTATCGTATCTAATGAAAAAACTATTTATAACTCAATTATCTTACTTTTTTTTGATGGCTTAGCACATTTGGGTAATTTGGGGCTCCACTGTGCTTTGTCCTTTTTTGGATGTTTTTTGCATTTGTATTTTTTTGCGGACTTAAGTTCTTTAATATTAGTAGCTTTACAATGTACTTTACACGTTGGGTGATGCGTTATGGAATTATAAGTACAATGCGCTCTGCCACTGGAGATCTTAATGTTGCAGTCAACTTCAGCTGCAATAAATAAAAATAAACTTTATAAAACAACATAAAATTTTTAAGAGCAACTTCAAAAAAATTTTCATTAATATTACAGCTAAATTTTGATTATTCGACGTCAAAAGAACCAGAGAAGAAGCTCGAAATATTTAAAAATTCGATTCCCTCAAATGGGAAAGATAATTAAAAAAGGTTTACTTTACGATCAAAGATTCTGCACATAATTTGCTTACTGAAATATTGTTGTATTTTCTTTTTTAAATCAAGCATTGTTTACTATCTTATTTATTCATCACTTTAAAGATGTATACTTTTGATTATTTCATTGAGCTCTGTCGTAGTTATTCTAAGCTATCAAGCAATACGAAAAAAGAATCTCATATATAAAACCGATCAAGTAAAGGAGTACAGAAAATTATGGAAACAATTTTATATTAACTCATCTGTTATATTTCTCAAATAATCATTTTATAACATTCGACGTGTTTAGGTTATTCGATTTCTCATTAGCATAAATGAAGTTTAAAACTTTTAAAGACCGGCAATAAATCACGAACAGAAAAGAGTGTTTTTGAACACCCTATGTCGAAAAAAATATCAATAATAATTTGTACAAATTTTGGTTAATATAAGTAATAATTTCAAAAGATTTCATAAAGCTAGCTTAAATATTCATGGATATACACTAATGGTAGTGCACTGGACTCCCATTCGGAAAAACGGAAGTGTGAATCCAGCCGGTCAAAGACCTCCCTGTAGTATATAGTGACTGGTACACATTAAATCCCTCGGGTCACGAAATCCTCCATGTTTCCATGACAAATTATACCTCTGGGGACACTGAATTAGAGATTGATCGCTCTCTGGTTCAGGTCAAAGTAATGATCTGTGGATGAATGAATGAATGAATATATGAATGGGTTCCCCCTATAAACGGATGAGACATGTGGGTGTGGCAGAAGTCGAATTCTTGGCCATAAATGGCGCCACTGGAAAACAAAAACAATCGCCCCCTTGCCTTAATGGCCTACGACGACAACAAATATCCAATATTATTAAGTAAAGTTTTAAGAATAATTTTTAATTAATAACGAAAATATCATTTTAAATTTGAAAAATTTTGTCATAAAGTGCGCAAGATATGATTATTTCAAGTAATCCTTTCTTACTGCGCATGCGCAAGAAATATTTTTAAATGACATCATAATTTACTTCTGACTCGTATTTAGTAACGCATGAAAAAAGTCAGATTTGAATATCTAGAAAATCAAATAAGTTTCTAGCAGCTTTCTAAATATTTTATGCTTTGAAAAAAATTCTAAGTGCTGGATTTCAAAGTTATCACTGATAGGTTTCAAAGTTCTATCTGAAAGATTTCAAAGTTATAAATAATCAATTTTAAAATTCTAAATGTTATAATTCAAAATTATTACTGCCACTTACGCACACAGTCAGAGAAGGATTTGGAAGGACCCCATACTCCCCTACTCTTGTAGCATACTTGTATTCTTTTATGATATGGTTTACCTTTTAGTTTGTAACCTCTGGTGCAAGTTTGAGTGCAATTCCTTGAAAAAGAATTATTTGTTTATTACTATTCATCTACTTGATAGAATTATGATTGTAATTCCAATTAGCAAGTTTTCAACTTAATTACAGCAAATACAAGACGTGTCATAATAATTGCCATCTAATATCTAAATTGTTGTCAAAATGAATTAAAAAAGTCCATACATAGGTCTGAAAATTAATGTTTATGAGGGATGAAAAAAACATAAAGTCTAGTGTGGGGGGTGAGTAGTTATCGATCATGTCAACCTTCATCTATGAAAAGGTATCTCAACATAGAATCGAGTTAACATGTCTTATATACTAGGAAACTGTAACTGTATTTTTGTAGTGGTAGATACACTACATATAGCGATAATCGCTTTGAACGAAGGCGAGACTAAAAACATCTAAATGCATTTAATTGCTTCAGGAAATAGAAAGAATTCTAAAGATGATTACAATTAAACTGGTTTTGACATTTTATAAATCCGCTTTCTTCAGTTGTGATTTGCCATATTTCAATAGCGCGTTTGATTTTTCTTTGCCAAAGTATAGTTTTGTAACCGGTAATATGTAACATGTGTTCTAAGAAAGGCGAGACTAAAACTTCAAAATACATCAAAAAATTGGGTAGAATTAGATTTCACAAACTTTTAATTTTTTATAAAATTTCAGAATGTTATGTATTCTTAGTTTAAAATGGTTAATGATTAAAATGGCTTAGTCACAGTGAACTGATCGTAAGAGATGGTTCCTTCAGCCAGCTTCACTGACTCCGGTCAAAAAATGTTTGGATGACCACTTTGATCAATCTACCGATGTATCGAGTTTGTGCGCTATCTGTCCTCGTTAAACTCTTTTACCGTGAAGTACTCGACTTCATATGATAGTCGTCGAACTATCGAAGCCAGGGTGCCATCCCCTCTTCAAAGTTGTGATAACAAGTCTTCGTATCATCCTTAGAATTGTTTCCCAGACCACTACCGACTTAGGAATACTAATTCAGTAAAGTAGCTTGTGTTACCGACAATTTCAACCTTCATCTATGAAAAGGTACCCCACCCTAGATTTGATTTAACATGTCTTATATACTAGTAAATTGAAATTGTATAAATGTAATGGTAGACACTCTACTGTACTCTCCAACCCGAATTTTGTCTGTGATAGAATTCGATGAACGGATACCACTTAGTTGATTCATTGCTGTTTTGTGAGAAACCAGGAGAGGTGTTTTAAGTTCACCAGATTAAGTTCACCAGATCGTGAGAGCTGTATTAAATTCAAGGTGGTGGTCCTTCATGTGCTGCCATTAGCAGTCAAGCGTATGCAGGCCGACGTTGTGTGTGATCGAGACTGAGTAGCAACAGAGTGAAGAGAATAATATCACAGTCACAATTAGCAAGTCTACTGTTGAATGTGGATCGTCCATCGAAGTAAGCGTGTTAAAATCGAAGAGGGTGTGTCTGTTAAGGTAAGAGTGCTCTGATCAATTCTGGTGGGGGAGTAATGTAGTGTAACTACCACTACAATATTACAATTCGAATTCCCTTGTACATAAGACGTGTCAACTTTATTCAATCCGAAGGTACCTTTAGATAGATAATGGCCGACAGAGTTACTAGTTTTTCGTCCACCAGCTACGCTATCCATGTTTATCATTGTGTTTGTAAAAAACTATTTTAACATTAAAAAACGTGTAATGAAATCTTAATGATGAAAAAAAAAATTTAGGATATGGAGGATATATATATATATATATATATATATATATATATATATATATATATATATGCTCCTTGTCAATGTCGGAATTTCAGAAACTTAGCAACAACGGTTCTGTAGACCTAAGAGATTAAAAATAGCGCTCCGGGTGAAGAACACACCAAATAAGGAGTAAACACAAAAGAAAAGTAGAAAAAAAATTTTATTGCAAGTCTAAGTGTGTAATTTTTTTAAACACGTCTATCTGTATAATTTATTCAAATAAAATTTGAAATAAATTGACAACGGAGATAGAAAAAAATTTTAAAAAATAAAATAGAAAATGGTTTTTTATTGTAAGTATGACTAATTTTTAAATTATCTTTGAAACTCGGAAAATATTGAACCCATATACTAAAATATTTGTGTTTTAAATTAAAACTTATCCTCTTACACCATGTCGTATGTACCGTATTTCATCTTTATTTGATTTACTAACAAAACTCCTCATGCAACAGTCGTCTTTAGCATTTAAAGTTAAATGGAAAAGTGTATGTTTTGTAAAGTTTGAAGTTCATGTTGATATCTTATATAATTTATTTTCCTTTGATCAAATTAAATAAATCGCTTTCATCCTCTTATTTCCAATAAATAAATTTTTTATAATAATTTTTATTATTAAACTCAATACAACCTCGCCGTCTGCTGCATTTTCGAACGTCTACCAACATTGTCATACACCCAGTTAGTTATTCCGCAAATTTTTACAACACCTTTGTCTTTAAATAAATAATCCCAAGAAACTGAAGCTGATTAAAAATTTCATTCACTTCAAAAATATATAAATAAGAAGTAACAATCGGCATGTTTCAAATGGTTAGAAAATAGGAATCTACTTTAACGACTTGCAGACTTGAATGAGAATAAGCAAAAGAGATTCAAAATATAAAACGTTAAGTTGCTAACTAAAAATGGAAGAATGAAGGCTGTAAACGTAACTAGAAAAACCACAGTACACGGGAGGGCCGAATCAAAATGAAATGCATTGCCCCCGGTATGGAGAGGCGGAACTAATGGGAACAAGCATGAAGCTGAGCTGATGCGACAGGGGTGGAAATAATTTTGACATTGTCGAAATTGAATTTATGCCCAAGATTCTAACATATGAACTTTAATTTTTCATTTTTCATAAGCAACTCGTAACTTGTTTAAATATTTAATTCGCGTCAGAAGTTGACGAAAATTCAATTTCGACAATGTCAAAATTATTTCCATCCCAAACACATCATCTCAACTTGATGCCCTGGAATCTTATTTTATTCATATTTTATTTTTTTCATGTGCTGATTCCCTTGTTAAACGACATTAATTTCTCCATAGCCTTTGGAAATGCATTTTACTTGTGTTTGCTCCTCTCGGCCATTGAGGTTTTTCATGTTCTGTTCTTCAAACTTTTTTCCTCTCGGCTACTGTGATTCTTTCTAGTTTTGTTTGTCACCTTTATTTTTCCATTTCCCTTTGGCAACTCTAAGTTTTATATTTCAAATTCCTTTTGTTTGTTCTTATTTATATCTAACAAGTCTTGAAAAAGGATGCTTATTTTTGAGTTCTTTGATCATATCGACTGTTTTTTTCCGATTTGTATGTTTTTGGAAGTTTTTTTAGTATTTATTTGCATGGTTAATCAGGTTATACTTTTGTTTTGATCTCACTTAAAGCGAACAAGAGAGATGAAGACAAGTGAAATGAAATATAAAGTTGCAAAGATTTTTTTCATACAATTTTAATTTTTTAAATGTTTACTTACGTATACGATCCATAAACTATGCAAAAAACTTCTGAATGAGCGAAATTTTTAGGAACCTTACATGAACCCTTAGGTGCAGTTAGACGTTCTTCACTTTCAACTTCACATTCAGTTTCAGTTTCACATTCAGATTCAGGTGCAGGTGCACGAGCGTTGTATACTAATGCATCATCCTCGCTTACAGAATCAGAATGGTAGCCATAACCATAAACATTAGGTGAAACTTTTCTTCGTGATATTCTATGAATGTAACTATCATTCTTTAAAGAACCTAGTATGACACTGGCCTTCTCTTCGTCATCTTCTTCGTCTTCTTCATCTAAAAAAATGATAGAAATTTAATAATTGTTTACCCCTTAACAATCGCTTAATTTTCCAGAAAACGGTCATAAAAATAGCCTATTTTTTAATACACGTATATTGTGCACATATTTGATTAGTGCTGACATCTAGTTTAAGATAAACTAACTATCCACAATTGCCTTAAAAATATCCCGGTACTGCCATCTGAAGTGTGAAATGAGAAATAAAATGTTTTCCGAGCAAAAGAAATGAATTAGATTTATTCTTATTGGCGCGTTACTACTGAGCACTTCAGTCCGGGAATTTCACGGGAGAGAGAAATAGAGGGCAAAACCTTTACCCGTCATTTTCACTGGAGCGAGAAGGAAGGGGTTAAGAAAAAGTTGAAGGAATCTGGATGATTTACAACCCATTGCAGTTCTTTATGATACAGAGTCAGCCTGTTTGATTCTTCCATTTTCAATGGGCGGTTTATTTACATGTCTCCAACATACATAGAAAAATTATATACAGCAGGTAAAAAAAATTAAGAAACTGTTAAATGTCGCGTGAAATATACATCGGATCGAAAAACCGAAAATACTCATATTTATTATTTTTTAAAAGCTGTACAATAATATCATACTCGATCTTCCACCCCTTGGGAGAAATTTGCAGAGCGACTTTGAAATCCAAATTATGAATCTTGTATTTTTTTACTGCTGATATGGAGTCTCCAGAAAAAAAAGTAATTTATTAGAGTTGAAGGTTTATGCCTTTTGCTTCAGAAATGGCGTTGTAACCGAAAATAGGTTAGATAGAATACAAGCTGTTGAAAATGGCAAATCTCTGGACACATCAGAATCACGAAGACAAAAATAGATATGTAGAAAAAAAGTTATCGATTTTTTTTTAAAAAATATCATACTTTCTTATTTTTGTTTATTTTTTATTTTCAATCTGATGGGCCTCGAATTATCTCCTATTCAAACAGTCTATACTCTGCATAATTTTCTCGGTTACAGCGCCCTCTGTTAAGCAAAATGCAAAAACCTACAATGGATCTCTAGTTGTCACGATTTTAAGCAGTTTGTACTTTTTTATATAAATTTCCCAGTTGCAGTGCCATTTGTGAAGCAAAATGCACAAACCTACAACTCAAATAAGGTTACTTTTTTCTGGAGAATCTGAATCTGCAATGAAAAATAAGGGTTCATATTTAACATTTCCAAAAATGATCCCTACCCCCTGAAGATAGGGATGTCAGTATTAGTGGATAGGTTTTTATAGTTTAGTATTATTGATACTGTTTTAAAAAATATTGAATGCATCACCTTTCGATCCTATATATATTTCTCGAAATATTTGACCGTTTCCAAACTTTTTCACTCCCTGAATCGTAAAATAAATAGCCTCATTAACTTTCTGCTATCTATTGCAAACATTTATTCGATGGAGGAGCCACGGTGATTCCAAGGACAGAGCCCATTCAGGTAGCCCAGGATCAAATCCCAGCGATAGCTAGTGGAAACGAATTCTGCATCAAACTAGCACTAGTGACAGACGGCTCATTGGTAGAATCCCCCTGCCGTCGGGATAAACATGGAAGTTTTCTGTAGTTTTCATCTCCTTTTAGCGTAAATGTGGGTTAGTCTCATCTAAAAGTCCATCCAAAGGACAATCATGACTATTATATTCGAAAGTGTAATCGCACACACTTATCCTTCGGTAATAAATTTGTATTGTTCTTGACTCTAGTTTATTCTCTTATATTTTCATTTCATAAGTAGATTAGAAATAATCAAAATACCGTTAAAAAATTTACCACAAAAACTATTTTAATCATATAGAACAGGAATAAAATACACTCACCCAGTTCTGCTGAGTCCTTTATTACAATCATTTTATGCGGTCTTATTGTAAATGAACTTCCATTGCCATGAATGATTACGGTATTAATCTCTTCATTAAACTCTTCATCTGTACCATAAATCGATTCTAAACTTGATCCATCGTCAATTTTACCCTCCTTCTCTTCTTTTTCATTAACTCCTTCTTCTATATATAATTTTAGCTCTTGGTCAGTTTCCTGATGAGGTTCAGCTGTGGTAAAAAAATTGGTAGTTTCAAGTAAATTAATCAATTTATTTCCAGTCTCAGCTTCAAGCGAAGAATCTTTTAGCTTTCCTAATGAGTTCACAGAAATGGTTTGATTTTCTTCTTTTACTGAAACGCCTTCATCAGGATTTCTGACAATGTTATAAGGTGGGCCAACATCTAATCCGTCGATGCTTCTGACATCTGATGGATGACTTTCTACAGACTTATGCAGAATAAAAGCTGAAATGACAAAAAAAATAATAGCATTGTAAAAAGTTAAAACTTCGTACAAAAAAGCATGGTAGACCAGGATTAACTGGCGTGGTTTTCCATCAAAAAGTTTTCAAAACGCAATAATTTATCATTTAGTATGAATTATAAGTTAAGTATAAATTTTAACAATTTTAAGTTAAGCTGTTAGTGTCTGGGTGGCGCAGTTGGTTTGTCGTCGGCCTTCTGAGCCCAAGTCTACGGGTTCGATCCCCGGCCCAGACACCGGATTTTCGGGATGCAGAAAATCCTCAGCGGCCATGTCGTATGATTATGCGCCATGTAAAAGATCCCTGGAGTGCCTTATTGTCTCTTGACATTTCCGGCAAAATTAAATTCCTAGTGCACTACAAATAGAGTCTCGGTGCTGCCATCTAGTGTGGCAGGAACTAGACGTCCAAATTAACATGACCAACGGTATCTCATCCATTGTGGTGGTCCTGAAAGAGTGGATACTGCTTCTGCAGAACGCACTAGGTCTGCTCATCGGCAAGACTGATTATGCAGCTCATTGGTAATAAGAAAAATAAAGAAAGTTAAGCTAAGACGGAAAGTTTAAGAAAATTTCTTGACACCCCCCCCCCGTTTCCTATGGTCATGTATTATCCTCAGTACTTTATACTAATTGTATGAAAGTATACTGGTATGGTTTAATACTATTGGTGTATTTTCAGGAGCAAGTCACTTTGAGGAAACCTGTGTGCATGTAGCTCTCAACTGTAATACATGTAGTTCTCGAAAGTACTTAAAGTGTTACTGTTACTACTTTATGAACATTTTAACTAACATCAGTATGTAATTTCATTTTTACTTTTCTCGGTGGCTTTACGCTATTAGATTTAATAAAAGACAATTAAAAAAAATTATTGCTTAAAAACACTCTTGGTTACATGCAGTTTTCCCTGTACTAAATCGTAATAGTGATGACTCACCTCGAAATGCCGAATAAGTATTCGGTTCAGGGGGGGGGGCGCACAAGACCTATTACCCCAATATCAGTATCAGCTACTTTCTATATTTCATTTGGAACCTATAACTTCACTACAAGTAGTAAATTTTAACAAAATTAGTTTTGAATCACTTGAGTCTATAATAGCTTTCTCCGGTTTCGTATGACTCCCGAAATGGGGAAATATAATTATAAGTTATTCCACTAATATTGTAACAAAAATTTATTTTGATCTAAATATCAGGGTACTTACACATCTATGTTTTTAGTCCAGATACAAGTTATCCCATTAAAATGGCACTTAGTCCGAAATTATCATTTCTTCACTTTCTATACTTCCAAAAGACTTAATATTTTTAAAAACTTCAGAACACAGGTTTTTCAGAGGTTCATCTGCTTTACATTGATTACTTATGATTATACTACATTACTGATTACTTATGATTATATTACATTGGTTATTTATGATTACTTATGATATATACACATTTTGAAAGTGTAAGTATAAACAAAACAATAATTCGATAAACATCATTCGATAATTTTACCACATTATGCAACGAAAACTCTCCATGTAATTATGCTTGTGTTCTGACTATTGTTAAACTGAAAGTTCAACAATTAATTGAGGAGAAACAACATCTATGATTCACTACATATTTCAAGATACTAGTTCAAAATTTCAAGTTGAAAAAAAAGTTTAAAACTTAAGTCATATACTTACTACTATAATGAAATTTCATTTGAATTGATAAATATTTCGGTTTCTCAGAATAAACATAATTTGTTTTTTAAACCGCATTCATAACAAGCTCAGTAATTTTTAGCGAAGTGATTTGGTTATGATTTTGGTAAAATTATCAATAAAATATGGTTTATGTTATGTGATAAAATTTGGTAAATTTGGCAAACTTCGGTAATTTTTTGGTGATACCTTATAGCTTGGCATGTAAACCATTTATTCGGTAAAATGTAATACTTAGTTTCGTTTTTTTTTTTTACTCAATGTGTGGTAATAAAAACTATAATTTTAAAAACCAGAATTTCCGGTAGACCTTTACCATATGATTAGAAAAAACAACGCGAATATTAACTTAACTTAAAGCACACATTTTTGTATTTTTACTAAATGCGTGGTAATAAAGTGACGCCCGGTGGCTGAGTGGTAGCTCTTAGCGCTCCCATGCTGCAGGTCTTGGGTTGGATCCTCGGACCGGGAAAGGTTGACTCAACCTTTCATCCGCTTTCAGCTACTCCTGCAACATCTACTCCTGCACCCCAGAGCCCAAGTTCAAGAAAACGGAGATGGACACAGTAGGTCTTGGTCCTCTATGGGCTGTCGTGCCACTGAGTTTAGTTTTTTTTTAGTGGTAATAAAGTACCATAACTTTGAAAATCAGAATTTCCGGTAAGCCGTTAGCATATAATCAGAAAAATTACTTTATGAATGGATGAAATATCATATATTTCGGTTTCATTAAACAAAATCATGGTTTTGTTTTTACCAAAATGTCAATGCGATATAGTATATTCATTTTACCATCATTTTTCCTCTGCGTCTGAGTAAAAGAAAGCAACGTAAATTAAGTACAACCAAAGGCAGAATAATAGACATAATATAATTTCGGATTCATAAATACGAACCACCTCTCTAGGAATGTTCTTAGGATTTTTTTTTTCTTTAATGGAATTTTTTCCTTAATGAAGTTTTTTGCTACTCTAAAGTAGATTCTTGTTCTTAGAAACGAAACTATAGTATGTCCATTTCTGTGCCTTTATTCTTGATTTATTTACTATGATTTATTTTACATTATTACTCAAATAAATTTATACTTATATTTTTGACACCGAATAGTGCAATTTTTAGCTGATTCTTGAAGATCTAAATATTTTTCAATTTGCTTGGACATATCTTTTATAAATATATGACCGAAATGACGATTTTTATCGACTTGAAATTTAAAACTTTTTAAATAAAATTTTCGTGGTGCAATCTAAATAGGAGAAATAAGTAGAAATTTGAAAATGGTCACTCAGTAAAAATATTGGTGAAGTAGTTTAATTTCATCATCGCTCCAATTCAACTGATTGGTTATTGCTTATTTATGTGCTTCATTCGCTTCAGAAACATTCAAATCGAAAATAACAGTCGACATGTTTCAAGCTCTAAAAAATAGGCGCCCATTTTCAAGGCACGCCAAACGAGAATGAGAAGAAACAAAAGTGAATTAAAGTATAAAATGCAAATATGCCAATGAAAAAATAAGGTGAGAAACATAAGTAGAAAAACCATAGCAGCCGAGAGAGAGGGAAAAAATCGATGAGAAACAGAACAAGAGCACATTTATAAGGGGGTGCAATGGAGAAATGAAAGTTTCAATTGGTTTACTCACGCTGACCCATGCCAAGATAAAGACAAAACTATTCACCTCACACCCCTATTCGAAGCGACTTTTCCTCGTAACCATGGTACCCGCAACGATGCCAGACTGATGTCTAGAAAATTTCTCCTGAAAGCCTCGTTATAAAATATTTTTCTCCGAATTATGGAGAAACTAATTTCGTTAACAGGAGAATGAGCATTCATATGAATAAAAAAAGATTACAGTGCGTCAAGATGAGCTGTGTGACTGGGATGGAAATAATTTTATCATTGTCGAAATTGAATTTATGCCTGTTTTTAAAGTGAATGAAGTACACTGGTTATCATAAATTAAGGAAAATTCACAAAAATCGCGATAACTCAAGAAATTACACATGGAATTTTATGAAACTTGCCCACAATATACAACACATAGTAAGGTATTAAACAACATAAAAAGAAATTATCAGACATTAATAGTAGTATAGAAATTAGCACATGTATAAAATAAACAAATTGGAAGTATCGGTTTGCAATAGAAAAAGTACCTTTAATATGGAATATGATTGCCTCTAGAAGCAATACAGCACAAACAGCGATGTGTGATGCTTTCAATTATGCGGTCTATCAGTTCAATAGGAAGTGAGAGCCATTGCTCTTGTAAAGCAGTTGCAAGCGTGGCAAGGGTCTGAGGGGGCGGATTGATGGCAGATACACGCCTCCCTAGAGCATCCCAAACGTGCTCGATAGGATTCAAGTCCGGGGATCGAGCTGGCCACTCCATGCGAGTAATTGTTTCCTGTTGAAGATAATCATCAACAATGCGAGCTCTGTGTGGTCTTGCATTATCGTCCTGTAACAGGAAGCAATCACCAATTGCCCCGGCATATGGGCGCACATAAGCATCAAGGATGTTGTCTCGATAAACCTGAGCATTCACGGTTCCCCTTGGAAAGACATGGAGGTATGTGCGCCCTCCTAAGGATATGCCTCCCCAAACACAGACACTGCCTCTTCCGTATGCATCTCTTTCACGGATGTTTGATGGATGATAACGGGTCCCAGGTTCTCTCCATATCAAATAACGTCTACTGTCACTTTCTAGACTAAACCTGGACTCATCCGTAAAGAGAACAGGCCTCCATTGATCTGACGTCCAGTGGACATGTTGTCGGGCCCACTGCAAACGGTCTCTCCTATGGCGTGATGTGAGCGGCACGCAAATGGCTGGTCGTCTCGCATACAGACCACCTTCGTGGAGCCTTCTGCGCACAGTTGACGTTGACACCAACCTTCCGGTGGCTGCAGCAAGAGAGGATCTAAGATGTGTCGGAGTAGCGGTTCTATTCCTGCGTGCACTTAATGTCAAATATCGGTCATCGGCACTGGTCGTAACAGTTGGCCGTCCTTGACTGAACCTCCTAGATGCCGAATCTGTGGTTTGAAATTGCCTCCAAAGTCTATGAACCACAGATGGACTCACATTTAGCCATCTGGCCACTTCTGATTGACTCTGCCCTGCCTCTAGTCTCCCGATGGCTCTCCATCGTAGTTCTTCAGGCAAATGATGCCTAGAGGTCATTATTATGAATTGGCTATCTCAGATTTTCAATGTCGCAATCACAGTAAAATTTGTGTGCTTTCTCTCAAACTTGGACTTTTATGCTCCAGGCAGATGACGTAAGCCGAGTGCAGCGCCACTAATTTGCATATTGCAATTTTACTCAGCTACTCTTAGTGGACAACATATGCAAATTTTGCACGGTTTGGCTTACTTTTGAAAGAGTTATCGCTATTTTTGTGATTTTTCCTTAATTTATGATAACCAGTGTATTTGAACAAGTTACATCTTTCCGCTTTACTTTCTTGGGATTATTTATTTATTCATTCATTAGTTCTTGGTTATAATTTCAAAATTATTGAAAAATGCTAATTCTTTTCCTATTTTAATATACTACCTCAGTAATCCTGAAAAAATAACACTATAACACTGAAAGAATTACTCAGTAACACTGAAGAAATAATTAAATGACGCAATTTCACACTTCCGAGCTTTTTTTAAACAATATTAGTACTTACCAAATAGAATTCTGAGAAAGATTTTCGTTTTTCTCCTTTCACTCATTTTAATGATTTAATGACAAATCCGTACGGTCATAAAAAATGAACCCATTCGATGATCTTTAGGATAAAATTAAGACTGGAGAATATTTTTCAATTTTTAGAGTCTTAAATAGCTTCTCATTGGATTTAGTATGAGTAGTTAAAAAATTAAGTGTTTTTTTTCTGAAAAAGATTATATTTATTTAAAAGGAAATTATTAAACCTAGTTATAAGAAATGAGACAAATAACAATGGTAAAATTCATCGAAAATCAATAAAGTAAGAAAAAAAATTTATTTTTTGAAACTTTTCTATGCTCATTGTTTTTATTTTTCGAAGAAAGGACTCAAAAACAAAAGAAAACACTAGAAAACTAGCTAATATTTAAAATTATTTTAAGTAACTAGTTTAAAAATGAGTTCATGAATACAAAAATGCATTTAAAATTTTAAAAAATCAGATATGCTAACTATTTTTTTGCATGCTATTATAATCTATCCCATCCTTTTGTAATAGCTATGGTTCTGGAATCGGAGTCGAAAACAATTTTGCAGGAGTCAGAGTCAATACAATTTACGTGACTAGGACCAAAAAAAGTTATGTTCCATAGATTTAAGTTTAATAGCTTGATCTTATGAGAGTTATATGGCTTAATATTTATAATCATGCAAGGGAAAATGTTAATTAAGCGTGAATATTATAACAGTCAAAGTTACAACTTTTCATAAATAAATTTTTTATGTTTGAGTTTTTATTAACCTACATTTTTGTCTACTTTAAGTGTCTAGGAACATTCGAAGTATGATAAACTATGTTTGTTACATTTAAATTTTTACTCGCCTATATTTTGTTTAATTTTAAACGTCTTAGGTACCTATCATTATTACAATTAGAATTTAACTAGCATGTATTTTACTGAATATTAAATGTCGAAGCAACCTATGATTATTACATTTGAATTTTTATTAGCCTCTTTTTATTGAACTTTAAATGCCTCAGCAACCTATGATTTTTACATTTAAAATTTTATTATCCTTAATTTTGTAGAACTTTAAATGTCTAAGGACCCTAGGAGCCTATGATTATCAAATTTGAAATTTATTAGCCTATATTTTATTAAATTTTAAATGTCAAAGATACCTGAGATTATTACTCTTGGATTTTTATTAATCTATATTTTACTTAACTTTAAGTGTCTAAGGAACCAATAATTATTTCTTTGAATTTTTATGAACCCATATTTTATTGAAATTTATATTTAAAAGGAGCCTATGATTGTTATATTTAAATTTTTATTAGCCCATACTTTTTTTATTATAGCTTTATTTAGGCATATTTACTAGCCCATATTTATTAGCCCAAATTTAAATTTTAAAGGTATTATTGCATCCGAATTTTTATTAGCCTATATTTTATTAATTTTTAAATGTCTAAGAAGCATTTAATAATTTGTTTAAGAAAGCATGTATGCAAGTAAAAAATAAAATTAATCATTTTAGATTAATAAAATATCATTGACACATGAATTAATATTTAATACTTAAAAAATAGCTACTTCTTTTCGAGAAATTATAAACTGATACACATTTATGGCTAATTCGATATTATTTTGGTTAAGCTAATAAGAAAATATGGACTCGTTTATTTGAAAATAATATTGAATTAGAAACCAGTCAGTAATTTATTTTGTTAATAAACTAGTCTGAATACCCGTTTTTCGTACTGGGGGTGGGAGGATTGGCATCAACTAATCAGCACTAATCAACTATACAAAATTGGGCACAAAATTGTAAGATAAATATCGACACAAATAATAAAGCTAAAATAATTCCAATGTTGTTTTTTATTTATTTATTATTTTTATCTTCTCGGTGACTTTACGTTATTATATTAAGCAAAACATTTATTTAATAATTCATCGCATCAGAATAAAGATTAACTGTATTCAATATCAGTTGACATAATGCTGTTGCTCGAGGCAACTCATGATATTTAAAATTTAAGACCACCAAGCTACTTTCTACTGAACTTACTTAGTCGAAAAGCTGTAAAAAACCTATCATAAAAAATACATTATTGGTTCAGTAATTGGAGTCAAATATCTCCAAATACTTTGTAGCTATGTAATAATACTTGGTACCAATTCCAACTACCATGTATTATTTTGTCAATTACCATGATGCCTTTGCCTATAACTAAAATTAAAAGGGAATTCTCTCCAACATCAGAAAGCGTGTCATTTTTCTTTCCATTAGGGAGAATCTTCTACCTTCTTCCATCTCTTCCACGAGAGTCTTTCTTCATTGGAGAAATATTTCCCTTCAGAACACTGAAAAAAAGAATAAAACATACTTTGCGTTAAGCATTATCTAATATGAAATAAATTCCTTTTTTGGCGAGATCGATAATAAATATGAACATACTTTCAAAAGGGAAGTCTCTCCAACATCAGAAAGCGTGTCATTTTTCTTTCCATCAGGGAGGATCCTCTACCTTCTTCCATCTCTTCCATGACAGTCTTTCTTCATTGGAGAAATATTTCCCTTCTGAACACTGAAAAAAAGAATAAAACATACTTTGCGTTAAACATTATCTAATATGAAATAAATTCTTTTTTTTGGCGAGATCGATAGTAAATATGAACATACTTTCAAAAGGGAAGTCTCTCCAACATCAGAAAGCGTGTCATTTTTCTTTCCATTAGGGAGGATCCTCTACCTTCTTCCATCTCTTCCATGACAGTCTTTCTTCATTGGAGAAATATTTCCCTTCTGAACACTGAAAAAAAGAATAAAAAATACTTTGCGATAAACATTATCTAATATGAAATAAATTCTTCTTTTGGCGAGATCGATAATAAATATGAACATACTTTCAAAAGGGAAGTCTCTCCAACATCAGAAAGCGTGTCATTTTTCTTTCCATTAGGGAGGATCCTCTACCTTCTTCCATCTCTTCCATGACAGTCTTTCTTCATTGGAGAAATATTTCCCTTCTGAACACTGAAAAAAAGAATAAAACATACTTTGCGTTAAACATTATCTAATATGAAATAAATTCTTTTTTTTTGGCGAGATCGATAATAAATATGAACATACTGTAAAAAGGGAAGTCTCTCCAACATCAGAAAGCGAGTCATTTTTCTTTCCATTAGGGAGGATCCTCTACCTTCTTCCATCTCTTCCATGACAGTCTTTCTTCATTGGAAAAATATTTCCCTTCTGAACACTGAAAAAAAGAATAAAAAATACTTTGCGTTAAACTTTATCTAATATGAAATAAATTCTTTTTTTGGCGAGATCGATAATAAATATGAACATACTTTCAAAAGGGAAGTCTCTCCAACATCAGAAAGCGTGTCATTTTTCTTTCCATTAGGGAGAATCCTCTACCTTCTTCCATCTCTTCCACGACAATCTTTCTTCATTGGAGAAATATTTCCCTTCTGAACACTGAAAAAAAGAATAAAACATACTTTGCGTTAAACATTTTCTAATATGAAATAAATTCTTTTTTTTTTGGTGAGATCCATAATAAATATGAACATGCTTTCAAAAGGGAAGTCTCTCCAACATCAGAAAGCGTGTCATTTTTCTTTCCATTAGGAAGGATCCTCTACCTTCTTCCATCTCTTCCATGACAGTCTTTCTTTATTGGAGAAATATTTCCCTTCCGAACACTGAAAAAATGAATAAAATATACTTAGCGTTAAACATTATCTAATATGAAATAAATTCTTTTTTTTTTGGCGAGATCGATAATAAATATGAACATACTTTCAAAAGGGAAGTCTCTCCAACATCAGAAAGCGTGTCATTTTTCTTTCCATTAGGGAGGATCTTCTACCTTCTTCCATCTCTTCCATGACAGTCTTTCTTCATTGGAGAAATATTTCTCTTCTGAACACTGAAAAAAAGAATAAAAAATACTTTGCGTTAAACATTATCTAATATGAAATAAATTCTTTTTTTGGCGAGATCGATAATAAATATGAACATACTTTCAAAAGGGAAGTCTCTCCAACATCAGAAAGCGTGTCATTTTTCTTTCCATTAGGGAGAATCCTCTACCTTCTACCATCTCTTCCACGACAGTCTTTCTTCATTGGAGAAATATTTCTCTTCTGAACACTGAAAAAAAGAATAAAACATACTTTGCGTTAAACATTATCTAATATGAAATAAATTCTTTTTTTTTGGCGAGATCGATAACAAATATGAACATACTTTCAAACGGGAAGACTCTCCAACATCAGAAAGCGGGTCATTTTTCTTTCCATAACGGAGGATCCTCTACCTTCTTCCATCTCTTCCATGACAGTCTTTCTTTATTGGAGAAATATTTCCCTTCTGAACACTGAAAAAAAGAATAAAACATACTTTGCGTTAAACATTATCTAATATGATATAAATTCTTTATTTTGGCGAGATCGATAATAAATATGAACATACTTTCAAAAGGGAAGTCTCTCCAACATCAGAAAGCGTGTCATTTTTCTTTCCATTAGGGAGGATCCTCTACCTTCTTCCATCTCTTCCATGACAGTCGTTCTTTATTGGAGAAATATTTCCCTTCTGAACACTGAAAAAATGAATAAAATATACTTAGCGTTAAACATTATCTAATATGAAATAAATTCGTTTTTTGGCGAGATCGATAATAAATATGAACATACTTTCAAAAGGGAAGACTCTCCAACATCAGAAAGCGGGTCATTTTTCTTTCCATAACGGAGGATCCTCTACCTTCTTCCATCTCTTCCATGACAGTCTTTCTTTATTGGAGAAATATTTCCCTTCTGAACACTGAAAAAAAGAATAAAACATACTTTGCGTTAAACATTATCTAATATGAAATAAATTCTTTTTTTGGCGAGATCGATAATAAATATGAACATACTTTCAAAAGGAAAGTCTCTCCAACATCAGAAAGCGTATCATTTTTCTTTCTATTAGGGAGGATCCTCTACCTTCTTCCATCTCTTCCATGACAGTCTTTCTTCATTGGAGAAATATTTCCCTTCTGAACACTGAAAAAAAGAATAAAACATACTTTGCGTTAAACATTATCTAATATGAAATAAATTCTTTTTTTTGGCGAGATCGATAAAAAATATGAACATACTTTCAAAGGGGAAGTCTCTCCAACATCAGAAAGCGTGTCATTTTTCTTTCCATTAGGGAGGATCTTCTACCTTCTTCCATCTCTTCCATGACAGTCTTTCTTCATTGGAGAAATATTTCCCTTCTGAACACTGAAAAAAAGAATAAAAAATACTTTGCGTTAAACATTATCTAATATGAAATAAATTCTTTTTTTGGCGAGATCGATAATAAATATGAACATACTTTCAAAAGGGAACTCTCTCAAACATCAGAAAGCGTGTCATTTTTCTTTCCATTAGGGAGAATCCTCTACCTTCTACCATCTCTTCCACGACAGTCTTTCTTCATTGGAGAAATATTTCCCTTCTGAACACTGAAAAAAAGAATAAAACATACTTTGCGTTAAACATTATCTAATATGAAATAAATTCTTTTTTTTTGGCGAGATCGATAAAAAATATGAACATACTTTCAAACAGGAAATCTCTCCAACATCAGAAAGCGTGTCATTTTTCTTTCCATTAGGGAGGATCCTCTACCTTCTTCCATCTCTTCCATGACAGTCTTTCTTTATTGGAGAAATATTTCCCTTCTGAACACTGAAAAAATGAATAAAATATACTTAGCGTTAAACATTATCTAATATGAAATAAATTCGTTTTTTGGCGAGATCGATAATAAATATGAACATACTTTCAAAAGGGAAGACTCTCCAACATCAGAAAGCGGGTCATTTTTCTTTCCATAACGGAGGATACTCTACCTTCTTCCATCTCTTCCATGACAGTCTTTCTTTATTGGAGAAATATTTCCCTTCTGAACACTGAAAAAAAGAATAAAACATACTTTGCGTTAAACATTATCTAATATGAAATAAATTCTTTTTTTTGGCGAGATCGATAATAAATATGAACATACTTTCAAAAGGGAAGTCTCTCCAACATCAGAAAGCGTGTCATTTTTCTTTCCATTAGGGAGGATCCTCTACCTTCTTCCATCACTTCCATGACAGTCTTTCTTCATTGGAGAAATATTTCCCTTTTGAACACTGAAAAAAAGAATAAAAAATACTTTGCGTTAAACATTATCTAATATGAAATAAATTCTTTTTTTGGCGAGATCGATAATAAATATGAACATACTTTCAAAAGGGAAGTGTCTACAACATCAGAAAGCGTGTCATTTTTCTTTCCATTAGGGAGAATCCTCTACCTTCTTCCATCTCTTCCACGACAGTCTTTCTTCATTGGAGAAATATTTCCCTTCTGAACACTGAAAAAATGAATAAAATATACTTAGCATTAAACATTATCAAATATGAAATAAATTCGTTTTTTGGCGAGATCGATAATAAATATGAACATACTTTCAAAAGGGAAGACTCTCCAACATCAAAAAGCGGGTCATTTTTCTTTCCATTAGGGAGGATCCTCTACCTTCTTCCATCTCTTCCATGACAGTTTTTCTTCATTGGAGAAATATTTCCCTTCTGAACACTGAAAAAAAGAATAAAACACACTTTGCGTTAAACATTATCTAATATGAAATAAATTCTTTTTTTGGCGAGATCGAAAATAAATATGAACATACTTCAAAAGGGAAGTCTCTCCAACATCAGAAAGCGTGTCATTTTTCTTTCCATTAGGGAGGATCCTCTACCTTCTTCCATCTCTTCCATGACAGTCTTTCTTCATTGGAGAAATATTTCCCTTCTGAACACTGAAAAAAAGAATAAAACATACTTTGCGTTAAACATTATCTAATATGAAATAAATTCTTTTTTTTGGCGAGATCGATAGTAAATATGAACATACTTTCAAAAGGGAAGTCTCTCCAACATCAGAAAGCGTGTCATTTTTCTTTCCATTAGGGAGGATCCTCTACCTTCTTCCATCTCTTCCATGACAGTCTTTCTTCATTGGAGAAATATTTCCCTTCTGAACACGGAAAAAAAGAATAAAAAATACTTTGCGATAAACATTATCTAATATGAAATAAATTCTTCTTTTGGCGAGATCGATAATAAATATGAACATACTTTCAAAAGGGAAAAGTCTACAACATCAGAAAGCGTGTCATTTTTCTTTCCATTAGGGAGAATCCTCTACCTTCTTCCATCTCTTCCACGACAGTCTTTCTTCATTGGAGAAATATTTCCCTTCTGAACACTGAAAAAAAGAATAAAACATACTTTGCGTTAAACATTATCTAATATGAAATAAATTCTTTTTTTTTGGCGAGATCGATAATAAATATGAACATACTTTCAAAAAGGAAGTCTCTCCAACATCAGAAAGCGTGTCATTTTTCTTTCCATTAGGGAGGATCCTCTACCTTCTTCCATCTCTTCCACGACAGTCTTTCTTCATTGGAGAAATATTTCCCTTCTGAACACTGAAAAAATGAATAAAATATACTTAGCATTAAACATTATCTAATATGAAATAAATTCGTTTTTTGGCGAGATCGATAATAAATATGAACATACTTTCAAAAGGGAAGTGTCTACAACATCAGAAAGCGTGTCATTTTTCTTTCCATTAGGGATTATCCTCTACCTTCTTCCATCTCTTCCATGACAGTCTTTCTTCATTGGAGAAATATTTCCCTTCTGAACACTGAAAAAATGAATAAAATATACTTAGCGTTAAACATTATCTAATATGAAATAAATTCTTTTTTTTTGGCGAGATCGATAATAAATATGAACATACTTTCAAAAAGGAAGTCTCTCCAACATCAGAAAGCGTGTCATTTTTCTTTCCATTAGGGAGAATCCTCTACCTTCTTCCATCTCTTCCATGACAGTCTATCTTCATTGGAGAAATATTTCCCTTCTGAACACTGAAAAAATGAATAAAATATACTTAGCGTTAAACATTATCTAATATGAAATAAATTCTTTTTTTTTGGCGAGATCGATAATAAATATGAACATACTTTCAAAAAGGAAGTCTCTCCAACATCAGAAAGCGTGTCATTTTTCTTTCCATTAGGGAGGATCCTCTACCTTCTTCCATCTCTTCCATGACAGTCTTTCTTCATTGGAGAAATATTTCCCTTCTGAACACTGAAAAAAAGAATAAAACACACTTTGCGTTAAACATTATCTAATATGAAATAAATTCTTTTTTTGGCGAGATCGAAAATAAATATGAACATACTTCAAAAGGGAAGTCTCTCCAACATCAGAAAGCGTGTCATTTTTCTTTCCATTAGGGAGGATCCTCTACCTTCTTCCATCTCTTCCATGACAGTCTTTCTTCATTGGAGAAATATTTCCCTTCTGAACACTGAAAAAAAGAATAAAACATACTTTGCATTAAACATTATCTAATATGAAATAAATTCTTTTTTTTGGCGAGATCGATAATAAATATGAACATACTGTAAAAAGGGAAGTCTCTCCAACATCAGAAAGCGTGTCATTTTTCTTTCCATTAGGGAGGATCTTCTACCTTCTTCCATCTCTTCCATGACAGTCTTTCTTCATTGGAGAAATATTTCCCTTCTGAACACTGAAAAAAAGAATAAAAAATACTTTGCGTTAAACATTATCTAATATGAAATAAATTCGTTTTTTGGCGAGATCGATAATAAATATGAACATACTTTCAAAAGGGAAGTGTCTACAACATCAGAAAGCGTGTCATTTTTCTTTCCATTAGGGAGAATCCTCTACCTTCTTCCATCTCTTCCACGACAGTCTTTCTTCATTGGAGAAATATTTCCCTTCTGAACACTGAAAAAAAGAATAAAACATACTTTGCGTTAAACATTATCTAATATGAAATAAATTCTTTTTTTGGTGAGATCAATAATAAATATGAACATACTTTCAAACGGGAAGTCTCTCCAACATCAGAAAGCGTGTCATTTTTCTTTCCATTAGGGAGGATCCTCTACCTTCTTCCATCTCTTCCATGACAGTCTTTCTTCATTGGAGAAATATTTCCCTTCTGAACACTGAAAAAAAGAATAAAAAATACTTTGCGATAAACATTATCTAATATGAAATAAATTCTTCTTTTGGCGAGATCGATAATAAATATGAACATACTTTCAAAAGGGAAGACTCTCCAACATCAGAAAGCGGGTCATTTTTCTTTCCATAACGGATGATCCTCTACCTTCTTCCATCTCTTCCATGACAGTTTTTCTTTATTGGAGAAATATTTCCCTTCTGAACACTGAAAAAAAGAATAAAAAATACTTTGCGTTAAACATTATCTAATATGAAATAAATTCTTTTTTTTGGCGAGATCGATAATAAATATGAACATACTTTCAAAAGGGAAGTCTCTCCAACATCAGAAAGCGTGTCATTTTTCTTTCCATTAGGGAGGATCCTCTACCTTCTTACATCTCTTCCATGACAGTCTTTCTTCATTGGAGAAATATTTCCCTTTTGAACACTGAAAAAAAGAATAAAAAATACTTTGCGTTAAACATTATCTAATATGAAATAAATTCTTTTTTTGGCGAGATCGATAATAAATATGAACATACTTTCAAAAGGGAAAAGTCTACAACATCAGAAAGCGTGTCATTTTTCTTTCCATTAGGGAGAATCCTCTACCTTCTTCCATCTCTTCCACGACAGTCTTTCTTCATTGGAGAAATATTTCCCTTCTGAACACTGAAAAAAAGAATAAAACATACTTTGCGTTAAACATTATCTAATATGAAATAAATTCTTTTTTTTTGGCGAGATCGATAATAAATATGAACATACTTTCAAAAAGGAAGTCTCTCCAACATCAGAAAGCGTGTCATTTTTCTTTCCATTAGGGAGGATCCTCTACCTTCTTCCATCTCTTCCACGACAGTCTTTCTTCATTGGAGAAATATTTCCCTTCCGAACACTTAAAAAATGAATAAAATATACTTAGCATTAAACATTATCTAATATGAAATAAATTCGTTTTTTGGCGAGATCGATAATAAATATGAACATACTTTCAAAAGGGAAGTGTCTACAACATCAGAAAGCGTGTCATTTTTCTTTCCATTAGGGAGAATCCTCTACCTTCTTCCATCTCTTCCATGACAGTCTTTCTTCATTGGAGAAATATTTCCCTTCTGAACACTGAAAAAATGAATAAAATATACTTAGCGTTAAACATTATCTAATATGAAATAAATTCTTTTTTTTTGGCGAGATCGATAATAAATATGAACATACTTTCAAAAAGGAAGTCTCTCCAACATCAGAAAGCGTGTCATTTTTCTTTCCATTAGGGAGAATCCTCTACCTTCTTCCATCTCTTCCATGACAGTCTTTCTTCATTGGAGAAATATTTCCCTTCTGAACACTGAAAAAATGAATAAAATATACTTAGCGTTAAACATTATCTAATATGAAATAAATTCTTTTTTTTTGGCGAGATCGATAATAAATATGAACATACTTTCAAAAAGGAAGTCTCTCCAACATCAGAAAGCGTGTCATTTTTCTTTCCATTAGGGAGGATCCTCTACCTTCTTCCATCTCTTCCATGACAGTCTTTCTTCATTGGAGAAATATTTCCCTTCTGAACACTGAAAAAAAGAATAAAACACACTTTGCGTTAAACATTATCTAATATGAAATAAATTCTTTTTTTGGCGAGATCGAAAATAAATATGAACATACTTCAAAAGGGAAGTCTCTCCAACATCAGAAAGCGTGTCATTTTTCTTTCCATTAGGGAGGATCCTCTACCTTCTTCCATCTCTTCCATGACAGTCTTTCTTCATTGGAGAAATATTTCCCTTCTGAACACTGAAAAAAAGAATAAAACATACTTTGCGTTTAACATTATCTAATATGAAATAAATTCTTTTTTTTGGCGAGATCGATAATAAATATGAACATACTGTAAAAAGGGAAGTCTCTCCAACATCAGAAAGCGAGTCATTTTTCTTTCCATTAGGGAGGATCCTCTACCTTCTTCCATCTCTTCCACGACAGTCTTTCTTCATTGGAAAAATATTTCCCTTCTGAACACTGAAAAAAAGAATAAAAAATAGTTTGCGTTAAACTTTATCTAATATGAAATAAATTCTTTTTTTGGCGAGATCGATAATAAATATGAACATACTTTCAAAAGGGAAGTCTCTCCAACATCAGAAAGCGTGTTATTTTTCTTTCCATTAGGAAGGATCCTCTACCTTCTTCCATCTCTTCCATGACAGTCTTTCTTTATTGGAGAAATATTTCCCTTCCGAACACTGAAAAAATGAATAAAATATACTTAGCGTTAAACATTATCTAATATGAAATAAATTCTTTTTTTTTGGCGAGATCGAAAATAAATATGAACATACTTTCAAAAGGGAAGTCTCTCCAACATCAGAAAGCGTGTCATTTTTCTTTCCATTAGGGAGGATCTTCTGCCTTCTTCCATCTCTTCCATGACAGTCTTTCTTCATTGGAGAAATATTTCCCTTCTGAACACTGAAAAAAAGAATAAAAAATACTTTGCGTTAAACATTATCTAATATGAAATAAATTCTTTTTTTGGCGAGATCGATAATAAATATGAACATACTTTCAAAAGGAAAGTCTCTCCAACATCAGAAAGCGTGTCATTTTTCTTTCCATTAGGGAGAATCCTCTACCTTCTACCATCTCTTCCACGACAGTCTTTCTTCATTGGAGAAATATTTCCCTTCTGAACACTGAAAAAAAGAATAAAACATACTTTGCGTTAAACATTATCTAATAGGATATAAATTCTTTATTTTGGCGAGATCGATAATAAATATGAACATACTTTCAAAACGGAAGTCTCTCCAACATCAGAAGGCGTGTCATTTTTCTTTCCATTAGGGAGGATCCTCTACCTTCTTCCATCTCTTCCATGACAGTCGTTCTTTATTGGAGAAATATTTCCCTTCTGAACACTGAAAAAATGAATAAAATATACTTAGCGTTAAACATTATCTAATATGAAATAAATTCGTTTTTTGGCGAGATCGATAATAAATATGAACATACTTTCAAAAGGGAAGACTCTCCAACATCAGAAAGCGGGTCATTTTTCTTTCCATAACGGAGGATCCTTTACCTTCTTCCATCTCTTCCATGACAGTCTTTGGAGAAATATTTCCCTTCTGAACACTGAAAAAAAGAATAAAACATACTTTGCGTTAAACATTATCTAATATGAAATAAATTTTTTTTTTGGCGAGATCGATAATAAATATGAACATACTTTCAAAAGGGAAGTCTCTCCAACATCAGAAAGCGTGTCATTTTTCTTTCCATTAGGGAGGATCCTCTACCTTCTTCCATCTCTTCCATGACAGTCTTTCTTCATTGGAGAAATATTTCCCTTCTGAACACTGAAAAAAAGAATAAAAAATACTTTGCGATAAACATTATCTAATATGAAATAAATTCTTCTTTTGGCGAGATCGATAATAAATATGAACATACTTTCAAAAGGGAAGACTCTCCAACATCAGAAAGCGGGTCATTTTTCTTTCCATAACGGAGGATCCTCTACCTTCTTCCATCTCTTCCATGACAGTTTTTCTTTATTGGAGAAATATTTCCCTTCTGAACACTGAAAAAAAGAATAAAAAATACTTTGCGTTAAACATTATCTAATATGAAATAAATTCTTTTTTTTGGCGAGATCGATAATAAATATGAACATACTTTCAAAAGGGAAGTCTCTCCAACATCAGAAAGCGTGTCATTTTTCTTTCCATTAGGGAGAATCCTCTACCTTCTTCCATCTCTTCCATGACAGTCTTTCTTCATTGGAGAAATATTTCCCTTTTGAACACTGAAAAAAAGAATAAAAAATACTTTGCGTTAAACATTATCTAATATGAAATAAATTCTTTTTTTGGCGAGATCGATAATAAATATGAACATACTTTCAAAAGGGAAAAGTCTACAACATCAGAAAGCGTGTCATTTTTCTTTCCATTAGGGAGAATCCTCTACCTTCTTCCATCTCTTCCACGACAGTCTTTCTTCATTGGAGAAATATTTCCCTTCTGAACACTGAAAAAAAGAATAAAACATACTTTGCGTTAAACATTATCTAATATGAAATAAATTCTTTTTTTTTGGCGAGATCGATAATAAATATGAACATACTTTCAAAAAGGAAGTCTCTCCAACATCAGAAAGCGTGACATTTTTCTTTCCATTAGGGAGGATCCTCTACCTTCTTCCATCTCTTCCACGACAGTCTTTCTTCATTGGAGAAATATTTCCCTTCTGAACACTGAAAAAATGAATAAAATATACTTAGCATTAAACATTATCTAATATGAAATAAATTCGTTTTTTGGCGAGATCGATAATAAATATGAACATACTTTCAAAAGGGAAGTGTCTACAACATCAGAAAGCGTGTCATTTTTCTTTCCATTAGGGAGAATCCTCTACCTTCTTCCATCTCTTCCACGACAGTCTTTCTTCATTGGAGAAATATTTCCCTTCTGAACACTGAAAAAATGAATAAAATATACTTAGCGTTAAACATTATCTAATATGAAATAAATTCTTTTTTTTTTGGCGAGATCGATAATAAATATGAACATACTTTCAAAAAGGAAGTCTCTCCAACATCAGAAAGCGTGTCATTTTTCTTTCCATTAGGGAGGATCCTCTACCTTCTTCCATCTCTTCCATGACAGTCTTTCTTCATTGGAGAAATATTTCCCTTCTGAACACTGAAAAAAAGAATAAAACACACTTTGCGTTAAACATTATCTAATATGAAATAAATTCTTTTTTTGGCGAGATCGAAAATAAATATGAACATACTTCAAAAGGGAAGTCTCTCCAACATCAGAAAGCGTGTCATTTTTCTTTCCATTAGGGAGGATCCTCTACCTTCTTCCATCTCTTCCATGACAGTCTTTCTTCATTGGAGAAATATTTCCCTTCTGAACACTGAAAAAAAGAATAAAACATACTTTGCGTTAAACATTTTCTAATATGAAATAAATTCTTTTTTTTTTTTTGGTGAGATCCATAATAAATATGAACATGCTTTCAAAAGGGAAGTCTCTCCAACATCAGAAAGCGTGTCATTTTTCTTTCCATTAGGAAGGATCCTCTACCTTCTTCCATCTCTTCCATGACAGTCTTTCTTTATTGGAGAAATATTTCCCTTCCGAACACTGAAAAAATGAATAAAATATACTTAGCGTTAAACATTATCTAATATGAAATAAATTCTTTTTTTTTTGGCGAGATCGATAATAAATATGAACATACTTTCAAAAGGGAAGTCTCTCCAACATCAGAAAGCGTGTCATTTTTCTTTCCATTAGGGAGGATCTTCTGCCTTCTTCCATCTCTTCCATGACAGTCTTTCTTCATTGGAGAAATATTTCCCTTCTGAACACTGAAAAAAAGAATAAAAAATACTTTGCGTTAAACATTATCTAATATGAAATAAATTCTTTTTTTGGCGAGATCGATAATAAATATGAACATACTTTCAAAAGGGAAGTCTCTCCAACATCAGAAAGCGTGTCATTTTTCTTTCCATTAGGGAGAATCCTCTACCTTCTACCATCTCTTCCACGACAGTCTTTCTTCATTGGAGAAATATTTCCCTTCTGAACACTGAAAAAAAGAATAAAA
Organism: Parasteatoda tepidariorum; assembly: GCF_982258835.1. NCBI lineage: Eukaryota > Metazoa > Arthropoda > Arachnida > Araneae > Theridiidae > Parasteatoda > Parasteatoda tepidariorum. The sequence goes on from NC_141758.1 coordinate 54,860,765, forward strand.
CATACTTTGCGTTAAACATTATCTAATATGATATAAATTCTTTATTTTGGCGAGATCGATAATAAATATGAACATACTTTCAAAAGGGAAGTCTCTCCAACATCAGAAAGCGTGTCATTTTTCTTTCCATTAGGGAGGATCCTCTACCTTCTTCCATCTCTTCCATGACAGTCGTTCTTTATTGGAGAAATATTTCCCTTCTGAACACTGAAAAAATGAATAAAATATACTTAGCGTTAAACATTATCTAATATGAAATAAATTCGTTTTTTGGCAAGATCGATAATAAATATGAACATACTTTCAAAAGGGAAGACTCTCCAACATCAGAAAGCGTGTCATTTTTCTTTCCATTAGGGAGGATCCTCTACCTTCTTCCATCTCTTCCACGACAGTCTTTCTTCATTGGAGAAATATTTCCCTTCTGAACACTGAAAAAATGAATAAAATATACTTAGCATTAAACATTATCTAATATGAAATAAATTCGTTTTTTGGCGAGATCGATAATAAATATGAACATACTTTCAAAAGGGAAGACTCTCCAACATCAGAAAGCGGGTCATTTTTCTTTCCATTAGGGAGAATCCTTTACCTTCTTCCATCTCTTCCACGACAGTCTTTCTTCATTGGATAAATATATTTCCCTTCTGAACACTGAAAAAAAGAATAAAATATACTTTGCGTTAAACATTATCTAATATGAAATAAATTCGTTTTTTGGCGAGATCGATAATAAATATGAACATACTTTCAAAAGAGAAGTCTCTCCAACATCAGAAAGCGTGTCATTTTTCTTTCCATTAGGGAGGATCTTCTACCTTCTTCCATCTCTTCCATGACAGTCTTTCTTCATTGGAGAAATATTTCCCTTTTGAACACTGAAAAAAAGAATAAAAAATACTTTGCGTTAAACATTATCTAATATGAAATAAATTTTTTTTTTGGCGAGATCGATAATAAATATGAACATACTTTCAAAAGGGAAGTGTCTAACACATCAGAAAGCGTGTCATTTTTCTTTCCATTAGGGAGAATCCTCTACCTTCTTCCATCTCTTCCACGACAGTCTTTCTTCATTGGAGAAATATTTCCCTTCTGAACACTGAAAAAAAGAATAAAACATACTTTGCGTTAAACATTATCTAATATGAAATAAATTCTTTTTTTGGTGAGATCAATAATAAATATGAACATACTTTCAAACGGGAAGTCTCTCCAACATCAGAAAGCGTGTCATTTTTCTTTCCATTAGGGAGGATCCTCTACCTTCTTCCATCTCTTCCATGACAGTCTTTCTTTATTGGAGAAATATTTCCCTTCTGAACACTGAAAAAATGAATAAAATATACTTAGCGTTAAACATTATCTAATATGAAATAAATTCGTTTTTTGGCGAGATCGATAATAAATATGAACATACTTTCAAAAGGGAAGACTCTCCAACATCAGAAAGCGGGTCATTTTTCTTTCCATAACGGAGGATCCTCTACCTTCTTCCATCTCTTCCATGACAGTCTTTCTTTTTTGGAGAAATATTTCCCTTCTGAACACTGAAAAAAAGAATAAAACATACTTTGCGTTAAACATTATCTAATATGAAATAAATTCTTTTTTTTGGCGAGATCGATAATAAATATGAACATACTTTCAAAAGGGAAGTCTCTCCAACATCAGAAAGCGTGTCATTTTTCTTTCCATTAGGGAGGATCCTCTACCTTATTCCATCTCTTCCATGACAGTCTATCTTCAGTGGAGAAATATTTCCCTTTTTAACACTGAAAAAAAGAATAAAAAATACTTTGCGTTAAACATTATCTAATATGAAATAAATTCTTTTTTTTGGCGACATCGATAATAAAAATGAACATACTTTCAAAAGGGAAGTCTCTCCAACATCAGAAAGCGAGTCATTTTTCTTTCCATTAGGGAGGATCCTCTACCTTCTTCCATCTCTTCCATGACAGTCTTTCTTCATTGGAGAAATATTTCCCTTCTGAACACTGAAAAAAAGAATAAAACATACTTTGCGTTAAACATTATCTAATATGAAATAAATTCTCTTTTTTGGCGAGATCGATAATAAATATGAACATACTTTCAAAAGGGAAGTCTCTCCAACATCAGAAAGCGTGTCATTTTTCTTTCCATATGTTCCTCTACCCTCTTCCATCTCTTCCATGTCAGTTTTTCTTCATTCGAGAAATATTTCCCTTCTGAACAGTGGAAAAAAGAATAAAACATACTTTGCGTTAAACATTATCTAATATGAAATAAATTCTTTTTTTGGCGAGATCGATAATAAATATGAACATACTTTCAAAAGGGAAGTCTCTCCAACATCAGAAAGCGTGTCATTTTTCTTTCCATTAGGGAGGATCCTCTACCTTCTTCCATCTCTTCCATGACAGTCTTTCTTTATTGGAGAAATATTTCCCTTCTGAACACTGAAAAAATGAATAAAATATACTTAGCGTTAAACATTATCTAATATGAAATAAATTCGTTTTTTGGCGAGATCGATAATAAATATGAACATACTTTCAAAAGGGAAGACTCTCCAACATCAGAAAGCGGGTCATTTTTCTTTCCATAACGGAGGATCCTCTACCTTCTTCCATCTCTTCCATGACAGTTTTTCTTTATTGGAGAAATATTTCCCTTCTGAACACTGAAAAAAAGAATAAAAAATACTTTGCGTTAAACATTATCTAATATGAAATAAATTCTTTTTTTTGGCGAGATCGATAATAAATATGAACATACTTTCAAAAGGGAAGTCTCTCCAACATCAGAAAGCGTGTCATTTTTCTTTCCATTAGGGAGAATCCTCTACCTTCTTCCATCTCTTCCATGACAGTCTTTCTTCATTGGAGAAATATTTCCCTTTTGAACACTGAAAAAAAGAATAAAAAATACTTTGCGTTAAACATTATCTAATATGAAATAAATTCTTTTTTTGGCGAGATCGATAATAAATATGAACATACTTTCAAAAGGGAAAAGTCTACAACATCAGAAAGCGTGTCATTTTTCTTTCCATTAGGGAGAATCCTCTACCTTCTTCCATCTCTTCCACGACAGTCTTTCTTCATTGGAGAAATATTTCCCTTCTGAACACTGAAAAAAAGAATAAAACATACTTTGCGTTAAACATTATCTAATATGAAATAAATTCTTTTTTTTTGGCGAGATCGATAATAAATATGAACATACTTTCAAAAAGGAAGTCTCTCCAACATCAGAAAGCGTGACATTTTTCTTTCCATTAGGGAGGATCCTCTACCTTCTTCCATCTCTTCCACGACAGTCTTTCTTCATTGGAGAAATATTTCCCTTCTGAACACTGAAAAAATGAATAAAATATACTTAGCATTAAACATTATCTAATATGAAATAAATTCGTTTTTTGGCGAGATCGATAATAAATATGAACATACTTTCAAAAGGGAAGTGTCTACAACATCAGAAAGCGTGTCATTTTTCTTTCCATTAGGGAGAATCCTCTACCTTCTTCCATCTCTTCCACGACAGTCTTTCTTCATTGGAGAAATATTTCCCTTCTGAACACTGAAAAAATGAATAAAATATACTTAGCGTTAAACATTATCTAATATGAAATAAATTCTTTTTTTTTTGGCGAGATCGATAATAAATATGAACATACTTTCAAAAAGGAAGTCTCTCCAACATCAGAAAGCGTGTCATTTTTCTTTCCATTAGGGAGGATCCTCTACCTTCTTCCATCTCTTCCATGACAGTCTTTCTTCATTGGAGAAATATTTCCCTTCTGAACACTGAAAAAAAGAATAAAACACACTTTGCGTTAAACATTATCTAATATGAAATAAATTCTTTTTTTGGCGAGATCGAAAATAAATATGAACATACTTCAAAAGGGAAGTCTCTCCAACATCAGAAAGCGTGTCATTTTTCTTTCCATTAGGGAGGATCCTCTACCTTCTTCCATCTCTTCCATGACAGTCTTTCTTCATTGGAGAAATATTTCCCTTCTGAACACTGAAAAAAAGAATAAAACATACTTTGCGTTAAACATTTTCTAATATGAAATAAATTCTTTTTTTTTTTTTTGGTGAGATCCATAATAAATATGAACATGCTTTCAAAAGGGAAGTCTCTCCAACATCAGAAAGCGTGTCATTTTTCTTTCCATTAGGAAGGATCCTCTACCTTCTTCCATCTCTTCCATGACAGTCTTTCTTTATTGGAGAAATATTTCCCTTCCGAACACTGAAAAAATGAATAAAATATACTTAGCGTTAAACATTATCTAATATGAAATAAATTCTTTTTTTTTTGGCGAGATCGATAATAAATATGAACATACTTTCAAAAGGGAAGTCTCTCCAACATCAGAAAGCGTGTCATTTTTCTTTCCATTAGGGAGGATCTTCTGCCTTCTTCCATCTCTTCCATGACAGTCTTTCTTCATTGGAGAAATATTTCCCTTCTGAACACTGAAAAAAAGAATAAAAAATACTTTGCGTTAAACATTATCTAATATGAAATAAATTCTTTTTTTGGCGAGATCGATAATAAATATGAACATACTTTCAAAAGGGAAGTCTCTCCAACATCAGAAAGCGTGTCATTTTTCTTTCCATTAGGGAGAATCCTCTACCTTCTACCATCTCTTCCACGACAGTCTTTCTTCATTGGAGAAATATTTCCCTTCTGAACACTGAAAAAAAGAATAAAACATACTTTGCGTTAAACATTATCTAATATGATATAAATTCTTTATTTTGGCGAGATCGATAATAAATATGAACATACTTTCAAAAGGGAAGTCTCTCCAACATCAGAAAGCGTGTCATTTTTCTTTCCATTAGGGAGGATCCTCTACCTTCTTCCATCTCTTCCATGACAGTCGTTCTTTATTGGAGAAATATTTCCCTTCTGAACACTGAAAAAATGAATAAAATATACTTAGCGTTAAACATTATCTAATATGAAATAAATTCGTTTTTTGGCAAGATCGATAATAAATATGAACATACTTTCAAAAGGGAAGACTCTCCAACATCAGAAAGCGTGTCATTTTTCTTTCCATTAGGGAGGATCCTCTACCTTCTTCCATCTCTTCCACGACAGTCTTTCTTCATTGGAGAAATATTTCCCTTCTGAACACTGAAAAAATGAATAAAATATACTTAGCATTAAACATTATCTAATATGAAATAAATTCGTTTTTTGGCGAGATCGATAATAAATATGAACATACTTTCAAAAGGGAAGACTCTCCAACATCAGAAAGCGGGTCATTTTTCTTTCCATTAGGGAGAATCCTTTACCTTCTTCCATCTCTTCCACGACAGTCTTTCTTCATTGGATAAATATATTTCCCTTCTGAACACTGAAAAAAAGAATAAAATATACTTTGCGTTAAACATTATCTAATATGAAATAAATTCGTTTTTTGGCGAGATCGATAATAAATATGAACATACTTTCAAAAGAGAAGTCTCTCCAACATCAGAAAGCGTGTCATTTTTCTTTCCATTAGGGAGGATCTTCTACCTTCTTCCATCTCTTCCATGACAGTCTTTCTTCATTGGAGAAATATTTCCCTTTTGAACACTGAAAAAAAGAATAAAAAATACTTTGCGTTAAACATTATCTAATATGAAATAAAATTTTTTTTTGGCGAGATCGATAATAAATATGAACATACTTTCAAAAGGGAAGTGTCTAACACATCAGAAAGCGTGTCATTTTTCTTTCCATTAGGGAGAATCCTCTACCTTCTTCCATCTCTTCCACGACAGTCTTTCTTCATTGGAGAAATATTTCCCTTCTGAACACTGAAAAAAAGAATAAAACATACTTTGCGTTAAACATTATCTAATATGAAATAAATTCTTTTTTTGGCGAGATCGATAATAAATATGAACATACTTTCAAAAGGGAAGTCTCTCCAACATCAGAAAGCGTGTCATTTTTCTTTCCATTAGGGAGGATCCTCTACCTTCTTCCATCTCTTCCATGACAGTCTTTCTTTATTGGAGAAATATTTCCCTTCTGAACACTGAAAAAATGAATAAAATATACTTAGCGTTAAACATTATCTAATATGAAATAAATTCGTTTTTTGGCGAGATCGATAATAAATATGAACATACTTTCAAAAGGGAAGACTCTCCAACATCAGAAAGCGGGTCATTTTTCTTTCCATAACGGAGGATCCTCTACCTTCTTCCATCTCTTCCATGACAGTCTTTCTTTTTTGGAGAAATATTTCCCTTCTGAACACTGAAAAAAAGAATAAAACATACTTTGCGTTAAACATTATCTAATATGAAATAAATTCTTTTTTTTGGCGAGATCGATAATAAATATGAACATACTTTCAAAAGGGAAGTCTCTCCAACATCAGAAAGCGTGTCATTTTTCTTTCCATTAGGGAGGATCTTCTACCTTCTTCCATCTCTTCCATGACAGTCTTTCTTCATTGGAGAAATATTTCCCTTCTGAACACTGAAAAAAAGAATAAAAAATACTTTGCGTTAAACATTATCTAATATGAAATAAATTCGTTTTTTGGCGAGATCGATAATAAATATGAACATACTTTCAAAAGGGAAGTGTCTACAACATCAGAAAGCGTGTCATTTTTCTTTCCATTAGGGAGAATCCTCTACCTTCTTCCATCTCTTCCACGACAGTCTTTCTTCATTGGAGAAATATTTCCCTTCTGAACACTGAAAAAAAGAATAAAACATACTTTGCGTTAAACATTATCTAATATGAAATAAATTCTTTTTTTGGTGAGATCAATAATAAATATGAACATACTTTCAAACGGGAAGTCTCTCCAACATCAGAAAGCGTGTCATTTTTCTTTCCATTAGGGAGGATCCTCTACCTTCTTCCATCTCTTCCATGACAGTCTTTCTTTATTGGAGAAATATTTCCCTTCTGAACACTGAAAAAATGAATAAAATATACTTAGCGTTAAACATTATCTAATATGAAATAAATTCGTTTTTTGGCGAGATCAATAATAAATATGAACATACTTTCAAAAGGGAAGACTCTCCAACATCAGAAAGCGGGTCATTTTTCTTTCCATTAGGGAGGATCCTCTACCTTATTCCATCTCTTCCATGACAGTCTTTCTTCATTGGAGAAATATTTCCCTTTTTAACACTGAAAAAAAGAATAAAAAATACTTTGCGTTAAACATTATCTAATATGAAATAAATTCTTTTTTTTGGCGAGATCGATAATAAATATGAACATACTTTCAAAAGGGAAGTCTCTCCAACATCAGAAAGCGTGTCATTTTTCTTTCCATTAGGGAGGATCCTCTACCTTCTTCCATCTCTTCCATGACAGTCTTTCTTCATTGGAGAAATATTTCCCTTTTTAACACTGAAAAAAAGAATAAAAAATACTTTGCGTTAAACATTATCTAATATGAAATAAATTCTTTTTTTTGGCGACATCGATAATAAATATGAACATACTTTCAAAAGGGAAGTCTCTCTAACATCAGAAAGCGTGTCATTTTTCTTTCCATTAGGGAGGATCCTCTACCTTCTTCCATCTCTTCCATGACAGTCTTTCTTCATTGGAGAAATATTTCCCTTCTGAACACTGAAAAAAAGAATAAAACATACTTTGCGTTAAACATTATCTAATATGAAATAAATTCTCTTTTTTGGCGAGATCGATAATAAATATGAACATACTTTCAAAAGGGAAGTCTCTCCAACATCAGAAAGCGTGTCATTTTTCTTTCCATATGTTCCTCTACCTTCTTCCATCTCTTCCATGTCAGTTTTTCTTCATTCGAGAAATATTTCCCTTCTGAACAGTGGAAAAAAGAATAAAACATACTTTGCGTTAAACATTATCTAATATGAAATAAATTCTTTTTTTGGCGAGATCGATAATAAATATGAACATACTTTCAAAAGGGAAGTCTCTCCAACATCAGAAAGCGTGTCATTTTTCTTTCCATTAGGGAGGATCCTCTACCTTCTTCCATCTCTTCCATGACAGTCTTTCTTTATTGGAGAAATATTTCCCTTCTGAACACTGAAAAAATGAATAAAATATACTTAGCGTTAAACATTATCTAATATGAAATAAATTCGTTTTTTGGCGAGATCGATAATAAATATGAACATACTTTCAAAAGGGAAGACTCTCCAACATCAGAAAGCGGGTCATTTTTCTTTCCATAACGGAGGATCCTCTACCTTCTTCCATCTCTTCCATGACAGTCTTTCTTTTTTGGAGAAATATTTCCCTTCTGAACACTGAAAAAAAGAATAAAACATACTTTGCGTTAAACATTATCTAATATGAAATAAATTCTTTTTTTTGGCGACATCGATAATAAATATGAACATACTTTCAAAAGGGAAGTCTCTCCAACATCAGAAAGCGTGTCATTTTTCTTTCCATTAGGGAGGATCCTCTACCCTCTTCCATCTCTTCCATGACAGTCTTTCTTCATTGGAGAAATATTTCCCTTCTGAACACTGAAAAAAAGAATAAAACATACTTTGCGTTAAACATTATCTAATATGAAATAAATTCTTTTTTTTGGCGAGATCGATAATAAATATGAACATACTTTCAAAAGGGAAGTCTCTCCAACATCAGAAAGCGTGTCATTTTTCTTTCCATATGTTCCTCTACCTTCTTCCATCTCTTCCATGTCAGTTTTTCTTCATTCGAGAAATATTTCCCTTCTGAACACTGGAAAAAAGAATAAAACATGCTTTGCGTTAAACATTATCTAATATGAAATAAATTCTTTTTTTGGCGAGATCGATAATAAATATGAACATACTTTCAAAAGGGAAGTCTCTCCAACATCAGAAAGCGTGTCATTTTTCTTTCCATTAGGGAGGATCCTCTACCTTCTTCCATCTCTTCCATGACAGTCTTTCTTTATTGGAGAAATATTTCCCTTCTGAACGCTGAAAAAATGAATAAAATATACTTAGCGTTAAACATTATCTAATATGAAATAAATTCGTTTTTTGGCGCGATCGATAGTAAATATGAACATACTTTCAAAAGGGAAGACTCTCCAACATCAGAAAGCGGGTCATTTTTCTTTCCATAAGGGAGGATCCTCTACCTTCTTCCATCTCTTCCATGACATTCTTTCATCATTGGAGAAATATTTCCCTTCTGAACACTGAAAAAAAAATAAAGCATACTTAGCGTTAAACATTATCTAATATGAAATAAATTCGTTTTTTGGCGAGATCGATAATAAATATGAACATACTTTCAAAAGGGACGACTCTCCAACATCAGAAAGCGGGTCATTTTTCTTTCCATGACGGAGGATCCTCTACCTTCTTCCATCTCTTCCATGACAGTCTTTCTTTATTGGAGAAATATTTCCCTTCTGAACACTGAAAAAAAGAATAAAACATACTTTGCGTTAAACACTATCTAATATGAAATAAATTCATTTTTTTGGCGAGATCGATAATAAATATGAACATACTTTCAAAAGGGAAGTCTCTCCAACATCAGAAAGCGTGTCATTTTTCTTTCCATTAGGGAGGATCCTCTACCTTCTTCCATCTCTTCCATGACAGTCTTTCTTCATTGGAGAAATATTTCCCTTCTGAACACTGAAAAAAAGAATAAAACATACTTTGCGTTAAACATTATCTAATATGAAATAAATTCGTTTTTTGGCGAGATCGATAATAAATATGAACATACTTTCAAAAGGGAAGACTCTCCAACATTAGAAAGCGGGTCATTTTTCTTTCCATAACGTAGGATCCTCTACCTTCTTCCATCTCTTCCATGACAGTCTTTCTTTATTGGAGAAATATTTCCCTTCTGGACACTGAAAAAAAGAATAAAACATACTTTGCGTTAAACATTATCTAATATGAAATAAATTCTTTTTTTTTTGGCGAGATCGATAATAAATATGAACATACTTTCAAAAGGGAAGTCTCTCCAACATCAGAAAGCGTGTCATTTTTCTTTCCATTAGGGAGGATCCTCTACCTTCTTCCATCTCTTCCATGACAGTCTTTCTTCATTGGAGAAATATTTCCCTTCTGGACACTGAAAAAAAGAATAAAACATACTTTGCGTTAAACATTATCTAATATGAAATAAATTCTCTTTTTTGGCCAGATCGATAATAAATATGAACATACTTTCAGAAGGGAAGTCTCTCCAACATCAGAAAGCGTGTCCTTTTTCTTTCCATAAGGGAGGATCCTCTACCTTCTTCCATCTCTTCCATGTCAATTTTTCTTCATTCGAGAAATATTTCCCTTCTGAACACTGGAAAAAAGAATAAAACATACTTTGCGTTAAACATTATCTAATATGAAATAAATTCTTTTTTTGGCGAGATCGATAATAAATATGAACATACTTTCAAAAGGGAAGTCTCTCCATCATCAGAAAGCGTGTCATTTTTCTTTCCATTAGGGAGGATCCTCTACCTTCTTCCATCTCTTCCATGACAGTCTTTCTTTATTGGAGAAATATTTCCCTTCTGAATGCTGAAAAAATGAATAAAATATACTTAGCGTTAAACATTATCTAATATGAAATAAATTCGTTTTTTGGCGAGATCGATAATAAATATGAACATACTTTCAAAAGGGAAGTCTCTCAAACATCAGAAAGCGTGTCATTTTTCTTTCCATTAGGGAGGATCCTCTACCTTCTTCCATCTCCTCCATGACAGTCTTTCTTCATTGGAGAAATATTTCCCTTCTTAACACTGAAAAAAAGAATAAAACATACTTTGCGTTAAACATTATCTAATAAGAAATAAATTCTTTTTTTGGCGAGATCGCTAATAAATATGAACATACTTTCAAAAGGGAAGTCTCTCCAACATCAGAAAGCGTGTCATTTTTCTTTCCATTAGGGAGGATCTTCTACCTTCTTCCATCTCTTCCATCACAGTCTTTCTTCATTGGAGAAATATTTCCCTTCCGAACACTGAAAAAATGAATAAAATATACTTAGCGTTAAACATTATCTAATATGAAATAAATTCTTTTTTTTTTGGCGAGATCGATAATAAATATGAACATACTTTCAAAAGGGAAGTCTCTCCAACATCAGAAAGCGTGTCATTTTTCTTTCCATTAGGGAGGATCTTCTGCCTTCTTCCATCTCTTCCATGACAGTCTTTCTTCATTGGAGAAATATTTCCCTTCTGAACACTGAAAAAAAGAATAAAAAATACTTTGCGTTAAACATTATCTAATATGAAATAAATTCTTTTTTTTGGCGAGATCGATAATAAATATGAACATACTTTCAAAAGGGAAGTCTCTCCAACATCAGAAAGCGTGTCATTTTTCTTTCCATTAGGGAGAATCCTCTACCTTCTACCATCTCTTCCACGACAGTCTTTCTTCATTGGAGAAATATTTCCCTTCTGAACACTGAAAAAAAGAATAAAACATACTTTGCGTTAAACATTATCTAATATGATATAAATTCTTTATTTTGGCGAGATCGATAATAAATATGAACATACTTTCAAAAGGGAAGTCTCTCCAACATCAGAAAGCGTGTCATTTTTCTTTCCATTAGGGAGGATCCTCTACCTTCTTCCATCTCTTCCATGACAGTCGTTCTTTATTGGAGAAATATTTCCCTTCTGAACACTGAAAAAATGAATAAAATATACTTAGCGTTAAACATTATCTAATATGAAATAAATTCGTTTTTTGGCAAGATCGATAATAAATATGAACATACTTTCAAAAGGGAAGACTCTCCAACATCAGAAAGCGTGTCATTTTTCTTTCCATTAGGGAGGATCCTCTACCTTCTTCCATCTCTTCCACGACAGTCTTTCTTCATTGGAGAAATATTTCCCTTCTGAACACTGAAAAAATGAATAAAATATACTTAGCATTAAACATTATCTAATATGAAATAAATTCGTTTTTTGGCGAGATCGATAATAAATATGAACATACTTTCAAAAGGGAAGACTCTCCAACATCAGAAAGCGGGTCATTTTTCTTTCCATTAGGGAGAATCCTTTACCTTCTTCCATCTCTTCCACGACAGTCTTTCTTCATTGGATAAATATATTTCCCTTCTGAACACTGAAAAAAAGAATAAAATATACTTTGCGTTAAACATTATCTAATATGAAATAAATTCGTTTTTTGGCGAGATCGATAATAAATATGAACATACTTTCAAAAGAGAAGTCTCTCCAACATCAGAAAGCGTGTCATTTTTCTTTCCATTAGGGAGGATCTTCTACCTTCTTCCATCTCTTCCATGACAGTCTTTCTTCATTGGAGAAATATTTCCCTTTTGAACACTGAAAAAAAGAATAAAAAATACTTTGCGTTAAACATTATCTAATATGAAATAAATTTTTTTTTTGGCGAGATCGATAATAAATATGAACATACTTTCAAAAGGGAAGTGTCTAACACATCAGAAAGCGTGTCATTTTTCTTTCCATTAGGGAGAATCCTCTACCTTCTTCCATCTCTTCCACGACAGTCTTTCTTCATTGGAGAAATATTTCCCTTCTGAACAGTGGAAAAAAGAATAAAACATACTTTGCGTTAAACATTATCTAATATGAAATAAATTCTTTTTTTTGGCGAGATCGATAATAAATATGAACATACTTTCAAAAGGGAAGTCTCTCCAACATCAGAAAGCGTGTCATTTTTCTTTCCATTAGGGAGGATCCTCTACCTTATTCCATCTCTTCCATGACAGTCTATCTTCAGTGGAGAAATATTTCCCTTTTTAACACTGAAAAAAAGAATAAAAAATACTTTGCGTTAAACATTATCTAATATGAAATAAATTCTTTTTTTTGGCGAGATCGATAATAAATATGAACATACTTTCAAAAGGGAAGTCTCTCCAACATCAGAAAGCGTGTCATTTTTCTTTCCATATGTTCCTCTACCCTCTTCCATCTCTTCCATGTCAGTTTTTCTTCATTCGAGAAATATTTCCCTTCTGAACAGTGGAAAAAAGAATAAAACATACTTTGCGTTAAACATTATCTAATATGAAATAAATTCTTTTTTTGGCGAGATCGATAATAAATATGAACATACTTTCAAAAGGGAAGTCTCTCCAACATCAGAAAGCGTGTCATTTTTCTTTCCATTAGGGAGGATCCTCTACCTTCTTCCATCTCTTCCATGACAGTCTTTCTTTATTGGAGAAATATTTCCCTTCTGAACACTGAAAAAATGAATAAAATATACTTAGCGTTAAACATTATCTAATATGAAATAAATTCGTTTTTTGGCGAGATCGATAATAAATATGAACATACTTTCAAAAGGGAAGACTCTCCAACATCAGAAAGCGGGTCATTTTTCTTTCCATAACGGAGGATCCTCTACCTTCTTCCATCTCTTCCATGACAGTTTTTCTTTATTGGAGAAATATTTCCCTTCTGAACACTGAAAAAAAGAATAAAAAATACTTTGCGTTAAACATTATCTAATATGAAATAAATTCTTTTTTTTGGCGAGATCGATAATAAATATGAACATACTTTCAAAAGGGAAGTCTCTCCAACATCAGAAAGCGTGTCATTTTTCTTTCCATTAGGGAGAATCCTCTACCTTCTTCCATCCCTTCCATGACAGTCTTTCTTCATTGGAGAAATATTTCCCTTTTGAACACTGAAAAAAAGAATAAAAAATACTTTGCGTTAAACATTATCTAATATGAAATAAATTCTTTTTTTGGCGAGATCGATAATAAATATGAACATACTTTCAAAAGGGAAAAGTCTACAACATCAGAAAGCGTGTCATTTTTCTTTCCATTAGGGAGAATCCTCTACCTTCTTCCATCTCTTCCACGACAGTCTTTCTTCATTGGAGAAATATTTCCCTTCTGAACACTGAAAAAAAGAATAAAACATACTTTGCGTTAAACATTATCTAATATGAAATAAATTCTTTTTTTTTGGCGAGATCGATAATAAATATGAACATACTTTCAAAAAGGAAGTCTCTCCAACATCAGAAAGCGTGACATTTTTCTTTCCATTAGGGAGGATCCTCTACCTTCTTCCATCTCTTCCACGACAGTCTTTCTTCATTGGAGAAATATTTCCCTTCTGAACACTGAAAAAATGAATAAAATATACTTAGCATTAAACATTATCTAATATGAAATAAATTCGTTTTTTGGCGAGATCGATAATAAATATGAACATACTTTCAAAAGGGAAGTGTCTACAACATCAGAAAGCGTGTCATTTTTCTTTCCATTAGGGAGAATCCTCTACCTTCTTCCATCTCTTCCACGACAGTCTTTCTTCATTGGAGAAATATTTCCCTTCTGAACACTGAAAAAATGAATAAAATATACTTAGCGTTAAACATTATCTAATATGAAATAAATTCTTTTTTTTTTGGCGAGATCGATAATAAATATGAACATACTTTCAAAAAGGAAGTCTCTCCAACATCAGAAAGCGTGTCATTTTTCTTTCCATTAGGGAGGATCCTCTACCTTCTTCCATCTCTTCCATGACAGTCTTTCTTCATTGGAGAAATATTTCCCTTCTGAACACTGAAAAAAAGAATAAAACACACTTTGCGTTAAACATTATCTAATATGAAATAAATTCTTTTTTTGGCGAGATCGAAAATAAATATGAACATACTTCAAAAGGGAAGTCTCTCCAACATCAGAAAGCGTGTCATTTTTCTTTCCATTAGGGAGGATCCTCTACCTTCTTCCATCTCTTCCATGACAGTCTTTCTTCATTGGAGAAATATTTCCCTTCTGAACACTGAAAAAAAGAATAAAACATACTTTGCGTTAAACATTTTCTAATATGAAATAAATTCTTTTTTTTTTTTTGGTGAGATCCATAATAAATATGAACATGCTTTCAAAAGGGAAGTCTCTCCAACATCAGAAAGCGTGTCATTTTTCTTTCCATTAGGAAGGATCCTCTACCTTCTTCCATCTCTTCCATGACAGTCTTTCTTTATTGGAGAAATATTTCCCTTCCGAACACTGAAAAAATGAATAAAATATACTTAGCGTTAAACATTATCTAATATGAAATAAATTCTTTTTTTTTTGGCGAGATCGATAATAAATATGAACATACTTTCAAAAGGGAAGTCTCTCCAACATCAGAAAGCGTGTCATTTTTCTTTCCATTAGGGAGGATCTTCTGCCTTCTTCCATCTCTTCCATGACAGTCTTTCTTCATTGGAGAAATATTTCCCTTCTGAACACTGAAAAAAAGAATAAAAAATACTTTGCGTTAAACATTATCTAATATGAAATAAATTCTTTTTTTGGCGAGATCGATAATAAATATGAACATACTTTCAAAAGGGAAGTCTCTCCAACATCAGAAAGCGTGTCATTTTTCTTTCCATTAGGGAGAATCCTCTACCTTCTACCATCTCTTCCACGACAGTCTTTCTTCATTGGAGAAATATTTCCCTTCTGAACACTGAAAAAAAGAATAAAACATACTTTGCGTTAAACATTATCTAATATGATATAAATTCTTTATTTTGGCGAGATCGATAATAAATATGAACATACTTTCAAAAGGGAAGTCTCTCCAACATCAGAAAGCGTGTCATTTTTCTTTCCATTAGGGAGGATCCTCTACCTTCTTCCATCTCTTCCATGACAGTCGTTCTTTATTGGAGAAATATTTCCCTTCTGAACACTGAAAAAATGAATAAAATATACTTAGCGTTAAACATTATCTAATATGAAATAAATTCGTTTTTTGGCAAGATCGATAATAAATATGAACATACTTTCAAAAGGGAAGACTCTCCAACATCAGAAAGCGTGTCATTTTTCTTTCCATTAGGGAGGATCCTCTACCTTCTTCCATCTCTTCCACGACAGTCTTTCTTCATTGGAGAAATATTTCCCTTCTGAACACTGAAAAAATGAATAAAATATACTTAGCATTAAACATTATCTAATATGAAATAAATTCGTTTTTTGGCGAGATCGATAATAAATATGAACATACTTTCAAAAGGGAAGACTCTCCAACATCAGAAAGCGGGTCATTTTTCTTTCCATTAGGGAGAATCCTTTACCTTCTTCCATCTCTTCCACGACAGTCTTTCTTCATTGGATAAATATATTTCCCTTCTGAACACTGAAAAAAAGAATAAAATATACTTTGCGTTAAACATTATCTAATATGAAATAAATTCGTTTTTTGGCGAGATCGATAATAAATATGAACATACTTTCAAAAGAGAAGTCTCTCCAACATCAGAAAGCGTGTCATTTTTCTTTCCATTAGGGAGGATCTTCTACCTTCTTCCATCTCTTCCATGACAGTCTTTCTTCATTGGAGAAATATTTCCCTTTTGAACACTGAAAAAAAGAATAAAAAATACTTTGCGTTAAACATTATCTAATATGAAATAAAATTTTTTTTTGGCGAGATCGATAATAAATATGAACATACTTTCAAAAGGGAAGTGTCTAACACATCAGAAAGCGTGTCATTTTTCTTTCCATTAGGGAGAATCCTCTACCTTCTTCCATCTCTTCCACGACAGTCTTTCTTCATTGGAGAAATATTTCCCTTCTGAACACTGAAAAAAAGAATAAAACATACTTTGCGTTAAACATTATCTAATATGAAATAAATTCTTTTTTTGGTGAGATCAATAATAAATATGAACATACTTTCAAACGGGAAGTCTCTCCAACATCAGAAAGCGTGTCATTTTTCTTTCCATTAGGGAGGATCCTCTACCTTCTTCCATCTCTTCCATGACAGTCTTTCTTTATTGGAGAAATATTTCCCTTCTGAACACTGAAAAAATGAATAAAATATACTTAGCGTTAAACATTATCTAATATGAAATAAATTCGTTTTTTGGCGAGATCGATAATAAATATGAACATACTTTCAAAAGGGAAGACTCTCCAACATCAGAAAGCGGGTCATTTTTCTTTCCATAACGGAGGATCCTCTACCTTCTTCCATCTCTTCCATGACAGTCTTTCTTTTTTGGAGAAATATTTCCCTTCTGAACACTGAAAAAAAGAATAAAACATACTTTGCGTTAAACATTATCTAATATGAAATAAATTCTTTTTTTTGGCGAGATCGATAATAAATATGAACATACTTTCAAAAGGGAAGTCTCTCCAACATCAGAAAGCGTGTCATTTTTCTTTCCATTAGGGAGGATCCTCTACCTTATTCCATCTCTTCCATGACAGTCTATCTTCAGTGGAGAAATATTTCCCTTTTTAACACTGAAAAAAAGAATAAAAAATACTTTGCGTTAAACATTATCTAATATGAAATAAATTCTTTTTTTTGGCGACATCGATAATAAAAATGAACATACTTTCAAAAGGGAAGTCTCTCCAACATCAGAAAGCGAGTCATTTTTCTTTCCATTAGGGAGGATCCTCTACCTTCTTCCATCTCTTCCATGACAGTCTTTCTTCATTGGAGAAATATTTCCCTTCTGAACACTGAAAAAAAGAATAAAACATACTTTGCGTTAAACATTATCTAATATGAAATAAATTCTCTTTTTTGGCGAGATCGATAATAAATATGAACATACTTTCAAAAGGGAAGTCTCTCCAACATCAGAAAGCGTGTCATTTTTCTTTCCATATGTTCCTCTACCCTCTTCCATCTCTTCCATGTCAGTTTTTCTTCATTCGAGAAATATTTCCCTTCTGAACAGTGGAAAAAAGAATAAAACATACTTTGCGTTAAACATTATCTAATATGAAATAAATTCTTTTTTTGGCGAGATCGATAATAAATATGAACATACTTTCAAAAGGGAAGTCTCTCCAACATCAGAAAGCGTGTCATTTTTCTTTCCATTAGGGAGGATCCTCTACCTTCTTCCATCTCTTCCATGACAGTCTTTCTTTATTGGAGAAATATTTCCCTTCTGAACACTGAAAAAATGAATAAAATATACTTAGCGTTAAACATTATCTAATATGAAATAAATTCGTTTTTTGGCGAGATCGATAATAAATATGAACATACTTTCAAAAGGGAAGACTCTCCAACATCAGAAAGCGGGTCATTTTTCTTTCCATAACGGAGGATCCTCTACCTTCTTCCATCTCTTCCATGACAGTCTTTCTTTTTTGGAGAAATATTTCCCTTCTGAACACTGAAAAAAAGAATAAAACATACTTTGCGTTAAACATTATCTAATATGAAATAAATTCTTTTTTTTGGCGAGATCGATAATAAATATGAACATACTTTCAAAAGGGAAGTCTCTCCAACATCAGAAAGCGTGTCATTTTTCTTTCCATTAGGGAGGATCTTCTACCTTCTTCCATCTCTTCCATGACAGTCTTTCTTCATTGGAGAAATATTTCCCTTCTGAACACTGAAAAAAAGAATAAAAAATACTTTGCGTTAAACATTATCTAATATGAAATAAATTCGTTTTTTGGCGAGATCGATAATAAATATGAACATACTTTCAAAAGGGAAGTGTCTACAACATCAGAAAGCGTGTCATTTTTCTTTCCATTAGGGAGAATCCTCTACCTTCTTCCATCTCTTCCACGACAGTCTTTCTTCATTGGAGAAATATTTCCCTTCTGAACACTGAAAAAAAGAATAAAACATACTTTGCGTTAAACATTATCTAATATGAAATAAATTCTTTTTTTGGTGAGATCAATAATAAATATGAACATACTTTCAAACGGGAAGTCTCTCCAACATCAGAAAGCGTGTCATTTTTCTTTCCATTAGGGAGGATCCTCTACCTTCTTCCATCTCTTCCATGACAGTCTTTCTTTATTGGAGAAATATTTCCCTTCTGAACACTGAAAAAATGAATAAAATATACTTAGCGTTAAACATTATCTAATATGAAATAAATTCGTTTTTTGGCGAGATCAATAATAAATATGAACATACTTTCAAAAGGGAAGACTCTCCAACATCAGAAAGCGGGTCATTTTTCTTTCCATTAGGGAGGATCCTCTACCTTATTCCATCTCTTCCATGACAGTCTTTCTTCATTGGAGAAATATTTCCCTTTTTAACACTGAAAAAAAGAATAAAAAATACTTTGCGTTAAACATTATCTAATATGAAATAAATTCTTTTTTTTGGCGAGATCGATAATAAATATGAACATACTTTCAAAAGGGAAGTCTCTCCAACATCAGAAAGCGTGTCATTTTTCTTTCCATTAGGGAGGATCCTCTACCTTCTTCCATCTCTTCCATGACAGTCTTTCTTCATTGGAGAAATATTTCCCTTTTTAACACTGAAAAAAAGAATAAAAAATACTTTGCGTTAAACATTATCTAATATGAAATAAATTCTTTTTTTTGGCGACATCGATAATAAATATGAACATACTTTCAAAAGGGAAGTCTCTCTAACATCAGAAAGCGTGTCATTTTTCTTTCCATTAGAGAGGATCCTCTACCTTCTTCCATCTCTTCCATGACAGTCTTTCTTCATTGGAGAAATATTTCCCTTCTGAACACTGAAAAAAAGAATAAAACATACTTTGCGTTAAACATTATCTAATATGAAATAAATTCTCTTTTTTGGCGAGATCGATAATAAATATGAACATACTTTCAAAAGGGAAGTCTCTCCAACATCAGAAAGCGTGTCATTTTTCTTTCCATATGTTCCTCTACCTTCTTCCATCTCTTCCATGTCAGTTTTTCTTCATTCGAGAAATATTTCCCTTCTGAACAGTGGAAAAAAGAATAAAACATACTTTGCGTTAAACATTATCTAATATGAAATAAATTCTTTTTTTGGCGAGATCGATAATAAATATGAACATACTTTCAAAAGGGAAGTCTCTCCAACATCAGAAAGCGTGTCATTTTTCTTTCCATTAGGGAGGATCCTCTACCTTCTTCCATCTCTTCCATGACAGTCTTTCTTTATTGGAGAAATATTTCCCTTCTGAACACTGAAAAAATGAATAAAATATACTTAGCGTTAAACATTATCTAATATGAAATAAATTCGTTTTTTGGCGAGATCGATAATAAATATGAACATACTTTCAAAAGGGAAGACTCTCCAACATCAGAAAGCGGGTCATTTTTCTTTCCATAACGGAGGATCCTCTACCTTCTTCCATCTCTTCCATGACAGTCTTTCTTTTTTGGAGAAATATTTCCCTTCTGAACACTGAAAAAAAGAATAAAACATACTTTGCGTTAAACATTATCTAATATGAAATAAATTCTTTTTTTTGGCGACATCGATAATAAATATGAACATACTTTCAAAAGGGAAGTCTCTCCAACATCAGAAAGCGTGTCATTTTTCTTTCCATTAGGGAGGATCCTCTACCCTCTTCCATCTCTTCCATGACAGTCTTTCTTCATTGGAGAAATATTTCCCTTCTGAACACTGAAAAAAAGAATAAAACATACTTTGCGTTAAACATTATCTAATATGAAATAAATTCTTTTTTTTGGCGAGATCGATAATAAATATGAACATACTTTCAAAAGGGAAGTCTCTCCAACATCAGAAAGCGTGTCATTTTTCTTTCCATATGTTCCTCTACCTTCTTCCATCTCTTCCATGTCAGTTTTTCTTCATTCGAGAAATATTTCCCTTCTGAACACTGGAAAAAAGAATAAAACATGCTTTGCGTTAAACATTATCTAATATGAAATAAATTCTTTTTTTGGCGAGATCGATAATAAATATGAACATACTTTCAAAAGGGAAGTCTCTCCAACATCAGAAAGCGTGTCATTTTTCTTTCCATTAGGGAGGATCCTCTACCTTCTTCCATCTCTTCCATGACAGTCTTTCTTTATTGGAGAAATATTTCCCTTCTGAACGCTGAAAAAATGAATAAAATATACTTAGCGTTAAACATTATCTAATATGAAATAAATTCGTTTTTTGGCGCGATCGATAGTAAATATGAACATACTTTCAAAAGGGAAGACTCTCCAACATCAGAAAGCGGGTCATTTTTCTTTCCATAAGGGAGGATCCTCTACCTTCTTCCATCTCTTCCATGACATTCTTTCATCATTGGAGAAATATTTCCCTTCTGAACACTGAAAAAAAAATAAAGCATACTTAGCGTTAAACATTATCTAATATGAAATAAATTCGTTTTTTGGCGAGATCGATAATAAATATGAACATACTTTCAAAAGGGACGACTCTCCAACATCAGAAAGCGGGTCATTTTTCTTTCCATGACGGAGGATCCTCTACCTTCTTCCATCTCTTCCATGACAGTCTTTCTTTATTGGAGAAATATTTCCCTTCTGAACACTGAAAAAAAGAATAAAACATACTTTGCGTTAAACACTATCTAATATGAAATAAATTCATTTTTTTGGCGAGATCGATAATAAATATGAACATACTTTCAAAAGGGAAGTCTCTCCAACATCAGAAAGCGTGTCATTTTTCTTTCCATTAGGGAGGATCCTCTACCTTCTTCCATCTCTTCCATGACAGTCTTTCTTCATTGGAGAAATATTTCCCTTCTGAACACTGAAAAAAAGAATAAAACATACTTTGCGTTAAACATTATCTAATATGAAATAAATTCGTTTTTTGGCGAGATCGATAATAAATATGAACATACTTTCAAAAGGGAAGACTCTCCAACATTAGAAAGCGGGTCATTTTTCTTTCCATAACGTAGGATCCTCTACCTTCTTCCATCTCTTCCATGACAGTCTTTCTTTATTGGAGAAATATTTCCCTTCTGGACACTGAAAAAAAGAATAAAACATACTTTGCGTTAAACATTATCTAATATGAAATAAATTCTTTTTTTTTTGGCGAGATCGATAATAAATATGAACATACTTTCAAAAGGGAAGTCTCTCCAACATCAGAAAGCGTGTCATTTTTCTTTCCATTAGGGAGGATCCTCTACCTTCTTCCATCTCTTCCATGACAGTCTTTCTTCATTGGAGAAATATTTCCCTTCTGGACACTGAAAAAAAGAATAAAACATACTTTGCGTTAAACATTATCTAATATGAAATAAATTCTCTTTTTTGGCCAGATCGATAATAAATATGAACATACTTTCAGAAGGGAAGTCTCTCCAACATCAGAAAGCGTGTCCTTTTTCTTTCCATAAGGGAGGATCCTCTACCTTCTTCCATCTCTTCCATGTCAATTTTTCTTCATTCGAGAAATATTTCCCTTCTGAACACTGGAAAAAAGAATAAAACATACTTTGCGTTAAACATTATCTAATATGAAATAAATTCTTTTTTTGGCGAGATCGATAATAAATATGAACATACTTTCAAAAGGGAAGTCTCTCCATCATCAGAAAGCGTGTCATTTTTCTTTCCATTAGGGAGGATCCTCTACCTTCTTCCATCTCTTCCATGACAGTCTTTCTTTATTGGAGAAATATTTCCCTTCTGAATGCTGAAAAAATGAATAAAATATACTTAGCGTTAAACATTATCTAATATGAAATAAATTCGTTTTTTGGCGAGATCGATAATAAATATGAACATACTTTCAAAAGGGAAGTCTCTCAAACATCAGAAAGCGTGTCATTTTTCTTTCCATTAGGGAGGATCCTCTACCTTCTTCCATCTCCTCCATGACAGTC
The DNA here is from genome assembly GCF_982258835.1 of Parasteatoda tepidariorum. Taxonomy (NCBI): domain Eukaryota; kingdom Metazoa; phylum Arthropoda; class Arachnida; order Araneae; family Theridiidae; genus Parasteatoda; species Parasteatoda tepidariorum. The sequence goes on from NC_141758.1 coordinate 54,883,375, forward strand.
TTTCTTCATTGGAGAAATATTTCCCTTCTTAACACTGAAAAAAAGAATAAAACATACTTTGCGTTAAACATTATCTAATAAGAAATAAATTCTTTTTTTGGCGAGATCGCTAATAAATATGAACATACTTTCAAAAGGGAAGTCTCTCCAACATCAGAAAGCGTGTCATTTTTCTTTCCATTAGGGAGGATCTTCTACCTTCTTCCATCTCTTCCATCACAGTCTTTCTTCATTGGAGAAATATTTCCCTTCTGAACACTGAAAAAAAGAATAAAAAATACTTTGCGTTAAACATTATCTAATATGAAATAAATTCGTTTTTTGGCGAGATCGATAATAAATATGAACATACTTTCAAAAGGGAAGTGTCTACAACATCAGAAAGCGTGTCATTTTTCTTTCCATTAGGGAGAATCCTCTACCTTCTTCCATCTCTTCCATGACAGTCTTTCTTCATTGGAGAAATATTTCCCTTCTGAACACTGAAAAAAAGAATAAAACATACTTTGCGTTAAACATTATCTAATATGAAATAAATTCGTTTTTTGGCGAGATCGATAATAAATATGAACATACTTTCAAAAGGGAAGACTCTCCAACATTAGAAAGCGGGTCATTTTTCTTTCCATAACGTAGGATCCTCTACCTTCTTCCATCTCTTCCATGACAGTCTTTCTTTATTGGAGAAATATTTCCCTTCTGAACACTGAAAAAAAGAATAAAACATACTTTGCGTTAAACATTATCTAATATGAAATAAATTCTTTTTTTTTGGCGAGATCGATAATAAATATGAACATACTTTCAAAAGGGAAGTCTCTCCAACATCAGAAAGCGTGTCATTTTTCTTTCCATTAGGGAGGATCCTCTACCTTCTTCCATCTCTTCCATGACAGTCTTTCTTCATTGGAGAAATATTTCCCTTCTGAACACTGAAAAAAAGAATAAAACATACTTTGCGTTAAACATTATCTAATATGAAATAAATTCTCTTTTTTGGCGAGATCGATAATAAATATGAACATACTTTCAAAAGGGAAGTCTCTCCAACATCAGAAAGCGTGTCATTTTTCTTTCCATAAGGGAGGATCCTCTACCTTCTTCCATCTCTTCCATGTCAGTTTTTCTTCATTCGAGAAATATTTCCCTTCAGAACACTGGAAAAAAGAATAAAACATACTTTGCGTTAAACATTATCTAATATGAAATAAATTCTTTTCTTGGCGAGATCGATAATAAATATGAACATACTTTCAAAAGGGAAGTCTCTCCAACATCAGAAAGCGTGTCATTTTTCTTTCCATTAGGGAGGATCCTCTACCTTCTTCCATCTCTTCCATGACAGTCTTTCTTTATTGGAGAAATATTTCCCTTCTGAACGCTGAAAAAATGAATAAAATATACTTAGCGTTAAACATTATCTAATATGAAATAAATTCGTTTTTTGGCGCGATCGATAATAAATATGAACATACTTTCAAAAGGGATGACTCTCCAACATCAGAAAGTGGGTCATTTTTCTTTCCATAAGGGAGGATCCTCTACCTTCTTCCATCTCTTCCATGACATTCTTTCTTCATTGGAGAAATATTTCCCTTCTGAACACTGAAAAAAAGAATAAAAAATACTTTGCGTTAAACATTATCTAATATGAAATAAATTCGTTTTTTGGCGAGATCGATAATAAATATGAACATACTTTCAAAAGGGAAGTGTCTACAACATCAGAAAGCGTGTCATTTTTCTTTCCATTAGGGAGAATCCTCTACCTTCTTCCATCTCTTCCACGACAGTCTTTCTTCATTGGAGAAATATTTCCCTTCTGAACACTGAAAAAAAGAATAAAACATACTTTGCGTTAAACATTATCTAATATGAAATAAATTCTTTTTTTGGCGAGATCGATAATAAATATGAACATACTTTCAAACGGGAAGTCTCTCCAACATCAGAAAGCGTGTCATTTTTCTTTCCATTAGGGAGGATCCTCTACCTTCTTCCATCTCTTCCATGACAGTCTTTCTTTATTGGAGAAATATTTCCCTTCTGAACACTGAAAAAATGAATAAAATATACTTAGCGTTAAACATTATCTAATATGAAATAAATTCGTTTTTTGGCGAGATCGATAATAAATATGAACATACTTTCAAAAGGGAAGACTCTCCAACATTAGAAAGCGGGTCATTTTTCTTTCCATAACGGAGGATCCTCTACCTTCTTCCATCTCTTCCATGACAGTCTTTCTTTATTGGAGAAATATTTCCCTTCTGAACATAGAAAAAAAGAATAAAACATACTTTGCGTTAAACATTATCTAATATGAAATAAATTCTTTTTTTTTGGCGACATCGATAATAAATATGAACATACTTTCAAAAGGGAAGTCTCTGCAACATCAGAAAGCGTGTCATTTTTCTTTCCATTAGGGAGGATCCTCTACCTTCTTCCATCTCTTCCATGACAGTCTTTCTTCATTGGAGAAATATTTCCCTTCTGAACACTAAAAAAAAGAATAAAACATACTTTGCGTTAAACATTATCTAATATGAAATAAATTCTCTTTTTTGGCGAGATCGATAATAAATATGAACATACTTTCAAAAGGGAAGTCTCTCCAACATCAGAAAGCGTGTCATTTTTCTTTCCATATGTTCCTCTACCTTCTTCCATCTCTTCCATGTCAGTTTTTCTTCATTCGAGAAATATTTCCCTTCTGAACACTGGAAAAAAGAATAAAACATACTTTGCGTTAAACATTATCTAATATGAAATAAATTCTTTTTTTGGCGAGATCGATAATAAATATGAACATACTTTCAAAAGGGAAGTCTCTCCAACATCAGAAAGCGTGTCATTTTTCTTTCCATTAGGGAGGATCCTCTACCTTCTTCCATCTCTTCCATGACAGTCTTTCTTTATTGGAGAAATATTTCCCTTCTGAACGCTGAAAAAATGAATAAAATATACTTAGCGTTAAACATTATCTAATATGAAATAAATTCGTTTTTTGGCGAGATCGATAATAAATATGAACATACTTTCAAAAGGGAAGACTCTCCAACATCAGAAAGCGGGTCATTTTTCTTTCCATAAGGGAGGATCCTCTACCTTCTTCCATCTCTTCCATGACATTCTTTCTTCATTGGAGAAATATTTCCCTTCTGAACACTGAAAAAAAAATAAAGCATACTTAGCGTTAAACATTATCTAATATGAAATAAATTCTTTTTTTTGGCGAGATCGATAATAAATATGAACATACTTTCAAAAGGGAAGTCTCTCCAACATCAGAAAGCGTGTCATTTTTCTTTCCATTAGGGAGGATCTTCTACCTTCTTCCATCTCTTCCATCACAGTCTTTCTTCATTGGAGAAATATTTCCCTTCTGAACACTGAAAAAAAGAATAAAAAATACTTTGCGTTAAACATTATCTAATATGAAATAAATTCGTTTTTTGGCGAGATCGATAATAAATATGAACATACTTTCAAAAGGGAAGTGTCTACAACATCAGAAAGCGTGTCATTTTTCTTTCCATTAGGGAGAATCCTCTACCTTCTTCCATCTCTTCCACGACAGTCTTTCTTCATTGGAGAAATATTTCCCTTCTGAACACTGAAAAAAAGAATAAAACATACTTTGCGTTAAACATTATCTAATATGAAATAAATTCTTTTTTTGGCGAGATCGATAATAAATATGAACATACTTTCAAACGGGAAGTCTCTCCAACATCAGAAAGCGTGTCATTTTTCTTTCCATTAGGGAGGATCCTCTACCTTCTTCCATCTCTTCCATGACAGTCTTTCTTTATTGGAGAAATATTTCCCTTCTGAACACTGAAAAAATGAATAAAATATACTTAGCGTTAAACATTATCTAATATGAAATAAATTCGTTTTTTGGCGAGATCGATAATAAATATGAACATACTTTCAAAAGGGAAGACTCTCCAACATTAGAAAGCGGGTCATTTTTCTTTCCATAACGGAGGATCCTCTACCTTCTTCCATCTCTTCCATGACAGTTTTTCTTTATTGGAGAAATATTTCCCTTCTGAACATAGAAAAAAAGAATAAAACATACTTTGCGTTAAACATTATCTAATATGAAATAAATTCTTTTTTTTTGGCGACATCGATAATAAATATGAACATACTTTCAAAAGGGAAGTCTCTGCAACATCAGAAAGCGTGTCATTTTTCTTTCCATTAGGGAGGATCCTCTACCTTCTTCCATCTCTTCCATGACAGTCTTTCTTCATTGGAGAAATATTTCCCTTCTGAACACTAAAAAAAAGAATAAAACATACTTTGCGTTAAACATTATCTAATATGAAATAAATTCTCTTTTTTGGCGAGATCGATAATAAATATGAACATACTTTCAAAAGGGAAGTCTCTCCAACATCAGAAAGCGTGTCATTTTTCTTTCCATATGTTCCTCTACCTTCTTCCATCTCTTCCATGTCAGTTTTTCTTCATTCGAGAAATATTTCCCTTCTGAACACTGGAAAAAAGAATAAAACATACTTTGCGTTAAACATTATCTAATATGAAATAAATTCTTTTTTTGGCGAGATCGATAATAAATATGAACATACTTTCAAAAGGGAAGTCTCTCCAACATCAGAAAGCGTGTCATTTTTCTTTCCATTAGGGAGGATCCTCTACCTTCTTCCATCTCTTCCATGACAGTCTTTCTTTATTGGAGAAATATTTCCCTTCTGAACGCTGAAAAAATGAATAAAATATACTTAGCGTTAAACATTATCTAATATGAAATAAATTCGTTTTTTGGCGAGATCGATAATAAATATGAACATACTTTCAAAAGGGAAGACTCTCCAACATCAGAAAGCGGGTCATTTTTCTTTCCATAAGGGAGGATCCTCTACCTTCTTCCATCTCTTCCATGACAATCTTTCTTCATTGGAGAAATATTTCCCTTCTGAACACTGAAAAAAAAATAAAGCATACTTAGCGTTAAACATTATCTAATATGAAATAAATTCTTTTTTTTGGCGAGATCGATAATAAATATGAACATACTTTCAAAAGGGAAGTCTCTCCAACATCAGAAAGCGTGTCATTTTTCTTTCCATTAGGGAGGATCTTCTACCTTCTTCCATCTCTTCCATCACAGTCTTTCTTCATTGGAGAAATATTTCCCTTCTGAACACTGAAAAAAAGAATAAAAAATACTTTGCGTTAAACATTATCTAATATGAAATAAATTCGTTTTTTGGCGAGATCGATAATAAATATGAACATACTTTCAAAAGGGAAGTGTCTACAACATCAGAAAGCGTGTCATTTTTCTTTCCATTAGGGAGAATCCTCTACCTTCTTCCATCTCTTCCACGACAGTCTTTCTTCATTGGAGAAATATTTCCCTTCTGAACACTGAAAAAAAGAATAAAACATACTTTGCGTTAAACATTATCTAATATGAAATAAATTCTTTTTTTGGCGAGATCGATAATAAATATGAACATACTTTCAAACGGGAAGTCTCTCCAACATCAGAAAGCGTGTCATTTTTCTTTCCATTAGGGAGGATCCTCTACCTTCTTCCATCTCTTCCATGACAGTCTTTCTTTATTGGTGAAATATTTCCCTTCTGAACACTGAAAAAATGAATAAAATATACTTAGCGTTAAACATTATCTAATATGAAATAAATTCGTTTTTTCGCGAGATCGATAATAAATATGAACATACTTTCAAAAGGGAAGACTCTCCAACATTAGAAAGCGGGTCATTTTTCTTTCCATAACGGAGGATCCTCTACCTTCTTCCATCTCTTCCATCACAGTCTTTCTTTATTGGAGAAATATTTCCCTTCTGAACATAGAAAAAAAGAATAAAACATACTTTGCGTTAAACATTATCTAATATGAAATAAATTCTTTTTTTTTGGCGACATCGATAATAAATATGAACATACTTTCAAAAGGGAAGTCTCTGCAACATCAGAAAGCGTGTCATTTTTCTTTCCATTAGGGAGGATCCTCTACCTTCTTCCATCTCTTCCATGACAGTCTTTCTTCATTGGAGAAATATTTCCCTTCTGAACACTAAAAAAAAGAATAAAACATACTTTGCGTTAAACATTATCTAATATGAAATAAATTCTCTTTTTTGGCGAGATCGATAATAAATATGAACATACTTTCAAAAGGGAAGTCTCTCCAACATCAGAAAGCGTGTCATTTTTCTTTCCATATGTTCCTCTACCTTCTTCCATCTCTTCCATGTCAGTTTTTCTTCATTCGAGAAATATTTCCCTTCTGAACACTGGAAAAAAGAATAAAACATACTTTGCGTTAAACATTATCTAATATGAAATAAATTCTTTTTTTGGCGAGATCGATAATAAATATGAACATACTTTCAAAAGGGAAGTCTCTCCAACATCAGAAAGCGTGTCATTTTTCTTTCCATTAGGGAGGATCCTCTACCTTCTTCCATCTCTTCCATGACAGTCTTTCTTTATTGGAGAAATATTTCCCTTCTGAACGCTGAAAAAATGAATAAAATATACTTAGCGTTAAACATTATCTAATATGAAATAAATTCGTTTTTTGGCGAGATCGATAATAAATATGAACATACTTTCAAAAGGGAAGACTCTCCAACATCAGAAAGCGGGTCATTTTTCTTTCCATAAGGGAGGATCCTCTACCTTCTTCCATCTCTTCCATGACATTCTTTCTTCATTGGAGAAATATTTCCCTTCTGAACACTGAAAAAAAAATAAAGCATACTTAGCGTTAAACATTATCTAATATGAAATAAATTCGTTTTTTGGCGAGATCGATAATAAATATGAACATACTTTCAAAAGGGACGACTCTCCAACATCAGAAAGCGGGTCATTTTTCTTTCCATAACGGAGGATCCTCTACCTTCTTCCATCTCTTCCATGACAGTCTTTCTTTATTGGAGAAATATTTCCCTTCTGAACACTGAAAAAAAGAATAAAACATACTTTGCGTTAAACACTATCTAATATAAAATAAATACTTTTTTTTGGCGAGATCGATAATAAATATGAACATACTTTCAAAAGGGAAGTCTCTCCAACATCAGAAAGCGTGTCATTTTTCTTTCCATTAGGGAGGATCCTCTACCTTCTTCCATCTCTTCCATGACAGTCTTTCTTCATTGGAGAAATATTTCCCTTCTGAACACTGAAAAAAAGAATAAAACATACTTTGCGTTAAACATTATCTAATATGAAATAAATTCGTTTTTTGGCGAGATCGATAATAAATATGAACATACTTTCAAAAGGGAAAACTCTCCAACATTAGAAAGCGGGTCATTTTTCTTTCCATAACGTAGGATCCTCTACCTTCTTCCATCTCTTCCATGACAGTCTTTCTTTATTGGAGAAATATTTCCCTTCTGAACACTGAAAAAAAGAATAAAACATACTTTGCGTTAAACATTATCTAATATGAAATAAATTCTTTTTTTTTGACGAGATCGATAATAAATATGAACATACTTTCAAAAGGAAAGTCTCTCCAACATCAGAAAGCGTGTCATTTTTCTTTCCATTAGGGAGGATCCTCTACCTTCTTCCATCTCTTCCATGACAGTCTTTCTTCATTGGAGAAATATTTCCCTTCTGAACACTGAAAAAAAGAATAAAACATACTTTGCGTTAAACATTATCTAATATGAAATAAATTCTCTTTTTTGGCGAGATCGATAATAAATATGAACATGCTTTCAAAAGGGAAGTCTCTCCAACATCAGAAAGCGGGTCATTTTTCTTTCCATAACGGAGGATCCTCTACCTTCTTCCATCTCTTCCATGACAGTCTTTCTTTATTGGAGATATATTTCCCTTTTGAACACTGAAAAAAAGAATAAAACATACTTTGCGTTAAACACTATCTAATATAAAATAAATAGTTTTTTTTGGCGAGATCAATAATAAATATGAACATACTTTCAAAAGGGGAGTCTCTCCAACATCAGAAAGCGTGTCATTTTTCTTTCCATTAGGGAGGATCCTCTACCTTCTTCCATCTCTTCCATGACAGTCTTTCTTCATTGGAGAAATATTTCCCTTCTGAACACTGAAAAAAAGAATAAAACATACTTTGCGTTAAACATTATCTAATATGAAATAAATTGTTTTTTGGCGAGATCGATAATAAATATGAACATACTTTCAAAAGGGAAGACTCTCCAACATTAGAAAGCGGGTCATTTTTCTTTCCATAACGTAGGATCCTCTACCTTCTTCCATCTCTTCCATGACAGTCTTTCTTTATTGGAGAAATATTTCCCTTCTGAACACTGAAAAAAAGAATAAAACATACTTTGCGTTAAACATTATCTAATATGAAATAAATTCTTTTTTTTTTGGCGAGATCGATAATAAATATGAACATACTTTCAAAAAGGCAGTCTCTCCAACATCAGAAAGCGTGTCATTTTTCTTTCCATTAGGGAGGATCCTCTACCTTCTTCCATCTCTTCCATGACAGTCTTTCTTTATTGGAGAAATATTTCCCTTCTGAACACTGGAAAAAAGAATAAAACATACTTTGCGCTAAACATTATCTAATATGAAATAAATTCTTTTTTTGGCGAGATCGATAATAAATATGAACATACTTTCAAAAGGGAAGTCTCTCCAACATCAGAAAGCGTGTCATTTTTCTTTCCATTAGGGAGGATCCTCTACCTTCTTCCATCTCTTCCATGACAGTCTTTCTTTATTGGAGAAATATTTCCCTTCTGAACACTGAAAAAATGAATAAAATATACTTAGCGTTAAACATTATCTAATATGAAATAAATTAGTTTTTTGGCGAGATCGATAATAAATATGAACATACTTTCAAAAGGGAAGACTCTCCAACATTAGAAAGCGGGTCATTTTTCTTTCAATAACGGAGGATCCTCTACCTTCTTCCATCTCTTCCATGACAGTCTTTCTTTATTGGAGAAATATTTCCCTTCTGAACACTGAAAAAAAGAATAAAACATACTTTGCGTTAAACATTATCTAATATGAAATAAATTCTTTTTTTTTTGCGACATCGATAATAAATATGAACATACTTTCAAAAGGGAAGTCTCTGCAACATCAGAAAGCGTGTCATTTTTCTTTCCATTAGGGAGGATCCTCTACCTTCTTCCATCTCTTCCATGACAGTCTTTCTTCATTGGAGAAATATTTCCCTTCTGAACACTAAAAAAAAGAATAAAACATACTTTTCGTTAAACATTATCTAATATGAAATAAATTCTCTTTTTTGGCGAGATCGATAATAAATATGAACATACTTTCAAAAGGGAAGTCTCTCCAACATCAGAAAGCGTGTCATTTTTCTTTCCATATGTTCCTCTACCTTCTTCCATCTCTTCCATGTCAGTTTTTCTTCATTCGAGAAATATTTCCCTTCTGAACACTGGAAAAAAGAATAAAACATACTTTGCGTTAAACATTATCTAATATGAAATAAATTCTTTTTTTGGCGAGATCGATAATAAATATGAACATACTTTCAAAAGGGAAGTCTCTCCAACATCAGAAAGCGTGTCATTTTTCTTTCCATTAGGGAGGATCCTCTACCTTCTTCCATCTCTTCCATGACAGTCTTTCTTTATTGGAGAAATATTTCCCTTCTGAACGCTGAAAAAATGAATAAAATATACTTAGCGTTAAACATTATCTAATATGAAATAAATTCGTTTTTTGGCGAGATCGATAATAAATATGAACATACTTTCAAAAGGGAAGACTCTCCAACATCAGAAAGCGGGTCATTTTTCTTTCCATAAGGGAGGATCCTCTACCTTCTTCCATCTCTTCCATGACATTCTTTCTTCATTGGAGAAATATTTCCCTTCTGAACACTGAAAAAAAAAATAAAGCATACTTAGCGTTAAACATTATCTAATATGAAATAAATTCGTTTTTTGGCGAGATCGATAATAAATATGAACATACTTTCAAAAGGGACGACTCTCCAACATCAGAAAGCGGGTCATTTTTCTTTCCATAACGGAGGATCCTCTACCTTCTTCCATCTCTTCCATGACAGTCTTTCTTTATTGGAGAAATATTTCCCTTCTGAACACTGAAAAAAAGAATAAAACATACTTTGCGTTAAACACTATCTAATATAAAATAAATACTTTTTTTTGGCGAGATCGATAATAAATATGAACATACTTTCAAAAGGGAAGTCTCTCCAACATCAGAAAGCGTGTCATTTTTCTTTCCATTAGGGAGGATCCTCTACCTTCTTCCATCTCTTCCATGACAGTCTTTCTTCATTGGAGAAATATTTCCCTTCTGAACACTGAATAAAAGAATAAAACATACTTTGCGTTAAACATTATCTAATATGAAATAAATTCGTTTTTTGGCGAGATCGATAATAAATATGAACATACTTTCAAAAGGGAAGACTCTCCAACATTAGAAAGCGGGTCATTTTTCTTTCCATAACGTAGGATCCTCTACCTTCTTCCATCTCTTCCATGACAGTCTTTCTTTATTGGAGAAATATTTCCCTTCTGAACACTGAAAAAAAGAATAAAACATACTTTGCGTTAAACATTATCTAATATGAAATAAATTCTTTTTTTTTGGCGAGATCGATAATAAATATGAACATACTTTCAAAAGGGAAGTCTCTCCAACATCAGAAAGCGTGTCATTTTTCTTTCCATTAGGGAGGATCCTCTACCTTCTTCCATCTCTTCCATGACAGTCTTTCTTCATTGGAGAAATATTTCCCTTCTGAACACTGAAAAAAAGAATAAAACATACTTTGCGTTAAACATTATCTAATATGAAATAAATTCTCTTTTTTGGCGAGATCGATAATAAATATGAACATGCTTTCAAAAGGGAAGTCTCTCCAACATCAGAAAGCGTGTCATTTTTCTTTCCATTAGGGAGGATCCTCTACCTTCTTCCATCTCTTCCATGACAGTCTTTCTTCATTGGAGAAATATTTCCCTTCTGAACACTGAAAAAAAGAATAAAACATACTTTGCGTTAAACATTATCTAATATGAAATAAATTCTCTTTTTTGGCGAGATCGATAATAAATATGAACATACTTTCAAAAGGGAAGTCTCTCCAACATCAGAAAGCGTGTCATTTTTCTTTCCAAAAGGGAGGATCCTCTACCTTCTTCCATCTCTTCCATGTCAGTTTTTCTTCATTCGAGAAATATTTCCCTTCTGAACACTGGAAAAAAGAATAAAACATACTTTGCGTTAAACATTATCTAATATGAAATAAATTCTTTTTTTGGCGAGATCGATAATAAATATGAACATACTTTCAAAATGGAAGTCTCTCCAACATCAGAAAGCGTGTTATTTTTCTTTCCATCAGGGAGGATCCTCTACCTTCTTCCATCTCTTCCATGACAGTCTTTCTTCATTGGAGCAATATTTCCCTTCTGAACACTGAAAAAATGAATAAAACATACTTTGCGTTAAACATTATCTAATATGAAATAAATTCTTTTTTTTGGCGAGATCGATTATAAATATAAACATACTTTCAAAAGGGAAGTCTCTCCAACATCAGAAAGCGTGTCATTTTTCTTTCCATAAGGTAGGATCCTCTACCTTCTTCCATCTCTTCCATGACAGTCTTTCTTCATTGGAGAAATATTTCCCTTCTGAACACTGAAAAAAAGAATAAAACATACATTGCGTTAAACGTTATCTAATATTAAATAAATTCTTTTTTTGGCGAGATCGATAATAAATATGAACATACTTTCAAAAGGGAAGTCTCTCCAACATCAGAAAGCGTGTCATTTTTCTTTCTATTAGGGAGGATCCTCTACTTTCTTCCATCTCTTCCATGACTGTCTTTCTTCATTGGAGAAGTATTTCCCTTCTGAACTTTGAAAAAAAGAATAAAACATACTTTGCGTTAAACATTATCTAATATGAAGTAAATTCGTTTTTTGGTGAGATCGATCATAAATATGAACATACTTTCAAAAGGGAAGTCTCTCCAACATCAGAAAGCGTGTCATTTTTCTTTCCATAAGGGAGGATCCTCAACCTTCTTCCATCTCTTCCATGTCAGTTTTTCTTCATTCGAGAAATATTTCCCTTCTGAACACTGGAAAAAAGAATAAAACATACTTTGCGTTAAACATTATCTAATATGAAATAAATTCTTTTTTTGGCGAGATCGATAATAAATATGAACATACTTTCAAAAGGGAAGTCTCTCCAACATCAGAAAGCGTGTCATTTTTCTTTCCATTAGGGAGGATCCTCTACCTTCTTCCATCTCTTCCATGACATTCTTTCTTTATTGGAGAAATATTTCCCTTCTGAACACTGAAAAAAAAAGAAAGCATACTTTGCGTTAAACATTATCTAATATGAAATAAATTCGTTTTTTGGCGAGATCGATAATAAATATGAACATACTTTCAAAAGGGAAGTCTCTCCAACATCAGAAAGCGTGTCATTTTTCTTTCCATTAGGGAGGATCCTCTACCTTCTTCCATCTCTTCCATGACAGTCTTTCTTCATTGGAGAAATATTTCCCTTCTGAACACTGAAAAAAAGAATAAAACACACTTTGCGTTAAACATTATCTAATATGAAATAAATTCTTTTTTTTTGGCGAGATCGATAATAAATATGAGCATACTTTCAAAAGGGAAGTCTCTCCAACATCAGAAAGCGTGTCATTTTTCTTTCCATTAGGGAGGATCCTCTACCTTCTTCCATCTCTTCCATGACAGTTTTTCTTCATTCGAGAAATATTTCCCTTCTGAACACTGGAAAAAAGAATAAAACATACTTTGCGTTAAACATTATCTAATATGAAACAAATTCTTTTTTCGGCGAGATCGATAATAAATATGAACATACTTTCAAAAGGGAAGTCTCTCCAACATCAGAAAGCGTGCCATTTTCCTTTCCATTAGGAAGGATCCTCTACCTTCTTCCATCTCTTCCATGACAGTCTTTCTTCATTGGAGAAATATTTCCCTTCTGAACACTGAAATTAAGAATAAAACATACTTTGCGTTAAACATTATCTAATATGAAATAAATTCTCTTTTTTGGCGAGATTGATCATAAATATGAACATACTTTCAAAAGGGAAGTCTCTCCAACATCAGAAAGCGTGTCATTTTTCTTTCCATAAGGGAGGATCCTCTACCTTCTTCCATCTCTTCCATGTCAGTTTTTCTTCATTCGAGTAATATTACCCTTCTGAACACTGGAAAAAAGAATAAAACATACTTTGCGTTAAACATTATCTAATATGAAATAAATTCGTTTTTTGGCGAGATCGATAATAAATATGAACATACTTTCAAAAGGGAAGTCTCTCCAACATCAGAAAGCGTGTCATTTTTCTTTCCATTAGGGAGGATCCTCTACCTTCTTCCATCTCTTCCATGACAGTCTTTCTTCATTGGAGAAATATTTCCCTTCTGAACACTGAAAAAAAGAATAAAACACACTTTGCGTTAAACATTATCTAATATGAAATAAATTCTCTTTTTTGGCGAGATTGATCATAAATATGAACATACTTTCAAAAGGGAAGTCTCTCCAACATCAGAAAGCGTGTCATTTTTCTTTCCATAAGGGAGGATCATCTACCTTCTTCCATCTCTTCCATGTCAGTTTTTCTTCATTCGAGTAATATTACCCTTCTGAACACTGGAAAAAAGAATAAAACATACTTTGCGTTAAACATTATCTAATATGAAATAAATTCGTTTTTTGGCGAGATCGATAATAAATATGAACATACATTCAAAAGGGAAGTCTCTCCAACATCAGAAAGCGTGTCATTTTTCTTTCCTTTAGGGAGGATCCTCTACCTTCTTCCATCTCTTCCATGACAGTCTTTCATCATTGGAGAAATATTTCCCTTCTGAACACTGAAAAAAAGAATAAAACACACTTTGCGTTAAACATTATCTAATATGAAATAAATTCTTTTTTTTTGGCGAGATCGATAATAAATATGAACATACTTTCAAAATGGAAGTCTCTCCAACATCAGAAAGCGTGTTATTTTTCTTTCCATTAGGGAGGATCCTCTACCTTCTTCCATCTCTTCCATGACAGTCTTTCTTCATTGGAGCAATATTTCCCTTCTGAACACTGAAAAAAAGAATAAAACATACTTTGCGTTAAACATTATCTAATATGAAATAAATTCTTTTTTTTGGCGAGATCGATTATAAATATAAACATACTTTCAAAAGGGAAGTCTCTCCAACATCAGAAAGCGTGTCATTTTTCTTTCCATAAGTTAGGATCCTCTACCTTCTTCCATCTGTTCCATGACAGTGTTTCTTCATTGGAGAAATATTTCCCTTCTGAACACTGAAAAAAAGAATAAAACATACATTGCGTTAAACGTTATCTAATATGAAATAAATTCTTTTTTTGGCGAGATCGATAATAAATATGAACATACTTTCAAAAGGGAAGTCTCTCCAACATCAGAAAGCGTGTCATTTTTCTTTCTATTAGGGAGGATCCTTTACTTTCTTCCATCTCTTCCATGACAGTCTTTCTTCATTGGAGAAATATTTCCCTTCTGAACTTTGAAAAAAAGAATAAAACATACTTTGCGTTAAACATTATCTAATATGAAATAAATTCGTTTTTTGGTGAGATCGATCATAAATATGAACATACTTTCAAAAGGGAAGTCTCTCCAACATCAGAAAGCGTGTCATTTTTCTTTCCATAAGGGAGGATCCTCTGCCTTCTTCCATCTCTTCCATGACAGTCTTTCATCATTGGAGAAATATTTCCCTTCTGAACACTGAAAAAAAGAATAAAACATACTTTGCGTTAAACAATATCTAATATGAAATAAATTCGTTTTCGAGCGAGATCGATTATAAATATAAACATACTTTCAAAAGGGAAGTCTCTCCAACATCAGAAAGCATGTCCTTTTTCTTTCCATTAGGGAGGATCCTCTACCCTCTTCCATCTCTTCCATGACATTCTTTCTTCATTGGAGAAATATTTCCCTTCTGAACACTGAAAAAAAGAATAAAAAATACTTTGCGTTAAACAATATCTAATATGAAATAAATTCTTTTTTTGGCGAGATCGATAGTAAATATGAACATACTTTCAAAAGAAAAGTCTCTCCAACATCAGAAAGCGTTTCATTTTTCTTTCTATTAGGGAGGATCCTCTACCTTCTTCCATCTCTTCCATGACAGTCTTTCTTCATTGGAGAAATATTTCCCTTCTGAACACTGAAAAAAAGAATAAAACATACTTTGCGTTAAACATTATCTAATATGAAATAAATTCGTTTTTTGGCGAGATCGATTATAAATATGAACATACTTTCAAAAGGGAAGACTCTCCAACATTAGAAAGCGTGTCATTTTTCTTTCCATAACGTAGGATCCTCTACCTTCTTCCATCTCTTCCATGATAGTCTTTCTTTATTGGAGAAATATTTCCCTTCTAAACACTGAAAAAAAATATAAAACATACTTTGCGTTAAACATTATCTAATATGAAATAAAATCTTTTTTTTTGGCGAGATCGATAATAAATATGAACATACTTTCAAAAGGGAAGTCTCTCCAACATCAGAAAGCGTGTCATTTTTCTTTCCATTAGGGAGGATCCTCTACCTTCTTCCATCTCTTCCATGACAGTCTTTCTTCATTGGAGAAATATTTCCCTTCTGAACACTGAAAAAAAGAATAAAACATACTTTGCGTTAAACATTATCTAATATGAAATAAATTCTCTTTTTTGGCGAGATCGATAATAAATATGAACATACTTTCAAAAGGGAAGTCTCTCCAACATCAGAAAGCGTGTCATTTTTCTTTCCAAAAGGGAGGATCCTCTACCTTCTTCCATCTCTTCCATGTCAGTTTTTCTTCATTCGAGAAATATTTCCCTTCTGAACACTGGAAAAAAGAATAAAACATACTTTGCGTTAAACATTATCTAATATGAAAGAAATTCTTTTTTTGGCGAGATCGATAATAAATATGAACATACTTTCAAAATGGAAGTCTCTCCAACATCAGAAAGCGTGTTATTTTTCTTTCCATCAGGGAGGATCCTCTACCTTCTTCCATCTCTTCCATGACAGTCTTTCTTCATTGGAGCAATATTTCCCTTCTGAACACTGAAAAAATGAATAAAACATACTTTGCGTAAAACATTATCTAATATGAAATAAATTCTTTTTTTTGGCGAGATCGATTATAAATATAAACATACTTTCAAAAGGGAAGTCTCTCCAACATCAGAAAGCGTGTCATTTTTCTTTCCATAAGGTAGGATCCTCTACCTTCTTCCATCTCTTCCATGACAGTCTTTCTTCATTGGAGAAATATTTCCCTTCTGAACACTGAAAAAAAGAATAAAACATACATTGCGTTAAACGTTATCTAATATGAAATAAATTCTTTTTTTGGCGAGATCGATAATAAATATGAACATACTTTCAAAAGGGAAGTCTCTCCAACATCAGAAAGCGTGTCATTTTTCTTTCTATTAGGGAGGATCCTCTACTTTCTTCCATCTCTTCCATGACAGTCTTTCTTCATTGGAGAAGTATTTCCCTTCTGAACTTTGAAAAAAAGAATAAAACATACTTTGCGTTAAACATTATCTAATATGAAGTAAATTCGTTTTTTGGTGAGATCGATCATAAATATGAACATACTTTCAAAAGGGAAGTCTCTCCAACATCAGAAAGCGGGTCATTTTTCTTTCCGTAAGAGAGGATCCTCTACCTTCTTCCATCTCTTCCATGACATTCTTTCTTCATTGGAGAAATATTTCCCTTCTGAACACTGAAAAAAAAGAAAGCATACTTTGCGTTAAACATTATCTAATATGAAATAAATTCGTTTTTTGGCGAGATCGATAATAAATATGAACATACTTTCAAAAGGGAAGTCTCTCCAACATCAGAAAGCGTGTCATTTTTCTTTCCATTAGGGAGGATCCTCTACCTTCTTCCATCTCTTCCATGACAGTCTTTCTTCATTGGAGAAATATTTCCCTTCTGAACACTGAAAAAAAGAATAAAACACACTTTGCGTTAAACATTATCTAATATGAAATAAATTCTTTTTTTTTGGCGAGATCGATAATAAATATGAGCATACTTTCAAAAGGGAAGTCTCTCCAACATCAGAAAGCGTGTCATTTTTCTTTCCATTAGGGAGGATCCTCTACCTTCTTCCATCTCTTCCTTGACAGTTTTTCTTCATTCGAGAAATATTTCCCTTCTGAACACTGGAAAAAAGAATAAAACATACTTTGCGTTAAACATTATCTAATATGAAACAAATTCTTTTTTCGGCGAGATCGATAATAAATATGAACATACTTTCAAAAGGGAAGTCTCTCCAACATCAGAAAGCGTGCCATTTTCCTTTCCATTAGGAAGGATCCTCTACCTTCTTCCATCTCTTCCATGACAGTCTTTCTTCATTGGAGAAATATTTCCCTTCTGAACACTGAAAAAAAGAATAAAACATACTTTGCGTTAAACATTATCTAATATGAAATAAATTCTCTTTTTTGGCGAGATTGATCATAAATATGAACATACTTTCAAAAGGGAAGTCTCTCCAACATCAGAAAGCGTGTCATTTTTCTTTCCATAAGGGAGGATCCTCTACCTTCTTCCATCTCTTCCATGTCAGTTTTTCTTCATTCGAGTAATATTACCCTTCTGAACACTGGAAAAAAGAATAAAACATACTTTGCGTTATACATTATCTAATATGAAATAAATTCTTTTTTTGGCGAGATCGATAATAAATATGAACATACTTTCCAAAGGGAAGTCTCTCCAACATCAGAAAGCGTGTCATTTTTCTTTCCATTAGGGAGGATCCTCTACCTTCTTCCATCTCTTCCATGACAGTCTTTCTTTATTGGAGAAATATTTCCCTTCTGAACGCTGAAAAAATGAATAAAATATACTTAGCGTTAAACATTATCTAATATGAAATAAATTCGTTTTTTGGCGAGATCGATAATAAATATGAACATACTTTCAAAAGGGAAGATTCTCCAACATCAGAAAGCGGGTCATTTTTCTTTCCATAAGGGAGGATCCTCTACCTTCTTCCATCTCTTCCATGACATTCTTTCTTCATTGGAGAAATATTTCCCTTCTGAACACTGAAAAAAAAATAAAGCATACTTTGCGTTAAACATTATCTAATATGAAATAAATTCGTTTTTTGGCGAGATCGATAATAAATATGAACATACATTCAAAAGGGAAGTCTCTCCAACATCAGAAAGCGTGTCATTTTTCTTTCCTTTAGGGAGGATCCTCTACCTTCTTCCATCTCTTCCATGACAGTCTTTCTTCATTGGAGAAATATTTCCCTTCTGAACACTGAAAAAAAGAATAAAACACACTTTGCGTTAAACATTATCTAATATGAAATAATTTCTTTTTTTTTGGCGAGATCGATAATAAATATGAACATACTTTCAAAATGGAAGTCTCTCCAACATCAGAAAGCGGGTCATTTTTCTTTCCGTAAGAGAGGATCCTCTACCTTCTTCCATCTCTTCCATGACATTCTTTCTTCATTGGAGAAATATTTCCCTTCTGAACACTGAAAAAAAAGAAAGCATACTTTGCGTTAAACATTATCTAATATGAAATAAATTCGTTTTTTGGCGAGATCGATAATAAATATGAACATACTTTCAAAAGGGAAGTCTCTCCAACATCAGAAAGCGTGTCATTTTTCTTTCCATTAGGGAGGATCCTCTACCTTCTTCCATCTCTTCCATGACAGTCTTTCTTCATTGGAGAAATATTTCCCTTCTGAACACTGAAAAAAAGAATAAAACACACTTTGCGTTAAACATTATCTAATATGAAATAAATTCTTTTTTTTTGGCGAGATCGATAATAAATATGAGCATACTTTCAAAAGGGAAGTCTCTCCAACATCAGAAAGCGTGTCATTTTTCTTTCCATTAGGGAGGATCCTCTACCTTCTTCCATCTCTTCCTTGACAGTTTTTCTTCATTCGAGAAATATTTCCCTTCTGAACACTGGAAAAAAGAATAAAACATACTTTGCGTTAAACATTATCTAATATGAAACAAATTCTTTTTTCGGCGAGATCGATAATAAATATGAACATACTTTCAAAAGGGAAGTCTCTCCAACATCAGAAAGCGTGCCATTTTCCTTTCCATTAGGAAGGATCCTCTACCTTCTTCCATCTCTTCCATGACAGTCTTTCTTCAATGGAGAAATATTTCCCTTCTGAACACTGAAAAAAAGAATAAAACATACTTTGCGTTAAACATTATCTAATATGAAATAAATTCTCTTTTTTGGCGAGATTGATCATAAATATGAACATACTTTCAAAAGGGAAGTCTCTCCAACATCAGAAAGCGTGTCATTTTTCTTTCCATAAGGGAGGATCCTCTACCTTCTTCCATCTCTTCCATGTCAGTTTTTCTTCATTCGAGTAATATTACCCTTCTGAACACTGGAAAAAAGAATAAAACATACTTTGCGTTAAACATTATCTAATATGAAATAAATTCTTTTTTTGGCGAGATCGATAATAAATATGAACATACTTTCCAAAGGGAAGTCTCTCCAACATCAGAAAGCGTGTCATTTTTCTTTCCATTAGGGAGGATCCTCTACCTTCTTCCATCTCTTCCATGACAGTCTTTCTTTATTGGAGAAATATTTCCCTTCTGAACGCTGAAAAAATGAATAAAATATACTTAGCGTTAAACATTATCTAATATGAAATAAATTCGTTTTTTGGCGAGATCGATAATAAATATGAACATACTTTCAAAAGGGAAGATTCTCCAACATCAGAAAGCGGGTCATTTTTCTTTCCATAAGGGAGGATCCTCCACCTTCTTCCATCTCTTCCATGACATTCTTTCTTCATTGGAGAAATATTTCCCTTCTGAACACTGAAAAAAAAATAAAGCATACTTTGCGTTAAACATTATCTAATATGAAATAAATTCGTTTTTTGGCGAGATCGATAATAAATATGAACATACATTCAAAAGGGAAGTCTCTCCAACATCAGAAAGCGTGTCATTTTTCTTTCCTTTAGGGAGGATCCTCTACCTTCTTCCATCTCTTCCATGACAGTCTTTCTTCATTGGAGAAATATTTCCCTTCTGAACACTGAAAAAAAGAATAAAACACACTTTGCGTTAAACATTATCTAATATGAAATAATTTCTTTTTTTTTGGCGAGATCGATAATAAATATGAACATACTTTCAAAATGGAAGTCTCTCCAACATCAGAAAGCGTGTTATTTTTCTTTCCATTAGGGAGGATCCTCTACCTTCTTCCATCTCTTCCATGACAGTCTTTCTTCATTGGAGCAATATTTCCCTTCTGAACACTGAAAAAAAGAATAAAACATACTTTGCGTTAAACATTATCTAATATGAAATAAATTCTTTTTTTTGGCGAGATCGATTATAAATATAAACATACTTTCAAAAGGGAAGTCTCTCCAACATCAGAAAGCGTGTCATTTTTCTTTCCATAAGGTAGGATCCTCTACCTTCTTCCATCTCTTCCATGACAGTGTTTCTTCATTGGAGAAATATTTCCCTTCTGAACACTGAAAAAAAGAATAAAACATACATTGCGTTAAACGTTATCTAATATGAAATAAATTCTTTTTTTGGCGAGATCGATAATAAATATGAACATACTTTCAAAAGGGAAGTCTCTCCAACATCAGAAAGGGTGTCATTTTTCTTTCTATTAGGGAGGATCCTCTACTTTCTTCCATCTCTTCCATGACAGTCTTTCTTCATTGGAGAAATATTTCCCTTCTGAACTTTGAAAAAAAGAATAAAACATACTTTGCGTTAAACATTATCTAATATGAAAAAAATTCGTTTTTTGGTGAGATCGATCATAAATATGAACATACTTTCAAAAGGGAAGTCTCTCCAACATCAGAAAGCGTGTCATTTTTCTTTCCATAAGGGAGGATCCTCTGCCTTCTTCCATCTCTTCCATGACAGTCTTTCATCATTGGAGAACTATTTCCCTTCTGAACACTGAAAAAAAAAATAAAACATACTTTGCGTTAAACAATATCTAATATGAAATAAATTCGTTTTCGAGCGAGATCGATTATAAATATAAACATACTTTCAAAAGGGAAGTCTCTCCAACATCAGAAAGCATGTCCTTTTTCTTTCCATTAGGGAGGATCCTCTACCCTCTTCCATCTCTTCCATGACATTCTTTCTTCATTGGAGAAATATTTCCCTTCTGAACACTGAAAAAAAGAATAAAAAATACTTTGCGTTAAACATTATCTAATATGAAATAAATTCTTTTTTTGGCGAGATCGATAATAAATATGAACATACTTTCAAAAGAAAAGTCTCTCCAACATCAGAAAGCGTGTCATTTTTCTTTCTATTAGGGAGGATCCTCTACCTTCTTCCATCTCTTCCATGACAGTCTTTCTTCATTGGAGAAATATTTCCCTTCTCAACACTGAAAAAAAAAATAAAACATACTTTGCGTTAAACATTATCTAATATGAAATAAATTCTTTTTTTTGGCGAGATCGATAATAAATATGAACATACTTTCAAAAGGGAAGTCTCTCCAACATCAGAAAGCGTGTCATTTTTCTTTCCATTAGGGAGGATCTTCTACCTTCTTCCATCTCTTCCATGACAGTCTTTCTTCATTGGAGAAATATTTCCCTTCTGAACACTGAAAAAAAGAATAAAACATACTTTGCGTTAAACATTATCTAATATGAAATAAATTCGTTTTTTGGCGAGATCGATAATAAATATGAACATACATTCAAAAGGGAAGTCTCTCCAACATCAGAAAGCGTGTCATTTTTCTTTCCTTTAGGGAGGATCCTCTACCTTCTTCCATCTCTTCCATGACAGTCTTTCTTCATTGGAGAAATATTTCCCTTCTGAACACTGAAAAAAAGAATAAAACACACTTTGCGTTAAACATTATCTAATATGAAATAAATTCTTTTTTTTTGGCGAGATCGATAATAAATATGAACATACTTTCAAAATGGAAGTCTCTCCAACATCAGAAAGCGTGTTATTTTTCTTTCCATTAGGGAGGATCCTCTACCTTCTTCCATCTCTTCCATGACAGTCTTTCTTCATTGGAGCAATATTTCCCTTCTGAACACTGAAAAAAAGAATAAAACACACTTTGCGTTAAACATTATCTAATATGAA
Organism: Parasteatoda tepidariorum; assembly: GCF_982258835.1. Classification (NCBI taxonomy): domain Eukaryota; kingdom Metazoa; phylum Arthropoda; class Arachnida; order Araneae; family Theridiidae; genus Parasteatoda; species Parasteatoda tepidariorum. Next base: position 54,905,660 of record NC_141758.1, read on the forward strand.
ATAATTTCTTTTTTTTTGGCGAGATCGATAATAAATATGAACATACTTTCAAAATGGAAGTCTCTCCAACATCAGAAAGCGTGTTATTTTTCTTTCCATTAGGGAGGATCCTCTACCTTCTTCCATCTCTTCCATGACAGTCTTTCTTCATTGGAGCAATATTTCCCTTCTGAACACTGAAAAAAAGAATAAAACATACTTTGCGTTAAACATTATCTAATATGAAATAAATTCTTTTTTTTTGGCGAGATCGATTATAAATATAAACATACTTTCAAAAGGGAAGTCTCTCCAACATCAGAAAGCGTGTCATTTTTCTTTCCATAAGGTAGGATCCTCTACCTTCTTCGATCTCTTCCATGACAGTGTTTCTTCATTGGAGAAATATTTCCCTTCTGAACACTGAAAAAAAGAATAAAACATACATTGCGTTAAACGTTATCTAATATGAAATAAATTCTTTTTTTGGCGAGATCGATAATAAATATGAACATACTTTCAAAAAGGAAGTCTCTCCAACATCAGAAAGCGTGTCATTTTTCTTTCTATTAGGGAGGATCCTCTACTTTCTTCCATCTCTTCCATGACAGTCTTTCTTCATTGGAGAAATATTTTCCTTCTGAACTTTGAAAAAAAGAATAAAACATACTTTGCGTTAAACATTATCTAATATGAAAAAAATTCGTTTTTTGGTGAGATCGATCATAAATATGAACATACTTTCAAAAGGGAAGTCTCTCCAACATCAGAAAGCGTGTCATTTTTCTTTCCATAAGGGAGGATCCTCTGCCTTCTTCCATCTCTTCCATGACAGTCTTTCATCATTGGAGAACTATTTCCCTTCTGAACACTGAAAAAAAGAATAAAACATACTTTGCGTTAAACAATATCTAATATGAAATAAATTCGTTTTCGAGCGAGATCGATTATAAATATAAACATACTTTCAAAAGGGAAGTCTCTCCAACATCAGAAAGCATGTCCTTTTTCTTTCCATTAGGGAGGATCCTCTACCCTCTTCCATCTCTTCCATGACATTCTTTCTTCATTGGAGAAATATTTCCCTTCTGAACACTGAAAAAAAGAATAAAAAATACTTTGCGTTAAACATTATCTAATATGAAATAAATTCTTTTTTTGGCGAGATCGATAATAAATATGAACATACTTTCAAAAGGGAAGTCTCTCCAACATCAGAAAGCGTGTCATTTTTCTTTCCATTAGGGAGGATCTTCTACCTTCTTCCATCTCTTCCATGACAGTCTTTCTTCATTGGAGAAATATTTCCCTTCTGAACACTGAAAAAAAGAATAAAACATACTTTGCGTTAAACATTATCTAATATGAAATAAATTCGTTTTTTGGCGAGATCGATAATAAATATGAACATACATTCAAAAGGGAAGTCTCTCCAACATCAGAAAGCGTGTCATTTTTCTTTCCTTTAGGGAGGATCCTCTACCTTCTTCCATCTCTTCCATGACAGTCTTTCTTCATTGGAGAAATATTTCCCTTCTGAACACTGAAAAAAAGAATAAAACACACTTTGCGTTAAACATTATCTAATATGAAATAAATTCTTTTTTTTTGGCGAGATCGATAATAAATATGAACATACTTTCAAAATGGAAGTCTCTCCAACATCAGAAAGCGTGTTATTTTTCTTTCCATTAGGGAGGATCCTCTACCTTCTTCCATCTCTTCCATGACAGTCTTTCTTCATTGGAGCAATATTTCCCTTCTGAACACTGAAAAAAAGAATAAAACATACTTTGCGTTAAACATTATCTAATATGAAATAAATTCTTTTTTTTGGCGAGATCGATTATAAATATAAACATACTTTCAAAAGGGAAGTCTCTCCAACATCAGAAAGCGTGTCATTTTTCTTTCCATAAGGTAGGATCCTCTACCTTCTTCCATCTCTTCCATGACAGTCTTTCTTCATTGGAGAAATATTTCCCTTCTGAACACTGAAAAAAAGAATAAAACATACATTGCGTTAAACGTTATCTAATATGAAATAAATTCTTTTTTTTGGCGAGATCGATAATAAATATGAACATACTTTCAAAAGGGAAGTCTCTCCAACATCAGAAAGCGTGTCATTTTTCTTTCCAAAAGGGAGGATCCTCCACCTTCTTCCATCTCTTCCATGTCAGTTTTTCTTCATTCGAGAAATATTTCCCTTCTGAACACTGGAAAAAAGAATAAAACATACTTTGCGTTAAACATTATCTAATATGAAATAAATTCTTTTTTTGGCGTGATCGATAATAAATATGAACATACTTTCAAAAGGGAAGTCTCTCCAACATCAGAAAGCGTGTCATTTTTCTTTCTAATAGGGAGGATCCTCTACTTTCTTCCATCTCTTCCATGACAGTCTTTCTTCATTGGAGAAGTATTTCCCTTCTGAACTTTGAAAAAAAGAATAAAACATACTTTGCGTTAAACATTATCTAATATGAAGTAAATTCGTTTTTTGGTGAGATCGATCATAAATATGAACATACTTTCAAAAGGGAAGTCTCTCCAACATCAGAAAGCGTGTCATTTTTCTTTCCATAAGGGAGGATCCTCTACCTTCTTCCATCTCTTCCATGACAGTCTTTCATCATTGGAGAAATATTTCCCTTCTGAACACTGAAAAAAAGAATAAAACATACTTTGCGTTAAACAATATCTAATATGAAATAAATTCGTTTTCGAGTGAGATCGATTATAAATATAAACATACTTTCAAAAGGGAAGTCTCTCCAACATCAGAAAGCATGTCCTTTTTCTTTCCATTAGGGAGGATCCTCTACCCTCTTCCACCTCTTCCATGACATTCTTTCTTCATTGGAGAAATATTTCCCTTCTGAACACTGAAAAAAAGAATAAAAAATACTTTGCGTTAAACATTATCTAATATGAAATAAATTCTTTTTTTGGCGAGATCGATAAAAAATATGAACATACTTTCAAAAGGAAAGTCTCTTCAACATCAGAAAGCGTGTCATTTTTCTTTCTATTAGGGAGGATCCTCTACCTTCTTCCATCTCTTCCATGACAGTCTTTCTTCATTGGAGAAATATTTCCCTTCTGAACACTGAAAAAAAGAATAAGACATACTTTGCGTTAAACATTATCTAATATGAAATAAATTCTTTTTTTTGGCGAGATCGATAATAAATATGAACATACTTTCAAAAGGGAAGCCTCTCCAACATCAGAAAGCGTGTCATTTTTCTTTCCATTAGGGAGGATCTTCTACCTTCTTCCATCTCTTCCATGACAGTCTTTCTTCATTGGAGAAATATTTCCCTTCTGAGCACTGAAAAAAAAAATAAAACATACTTTGCGTTAAACATAATCTAATATGAAATAAATTCGTTTTTTGGCGAGATCGATTATAAATATGAACATACTTTCAAAAGGGAAGACTCTCTAACATCAGAAAGCGTGTCATTTTTCTTTCCATTAGGGAGGATCCTCTACCTTCTTCCATCTCTTCCATGACAGTCTTTCTTTATTGGAGAAATATTTCCCTTCTGAACGCTGAAAAAATGAATAAAATATACTTAGCGTTAAACATTATCTAATATGAAATAAATTCGTTTTTTGGCGAGATCGATAATAAATATGAACATACTTTCAAAAGGGAAGACTCTCCAACATCAGAAAGCGGGTCATTTTTCTTTCCGTAAGAGAGGATCCTCTACCTTCTTCCATCTCTTCCATGACATTCTTTCTTCATTGGAGAAATATTTCCCTTCTGAACACTGAAAAAAAGAAAGCATACTTTGCGTTAAACATTATCTAATATGAAATAAATTCGTTTTTTGTCGAGATCGATAATAAATATGAACATACTTTCAAAAGGGAAGTCTCTCCAACATCAGAAAGCGTGTCATTTTTCTTTCCATTAGGGAGGATCCTCTACCTTCTTCCATCTCTTCCATGACAGTCTTTCTTCATTGGAGAAATATTTCCCTTCTGAGCACTGAAAAAAAGAATAAAACATACTTTGCGTTAAACATTATCTAATATGAAATAAATTCGTTTTTTGGCGAGATCGATTATAAATATGAACATACTTTCAAAAGGGAAGACTCTCTAACATCAGAAAGCGTGTCATTTTTCTTTCCGTTAGGGAGGATCCTCTACCTTCTTCCATCTCTTCCATGACATTCTTTCTTCATTGGAGAAATATTTCCCTTCTGAACACTGAAAAAAAAGAAAGCATACTTTGCGTTAAACATTATCTAATATGAAATAAATTCGTTTTTTGGCGAGATCGATAATAAATATGAACATACTTTCAAAAGGGAAGTCTCTCCAACATCAGAAAGCGTGTCATTTTTCTTTCCATAAGGGAGGATCCTCTACCTTCTTCCATCTCTTCCATGACAGTCTTTCTTCATTGGAGAAATATTTCCCTTCTGAACTTTGAAAAAAAGAATAAAACATACTTTGCGTTAAACATTATCTAATATGAAATAAATTCGTTTTTTGGTGAGATCGATCATAAATATGAACATACTTTCAAAAGGGAAGTCTCTCCAACATCAGAAAGCGTGTCATTTTTCTTTCCATTAGGGAGGATCCTCTACCTTCTTCCATCTCTTCCATGACAGTCTTTCTTCATTGGAGAAATATTTCCCTTCTGAGCACTGAAAAAAAGAATAAAACATACTTTGCGTTAAACATTATCTAATATGAAATAAATTCGTTTTTTGGCGAGATCGATTATAAATATGAACATACTTTCAAAAGGGAAGACTCTCTAACATCAGAAAGCGTGTCATTTTTCTTTCCGTTAGGGAGGATCCTCTACCTTCTTCCATCTCTTCCATGACATTCTTTCTTCATTGGAGAAATATTTCCCTTCTGAAAACTGAAAAAAAAGAAAGCATACTTTGCGTTAAACATTATCTAATATGAAATAAATTCGTTTTTTGGCGAGATCGATAATAAATATGAACATACTTTCAAAAGGGAAGTCTCTCCAACATCAGAAAGCGTGTCATTTTTCTTTCCATTAGGGAGGATCCTCTACCTTCTTCCATCTCTTCCATGACAGTCTTTCTTCATTGGAGAAATATTTCCCTTCTGAACACTGAAAAAAAGAATAAAACACACTTTGCGTTAAACATAATCTAATATGAAATAAATTCTTTTTTTTTGGTGAGATCGATAATAAATATGAGCATACTTTCAAAAGGGAAGTCTCTCCAACATCAGAAAGCGTGTCATTTTTCTTTCCATTAGGGAGGATCCTCTACCTTCTTCCATCTCTTCCATGACAGTTTTTCTTCATTCGAGAAATATTTCCCTTCTGAACACTGGAAAAAAGAATAAAAAATACTTTGCGTTAAACATTATCTAATATGAAATAAATTCTTTTTTTTTGGCGAGATCGATAATAAATATGAACATACTTTCAAAAGGGAAGTCTCTCCAACATCAGAAAGCGTGTCATTTTTCTTTCCATTAGGGAGGATCCTCTACCTTCTTCCATCTCTTCCATGACAGTCTTTCTTCATTGGAGAAATATTTCCCTTCTGAACACTGAAAAAAAAATAAAGCATACTTTGCGTTAAACATTATCTAATATGAAATAAATTCGTTTTTTGGCGAGATCGATAATAAATATGAACATACATTCAAAAGGGAAGTCTCTCCAACATCAGAAAGCGTGTCATTTTTCTTTCCTTTAGGGAGGATCCTCTACCTTCTTCCATCTCTTCCATGACAGTCTTTCTTCATTGGAGAAATATTTCCCTTCTGAACTTTGAAAAAAAGAATAAAACATACTTTGCGTTAAACATTATCTAATATGAAATAAATTCGTTTTTTGGTGAGATCGATCATAAATATGAACATACTTTCAAAAGGGAAGTCTCTCCAACATCAGAAAGCGTGTCGTTTTTCTTTCCATAAGGGAGGATCCTCTGCCTTCTTCCATCTCTTCCATGACAGTCTTTCATCATTGGAGAAATATTTCCCTTCTGAACACTGAAAAAAAGAATAAAACATACTTTGCGTTAAACAATATCTAATATGAAATAAATTCTTTTTTTTTTGGCGAGATCGATAATAAATATGAACATACTTTCAAAAGGGAAGCCTCTCCAACATCAGAAAGCGTGTCATTTTTCTTTCCATTAGGGAGGATCTTCTACCTTCTTCCATCTCTTCCATGACAGTCTTTCTTCATTGGAGAAATATTTCCCTTCTGAGCACTGAAAAAAAGAATAAAACATACTTTGCGTTAAACATTATCTAATATGAAATAAATTCGTTTTTTGGCGAGATCGATTATAAATATGAACATACTTTCAAAAGGGAAGACTCTCTAACATCAGAAAGCGTGTCATTTTTCTTTCCATTAGGGAGGATCCTCTACCTTCTTCCATCTCTTCCATGACAGTCTTTCTTTATTGGAGAAATATTTCCCTTCTGAACGCTGAAAAAATGAATAAAATATACTTAGCGTTAAACATTATCTAATATGAAATAAATTCGTTTTTTGGCGAGATCGATAATAAATATGAACATACTTTCAAAAGGGAAGACTCTCCAACATCAGAAAGCGGGTCATTTTTCTTTCCGTAAGAGAGGATCCTCTACCTTCTTCCATCTCTTCCATGACATTCTTTCTTCATTGGAGAAATATTTCCCTTCTGAACACTGAAAAAAAGAAAGCATACTTTGCGTTAAACATTATCTAATATGAAATAAATTCGTTTTTTGGTGAGATCGATAATAAATATGAACATACTTTCAAAAGGGAAGTCTCTCCAACATCAGAAAGCGTGTCATTTTTCTTTCCATTAGGGAGGATCCTCTACCTTCTTCCATCTCTTCCATGACAGTCTTTCTTCATTGGAGAAATATTTCCCTTCTGAGCACTGAAAAAAAGAATAAAACATACTTTGCGTTAAACATTATCTAATATGAAATAAATTCGTTTTTTGGCGAGATCGATTATAAATATGAACATACTTTCAAAAGGGAAGACTCTCTAACATCAGAAAGCGTGTCATTTTTCTTTCCATTAGGGAGGATCCTCTACCTTCTTCCATCTCTTCCATGACAGTCTTTCTTTATTGGAGAAATATTTCCCTTCTGAACGCTGAAAAAATGAATAAAATATACTTAGCGTTAAACATTATCTAATATGAAATAAATTCGTTTTTTGGCGAGATCGATAATAAATATGAACATACTTTCAAAAGGGAAGACTCTCCAACATCAGAAAGCGGGTCATTTTTCTTTCCGTAAGAGAGGATCCTCTACCTTCTTCCATCTCTTCCATGACATTCTTTCTTCATTGGAGAAATATTTCCCTTCTGAACACTGAAAAAAAGAAAGCATACTTTGCGTTAAACATTATCTAATATGAAATAAATTCGTTTTTTGTCGAGATCGATAATAAATATGAACATACTTTCAAAAGGGAAGTCTCTCCAACATCAGAAAGCGTGTCATTTTTCTTTCCATTAGGGAGGATCCTCTACCTTCTTCCATCTCTTCCATGACAGTCTTTCTTCATTGGAGAAATATTTCCCTTCTGAGCACTGAAAAAAAGAATAAAACATACTTTGCGTTAAACATTATCTAATATGAAATAAATTCGTTTTTTGGCGAGATCGATTATAAATATGAACATACTTTCAAAAGGGAAGACTCTCTAACATCAGAAAGCGTGTCATTTTTCTTTCCGTTAGGGAGGATCCTCTACCTTCTTCCATCTCTTCCATGACATTCTTTCTTCATTGGAGAAATATTTCCCTTCTGAACACTGAAAAAAAAGAAAGCATACTTTGCGTTAAACATTATCTAATATGAAATAAATTCGTTTTTTGGCGAGATCGATAATAAATATGAACATACTTTCAAAAGGGAAGTCTCTCCAACATCAGAAAGCGTGTCATTTTTCTTTCCATAAGGGAGGATCCTCTACCTTCTTCCATCTCTTCCATGACAGTCTTTCTTCATTGGAGAAATATTTCCCTTCTGAACTTTGAAAAAAAGAATAAAACATACTTTGCGTTAAACATTATCTAATATGAAATAAATTCGTTTTTTGGTGAGATCGATCATAAATATGAACATACTTTCAAAAGGGAAGTCTCTCCAACATCAGAAAGCGTGTCATTTTTCTTTCCATTAGGGAGGATCCTCTACCTTCTTCCATCTCTTCCATGACAGTCTTTCTTCATTGGAGAAATATTTCCCTTCTGAGCACTGAAAAAAAGAATAAAACATACTTTGCGTTAAACATTATCTAATATGAAATAAATTCGTTTTTTGGCGAGATCGATTATAAATATGAACATACTTTCAAAAGGGAAGACTCTCTAACATCAGAAAGCGTGTCATTTTTCTTTCCGTTAGGGAGGATCCTCTACCTTCTTCCATCTCTTCCATGACATTCTTTCTTCATTGGAGAAATATTTCCCTTCTGAAAACTGAAAAAAAAGAAAGCATACTTTGCGTTAAACATTATCTAATATGAAATAAATTCGTTTTTTGGCGAGATCGATAATAAATATGAACATACTTTCAAAAGGGAAGTCTCTCCAACATCAGAAAGCGTGTCATTTTTCTTTCCATTAGGGAGGATCCTCTACCTTCTTCCATCTCTTCCATGACAGTCTTTCTTCATTGGAGAAATATTTCCCTTCTGAACACTGAAAAAAAGAATAAAACACACTTTGCGTTAAACATAATCTAATATGAAATAAATTCTTTTTTTTTGGTGAGATCGATAATAAATATGAGCATACTTTCAAAAGGGAAGTCTCTCCAACATCAGAAAGCGTGTCATTTTTCTTTCCATTAGGGAGGATCCTCTACCTTCTTCCATCTCTTCCATGACAGTTTTTCTTCATTCGAGAAATATTTCCCTTCTGAACACTGGAAAAAAGAATAAAAAATACTTTGCGTTAAACATTATCTAATATGAAATAAATTCTTTTTTTTTGGCGAGATCGATAATAAATATGAACATACTTTCAAAAGGGAAGTCTCTCCAACATCAGAAAGCGTGTCATTTTTCTTTCCATTAGGGAGGATCCTCTACCTTCTTCCATCTCTTCCATGACAGTCTTTCTTCATTGGAGAAATATTTCCCTTCTGAACACTGAAAAAAAAATAAAGCATACTTTGCGTTAAACATTATCTAATATGAAATAAATTCGTTTTTTGGCGAGATCGATAATAAATATGAACATACATTCAAAAGGGAAGTCTCTCCAACATCAGAAAGCGTGTCATTTTTCTTTCCTTTAGGGAGGATCCTCTACCTTCTTCCATCTCTTCCATGACAGTCTTTCTTCATTGGAGAAATATTTCCCTTCTGAACTTTGAAAAAAAGAATAAAACATACTTTGCGTTAAACATTATCTAATATGAAATAAATTCGTTTTTTGGTGAGATCGATCATAAATATGAACATACTTTCAAAAGGGAAGTCTCTCCAACATCAGAAAGCGTGTCGTTTTTCTTTCCATAAGGGAGGATCCTCTGCCTTCTTCCATCTCTTCCATGACAGTCTTTCATCATTGGAGAAATATTTCCCTTCTGAACACTGAAAAAAAGAATAAAACATACTTTGCGTTAAACAATATCTAATATGAAATAAATTCTTTTTTTTTTGGCGAGATCGATAATAAATATGAACATACTTTCAAAAGGGAAGCCTCTCCAACATCAGAAAGCGTGTCATTTTTCTTTCCATTAGGGAGGATCTTCTACCTTCTTCCATCTCTTCCATGACAGTCTTTCTTCATTGGAGAAATATTTCCCTTCTGAGCACTGAAAAAAAGAATAAAACATACTTTGCGTTAAACATTATCTAATATGAAATAAATTCGTTTTTTGGCGAGATCGATTATAAATATGAACATACTTTCAAAAGGGAAGACTCTCTAACATCAGAAAGCGTGTCATTTTTCTTTCCATTAGGGAGGATCCTCTACCTTCTTCCATCTCTTCCATGACAGTCTTTCTTTATTGGAGAAATATTTCCCTTCTGAACGCTGAAAAAATGAATAAAATATACTTAGCGTTAAACATTATCTAATATGAAATAAATTCGTTTTTTGGCGAGATCGATAATAAATATGAACATACTTTCAAAAGGGAAGACTCTCCAACATCAGAAAGCGGGTCATTTTTCTTTCCGTAAGAGAGGATCCTCTACCTTCTTCCATCTCTTCCATGACATTCTTTCTTCATTGGAGAAATATTTCCCTTCTGAACACTGAAAAAAAGAAAGCATACTTTGCGTTAAACATTATCTAATATGAAATAAATTCGTTTTTTGGTGAGATCGATAATAAATATGAACATACTTTCAAAAGGGAAGTCTCTCCAACATCAGAAAGCGTGTCATTTTTCTTTCCATTAGGGAGGATCCTCTACCTTCTTCCATCTCTTCCATGACAGTCTTTCTTCATTGGAGAAATATTTCCCTTCTGAGCACTGAAAAAAAGAATAAAACATACTTTGCGTTAAACATTATCTAATATGAAATAAATTCGTTTTTTGGCGAGATCGATTATAAATATGAACATACTTTCAAAAGGGAAGACTCTCTAACATCAGAAAGCGTGTCATTTTTCTTTCCATTAGGGAGGATCCTCTACCTTCTTCCATCTGTTCCATGACAGTCTTTCTTTATTGGAGAAATATTTCCCTTCCGAACGCTGAAAAAATGAATAAAATATACTTAGCGTTAAACATTATCTAATATGAAATAAATTCGTTTTTTGGCGAGATCGATAATAAATATGAACATACTTTCAAAAGGGAAGACTCTCCAACATCAGAAAGCGGGTCATTTTTCTTTCCGTAAGAGAGGATCCTCTACCTTCTTCCATCTCTTCCATGACATTCTTTCTTCATTGGAGAAATATTTCCCTTCTGAACACTGAAAAAAAAGAAAGCATACTTTGCGTTAAACATTATCTAATATGAAATAAATTCGTTTTTTGGCGAGATCGATAATAAATATGAACATACTTTCAAAAGGGAAGTCTCTCCAACATCAGAAAGCGAATCATTTTTCTTTCCATTAGGGAGGATCCTCTACCTTCTTCCATCTCTTCCATGACAGTCTTTCTTCATTGGAGAAATATTTCCCTTCTGAACACTGAAAAAAAGAATAAAACACACTTTGCGTTAAACATTATCTAATATGAAATAAATTCTTTTTTTTTGGCGAGATCGATAATAAATATGAGCATACTTTCAAAAGGGAAGTCTCTCCAACATCAGAAAGCGTGTCATTTTTCTTTCCATTAGGGAGGATCCTCTACCTTCTTCCATCTCTTCCATGACAGTTTTTCTTCATTCGAGAAATATTTCCCTTCTGAACACTGGAAAAAAGAATAAAAAATACTTTGCGTTAAACATTATCTAATATGAAATAAATTCTTTTTTTTTGGCGAGATCGATAATAAATATGAACATACTTTCAAAAGGGAAGTCTCTCCAACATCAGAAAGCGTGTCATTTTTCTTTCCATTAGGGAGGATCCTCTACCTTCTTCCATCTCTTCCATGACAGTCTTTCTTTATTGGAGAAATATTTCCCTTCTGAACACTGAAAAAAAAATAAAGCATACTTTGCGTTAAACATTATCTAATATGAAATAAATTCGTTTTTTGGCGAGATCGATAATAAATATGAACATACATTCAAAAGGGAAGTCTCTCCAACATCAGAAAGCGTGTCATTTTTCTTTCCTTTAGGGAGGATCCTCTACCTTCTTCCATCTCTTCCATGACAGTCTTTCTTCATTGGAGAAATATTTCCCTTCTGAACTTTGAAAAGAAGAATAAAACATACTTTGCGTTAAACATTATCTAATATGAAATAAATTCGTTTTTTGGTGAGATCGATCATAAATATGAACATACTTTCAAAAGGGAAGTCTCTCCAACATCAGAAAGCGTGTCATTTTTCTTTCCATAAGGGAGGATCCTCTGCCTTCTTCCATCTCTTCCATGACAGTCTTTCATCATTGGAGAAATATTTCCCTTCTGAACACTGAAAAAAAGAATAAAACATACTTTGCGTTAAACATTATCTAATATGAAATAAATTCGTTTTTTGGCGAGATCGATTATAAATATGAACATACTTTCAAAAGGGAAGACTCTCGAACATTAGAAAGCGGGTCATTTTTCTTTCCATAACGTAGGATCCTCTACCTTCTTCCATCTCTTCCATGACAGTCTTTCTTTATTGGAGAAATATTTCCCTTCTAAACACTGAAAAAAAGAATAAATCATACTTTGCGTTAAACATTATCTAATATGAAATAAATTCTTTTTTTTTGGCGAGATCGATAATAAATATGAACATACTTTCAAAAGGGAAGTCTCTCCAACATCAGAAAGCGTGTCATTTTTCTTTCCATTAGGGAGGATCCTCTACCTTCTTCCATCTCTTCCATGACAGTCTTTCTTCATTGGAGAAATATTTCCCTTCTGAACACTGAAAAAAAGAATAAAACATACTTTGCGTTAAACATTATCTAATATGAAATAAATTCTCTTTTTTGGCGAGATCGATAATAAATATGAACATACTTTCAAAAGGGAAGTCTCTCCAACATCAGAAAGCGTGTCATTTTTCTTTCCAAAAGGGAGGATCCTCTACCTTCTTCCATCTCTTCCATGTCAGTTTTTCTTCATTCGAGAAATATTTCCCTTCTGAACACTGGAAAAAAGAATAAAACATACTTTGCGTTAAACAATATCTAATATGAAATAAATTCTTTTTTTGGCGAGATCGATAATAAATATGAACATACTTTCAAAATGGAAGTCTCTCCAACATCAGAAAGCGTGTTATTTTTCTTTCCATCAGGGAGGATCCTCTACCTTCTTCCATCTCTTCCATGACAGTCTTTCTTCATTGGAGCAATATTTCCCTTCTGAACACTGAAAAAATGAATAAAACATACTTTGCGTTAAACATTATCTAATATGAAATAAATTCTTTTTTTTGGCGAGATCGATTATAAATATAAACATACTTTCAAAAAGGAAGTCTCTCCAACATCAGAAAGCGTGTCATTTTTCTTTCCATAAGGTAGGATCCTCTACCTTCTTCCATCTCTTCCATGACAGTCTTTCTTCATTGGAGAAATATTTCCCTTCTGAACACTGAAAAAAAGAATAAAACATACATTGCGTTAAACGTTATCTAATATGAAATAAATTCTTTTTTTGGCGAGATCGATAATAAATATGAACATACTTTCAAAAGGGAAGTCTCTCCAACATCAGAAAGCGTGTCATTTTTCTTTCTATTAGGGAGGATCCTCTACCCTCTTCCATCTCTTCCATGACATTCTTTCTTCATTGGAGAAATATTTCCCTTCTGAACACTGAAAAAAAGAATAAAAAATACTTTGCGTTAAACATTATCTAATATGAAATAAATTCTTTTTTTGGCGAGATCGATAATAAATATGAACATACTTTCAAAAGGGAAGCCTCTCCAACATCAGAAAGCGTGTCATTTTTCTTTCCATTAGGGAGGATCTTCTACCTTCTTCCATCTCTTCCATGACAGTCTTTCTTCATTGGAGAAATATTTCCCTTCTGAGCACTGAAAAAAAGAATAAAACATACTTTGCGTTAAACATTATCTAATATGAAATAAATTCGTTTTTTGGCGAGATCGATTATAAATATGAACATACTTTCAAAAGGGAAGACTCTCTAACATTAGAAAGCGGGTCATTTTTCTTTCCATAACGGAGGATCCTCTACCTTCTTCCATCTCTTCCATGACAGTCTTTCTTTATTGGAGAAATATTTCCCTTCTGAACACTGAAAAAAAGAATAAAACATACTTTGCGTTAAACACTATCTAATATGAAATAAATTCTTTTTTTAGGCGAGATCGATAATAAATATGAACATACTTTCAAAAGGGAAGTCTCTCCAACATCAGAAAGCGTGTCATTTTTCTTTCCATTAGGGAGGATCCTCTACCTTCTTCCATCTCTTCCATGACAGTCTATCTTCATTGGAGAAATATTTCCCTTCTGAACACTGAAAAAAAGAATAAAACATACTTTGCGTTAAACATTATCTAATATGAAATAAATTCTTTTTTTGGCGAGATCGATAATAAATATAAACATACTTTCAAAAGGGAAGTGTCTACAACATCAGAAAGCGTGTCATTTTTCTTTCCATTAGGGAGAATCCTCTACCTTCTTCCATCTCTTCCACGACAGTCTTTCTTCATTGGAGAAATATTTCCCTTCTGAACACTGAAAAAAAGAATAAAACATACTTTGCGTTAAACATTATCTAATATGAAATAAATTCTTTTTTTGGCGAGATCGATAATAAATATGAACATACTTTCAAAAGGGAAGTCTCTCCAACATCAGAAAGCGTGTCATTTTTCTTTCCATTACGGAGGATCCTCTACCTTCTTCCATCTCTTCCATGACAGTCTTTCTTTATTGAAGAAATATTTCCCTTCTGAACGCTGAAAAAATGAATAAAATATACTTAGCGTTAAACATTATCTAATATGAAATAAATTCGTTTTTTGGCGAGATCGATAATAAATATGAACATACTTTCAAAAGGGAAGACTCTCCAACATCAGAAAGCGGGTCATTTTTCTTTCCATAACGGAGGATCCTCTACCTTCTTCCATCTCTTCCATGACAGTCTTTCTTTATTGGAGAAATATTTCCCTTCTAACACTGAAAAAAAGAATAAAACATACTTTGCGTTAAACATTATCTAATATGAAATAAATTCTTTTTTTGGCGAGATCGATAATAAATATGAACATACTTTCAAAAGGGAAGCGTCTACAACATCAGAAAGCGTGTCATTTTTCTTTCCATTAGGGAGAATCCTCTACCTTCTTCCATCTCTTCCACGACAGTCTTTCTTCATTGGAGAAATATTTCCCTTCTGAACACTGAAAAAAAGAATAAAACATACTTTGCGTTAAACATTATCTAATATGAAATAAATTCTTTTTTTGGCGAGATCGATAATAAATATGAACATACTTTCAAAAGGGAAGTCTCTCCAACATCAGAAAGCGTGTCATTTTTCTTTCCATTACGGAGGATCCTCTACCTTCTTCCATCTCTTCCATGACAGTCTTTCTTTATTGGAGAAATATTTCCCTTCTGAACGCTGAAAAAATGAATAAAATATACTTAGCGTTAAACATTATCTAATATGAAATAAATTCGTTTTTTGGCGAGATCGATAATAAATATGAACATACTTTCAAAAGGGAAGACTCTCCAACATCAGAAAGCGGGTCATTTTTCTTTCCATAAGGGAGGATCCTCTACCTTCTTCCATCTCTTCCATGACATTCTTTCTTCATTGGAGAAATATTTCCCTTCTGAACACTGAAAAAAAAAATAAAGCATACTTAGCGTTAAACATTATCTAATATGAAATAAATTCGTTTTTTGGCGAGATCGAAAATAAATATGAACATACTTTCAAAAGGGAAGACTCTCCAACATCAGAAAGCGGGTCATTTTTCTTTCCATAACGGAGGATCCTCTACCTTCTTCCATCTCTTCCATGACAGTCTTTCTTTATTGGAGAAATATTTCCCTTCTGAACACTGAAAAAAAGAATAAAACATACTTTGCGTTAAACACTATCTAATATGAAATAAATTCTTTTTTTAGGCGAGATCGATAATAAATATGAACATACTTTCAAAAGGGAAGTCTCTCCAACATCAGAAAGCGTGTCATTTTTCTTTCCATTAGGGAGGATCCTCTACCTTCTTCCATCTCTTCCATGACAGTCTTTCTTCATTGGAGAAATATTTCACTTTTGAACACTGAAAAAAAGAATAAAAAATACTTTGCGTTAAACATTATCTAATATGAAATAAATTCGTTTTTTGGCGAGATCGATAATAAATATGAACATACTTTCAAAAGGGAAGACTCTCCAACATTAGAAAGCGGGTCATTTTTCTTTCCATAACGTAGGATCCTCTACCTTCTTCCATCTCTTCCATGACAGTCTTTCTTTATTGGAGAAATATTTCCCTTCTGAACACTGAAAAAAAGAATAAAACATACTTTGCGTTAAACATTATCTAATATGAAATAAATTCTTTTTTTTTGGCGAGATCGATAATAAATATGAACATACTTTCAAAAGGGAAGTCTCTCCAACATCAGAAAGCGTGTCATTTTTCTTTCCATTAGGGAGGATCCTCTACCTTCTTCCATCTCTTCCATGACAGTCTTTCTTCATTGGAGAAATATTTCCCTTCTGAACACTGAAAAAAAGAATAAAATATACTTTGCGTTAAACATTATCTAATATGAAATAAATTCTCTTTTTTGGCGAGATCGATAATAAATATGAACATACTTTCAAAAGGGAAGTCTCTCCAACATCAGAAAGCGTGTCATTTTTCTTTCCAAATGGGAGGATCCTCTACCTTCTTCCATCTCTTCCATGTCAGTTTTTCTTCATTGGAGAAATATTTCCCTTCTGAACACTGAAGAAAAGAATAAAACACACTTTGCGTTAAACATTATCTAATATGAAATAAATTCTTTTTTTTGGCGAGATCGATAATAAATATGAGCATACTTTCAAAAGGGAAGTCTCTCCAACATCAGAAAGCGTGTCATTTTTCTTTCCATAAGGGAGGATCCTCTACCTTCTTCCATCTCTTCCATGACATTCTTTCTTTATTGGAGAAATATTTCCCTTCTGAACACTGAAAAAAAGAATAAAACATACTTTGCGTTAAACATTATCTAATATGAAATAAATTCTTTTTTTTGGCGAGATCGATAATAAATATGATCATACTTTTAAAAGGGAAGTATCTCCAACATCAGAAAGCGTGTCATTTTTCTTTCCATTAGGGAGGATCCTCTACCTTCTTCCATCTCTTCCATGACAGTCTTTCTTTATTGGAGAAATATTTCCCTTCTGAACGCTGAAAAAATGAATAAAATATACTTAGCGTTAAACATTATCTAATATGAAATAAATTCGTTTTTTGGCGAGATTGATAATAAATATGAACATACTTTCAAAAGGGAAGACTCTCCAACATCAGAAAGCGGGTCATTTTTCTTTCCATAAGAGAGGATCCTCTACCTTCTTCCATCTCTTCCATGACATTCTTTCTTCATTGGAGAAATATTTCCCTTCTGAACACTGAAAAAAAAATAAAGCATTCTTTGCGTTAAACATTATCTAATATGAAATAAATTCGTTTTTTGGCGAGATCGATAATAAATATGAACATACTTTCAAAAGGGAAGTCTCTCCAACATCAGAAAGCGTGTCATTTTTCTTTCCATTAGGGAGGATCCTCTACCTTCTTCCATCTCTTCCATGACAGTCTTTCTTCATTGGAGAAATATTTCCCTTCTGAACACTGAAAAAAAGAATAAAACACACTTTGCGTTAAACATTATCTAATATGAAATAAATTCTTTTTTTTGGCGAGATCGATAATAAATATGAGCATACTTTCAAAAGGGAAGTCTCTCCAACATCAGAAAGCGTGTCATTTTTCTTTCCATTAGCGAGGATCCTCTACCTTCTTCCATCTCTTCCATGACAGTTTTTCTTCATTCGAGAAATATTTCCCTTCTGAACACTGGAAAAAAGAATAAAACATACTTTGCGTTAAACATTATCTAATAAGAAACAAATTCTTTTTTTGGCGAGATCGATAATAAATATGGACATATTTTCAAAAGGGAAGTCTCTCCAACATCAGAAAGCGTGTCATTTTTCCTTCCATTAGGGAGGATCCTCTACCTTCTTTCATCTCTTCCATGACAGTCTTTCTTTATTGGAGAAATATTTCCCTTCTGAACACTGAAAAAATGAATAAAATATACTTTGCGTTAAACATTATCTAATATGAAATAAATTCTTTTTTTGGCGAGATCGATAATAAATATGAACATATTTTCAAAAGGGAAGTCACTCCAACATCAGAAAGCGTGTCATTTTTCTTTCCATTAGGGAGGATCCTCTACCTTCTTCCATCTCTTCCATGACAGTCTTTCTTCATTGGAGAAATATTTCACTTTTGAACACTGAAAAAAAGAATAAAAAATACTTTGCGTTAAACATTATCTAATATGAAATAAATTCGTTTTTTGGCGAGATCGATAATAAATATGAACATACTTTCAAAAGGGAAGACTCTCCAACATTAGAAAGCGGGTCATTTTTCTTTCCATAACGTAGGATCCTCTACCTTCTTCCATCTCTTCCATGACAGTCTTTCTTTATTGGAGAAATATTTCCCTTCTGAACACTGAAAAAAAGAATAAAACATACTTTGCGTTAAACATTATCTAATATGAAATAAATTCTTTTTTTTTGGCGAGATCGATAATAAATATGAACATACTTTCAAAAGGGAAGTCTCTCCAACATCAGAAAGCGTGTCATTTTTCTTTCCATTAGGGAGGATCCTCTACCTTCTTCCATCTCTTCCATGACAGTCTTTCTTCATTGGAGAAATATTTCCCTTCTGAACACTGAAAAAAAGAATAAAATATACTTTGCGTTAAACATTATCTAATATGAAATAAATTCTCTTTTTTGGCGAGATCGATAATAAATATGAACATACTTTCAAAAGGGAAGTCTCTCCAACATCAGAAAGCGTGTCATTTTTCTTTCCAAATGGGAGGATCCTCTACCTTCTTCCATCTCTTCCATGTCAGTTTTTCTTCATTGGAGAAATATTTCCCTTCTGAACACTGAAGAAAAGAATAAAACACACTTTGCGTTAAACATTATCTAATATGAAATAAATTCTTTTTTTTGGCGAGATCGATAATAAATATGAGCATACTTTCAAAAGGGAAGTCTCTCCAACATCAGAAAGCGTGTCATTTTTCTTTCCATAAGGGAGGATCCTCTACCTTCTTCCTTCTCTTCCATGACATTCTTTCTTTATTGGAGAAATATTTCCCTTCTGAACACTGAAAAAAAGAATAAAACATACTTTGCGTTAAACATTATCTAATATGAAATAAATTCTTTTTTTTGGCGAGATCGATAATAAATATGATCATACTTTTAAAAGGGAAGTATCTCCAACATCAGAAAGCGTGTCATTTTTCTTTCCATTAGGGAGGATCCTCTACCTTCTTCCATCTCTTCCATGACAGTCTTTCTTTATTGGAGAAATATTTCCCTTCTGAACGCTGAAAAAATGAATAAAATATACTTAGCGTTAAACATTATCTAATATGAAATAAATTCGTTTTTTGGCGAGATTGATAATAAATATGAACATACTTTCAAAAGGGAAGACTCTCCAACATCAGAAAGCGGGTCATTTTTCTTTCCATAAGAGAGGATCCTCTACCTTCTTCCATCTCTTCCATGACATTCTTTCTTCATTGGAGAAATATTTCCCTTCTGAACACTGAAAAAAAAATAAAGCATTCTTTGCGTTAAACATTATCTAATATGAAATAAATTCGTTTTTTGGCGAGATCGATAATAAATATGAACATACTTTCAAAAGGGAAGTCTCTCCAACATCAGAAAGCGTGTCATTTTTCTTTCCATTAGGGAGGATCCTCTACCTTCTTCCATCTCTTCCATGACAGTCTTTCTTCATTGGAGAAATATTTCCCTTCTGAACACTGAAAAAAAGAATAAAACACACTTTGCGTTAAACATTATCTAATATGAAATAAATTCTTTTTTTTGGCGAGATCGATAATAAATATGAGCATACTTTCAAAAGGGAAGTCTCTCCAACATCAGAAAGCGTGTCATTTTTCTTTCCATTAGCGAGGATCCTCTACCTTCTTCCATCTCTTCCATGACAGTTTTTCTTCATTCGAGAAATATTTCCCTTCTGAACACTGGAAAAAAGAATAAAACATACTTTGCGTTAAACATTATCTAATAAGAAACAAATTCTTTTTTTGGCGAGATCGATAATAAATATGGACATATTTTCAAAAGGGAAGTCTCTCCAACATCAGAAAGCGTGTCATTTTTCCTTCCATTAGGGAGGATCCTCTACCTTCTTTCATCTCTTCCATGACAGTCTTTCTTTATTGGAGAAATATTTCCCTTCTGAACACTGAAAAAATGAATAAAATATACTTTGCGTTAAACATTATCTAATATGAAATAAATTCTTTTTTTGGCGAGATCGATAATAAATATGAACATATTTTCAAAAGGGAAGTCACTCCAACATCAGAAAGCGTGTCATTTTTCTTTCCATTAGGGAGCATCCTCTACCTTCTACCATCTCTTCCATGACAGTCTTTCTTTATTGGAGAAATATTTCCGTTCTGAACACTGAAAAAATGAATAAAACATACTTTGCGTTAAACATTATCCAATATGAAATAAATTCTTTTTTGGCGAGATCGATAATAAATATGAACATACTTTAAAAAGGGAAGTCTCTCCAACATCAGAAAGCGTGTCATTTTTCTTTCCATTAGGGAGGATCTTCTACCTTCTTCCATCTCTTCCATGACGTTCTTTCTTCAGTGGAGAAATATTTCCCTTCTGAACACTGAAAAAAAGAATAAAACGTACTTTGCGTTAAACATTATCTAATATGAAATAAATTTTTTTTGGTGAGTTCGATAATAAATATGAACATACTTTCAAAAGGGAAGTCTCTCCAACATCAGAAAGCGTGTCATTTTTCCTTCCATTAGGGAGGATCCTCTACCTTCTTCCATCTCTTCCATGACAGTCTTTCTTTATTGGAGAAATATTTCCCTTCTGAACACTGAAAAAATGAATAAAACATACTTTGCGTTAAACATTATCTAATATGAAAAAAATTCTTTTCTTGGCGAGATCGATAATAAATATGAACATACTTTCAAAAGGGAAGTCTCACCAACATCAGAAAGCGTGTCATTTTTCTTTCCATTAGGGAGGATCCTCTACCTTCTTCCATCTCTTCCATGACAGTCTTTCTTCATTGGAGAAATATTTCCCTTCTGAACACTGAAAAAAAGAATAAAACATACTTTGCGTTAAACATTATCTAATATGAAATAAATACTTTTTTGGCGAGATCGATAATAAATATGAACATACTTTCAAAAGGGAAGTCTCTCCAACATCAGAAAGCGTGTCATTTTTCTTTCCATTAGGGAGGATCCTCTACCATCTTCCATCTCTTCCATGACAGTCTTTCTTTATTGGAGAAATATTTCCCTTCTGAACACTGAAAAAAAGAATAACACGTACTTTGCGTTAAACATTATCTAATATGAAATAAATTCTTTTTTTGGCGAGATCGATAATAAATATGAACATACTTTCAAAAGGGAAGTCTCTCCAACATCAGAAAGCGTGTCATTTTTCTTTCCATTAGGGAGGATCCTCTACCTTCTTCCATCTCTTCCATGACAGTCTTTCTTTATTGGAGAAATATTTCCCTTCTGAACGCTGAAAAAATGAATAAAATATACTTAGCGTTAAACATTATCTAATATGAAATAAATTCGTTTTTTGGCGAGATTGATAATAAATATGAACATACTTTCAAAAGGGAAGACTCTCCAACATCAGAAAGCGGGTCATTTTTCTTTCCATAAGAGAGGATCCTCTACCTTCTTCCATCTCTTCCATGACATTCTTTCTTCATTGGAGAAATATTTCCCTTCTGAACACTGAAAAAAAAATAAAGCATTCTTTGCGTTAAACATTATCTAATATGAAATAAATTCGTTTTTTGGCGAGATCGATAATAAATATGAACATACTTTCAAAAGGGAAGTCTCTCCAACATCAGAAAGCGTGTCATTTTTCTTTCCATTAGGGAGGATCCTCTACCTTCTTCCATCTCTTCCATGACAGTCTTTCTTCATTGGAGAAATATTTCCCTTCTGAACACTGAAAAAAAGAATAAAACACACTTTGCGTTAAACATTATCTAATATGAAATAAATTCTTTTTTTTGGCGAGATCGATAATAAATATGAGCATACTTTCAAAAGGGAAGTCTCTCCAACATCAGAAAGCGTGTCATTTTTCTTTCCATTAGCGAGGATCCTCTACCTTCTTCCATCTCTTCCATGACAGTTTTTCTTCATTCGAGAAATATTTCCCTTCTGAACACTGGAAAAAAGAATTAAACATACTTTGCGTTAAACATTATCTAATAAGAAACAAATTCTTTTTTTGGCGAGATCGATAATAAATATGGACATATTTTCAAAAGGAAAGTCTCTCCAACATCAGAAAGCGTGTCATTTTTCCTTCCATTAGGGAGGATCCTCTACCTTCTTTCATCTCTTCCATGACAGTCTTTCTTTATTGGAGAAATATTTCCCTTCTGAACACTGAAAAAATGAATAAAATATACTTTGCGTTAAACATTATCTAATATGAAATAAATTCTTTTTTTGGCGAGATCGATAATAAATATGAACATATTTTCAAAAGGGAAGTCACTCCAACATCAGAAAGCGTGTCATTTTTCTTTCCATTAGGGAGCATCCTCTACCTTCTACCATCTCTTCCATGACAGTCTTTCTTTATTGGAGAAATATTTCCGTTCTGAACACTGAAAAAATGAATAAAACATACTTTGCGTTAAACATTATCCAATATGAAATAAATTCTTTTTTGGCGAGATCGATAATAAATATGAACATACTTTAAAAAGGGAAGTCTCTCCAACATCAGAAAGCGTGTCATTTTTCTTTCCATTAGGGAGGATCTTCTACCTTCTTCCATCTCTTCCATGACGTTCTTTCTTCAGTGGAGAAATATTTCCCTTCTGAACACTGAAAAAAAGAATAAAACGTACTTTGCGTTAAACATTATCTAATATGAAATAAATTTTTTTTGGTGAGTTCGATAATAAATATGAACATACTTTCAAAAGGGAAGTCTCTCCAACATCAGAAAGCGTGTCATTTTTCCTTCCATTAGGGAGGATCCTCTACCTTCTTCCATCTCTTCCATGACAGTCTTTCTTTATTGGAGAAATATTTCCCTTCTGAACACTGAAAAAATGAATAAAACATACTTTGCGTTAAACATTATCTAATATGAAAAAAATTCTTTTCTTGGCGAGATCGATAATAAATATGAACATACTTTCAAAAGGGAAGTCTCACCAACATCAGAAAGCGTGTCATTTTTCTTTCCATTAGGGAGGATCCTCTACCTTCTTCCATCTCTTCCATGACAGTCTTTCTTCATTGGAGAAATATTTCCCTTCTGAACACTGAAAAAAAGAATAAAACATACTTTGCGTTAAACATTATCTAATATGAAATAAATACTTTTTTGGCGAGATCGATAATAAATATGAACATACTTTCAAAAGGGAAGTCTCTCCAACATCAGAAAGCGTGTCATTTTTCTTTCCATTAGGGAGGATCCTCTACCATCTTCCATCTCTTCCATGACAGTCTTTCTTTATTGGAGAAATATTTCCCTTCTGAACACTGAAAAAAAGAATAACACGTACTTTGCGTTAAACATTATCTAATATGAAATAAATTCTTTTTTTGGCGAGATCGATAATAAATATGAACATACTTTCAAAAGGGAAGTCTCTCCAACATCAGAAAGCGTGTCATTTTTCTTTCCATTAGGGAGGATCCTCTACCTTCTTCCATCTCTTCCATGACAGTCTTTCTTTATTGGAGAAATATTTCCCTTCTGAACACTGAAAAAATGAATAAAACATACTTTGCGTTAAACATTATCTAATATGAAATAAATTCTTTTTTTGGCGAGATCGATAATAAATATGAACATACTTTCAAAAGGGAAGTCTCTCCAACATCAAAAAGCGTGTCATTTTTCTTTCCATTAGGGAGGATCCTCTACCTTCTTCCATCTCTTCCATGACAGTCTTTTTTTATTGGAGAAATATTTCCCTTCTGAACACTGAAAAAATGAATAAAACATACTTCGCGTTAAACATTATCTAATATGAAATAAATTCTTTTTTTTTTGGCGAGATCGATAATAAATATGAACATACTTTCAAAAGGAAAGTCAATCCAACATCAGAAAGCGTGTCATTTTTCTTTCCATTAGGGAGGATCCTCCACCTTCTTCCATCTCTTCCATGACGTTCTTTCTTCAGTGGAGAAATATTTCCCGTCTGAACACTGAAAAAAAGAATAAAACATACTTTGCGTGAAACATTATCTAATATGAAATAAATTCTTTTTTTGGTGAGATCGATAATAAATATGAACATACTTTCAAAAGGGAAGTCTCTCCAACATCAGAAAGCGTGTCATTTTTCTTTCCATTAGGGAGGATCCTCTACCTTCTTCCATCTCTTCCATGACAGTCTTTCTTTATTGGAGAAATATTTCCCTTCAGAACACTGAAAAAATGAATAAAACATACTTTGCGTTAAACATTATCTAATATGAAATAAATTCTTTTTTTGGCGAGATCGATAATAAATATGAACATACTTTCAAAAGGGAAGTCTCTCCAACATCCGAAAGCGTGTCTTTTTTCTTTCCATTAGGGAGGATCCTCTACATTCTTCCATCTCTTCCATGACAGTCTTTCTTTATTGGAGAAATATTTCTCTTCTGAACACTGAAAAAATGAATAAAACATACTTTGCCTTAAACATTATCTAATATGAAATAAATTCTTTTTTTGGCGAGATCGATAATAAATATGAACATACTTTCAAAAGGGAAGTCTCTCCAACATCAGAAAGCGTGTCATTTTTCTTTCCATTAGAGAGGATCCTCTACCTTCTTCCATCTCTTCCATGACGTTCTTTCTTCAGTGGAGAAATATTTCCCTTCTGAACACTGAAAAAAAGAATAAAACATACTTTGCGTTAAACATTATCTAATATGAAATAAATTCTCTTTTTGGCGAGATCGATAATAAATATGAACATACTTTCAAAAGGGAAGTCTCTCCAACATCAGAAAGCGTGTCATTTTTCTTTCCATTAGGGAGGATCCTCTACCTTCTTCCATCTCTTCCATGACTGTCTTTCTTTATTGGAGAAATATTTCCCTTCTGAACACTGAAAAAATGAATAAAACATACTTTGCGTTAAACATTATCTAATATGAAATAAATTCTTTTTTTGGCGAGATCGATAATAAATATGAACATACTTTCAAAAGAGAAGTCTCTCCAACATCAGAAAGCGTGTCATTTTTCTTTCCATTAGGGAGGATCCTCTACCATCTTCCATCTCTTCCATGACAGTCTTTCTTTATTGGAGAAATATTTCCCTTCTGAACACTGAAAAAAAGAATAACACGTACTTTGCGTTAAACATTATCTAATATGAAATAAATTCTTTTTTTGGCGAGATAGATAATAAATATGAACATACTTTCAAAAGGGAAGTCTCTCCAACATCAGATAGCGTGTCATTTTTCCTTCCATTAGGGAGGATCCTCTACCTTCATCCATCTCTTCCATGACAGTCTTTCTTTATTGGAGAAATATTTCCCTTCTGAACACTGAAAAAATGAATAAAACATACTTTGAGTTAAACATTATCTAATATGAAATAAATTCTTTTTTTGGCGAGATCGATAATAAATATGAGCATACTTTCAAAAGGGAAGTCTCTCCAACATCAGAAAGCGTGTCATTTTTCTTTCCATTAGGGAGGATCCTCTACTTTCTTCCATCTCTTCCATGACGTTCTTTCTTCAGTGGAGAAATATTTCCCTTCTGAACACTGAAAAAAAGAATAAAACATACTTTGCGTTAAACATTATCTAATATGAAATAAATTCTTTTTTTGGCGAAATCGATAATAAATATGAACATACTTTCAAAAGGGAAGTCTCTCCAACATCAGAAAGCGTGTCATTTTTCGTTCCATTAGGGAGGATCCTCTACCTTCTTCCATCTCTTCCATGACGTTCTTTCTTCAGTGGAGAAATATTTCCCTTCTGAACACTGAAAAAAAGAATAAAGCATACTTTGCGTTAAACATTATCTAAAATGAAATAAATTCTTTTTTTGGCGAGATCAATAATAAATATGAACATACTTTCAAAAGGGAAGTCTCTCCAACATCAGAAAGCGTGTCATTTTTCTTTCCATTAGGGAGGATCCTCTGCCTTCTTCCATCTCTTCCATGACGTTCTTTCTTCAGTGGAGAAATATTTCCCTTCTGAACACTGAAAAAAAGAATAAAACATTCTTTGCGTTAAACATTATCTAATATGAAATAAATTCTTTTTTTGGCGAGATCGATAATAAATATGAACATACTTTCAAAAAGGAGTCTCTCCAACATCAGAAAGCGTGTCATTTTTCTTTCCATAAGGGAGGATCCTCCACCTTCTTCCATCTCTTCCATGACGTTCTTTCTTCAGTGGAGAAATATTTCCCTTCGGAACACTGAAAAAAAGAATAAAACATTCTTTGCGTTAAACATTATCTAATATGAAATAAATTCTTTTTTTGGCGAGATCGATAATAAATATGAACATACTTTCAAAAGGGAAGTCTCTCCAACATCAGAAAGCGTGTCATTTTTCTTTCCATTAGGGAGGATCCTCTACCTTCTTCCATCTCTTCCATGACGTTCTTTCTTCAGTGGAGAAATATTTCCCTTCTGAACACTGAAAAAAAGAATAAAACATACTTTGCGTTAAACATTATCTAATATGAAATAAATTCTTTTTTGGCGAGATCGATAATAAATATGAACATACTTTCAAAAGGGAAGTCTCTCCAACATCAGAAAGCGTGTCATTTTTCCTTCCATTAGGGAGGATCCTCTACCTTCTTCCATCTCTTCCATGACGTTCTTTCTTTATTGGAGAAATATTTCCCTTCTGAACACTGAAAAAATGAATAAAACATACTTTGCGTTAAACATTATCTAAAATGAAATAAATTCTTTTTTGGCGAGATCGATAATAAATATGAACATACTTTCAAAAGGGAAGTCTCTCCTACATCAGAAAGCGTGTCATTTTTCTTTCCATTAAGGAGGATCCTCTACCTTCTTCCATCTCTTCCATGACAGTCTTTCTTCATTGGAGAAATATTTCCCTTCTGAACACTGAAAAAAGAATAAAACATACTTTGCGTTAAACATTATCTAATATGAAATAAGTTCGTTTTCGAGCGAGATCAATAATAAATATGAACATACTTTCAAAAGGGATTTCTCTCCAACATCAGAAAGCTTGTCATATTTCTTTCCATTAGGGAGGATCCTCTACCTTCTTCCATATCTTCCATGACAGTCTTTCTTCATTGGAGAAATATTTCCCTTCTGAACACTGAAAAAAAGAATAAAACATACTTTGCGTTAAACGTTATCTAATATGAAATAAATTCTTTTTTTGGCGAGATCGATAATAAATATGAGCATACTTTCAAAAGGGAAGTCTCTCCAACATCAGAAAGCGTGTCATTTTTCTTTCCATTAGGGAGGATCCTCTACTTTCTTCCATCTCTTCCATGACGTTCTTTCTTCAGTGGAGAAATATTTCCCTTCTGAACACTGAAAAAAAGAATAAAACATACTTTGCGTTAAACATTATCTAATATGAAATAAATTCTTTTTTTGGCGAAATCGATAATAAATATGAACATACTTTCAAAAGGGAAGTCTCTCCAACATCAGAAAGCGTGTCATTTTTCGTTCCATTAGGGAGGATCCTCTACCTTCTTCCATCTCTTCCATGACGTTCTTTCTTCAGTGGAGAAATATTTCCCTTCTGAACACTGAAAAAAAGAATAAAGCATACTTTGCGTTAAACATTATCTAATATGAAATAAATTCTTTTTTTTGGCGAGATCGATAATAAATATGAACATACTTTCAAAAGGGAAGTCTCTCCAACATCAGAAAGCGTGTCATTTTTCCTTCCATTAGGGAGGATCCTCTACCATCTTCCATCTCTTCCATGACAGTCTTTCTTTATTGGAGAAATATTTCCCTTCTGAACACTGAAAAAAAGAATAACACATACTTTGCGTTAAACATTATCTAATATGAAATAAATTCTTTTTTTGGCGAGATCAATAATAAATATGAACATACTTTCAAAAGGGAAGTCTCTCCAACATCAGAAAGCGTGTCATTTTTCTTTCCATTAGGGAGGATCCTCTGCCTTCTTCCATCTCTTCCATGACGTTCTTTCTTCAGTGGAGAAATATTTCCCTTCTGAACACTGAAAAAAAGAATAAAACATTCTTTGCGTTAAACATTATCTAATATGAAATAAATTCTTTTTTTGGCGAGATCGATAATAAATATGAACATACTTTCAAAAGGGAAGTCTCTCCAACATCAGAAAGCGTGTCATTTTTCTTTCCATAAGGGAGGATCCTCCACCTTCTTCCATCTCTTCCATGACGTTCTTTCTTCAGTGGAGAAATATTTCCCTTCGGAACACTGAAAAAAAGAATAAAACATACTTTGCGTTAAACATTATCTAATATGAAATGAATTCTTTTTTTGGCGAGATCGATAATAAATATGAACATACTTTCAAAAGGGAAGTCTCTCCAACATCAGAAAGCGTGTCATTTTTCTTTCCATTAGGGAGGATCCTCTACCTTCTTCCATCTCTTCCATGACGTTCTTTCTTCAGTGGAGAAATATTTCCCTTCTGAACACTGAAAAAAAGAATAAAACATACTTTGCGTTAAACATTATCTAATATGAAATAAATTCTTTTTTGGCGTTATCGATAATAAATATGAACATACTTTCAAAAGGGAAGTCTCTCCAACATCAGAAAGCGTGTCATTTTTCCTTCCATTAGGGAGGATCCTCTACCTTCTTCCATCTCTTCCATGACGTTCTTTCTTTATTGGAGAAATATTTCCCTTCTGAACACTGAAAAAATGAATAAAACATACTTTGCGTTAAACATTATCTAAAATGAAATAAATTCTTTTTTGGCGAGATCGATAATAAATATGAACATACTTTCAAAAGGGAAGTCTCTCCTACATCAGAAAGCGTGTCATTTTTCTTTCCATTAAGGAGGATCCTCTACCTTCTTCCATCTCTTCCATGACAGTCTTTCTTCATTGGAAAAATATTTCCCTTCTAAACACTGAAAAAAGAATAAAACATACTTTGCGTTAAACATTATCTAATATGAAATAAGTTCGTTTTCGAGCGAGATCAATAATAAATATGAACATACTTTCAAAAGGGATTTCTCTCCAACATCAGAAAGCTTGTCATATTTCTTTCCATTAGGGAGGATCCTCTACCTTCTTCCATATCTTCCATGACAGTCTTTCTTCATTGGAGAAATATTTCCCTTCTGAACACTGAAAAAAAGAATAAAACATACTTTGCGTTAAACGTTATCTAATATGAAATAAATTCTTTTTTTGGCGAGATCGATAATAAATATGAACATACTTTCAAAAGGGAAGTCTCTCCAACATCAGAAAGCGTGTCATTTTTCTTTCTATTAGGGAGGATGCTCTACCTTCTTCCATCTCTTCCATGACAGTCTTTCTTCATTGGAGAAATATTTTCCTTCTGAACACTGAAAAAAAGAATAAAACATACTTTGCGTTAAACATTATCAAATATGAAATAAATTCTTCTTTTGGCGAGATCGATAATAAATATGAACATACTTTCAAAAGGGAAGTCTCTCCAACATCAGAAAGCGTGTCATTTTTCTTTCCATTAGGGAGGATCCTCTACCATCTTCCATCTCTTCCATGACAGTCTTTCTTTATTGGAGAAATATTTCCCTTCTGAACACTGAAAAAAAGAATAACACGTACTTTGCGTTAAACATTATCTAATATGAAATAAATTCTTTTTTTGGCGAGATCGATAATAAATATGAACATACTTTCAAAAGGGAAGTCTCTCCAACTTCAGAAAGCGTGTCATTTTTCCTTCCATTATAGAGGATCCTCTACCTTCATCCATCTCTTCCATGACAGTCTTTCTTTATTGGAGAAATATTTCCCTTCTGAACACTGAAAAAATGAATAAAACATACTTTGCGTTAAACATTATCTAATATGAAATAAATTCTTTTTTTGGCGAGATCGATAATAAATATGAGCATACTTTCAAAAGGGAAGTCTCTCCAACATCAGAAAGCGTGTCATTTTTCTTTCCATTAGGGAGGATCCTCTACTTTCTTCCATCTCTTCCATGACGTTCTTTCTTCAGTGGAGAAATATTTCCCTTCTGAACACTGAAAAAAAGAATAAAACATACTTTGCGTTAAACATTATCTAATATGAAATAAATTCTTTTTTTGGCGAAATCGATAATAAATATGAACATACTTTCAAAAGGGAAGTCTCTCCAACATCAGAAAGCGTGTCATTTTTCGTTCCATTAGGGAGGATCCTCTACCTTCTTCCATCTCTTCCATGACGTTCTTTCTTCAGTGGAGAAATATTTCCCTTCTGAACACTGAAAAAAAGAATAAAACATACTTTGCGTTAAACATTATCTAATATGAAATAAATTCTTTTTTTTGGCGAGATCGATAATAAATATGAACATACTTTCAAAAGGGAAGTCTCTCCAACATCAGAAAGCGTGTCATTTTTCCTTCCATTAGGGAGGATCCTCTACCATCTTCCATCTCTTCCATGACAGTCTTTCTTTATTGGAGAAATATTTCCCTTCTGAACACTGAAAAAAAGAATAACACATACTTTGCGTTAAACATTATCTAATATGAAATAAATTCTTTTTTTGGCGAGATCAAGAATAAATATGAACATACTTTCAAAAGGGAAGTCTCTCCAACATCAGAAAGCGTGTCATTTTTCTTTCCATTAGGGAGGATCCTCTGCCTTCTTCCATCTCTTCCATGACGTTCTTTCTTCAGTGGAGAAATATTTCCCTTCTGAACACTGAAAAAAAGAATAAAACATTCTTTGCGTTAAACATTATCTAATATGAAATAAATTCTTTTTTTGGCGAGATCGATAATAAATATGAACATACTTTCAAAAGGGAAGTCTCTCCAACATCAGAAAGCGTGTCATTTTTCTTTCCATAAGGGAGGATCCTCCACCTTCTTCCATCTCTTCCATGACGTTCTTTCTTCAGTGGAGAAATATTTCCCTTCTGAACACTGAAAAAAAGAATAAAACATACTTTGCGTTAAACATTATCTAATATGAAATAAATTCTTTTTTTGGCGAGATCGATAATAAATATGAACATACTTTCAAAAGGGAAGTCTCTCCAACATCAGAAAGCGTGTCATTTTTCTTTCCATTAGGGAGGATCCTCTACCTTCTTCCATCTCTTCCATGACGTTCTTTCTTCAGTGGAGAAATATTTCCCTTCTGAACACTGAAAAAAAGAATAAAACATACTTTGCGTTAAACATTATCTAATATGAAATAAATTCTTTTTTGGCGAGATCGATAATTAATATGAACATACTTTCAAAAGGGAAGTCTCTCCAACATCAAAAAGCGTGGCATTTTTCCTTCCATTAGGGAGGATCCTCTACCTTCTTCCATCTCTTCCATGACAGTCTTTCTTTATTGGAGAAATATTTCCCTTCTGAACACTGAAAAAATGAATAAAACATACTTTGCGTTAAACATTATCTAAAATGAAATAAATTCTTTTTTGGCGAGATCGATAATAAATATGAACATACTTTCAAAAGGGAAGTCTCTCCTACATCAGAAAGCGTGTCATTTTTCTTTCCATTAAGGAGGATCCTCTACCTTCTTCCATCTCTTCCATGACAGTCTTTCTTCATTGGAGAAATATTTCCCTTCTGAACACTGAAAAAAGAATAAAACATACTTTGCGTTAAACATTATCTAATATGAAATAAGTTCGTTTTCGAGCGAGATCAATAATAAATATGAACATACTTTCAAAAGGGATTTCTCTCCAACATCAGACAGCTTGTCATATTTCTTTCCATTAGGGAGGATCCTCTACCTTCTTCCATATCTTCCATGACAGTCTTTCTTCATTGGAGAAATATTTCCCTTCTGAACACTGAAAAAAAGAATAAAACATACTTTGCGTTAAACGTTATCTAATATGAAATGAATTCTTTTTTTGGCGAGATCGATAATAAATATGAACATACTTTCAAAAGGGAAGTCTCTCCAACATCAGAAAGCGTGTCATTTTTCTTTCTATTAGGGAGGATGCTCTACCTTCTTCCATCTCTTCCATGACAGTCTTTCTTCATTGGAGAAATATTTCCCTTCTGAACACTGAAAAAAAGAATAAAACA
The DNA here is from genome assembly GCF_982258835.1 of Parasteatoda tepidariorum. Lineage (NCBI taxonomy): Eukaryota > Metazoa > Arthropoda > Arachnida > Araneae > Theridiidae > Parasteatoda > Parasteatoda tepidariorum. The sequence goes on from NC_141758.1 coordinate 54,937,890, forward strand.
TACTTTGCGTTAAACATTATCAAATATGAAATAAATTCTTCTTTTGGCGAGATCGATAATAAATATGAACATACTTTCAAAAGGGAATTCTCTCCAACATCAGAAAGCGTGTCATTTTTCTTTCCATTAGGGAGGATCCTCTACCTTCTTCCATCTCTTCCACGACAGTCTTTCTTCATTGGAGAAATATTTCCCTTCTGATCACTGCAAAAATGAATAAAACATACTTTGCGTTAAACATTATCTAATATGAAATAAATTCTTTTTTTTTTTGGCGAGATCGATAATAAATATGAACATACTTTCAAAATGGAAGTCTCTCCAACATCAGAAAGCGTGTCATTTTTCTTTCCATAAGGGAGGATCCTCTACCTTCTTCCATCTCTTCCATGACAGTCTTTCTTCGGTGGAGAAATATTTCCCTTCTGAACACTGAAAAAATGAATAACACATACTTTGCGTTAAACATTATCTAATATGAAATAAATTCTTTTTTTTTTTTGGCGAGATCGATAATAAATATGAACGTAATTTCAAAAGGGAAGTCTCTCCAACATCAGAAAGCGTGTCATTTTTCTTTCCATTAGGGAGGATCCTCTACCTTCTTCCATCTCTTCCATGACGTTCTTTCTTCAGTGGAGAAATATTTCCCTTCTGAACACTGAAAAAAAGAATAAAACATACTTTGCGTTAAACATTATCTAATATGAAATAAATTCTTTTTTGGCGAGATCGATAATAAATATGAACATACTTTCAAAAGGGAAGTCTCTCCAACATCAGAAAGCGTGTCATTTTTCCTTCCATTAGGGAGGATCCTCTACCTTCTTCCATCTCTTCCATGACAGTCTTTCTTTATTGGAGAAATATTTCCCTTCTGAACACTGAAAAAATGAATAAAACATACTTTGCGTTAAACATTATCTAAAATGAAATAAATTCTTTTTTGGCGAGATCGATAATAAATATGAACATACTTTCAAAAGGGAAGTCTCTCCAACATCAGAAAGCGTGTCATTTTTCTTTCCATTAGGGAGGATCCTCTACCTTCTTCCATCTCTTCCATGACGTTCTTTCTTCAGTGGAGAAATATTTCCCTTCTGAACACTGAAAAAAAGAATAAAACATACTTTGCGTTAAACATTATCTAATATGAAATAAATTCTTTTTTGGCGAGATCGATAATAAATATGAACATACTTTCAAAAGGGAAGTCTCTCCAACATTAGAAAGCGTGTCATTTTTCCTTCCATTAGGGAGGATCCTCTACCTTCTTCCATCTCTTCCATGACAGTCTTTCTTTATTGGAGAAATACTTCCCTTCTGAACACTGAAAAAATGAATAAAACATACTTTGCGTTAAACATTATCTAAAATGAAATAAATTCTTTTTTGGCGAGATCGATAATAAATATGAACATACTTTCTAAAGGGAAGTCTCTCCTACATCAGAAAGCGTGTCATTTTTCTTTCCATTAAGGAGGATCCTCTACCTTCTTCCATCTCTTCCATGACAGTCTTTCTTCATTGGAGAAATATTTCCCTTCTGAACACTGAAAAAAAGAATAAAACATACTTTGCGTTAAACGTTATCTAATATGAAATAAATTCTTTTTTTGGCGAGATCGATAATAAATATGAACATACTTTCAAAAGGGAAGTCTCTCCAACATCAGAAAGCGTGTCATTTTTCTTTCTTTTAGGGAGGATCCTCTACCTTCTTCCATCTCTTCCATGACAGTCTTTCTTCATTGGAGAAATATTTCCCTTCTGAACACTGAAAAAAAGAATAAAACATACTTTGCGTTAAACGTTATCTAATATGAAATATATTTTTTTTTTCTCGAGATCGATAATAAATATGAACATACTTTCAAAAGGGAAGTCTCTCCAACATCAGAAAGCGTGTCATTTTTCTTTCTATGAGGGAGGATGCTCTACCTTCTTCCATCTCTTCCATGACAGTCTTTCTTCATTGGAGAAATATTTCCCTTCTGAACACTGAAAAAAAGAATAAAACATACTTTGCGTTAAACGTTATCTAATATGAAATAAATTCTTTTTTTGGCGAGATCGATAATAAATATGAACATACTTTCAAAAGGGAAGTCTCTCCAACATCAGAAAGCGTGTCATTTTTCTTTCTATTAGGGAGGATCCTCTACCTTCTTCCATCTCTTCCATGACAGTCTTTCTTCATTGGAGAAATATTTCCCTTCTGAACACTGAAAAAAAGAATAAAACATACGTTGCGTTAAACTATATGTAATATGAAATACGTTCGTTTTCGAGCGAGATCAATAATAAATATGAACATACTTTCAAAAGGGATTTCTCTCCAACATCAGAAAGCTTGTCATATTTCTTTTCATTAAGGAGGATCCTCTATCTTCTTCCATCTCTTCCATGACAGTCTTTCTTCATTGAAGAAATATTTCCCTTCTGAACACTGAAAAAAAGAATAAAACATACTTTGCGTTAAACATTATCTAATATGAAATAAATTCTTTTTTTTGGCGAGATCGATAATAAATATGAACATACTTTCAAAAGGGAAGTCTCTCCAACATCAGAAAGCGTGTCATTTTTCCTTCCATTAGGGAGGATCCTCTACCATCTTCCATCTCTTCCATGACAGTCTTTCTTTATTGGAGAAATATTTCCCTTCTGAACACTGAAAAAAAGAATAACACATACTTTGCGTTAAACATTATCTAATATGAAATAAATTCTTTTTTTGGCGAGATCAAGAATAAATATGAACATACTTTCAAAAGGGAAGTCTCTCCAACATCAGAAAGCGTGTCATTTTTCTTTCCATTAGGGAGGATCCTCTGCCTTCTTCCATCTCTTCCATGACGTTCTTTCTTCAGTGGAGAAATATTTCCCTTCTGAACACTGAAAAAAAGAATAAAACATTCTTTGCGTTAAACATTATCTAATATGAAATAAATTCTTTTTTTGGCGAGATCGATAATAAATATGAACATACTTTTAAAAGGGAAGTCTCTCCAACATCAGAAAGCGTGTCATTTTTCTTTCCATAAGGGAGGATCCTCCACCTTCTTCCATCTCTTCCATGACGTTCTTTCTTCAGTGGAGAAATATTTCCCTTCTGAACACTGAAAAAAAGAATAAAACATACTTTGCGTTAAACATTATCTAATATGAAATAAATTCTTTTTTTGGCGAGATCGATAATAAATATGAACATACTTTCAAAAGGGAAGTCTCTCCAACATCAGAAAGCGTGTCATTTTTCTTTCCATTAGGGAGGATCCTCTACCTTCTTCCATCTCTTCCATGACGTTCTTTCTTCAGTGGAGAAATATTTCCCTTCTGAACACTGAAAAAAAGAATAAAACATACTTTGCGTTAAACATTATCTAATATGAAATAAATTCTTTTTTGGCGAGATCGATAATAAATATGAACATACTTTCAAAAGGGAAGTCTCTCCAACATCAGAAAGCATGTCATTTTTCCTTCCATTAGGGAGGATCCTCTACCTTCTTCCATCTCTTCCATGACAGTCTTTCTTTATTGGAGAAATATTTCCCTTCTGAACACTGAAAAAATGAATAAAACATACTTTGCGTTAAACATTATCTAAAATGAAATAAATTCTTTTTTGGCGAGATCGATAATAAATATGAACATACTTTCAAAAGGGAAGTCTCTCCTACATCAGAAAGCGTGTCATTTTTCTTTCCATTAAGGAGGATCCTCTACCTTCTTCCATCTCTTCCATGACAGTCTTTCTTCATTGGAGAAATATTTCCCTTCTGAACACTGAAAAAAGAATAAAACATACTTTGCGTTAAACATTATCTAATATGAAATAAGTTCGTTTTCGAGCGAGATCAATAATAAATATGAACATACTTTCAAAAGGGATTTCTCTCCAACATCAGAAAGCTTGTCATATTTCTTTTCATTAAGGAGGATCCTCTATCTTCTTCCATCTCTTCCATGACAGTCTTTCTTCATTGAAGAAATATTTCCCTTCTGAACACTGAAAAAAAGAATAAAACATACTTTGCGTTAAACATTATCTAATATGAAATAAATTCTTTTTTTTGGCGAGATCGATAATAAATATGAACATACTTTCAAAAGGGAAGTCTCTCCAACATCAGAAAGCGTGTCATTTTTCCTTCCATTAGGGAGGATCCTCTACCATCTTCCATCTCTTCCATGACAGTCTTTCTTTATTGGAGAAATATTTCCCTTCTGAACACTGAAAAAAAGAATAAAACATACTTTGCGTTAAACGTTATCTAATATGAAATAAATTCTTTTTTTGGCGAGATCGATAATAAATATGAACATACTTTCAAAAGGGAAGTCTCTCCAACATCAGAAAGCGTGTCATTTTTCTTTCTATTAGGGAGGATGCTCTACCTTCTTCCATCTCTTCCATGACAGTCTATCTTCATTGGAGAAATATTTCCCTTCTGAACACTGAAAAAAAGAATTAAACATACTTTGCGTTAAACATTATCAAATATGAAATAAATTCTTCTTTTGGCGAGATCGATAATAAATATGAACATACTTTCAAAAGGGAATTCTCTCCAACATCAGAAAGCGTGTCATTTTTCTTTCCATTAGGGAGGATCCTCTACCTTCTTCCATCTCTTCCACGACAGTCTTTCTTCATTGGAGAAATATTTCCCTTCTGATCACTGAAAAAATGAATAAAACATACTTTGCGTTAAACATTATCTAATATGAAATAAATTCTTTTTTTTTTGGCGAGATCGATAATAAATATGAACATACTTTCAAAATGGAAGTCTCTCCAACATCAGAAAGCGTGTCATTTTTCTTTCCATAAGGGAGGATCCTCTACCTTCTTCCATCTCTTCCATGACAGTCTTTCTTCGGTGGAGAAATATTTCCCTTCTGAACACTGAAAAAATGAATAACACATACTTTGCGTTAAACATTATCTAATATGAAATAAATTCTTTTTTTTTTTTGGCGAGATCGATAATAAATATGAACATAATTTCAAAAGGGAAGTCTCTCCAACATCAGAAAGCGTGTCATTTTTCTTTCCATTAGGGAGGATCGTCTACCTTCTTCCATCTCTTCCATGACGTTCTTTCTTCAGTGGAGAAATATTTCCCTTCTGAACACTGAAAAAAAGAATAAAACATACTTTGCGTTAAACATTATCTAATATGAAATAAATTCTTTTTTGGCGAGATCGATAATAAATATGAACATACTTTCAAAAGGGAAGTCTCTCCAACATCAGAAAGCGTGTCATTTTTCCTTCCATTAGGGAGGATCCTCTACCTTCTTCCATCTCTTCCATGACAGTCTTTCTTTATTGGAGAAATATTTCCCTTCTGAACACTGAAAAAATGAATAAAACATACTTTGCGTTAAACATTATCTAAAATGAAATAAATTCTTTTTTGGCGAGATCGATAATAAATATGAACATACTTTCAAAAGGGAAGTCTCTCCAACATCAGAAAGCGTGTCATTTTTCTTTCCATTAAGAAGGATCCTCTACCTTCTTCCATCTCTTCCATGACAGTCTTTCTTCATTGGAGAAATATTTCCCTTCTGAACACTGAAAAAAAGAATAAAACATACTTTGCGTTAAACGTTATCTAATATGAAATAAATTCATTTTTTGGCGAGATCGATAATAAATATGAACATACTTTCAAAAGGGAAGTCTCTCCAACATCAGAAAGCGTGTCATTTTTCTTTCTTTTAGGGAGGATCCTCTACCTTCTTCCATCTCTTCCATGACAGTCTTTCTTCATTGGAGAAATATTTCCCTTCTGAACACTGAAAAAAAGAATAAAACATACTTTGCGTTAAACGTTATCTAATATGAAATAAATTCTTTTTTTGGCGAGATCGATAATAAATATGAACATACTTTCAAAAGGGAAGTCTCTCCAACATCAGAAAGCGTGTCATTTTTCTTTCTATTAGGGAGGATGTTCTACCTTCTTCCATCTCTTCCATGACAGTCTTTCTTCATTGGAGAAATATTTCCCTTCTGAACACTGAAAAAAAGAATAAAACATACTTTGCGTTAAACGTTATCTAATATGAAATAAATTATTTTTTTGGCGAGATCGATAATAAATATGAACATACTTTCAAAAGGGAAGTCTCTCCAACATCAGAAAGCGTGTCATTTTTCTTTCTATTAGGGAGGATCCTCTACCTTCTTCCATCTCTTCCATGACAGTCTTTCTTCATTGGAGAAATATTTCCCTTCTGAACACTGAAAAAAAGAATAAAACATACGTTGCGTTAAACTATATGTAATATGAAATACGTTCGTTTTCGAGCGAGATCAATAATAAATATGAACATACTTTCAAAAGGGATTTCTCTCCAACATCAGAAAGCTTGTCATATTTCTTTTCATTAAGGAGGATCCTCTATCTTCTTCCATCTCTTCCATGACAGTCTTTCTTCATTGAAGAAATATTTCCCTTCTGAACACTGAAAAAAAGAACAAAACATACTTTGCATTAAACATTATCAAATATAAAATAAATTCTTTTTTTGGCGAGATCGATAATAAATATGAACATACTTTCAAAAGGGAAGTCTCTCCAACATCAGAAAGCGTGTCATTTTTCTTTCCATTAGGGAGGATTCTCTACCTTCTTCCATCTCTTCCATGACAGTCTTTCTTCATTGGAGAAATATTTCCCTTCTGAACACTGAAAAAAAGAATAAAACATACTTTGCGTTAAACATTATCAAATATGAAATAAATTCTTTTTTTGGCGAGATCGATAATAAATATGAACATACTTTCAAAAGGGAAGTCTCTCCAACATCAGAAAGCGTGTCATTTTTCTTTCCATTAGGGAGGATCCTCTACCTTCTTCCATCTCTTCCACGACAGTCTTTCTTCATTGGAGAAATATTTCCCTTCTGATCACTGAAAAAATGAATAAAACATACTTTGCGTTAAACATTATCTAATATGAAATAAATTCTTTTTTTTTTTGGCGAGATCGATAATAAATATGAACATACTTTCAAAAGGGAAGTCTCTCCAACATCAGAAAGCGTGTCATTTTTCTTTCCATTAGGGAGGATCCTCTACCTTCTTCCATCTCTTCCTCGACAGTCTTTCTTCATTGGAGAAATATTTCCCTTCTGAACACTGAAAAAAAGAATTAAACATACTTTGCGTTAAACATTATCAAATATGAAATAAATTCTTCTTTTGGCGAGATCGATAATAAATATGAACATACTTTCAAAAGGGAATTCTCTCCAACATCAGAAAGCGTGTCATTTTTCTTTCCATTAGGGAGGATCCTCTACCTTCTTCCATCTCTTCCATGACGTTCTTTCTTCAGTGGAGAAATATTTCCCTTCTGAACACTGAAAAAAAGAATAAAACATACTTTGCGTTAAACATTATCTAATATGAAATAAATTCTTTTTTGGCGAGATCGATAATAAATATGAACATACTTTCAAAAGGGAAGTCTCTCCAACATCAGAAAGCGTGTCATTTTTCCTTCCATTAGGGAGGATCCTCTACCTTCTTCCATCTCTTCCATGACAGTCTTTCTTTATTGGAGAAATATTTCCCTTCTGAACACTGAAAAAATGAATAAAACATACTTTGCGTTAAACATTATCTAAAATGAAATAAATTCTTTTTTGGCGAGATCGATAATAAATATGAACATACTTTCAAAAGGGAAGTCTCTCCAACATCAGAAAGCGTGTCATTTTTCTTTCCATTAAGAAGGATCCTCTACCTTCTTCCATCTCTTCCATGACAGTCTTTCTTCATTGGAGAAATATTTCCCTTCTGAACACTGAAAAAAAGAATAAAACATACTTTGCGTTAAACGTTATCTAATATGAAATAAATTCTTTTTTTTGGCGAGATCGATAATAAATATGAACATACTTTCAAAAGGGAAGTCTCTCAAACATCAGAAAGCGTGTCATTTTTCCTTCCATTAGGGAGGATCCTCTACCATCTTCCATCTCTTCCATGACAGTCTTTCTTTATTGGAGAAATATTTCCCTTCTGAACACTGAAAAAAAGAATAAAACATACTTTGCGTTAAACGTTATCTAATATGAAATAAATTCTTTTTTTGGCGAGATCGATAATAAATATGAACATACTTTCAAAAGGGAAGTCTCTCCAACATCAGAAAGCGTGTCATTTTTCTTTCTATTAGGGAGGATGCTCTACCTTCTTCCATCTCTTCCATGACAGTCTATCTTCATTGGAGAAATATTTCCCTTCTGAACACTGAAAAAAAGAATTAAACATACTTTGCGTTAAACATTATCAAATATGAAATAAATTCTTCTTTTGGCGAGATCGATAATAAATATGAACATACTTTCAAAAGGGAATTCTCTCCAACATCAGAAAGCGTGTCATTTTTCTTTCCATTAGGGAGGATCCTCTACCTTCTTCCATCTCTTCCACGACAGTCTTTCTTCATTGGAGAAATATTTCCCTTCTGATCACTGAAAAAATGAATAAAACATACTTTGCGTTAAACATTATCTAATATGAAATAAATTCTTTTTTTTTTGGCGAGATCGATAATAAATATGAACATACTTTCAAAATGGAAGTCTCTCCAACATCAGAAAGCGTGTCATTTTTCTTTCCATAAGGGAGGATCCTCTACCTTCTTCCATCTCTTCCATGACAGTCTTTCTTCGGTGGAGAAATATTTCCCTTCTGAACACTGAAAAAATGAATAACACATACTTTGCGTTAAACATTATCTAATATGAAATAAATTCTTTTTTTTTTTTGGCGAGATCGATAATAAATATGAACATAATTTCAAAAGGGAAGTCTCTCCAACATCAGAAAGCGTGTCATTTTTCTTTCCATTAGGGAGGATCCTCTACCTTCTTCCATCTCTTCCATGACGTTCTTTCTTCAGTGGAGAAATATTTCCCTTCTGAACACTGAAAAAAAGAATAAAACATACTTTGCGTTAAACATTATCTAATATGAAATAAATTCTTTTTTGGCGAGATCGATAATAAATATGAACATACTTTCAAAAGGGAAGTCTCTCCAACATCAGAAAGCGTGTCATTTTTCCTTCCATTAGGGAGGATCCTCTACCTTCTTCCATCTCTTCCATGACAGTCTTTCTTTATTGGAGAAATATTTCCCTTCTGAACACTGAAAAAATGAATAAAACATACTTTGCGTTAAACATTATCTAAAATGAAATAAATTCTTTTTTGGCGAGATCGATAATAAATATGAACATACTTTCAAAAGGGAAGTCTCTCCAACATCAGAAAGCGTGTCATTTTTCTTTCCATTAAGAAGGATCCTCTACCTTCTTCCATCTCTTCCATGACAGTCTTTCTTCATTGGAGAAATATTTCCCTTCTGAACACTGAAAAAAAGAATAAAACATACTTTGCGTTAAACGTTATCTAATATGAAATAAATTCATTTTTTGGCGAGATCGATAATAAATATGAACATACTTTCAAAAGGGAAGTCTCTCCAACATCAGAAAGCGTGTCATTTTTCTTTCTTTTAGGGAGGATCCTCTACCTTCTTCCATCTCTTCCATGACAGTCTTTCTTCATTGGAGAAATATTTCCCTTCTGAACACTGAAAAAAAGAATAAAACATACTTTGCGTTAAACGTTATCTAATATGAAATAAATTCTTTTTTTGGCGAGATCGATAATAAATATGAACATACTTTCAAAAGGGAAGTCTCTCCAACATCAGAAAGCGTGTCATTTTTCTTTCTATTAGGGAGGATGTTCTACCTTCTTCCATCTCTTCCATGACAGTCTTTCTTCATTGGAGAAATATTTCCCTTCTGAACACTGAAAAAAAGAATAAAACATACTTTGCGTTAAACGTTATCTAATATGAAATAAATTATTTTTTTGGCGAGATCGATAATAAATATGAACATACTTTCAAAAGGGAAGTCTCTCCAACATCAGAAAGCGTGTCATTTTTCTTTCTATTAGGGAGGATCCTCTACCTTCTTCCATCTCTTCCATGACAGTCTTTCTTCATTGGAGAAATATTTCCCTTCTGAACACTGAAAAAAAGAATAAAACATACGTTGCGTTAAACTATATGTAATATGAAATACGTTCGTTTTCGAGCGAGATCAATAATAAATATGAACATACTTTCAAAAGGGATTTCTCTCCAACATCAGAAAGCTTGTCATATTTCTTTTCATTAAGGAGGATCCTCTATCTTCTTCCATCTCTTCCATGACAGTCTTTCTTCATTGAAGAAATATTTCCCTTCTGAACACTGAAAAAAAGAACAAAACATACTTTGCATTAAACATTATCAAATATAAAATAAATTCTTTTTTTGGCGAGATCGATAATAAATATGAACATACTTTCAAAAGGGAAGTCTCTCCAACATCAGAAAGCGTGTCATTTTTCTTTCCATTAGGGAGGATTCTCTACCTTCTTCCATCTCTTCCATGACAGTCTTTCTTCATTGGAGAAATATTTCCCTTCTGAACACTGAAAAAAAGAATAAAACATACTTTGCGTTAAACATTATCAAATATGAAATAAATTCTTTTTTTGGCGAGATCGATAATAAATATGAACATACTTTCAAAAGGGAAGTCTCTCCAACATCAGAAAGCGTGTCATTTTTCTTTCCATTAGGGAGGATCCTCTACCTTCTTCCATCTCTTCCACGACAGTCTTTCTTCATTGGAGAAATATTTCCCTTCTGATCACTGAAAAAATGAATAAAACATACTTTGCGTTAAACATTATCTAATATGAAATAAATTCTTTTTTTTTTTGGCGAGATCGATAATAAATATGAACATACTTTCAAAAGGGAAGTCTCTCCAACATCAGAAAGCGTGTCATTTTTCTTTCCATTAGGGAGGATCCTCTACCTTCTTCCATCTCTTCCTCGACAGTCTTTCTTCATTGGAGAAATATTTCCCTTCTGAACACTGAAAAAAAGAATTAAACATACTTTGCGTTAAACATTATCAAATATGAAATAAATTCTTCTTTTGGCGAGATCGATAATAAATATGAACATACTTTCAAAAGGGAATTCTCTCCAACATCAGAAAGCGTGTCATTTTTCTTTCCATTAGGGAGGATCCTCTACCTTCTTCCATCTCTTCCATGACGTTCTTTCTTCAGTGGAGAAATATTTCCCTTCTGAACACTGAAAAAAAGAATAAAACATACTTTGCGTTAAACATTATCTAATATGAAATAAATTCTTTTTTGGCGAGATCGATAATAAATATGAACATACTTTCAAAAGGGAAGTCTCTCCAACATCAGAAAGCGTGTCATTTTTCCTTCCATTAGGGAGGATCCTCTACCTTCTTCCATCTCTTCCATGACAGTCTTTCTTTATTGGAGAAATATTTCCCTTCTGAACACTGAAAAAATGAATAAAACATACTTTGCGTTAAACATTATCTAAAATGAAATAAATTCTTTTTTGGCGAGATCGATAATAAATATGAACATACTTTCAAAAGGGAAGTCTCTCCAACATCAGAAAGCGTGTCATTTTTCTTTCCATTAAGAAGGATCCTCTACCTTCTTCCATCTCTTCCATGACAGTCTTTCTTCATTGGAGAAATATTTCCCTTCTGAACACTGAAAAAAAGAATAAAACATACTTTGCGTTAAACGTTATCTAATATGAAATAAATTCTTTTTTTGGCGAGATCGATAATAAATATGAACATACTTTCAAAAGGGAAGTCTCTCCAACATCAGAAAGCGTGTCATTTTTCTTTCTTTTAGGGAGGATCCTCTACCTTCTTCCATCTCTTCCATGACAGTCTTTCTTCATTGGAGAAATATTTCCCTTCTGAACACTGAAAAAAAGAATAAAACATACTTTGCGTTAAACGTTATCTAATATGAAATAAATTTTTTTTTTCTCGAGATCGATAATAAATATGAACATACTTTCAAAAGGGAAGTCTCTCCAACATCAGAAAGCGTGTCATTTTTCTTTCTATTAGGGAGGATGCTCTACCTTCTTCCATCTCTTCCATGACAGTCTTTCTTCATTGGAGAAATATTTCCCTTCTGAACACTGAAAAAAAGAATAAAACATACTTTGCGTTAAACGTTATCTAATATGAAATAAATTCTTTTTTTGGCGAGATCGATAATAAATATGAACATACTTTCAAAAGGGAAGTCTCTCCAACATCAGAAAGCGTGTCATTTTTCTTTCTATTAGGGAGGATCCTCTACCTTCTTCCATCTCTTCCATGACAGTCTTTCTTCATTGGAGAAATATTTCCCTTCTGAACACTGAAAAAAAGAATAAAACATACGTTGCGTTAAACTATATGTAATATGAAATACGTTCGTTTTCGAGCGAGATCAATAATAAATATGAACATACTTTCAAAAGGGATTTCTCTCCAACATCAGAAAGCTTGTCATATTTCTTTTCATTAAGGAGGATCCTCTATCTTCTTCCATCTCTTCCATGACAGTCTTTCTTCATTGAAGAAATATTTCCCTTCTGAACACTGAAAAAAAGAATAAAACATGCTTTGCGTTAAACATTATCTAATATGAAATAAATTCTTTTTTTTGGCGAGATCGATAATAAATATGAACATACTTTCAAAAGGGAAGTCTCTCCAACATCAGAAAGCGTGTCATTTTTCCTTCCATTAGGGAGGATCCTCTACCATCTTCCATCTCTTCCATGACAGTCTTTCTTTATTGGAGAAATATTTCCCTTCTGAACACTGAAAAAAAGAATAACACATACTTTGCGTTAAACATTATCTAATATGAAATAAATTCTTTTTTTGGCGAGATCAAGAATAAATATGAACATACTTTCAAAAGGGAAGTCTCTCCAACATCAGAAAGCGTGTCATTTTTCTTTCCATTAGGGAGGATCCTCTGCCTTCTTCCATCTCTTCCATGACGTTCTTTCTTCAGTGGAGAAATATTTCCCTTCTGAACACTGAAAAAAAGAATAAAACATTCTTTGCGTTAAACATTATCTAATATGAAATAAATTCTTTTTTTGGCGAGATCGATAATAAATATGAACATACTTTCAAAAGGGAAGTCTCTCCAACATCAGAAAGCGTGTCATTTTTCTTTCCATAAGGGAGGATCCTCCACCTTCTTCCATCTCTTCCATGACGTTCTTTCTTCAGTGGAGAAATATTTCCCTTCTGAACACTGAAAAAAAGAATAAAACATACTTTGCGTTAAACATTATCTAATATGAAATAAATTCTTTTTTTGGCGAGATCGATAATAAATATGAACATACTTTCAAAAGGGAAGTCTCTCCAACATCAGAAAGCGTGTCATTTTTCTTTCCATTAGGGAGGATCCTCTACCTTCTTCCATCTCTTCCATGACGTTCTTTCTTCAGTGGAGAAATATTTCCCTTCTGAACACTGAAAAAAAGAATAAAACATACTTTGCGTTAAACATTATCTAATATGAAATAAATTCTTTTTTGGCGAGATCGATAATAAATATGAACATACTTTCAAAAGGGAAGTCTCTCCAACATCAGAAAGCGTGTCATTTTTCCTTCCATTAGGGAGGATCCTCTACCTTCTTCCATCTCTTCCATGACAGTCTTTCTTTATTGGAGAAATATTTCCCTTCTGAACACTGAAAAAATGAATAAAACATACTTTGCGTTAAACATTATCTAAAATGAAATAAATTCTTTTTTGGCGAGATCGATAATAAATATGAACATACTTTCAAAAGGGAAGTCTCTCCTACATCAGAAAGCGTGTCATTTTTCTTTCCATTAAGGAGGATCCTCTACCTTCTTCCATCTCTTCCATGACAGTCTTTCTTCATTGGAGAAATATTTCCCTTCTGAACACTGAAAAAAGAATAAAACAAAATTTGCGTTAAACATTATCTAATATGAAATAAGTTCGTTTTCGAGCGAGATCAATAATAAATATGAACATACTTTCAAAAGGGATTTCTCTCCAACATCAGAAAGCTTGTCATATTTCTTTCCATTAGGGAGGATCCTCTACCTTCTTCCATATCTTCCATGACGGTCTTTCTTCATTGGAGAAATATTTCCCTTCTGAACACTGAAAAAAAGAATAAAACATACTTTGCGTTAAACGTTATCTAATATGAAATAAATTCTTTTTTTGGCGAGATCGATAATAAATATGAACATACTTTCAAAAGGGAAGTCTCTCCAACATCAGAAAGCGTGTCATTTTTCTTTCTATTAGGGAGGATGCTCTACCTTCTTCCATCTCTTCCATGACAGTCTTTTTTCATTGGAGAAATATTTCCCTTCTGAACACTGAAAAAAAGAATAAAACATACTTTGCGTTAAACATTATCAAATATGAAATAAATTCTTCTTTTGGCGAGATCGATAATAAATATGAACATACTTTCAAAAGGGAATTCTCTCCAACATCAGAAAGCGTGTCATTTTTCTTTCCATTAGGGAGGATCCTCTACCTTCTTCCATCTCTTCCACGACAGTCTTTCTTCATTGGAGAAATATTTCCCTTCTGATCACTGAAAAAATGAATAAAACATACTTTGCGTTAAACATTATCTAATATGAAATAAATTCTTTTTTTTTTTTGGCGAGATCGATAATAAATATGAACATACTTTCAAAATGGAAGTCTCTCCAACATCAGAAAGCGTGTCATTTTTCTTTCCATAAGGGAGGATCCTCTACCTTCTTCCATCTCTTCCATGACAGTCTTTCTTCGGTGGAGAAATATTTCTTTTCTGAACACTGAAAAAATGAATAACACATACTTTGCGTTAAACATTATCTAATATGAAATAAATTCTTTTTTGGCGAGATCGATAATAAATATGAACATACTTTCAAAAGGGAAGTCTCTCCAACATCAGAAAGCGTGTCATTTTTCCTTCCATTAGGGAGGATCCTCTACCTTCTTCCATCTCTTCCATGACAGTCTTTCTTTATTGGAGAAATATTTCCCTTCTGAACACTGAAAAAATGAATAAAACATACTTTGCGTTAAACATTATCTAAAATGAAATAAATTCTTTTTTGGCGAGATCGATAATAAAAATGTACATACTTTCAAAAGGGAAGTCTCTCCAACATCAGAAAGCGTGTCATTTTTCTTTCCATTAGGGAGGATCCTCTACCTTCTTCCATCTCTTCCATGACGTTCTTTCTTCAGTGGAGAAATATTTCCCTTCTGAACACTGAAAAAAAGAATAAAACATACTTTGCGTTAAACATTATCTAATATGAAATAAATTCTTTTTTGGCGAGATCGATAATAAATATGAACATACTTTCAAAAGGGAAGTCTCTCCAACATTAGAAAGCGTGTCATTTTTCCTTCCATTAGGGAGGATCCTCTACCTTCTTCCATCTCTTCCATGACAGTCTTTCTTTATTGGAGAAATATTTCCCTTCTGAACACTGAAAAAATGAATAAAACATACTTTGCGTTAAACATTATCTAAAATGAAATAAATTCTTTTTTGGCGAGATCGATAATAAATATGAACATACTTTCTAAAGGGAAGTCTCTCCTACATCAGAAAGCGTGTCATTTTTCTTTCCATTAAGGAGGATCCTCTACCTTCTTCCATCTCTTCCATGACAGTCTTTCTTCATTGGAGAAATATTTCCCTTCTGAACACTGAAAAAAGAATAAAACATACTTTGCGTTAAACATTATCTAATATGAAATAAGTTCGTTTTCGAGCGAGATCAATAATAAATATGAACATACTTTCAAAAGGGATTTCTCTCCAACATCAGAAAGCTTGTCATATTTCTTTCCATTAGGGAGGATCCTCTACCTTCTTCCATATCTTCCATGACAGTCTTTCTTCATTGGAGAAATATTTCCCTTCTGAACACTGAAAAAAAGAATAAAACATACTTTGCGTTAAACGTTATCTAATATGAAATAAATTTTTTTTTGGCGAGATCGATAATAAATATGAACATACTTTCAAAAGGGAAGTCTCTCCAACATCAGAAAGCGTGTCATTTTTCTTTCTATTAGGGAGGATGCTCTACCTTCTTCCATCTCTTCCATGACAGTCTATCTTCATTGGAGAAATATTTCCCTTCTGAACACTGAAAAAAAGAATTAAACATACTTTGCGTTAAACATTATCAAATATGAAATAAATTCTTCTTTTGGCGAGATCGATAATAAATATGAACATACTTTCAAAAGGGAATTCTCTCCAACATCAGAAAGCGTGTCATTTTTCTTTCCATTAGGGAGGATCCTCTACCTTCTTCCATCTCTTCCACGACAGTCTTTCTTCATTGGAGAAATATTTCCCTTCTGATCACTGAAAAAATGAATAAAACATACTTTGCGTTAAACATTATCTAATATGAAATAAATTCTTTTTTTTTTGGCGAGATCGATAATAAATATGAACATACTTTCAAAATGGAAGTCTCTCCAACATCAGAAAGCGTGTCATTTTTCTTTCCATAAGGGAGGATCCTCTACCTTCTTCCATCTCTTCCATGACAGTCTTTCTTCGGTGGAGAAATATTTCCCTTCTGAACACTGAAAAAATGAATAACACATACTTTGCGTTAAACATTATCTAATATGAAATAAATTCTTTTTTTTTTTGGCGAGATCGATAATAAATATGAACATAATTTCAAAAGGGAAGTCTCTCCAACATCAGAAAGCGTGTCATTTTTCTTTCCATTAGGGAGGATCCTCTACCTTCTTCCATCTCTTCCATGACGTTCTTTCTTCAGTGGAGAAATATTTCCCTTCTGAACACTGAAAAAAAGAATAAAACATACTTTGCGTTAAACATTATCTAATATGAAATAAATTCTTTTTTGGCGAGATCGATAATAAATATGAACATACTTTCAAAAGGGAAGTCTCTCCAACATCAGAAAGCGTGTCATTTTTCCTTCCATTAGGGAGGATCCTCTACCTTCTTCCATCTCTTCCATGACAGTCTTTCTTTATTGGAGAAATATTTCCCTTCTGAACACTGAAAAAATGAATAAAACATACTTTGCGTTAAACATTATCTAAAATGAAATAAATTCTTTTTTGGCGAGATCGATAATAAATATGAACATACTTTCAAAAGGGAAGTCTCTCCAACATCAGAAAGCGTGTCATTTTTCTTTCCATTAAGAAGGATCCTCTACCTTCTTCCATCTCTTCCATGACAGTCTTTCTTCATTGGAGAAATATTTCCCTTCTGAACACTGAAAAAAAGAATAAAACATACTTTGCGTTAAACGTTATCTAATATGAAATAAATTCTTTTTTTGGCGAGATCGATAATAAATATGAACATACTTTCAAAAGGGAAGTCTCTCCAACATCAGATAGCGTGTCATTTTTCTTTCTTTTAGGGAGGATCCTCTACCTTCTTCCATCTCTTCCATGACAGTCTTTCTTCATTGGAGAAATATTTCCCTTCTGAACACTGAAAAAAAGAATAAAACATACTTTGCGTTAAACGTTATCTAATATGAAATAAATTCTTTTTTTGGCGAGATCGATAATAAATATGAACATACTTTCAAAAGGGAAGTCTCTCCAACATCAGAAAGCGTGTAATTTTTCTTTCCATTAGGGAGGATTCTCTACCTTCTTCCATCTCTTCCATGACAGTCTTTCTTCATTGGAGAAATATTTCCCTTCTGAACACTGAAAAAAAGAATAAAACATACTTTGCGTTAAACATTATCAAATATGAAATAAATTCTTTTTTTGGCGAGATCGATAATAAATATGAACATACTTTCAAAAGGGAAGTCTCTCCAACATCAGAAAGCGTGTCATTTTTCTTTCCATTAGGGAGGATCCTCTACCTTCTTCCATCTCTTCCACGACAGTCTTTCTTCATTGGAGAAATATTTCCCTTCTGATCACTGAAAAAATGAATAAAACATACTTTGCGTTAAACATTATCTAATATGAAATAAATTCTTTTTTTTTTTGGCGAGATCGATAATAAATATGAACATACTTTCAAAAGGGAAGTCTCTCCAACATCAGAAAGCGTGTCATTTTTCTTTCCATTAGGGAGGATCCTCTACCTTCTTCCATCTCTTCCTCGACAGTCTTTCTTCATTGGAGAAATATTTCCCTTCTGAACACTGAAAAAAAGAATTAAACATACTTTGCGTTAAACATTATCAAATATGAAATAAATTCTTCTTTTTGCGAGATTGATAATAAATATGAACATACTTTCAAAAGGGAATTCTCTCCAACATCAGAAAGCGTGTCATTTTTCTTTCCATTAGGGAGGATCCTCTACCTTCTTCCATCTCTTCCATGACGTTCTTTCTTCAGTGGAGAAATATTTCCCTTCTGAACACTGAAAAAAAGAATAAAACATACTTTGCGTTAAACATTATCTAATATGAAATAAATTCTTTTTTGGCGAGATCGATAATAAATATGAACATACTTTCAAAAGGGAAGTCTCTCCAACATCAGAAAGCGTGTCATTTTTCCTTCCATTAGGGAGGATCCTCTACCTTCTTCCATCTCTTCCATGACAGTCTTTCTTTATTGGAGAAATATTTCCCTTCTGAACACTGAAAAAATGAATAAAACATACTTTGCGTTAAACATTATCTAAAATGAAATAAATTCTTTTTTGGCGAGATCGATAATAAATATGAACATACTTTCAAAAGGGAAGTCTCTCCAACATCAGAAAGCGTGTCATTTTTCTTTCCATTAAGAAGGATCCTCTACCTTCTTCCATCTCTTCCATGACAGTCTTTCTTCATTGGAGAAATATTTCCCTTCTGAACACTGAAAAAAAGAATAAAACATACTTTGCGTTAAACGTTATCTAATATGAAATAAATTCTTTTTTTGGCGAGATCGATAATAAATATGAACATACTTTCAAAAGGGAAGTCTCTCCAACATCAGAAAGCGTGTCATTTTTCTTTCTTTTAGGGAGGATCCTCTACCTTCTTCCATCTCTTCCATGACAGTCTTTCTTCATTGGAGAAATATTTCCCTTCTGAACACTGAAAAAAAGAATAAAACATACTTTGCGTTAAACGTTATCTAATATGAAATAAATTCTTTTTTTGGCGAGATCGATAATAAATATGAACATACTTTCAAAAGGGAAGTCTCTCCAACATCAGAAAGCGTGTCATTTTTCTTTCTATTAGGGAGGATGCTCTACCTTCTTCCATCTCTTCCATGACAGTCTTTCTTCATTGGAGAAATATTTCCCTTCTGAACACTGAAAAAAAGAATAAAACATACTTTGCGTTAAACGTTATCTAATATGAAATAAATTCTTTTTTTGGCGAGATCGATAATAAATATGAACATACTTTCAAAAGGGAAGTCTCTCCAACATCATAAAGCGTGTCATTTTTCTTTCTATTAGGGAGGATCCTCTACCTTCTTCCATCTCTTCCATGACAGTCTTTCTTCATTGGAGAAATATTTCCCTTCTGAACACTGAAAAAAAGAATAAAACATACGTTGCGTTAAACTATATGTAATATGAAATACGTTCGTTTTCGAGCGAGATCAATAATAAATATGAACATACTTTCAAAAGGGATTTCTCTCCAACATCAGAAAGCTTGTCATATTTCTTTTCATTAAGGAGGATCCTCTATCTTCTTCCATCTCTTCCATGACAGTCTTTCTTCATTGAAGAAATATTTCCCTTCTGAACACTGAAAAAAAGAACAAATGATACTTTGCATTAAACATTATCAAATATAAAATAAATTCTTTTTTTGGCGAGATCGATAATAAATATGAACATACTTTCAAAAGGGAAGTATCTCCAACATCAGAAAGCGTGTAATTTTTCTTTCCATTAGGGAGGATTCTCTACCTTCTTCCATCTCTTCCATGACAGTCTTTCTTCATTGGAGAAATATTTCCCTTCTGAACACTGAAAAAAAGAATAAAACATACTTTGCGTTAAACATTATCAAATATGAAATAAATTCTTTTTTTGGCGAGATCGATAATAAATATGAACATACTTTCAAAAGGGAAGTCTCTCCAACATCAGAAAGCGTGTCATTTTTCTTTCCATTAGGGAGGATCCTCTACCTTCTTCCATCTCTTCCACGACAGTCTTTCTTCATTGGAGAAATATTTCCCTTCTGATCACTGAAAAAATGAATAAAACATACTTTGCGTTAAACATTATCTAATATGAAATAAATTCTTTTTTTTTTTGGCGAGATCGATAATAAATATGAACATACTTTCAAAAGGGAAGTCTCTCCAACATCAGAAAGCGTGTCATTTTTCTTTCCATTAGGGAGGATCCTCTACCTTCTTCCATCTCTTCCTCGACAGTCTTTCTTCATTGGAGAAATATTTCCCTTCTGAACACTGAAAAAAAGAATAAAACATACTTTGCGTTAAACATAATCTAATATGAAATAAATTCTTTTTTTGGCGAGATCGATAATAAATATGAACATACTTTCAAAAGGGAAGTCTCTCCAACACCAGAAAGCGTGTCATTTTTCTTTCTATTAGGGAGGATGCTCTACCTTCTTCCATCTCTTCCATGACAGTCTTTCTTCATTGGAGAAATATTTCCCTTCTGAACACTGAAAAAATGAATAAAACATACTTTGCGTTAAACATTATCTAATATAAAATAAATTCTTTTTTTTTTGGCGAGATCGATAATAAATATGAACATACTTTCAAAAGGGAAGTCTTTCCAACATCAGAAAGAGTGTCAATTTTCTTTCCATTAGGGAGGATCCTCTACCTTCTTCCATCTCTTCCATGACAGTCTTTCTTCATAGGAGAAATATTTCCCTTCTGAACACTGAAAAAAAGAATAAAACATACTTTGCGTTAAACATTATCTAATATGAAATAAATTCTTTTTTGGCGAGATCGATAATAAATATGAACATACTTTCAAAAGGGAAGTCTCTCAAACATCAGAAAGCGTGTCATTTTTCTTTCCATTAGGGAGGATCCTCTACCTTCCTTCATCTCTTCCATGACAGTCTTTCTTCATTGGAGAAATATTTCCCTTCTTAACACTGAAAAAAAGAATAAAACATACTTTGCGTTAAACATTATCTAATAAGAAATAAATTCTTTTTTTGGCGAGATCGCTAACAAATATGAACATACTTTCAAAAGGGAAGTCTCTCCAACATCAGAAAGCGTGTCATTTTTCTTTCCATAAGGGAGGATCCTCTACCTTCTGCCATCTCTTCCATGACAGTCTTTCTTCATAGGAGAAATATATCCCTTCTGAACACTGAAAAAAAGAATAAAACATACTTTGCGTTAAACATTATCTAATATGAAATAAATTCGTTTTTTGGCGAGATCGATAATAAATATGAACATACTTTCAAAAGGGAAGTCCATCCAACATCAGAAAGCGCGTCATTTTTCTTTCCATAAGGGAATATCCTCTACCTTCTTCCATCTCTTCCATGACAGTCTTTCTTCATTGAAGAAATATTTCCCTTCTGAACTCTAAAAAAAAGAATAAAACATACTTTGCGTTAAACATAATCTAATATGAAATAAATTCTTTTTTTGGCGAGATCGATAATAAATATGAACATACTTTCAAAAGGGAAGTCTCTCCAACATCTGAAAGCGTGTCATTTTTCTTTTCATTAGGGAGGATCCTCTACCTTCTTCCATCTCTTCCATGACAGTCTTTCTTCTTTGGAGAAATATTTCCCTTCTGAACACTGAAAAAAAGAATAAAACATACTTTGCGGTAAACATTATCTAATATGAAATAAATTCTTTTTTTGGCGAGATCGATAATAAATATGAACATACTTTCAAAAGGGAAGTCTCTCCAACATCAGAAAGCGTGTCATTTTTCTTTCCATTAGGGAGGATCCTCTACCTTCTTCCATCTCTTCCATGACAGTCTTTCTTCATTGGAGAAATATTTCCCTTCTGAACACTGAAAAAAAGAA
This sequence comes from Parasteatoda tepidariorum, assembly GCF_982258835.1. NCBI lineage: Eukaryota > Metazoa > Arthropoda > Arachnida > Araneae > Theridiidae > Parasteatoda > Parasteatoda tepidariorum. The sequence continues at coordinate 54,959,866 of NC_141758.1, forward strand.
TAAAACATACTTTGCGTTAAACATTATCTAATATGAAATAAATTCTTTTTTGGCGAGATCGATAATAAATATGAACATACTTTCAAAAGGGAAGTCTCTCCAACATCAGAAAGCGTGTCATTTTTCTTTCCATTAAGAAGGATCCTCTACCTTCCTCCATCTCTTCCATGACAGTCTTTCTTCATTGGAGAAATATTTCCCTTCTGAACACTGAAAAAAAGAATAAAACATACTTTGCGTTAAACGTTATCTAATATGAAATAAATTCTTTTTTTGGCGAGATCGATAATAAATATGAACATACTTTCAAAAGGGAAGTCTCTCCAACATCAGAAAGCGTGTCATTTTTCTTTCTTTTAGGGAGGATCCTCTACCTTCTTCCATCTCTTCCATGACAGTCTTTCTTCATTGGAGAAATATTTCCCTTCTGAACACTGAAAAAAAGAATAAAACATACTTTGCGTTAAACGTTATCTAATATGAAATAAATTCTTTTTTTGGCGAGATCGATAATAAATATGAACATACTTTCAAAAGGGAAGTCTCTCCAACATCAGAAAGCGTGTCATTTTTCTTTCTATTAGGGAGGATGCTCTACCTTCTTCCATCTCTTCCATGACAGTCTTTCTTCATTGGAGAAATATTTCCCTTCTGAACACTGAAAAAAAGAATAAAACATACTTTGCGTTAAACGTTATCTAATATGAAATAAATTCTTTTTTTGGCGAGATCGATAATAAATATGAACATACTTTCAAAAGGGAAGTCTCTCCAACATCAGAAAGCGTGTCATTTTTCTTTCTATTAGGGAGGATCCTCTACCTTCTTCCATCTCTTCCATGACAGTCTTTCTTCATTGGAGAAATATTTCCCTTCTGAACACTGAAAAAAAGAATAAAACATACGTTGCGTTAAACTATATGTAATATGAAATACGTTCGTTTTCGAGCGAGATCAATAATAAATATGAACATACTTTCAAAAGGGATTTCTCTCCAACATCAGAAAGCTTGTCATATTTCTTTTCATTATGGAGGATCCTCTATCTTCTTCCATCTCTTCCATGACAGTCTTTCTTCATTGAAGAAATATTTCCCTTCTGAACACTGAAAAAAAGAACAAATGATACTTTGCATTAAACATTATCAAATATAAAATAAATTCTTTTTTTGGCGAGATCGATAATAAATATGAACATACTTTCAAAAGGGAAGTCTCTCCAACATCAGAAAGCGTGTAATTTTTCTTTCCATTAGTGAGGATTCTCTACCTTCTTCCATCTCTTCCATGACAGTCTTTCTTCATTGGAGAAATATTTCCCTTCTGAACACTGAAAAAAAGAATAAAACATACTTTGCGTTAAACATTATCAAATATGAAATAAATTCTTTTTTTGGCGAGATCGATAATAAATATGAACATACTTTCAAAAGGGAAGTCTCTCCAACATCAGAAAGCGTGTCATTTTTCTTTCCATTAGGGAGGATCCTCTACCTTCTTCCATCTCTTCCACGACAGTCTTTCTTCATTGGAGAAATATTTCCCTTCTGATCACTGAAAAAATGAATAAAACATACTTTGCGTTAAACATTATCTAATATGAAATAAATTCTTTTTTTTTTTGGCGAGATCGATAATAAATATGAACATACTTTCAAAAGGGAAGTCTCTCCAACATCAGAAAGCGTGTCATTTTTCTTTCCATTAGGGAGGATCCTCTACCTTCTTCCATCTCTTCCTCGACAGTCTTTCTTCATTGGAGAAATATTTCCCTTCTGAACACTGAAAAAAAGAATAAAACATACTTTGCGTTAAACATAATCTAATATGAAATAAATTCTTTTTTTGGCGAGATCGATAATAAATATGAACATACTTTCAAAAGGGAAGTCTCTCCAACACCAGAAAGCGTGTCATTTTTCTTTCTATTAGGGAGGATGCTCTACCTTCTTCCATCTCTTCCATGACAGTCTTTCTTCATTGGAGAAATATTTCCCTTCTGAACACTGAAAAAATGAATAAAACATACTTTGCGTTAAACATTATCTAATATAAAATAAATTCTTTTTTTTTTGGCGAGATCGATAATAAATATGAACATACTTTCAAAAGGGAAGTCTTTCCAACATCAGAAAGAGTGTCAATTTTCTTTCCATTAGGGAGGATCCTCTACCTTCTTCCATCTCTTCCATGACAGTCTTTCTTCATAGGAGAAATATTTCCCTTCTGAACACTGAAAAAAAGAATAAAACATACTTTGCGTTAAACATTATCTAATATGAAATAAATTCTTTTTTGGCGAGATCGATAATAAATATGAACATACTTTCAAAAGGGAAGTCTCTCAAACATCAGAAAGCGTGTCATTTTTCTTTCCATTAGGGAGGATCCTCTACCTTCCTTCATCTCTTCCATGACAGTCTTTCTTCATTGGAGAAATATTTCCCTTCTTAACACTGAAAAAAAGAATAAAACATACTTTGCGTTAAACATTATCTAATAAGAAATAAATTCTTTTTTTGGCGAGATCGCTAACAAATATGAACATACTTTCAAAAGGGAAGTCTCTCCAACATCAGAAAGCGTGTCATTTTTCTTTCCATAAGGGAGGATCCTCTACCTTCTGCCATCTCTTCCATGACAGTCTTTCTTCATAGGAGAAATATATCCCTTCTGAACACTGAAAAAAAGAATAAAACATACTTTGCGTTAAACATTATCTAATATGAAATAAATTCGTTTTTTGGCGAGATCGATAATAAATATGAACATACTTTCAAAAGGGAAGTCCATCCAACATCAGAAAGCGCGTCATTTTTCTTTCCATAAGGGAATATCCTCTACCTTCTTCCATCTCTTCCATGACAGTCTTTCTTCATTGAAGAAATATTTCCCTTCTGAACTCTAAAAAAAAGAATAAAACATACTTTGCGTTAAACATAATCTAATATGAAATAAATTCTTTTTTTGGCGAGATCGATAATAAATATGAACATACTTTCAAAAGGGAAGTCTCTCCAACATCTGAAAGCGTGTCATTTTTCTTTTCATTAGGGAGGATCCTCTACCTTCTTCCATCTCTTCCATGACAGTCTTTCTTCATTGGAGAAATATTTCCCTTCTGAACACTGAAAAAAAGAATAAAACATACTTTGCGGTAAACATTATCTAATATGAAATAAATTCTTTTTTTGGCGAGATCGATAATAAATATGAACATACTTTCAAAAGGGAAGTCTCTCCAACATCAGAAAGCGTGTCATTTTTCTTTCCATTAGGGAGGATCCTCTACCTTCTTCCATCTCTTCCATGACAGTCTTTCTTCATTGGAGAAATATTTCCCTTCTGAACACTGAAAAAAAGAATAAAACATACTTTGCGTTAAACATTATCTAATATGAAATAAATTCTTTTTTTGGCGAGATCGATAATAAATATGAACATACTTTCAAAAGGGAAGTCTCTCCAACATCAGAAAGCGTGTCATTTTTCTTTCCATTAGGGAGGATCCTCTACCTTCTTCCATCTCTTCCATGACAGTCTTTCTTCATTGGAGAAATATTTCCCTTCTGAACACTGAAAAAAAGAATAAAACATACTTTGCGTTAAACATTATCAAATATGAAATAAATTCTTTTTTTGATGAGATCGATAATAAATATGAACATACTTTCAAAAGGGAAGTCTCTCCAACATCAGAAAGCGTGTCATTTTTCTTTCCATTAGGGAGGATCCTCTACCTTCTTCCATCTCTTCCACGACAGTTTTTCTTCATTGGAGAAATATTTCCCTTCTGATCACTGAAAAAATGAATAAAACATACTTTGCGTTAAACATTATCTAATATGAAATAAATTCTTTTTTTTTTGGCGAGATCGATAATAAATATGAACATACTTTCAAAAGGGAAGTCTCTCCAACATCAGAAAGCGTGTCATTTTTCTTTCCATTAGGGAGGATCCTCTACCTTCTTCCATCTCTTCCATGACAGTCTTTCTTCATTGGAGAAATATTTCCCTTCTGATCACTGAAAAAATGAATAAAACATACTTTGCGTTAAACATTATCTAATATGAAATAAATTTTTTTTTTGGCGAGATCGATAATAAATATGAACATTCTTTCAAAAGGGAAGTCTCTCCAACATCAGAAAGCTTGTCATTTTTCTTTCCATTAGGGAGAATCCTCTACCTTCTTCCATCTCTTCCACGACAGTCTTTCTTCATTGGAGAAATATTTCCCTTCTGAACACTGAAAAAATGAATAAAACATACTTTGCGTTAAACATTATCTAATATAAAATAAATTCTTTTTTTTTTGGCGAGATCGATAATAAATATGAACATACTTTCAAAAGGGAAGTCTCTCCAACATCAGAAAGAGTGTCAATTTTCTTTCCATTAGGGAGGATCCTCTACCTTCTTCCATCTCTTCCATGACAGTCTTTCTTCATAGGAGAAATATTTCCCTTCTGAACACTGAAAAAAAGAATAAAACATACTTTGCGTTAAACATTATCTAATATGAAATAAATTCTTTTTTGGTGAGATCGATAATAAATATGAACATACTTTCAAAAGGGAAGTCTCTCAAACATCAGAAAGCGTGTCCTTTTTCTTTCCATTAGGGAGGATCCTCTACCTTCTTCCATCTCTTCCATGACAGTCTTTCTTCATAGGAGAAATATATCCCTTCTGAACACTGAAAAAAAGAATAAAACATACTTTGCGTTAAACATTATCTAATATGAAATAAATTCGTTTTTTGGCGAGATCGATAATAAATATGAACATACTTTCAAAAGGGAAGTCCATCCAACATCAGAAAGCGCGTCATTTTTCTTTCCATAAGGGAATATCCTCTACCTTCTTCCATCTCTTCCATGACAGTCTTTCTTCATTGGAGAAATATTTCCCTTCTGAACTCTAAAAAAAAGAATAAAACATACTTTGCGTTAAACATAATCTAATATGAAATAAATTCTTTTTTTGGCGAGATCGATAATAAATATGAACATACTTTCAAAAGGGAAGTCTCTCCAACATCTGAAAGCGTGTCATTTTTCTTTTCATTAGGGAGGATCCTCTACCTTCTTCCATCTCTTCCATGACAGTCTTTCTTCATTGGAGAAATATTTCCCTTCTGAACACTGAAAAAAAGAATAAAACATACTTTGCGGTAAACATTATCTAATATGAAATAAATTCTTTTTTTGGCGAGATCGATAATAAATATGAACATACTTTCAAAAGGGAAGTCTCTCCAACATCAGAAAGCGTTTCATTTTTCTTTCCATTAGGGAGGATCCTCTACCTTCTTCCATCTCTTCCATGACAGTCTTTCTTCATTGGAGAAATATTTCCCTTCTGAACACTGAAAAAAAGAATAAAACATACTTTGCGTTAAACATTATCTAATATGAAATAAATTCTTTTTTGGGCGAGATCGATAATAAATATGAACATACTTTCAAAAGGGAAGTCTCTCCAACATCAGAAAGCGTGCCATTTTTCTTTCCATTAGGGAGGATCCTCTACCTTCTTCCATCTCTTCCATGACAGTTTTTCTTCATTGGAGAAATATTTCCCTTCTGAACACTGAAAAAAAGAATAAAACATACTTTGCGTTAAACATTATCTAATATGAAATTAATTCTTTTTTTGGCGAGATCGATAATAAATATAAACATACTTTCAAAAGGGAAGTCTCTCCAACATCAGAAAGCGTGTCATTTTTCTTTCCATTAGGGAGGATCCTCTACCTTCTTCCATCTCTTCCATGACAGTCTTTCTTCATTGGAGATATATTTCCCTTCTGAACACTGAAAAAAAGAATAAAAGATACTTTGCATTAAACATTATCTTATATGAAATAAATTCTTTTTTTGGTGAGATCGATAATAAATATGAACATACTTTCAAAAGGGAAGTCTCTCCAACATCAGAAAGCGTGTCATTTTTCTTTCCATTAGGGAGGATCCTCTACCTTCTTCCATCTCTTCCATGACAGTCTTTCTTCATTGGAGAAATATTTCCCTTCTGATCACTGAAAAAATGAATAAAACATACTTTGCGTTAAACATTATCTAATATGAAATAAATTCTTTTTTTTTGGCGAGATCGATAATAAATATGAACATACTTTCAAAAGGGAAGTCTCTACAACATCAGAAAGCTTGTCATTTTTCTTTCCATTAGGGAGGATCCTCTACCTTCTTCCATCTCTTCCTCGACAGTCTTTCTTCATTGGAGAAATATTTCCCTTCTGAACACTGAAAAAAAGAATAAAACATACTTTGCGTTAAACATTATCTAATATGAAATAAATTTTTTTTTTGGCGAGATCGATAATAAATATGAACATTCTTTCAAAAGGGAAGTCTCTCCAACATCAGAAAGCGTGTCATTTTTCTTTCCATTAGGGAGAATCCTCTACCTTCTTCCATCTCTTCCACGACAGTCTTTCTTCGTTGGAGAAATATTTCCCTTCTGAACACTGAAAAAATGAATAAAACATACTTTGCGTTAAACATTATCTAATATAAAATAAATTCTTTTTTTTTTGGCGAGATCGATAATAAATATGAACATACTTTCAAAAGGGAAGTCTCTCCAACATCAGAAAGCGTGTCATTTTTCTTTCCATTAGGGAGGATCCTCTACCTTCTTCCATCTCTTCCATGACAGTCTTTCTTCATTGGAGAAATATTTCCCTTCTGAAGACTGAAAAAAAGAATAAAACATACTTTGCGTTAAACATTATCTAATATGAAATAAATTCTTTTTTGGGCGAGATCGATAATAAATATGAACATACTTTCAAAAGGGAAGTCTCTCCAACATCAGAAAGCGTGCCATTTTTCTTTCCATTAGGGAGGATCCTCTACCTTCTTCCATCTCTTCCATGACAGTTTTTCTTCATTGGAGAAATATTTCCCTTCTGAACACTGAAAAAAAGAATAAAACATACTTTGCGTTAAACATTATCTAATATGAAATTAATTCTTTTTTTGGCGAGATCGATAATAAATATGAACATACTTTCAAAAGGGAAGTCTCTCCAACATCAGAAAGCGTGTCATTTTTCTTTCCATTAGGGAGGATCCTCTACCTTCTTCCATCTCTTCCATGACAGTCTTTCTTCATTGGAGATATATTTCCCTTCTGAACACTGAAAAAAAGAATAAAAGATACTTTGCATTAAACATTATCTTATATGAAATAAATTCTTTTTTTGGTGAGATCGATAATAAATATGAACATACTTTCAAAAGGGAAGTCTCTCCAACATCAGAAAGCGTGTCATTTTTCTTTCCATTAGGGAGGATCCTCTACCTTCTTCCATCTCTTCCATGACAGTCTTTCTTCATTGGAGAAATATTTCCCTTCTGATCACTGAAAAAATGAATAAAACATACTTTGCGTTAAACATTATCTAATATGAAATAAATTCTTTTTTTTTGGCGAGATCGATAATAAATATGAACATACTTTCAATAGGGAAGTCTCTACAACATCAGAAAGCTTGTCATTTTTCTTTCCATTAGGGAGGATCCTCTACCTTCTTCCATCTCTTCCTCGACAGTCTTTCTTCATTGGAGAAATATTTCCCTTCTGAACACTGAAAAAAAGAATAAAACATACTTTGCGTTAAACATTATCTAATATGAAATAAATTTTTTTTTTGGCGAGATCGATAATAAATATGAACATTCTTTCAAAAGGGAAGTCTCTCCAACATCAGAAAGCGTGTCATTTTTCTTTCCATTAGGGAGAATCCTCTACCTTCTTCCATCTCTTCCACGACAGTCTTTCTTCGTTGGAGAAATATTTCCCTTCTGAACACTGAAAAAATGAATAAAACATACTTTGCGTTAAACATTATCTAATATAAAATAAATTCTTTTTTTTTTGGCGAGATCGATAATAAATATGAACATACTTTCAAAAGGGAAGTCTCTCCAACATCAGAAAGAGTGTCAATTTTCTTTCCATTAGGGAGGATCCTCTACCTTCTTCCATCTTTTCCATGACGTTCTTTCTTCAGTGGAGAAATATTTCCCTTCTGAACACTGAAAAAAAGAATAAAACATACTTTGCGTTAAACATTATCTAATATGAAATAAATTCTTTTTTTTTGGCGAGATCGATAATAAATATGAACATACTTTCAAAAGGGAAGTCTCTACAACATCAGAAAGCTTGTCATTTTTCTTTCCATTAGGGAGGATCCTCTACCTTCTTCCATCTCTTCCTCGACAGTCTTTCTTCATTGGAGAAATATTTCCCTTCTGAACACTGAAAAAAAGAATAAAACATACTTTGCGTTAAACATTATATCTAATATGAAATAAATTTTTTTTTTGGCGAGATCGATAATAAATATGAACATTCTTTCAAAAGGGAAGTCTCTCCAACATCAGAAAGCGTGTCATTTTTCTTTCCATTAGGGAGAATCCTCTACCTTCTTCCATCTCTTCCACGACAGTCTTTCTTCGTTGGAGAAATATTTCCCTTCTGAACACTGAAAAAATGAATAAAACATACTTTGCGTTAAACATTATCTAATATAAAATAAATTCTTTTTTTTTTGGCGAGATCGATAACAAATATGAACATACTTTCAAAAGGGAAGTCTCTCCAACATCAGAAAGAGTGTCAATTTTCTTTCCATTAGGGAGGATCCTCTACCTTCTTCCATCTTTTCCATGACGTTCTTTCTTCAGTGGAGAAATATTTCCCTTCTGAACACTGAAAAAAAGAATAAAACATACTTTGCGTTAAACATTATCTAATATGAAATAAATTCTTTTTTTGGCAAGATCGATAATAAATATGAACATACTTTCAAAAGGGAAGTCTCTCCAACATCAGAAAGCGTGTCATTTTTCCTTCCATTAGGGAGGATCCTCTACCTTCTTCCATCTCTTCCATGACAGTCTTTCTTTATTGGCGAAATATTTCCCTTCTGAACACTGAAAAAATGAATAAAACATACTTTGCGTTAAACATTATCTAATATAAAATAAATTCTTTTTTTGGCAAGATCAATAATAAATATGAACATACTTTCAAAAGGGAAGTCAGTCCAACATCAGAAAGCGTGTCATTTTTCTTTCCATTAGGGAGGATCCTCTACCTTCTTCCATCTCTTCCATGACAGTCTTTCTTCAAAGGAGAAATATTTCCCTTCTGAGCACTGAAAAAAAGAATAAAACATACTTTGCGTTAAACATTATCTAATATGAAATAAATTCTTTTTTGGCGAGATCGATAATAAATATGAACATACTTTCAAAAGGGAAGTCTCTCAAACATCAGAAAGCGTGTCATTTTTCTTTCCATTAGGGAGGATCCTCTACCTTCTTCCATCTCTTCCATGACAGTCTTTCTTCATTGGAGAAATATTTCCCTTCTGAACTCTAAAAAAAAGAATAAAACATACTTTGCGTTAAACATAATCTAATATGAAATAAATTCTTTTTTTGGCGAGATCGATAATAAATATGAACATACTTTCAAAAGGGAAGTCTCTTCAACATCTGAAAGCGTGTCATTTTTATTTTCATTAGGGAGGATCCTCTACCTTCTCCCATCTCTTCCATGACAGTCTCTTTTCATTGGAGAAATATTTCCCTTCTGAACACTGAAAAAAAGAATAAAACATACTTTGCGGTAAACATTATCTAATATGAAATAAATTCTTTTTTTGGCAAGATCGATAATAAATATGAACATACTTTCAAAAGGGAAGTCTCTCCAACATCAGAAAGCGTGTCATTTTTCTTTCCATTAGGGAGGATCCTCTACCTTCTTCCATCTCTTCCATGACAGTCTTTCTTCATTGGAGAAATATTTCCCTTCTGAACACTGAAAAAAAGATTAAAACATACTTTGCGTTAAACATTATCTAATATGAAATAAATTCTTTTTTGGGCGAGATCGATAATAAATATGAACATACTTTCAAAAGGGAAGTCTCTCCAACATCAGAAAGCGTGCCATTTTTCTTTCCATTAGGGAGGATCCTCTACCTTCTTCCATCTCTTCCATGACAGTTTTTCTTCATTGGAGAAATATTTCCCTTCTGAACACTGAAAAAAAGAATAAAACATACTTTGCGTTAAACATTATCTAATATGAAATTAATTCTTTTTTTGGCGAGATCGATAATCTATATGAACATACTTTCAAAAGGGAAGTCTCTCCAACATCAGAAAGCGTGTCATTTTTCTTTCCATTAGGGAGGATCCTCTACCTTCTTCCATCTCTTCCATGACAGTCTTTCTTCATTGGAGATATATTTCCCTTCTAAACACTGAAAAAAAGAATAAAAGATACTTTGCATTAAACATTATCTTATATGAAATAAATTCTTTTTTTGGTGAGATCGATAATAAATATGAACATACTTTCAAAAGGGAAGTCTCTCCAACATCAGAAAGCGTGTCATTTTTCTTTCCATTAGGGAGGATCCTCTACCTTCTTCCTTCTCTTCCATGACAGTCTTTCTTCATTGGAGAAATATTTCCCTTCTGATCACTGAAAAAATGAATAAAACATACTTTGCGTTAAACATTATCTTATATGAAATAAATTCTTTTTTTTGGCGAGATCGATAATAAATATGAACATACTTTCAAAAGGGAAGTCTCTCCAACATCAGAAAGCGTGTCATTTTTCTTTCCATTAGGGAGGATCCTCTACCTTCTTCCATCTCTTCCTGGACAGTCTTTCTTCATTGGAGAAATATTTCCCTTCTGAACACTGAAAAAAAGAATAAAACATACTTTGCGTTAAACATTATCTAATATGAAATAAATTCGTTTTTTGGCGAGATCGATAATAAATATGAACATACTTTCAAAAGGGAAGTCTCTCCAACATCAGAAAGCGTGTCATTTTTCTTTCCATTAGGGAGGATCCTCTACCTTCTTCCATCTCTTCCATGACAGTCTTTCTTCATTTTAGAAATATTTCCCTTCTGAACACTGAAAAAAAGAATAAAACATACTTTGCGTTAAACATTATCTAATATGAAATAAATTCGTTTTTTGGCGAGATCGATAACAAATATGAACATACTTTCAAAAGGGATGTCTCTCCAACATCAGAAAGCGTGTCATTTTTCTTTCCATTAGGGAGGATCCTCTACCTTCTTCCATCTCTTCCATGACAGTCTTTCTTCATTGGAGAAATATTTCCCTTCTGAACCTTGAAAAAAAGGATAAAACATACTTTGCGTTAAACATTATCTAATATGAAATAAATTCGTTTTTTGGCGAGATCGATAATAAATATGAACATACTTTCAAAAGGGAAGTCTCTCCAACATCAGAAAGCGTGTCATTTTTCTTTCCATTAGGGAGGATCCTCTACCTTCTTCCTTCTCTTCCATGACAGTCTTTCTTCATTGGAGAAATAATTCCCTTCTGAACACTGAAAAAAGGAATAAAACATACTTTGCGGTAAACATTATCTAATATAAAATAAATTCGTTTTCGAGCGAGATCAATAATAAATATGAACATATTTTCAAAAGGGATTTCTCTCCAACATCAGAAAGCTTGTCATATTTCTTTCCATTAGGGAGGATCCTCTACCTTCTTCCATCTCTTCCATGACAGTCTTTCTTCATTGGAGAAATATTTCCCTTTTGAACACTGAAAAAAAGAATAAAACATACTTTGCGTTAAACATTATCTAATATGAAATAAATTCTTTTTTTTGGCGAGATCGATAATAAATATGAACATACTTTCAAAAGGGAATTCTCTCCAGCATCAGAAAGCGTGTCATTTTTCCTTCCATTAGGGAGGATCCTCTACCTTCTTCCATCTCTTCCATGACAGTCTTTCTTCATTGGAGAAATATTTCCCTTCTGAACCTTGAAAAAAAGAATAAAACATACTTTGCGTTAAACATTATCTAATATTAAATAAATTCGTTTTTTGGCGAGATCGATAATAAATATGAACATACTTTCAAAAGGGAAGTCTCTACAACATCACAAAGCGTGTCATTTTTCTTTCCATTAGAGAGGATCCTCTCTCTTCTTCCATCTCTTCCATGACACTCTTTCTTCATTGAAGAAATATTTCCCTTCTGAACCTTGAAAGAAAGAATAAAACATACTTTGTGTTAAACATTATCTAATATAAAATAAATTCGTTTTCGAGCGAGATCAATAATTAATATTAACATACTTTCAAAAGGGATTTCTCTCCAACATCAGAAAGCTTGTCATATTTCTTTCCATTTGGAAGGATCCTCTCTCTTCTTCCATCTCTTCCATGACAGTCTTTCTTCATAGGAAAAATATTTCCTTTCTGAGCCTTGAAAAAAGAATAAAACATACTTTGTGTGTTAAACAATTATAAAATTTCATTTTTTTGACTCTCAAAGTATGGGTTTACTGTCTTCCTTAAAATATGACTGTTATAATAAAGTTAGTAAAAGTTGTCTGGGCTTCAGGCACATTCCTATTTTTGATTTTTATTTTGGTTTTGAAACTAATACTATAAATCGAGAAATATTTGTTTTTAACTATAATATATTTGTTCTCAAAAATATTTGATGGCGCAAATAATTTTAAATAAATAATTCTTACTTTTCTTATTTAATATAAAAAAATTATATTAGAATTTGAAAACTCGCGTTAAATGTTTACCAGTTCCTTATTCTCAAAATGAAGTTCTTATCAAAGTGAAGGTAAAAATCTTAAGTTGTAGAATGTTAATCGCAAAAGTAATATTTTATTATCTGAAGTCGAAATAGCTGTCTAAAATTTATAGTGACACTTATTAACTGAAACCTTAGGGTGGCCGAATTTTAATTCTTGGAAATTAAACATAAGGGAGAAGAAAAAAATTTTATGATTGCTCCTTCGCCTGTTTAGGTTATGTTTATAGTTATTTTACAAATATTAATTAAAATTATTGCATTCAATTGTATTCCGGAAAACACAAAGCAAACGCATAAGTAGTTTAATTTTAAAAATAGTTATATGTATTGTAAAGAAAGTATATAATTTATTTCTAAATATGATTAAACCATTAGCTGACTTTATTTCGTTTTTCTTTTAAATTTTATGAAATAAATATTTAATAAATTACTTTGGTTGACAATTTTAAGTGATTTTTCTAACCTTTACATTTTCTTAGGTCAAGAGCTTCGTTTATTTCATCAGTTGGTCTTTAACAAGTTTTTCTGAACTTCAAAATATAACCCTCACACACGAAATCCAAACGCAAACTGAACTCAATAATGATTTTTACATGTTGTTCAAATTAGCTTGCAACAATGGAACACATATAATTTGCTTTTTTTTACTGTAATTGTTTAACTGCATCTATTTGCTCTGTTGAAAGAGTTGTATGCACAAAAATATAATTAAAAAATACCTTAATAGCCATTGTTAGAAAGTGAACTTATTTAATTTTTAGAAAAATCAAGAATCATGATTTGCAGAGATTTTCTGTTAAATTCTGCACAATAAATACCTTAATGGAGGAAAATCCATCTTAAATATATATTTTTGAAAATCTTTGCGAAATTTCTAATATACAATTTACGGATTCCAAATTAGCATGGAAAATATTCTATGAAATTCGAAATAAGGCAATCGTTTTATTTTATCCCCTAATTGTTAATTTGAGTTATTCCTTCGTTTTACTTTACTTTAGGCATGGTTTTTAAAATATATATCTAAACAAATATGTGTTCTCTGTAGTTAAAAAAAAACTTGAGGAGTCAGTCAACGGATTGTCCAAGACCATATGAAAGGAAAGCGTGGTCAGAGAGGACGCTTGCTATCAGAATTAGAAAAATTAAAATGTTTTAGCTACCTTCTACACGCTAATTTTTTTTTAAATTACAAGAAATAAATACAGTCACTGCAACTTCCGAGTGAAAGTTGTAAAATTAAAGGGATTTTAAAATATTTAAAATTTCCAAAAGTTTAATGTTTATAACATATGCTTTTAACCAGTCACGATTTCCTCCCGCATTCAAACATATTTGCATAGCATATATAGTACTTAATTGAATATCGATAGCATTTCATAGAATATTGTGTATATTTTATTTATCTGCCAGTGAAGAAGTAATAAAATTTACAGCTGTAGTGAAGTTATTTCATTCATTACAAAGGATATACACTGGTTATCATAAATTAAGGAAAATTCACAAAAATCGCGATAACTCAAGAAATTACACATGGAATTTTATGAAACTTACCCACAATATACAACACATAGTAAGGTATTAAACAACATAAAAAGAAATTATCAGACATTAATAGTAGTATAGAAATTAGCACATGTATAAAATAAACAAATTGGAAGTATCGGTTTGCAATAGAAAAAGTACCTTTAATATGGAATATGATTGCCTCTAGAAGCAATACAGCACAAACAGCGATGTGTGATGCTTTCAATTATGCGGTCTATCAGTTCAATAGGAAGTGAGAGCCATTGCTCTTGTAAAGCAGTTGCAAGCGTGGCAAGGGTCTGAGGGGGCGGATTGATGGCAGATACACGCCTCCCTAGAGCATCCCAAACGTGCTCGATAGGATTCAAGTCCGGGGATCGAGCTGGCCACTCCATGCGAGTAATTGTTTCCTGTTGAAGATAATCATCAACAATGCGAGCTCTGTGTGGTCTTGCATTATCGTCCTGTAACAGGAAGCAATCACCAATTGCCCCGGCATATGGGCGCACATAAGCATCAAGGATGTTGTCTCGATAAACCTGAGCATTCACGGTTCCCCTTGGAAAGACATGGAGGTATGTGCGCCCTCCTAAGGATATGCCTCCCCAAACACAGACACTGCCTCTTCCGTATGCATCTCTTTCACGGATGTTTGATGGATGATAACGGGTCCCAGGTTCTCTCCATATCAAATAACGTCTACTGTCACTTTCTAGACTAAACCTGGACTCATCCGTAAAGAGAACAGGCCTCCATTGATCTGACGTCCAGTGGACATGTTGTCGGGCCCACTGCAAACGGTCTCTCCTATGGCGTGATGTGAGCGGCACGCAAATGGCTGGTCGTCTCGCATACAGACCACCTTCGTGGAGCCTTCTGCGCACAGTTGACGTTGACACCAACCTTCCGGTGGCTGCAGCAAGAGAGGATCTAAGATGTGTCGGAGTAGCGGTTCTATTCCTGCGTGCACTTAATGTCAAATATCGGTCATCGGCACTGGTCGTAACAGTTGGCCGTCCTTGACTGAACCTCCTAGATGCCGAATCTGTGGTTTGAAATTGCCTCCAAAGTCTATGAACCACAGATGGACTCACATTTAGCCATCTGGCCACTTCTGATTGACTCTGCCCTGCCTCTAGTCTCCCGATGGCTCTCCATCGTAGTTCTTCAGGCAAATGATGCCTAGAGGTCATTATTACGAATTGGCTATCTCAGATTTTCAATGTCGCAATCACAGTAAAATTTGTGTGCTTTCTCTCAAACTTGGACTTTTATGCTCCAGGCAGATGACGTAAGCCGAGTGCAGCGCCACTAATTTGCATATTGCAATTTTACTCAGCTACTCTTAGTGGACAACATATGCAAATTTTGCACGGTTTGGCTTACTTTTGAAAGAGTTATCGCTATTTTTGTGATTTTTCCTTAATTTATGATAACCAGTGTATATATCTCATCATTATCGTTTTTCTTTTAATGGATCATATTTTTCGAATGAATTTTATCATTCTTATAGCTCAGGAAAACGGCATCCAAAGTAGCCGTAACAGATGATTAAGACCAGAAATACAATTTTAACGACGAAACCATAATAAAACCATAATAACCATCCTGAACCATAACACATGATTAAAATTGCTAAAATTAATTATTAGCCAAATAGAAATTATAAATTTCAAATAATTTGTATTTGTATCAAATATCTTGTAAAATTTCAACAAATAAATTCCGAAACTCTTGAAATGAAAATTTTTCTTCCCCTAGAGCCAAAAAAGAAAAATTCCTTTTTCTAGATGGTTTCAAAATACTAAAGAAATTCTTATTCGTTCGTAATAATGTATTTTTACATATTGTGAGATTTAAAAAAATACAAGTGAAGTTAAATAGTATCATGAAAAAAGTGATGATAAAATAGTAATGATGGTTTGATTTTAATACAAGACTATTCATAGCTCTGTCAGATATTTCAAAACGTTAAATGTGGAGAAAAAAAACTGAGATGTCTAAGGAAGAATGAATGATGTTATTACTGAAACAGTTACGGTTTTATTTAAAGTTGTTATTTTTGGTGTTAACGTTTTTACTCTATTCTTAAAGAAACGAGTGTTAGCACTGATTTATTGTGCAAGGGTAAACAGACTTCAAACATGTTAACTAGAGAAATGTTGTTTGCTAAATCGCCATCTGAAACAAATCCAAATGGTTACCTCTTTTTGGAAGTTGAAGCAGAATTTAAGTATGGGCTGATTTTGACTATATCAATTGCTAATTAAGTTTAAAAAAATGTCTGACAGGTAAGAAAAGTAACGCTTGAATGAAAAGTGCCAATGCAAGTCAAAACAATGAAAAAAGAATAAATGGTGCGTGCTGTATAAAGGACACAAAAAAGTTTTTCACTGTTTGAATACAAAACTGGTGAATTAAATAAAAACAAAATGGCACTGAAATAACAAGTGAATTTTGAATAGAAAAAAAAATCTTTTATTTTAAAAAATAGTAAAAGAAATATTAGACCTAGATTAGAAAATTGTGAAATGTCTTTTTAAAAAATAAAATAGGTAATCATAAAATCCGAAGCATCTTGTATTAATGGGAATAATAATTTGAAAAACATCAATGAAATCAAAATTGTCGGAGCCCAGAAACAGCAAATTTTGGATGAAATCGATTGGAGAAAGTATTTGGGAAATTAGTTCAAAATAAAAAGATTTTGGATAGATTATAAAAATAAGACAAAAATTTAAATAAGTTCTCTAGAAATGGAAAGAAGGAAACTAATACCATTGACTTTTTATGTTGTTGTAGTTTCTCATCCCCACTGGTCTAGCAGAGCTAGACCAGGTCCATGAGTCCATTCACCCTCAGGAAGTCAAAAAACAAGACCGGGTCGCGCAGAAAACTGTCTACGGGCTGTCTGCACTGGAGAAACACTTGTTGCAGGTGGGATAGATCTTTCGCTGTTGTTCATACCTCATGCACTTTATGTGACCACTGATAAATCTATTGAATGCGGTCTGATCACCTCCATTACCTTTGAAGGTCAAAGCACGACCCGGCTTATCCCCAGAGTACCAGATATGTACTGGGGGAGCATTCCAGACTAGCTGGACACCTTGCTTTCTAATGGAGTGAATTTCCGAGGATGTGAGTGCCAAACTTTCCGGCAGAGGTTCATTTGTGCCAAGTTTAGCCAGCGAGTCAGCGATCTCATTCCCGTACAGACCAACGTGGGACGGAATCCACTTTACTTTTTATGTAAAGAGTTTAGAGAAAAGTACAAGGAATCGCCAAATAGCCCGATAGTCTTAAAAAATACATCAAGAAAAAGATGAAAAGACTGGAATTTGCTTTAAATTGATAGGTTCTTGAAATTATTTATTAATGAAGATTAAATCAAAATGTGAACATTATATTTAAGTAAAATAGTGGTCTTCCTGCCTTAAAAATAAAAATTTTTAATAATTTTTCTGCGTATTATGTTTGTTCCACACACATTAATTCGCCCCATTGACATTTATTTATAAACTTATTACAATCGCAGAGTTCGGTGTGATTTAAAATATTGTGATGTGACGACTTGTATATTAATTGAAAATGGCGAAATTTGGTTTTTGAATTTCATGTTAGTTAGAGGAAAGCCTGTTCTGATTTTACGATGGTATAAGTGGATTACTTTTTACTGCTAGCAAAGTTTACTGTTTATAAATAAGCTTTGTCAAGTTATTAAAACAGCATAAAAGGGGTGCCGAGCAATAGCCGTTATAATTCATAAAATAACATCATTATTATGAAAACCTGGCAATGATCTGTACATTCAATCCTGGTAATAATCCCATTTATCTAAAAACTATTTGACAGAGCTTGAAGAACTTCATATTTGATATGGCTACAAATATCCAATTTCATATGGCTACAGATGGCTACAAATATCCAAAGAAAATCTTTTCAGTTTGTATTGTTCTATTTCATTTCTATTTTGGCTACTCGAAACTGAAAGATTTTTGAAAAAAATGGAAGTAAAATGAAACAGTTTAATGAAAAATGTGATGGTGTGATTTTTTTTTATTGCTTGAAGAATACAAAATGTGGTTTTCACAAGATGCAGTTGTTCAATGATTTCGGCTAACATCTGTTCTAAGATATCAGTTGATAAGAGATATCATTGATTTAATTTTATGTTAGTATTGAATAATTTTGAAAAAATAATCTAAATTCAAACATGTTAACTGGAGAAAGGGCTTTTGTAAAATCTTCATCTGAAACAAATTTAAATGGTTACATAGCTTCGGAAGTTGTAGCCGAATATAAATATTAGCACATTTTGATTAGGCTGATTACATATTAAGTAAATTAAAGTAAATGTAACCATTAATAGAAAGCACCAACTTAAAATGAAGTGGTAAAAGAGTATAATCGTGCTGTATGAAGATGATTCTCGTTGTAAGTACAAAACTGGTGAATTAGAGTTTTAAAAAAATAGCTCTGAAATAACTTTTGAAATGAGAAAAGAAAATTTAAATTTAAAAATCAGTAAATTGATACAAAAGAAATGTTCAACCTAGAAAATAGTGAAATGTCAATTTAAAGATAATGTATGTTAGGGATCATAAAATCAGTAGCTTCTGCAAATGCTGGCACTAATGCAGTCTGGTACTAAATTTATAAACTGAAAACTAAGAATTGTTCAACCTTGGTTAGAAAATAATGAAATGTCAATTAAAAACTAATGTATGTTAGGGATCATAAAATCAATCATCTACTGTAACTGCTGGCACTAATGCAGAGTGGTACTAAATTTATGAACTGAAACCTAAGAATTGTTCAACCTAGGTTAGAAAATAGTGAAATGTCAATTAAAAAATAATGTATGTTAGGGATCATAAAATCAATCATCTACTGCAACTGCTGGCACTAATGCAGAGTAGTACTAAATTTATAAACTGAAACCTAAGAATTGTTCAACCTAGGTTAGAAAATAGTGAAATGGCAATTAAAAAATAATGTATGTTTGGGATCGTAAAATCGATCATCTACTGCAACTGCTAGCACTAATGCAGACTGCTACTAATGAAAATAATCCTTTGAGAAACATTAGTGAAACCTAAATTGTCGTCAATTTTATGAATTTTTTAGCCATTATGTTTGTCTCAAAAAAATAATTCCGGTCATTGGCACGCCCCAATTTTCGACATTGCAATCGGGAAATCACATATTAAATTGCAAATGCCACATTTGAAGCGGTGCGTCTTAAATACGCTAATTTACTAATTCAGGAAATATAATTATAATTATCTCCATACATATAGACTTGCGATTTTATTTTTTGACACTCAAAACATGTTCTTACTGCCATCCTTAAAATAGGAATTTGACTAAAATATAACTTTGATAAAAATATTTTACAGCAATACTTTTGACTCCCGTTAAATTTTTACCAGTTCTTTATTCACGGTAGGAGAATTTTATTAAAAAATGAAGAATTATTGTAGCAGAAATAAAATTTGGTCACCTTAAGCAGAAATAGTTGTCTATAATTTATAGTGACACTTATTAATTAAAAGCATAAGATTTTTGCAAATTAAACAAGAAGGGAAAAAAATCGTTCCATTTCATTATGATTGCTACTTCGCATATTTAGGTTATTTTTATAGTTTATTTTTATATTTATGTTAATTATATATTTATTAAACTCTATTTTATTCTAGAAAACATCAAACAACGCTTAAGTAGTTTAATTTTATAACTAGTTATCTGGATTGTAAAAGAAATTTCATTTATTTTTGAATATCTTTAGACCGTTAGCTGACTTTAGCTTTGTTTTTATTTTATGTCTTATGAAATAAATATTTAATGAAATACTATGACTTACTATTTTAAGTCACCGTTCGTATCTTCATCTTCGGTCAACAAATTCTTTTATTTCATCAGTTAGTCTTTAAGAAGTTTTTCTGAACTTCAAAAAGTAACCTTCACGCACGAAATCCAAGCTCAAAATGAACTCAATAATGATTTTTACACATTGTTCAAATCAGCTTGCAACAATGGATACTTTTAAAGTGCATATAATTTGTTTCTTTTTACTGTAATTGTTTAACTGCATCTATTAGCTCTGTTGAAAGAGTTGCGTACACAAAAAGATAATTAAAAAAAAATACCTTAATAGCCATTGTTAGAAACTGAACTTATTTAATTTTCAGAAAACATAAAGAATCATGATTTACCGAGATTTTCTAGTAAATTCTACACGATCAGTACTTTAACAGAGTTTTTTGCAAAATCCACTTCAAATATATATCTTTAAAATCCTTGTGAAATTTGTATTATACAAATTACGGATTAGCATGGAAAATGTTCTATAAAATTTGAAATAAGGCAATCGTTTTATTTCATCCCCTAAATGTTAATTTGAGTTAGTGTTTTGTTTTACTTTACTTTATGTATGGTTTTTAAAATATATATTTTTACTATAGCATGTGTTCTCCTCTGTAGTAAAAAAACTTTGACGAGCATTATTACATATCAACGGATTGTCCAAGACCCAAACTAAAGGAAAACAGGCCCAAGGAGAACATGTGCTATCAGAAAAGTTAAAAAGTTTTAACTAGCTTCTAAGTGCCAATTTTTTTTAATTAAAGGAAATAAATACAGTCACTGCAACTTCCAAGTGAAAGTTCAAAAATTATGGGGCTGTTAAGATATTTAAAATTTCCAGAAGTCTCGTGTTTATAATATTTGCCTTTAAGCTTCATTTTCCTCCGGCATTCAAAAATATTTGCATTATATGCATAATACTTGATTAAATATCGATAGCATTTTATGGAACTTTTAAATATTTTATTTATCCGCTAATGAAGAAGTATAAATTTAAAGTTTTATTCCATTTACATCTGTTGTGAAGCTATTTTCTACATAACACATCATATTTTTTTCACATCATTTATGATTTGTGTTTTTGTGGAACACATTTTTCTGAATGAATTTTATAAGTTTCACATCTCAGGGAAACCGAAATAATAATCCAAATTAAGCCTAACAGATTATTAAGACCACAGATAGAGTTTATAGGTACGAAATCATAATAAAACCATAATAGCCATCATAAATCGTAACAAATGATTAAGACCGTACATTATCGATCAAATAGGAACCAAAAATTTTAAGCAATTTGTAATTCTTGTAACTTCCTAAATTTCAACAAAGCAATTCCGAAATGCTTGAAATTCTCCACTTGAGCAAAAGAAAAAAAAATTCTTATATGGCTTCAAATAACTAAAGAAATTCGTTCGTGTTTATGATTTTTTATACTTATTGAGACGACTCGAGACTGGAAGTCTAAATGGTTACATAGCTTCGGAAGTTGAAGCCGAATGCAAATATGGACATGGTTTTGACTATATCGACTGCTGATTAAGCATATAAAATTTCAAGTCGAATCTTAAGAGAATAAATGATGCGTGCTGTACAGAGACGATCACAAAAAAAAATTTCTCGGTTTAAATGGAAAACTGAAAACAAATTTATGCGGGTTAGTTTCATCAAAAAGTCCTCCAGGAGTTCCCTTGTCTTCTGGACTGTGTTCAAAATTACAAGGCTACGGACTTTGGTAGTATTACAATGGTAGTCGTAAATAAAAAATTGGTTCGGCTGTTCAACGACGGTTAAAAAACAAATTAAAGAAATCTTGGTGCAGTATATAATAATTCAACTATTTCAATCTTTGGCTAAAAATGTTAGACATTCAGTAAAAATATTTACAAAGTATATAATAATTCTCCTACTTCCCACATTGCTAAAAAATGCTGAAGTATATAATAATATAATGAAGTACATGAGGTAATAATCCTATTTCAATCTTTACCATTTCGATTCTCTTATTTAATTCTCTAATTTTTAATCTTTGTAAAGTATATAATAACTCTTATATTTCAATCTTTACTCAAAATTGCTAGGCATTCAGTAGAAATCTTGGTGAAGAATAACTGATTCTCCTACTTCAATCTTTGCCAATTCAATTCTCCTATTTCAATCTTGGTAAAGTATATAATAATTCTCCGACTTCAGTAGTTGCCTAAACACGCTAAGCATTCAGTAGGAATCTTGGTGAAGTATAACTGATTCTCCTACTGCAATCTTTGCCAATTCAATTCTTCTATTTCAATCTTGGTAAAGTATATAATAATTCTCCGACTTCAGTCGTTGCCTAAACACGCTAAGCATTCAGTAGGAATCTTGGTGAAGTATAACTGATTCTCCTACTGCAATCTTTGCCAATTCAATTCTTCTATTTCAATCTTGGTAAAGTATATAATAATTCTCCGACTTCAGTAGTTGCCTAAACACGCTAAGCATTCAGTAAGAATCTTGGTGAAGTATAACTGATTCTCCTACTGCAATCTTTGCCAATTCAATTCTTCTATTTCAATCTTGGTAAAGTATATAATAATTCTCCGATTTCAGTCGTTGCCTAAACACGCTAAGCATTCAGTAGGAATCTTGGTGAAGTATAACTGATTCTCCTACTGCAATCTTTGCCAGTTCAATTCTTCTGTTTCAATCTTGGTAAAGTATATAATAATTCTCTTACTTCAATTTTTGCCTATAAATGCTAAACATCCAGTAGAAATTTTGGTGAAGTATATAACAGTTCTCCTATTTCAATCTCAGTATTCCAAGTAGTCTAAGTACTCAATGGAATTCTTACGTTTCCTATATTGACTGACTATATATACTCTATTGCAAGTTAAGAAAATAGCACTGCGGTTTAGGACTTAAACAATCATTTGCGATTGATTTTTACATCAAACTACACATATGTTTTCAAAAACAATATAAAAAGTTAAACACTTCAGACCGAAAATCCTTCATGAAAGTAAGTTTGTCCCGCTCCTTTTTCCTCTAAGTTAGGTTTAAAATTATAAGGCAGCGTAACTGAACATTGATAACTTCAAATCCGATATGACAATTCAAGAACTATGATAAAAGAATTTGGTACTTAATCATTCCTAGGAAATGTAAACATTTTTCCAAACTTTTATTCATGTTATTGATGCTCTATTAATTGGGATAATAGGTATAGATCCCAGATAGCAAAATAAGGTTTATTTTCACTCTGCAAAAACATTTTAATGTAAACCTAAAAAGGTTAGTTATGCGGTTTACGTGTAAACCTTCTAACCTTAGAACGAGATCTGTGACAATCTTCTCTATTTTACGCACATTTCCCTAAACCAAAAGCTTGGAAAACAACCTTCTATATAAAAACCTTAAATCGAGGTTGACTTAAGGTTTTCAAGCGTGAAAAAATACCCTTTAATGAAACTAGTTTCAAGGTGAAAATAATCTTAAATTTAGGCCATTATAAGGTTTCTTTTTCGCAAAGTCTTGTATGCTCAGCTAAAATTCACCTTGTCATGAAATTTTAATGGACAATGCAATTTGATCTTATCGCTGGTTTGACTTCAGCTAAAACATCTTCAAGAACTTAAGTGACCATTTTACCTAAGTGAAAATACTTTATAAAAATAATTTTTAATCCTTTTTGGATGAAAGGTTCGAAAGTGCAATATTTTTGCCTCATTAAAAAAAGGTTTTTAGTGCAAACATTTTCGTCACAATGAAAAGAAAAGTTCGACACAAAGGAGTAAGGTTTCTGGGATTAGTGAGATTCCAAGATTATGATGTTCGAGGTTTAATCTGCACGATAAATGATATTTTTTTCCTTTCCTTCATTTTCTTAGCATTAAAAAAGAATTCAAACGGCAGAATCTGTGGTAAAAACTTGAGTGATAACAGGAATTACAAATACATAGCCTGGAATTGGAAGTAAAAACTCAAATTCATCACCATCAAGACAGACTCCCAGATAGGAAAATAAAGTTTATTTTTGCTCAGCAAAAACCTTTTAATGTAAACCTGAAAAGGTTTTTTTTTGTGTGGTTTACGCGTAAGCCACCTTGTCATGAAATTTTAATGGACAATGCAATTTGATCCTATCGCTGGTTTGACTTCAGCTAAAACATCTTCAAGGACCTAAATCACCATTTTACCTAAACGACAATACTTCTTACGAAAGCTGTAAAAACCTTTTTTAATGCTCTTAGGATGAATGTTTGAAACTGCAATATTTTTGCTTTATTGAAAAAAGGTTTTTAGTGGAAACATTTTGGTGGCAATAAAAAGAAAATTCCAACACAAGATAGCAGTAAGGTTGCATGATTTCTGGGACTGATATCACCTGAAGCAAATCACAGAAAACAAACTTTACAAATA
Source organism: Parasteatoda tepidariorum (assembly GCF_982258835.1). NCBI lineage: Eukaryota > Metazoa > Arthropoda > Arachnida > Araneae > Theridiidae > Parasteatoda > Parasteatoda tepidariorum. Next base: position 54,984,342 of record NC_141758.1, read on the forward strand.
ATTTCGAATTTTTCGAAAGGATAAAGACGAAACGTCATTGTACGTTACTAACTTTGAACGTCGAGAGGAAATGGCACTTGTTGTAGATGAATGTGTGGTTAGATTCTAAAGCTTAGTACCATAGGTCATTTTAAATATATTGACCAGAGAATCATCTAAAGATGCCAGTAATTACGACTTAGTAAAATAGCTGATTCCTAACTGATATTATACGTTAACTTAAGACAGAGGAACTTAAAATTTTGAGCTACCTGTAAAATCTCCTTCGAATCATGGAAACTTTTGCTCAGGAATTTAATTATTATTTTAACGAATGGATTTTAAAACTAAAAAAATAACCTTTGGCGATTTTAAAAATTTTATGAACAACTTTATGAACAAGTGAAACGTATAGTTTGGAAAGATATGACAGTCAAAATTATATGAAAAACTTGGCGATTATGGGAAGTTTCATTCAACGGCTCATTTAATAAAGATTTTAACAAACTTATCGCCAAAATAATGTTTTAAAAATAGCATAATGAGAGAAAATTTTGAAAGTAGAATGTGGATACAATTTACGTCCTCAGTGCCCTGAACTAAGTAAGAATATTGACATTATTGTTTCTTGTCTTGCATTTAAAAACAGATTTCCTGCACCTATTATATTATTTAAGCTAAAGAAAATGGTGAAAAAAAACTACTATTTTACAAGATATTGATATGACTTAATTCATAATAAAGTATGTGAAACCCGAAATGGGTACTCTCTTATTAAATTAATGCCGCTTAGCACTACACTCTGATTTAGTCAATTAATTATCAAATCAGTCGTAATGAATAAATCTCTAAGACTAAATAAATTTTTGGAAAACAGGAATGGGACATGATTAAACTATTGCTTAAAACGGATCAATTGCCAAAACAATATAATAATATCATAATATAATAATAATGTGCAAGCAGATATATTAGCCTTTTTCAGTACCTACTTATTAGTTATAAGGGCTGTATACTGGCGGTTGCTTTGTGGTTTGCAAGAGCAATAAAATAACACGCATTTAAATTTAGTTTTATAAGAAATAAAAACAGCGCGTTGCTAAGTCATCTCAATAATAATTACTATCATGGCGTTCCAGACATTGGGATGTAAACGTATTAATGGAAGTATATATTTTATATTAACTTGTAAATAACTGTATTTAATAAAATATTGTGATGTCTCCAATTTACTTCATTTTTATTTATCCAAAATCGTACGTAGTAGGAAGACTGAAAACCTTCCCTTACAGCTTTTCCGATTGTCGCCAACAAGAACATTATTACTGATAATGGATAAGTGGCAAGATTTAATACAGAAATCAAATATACATATATATAATTATCATTATCAAAATTATCGATATTTAGCAATAAAAGGCAACGTTTTTCCTTTAAAACAGCGTATATTACTTTTTTGTGTGGGTCAATACTTTCGTTAAATGAACTCAAACATCTACATTCAAAGCAATATTATATTTAATAATTATATATATGTATATGTGTATCGTTATGTTTATGTGCAAAGTTATCGATGCTGATCAAAATACTTCACATTTGATATGAATAATTATCAGGAAATATGGCGTTTTCGAAAAATTTATTTATTGGTTGCCAGCGACTTCTTGACCAGAATCTGGAATTGTTTTTTCATGATTCTCTATAACCGATAACTATCTATATTTCTCAAATAGTCGCATGTTAACCTTAAAAACATTTAATATATTGATTGGTGGACAACTTGGTGCATGAAAACTGGATTATTAGATTAAAGGCTATATCGGGAGAATTTTTTTTCCTTTGGATTTCTGGATTTTAAATTATTTTACTTACAGTTTTGAATCAGCTTTAACTACTTCATAATCGCTACAGCTACAGCACTTGCATCATTTAAGCTGCAAAATTTTCAGTTTTCGGAATTCAAATGCAACCGACAGTCCCAAAAGTTGAACATCAAATGAATTTCAAAATGGATTTTAGTTATATTGTTGAAATAAAATCTTAGTTATTGTTAGGATGAATTTTAGTCATTGTTGAAATGCATTTAAACAATGCACACTGTTACTAAAACATGATTTGTAATTTATAAATTCAATCAATTGTCTTACTACTTCTATTGTTTCGGTGAAACAATGCTACAAAATTAACTTTCATTGATTAGAAATGGAATATACAAGGTGTCCCATTTTCCCTGCTCTTAACATGCATTTTTAAAATCCTATTTTATATCGTTTCTAATGATATTCTTATGAGCAATTAAACCATATACAAATGTCATAATTGCAGCTTTAAATGCATAAATTAGTAGTTCCACTAATTTTTGCGAAAATATAACAATTCCATTTAAAATTCCTCTATAATTTATTAACTTTTAAAAGTTTAAAACTTTAAGACTGTATGCTAATGACAAAACACATTCAGTTTCATTCGTAATGGTTAATTTGTACTTTTTTAACCAATAAAAATTACTTAAATGACGCCAAAATTGATTTTATCAAAAATTAGATTTTTTAAAGTCCGCTAATACGACATTCGTAAATGATGAAATGGCCTTTATATTTTTTTAGAAACGAAAACTGACACATATTGAAGGTCAAATTCAGTTGGTCGAAAAGAGCCCCCTCCCTATGAGGTGACCCTGATTTTAATTAAAGATTTGACTGGTCGATACGAAATCTGCATCGGGCTTACACTGACTACAGTACTAACATAAAATATCCTCACAAAAAAGTTTCCTAGCTGAATTTATAGAATTCAAAAAAATTTTTACAAAAAGCTGTGATGTCTCAGGGGACAGAGCATTCGCCTAATGTGGTGAACAGGGTTCGAATCCCAGCAATAGCTGGTCGATACGAACTCTGCATCCGGCTTGCACCTACCACAGTGGTGGCAGATCCTTGGTTAGAGTGCCCTTGCCGTCAAGCTATCGGTGGGAGGTTTTCGCTGTTTTCTTCCCCATGTGACGCAAATGTGAGATAATTCCATCAAAAAGACCACCACGAAGGTAAATTTCTCCTAATACTTGATTCAGGAGTACCATTGTTTTCTGGATTGGGTTCAAAATTGCAAGGCTACGGAATGGAACATGAGTAGTCGTAAACCCAAATATTGGGTCGGCTGTTTCTCCTACTACTTGATTCAGGAGTGCCATTGTTTTCTGGATTGGGTTCAAAATTACAAGGCTACGGAATGGAACATGGGTAGTCGTAAACCCAAATATTGGGTCGGCTGTTTCTCCTACTACTTGATTCAGGAGTGCCATTGTTTTCTGGATTGGGTTCAAAATTACAAGGCTACGGAATGGAACATGGGTAGTCGTAAACCCAAATATTGGGTCGGCTGTTTCTCCTACTACTTGATTCAGGAGTGCCATTGTTTTCTGGATTGGGTTCAAAATTACAAGGCTACGGAATGGAACATGGGTAGTCGTAAACCCAAATATTGGGTCGGCTGTTTCTCCTACTACTTGATTCAGGAGTGCCATTGTTTTCTGGATTGGGTTCAAAATTACAAGGCTACGGAATGGAACATGGGTAGTCGTAAACCCAAATATTGGGTCGGCTGTTTCTCCTACTACTTGATTCAGGAGTGCCATTGTTTTCTGGATTGGGTTCAAAATTACAAGGCTACGGAATGGAACATGGGTAGTCGTAAACCCAAATATTGGGTCGGCTGTTTCTCCTACTACTTGATTCAGGAGTGCCATTGTTTTCTGGATTGGGTTCAAAATTACAAGGCTACGAAATGGAACATGGGTAGTCGTAAACCCAAATATTGGGTCGGCTGATCAACGACTGTTATAAAATAAAATCTAAAGTGTTGGAAGAAAAATAATAGATCCCTGTATCCGAAATATTGACTGCTAAATTGTAATAAGAGAGGATTAAAATAGTAATGAAGATTGGGTTAGGATTATCAAACTCATTCAGTTATCCATTCCTGGTGATTTTTAATTTCTGTTAAAAAAAAATTGCTATAAGTTTGAACAACTTTTTACTGAATTTTGATATGAAGTATCTGAAAAATTAACCTTCATAACCATCATATCATTTGGAAAAATAGAACACGCATTTTATCTGTACCAAATATTCAGTAAAAGATAATGAAATAGATGAAGGTCGATTTAAATGTTTACATTTTTAAAAGTATCGGAAATATGAGGCTCATAAAGGAAGTGCATGAAACATAAGCATACTTTGCACCAGCTACATCGGGCAAACACTCTGGATGCACATAGTTTTCTGAAACGCTTAAGAGCTTGCGATTTGCATCCCTAAACTTTTTAAAAACACATTTTTGAATTTCACCAAATGTATGCATTTTATCCCCAGAAAAGTAGATTTGCTTTTACCACATACAAGGTTTCTCTGGCAGAGTCTTGATACGAACCTGCGCCCCATCTCCTGAGGCCTATCACAGCTGCAGGTCTTTTCAAATTTCCGAATGTCCTATTTTAAAGAGGGGTGGACTTGTTATTACTTACCCCAAATACAACTGCTGACTAAGATTATTGATAAACATGTACCTGTTTCGATCAGCTTGAAATGTGTAATTATTACTATTATTATTATTTATTTTTTGCCTAGATGGCTCATGGGATAGAGCGTTCGCTTTCCGATGAGGTGAATCGGGTTCGAATCCCTGAAAGGGATTCGATGGGTGTTGGATGGATTCCATTTTTACTATTCCCCCTCCATTTTAAAAAAATTAGCAAGATATTATTTAGGTTGAAAAGTTTTGTTGAGTAAATTGCTTATTTTTCGAAATTCGATTTTTTTCAAAAACTTTTTGAACATCACACTAGAGCTGCACAATGGGCTATTGGCGACGGTCTGGGAAACATTCCTGAGGATGATCTGAAGGCATGCCATCACAATTTCTATCCTCTGCAGAGCGGATGGCTCCCTTATTTTGGTAGTCCACTGGCCTGCGCGTGAAGTCGAGCACTTTACGGTAGAACAGTTTACCGAGAACCATTACCGCGCACCCTCGGTCCCTATGCAGGCTGATCAAGGTGGTCAACCACCCACTTACTGACAGCAGCCAGTGATGCTTGACTTCGGTGTTCTACTAGGAACCATGTCTTTATAATCAGTCCACTCCGGGACGAAAAAAAGTTAATTTCTTAAATACTGGGGTAGCAGTATAAAAAATAAGAATTTTATCTTATAACCGTCGTTAAACAGCCGAGCCAATTTTTTGGGTTTACGACTACTAATGTTCAATTCCGTAGCCTTGTAATTTTGAACCCAATCTAGAAGAGAAGGGAACTCCTGAATCATGTATAGGGAGACATTTTCTTTCGTGGAGGACTTTTTGATGGAACTAACCCGTATTTGCGTTACATGGTGAGGAAAACCACAAAAACCTCCCAAGGTGAGAGTGGCGGCAAGGGTACTCTAACCCATGATCTGTCTACAACTAAGGATATTTTAAGTCAGCACTGTGGTGTAAGCCAGATGCCGGTAAATCCCATTCATTCACAGATTGTAATTTCGACCTGAACCAGAGAACAATCAATCTTCAATTCAGTACCCCTAGAGGTATTGATTTGTTATGAGAACTTGGAGGACTTTGTTACCTCAATAGATTTAACGTGCACCAGTCTCCATTTAACACAAGGGGATTCTTCGGGTGGTGGGATTTTAATTAAAGTTGTCACGAACATGAGCCTGACATCCTACCATCCAGGCTATCCCGGCCAATGGAAATATTATAAAATATTTTTTTAAAAAATAAAAAATTGCAAACTTTAAAATATTGACATGGGAGACTTTTTAATTATTTTTTTCACCATTTAATTTTCTAATTTTTAGTAAACTTTTGATTTATAACTTTTGAACTTCAAAAACTATAAATGAAATTGAAACAGTTTATTTTCCTACAGCTAAACAAAATTTTGCTTTCGTAAAACATTGTTGCAAATATTTTTTCCAAAAAAAAAATTCATGTAAAAATCAGAATTTGTTAACTGCGTGCATTTTCAAACGCAATGATTGAATTCGTTCCATTTAAAGCAGCTAGTTGACAGTAAAATCATTTTTGCAAAAAATTAATTTTAAGATTAGTATTTCAGGCCCCTTAAATAACGACTCAGGTCCCCGACTCTTGCAAATAGTCTCTAAATATAAAAATCTTTAGAATTTTCTAATGAGTCTCCCATATTTTAGACTTTTGCATACCTTTAGGCCAATTAAAAAAATCTAGCTTTATTTATATCAGGAAAATTGCAATAAGCCCAAAGTCGTGAAGGCTTATGGTAAGTGACAGCTTTAAAGGCTCATTGTAATAAGCATAAGCTAATTCAATCGAATCAAGCAATTCTTCTCGCTCATTTCATTTTATCTAGAAGCATAGAAGCTGATTATAATAAGTTTAAGGGGAATCGGTAGGGCCTGTACCAATAATGCTATAATTGACCTTTTTCGATGTACCTTTTCTCAACATATAACATAACATAAGCAAGACATAATAAACAAGATATAGCTTCAGTTTTTTTTTCACTGAGTATTTACATATACATGTTTACACTGCTTATATTATTACATAATTACATGTTACACTGTTATACATATTACACTGTATATAAATGTTTTACATGAACTGTCAATACATATTTTTGACAGAATTATTTTCAAAATTGTGACTGACAACCTTTAATTTTTTTAGAAAATTTCATCAGAAATGATTCATAACTCAAAAAGTATTCCTGCTAACACTAAAACATTATCACATCATACAACTGATGCACTATCTGGCCCAAAGTATCCGGACACCCAGTGGTATACCGTATCAGGCTAAAAGTATCCGGGCACCCAGTGGTATACACTATCTGGCCAAAAGTATCATCCCGACACCCAGTGGTATACGCTATATGGCCAAAAGTATCCCGACACCCAGTGGTATACACTGTCTGGCCAAAAGTATCCGGGCACCCAGTGGTATGCACTATCTGGCCAAAAGTATCCCGACACCCAGTGGTATGGACTTAGAGCGTCCCGAAGCACATATTAATATAATGTTGGTCCCCCTTTTACATCGATAACAGCCTGCAAACTTCTGCCAAGACTTTCCACCAGTTTTTGGTAGGTGGCCATAGGATTTGACTTCCATCACAGCTGAAGTGAGTGCTTGCAGTGATTTGGCTGCCTACGTAATGTGCCCTCTAATTTGTCCCAAGGTGTTCTATAGGATTTAGATCGCGACTCTGAGAAAATCAGTTCAGTTTTTGAACATCCATTTCGTCAAATCATATCTGTGCAAGCTTCGATGTGTGAATGAAGCTGAAGTAGTTATGCTGCTGGAAGAGAAATAGATCTCTCCCGAAGTATTGCCATAGAATTGAAAGTGCAGCATTGTGCATAATGTCCACATACCTCAGAGTTCATGTTTCCAACCATAGAAACTGACGGATCCAGGCCAAACCGCGAAAAACACCTCCGCACCATTATGTTTCCACCATAACAACCGATACTTTTTGCCACATAGTGTGTAATCTCAAATATCCTCAAATTATTTCAAAGTGATGTCACAAGTAGTTTCTTAAAAAGGTGCATCGAAAAAAGTCAGTTTTAGCATTAATGATATTTGCTCTATCGCCTCCCCTTAAAAAATCTCAGGCAATTTCTAAATGCTAAAGGCTCTTCAAAGTAGCTTAATGAATTGTGAAAAGCCAAATAGATTTTCAAGGAGTATGAAATGTTAATTGACTAACGACAAATATGCTAACAGCTATTTAGTTCTTTTTTATTTAATAATTTTTGTTCCAATTCCCATAAAAATTATATAAACAACCACAAAATCGAAAAAAGCGTGAAGAAAAGCGTACGAAAAAAGCGAAAAGAGCGTTATTTTGAGTTGACCCCTTGCCAGTGTCGCTTGAATCCAGTTCGGGTAACTACTACGAACTGACTTCGAACTAACTTCTACTACAAATTACGAATTGACTACGAACCGACTTCTCCTGCGCGAACAGACTTCGGGCAGGAGAAGTCGCATAGCATGAACTCTGAGATGTATGTGGACATTATGCACAATGCTGCACTTCCAATTCTATGCTAGACGGGTCATAGGTTAGAATTCCTTTACCCTCTGGCTAATCAAGATATTTTTTGTGGTTTTTTTCTCTCCGTGTAACGTAAATGCGGATTAGTTAAAACAAAAAGTCCTTCATGAAGGCTAGTTTCTGCCAATGCTTGATATAGGGGTCTTCTGGGTTGGGTATAAAATTCGAAGGTTAGAGACATTGATAGTCGAAAACTCAGAATTGGCTCGGGTCTTCAATGCCAGTTATGAAATATAATCCTAACAACATTTGACATACAATATTTGTATCAAATTCTGTAAATGATAGATGATAAATATCATGTGATAAATTACATTTGGTCTTTATTTAACTATATTTATTCAATTTTTCATAATATATGTATTTGTGTTAATATCATCTAATGAGGTGCCTGAATTATACTGCACCGTTTAGTGATGTACTTGACAAAAACCACACCCACGGCGAATGAATTGCTAAAAAGCAATAACAAAGTATACCTCTTTTTGACTTCATTTTCCTTACCAATAGTCTAATTATAACAATGTATTGCCGTACAATAATTCGATAATTCATCCAAACATTAAAGCCATTTGAAAAGTTAAATGCCTCATTTGCGCAAATACTGTACATATATCGTATAAAAGAAGCTTAAGCATCATTGCTGCCAGTAACAGTATAGTGACTTTTTATTGTCATAAAAAATACATTATTAGTTCAGTTGCAATTGGCGTCAAATTTTTTCAGATACTCTGTAGCTATGTAATAATACTTGGTACCAATTCCAACTACCATGTATTATTTTGACAATTACAATGATGCCCTTGCCTATTACTAAAATTAAGCATCATTGATGCCAGTAACAGTATAGTGACCTTTTATTGCTTCTCATAAAGAATGAATACATTTTCAAAGAACAAATACATTGCTTCTCATAAAGAATTAATACATTTTCAAAGAACAAATACATTGCTTCTCATAAAGAATGAATACATTTTCAAGGAACAAATACATTGTTTCTCATAAAGAATAAATACATTTTTCCCCATTATTTTTTCTTTTTAGTTCATAGATTATTTTTATTTCAAGTAATACCTAATAAAATTATTTAAGCATGATTTACGTCAATAATAGTTTGCCAATTTTTAACGCTCTCATGAACAAATTAATACCAATTCTCCATTAATTTTGCCTTTTAATATTATATGTCACTTGGTTACTATTACCAAAATTAATTTTCGTTGGTGTTATTAATAATATTTGCGTATTTAATGTTTACCTTCAACGAATTAGTTCCATTTATCCATTAAATTCGCTTTTCAGAACAAAACGTTTTTTTATTTCACTTACTGCTAATATTAAATTATTTTGTTTTATAGCAACACTTTTTAAAGGTACAACTAATAATCACACGGTTTAAGATAACATGATTTTATTTTTTTATTTTCATAACCATCGTTGAACAGCCGACCCAATTTTTCAGTCGACCGTTCAACGACGACTTTCAATGAGGATATTTTACGTCAGCACTGTGGTCAGTGCGAGCCAGGTGAAAAATTCGTATCAACCAGTCATCGCTGGGATTCGAACCCGAGTCGCCTCATTGATAGGCGAGTGTTCTATCCCCTAAGCTACAACGTGACTCGATATTATCACATTATCATTATCATTACTGTTACCTTTCATGCACGATATGGTGCATGCTAAGTTAAAATTAATTCATCGGCCTGTTTGGTAAGCGAAAATATTAAATTACGATTGTGAAATCACTTATTTTTTAAAACATACTACATTTATTTTCAAATATCTCTCTATATTACAAAACCATAAGGACCATCTCCGTCTCTGTTATACGTTTCTCTTTAACGTTGTATTTTATTTTACTACTCAAAAAATACAAAACTTAGGAACTTGAAATTACTACGGTGTATCGAAAAATGTACAGGAATTTTAAAAAAAGGAACATTCGATAGTTAGTTTGATTGTACTTCTTGGAATAATTATCATGAAGAGCGTTCTACAGATCACAGGATTTCAACTACAAGGTTAAAATTTAACATAGTAAAAGGTCCATCTTTGTTTAACTTAAAACAGATTTTTTTTTCTTTCGAAATTCGAGTTTGTTCGAAAGTTATTGCGATTCTGAGTAGTTTTTTCTGAATTTTTTTTCAATTATTTTTTCTTTACGTTACACTTTACTTTGCTGCTCAAAATATATTAGATTTTGAAGAGTGAAATTACGATGTTGTGTTAAAAAAGTACAAGAAGTTTGATGGAATAAAAAATGCACGATTAAGTTCAAATATTATTATTGTTAAACTTGTAGTAAAAAAAATCAATGTTTGTCGATCTAATATCCGCTGAAATGCAACTACAGAGCTGAAACTTGGCGTGCAGATGGAATCATTTTGAATTATAACTTAAACTAGAGTTTTTATCTAAATTCTTATTTGTTCCTTAAAAATATACTCCTCATTTTTTTCCATAAATAATAATAATTTATCCTTTTGTTGCAGAAAAACTAATCTCTCTCGCAATATTCATTTTATAAACTCGTGTTTGACGTAATGTCTAAAGTAACAAAAAATTAACAAATAAGAAATAAGAGACAGGTTAGATGATGCCAAATATAAAACTTAACATTTAAATCAAAAATTTTAAAAAATGTAAAAGAGAATTAAAAAATATGAAAAAAATATGAAGAGAGATAAAAAATTATTTCTAATGTAAACTGTTATACGATTAAATTTATCGCTATATATTGTTAACAAGTAAAATTGCTTCTCATTTATTACTGCTTTGGCATCGCATATTCTGTATTCTTAAGTTTGTTTGCTTTTTTTTCAACTAGGAGAGATGGATGACGCTATAGATTTTTGTAACAAATTTGTCAACAAAAAAAGCATATTTAATATAATTTTTAGTTCATGAAGTATTTTTTAACTGTAATGTAGACGTTTAACTACATTTTGGTTTTCTTGCTTAGTTTTTGCGAAGTTACAAAGTTGTTAAGTCTTTCCATAATAATTTTTTTAGAAAAATTGTTGTTTTTGTCAACACCATACAGGGCATGGTTACTGTGAACAACCTTGACAACATATTACGTAGATTTTCATTAGAATTCAAAAAAGTATATCTAAAGCAAAAATAAAAGTAAGCTCAATTTAAAGCTTATTGGAAATGCTCTGTTAAAATGCTTATCTGTAACAGAACATTTAAACGCAAATTAATATATTTGAAAACTATTATTCAGCTTGATTTATTTGAAATCATGGAGCCAATTTTCAGTTGAATTATTTTTAATAATCATATATTTTATCTAAAGAAAGAACTCCCCTCACCTTAAAGTCTAAAGCCGTCTGCTGCTATGGAAACAATAGGTAGAGCATTTCAAAGAGGGGGGCAGTATTGACCTGTTACCCCTACTTGAAATCGATAAACCTCCTAACCATAGTCATGCCTTTGCTACGGACAAAAGGCTAGAGGAGTTCTTTCCATAGACTGACTATAGTTTTAACTTGATAGTGGACAACATACAGAGTGCATGGCTTCGATTAGCGATATTTTCCCTCACGGGGGCAATGTAAATTTCTTACAGTACTGAGGAAGGACCAGTTGCTTAAGTTTTGCTTTAATTTAATGCATAAATATAAATTTGATTGGATTATATTCATTTAACAAACTTGATGAAACAATTCCTTAAATTTTCTGAAACCTTTTGAAAATTGATTAATCTAACGGCTTGGGGGTTAAAAGATTTACACCACTATTTATAAAGGCATCTCATTCTACAAAATCATTCAATTTTAGAAATTATCAATTAAAATACGTTAGTTTTAACATATCAATTTATAATATTAGTTTATTAACAATATTCATTTAAAGATATTCGACAAAGATTTCCTACATGTATGATTTAGAAAACAAGACGCGTTTCTTCATGCAACATATATGCTTTAGAGACAGATACGTGATACTTTTGCATCATACGATGAAGAGAATTTAGAGGCAGATACAGTTACAGAGATCTGATATTGTTACATTTTACGATAAAGAGGGTTTAGAGATATAGACGTGATACTATTACATCATACGATAAAGAGGGTTTAGAGATAAAGGCGTGATACTGTTACATCATACGGTAAAGAGGGTTTAGAGACAAAGATGTGATACTGTTACATCATGCGATAAAGAGGTTTTAGAGATAGAGGCGTGATACTGTTACATCATACCATAAAAAGGGTTTAGAGATAAAGATTTGCTTCACTGTTCTACGTAATATTTAGAAGTTGCCAATGTAAACAAAAAAGAACAACAAAAGCATTTTATGGATTTTTATTATTCGATTACAAGCTATTGCTTGATAATTTTTTTAATAATTGTTACAAAAAAGTTTATACAAAAAGTTTTTGATTGAATCCTTTCTTCGTAATTCTAGTATGCTTTTCCATTTTCTAGACTAAAGAATAAACTTCTCCTTCAGGTCCCTAGAAACATAGGTTTGGCAACATAAGTATAAATGCTTATCAGTTACATATTTAGCTATCTATTAAACTTTAAGGTAAAAATATTATTTATTTATTGTTGATAAGCGACCTCTAGTAGCTAAAAGGTTTTCACCGAAACAAAATTTCAAAAAGAATTCTCCGATATATGTGTCACAACAGGTTTTTAATATTCTAATTGTCAAATAAAACCAAGTTAATAAATTTGTTTGTGATTTCAATTTTCTTGACTCGGAATTTGACTCGGAATTAAAAAATGTTGTTTAATGAAAACAATAGCGAGCTCTGTGTGTCTGCTAAGAACCACCTACCAACCATTGAAACTTGCTCACGGAGTTAATTTCAGATGACTTCGCGATCTGAGTTAGCTTGGCTCACATTACAGTTCTCAGTTTGTTTAATTCCCCAGCTTTTTTTCATTTTTATACTTCATATTGATTATATTGGGGAAAAAAATTTAGAACTCAATTTGACACAAAATGTAACTATTCAAATGTTTGTTTAAATAAATACATGGGCATTAAAAAACATCCCAATTGTTTTAGTTATTGTTTCTGTTGTTGTTACATATGCTAATTGCGAGCATCAAAAAGTCTGCTTGAAATCGAACTATTTAAGTCAGAGGGTGTGCTTCTTGTTTTTCAGTGGAGCCATCTATGGCAAAGAATACTATTTTGCCACACTCATACGTCCCAACCAGTTTTATAGGGAGGACGCATTCACGCACCTTTAATCCATCTATAGATCATAATTTTCACCTAAATCAGGCTTTGTGACCCCAACAGATTTAACGTGCATGAGTCACTCGATAGGCTGGATTCGAACTCCCGTTCTCACGAACACGAGTTCAGCATGCTTCCAACCAGGCCGACAACTTTTTTTAACAATACATCTATAAATAACTAAAGGAAATTTTCACTTCAAACTCACCAGAATTACTATCTTATGAAATACAACAGATTTGATTATATTACTGATATAGCGGATTTGAGTGACGGATTTCTATTATTTTCTTTTTCATTTTTTCACTAGTAACTTTGTATTTTTTCTTGTTTTTAACGTGTTTTGTATTTATCTTTCCCGTGGTTTATCGTGGATTATCGTGTGTGAAGGCTCAATACATGATGGCCTTTCTTTCATTTTAACTATAAAACTAAACTAAAAGTTTATTTTTCCATTTTTCCTATAGTAGAGTTATCTAATTTCAATACTATAATCACAGTGAATATTACCTTGCAATGCATAAATTAAAGAATTCTAGAACTCTACGCTGAATTTTGACGCATACAATATAATGTCGGGGAAAGTTAAACTGCTTGGTGTTATTCTTACACATGTGGTATATGTTAATAAGTATTGATGTTTTCTTCTGAGGGAAAAAAACAAGAAGTGAAAATGTTCCATAATTGTTTTAATCTTCAGTAAATTTTTAAAAGTTTACATAGAAATTCTTCATATTCTAAACACTCAAAAGAAGTTAGTGAAAAAAATAAAATACTTGTATGGTTCATTCATTACCAGTGTCATAAAATTTAATTTGTTGCAACAAAGAAAGCGCTTACAAAATATAAAAATAATAAAATGTCTTTCATTTTGTAAAGATGTCTCTTAGACTATAAAATAAAACTGTTATCTCTGCCAGGTTCATTGATTTCTTAATCAAAAAATAATTGTGTACTTTATTTTCCATGTAACTCTAAATAACCTTATTACTACCAGGTTGACTCGGACATCAGCAGGTGTAATTCAGCCATGGGGATGTCTGAGCTTGAAATCACTTCACTTACCTGTTACACTGGAAATCCATCAAAGCTCAATCAATTACAGAATCAACCAATAGGAATATGTTTCTATTGGGATAGGAATACGAATCATCCTATAGGAATAGTGCAAACAGAAATTAATTGAATGATACTAGAACTTCGATCATGTTAAGCCTCTGTCTTGGACTTTTTTTATTAATTATTTAGAATCTGCACCACTAGACTATTTGAGTTGAGCATTACTACTTATTTTCTATTTCTACAGCAAATACCAGTATTTACAGGCATCAGATTTGGTCGCAAACATATAAGATAAACAAAACAAAATAGCTAGTATTATGAGACAAAGTCTCTCAGAATAATAGCAATATTCCAACTTTGGTTACCTGTTTCAGGTTTTGCGCACCATGGCAATGCTGGCTTCCACTCTGGTTTGCCGGTCTTTCTGTTTCGTGAACATTTATACTTTTGTTGCTTTTTAACATTTTGACTTGATGAACAAGCTATCTTACACCATGGCCGATGTTTCATAGAATTATATTTGCAATATTTTTTACCACCAGGCTTCAGCTCGACGTTGCAGTTGTATCCAGCTACAATAAGTAACAAAAGAAACTCGTAAAAATTGAATATAATTTTTGATCCAATTGATATTAATTCAATAAAATCATTCAGACAAATTATTAAAATTAATATTTACACGGATTTTAATAAAAATGGTAAAAGATCCGTCAATGATCAATCAGTTAGATTTACCGAATAAGAATGCCTTTCGATATTGGAATCGAAATATGAATCATCCAATAAGAATCTGGCAAACGGAAATTGATTGAATGAAAAGGAAATACTGATCTAGTTCAGCCTCTGACTTAGACATCTCTATGTTTTTTAACTCTTTACTTTTACTCCTTGTTTTTATTTTAGATAGAAAAAACAAAAAAATTTTATTGTGGGGTGACTTGACATACAAATTGTGTATTGAGTCGTGAGATCATATATTTTTTTATCATCTTTGGTAAGTTATATGATACTGTTTTTAAGATATTAGGGCTCAGTATGTTGCACTTGTTTGAAATTTTGGTACAATTTTAAAATTCTACAAATTTAATATATTTAACCTATTTTAGATTTCCAAAACTCAGATCTCTAGAGCCCTGAAATTGACGAAAAATACGACAAATAAACTAATACTAGCACTTTTGCTTAAACTATATTGTAGTGATATTTTTTCACTGTCCAATTGGTCGTAAAATTAAATCGACAATTAAAACTCGAATAATTGGCAGACATCCAATTTCTGACATTTTTAAAACAATGCAGGGTATCTCTTAATAAGGTTTTTTTTTTAATACTTTATGGAATTCTGAACTGCATCAATCACAGAACAGCAATATTGCTTTTAAACTAGTTCTATTGTAACACTAAATTGAAAAGCACTTCTAGTATCTGTATCATCTTTCTTTTCAGTACTTGATGAAACTAAAAAGAAGATCAAACTATTATTTGCAATTTGGAATTCAAACTGTTACTTACGCACACAATCAGAGAATGATCTAGAAGGAGACCATTTCCCCTTTTTTCTGTTGCATTTCTGCATTCTGTTTCTTGCAGGATGGTTATTGAACACGTATCCATATACACATGTTTGATTACATTTTCTAAAAATAAAATAAAAATACTTCACTACTAATGGGTGAATTTTATATTTGAAGCATTTTTGAATCTGAAATCAGTTCAAAATAAAATTATTAATTGAAATTGATACTTGTATATGCCTTGCACATGCTTTAACAGTTAGCATCAACATTGATTTAAAATTTAGACTTGTAAGGATCTTATAAGTCATTAAAGTATCCTCTTAAAAACGATTAACAGGTAACAGACCGGGACAAAAACAAATAACAGACCCGACAAGTAACCGAAGTAGAGAATTTTACATAATTCATTTTTTTACTACCACAAGTAAAATTTAAATACTTACGACGTCATATATCAAGAATGATTCCCAGAATCACTTTACATTATGGCAAATTACAAACAATAAGTGAAGCTTCTCTAATTAACTTTAAAAATTTCGTAACTGAGCGGACACCATAAAATATTACTCACCTTCTGAAAGTTTGAAAATCTTCAAAAGTTCAAAAATTGTTCTGGAGTTATTTTTCGTATTGTAAAAGGACAAATTGACTTTAGATTACAATTGTAGTTTGACTAGGATTGCTTTGCATTAAAAATTTATAAATAAAAATAAGCGTTTGACAAATTCTTATAATGTTATGCAGGATGTATGGATTTAATCGTATGTTTTTTTTAAAAGCACAAACATCTAAGCCAACAGACTCTCAAATTTCATAACAAAAAATACTCTTTTGTTAGGCATCAAAAATGCCACATATATAAAATCCACGCTAATATTTTTTCCAATATGGTATAGTTACTTTTTTTTTGCTTGATTAAAAACTTCATTCACTTCAAAAATATACAGATTGGATATATAAGTCGACATGCTCAAAAACTCAAAAATAGGCCCCCATTTTCAAGGCTTGCCAAACGTGAATGAAAGTAAACAAAAGTCATTTGAAATATAAGACGGTTACTGGTTTTTTTTTAGTTTTGTTTCTCACCTTTATTTACCATTTTTTGTTGGCAACTTTTCATTTTATAATTCAAATCACTTTTATTTCTTCTCATTCACGTCTGACAAGTCTTGAAAATGGATGCCAATTTTCGAGCGCTTGAAACATGTCAACTGTAATATCCAATCTGTATATTTTTGGTGCTAATGAAGTTTTTCAATCGAGTAATGTCTTATGACTTCAGTTTCTTGGGATTATTTATTTAATGGTGGTTTTATGTTTTTACCTCCAAGTAATGAGTTTCAAATTAACTTTCAGAAACACAGGGTGTTCTGTAATGACTATCCTTATTTCATATTTTTTAAATCATTCTAAAAATTAAACCCAAATAAGGATGAGAGTCGCAAATTAACATTTAAGTGAAGAAAAAACAAAATATCGAAACGTAATAAATGTGATTTTGACTGAAAGAGAGTAATATAGAGTAAAGAAAATAATAATAAAAATAAAGTATAAACGAGAGTAAATAGAGAATCTTAACATTTTTAAACATTTACTTTGTAAATAAATATGGAAATGCTTACTTACACTTCAGATGAATAAATTGTGCAATCCAGATGTGAATATTTCATGAACCTTGGAACTCGACATTTTTTTTCATCAATTGGGCTTTCCTCATCTCTTTTGGGGCGTTTTTTTCTCAAGGACCTTTTATTTGTGCTTCTTTTTTCAAGTTTCATAGAACCTACATCACTTACTACTGAACCAGAATTATAACTCTCATTCTCAAAAGAATTTGGTATGATACTGGCATCATTATCGTTTTCTAAGAAAAAATTATTTTCAAATTTTAGAGATCAGAAATAATTAAAAAGGAATTTTTGAAACGATTTTCAATGCTGTAAAACCAAATGAACAATTTGGTTGTAAAATTTATGTTTGTTTATTAATTTCTTTATTACTTAACCCTTTGAAATAGATGGGACAACGATTTCCCCTTTATGCACTTTTTCACTTTATGTATTTTGTGTATTTCTCTTTATGTACTTTTTGCATTTTCACAAGCAAAAATATATTTTTTTTATTTCTTAATAATAAAAAACAGTTTAATAGTTACTAAAAAAATCTGTTATATTATCAGTATTATATTTGTAGAAATATTAAGTTAATATTTTATAAAATTAAAGTAAAATATTAAGTTTGGAAAGAGTAGTTCGAAAAAATCCTTTTTTTCATTCATATTCGAAAATTTATCCACCATTCATTTTGTGAATTAAAGAAGTTTCAGTAATGTAAAACTGTTCCTCTTAGATATAAATAAGTGCAAATTAAGTAAATTTTAGAAATTATTGTTTTGAAGTTGTTCGATAGATTTCACCTTTAACTTAGAAAAAAGCATCGGTATATATATATATATATATATATATACTCAAATATTAGTACGCCATGGCTTAAACAAAAGCAAGTTTTAAAACCGGAATCAGATATTGAAAATTCTGGTGTATCCTTCCACCTATGTTTACTAGACAATGCCCTTACCCAAATTCCGTCTACCACTGAGGATATTAGCGTCAGCACTGTGGTCGATGCAAGCTGGATGCGGAATTCGTATCGACCAGCCATCACTGGGATTCGAACCCGGTTCACCTCGTTGGAAGGCGAAAGCTCTATCCCCTACGCCATCGCGGCTCAAACTATATATACTGGAAGGAATTATCTAAGCTTTGACAAAAGTTTTTTGACAAAGGTATTATGACAAAGGTTTTGACAAAGGTTATCTTATATATTCAAAAATAATATTCAACTTTTTTGAAGAAAGAAAAAGATCGCCAATTCGTCAATTTTTCCGAGTAAATGAAAGTTATTAAAATCAATGAATAATTTACAATTTTTGTATATTTGTTTTAACCCGAACAATCAAAGTTAGAATAACTTTTCAAGTTATGTTAAAAGAGCTTTTCAAACAATAAAAATCAAGATCACAGATGCTTTTCATTTTCACGAAACTGTGGCTTTTTTTACAAGCATTTCGTACCATTTTCATATTAAGGAAAGAGGGAACAGTCTAAAAATAAACCTAATGTAACCTACTGATCATGATTTACTTTACGGTATCATAATAGATTAAATCATAGCATATTATTCACACAAAAAAAACTTAGAACCTTGGAAGAACAGGATTCTAATAAATATAGAATTAAACAAGATTGAAACATAGCTACCCAGTTCTGGTATTTCCTCTGTTACAAATACTGTACTTGGCATAACTGTAAATGAAGTCCCATTATCGTGAATTATCACATCATTTACCTCATCACCAAACCAACTATCTATATGAACACTTAACGCTGTCATTTGATTATCAGTTAATTCATCAGAGATGCCATCATCACTGTTATAATTTTCAGTTACAGTTGAGTTCGTTTCCATGTCTGGTTCAGGGGTGGTTGAAAAATTCGATTTTCGAAGTAAATAGGTTGATTCTTGTCCTGTTACGTCATCAATCGTAGATTTATCCTTAAACTCATTATAATTTTCTTTAAAATTCTCCGTGTTGTTTGAATCTTTTGATAAATATGAGAATTTGGAATGGTTTCCTTCTTTTAAAGAGTTTGCTTTTACCTCAACTTCTTCATTTAAATTTTTCAAGATGTTATACCGTGGACTATTATCTGTTTCGTCTATATTTTGGATATCTGGAGGAAAACTTTCAACAGAATGCTGCTGAATTAAAGCTGAAATTACAAAAAAAAGTGTTTGTATTAAAATCAAAACACCATACAAAAAATAGTAACTCAAAACTTAAACAGAGAATACAAACAGTAATCAATTAGACGAGTTATTCAACAGGCCAGTGGAGCGGCTCCAAAACGTTAAAGCTGTTAAAATATTTAATCGGTTTTAATCTTAAGATTATGGACACGTTCCCTCCTTTCTCTTTTTAGTAAGCAAATAGTTCAGATATAAGTAACGCGTTTAAAAAACTATCTTTTACTTAATATTTTCAAATACTTATGCCAACTGCATTTTTCTCTTGCAACTTTTTCATCGAAAAGAAAATTCATGTAAAATATATATCTTGGAAATTGAGAATCAGATCGATGAATTTAGGCATATTGGTCGAATCAGGTCCAAATAAATTCATGAAAGAAATATTCCCTAAGTCTCTGAAAATGATGAATCGAATATTATTATAAGTTCAGATTTTGATCTGCTTTATTGCAGCTTGTGTTTCTTACTACTCTCTTTCCTATTTGAAATATTAGTAAAAAAATATTATTAACATATATAAAGCATTATGTTGTCAGTTAAAAACTAAGGAAAACGTTCGAGATCAGACGATAGTTTAAATTTTAGAACTTGACACGATTCGAAACATGATCCACTGATTTTGTATCGTGTACAAAACTAGCCCATTCTCCTTAAGGGCCTTTTCCATACTCTTGTTCTCAGATTTTTCTTTAATTTAGAACTCATATTTTTCTTGAAAAAGGTCTGTATGACGCTTAAGTTCTAATTGAAGTGTGTTCTCGTACCCTGCTTCGATAATAGATACTTTCCTTGCGCTAAATTTTCAAAATCTCTAGGAGTGTATGGAAATCACCAACATTCCGCACACTCCGGAAATTTTGGAACACTTGGAACCAAAATATCGCACAAATTTGCCGGAACCTTAATAAGATACCAAGTTCAACCATAACTATGGTTAAACTTGAAAGGAAACGATGGTCAATTTAACATCTCATTAAAATTGCAGAAAATTTGATGTAATTCAAATTAAGTGGAATCGTTTTAAGGCAACAGCAATTAAAACATAATGTTCCTTATCACAGAGATATCAAAATAATAATGAAAAAAGGTAAATATAAAAAAAAAGGTATTGCATTAATTTATCACACTATTAAAAGCTTAAGGGAAAAAAAGCATCTAAACTAGCATTTTTAGAGAATTCTAATTTTTTTTAAATTATAGAAAAAACGTTTTAATTAAAAAATATTGAAATCCGTTAAAATTATGCTTAATAAAATAAACAAAACTATTCTGTTTTGTGCCAAAATTGTATCTCTACGATAAGTCTTCTTTTGTATTTCTATTGATAATTATTGAAATTGGTATGAGTCCTGCAACACTCCAATATACAGCTTTCTAACTGAATAGATAGAAGCATCTCATTTAACCCTTTGCTTGCGGTATACTATTTGTACCATTACATGCGGTTCACATATTGTACCAGCCTGTACCTTGTATACTGTACCAGCGAAAGGTTAACAGAAGAAAAAAGTCAATAATGAAAATTTTAAATACACGCTGATTTTAACAACATTTTTATTAATTAGGTATTATGTGTGAGGATGGAATTTTACAATTAAACTCTCAACCATTTTCAATTGTAGCTGGTTGCTTGATAACAAATCAAGTCTCAATCGAATTCCTGACCACTATCATCAAAATTTATCCCCATATTATCGAAGCAATAAGTTTCTCGTTAATTAAAACTTCAGCCTAACTAGAGTTTTGAAATCTTCAACAGAGTTCGCTCTGTGATCATAATACAATTCAAATTTAAATCAGTTATACGAAACCTTTTTAAATCGATTTTACGAGCCATTTTCAAAATTCGCGGAAACGATTGAAGTTCGTTGCTTGATGACAATGCATTTCTCAATTAAATTCATGTCCACTATCATCAAATGTTTTTTTCACTCTCATCATGGTTATTTATCGCCATGATGAGTTTCTCGTCAATCAAACTTACACCTAATTTGAGTTTCAAATCTTAGAGCTCTGTTTCTGATGACAATGCAATACAAATTAAATCAATTCAACGATAACTTTGAGTGGTTAGTCTGACAGCAAGTAGATTCTATCTCATGACCCATCTATCACCGTATCACCAATGATGTATCACCGTATCACCGTATCAACACTGTAGTCAGGGTGAGCAAAAAGGGAAATTCAAATCGACCAGCCATCACTGGTACTCGAGCTTCGGAACCTCAATGAGAGGCGAGAGCTCTATCCCATTAGCAACCGCGGCTCTAGTCCACTTGCAACAAGGGAACTGAATCAAATAATTTTATAATTTTTAAACTATAAACAATTTAAATACTTACCAAAGAGAACTAAGAAAAACATTCTCAGCCTTCTCATTTCGTGTGCTTTAGTATTTTAACAAATTTGCACAATCGTGAAAGTGATCTCATTTTTAAAATCTGTGTGTAGATTTATTATTACACAAAAATATGCCAAGTAACGAAATCTTTCATGAATTTTCATTGTTATCAGTAGTTAAAACATCAAATAGTTTTTCAGAAAAATATACTTGCTAATGTAAAACATTAAAATACTAGCTTCAAGAAATAAAAATAATAATGGTAAAAGTTCATCGAAAATCAATAAATAAAAAGGGAAAAGTAATAATTTCCAGAAAAACTTCTAGATCCATTGTTCTTATAATTCGAAGAAAGAATTAAAACACAACAAAAGAAAAATCTATTAATAAAAGACTCTAGCTTCAAAATCAGGCTATAAACTTTTAATGCATTCTCTCATAATGAAAAAGCCATATACCGCCAATTTTTGTTTAACATATTTTTTATACTTTTTCCATTATTTTGTATTAATTTGGGTATAGTATATATATATATATATATATATATATATATATATATATATATATATATATATATATATATATATATATATATATATATATATATATATATATATATATATATATATATATATATATATATATATATATATATATATATATATATATATATATATATATATATATATATATATATATATATATATATATATATATATATATTTACTTACCACTCTAAAAAAATCTTAAATAAAAGTGATATTTAAGTAATTTTTAAACTTATAACCGTGTACAAAACCATACGAACAAACCTAGATACAACGAGTGCAACATGTATCGGGAAATCCGCTTTTACAACAAGTGCTCAAGTCACCGACAAAATTTTAACATTAAGTAACAAATTAAAATTACCAACCACTTGCTGTTACGATATGTTTCAAAGAGAAATTCATTTTTTTCTGTTTAAGAAAGTTTTATTAGACAAACAAATACAAAAAAGATAATTTTATTTATTTTTATCAATACAAAGAATTAAATACGAGTATCTTGTACTCTTATCATATAATATTCATAAAGATATCACGTGTGGTTGACCAACGGCTAAGTTATCTTCCTCCTTAAAAATGAATATTACTTCTATTTTTAAGAATCCTACTATAAACTTTGTTGAATATCATACATCTAACATATTCCGATATTACCTTTCTGCACAGTGTACTTTTGATACCGATATTCAGGTCTGTCGATGTTTATTTTCAAGTTTACTATCTCGGACAAAAGCAGTATACTTTGGATATGCACTATTCAGGGCTGTCCATGTTTATTGTCAAGTTTACTATCTCGGACAAAAGCAGTATACTTTAGATATGCACTATTCAGGGCTGTCCATGTTTATTGTCAAGTTTACTATCTCGGACAAAAGCAGTATACTTTAGATATGCACTATTCAGGGCTGTCCATGTTTATTGTCAAGTTTACTATCTCGGACAAAAGCAGTCTACTTTAGATATGCACTATTCAGGGCTGTCAATGTTTATTGTCAAGTTTACTATCTCGGACAAAAGCAGTCTACTTTAGATATGCACTATTCAGGGCTGTCAATGTTTATTGTCAAGTTTACTATCTCGGACAAAAGCAGTCTACTTTAGATATGCACTATTAAGGACTATCCATGCTTATTGTCAAGTTTACTAACTTGGGCACAAGCAGTATACTTTAGATATGCACTGTTCAGAGCTGTCGATGTTTGTTGTCATGTTTACTAACTTGGACAAAGACAGTATACTTTAGCTATTCACTAAATAAAGTATGAGTTAAAAGGGAATGTCTATTTTATCTTTTAATTTTTTTTGTTATTGTTTCAATAAATATTAGAGTGAACTTAAAGCAGCAAAATCAATTTAATGATAATTCCAGCTGCTATTTTATTGCTTCACAAAAAATTATTTCGATACTCAAAACTTCAAAAAAGATTTAGCACCATCTATATATCTAACTGCAAATCAAAGATGTATTTCCGTCGTAGAAGCATTAGAGCTATTTTTAAAGCAAACTTATACAGAATGTTCCGTAAATCAGCATCTTCAAAATATTTGTTGCATTAAAAAGTATTTTTAAATTTACTCATTGTTTAAAATCTTTGTATTAATATCAATTCCAAACAGAACATTTTTTCCATCATTAGTATTATAAACTTTCTTCCCTTCAATTATAATCTACTTTCTGTTAAATAGTTTATACTTAGATCAAGTTGGCCCATGTTTCTTGGAAATATCCATCACTGAATATTATTCCTTCAAGCAGTATGAAATCTACTATGAAAGTCATTCAGTTTTTTATGATTTTTCCCTCTTTATTACGCGATATTACATAATTAGGGATTTCTTCCAACTGAGAAACTAAACTAAACTCTGTGGCGCTACAGCCCATCGAGGGCCAAATCCCACTATGCCCATTTCAGTTTTCCTGACCTTGGGTCAACTATTTTCTTCAAGTAATCATTATTGTAAAAAATGAAGCAAGCAGATTTAGATGAGATTTTTCTGTCTACCGTAAAATACTAAAATAAAGAATCGTTTTTTGTTTTTGTTTTTTCGCGCTATCTGTCTTCCTGTGTTTTTCCCCGTCAACCAGAACAGTTTTACATTTATTAAATGTCGAAAAAATACACAAATTGTTAATATTTTAGAAAGTAAATGCATAAATGTGAAAACCGCCGGATGAAGTTCAATTTTATTTCCAATCATAATTTTATTTTCCTCTTCAGAGAAACATAGTTTGATGCTTTTAATTCTTCGTTAATGATTTACTAGGTTTTTTAAAAAATAATTTCCCCCCTCGCTTAACCATTAATTAACTAAAGTGATTTTTTAATTTTATTTTCAGAAAGAACTTTCGAAGTATATATTAAAAAGGATTACGGAGCATTTTTAACAATTTAATGAATTACATTGTTGCCAGTACCTCTACACAATTATTTGTAAGTCACATTTTCTGCAGTTTGACCAACACGAATTACAGTACATTCATTTCTTTGGAATTTTTTTCAGCAACTCAAATCGGGCTATGATATACATCGAAGAGCCATTACATTATGACCACCCTGCTAATAACATGTAGGACCACCTTTAGCCCTTAAAATTGCTAGCACCCGCTGTGGCATTGATTCCACAAGGTGCTGATAGGTAGTCTGAGGTATCTGGTACCAAGCGCTTACCAACTGGTCCTGCGATTCCCTCTCATAGCGTGGCAGCACGAATTTGGTTTTCCAAGTAGGACCACAAATGCTCTATTGGATTAAGGTCAGGTGAATTTGGGGGCCAAAACATGACTTGAAAGTCACTGAAATGTTCCTCGAACCAATCCATAACGATTCGACCCTTATGACACGGTGTATTATCCTGTTGGTAAACACCATCCCTCGCAGGAAAAACTGTTGCCATGAATGGGTGAACCTGGTCTGCAACTGTGTTCAAGTAGCTTACAGATGTCAGGGATTGTTCTATGAGGATTATGGGTCCTAATGTGCCCCATGAAAACATTATTCCTGGGCGAGAAACCATGAAAACCTGGGCAAGCCCATTGTTATAGATGGAGGGTGGTCATAATGTAATGGCTTTTCGGTGTATATACTAAATGTTTTAAATTAGACTAACGGTTTCCAAAATTTTAAAACAGGGAAACAGTTATGGTTGGAAATAAATAAATAATTTCACCGAATTTATAACAATAGATATACAAATTTTAACCCCGGAATTCCTTTTTTTCGGTCAACAATTTTGCTTTTTTTAAGCCATCTATCATTAAAATATATCAAACGAGTGGAATTCTTTGCTTATTTAGATAAAAATTGTTTTTAGAAGACTCTGTTGTCGATGATATTAAAAGATATTTTAAAAAATATTTGTTTCAATATCTACTGTGAGTTTGTAACAATTATTTATGACTTAAGGATCAAGTTTAGCCTGCATTTAGCCACCGCCCTCTAAGCTAATTCTAAAAATGGCGCAAAACTAATATGAAAAAAGCAACTGTAGTTTTGTGACAATAAAAAGCGTTTGCGATCAGATTGTTTAACACTTAAAATTTTACCATAATGTTGCATTATCTGTGCTCATAAATATACGCAAAGGTTGAAAGGTTTTTAAAAAAGTTGAAATATTTAAGTTCTTTTTCTGTTCTAAAGTACAGAGAATTCTTTACTGCGAGATGGTATATATATAAAGGATAATTATAGTTTTTCCTCAAGTGTAGGGCAGTTGAACTATGGCTTTTTTATTTTTCATGGCAAAAGGACTATGAAAGATACTGATAATATACTATAATCCCCAATTTTATTATAACTTTTTGAAAATAATATTTTTTTTTAAATTCTTGCTTAGACTGTGTGCAACATTTTTGTTACAAATAGTGGCTATTTTGATAACATTGCACAATAGTGCCCACTATTCTGTGGTGCCCTCTGTTAATGAGTTTTGTAACTAATTTTGAACCTTCCAAAGAATGAATTATTTGGTTTCTTGAACAAAAAACAACGAACCATGCAGTTCAACCTCCTTACTTCTAGTGAAATTTCAAATCGTAAGTAAATTAATTGCCAAAAGTATTATTATTCAAAAGAATTTGAAATAAAATTATTTAACCCATAAAAATAACATAAAACAACAACAAAAACTTCACATACTTTTCTTTATTAATAGCACTTTTTCTAATTTAAAAATAAAGAGTTTGGATATGGAAATTACTAGTAGTTAAAAGAAAATTTAACAATACAACTATTAAATCGTTATGAGGCAAGTGCATAGATGAAACAAAATATTGCATTACAATGGTAAACCTCAAAGTGGAGAAAAAAGTAATTGATTAGAAGTAATCAACCACTTGTAGTCATTTACCATAGCTACTTATTATCGCTCCTTACAAATAAATGTTATTGTGATTAAAATACTATTCCTAAATTATGATTTTTGATATTGACAGTAACAACTGCAATCGTAAATTAAAATTATTTTTAGTCAGGTTTACAAGTAATTAATTACGATCAAATACAATTTGCTCAATTGTGTTGACCAATTAGATAAAGATGTCTTCATTTTCCTTTTGAGCTTCATCATTACTTTTCTCTTCAGATTCGCTGTTCTTTTCATTTTCCGATTCCTTTTCAGCTACATAACGTTTTTTTCGTAGTCTTCCATGCGGCGGTTTGCGATTATGCCTATTTCCATCATCTGTATGTGCAATGCGTGGTCTTTTCACCAATCTGGCCCCTAAAAATAATACAAATTTAGGTCAAAAGCCATAAGTTTCGATAAGTATCGTTATTTTTAGAAGTGAATAATTTTAAAACAAGATGTGGTCTGTTCACCAATCTGGCCCCTAAAAATAATGCAAATTTAGGTCAAAAGCCATAAGTTTCGATATGATAAGTGTCGTTATTTTTAAAAGTGAATAATTTTAAAACAAGATGTTGCCTTTTTACCAATCTGGCCCCTAAAAATAATAAAAATTTTAGTTAAAAACCTTAAAATTGGATTATGTAAGAGCCGTTGTTTTTAGAACTGGAATAAGTCTATTTGGAAAAATGGTATAAATCCGAGACTTTTAAGTGTAAGAGTTTGAAAGAATTTAAAAGTATTGGCAAAGGATAATCAATTTGGGTGATGTTCTGAGCATTATTTGATTATAATTTGATGAAACATCAAAATCCGGGAATGATTTTTAAAACTGTAAAAACAAAATTGACTACTTTGCAGCTTCAAATAGACTTATTCAACTTTCAAATATAACGGCTCATAAGTATTCGGTTTTAAACCATGAAACCAAATATATTTTGTTGACATGCATGAAGCAAATTAAAATGTAACTGTCACTGGCCCATTATGACTTTAATTGTCAGTAATTTATCTAGTTAATCGTTCAAAGTTGTTTCACTATCATTATCATATATTTACGATTTTAAAAAAGTAAACAAAAAGCTACCCATTAGCTTACCAAAGGAACTGCTGCCTATTTACAGCCTTCTCTTGTGGTTTTGCAAAGACTTTTATTATTTTTAAATTCGGCAGCTTTATTTGTGATTACAAGGAGTGACTGAAGTTTCCTATTGTGATTACAAGGAATCATGACCACATGTAATCAGATATCGTGATTATTTACAAGCGTACTTACCTGCGATCGATATTATAAGTAATTGATTCCATAGTAGCAATTATCTCATCAATTACAAATGTTATCGATGATATATCGAGTTCTATGCTGAAGAGACTATTTATATAAAAAAAAACATTTATTCAAAATATCAACAAAGCTTATATCATCTCTAATTCCCGTAACGTGTTAGTACGCACCTTAAAATAAAAAAAAACAAAAATAATTAAAAATAATAATAACACCCAGACGTTCCAAAAATTTGTCTGCTTATTTTAATTTTTTTTCTTGGTCTCGTTGTACTGTTTTTTTTTCTAGTAATACTTGAATAAGCAGGATATTTTTAGGACTCTTACAGCTCCCAACTCCGATTAGTGAAGGAAAAGAAAATTAAAAATGATAAAATAATGGGTCAGTTTCCCGATTCAGAGTCTTTGCTGCTCGCTCCATGATGTTCTGACGATACCGTTCGTAAAGAGACAAAAAAAATTTCATCGGTTTTAAACTTAAGAGAAGAGTGGAGATATTCTATCCTTCTACTTTTGTTATAAGCAAATGGTTTTGTTTTAAAAACAAACTTTTCATTCTAATACAGACTGTTTTTCTTAACAACAGAACAGAATTATATAAAAATAAGAATTCGTATTAAATATGTTATTAGAAATTGAGAATTTGGTTGGTGCATTTTAAGCAAATTGATCTATATTAATATTCCCTAAATTTCTAAATATTGTGAATTGCATTTTTTTATTATTATTAAAGATATTAATATTTTTATTGCTGTTTGCTTTTCTTATAGAATTATGTGAAATATTTATAAAAGAATTATAATTAAATAAAGAATACCGATGTCACGTGAAAACCATGAACTGAATCATTCGAGAAGTCGACTTTCCTACGATTGTTTACTTTTCAAAAGTTGAAAGAATTTGTAGCTAGCTCTATAAGCTCCATGTCACGGAACTGACCCATCGTTAAAATAAATATCGAATATTTGAGAGTGATATATCAAAATGCAGTGACATTTTTCTTAGTTTCCAAATATGTAAATCATTTTACTGTGTCTTTAAAGGATAAAAAAATTGTATTGTAAACTGGGCAAATAAAAGAAGACTAAAGTAGTTAAAAGAGTTGCAGTAAAAAAGCTTGAGAGTAGCACATGCTAATATGTGAACCAGGTTTACTTTTCTTTGTTTTTCCCCAGAGAGCATTTTTAAATTTTTCAAGCAATATAACTAAAGGATTTGAAAAAATTTTTCTCATTAAATATTCGACATAATAATTATCAGTTATAGCAATGGGATCTGTATTTATTAGTTGCCTTATCTTTCAACAAGATTATTAACTCGAACTATACTATAATGTGGAAATATTATATCGTAGTAGTAGAAAGCCGGATAAAACCTGGGGGAGAGATAAAACCGTGACCCGGCATTTATTTATTACTTCCCTTTATGTATAGTGGCAAAATATATCGTAGTAGGAGAGAGTCAACTTAAACAAGGTAGGTAGATAAAACTGTGATCCGGCTTTTTTTTTTATTATTATTACTGTCATTTACGCATAGTGGTGAAATATATCGTAGTATGGGAGAGACACATTGAGCGAGGTAGGTATGTAAAATCGTGAAATATTTTTTTATTGCTGAAAATTATGTATAGTGGCGAAATCTATAGGGTGGGAGAGTCAGATTAAACGAGATATCGTGTCCATGGACAATTAAATGGCCTCGTGTGCCTTCAAAACTGCATCCGCTAGCTTCAATACATCGTTACTGTAGAGGATCTCACGAAGTTCTGAAGCCAGTGGCACCATACCGAGTTGTAAAACATATGGGGTAAGGACTGGGCACTCGAGAATGTGATCCGGGGTAAGTTGAACATCGGTGAAGAACACCGGTGAAGTTATCGGTGAAGTTAAGTTCTTATTTTGTCGGGAAGAATTTTCATCCCTTTGAAGCGGTTTGCTCTTAGTCTTGTAATTGTTGATGTTAAGATTCTGGTACAATCAAAGTAATGAGGGGTTTCCTGAAGGAATAGGGCAGAAGTCTGTGTCTTGCAGCTGCATTTACATCTGCAAGTGTGATGGTGGTGCAAGGTTGGTCGGCACCTCTGCTTTCCTTAGCCAAGGAATCCGCACACTCGTTTCCCTCAATATTCACGTGCGCCGGTATCCATAGCAGCAAACACGATTTTCCATTGCCGTGCAAGCCTTCAAGTAGGAATTAAACGAGGTAAGTAGATAAAATCGTGACCCGGCTGTTTATTATTGCTGCCATTTATATATAGCGGCGAAATATATCGTAGTAGGAGAGAGTTAGATTAAACAAGGCAGTTAGTCGAAACCATGATCCAGCATTTTCTTTTATTGCTGCCATTTATTCATAGTGGCGAAATATATCGTATTAAGAGGTAGTCGGATTAAACGAGGTAGATAGAAAAAAGACCAAAATCCGGTGTCATTGACTAAATTACTGTTTACATTCATCATAAATCTCATATACCTTGAATTACGTCATTCAATATCAGTAACGTATAAGTCGATTATACAAAATATTTATAAAAATTTCCCGACATTCTTAATTTCGGAGTTAACTCGGAGATGCAGAAGAAGCGCAGATCTGGTCCTAGGATGATCTACACGTAACCGAATTTTTTCCTGCTCTTCGACAGTATCATTGAAATTTACATTGTTAAAAGCAAAATAAGCGATAATTTTTTGTGTAACTCACCTAAATACATAAGCACAGTTAAAACAAAAATTATTGCACATTTTTTTTTATAATTCATGATTACAATTATTAAATTATTTATA
Organism: Parasteatoda tepidariorum; assembly: GCF_982258835.1. Lineage (NCBI taxonomy): Eukaryota > Metazoa > Arthropoda > Arachnida > Araneae > Theridiidae > Parasteatoda > Parasteatoda tepidariorum. The sequence continues at coordinate 55,015,322 of NC_141758.1, forward strand.
GCTCAAGTTTGTTCTAGCTCTTCGTTGCCAACTCGTGAAAAGAAATTTCATTGATTTTGTAACAATAGAAAAATCAGCATAAGTGACAAAAAATACAAAATTTAGATTTTTATATATTTGTCATTACTGCATGGCAATGACAAGATGTATATATTGAAAAAGAATTTAAAAAATCACTTTTTTTATCAATAATCTGAAATTCTATTTTAGCGTTAAGTTTAGCACCAACAAAAAAGTTGTCAAGTCGCTTTTCTCGAAATATATCCTGAAGCATTTACGTTGTTTTTCAATTTCGTGACAAGGTACGCATTTTTCAATATCTGCTGTATACATATTTCAAAAACTTACTTGTCCCCGGTATTGCACAACGTGGCAGAGGTGGATCCCATGAACCATTAATGTTGCATTGATACCAGGCACTTTTTACTCGTTTTTTACCTTCATATGAATCACAAGATAAATAACACCATGGTCCTTGATTTTTATAATTGCCATAGCAGCGTTTATGTCCACCAGATTTTAGGGTAATCGTGCAATCAACATAAGCTAAAAATAAAAAGTAAAACTATTACTTGATGACAGCTAAAGTAAGCAGCTTAACTTTTTTAACATTTTCAAGCCCATAGTATTTAATAAGAACCTTTCATTGGTTATTTTAATAATACGCATTATTTTGAATGCTTTCAAAGCTGAACCATATCAGTAGTTTAACTGTTATGTACAAATTCAGGTTTGACACTTGAATTTATTAGAGACATTCTTTAATTTACTTTACATTTTTATTTTATTTTTCATCAAAAATTTTATATATTTTTTTTACTTTTACTTTGATTAACTTTATTAACACTTTCAAGCCCAAAGTATTTAATGAGAACTTCCCGTCGTTTATTCTAATGTTAATAATCATTAAAATAGTATCTTTATTTTAATGATAAAAAAATAATCATCTTTAACCCTTTCAAAGCTGAACCCTGTCAGTAATTTAGTTATTATGATCAAGTTCAGGTTTGAAACTTGAATTCATTTAAGAGATTATTTTATTCACTTTATCTTATTATTTTCTTTTTCATCAAAAATTATTTGTATTTTCTTACTTACATCACAACACCCGCGTGATTCTTTCTGAAAATATATGAATATCATCAGTGTGCGAAATATTAAGGATCAGTTAAAAAAAAGGATAAGAAAAAAAATAATTCATTAAAAAAATGAAATTACATAAAATAATCGAGAGAAAAGAGACGCGTAAACACTCTTGTTAATTACAAATAATGGAGAGATTTTGAAAGTACGTTAAAGTTGTTTTTTGATTCTACGCAGCACAATTACCACAAAACAGTCTCAGTTCTCTACAGAACTTGCACAGAACCTACGTAAGTAATCATGTGATGTAAAATGAAAGTGCAAAATATCTCTAAAAAGTTAGAAAGAATCTCTCTAAAAAGTTAGTATTTATTAGCAAAATAGAAAAAGGTACAGGAAGTTGCCAAACTGGAAAAGATTCCCAACAGTGGCATAAAAACGTGTCGCTGGACAATGGGAAAGCTCAAGGTGGGTTTTCACTGAAGTTAAAAATCAATCTCTTTGGTTTCTAGAGATCAGCCCCATTGCAACAATTTTAGTTAACTAAACTTTAATTAAATTGTAGCTGATGGTGAAATTTTGTTATCCAAATGTTGACCTCAATCTGATAAAAAAGAACACCTAAATCTCCTCCATACTTCCGTACTTCATGACATTATTAATTTCAATCGTTTTTTAAATTTAATTTAATTTATTTTAATTGAATTTAATTAATTTAATTAATCTAATTAATTTTATTGATTTAATTAATTTAATTTTATTAATTTAATTAATTTCATTTAATTAATTCAGTTAATTTAATTAGTTTAATTTAATATTATTTATTTAATTCAATTAATTAATTAATCATATTAATTTAATTTAATTAATTTAACTAATTTAATTAATTAATTAATTAATTAATTAATTAATTAATTAATTAATTTAACTAATTTAATTAATTAATTAATTAATTAATTAATTAATTTAATTAATTTAATTAATTTAATTAATTTAATTAATTTAATTAATTTAATTTAATTAATTTAATTTAATTAATTTAATTTAATTAATTTAATTTAATTAATTTAATTTAATTAATTTAATTTAATTAATTTAATTTAATTAATTTAATTAATTTAATTTAATTAATTCAGTTAATTTAATTAGTTTAATTTAATATTATTTATTTAATTCAATTAATTAATTAATCATATTAATTTATTAGCTCTTTAATTAAATAATTTGCGTAATTAATTAATGTAATAGACTTAATTAAATAAAATTTAATTAATATTAATAAATCATACTGACGTTTGCAGTCAGAAACCAGCCTGGAAGGTCTCCAAATATGTTCTGCTTTATTACATCTATGAGTCCTTTTAATTCCTTCGTTTGTCGAATGACCATGCACGCATTGTTGTTCGCATACACTGCAATGCAAATAAAATTTCCTTCATTATTTCATTCACACTTTTACCATCAAGTACAGTGATATACTTAAAAAAACACTTCTTTTGCTAATTTACTTTTTCTCTAACATTCATTCAAAGCAAATGTCCTCTGTCACTTCTAAAATAATTTTGTAGAATTTTCAACGCAGAAAAGGGATTTAAAAACATTACTACTCCATTTACAGAAATCTGGGATACATTTCTGGCGGATTTCTGGGATACATTTTGTTTCAATTTTTCTGTTGTATCACACAAAATTATATAAAACAAATCTCAAACGCTTTCTACGAGTAATTCAAACTTTTAAAACAAAACTTGTCATATGAAATTTTTAAAGAAAGTATACTAATATTCTTCGGTTTATTGAACGTTATTATTGTTACTCAAAAATCACCGAGTTTTAATCTGCTCTCTTTAAAAATTTTGCAAGAAAGCCAGACAAACATTTTAAGATAAAATGAGCATAATTCCTGGAAAATTAGCTAAGACTGTATTAACTCGATTCTTACAAGTTTCACCAAATATTTAGTTTCATATATTTTCGTTATAGGATTCAAGATGCTTTAAAATAAATTGCTAAAAGAGGAGAAAATTCGTTTTGCCTTAAAAAAAATAGAAGAAATATTAAAAAAAATGCATATTTTTCAAATATTTTCTCCTCTTTGTAAATTTAAATTTTGTGCAGGTGATAAAAAATCGATTTAGGGTCAGATGTATTTGTATTGCTTCTAATTATAGATAAGAACTTTTATAAAACTAATGATCTCTGTTAGTATTAGTAGAGTAGATAGAGAAAATAATCAAAAATACAAGCTTTTTAGTTTTAGATTAGCAATTTAATTATCAATTACATAGAAATTTGTTGCAAAAAAGTTGATAAAAGATAGTATCGTAGTAATTAATCCTTTCCGGGATTCGGAGGTATTAGTCAAAGTTGGAGTAGAGCTCTCGGAAAAATCCAGAGTAGGAGTTGGATTCTAATGTTTCGCACACCAACGCCACAGCTGTAATCAACACTATAAAATTATACTCAAACTGTAAGACGTACACCGAGAAAATGAATAAAGCTAAAATATTTTAATTTTTTTCCTCCTTCTGGTGGCTTTACATTATTAGATTAAGCAAAAAAAACTTTTTAGAAGTAGTACCATTGAAATAAAAATAAATTGAAATCAATATCCTTGTTTGATTGAAACCAAGCATGATAGTCATAAATTTCTTCAATCAAGCAATCTGTTCTTACAACCTATTACCACAACACTGTAGTAGTCTCTACATTAGTACATTCCGTACCAATTAATCCAATAACCGTAATGCAAATACTAATTACCAAAATTATTTGAGTATCATCGGCGTCAATAATAGCGCTTTTTTACGGTTTCCCTAAACGTATCACTACTTTTTCCCCATTAACTTTATTTTATATGGCATACCTTTTTCCTAATTTCTCTTACCGTTGATTTTATATCATTTAATTTTATAAAAATACTTTTTTTAAAACCACAACTATAAACAAAATGATGACGGACTTCAGCAATACGAATTCAGTGACGTAACTACACCATCCACGTTAATCATTGAGGTTGTAAAAACATTTAAACGTTAAAGAATATGCAATAAACTCCTAAACAGAACCATTAACAATCACGTTTCCCCTTAGTAGCGTGCAGTGTGTAGATTTCACTTTGATTTTCATGTTCCCCTTTAGCAATAGCGTATTGTTTTTTTTTTTATTTCACTTTGATTTTATAAAACATTTTAGCAATCATGTTTCCCCTTAGCAGTAGCAAATTGTGTGTAGATTTCAGTTTGATTTTATAAGACACTTTAACAATCATAAAGTTTCTCCTTAGTAGTAGCGTATTGTATGTAGATTTTCACTTTGTTTTGCGAAATGTGAAAATATGTATAACACCTATTAGCTTTAAAACTATGCATACTAACTAAGCATTTTTATCGGTTTTTATATCGATTATAGAAAGCAAATTTTTCAATCGAGCACTTTTTTCTACATAATCGGAACTCTCAAAACGTAGAATACAGAGAACGGATTTAAATCCCAGCGATGATTGGTCGATATGAATTGCACCCCCGGCTTGTATCGACCACAAAACTGACGAAAAAAATCCTTGATGGTAGACATATCATGGGTTAGAGTCCCCTTGCCGTCAGGCAAATCGTAAAAGGTTTTTGTGGTTTTTCTCTCCGTGTAAAGAAAAGACGGGTTACTTCCATCATAAAAGTCTTCCACGAAAGCAAATTTCCCCCCAATACTTTATCCAGAAGCTCTCTTGTCTTCTAATTTCGGTTCAAAAATACAAAGCTACGGAATTGAGCATTGGTAGTCCTAAATTTAAAAATTGGGTCAGATGTTCAGCGTTTATTATAAAATAAAATATCGCTGATAAACTTTCACTTTCTGTGCAGGAGTTGGGGGCATCAAGTTTTTAGGAACATTGCACCCGTTTAAGGCCAGAGATGGATGGATTTTTAAGTTGTCTCTTTGAAATCACAGCAATTATGAGATCTATGTGTACAGTGAAAATAATTTAGTTGTATTTAAAAATGATATTGATCTATGGAATGATAAAAATAACACTTACGTTTCGCTATTAGTTTCAGTACACTGTATATCGGAGTGTATCAAATGCGAAGGAGGTTTGCAAATGGTCGAGCTTGTTGGCATTGAAACCTCTTCTGACATTGATTGTTCCGAGCTCTGTGCTTCTGAGCTTGCTTGGTCTTCCGAGCTTGGTGGTGCTAATCTTGGTCTTTCTTTGCTAGGCCTTTGAGCATTAGGAAGACGACGTTTACCTAACCTGTTGAGCATATGGCTGTGGACAGTGTTAGATTGCATTGTTTTTGGTAAAACTTCTGGGGATTTGGGTGAGGATGATGGCTCAGATGGTTGTGGTGGCCGCTCAGTCGGATCTCGACTTAGAGGTTGATCTTGAGATTCGATAGGACGTTTATTAGTACTTGCGGTGGGAGCTGTTGAATCATAATCGTTCGATTTTGAATCTATACTCCAACTTAATAAAGATTCCCGTTTTAAAATGTTACGTATAGAGACATCTTCCTTTGCATCATCTAAAGAAAAAAACAAAACAAAAACAATATTTTATTCCTGATACTTCAATGTTTGTTAAATGTGGTTAATCCAGAGACGACTAAAATGGATCAAATAACTTACTACTAGGGTGCTTCGGCAGAAAAAATTCCCAATTTACCATTAATTATTTTAATATTTATTGAATATGATAAGGATGAACAATATTTAACTAAAATTACAATATTTAACTGTAATTCTCTACCAGCATGTGTAATAAGGGATAGTATTAGAGAGACCAGAAAGTAATATCGTTTCGGGTGCATTTGATATTTATTTTCAAGATTTCCTTTTTAATCAATAACGCATTCACCCTTGTTAGCAACGACCTCTCAATGCCGAATCGAAAATGAATCGAAACGGATCGAAAAACCTGAATTGGTTCTTAAGATTAAGGAATATTTAATGCACCGAAACGACGTTACTTTCCGCTCCCCTAATAGTTTAAAATGTATCAAATAACTCTTTCCTAAAGAATTTCTCAACAGCTCAAATACATTTGATAATAATTGTCGTAGCATTTTTTTTAAATGTAGGTAGTTATGACAAATTTAAAATTGATCAAATAATTCTCAATTAGGTTACATCATCATCAAAACTATCATATTTGATATCAGTTATTTTAACATTTTATAAATATGGTTAATAAAATGTTAAAATGGATCACACAATTCTTTTAACAGGGAGTATCAACAGCAAAATTATATTTAAAATTTTAGAATTCCTTACGAATCGTTTGGTAATAAATTCACTTTACTTTTCACTTTTGTCTTTAAGAAGGATGAAATATGATACATTGTGTGTGATATTGAATGAAATACAAATATAATTGTATTAAATAAGCAACTTATGTGCATCAAATAACATGTAATTAGTTACATTATAATCGTGGCTTATGGTGATCTCTAAAAATTGTAACTATAAGTTCTTGTAAGTCCGGTACGCAGTACAATATTATTCCTTTGGGATTTCAGAACACTAAAATTTTTGACGACAGCAACTTATTTCAACTTAAAACTATTAGTTAGTTTTATATTGCATCAAAGGAAACAGAAACATTAAAATGCGTAATTGTTGTTGTAGTTCATTTACGTCGCACTAGAGCTGCTCAATGGGCTATTGGCGACGGTCTGGGAAACATCCCTGAGGATGATCCGCAGACATGCCATCACAATTTTGATCATCTGCAAAGGGGATGGCACCCCCGCTTTGGTAGCCCTATGACCTGCACTCCAAGTCGAGCACTTTACGGTAGAACAGTTTAACGAGGACCAATACCGCACACCCTCGGACTCTACGTAGACTGATCCAAGTGGTCACCCACCCGCACACTGACAGTAGCCAGTGATGCTTGACTTCGGTGATCTGCTGGGAGACGTGTCTTAACGACTAGTCCACTGCCGGACTAAAATGCGTAATTTATGATTCATTTTAACTATCAATCAGGATAGTGTTGATTATGGTGTTATCTCTAATCGCAATTACGTCACGTTATTAATTGTTAAGATTTCTTATTTTTCTCGTCTTCAGGCACCCGATACAGTACTGTTTCTTTGGAATATAAGATTATTAAAATTTTTGTTGAAAACAATTTATTTCGACCTAAATCTAAGAAATAATTTTACATTATACCGAAAAAAAAAATAATTAAATTCGCAAATTATGCATCAGAATGAAAAGTAATTACGACAATTTTTGAATAGTAATTTGTGATTCCTTATAATTTTTAATCAAGATTGTATGCAATCATATGTTGATATAGCTTACAGTTGCAATTACTCGTAATCGTAGATCATGATTACCTGTAATCAGGACTATAATATCAATCTTACAATTTCTTGGTCATGATTGCAATCGTGGTCAAACATTATGATTCTGTGTAATCATGACTGAGAGAAAATGATTACTTTTACAGGGATTGCAAATAATATTTAATTTGTTACAAATTTAGATTTAAGCTATTGCTAGTTTTTTTTAGTTATTGCAAGTAATTTATTACCTACTTTTGGTCAATAATAAAGACTATTAACAATATTTTGAGATCATCCTGTAGAATTTAATCTTTTTCACAAAAAAAACTTTATTTACCATATGATGCATCATCTACTAAAATAGTACGATTAATTTGGATACCTGAATGTATGGATATCGGTATATAATGACTTTAAACATTATTTTGTAATCTTCTATTTAATTTTATGAACAAAGAAATTCTATTTACCATATGATGCATCCTCTACTAAAATACTAGGGTTAATCCAGATATCTGAATATTGATATGAGTATATGACTTAAAACACTGTTTTGAGATCATCCTGTAGAATTTATTTCCTTTTAACAAAGAAAACTATACTTACCATATGATGCATCATCTACTAAAATAGGAGGTTCAATGTGGATGTCTGAATACATGGAAACGTTGTCTCTATTCAGATCTATGTTTTGCAAGAGCTCATCCCAGATCTCATCTGAATCCTCTTCCGAAGAAGAGTTCATCAGTTCAATTTCTTCACTAAATAATTTTGATTTTGCATTCTTTTCGCTTCCAACCTCTCTGAAAACTGTTTCGTAAAGGTCTTTTTCAAAATCTGCTTGATCAGTCTCTTGTGCATCTAATAAATGCTTTTTGTCATCCTCTTTTGCATCAGTCCTTTCAATATCCCCATCTGGTTTTTGAAAATTTAATCTCTTGAGTGATTCATTTTTATCCTCTTTTCTTTGACTACTTGTTTTTTCATCATCGTTAATCTTCTTTAAGTTTAATTTCATACCATCTTGATTTAAGACCTGTTCCTTATTATTTATTAAGTCATGATAAGGTTCAATCGTTGTTTTAACTAGATTTTGAACTCTTATACTGACCGTCTCCGTGGAGATTCGTTCTTTTGAAAGTTTAGTTTCAAATTTGTCGAATATTTGGTTTCTGAATATATTGTCGCTGTTTTGTTTTCGAGAACTATCATCAAAAGCCCTGGATTCATTAGTGACATTTTTCGTTGAGTTTTGCATCATATTATGGTGTGAGCCAATTTCTAATCCATCCGACGTTTTGATATTTGAGACAAATGCAGCGTTGGCAGCACTCCATAAAAACCAGGCTGAAATTTAAATTGTTATCTAAAGTTAATATCTTTAAATTTATAATTTCACCTGACAAATTAATTCAAATACACTAAAGTGCCATCGAATTCAAATACACTAAAGTGCCATTGAATTAAGGAGAGATAATGCTATGGAAATTGTGAATATAGCGTAGAATAATCTTTAATGATAGTAGCTTTGTACTACGGTTATGCACACATGGGGGCGCTGTAGTGAGTGTATTATGTATGTTGTTAATTCATGAGTGGCAATTTAAGCTAACGTTTTTATTTCCTTTTATAACCGACGTTGAACAACCGACTAAATTCTGAGTTTACGACAATGTTCAACTACGTGACATTGTAATTTTGAACCTAACCTTGAAGACTAGGGAACTTCTGAATCAAGAATTGAGACAGACAAGTCATCGTGGAAAATTTTTTGGTGGAACTAACCCACATTTGAGTTATATGTAGAAGAAAGAAACGGAAAACTCCAACGGTTAACCCGATTGCAAGGGAATTCTAATTCATGATACGTCTACCACTGTTACTATTTTAATTCAGCACTGCAGTTGGCCTCAGCCGAGAGAAGAATTGTTTCCGGTATAGCTAATGTTTCTTTCTTTAATAACCGTCATTAAAAAGCAGACCCAATTTTTTGGTTTACAAATACTAATGTTTAACCACGTAACCTTGTAATTTTGAACCCAAACCAGAAGACAAGGGGGCTCCTGGATCAAGTATTGGAAGAAATTTGCCTTCGAGGAGGACTTTTTGATAGAACTAGCCAGCATTTGCGTTACAAGGAGAGGGCGACCACGAAAACCTCACAAGGTTAGTCTGACGGCAAGGGAACTCTAACCCATGATCCGTCTACCACTGAGGATATTTCACTTCAGAGTTTTGGTCGGTGTAGGCCTGATGCGGAATTCGTATCGACCAGCCACACACAGAATTCAAACCCGGTTGACCTCATTGGAAGGTGAACGCTCTATCCCCTGAGCCATCGTGGCTCTATAGCTAATGTTTGACTTTACTGGCTACATGCAATACGATGGAATTGTCTGACGCCAAGCTTGTTCAATGCTAATTATCCTTTGCACTTTTCCAGATCGCTGAATTTTTTTTTTACCATTCGTGAATCCTTAGTATATTCTTACTAAAGTTTAGCCATTCTATCTACTTCGAAAATCCTAGTTCTCCTTCGCTTTTGGAAGTTGAGTGGCCCAAGTGATGCACGCCTATTATTTGACCGTGATCCAAAGCACCTGAATCAAAAGTTTTACCCATTCTAACCATTGAATGGGATTCCTGCAAGTGACGTAGTGTAGGTATCTCGATCCTGATAGGTTTCTGAGAAGTGGCATCTGTTTACGTCAGCAACTGTTCTTTAAATTCTATTTCGAGTAAGCCAATCCCGTCAAGTATCAATTTTCTTAAGTAACACATTCCAAATTCTTTCACAAAGATTCTTTCTCGAAGATTTCAATTATTTCTCTATATATTTACACAGAGACTTAACACAAAGACACGAAGCCATGTAGAACATAAACAAACGTATTATGCATTGAAGTTGCCAGGTACACAAAACAAAAATATATCATGGTTATAAACAAATTATAAATCTAAATTAAATAAAAGAAGCAGACGAAAAAGAATTATATTTCAACTAATTTGAAGTGCTATACGGCTCTGTATATTTAATTAACTTATCGTTAATTGACATTCTAAATTATGTAGAGAAACTTAGCTCAACTTTAATACTCCATTTTGCTGATAAAGATTAGCTCACGTCATAGGTCATAGGCGTGTTTATAACAGGTCTTCTTCTTTGCAATTACCCTATTGACTTGTCATTAACCCCAACATCTTCATGTGGGCATAACTGAAGCTTAGCAGTTTTATACTATTGGCTATCCCTAATTTATTGCTACTCTATAGGTTTGAATAGGTTTTATTGGGCTATACCTGCCTGTACGCTTTCAAAGATCATTTCTTCGTGCATGATGGTAAAATGAGCTCACCTGTAAGATCACCTCATATATCTCTGTCTCAAGACTGGCCAACAGCCTGGAATCAGTCAAGAATTAAATCTGAAAAATGTTGAATGTTTGTCGTATCCAGTTTAGTACACTAGGGGAGGATTTGCTTACAGAAATCCGCCAGATACGCAATGCATAACGAACGAAACCCCTGAACTGTTTCGTTTTTATTGCAAACATTTGCCTCAATTTTAGTAACCAGGAAAGATGTTCAATCACTTCTATTACGTTAAGAGTTATGTTTATGTTAGCAGGAAAGTCCTTCGATGTTGAACAAGGCAGTTTAGTCTAGAAGATCCGTAAACTGTTGACTTTGATGCACCACAAAATTAAAAAAATCACGCTTTTTTTAAGTACGCGGGAGTTGATTTCGTTATTTTATTGTCTGTTCCAACATAAACCAATCTTGACTGGCCATCCAGAATATTAAAATAAATATGCTGGTTTTTATTAGTGGTCACCTCAGGACTCTTTTATAAAAAAAGTACTCTCAAAGTATCACAGATCTAGTTAAAACATGAAGCTATGCATCATTGCTATAATTTCTCTAGGTGTGAATTATTTTTTGGCCAGTGAGCTTCAAGATTGTGTCAAGTTGATTCAGAAAAAACTGATATAGTTATGCAGGAATTATGCGAAATTATTTGTGATATTGTGGGTTATGTATTCTAACTTTAAAAACTATTACATTTTTATAATGGGTGAAAAATAATTTCTAAACTCATACGCATCCGAATTGTTTAAATTTTGTTTTTTTCGTGTTCAGTAATATTTCCCTTTGTACTTAATCGTCAGGTTTTTCTCTTCAAGTTGATCAAAAGTTTATTTCATACCCATAAATTGAATTTTTAGTTGTAATCAAGCGGTTACGCTCTACTTCATAAAATCCCTTATAGCACTATTTACCGAGAAAGCTGAGCAATTAGTGACGAAAATTTACAAAATAGGGAGAAAGAAATGAATAACCACTAGCAGAGAATCATCGATTTCCGCGTGAATTTTCACCTTGTGGACATAAATGTTTAAAAAAAAAATGCTAAAAATTTAAATAATAAAACAATAATGTTAAAATAGAAGCATCTTGGGCCAACTAGTTGATGATTTTCTTTTCTAAGATAATTTTATTTAGTTGTGCAACAAATATCGCGAACTAACAAATGCACCTTTTAATGCTAACGATCATTTCATAACATTAATAATCACAAAATATTGCATGAATTTGATGACTCTCAACAACTTTGCAATTTTTAGCTCATTTTCTTTCTTACCTTCAGAAATAGGAACTCAAACTAACCTCAGAGAATCAGCTATAAATAGTTTTATCAAATTGAGCATAGCCACTTTACTATACCTAAACAATTATTTTATAGCAAAAGCTAAAATTTTTCGGAAAGAGGGGGTACATTAGTCCTACTTGCATACTATACAAAAATACGAATAACAAAGATGTAACATGGATACATACCAAGCAGAAATGAAACAAAACATTCTGTTTCTTTCTTTTTCATTCTACAATTTTAGCACAAATTTTTATAAATTATAATTTTATTTGGTGTCATTAATATTAATTATTCATTAAACAAAAACAACTATTTGAGTATGAGAAAACTTTTAGGGTATATTTATAGAGTCTGAAAAATCAGAAAACTATGTACAAAAAAATAAATATATCTATCTTGAATTTAGCACACTGGTTTTACTGAGAATTATTAATTTATTATAAATAAATTTGATCATTCATTTACTGTTCCGAATATATACTGTTCCGAAAAAAATAAATGGATTTTTCAGAATTTATTGGTTCTTACTTCGAACAATATATAATGTCTAAAATGGAACCAATTGTTTCATGTTTGTTTTTTCTTTCGCAAGAACGTTGAAACTATTGTTTATTTTTCTTTCTGCATTTAAAATTCAAAACTTTTCACAAAAGTTACATAACTTTCCAAGATATTCAATTGAAAGTTCAACAACAAAAAATAATTTTCATATTTTTAACATACTTTTAGCCTAAGTTACTCTATCCAACGATTTGGTAAAAAGTGGGAAGGTAACTTTATTCTCTACAGAGTTACAGCCCTCTTCGTAAAATCGTTTCAATGTCGATGCATAATCAGGGGTTATACGATATGAGATTACAAATCCTAGTCCAGGCACTACACCAATTGAAGAATTATATATATATATATATATATATATATATATATATATATATATATATAAAAATACAAGAAAACACTAAGAAAGTTAAGAAAAACAATAAGTTCCCACCCCCTTTTTTTCATATGTCTATAATTTTTCTTTGTTTTATTCTTCATTTTGAACTTATATATATATATATATATATATATATATATATATACCCTTAGGAAAATTTGCCATAGAGAAGCCTATGGTAATCTATGGCTACCATAGAAATTTGTATGGCAAGATGCCTAACGTCTATGGTTACCATAGAGATTTGTATGGCAAAACCCCAAAAGCCTATGGCTACCATGAAGATTTGTATGGCAGTATACCATAGACCAATGGTAACCATAAGGATTTGTATGGCACGTCACCATTGGCCTATGGCAACCACAGAAATTCGTATGGCAGTATACCATAGGCCAATGGTAACCTTAAAGATTTGTATGGCAGTATACCATAGACCAATGGTAACCATAAGGATTTGTATGGCACGTCACCATTGGCCTATGGCAACCACAGAAATTCGTATGGCAGTATACCATAGGCCAATGGTAACCTTAAAGATTTGTATGGCAGTATACCATAGACCAATGGTAACCATAAGGATTTGTATGGCACGCCACCATTGGCCTATGGCAACCACAGAAATTCGTATGGCAGTATACCATAGGCCAATGGTAACCTTAAAGATTTGTATGGCAGTATACCATAGAGAAAAGCTGATCTAGATCTCCACCAACGAAACAACAACTTCTATGGAGTCCTCCAAAACATCTTCTAAAAGAAATAAATATCCATTATTTCACCCCGAAGTTAATTAAATTCAACATGTAATCCCGCAACGCATTCCTGGTGAGTCTTTTCCGGCTTCCGGGTGGCCAATTTTTCTATTTTTGAGTGTTTGAAATCAGATGTTCCATTCTTTTAGGCTTAGAGTATCAGACCGCCATGTTAACGTGTCATCCACTTCAAGTGGAATCTTTCGCTAACTTTGGCGACTTATTTTAATATTTTTTCAATCTCATTCTTGGTCAAAAACATTTTATTGCAAACGCCTATGCGATTATTTTTCTGAATTTATTAAGTTTTTAATTTCCGGCAGTCTGGTACTTTTATTATCTGTATCTTTTTAAAATATGTCGCGATTGGGTATAGGTTTTCGCTATGTTAAATTTTGCCATTTGTTGACTTTGTACACTTTAATTAATATCTTGCTGTTTATATTTTTATCTAAATTTTTTATATTTCTTTCCCCCAACTGTTTCTGATTAAACGACATCTTTCTTTTTATTTTATCCCCTCACTCTGATTTTATATAAATTTTTAAAGTCACATCACTTTTCCATTATTAATGGTGTTCTATTCCATATAGCAATTTGCAAACAATCTTCATGATGAAAAACGCGGTTAAGTGCTTATCATCAAGCCAGGACATCATTTCTTTAATAATTAAAATTTTTTAATTCTTTTAACTTGTTCGGTGATAACTTCATTTTACTGCTGTCATATATCAATATCAAAGTCAGTGTTTACACTCTTATTAGTTTTTGATTCGAATTCCACTTAGGTTCTTGCAATGCTTTTTTACATTATCTTACATACGTTAGGGCTTTATATTTTTATTTTGGGTTTAATTTTTGCTTGCCATTAAATTGTTGTTATCATGTCTCTGTGTTTTACTATCTTACAACCAATATTTCTTAACTATCCACATATATTTGTACAATGTTCTGTTACATATTTATACATAGCTTAGGGTCATCACTTAACTAGATCTGCTGGATTACAGGTTGAAAATTATTTTGCTTCAATATTATCAACGGGACAGTCCCTGGCCATATCATATGATATGCAGCAGATATCTGCTGCTGTTACCAAAAATGTTTTTAACAATTTAATCCTTCCTTAAGTTTACAACTTTTTCGTCATAGCGATGCCCTATACCCAATTAATTTTTATTTACTATCCCTGACCAAGTGTCAATTTGTCATAGCAATTATTAATTTTACCAATTTTACTCATGTCTTAAACATGCTTTGTATTTACCAATGTTTCTATATTGCGTTCTCTTTTCTAACTGTGCTTAACACAACTCAACATAAATTTTCTGAGTTTTATATCCCTCACTAGTAGGGGATCAACTAATTTAGCCTGTTTTCTATTCTTAGCTTTTCATAGTCTAATACCATCTTTTTTATAGATAAAAATTTTTTCACATGCCGCCACTGGTAGCACCGTAACATATTCGGCTTTTGTCCCGTTTGGTCCATTTTAAACTAATTTCGCTTCGACCACCGGCCCCACTCTTTATCTTTTGAGTTTTCATAGTATTTTATTGTTTTAGTAGTCTGTTTAATTTTTAGCTTAGTATCACATATCAAAATTTAAAATAATTTCATACTAGCTCCGACCATCGGACCATTATTTAAATTTGCTTTCTTTTAGGTTCCTCTAATATCTGACGCTTATCTAACTAATTATGATACCAATCAATCAAATTAACGTTTTTTATACTCGCTCCGACCTCCAGACTCACTTTCTAGTTTCTTGTTTTTTACAGTTTTAACAAATATTGGTTGCCTGTACTCAATATATTTTGTTCCTAATCAACATAACCAATACTTTCCCCACTCGCTCCGACGGCCGGACCCATTTTCTAACGGTTAGTACAAACCATTTAAAATTTATTTGAATAAGAACAGCATTCAGAAAGGATTCTGCAAGTGAAACAGGAGAAGTTTATCAAAGAAATTTTTTTAAAAAAAAAGCTTTCTGGATATATATTTATTCTACAATTATTAAGTTTTGCATTTTTAATATCCATTGCGAAAGATTCTTGTAAGTAACTATTTTTTGATGCATGATAAAATATCAACGAGAAATCTTGCCATAGCTGTATGGCAAAGGTGTACCATAGCCTATGGAAAAATATTTCGTCATAAGCTGTAGCACATCTTAGTTTTATGGCAAAAATTTGCCATATAAAAAAATGCCATAGGATATTCCTATGGGGTTTTGCCTATGGTAAAATTTTGCCACACACTTTTGCCATATACGCATAGCAAAATTTTGCCATATAAAAAAATGCCATAGGAATATCCTATGGCATTCTTTATGGCAAACCTATGGCAAATTTTCCTAAGGGTATATATATATATATATATATATATATATATATATATATATATATATATATATATATATATATATATATATATATATATATATATATATATATATATATATATATATATATATATATATATATATATATATATATATATATATATATATATATATATACTAATGTTGCCCCTTATATTAGCTGCTCGAATTTTAAAACCCTAGCACAAACATCCCTTTGTTATTATAAGATTTTTGCCATGTAAATAAATTCTTTCAACTATTGCTGAGTTTCCATATTTTGTCAAATAAAATTAAATCATAACTTTTGCACACTATGTCATTATTGCAATGACACGGGGTAATATTAAATGTAAAAAACATGGAAACTCAAAAAAAAATTTATTTGCTCAAGTACAATAGAATTTATTTTAAGTAATAAATAAGCATAATAGCATTGCAACATTGCTTAATAACATTGTAATTTACATTTATTGATATTTTTCTTTAAAAAAATAACATTGTACTTTATAAAACACAGTAATTTTTCAAATATTTTATGCATTCTTCAAGTCAAAATATTCTTTCGGTTCTTTTTCACTTGGCTCCGGAACAAGGATTATACCTAAAATAAAAACTGATATGTTAGAGTTGGCTTTTTAATTACCTAAAAATTAAAATACCTTTTTAGCGTTTCAATTTCTAACGGTGAAACGTCAATTTGACGAGCACAATTCGTTGTGGAAAAATTCGTCTCCAGATCAATTAGTCGTAGGACAATTCGTCTCGGCGACATTTCGTTGTTTGCGCAATTCGTCGTGAGCGCAATTCGTAGCAGGCACAACTTGTCATATTAACAATTCGTAGCGAGAAAATTTCTTGCTGTTTCGATAAAATACGAAGATAAACTCTTGCATTGTCTGCGAAATCTAACTAAATATTTATTTATTGGTCATTCAAAAATTACGAACGCTTCTCAGAAGGGTGGGATCAATTTACATTGATATTGGCGCAGTTGGTTTGTCGTCGGCCTTCTGAGCCCAAGTCTGCGGGTTCGATCCCCGGCCCAAACACCGGATTTTCGGATGCAGAAAATCCTCAGCAGCCACGTCGTATGATTATGCTGCATGTAAAAGATCCCTGGAGTGCCTTATTGGCTCTTGGCATTTCCGACAAAATTGAATTCCTAGTGCACTTTAGCATCCAAATAGAGTCTCGGTGCTGCCATCTAGTGTGGCAGAAGCTAGACGTCCAAATTAAAATGACTAACGGTATCTCACCCATTGTGGTGGTCCTGAAAGAGTGGATACCACCTCTGAAGAACGCACCAGGTCTGCTCATCGGCAAGACAAATTGTGCAGCTCATTGGAAATAAAAAATAAAAAATTTATTTAGACTTAAGAAATTTATTAGACTTACTCTAACACAACACTAGAGCGACAAAGAGAAAATTACAGTCTTGTCGCACGTCTAGTATTTAAAAAATCAAAACTTCACACATGTATAAGTATCGAATGTTCATAAATACCAGAGCCAGGTCTAGCACAGTGGGGTAATTTTGGTGTCCAATTCCCGTCTATATTGCAGCGATAAGTTTTCTTTGGAACAGCGCGTCTGTTCTCAAAATGCTCACAGGATATGTCACAAGAAGTTCCTTTATCTACAAAATGTGTGGCGCACTTCATTTTACCACCTGGTTGCAGCGTGACACCACAATCAACAAATGCTGTAAAGAAGAGATATTAGCAAAACAATAACATTAAAATGAGCTCAGTGTTTCGATGATTTAGTAATCAAAAGTTAAACAAAAAAAAAGCGATTTACAATATACAGCCGCTATATTTGGTCTGATGTTCATGTTAAATTTTCTTGCCAGTTCTTTATAACTAGTAAATGCAGCATGCATGCTATTTATGTAAGCATTCAACTTGCATAAACACATATCAGAAAACAGTGTAAGGCTGATTTTAATGTCAGCAACCAATCATCAATAACAAATCTTTATCACAAAGTCTAAAAAGGTTTATAAATGATTATCAAATGAACCATGCAAGCTTGAAACGATGTTAAATTTAACTATTCTATTTTACACGCTATGTGGTTCGCATTAAGCTTGCATGAACAACCCTGTTATCTCGAGACGGAATCTGCCTTTACAAAACAAAGCTAGAAAAACCTTATGAAATCAAGGATTATTCACCATTCGCAAATCAAGAGTAAAAAACGTTCTCAAACCAAGGAAAATTTCAACTACCCAAGTTTCATTTTATATTTTATGATCATCGCTGATTATTTGTGCAGTCTTTTATATACTTTCTTTAACACTTTAGATAAGGCTGACTTTATCATTAAGTTAACGCAAGCAAAATGTTGCATATGAGAGACAAAAATAATATTTACAGTACCTCTTAATAAAATTGAGATTCTTTTGCAAACATTTTTGTGTGTCTTTATTCGATCTTTAAGAAAACAAGCTTTGCATACTAATATTTCTACTAAGTTTACAAAAGGATTAATTAGTCAATCTTTCTGTGCCAACCAAATAAAGAGTAAAATATAACGTTCGCCGTAACGCTACATGATATCTAGGATTCTGTTATGTAATTATAAAATCGAAGAGTGAAATACAATTTTAACATTTTCATAATGAACATTTTAACATTACTAATAAAGTACAATTTTAACATTCATTTTCATGTATGAGCCTAGTCATATATCAATAAAAATAACTAATCAATCATTATAAATTTTTTACTTTAATACATCATGTTGAACAAAGAATTTCAATATAATAATGTTTTAAACTTTACTTTAATACAGTACCAGCTAAAAAATAGCTCAGAAAAAGGCTTTTTTAATGTATTTTCTTACAGTGTTGTGAGAAGCTATTTAAAATTCTAATTTAAGTACTGATTCTACGAAGTTTTTGGACTTCCTGTCATCCACATTACAAATAAACTATAGTAGGAATTAACAAAAAATTTTAAAATTTCATAATTGCTTGAGAGATTCCTTGAGATATTCATCCATTTTTCCACGTAGGCGAATTTCCTACCCCCTTCCTTATCTGTCGTACATTGAAAGCGATATTGAGTGATCGTCTTGTACTAATCCAGAATGCTCTGAGTGTGTACTAGTCCCGCAGTGGACTGATTGTTAAGACACGGTTCTCAGCAGATCATCGAAGTCAAGCATCACTGACTGCGGTCAGTGCGCGAGTGGGTGACCACTTGGATCAGTCCGCTTAGGGACCGAGATTGTGCGGCATTGGTCCTCGTTAAACCTCGTCTATCGTAAAGTGCTCGACTTCACCTGCAGGTCGTCGGGCTACCGAAACGGGGGTGCCATCCTCTCTGCAGAGGATCAAAATTTTGATGGCATGTCTTCGGATCATCCTCGGGAATGTTTCCCAGAACGTCGCCAATAGCCCATTGCGCAGCTCTAGTGTGACGTAAAAGAACTACAGCAACTGAGAGCGTACTAGGCATGATTCTTTATCACCTTCACGAGATCATCAAATAAAACCAATTGTTTTTTTAATCTTCAGTCAAAAATGGAGCAAAAGAGTTCCGATTTCTGTTTCTGTTGGATCGTAAAACTAGTTAAAGTGATTCTTTGCTTACCTGACATGGTAACTTCCATTTCCTGACATTCGTTTACCTGATATGACATTTAAAGATATTTTTATCAGCAAGTAAGACTCCTCAGTTCCACCTTACACCTAATTGCTGAAGCGTCACCCCTTCGTACGGCAAAACGAAGGGGTGTGCAACCCTGAGTTCACCAGCCCTCCTTAACTCCCCATATCATCTCACCTATCAAAGATTCAGCTTCTTAGAGGGGTGGGGTCTGAAATCCAGGTGCATCTAAATGTGGATGAATCTCCCAAGATACCAGTTTGAGAATACTGCAAGAACTGAAACTCTGCTTTAGAATATTTTGACCATCTTTTAACTTTAAGAGATGCTGACAAATTAAATATAACTTGCATGTTCAAAACTTAATTGATAATACTTGTTTGCTTCAAGGCTATTCTCCACAATCTATATCATCATATGAAATAACTTTTTATAGCGAATAGTATGCTACTTTTATAATACTTCAGAGTTAGTAACAGTTATTCATGATTATTGCGTTACATGTAGTCACTACTCTTTTTACTAATCTGAAAATGGTGCAAAATGTCAACTTAAAAAAAACTCTACTATTTTATGGAATAAAGCAATTTGTAATATAACTTATTTTGTTAATCAAAAAATTTATCCAATGCTGTTTTGTTTTGATTCATAAAATATGGAAAAAATAAGAATTAATCATTCATTTTGCTGATTTTTATTTAAATAAAATTTTTATAATGCTTTCAAGTACTTCCATGCACTGTAAAAAATTTTGGTGCATAGTTGCCACCATTTTCGGTTGGTGTATACTAGAATCATTTACAATGCGTGTAGCCACTTTTTTTTATTTTTCTCACTGTTATAGTTTTATTAATTTATTTAATCCATTTTTTTTATAACTAACAACACATATTTTCATGCACATTAGAATCAATTTAATGGCTTCATTGCAAAAATACTTCGTTTAAAAGGCAAGCACTTTTTTAGTAATATATTCGCACTAAGTTTTGCAAACAATTGTTATTTTGTCAATTATATATTACTTTTTCTTGATTTTTATGTAATTTTTTGCAATTTTTTTGATAACTGCAATTTCGAACTTAAAAATTTAATCAGTTTACTTCACCAAATATAGTGGAAACTATATACAATAAGCCTTTACCAAGTAATATATGCACGACTCTGAAAATTGCACTATACTCAACAAATTAGAATTTAATTTTTCTTAAAAAACAATAATTTTATATACAAATTTATCCTAAACACTCAATGTGAACAACTCATGACATTCTGATAGTTTTAAAAGTTGTTCACCAAATTATTAAGAAAGTAAGTCCGATGCATTCCTGGAAAATAAGAGTTACGTATAAAATATAGCTTATTGTGAATTTATAGGGATTAGCGGCATAATATTTCATGAAAGAAATGAAGTAAACAGTTATGACTGTGTAATGGAGAATCCATGTCGAAAAATAAAACATTGCTTCCTGAGTTTGAAAACAAGAATCTTCTACCAAAGTTATTAATACAATAGTTTTAACTAAGAATCTTACGTTTACAATCATCGAACATTCGGCGTGGTGTCCATTGCCCAACATCTGTAAAACATCTCATCTTATGTTGCACTCCAGTACTCAGTGTATATCCAAAGACACAGGTTTGCAAACATTCTCTATAAACATATAATATTCATTAACAAATATCTTAAAAATCCCTTACATCTATTTAAATTTTGATGTGAAATTCATCAAAAAAACTCCTTATACTTATTGAAAATTCTATAAAACTAATTAATATGAAGAATTTCCTTATATTCATTCAACCAAAGGCATGTGTATTCCTCTTTGCATTCAACACAACACATTAAACTCAACGAGAAATCGGTTAAAAATGAAAACATGTAATATTCGATAAGGGTTCGGTCAGAATTAGCAAAAATGCACGAGGAAAGAACATTATATCTTCTTTTGAACATAATATAAAAGGAATGATCACTTTCGAACATAATGTTCAGCATGATTTCGTGTTTAAATATATTTATATATATTTAACATCGATAGTTTTAAATATATTTAACATCTTGTGAAATTCGTTTGCTTTAATTAGTTAATATAATTCAAAAGTTTTTTATTGAAGCTCAAAATTATGTATTGCAATTATACTCTTAGAAGTATCCCCATTATAAGCATTGGAAAGAAAATTAAAGTTAGCTCTATAAATTACGAAATATCCTATTAAAGTCTGACGTAACTGATTGATCATCGATGGGTTCTCAGTGGACAGGTAAGGGGAATGACGTCAGCTTAGAAATCTCTATAAAACTAATACGTACTATATTTAAACCTTCCGATAATTTTTTCATTCGTATGGCATTGGTTTACCTTAAATTCTGATTTTAAAAGTCATAGTTTTTATTATCTCCAATTTATTAAAAAGCACAAAACTGAAAGGAATAAAAGGATTTTACGCCATTCTCTAAAATATCATTGCAATGCTCATAAATATCATGCTCAAAATTACCAAATTTTACCACACTTGCCAAACTTTATCACATGTTATTAAATTATAATTTCTGCATGGTTTTACCAAAATCATTACCAAAGAGATTCAGTGAAAATTACAGAGCTTTTTTGTATTCTCATAAACCCAGAAACGTGGTATATCCTGGTAATTTTTACCATTCCTTTTTTTTCTCATGGCATTTATCTAGAGAGAAATATCAGTTGCGTAAATAGGTTTAAATCAAAAAAAAAGTATTAATGCATTATATACAGCAGAAAGTGGGGGGAAGGCCTGGTGGCTAAGATTCGGAAGACTGTTGAAGGTAAACTATTTGATTTAGAAACTATCAGATTTAATCAAGACATTCATTGTTTAGTTCTATAAAATTTATCATTCCCAAAAAGTCATAGATACACTTTTTTTTAAAATGATTTTTTTACAGATAAGTCAAATCACCTAATCCTTCTCCACCAGTGCCGCGGTTAGACCAAGTGCATATGTAAACTCTGTAGGAAATTTAGAAACGCTAATATTTCAGTGAAAAAGTAGCAGATATTTTTATTTTATGTATTAATTTCGGAATATTGTGTACAAAATTCAAATGTAAATTAGCTTTCGTGGACCCAACAAAAACGCTTTCCACATTAGACCTACTTTTTTTAATTAGAAAATACCACATTACAATATAAGCAATCAACATCTTTGTGTGTCGAGGAGTTAAGCATTTTTGATAAACCTGTTCTGTTATATTGGTTTCTGTTTATACGCTTTTCTTTTTTGATCGTTTTGCTTTGAAGAATTTTTTTTTCGTCACTGCAAATTAACTTTCTCTTC
The DNA here is from genome assembly GCF_982258835.1 of Parasteatoda tepidariorum. Lineage (NCBI taxonomy): Eukaryota > Metazoa > Arthropoda > Arachnida > Araneae > Theridiidae > Parasteatoda > Parasteatoda tepidariorum. Next base: position 55,038,338 of record NC_141758.1, read on the forward strand.
ATTGAAAGCACATTTATTTTATGTTCTTTCATTTTTCCTTTTCTTTCTCCTGGCGTACTAAATCAGCTTTATATGGTGAAAGCAGTACTCTCACCATATAAAGAACCTCACCACTAATTGGCCCTACTCGGTCTTACCCCGATATCAGAGGTTATCAAAACGAAATAGAACAGTGTTAATTCTGAACAGAATGCTTACGGTTTGCTATGTTGAAAATCCTTAGTAAAACCATAATAATCTATGCTAAAAATCTTTTTTTAACGTGTAATGACTAATAAATACGAAAAGTTTAAAATCAAAAAACATAATAGAGCTGCCACAATAAAACAAACTTATATGAAACTTATATAATACAGTTTGTTCAGCAGTAACACGCCAATAAGGCAATTCTTTCTTAGTACCTAATAGCAGAACAAATCTCAATATAATCGAGATATAGTGCAGCTTTCAGGAGAGCTTTTCCAGACATCCGTCTCGCGTCGTGGCGGTTACTATGGAAACGAGGAAAAGTTACTTCGAATAGAGGTGTATGGGGAATAGTTTTGTCTTAATCATGACATAGGTCGGAGTGAGTAAGACAATCGACACCTTCTTTCCTCCATTTCATCCCCATTAGAGATGTGCTCTAGCTTGTTACCATAGCAGCAGACAATCCCAGATTTTTAGTCTGGAGGAGTTCTTCTCAAAGCCACACTAAACCCGGTCTTTCTCCACTCGCCTCAACTAAATAGTATATACATACTATATATACCAAATAAAGTCTCAACAATTAGTCTTATCGACTTCTATTTTTTTATCTCATTTTATTTAGTGTAAAAGTATACATGGGAAACAACACTCTCTAGTAAGATCCACCCCCTTTTGACCACTCTTCTCAGTAAATTAAAGATGGTACCTAAAACTCACCCAGAAGGTACATTTTATAAAATTCGAGATCAAATGAGGGTAAGAAGTATTGGCACTCTGAGTGTCGGCACTTAATACCGCGAGATCAATTTTTACCTTAAACTTTTACGGAACAAAAAAAAAGCTGATATAGCGTAATTTTTACAGAAATATTTACTTTAAAATCACTGAATCATAACAAAATTTTTACAGCGGGGGTGAGGGAAATATAAAGTATTCAGAAAATTTCAAGAGATAGAATGACGTCAAATGAAAAAAATTATTTTAAGTATTTTGGGGATATTAAACTATTTGAATTTCTGAAAGCATCATAGGAAGATTAGTCAATTGATAATTAAATATCAGAAGACAGTATAGTTGGGATGCGTATCACAAATTATACAACTGAAAGGATTGGGTTGAAAATAGCATGCAATACTTAATACAACTAAATTAAATAAACATATTTTTATGTATTTAAAAAAAATGATAGGAGAATATTACATTTTCGATGGAAAACTTTTGCAGTATAGTTGAGAGTGATCGAGAGATTTCGGCAATTGGCAGGAAGATGGCGAACGAGCATCTCTGTGGTGTTCATCGATTATTTCCTCAGAAGTCAGATCTAGAATTTACGAAATAATAATAAACTAATCTTCGATAGTATAAAATCTAATTAACAAATCTACCGTTCTTTTTTCTGCTATTACTATATTTTATTTAAGATAAATCGATGTCAAAAATAAAAAAAATTCGGAAAACAGCAATTGGTCGAATTCAATGAAAGCTTATCGTTTAAACTATACCACAATATGACGAAGAGCAATCTTTAAAATTCAATTAAAATGCATTACCGTTTAAAGTAGACAACAATCTGGTAAACAGCAATCTGCCGAATTGAATAAGACAGCTGTTTTCTATTTGTAATAGACAAGAATCTGGTAAACAGAAATCTGTCGAACTCAAAGAAACAGCAGTTTCCTATTTGGAATAGGCAACAATCTGGGAGACAGAAATCTTCCAAATTCAAAGAAAGAACAGCGAAAATTTTATAATACAAAATCATGTTTCCGAACATAAAATCGATGCAAAATATGAACTAAAAAAATACTAAATTTCTATGAACTGAAAATATTATAAAAGATATATTTTTTAAAAAAAATGATAAAATAATAACACTGCTAAATCATTGACTCAATTTCTTTCATTCTCTAGCTTCTTTATTATAAACACATACTAAATCACTACTCATCACTATCAATCACATGCTCATCACTATCAACTACACATACTAAACATATATATCAGCCTACTTCGTACACATACTTAAATGTATCAACTTTCTCTAAACAACATGAGAACGCATTGAAAATTGTTAACTACAGTAAAAAATTTCAACAAAATTTTAAAATGTTTCTTAAAGATGTCTTCAATTAGTGGTGGTCTAATCCTAAAATTACCATGAAAAACATTTTAGAGCTCAATTAGCAACAAAAAAGCTTATTCATAACTTCGACTTTATTATATCTCCATTATAAGTCAAACTTCAAGGGAATCCATCATAAGTCAAACTTCAAGGGAATTAATACGTCATAAAAAAGCTGAGATTTGGCTTGTCTGGCACAATATTCAGTTTCCTACAATACTTACCGACTGAAACAGAATAAGTTCTAATCTTTGGTTTAATTTTTATATCAATTCCATCTTCCGCCAGTACTTCGTGTTCTATTATAACCATCCATATCGAAATAACTTCTGCAAGATAAAAACAATACTAATTGCATCCAAAGAGTATATGTTTATGAATATGTATAAAAAAAGTACATGCGCAAAATTTTATAAAATAAGTCAATGGAAATAATAGAATTAAACCGAACAATATACAGAATCGTTTGATGTTGACAGTCGCTAAGACGTAGTACATAAACTTCAAAATAAAAATTTTAATCAAGCTGTGCTCCCATTTTTAAAACTGATACTTTTTTTATAGTGTTACATAATTGGACACCTTCAAGTGACGTCATCATGGGTAAATCCTGGCATTCGTATATGCCACGATTTAGGAGCCAACCAGGTTCAACACACACGCGTGACGTCGCGTACAAGTATCGAATTAAATCTGATCCGAAAATTGATTCAACGTGATATGATAACAAGCCAATTGCTGTAGCGTTAACCCGCAAAACACAACCACGCGATCAGGCCCAACCATGTGATTTAAATCACATGATTAAGATTTTATCAGCAGTCAATGTTAATTTTCTAATAACCAATAGTCTCTCAAGAACTGTTCTCTTAAAGTATCATAAAGGACTCTTTTATTAAAGTTATAACCCTCTCTGTATTAATATATTTTGATAAATAAATTTAAAATTTCTAAGCGAATTTTGCACAAGTTAAAAACACTCCAGAACTCAAAAAGTGTTTTAAAATATCATTTTTTATTCAAAAACAGAAGTTTAAATTTGAAAATAAAACTGTTCCGAAAATAGGTCTATTATAAATTAGTTGAATCAAAAAAAGTATACATTCTTTTTCTCGTTGTAATTACAAATTACATTGTAGAGATACCTTGTCGGGGAATTTCTTTTATTTTGAGCATAGAGCTCAAAATGAGTGCAAAAGAAAATTAATAAATAATGAACATGGTTGAAAATGTGCGGTTAAAAAATTGAATATGTGGCAACAAACAAAAAGCAATAAGAAAAAGAAAAAAATAATTCGGAATGCACGTTTGAAGCGAAACCTAAATACAAATCAAAATGCGCTTTTTTAATATTAAACAATGACCTATTTTTAACACCTATACTCCTAAAAATATACTAAACAATTTTAATTCACTTGCTTTTATTAAAACAACAAATAAATTCATTATTCGTAATGAACTTGCTAATTTTTATAATACAGTAGTCCTAATAGTAGTACAGCGAACAAAATCAAATGCTTCATCCGTTTTCTTAAACGCGCAAGATGAGCTATTTCCACTTTTTCAAAAGGCTCATTTTCAACTGTTTCCACTTTTTCAATCACGAATTTCAAGCTAATTCCACTTTTTCAACCGTGCATGTTGATTTTTTCAAACGATGTTGAGCTATTTCTATTTTTTCAATCGTGCATGTCGAACTATTTCCACTTTTTCAAACGCGCGTGTTCATCTATTTCCATTTCAAACTATGTCCATTTTTCTTGAATGCGTAATTTAGGCTATGTACAAATAAAAATTTATACCGAAAAGTTTTTAAAATGCATAATATGTAATATTCAGAAATATAAAAGCTTATTCTAAAAATTTTTCTTTTATGAAAATGTGAGAGTTAATTCATTCATATTTTAAGATACGTAATATTTTATAATTTATTTGGCTAAAAGTTGAAATAAATCATTCTTACAAATTGAAAAATTACTTACGAATTGATAACAAGATTGAATGCTTCATAATTAAAATATAGAAAGATACACTTTTACGAGATTTTACAAACAAGAATGAAAAAGGTAGTGGAATAAAATAGTTACTTTTTGAAACTTAAAATGCTAACGATTTCAACCACATAAAAAGGATGATTGTGCAACAATATTATTAGGTTTTTACCATACCGGATCTAAATCAAATGATTAGTCTTAAAATATCCAAGTAAAACGAGCTTAAGAAAATGTTATTTTTAAAAAGAATTTCATAAGAGATAATAATGTTTTTTTTTTAAAGTTTTTATAAGTACAGAAGCAAAAAAGAATATCTTCAAAACACAGAATGCTTCAATTATTTTTTACCAAGCAGTAGATTAATTCAATGCAAAAAATCTAGTTATAAATTTGTTTAAATTAATTAAAACTGTAATTAATTTGGCACACTACTGAACTACATTTTAAGTGGGAACATTTGGTGTTGAAAATAAATATTTTCCTAAAACAGTTCTTTCTCCAGTTGCTGTTTGGTTTAGTCTTCGAACTTAGCCTATTTTTTTTTTTTTTTTTGAATTTTTAATTATAATAAAAACTAAAATTTAAACAATACAAAATTTGAGCTTAAAAAAATGTGAAACTAAACAAACTTAAGAACTTTTTTTTTAGTTCTAAATCCTTAAAACTGTACTTTATATTTTCATTTTCTGTAATTACAAAAACTTATAATTAATGATTTAAACATACAAGGAAACATTTTTAAAAAAAAGCGGGGATGAAAAGAAGATAAAAAAAATTTCTTCAAAAACCACGAAACTAGGTATTTTTTTTTTTTTTAAACTATTGCCAAAATTATTTTTAAAAATTATTGAAGCCTCTGCAATAGTTCAGTAGAATAGTGCATTAGTTAAGTTTTTTCAAATAGGACCTTATTTATAAAAAGATATATATATATATATATATATATATATATATATATATATATATATATATATATAATTTCCTTTTTTTTTTTTAATTTTTCGTAATTTTTTGAAAGATAATTATAACTCCTTCCATTGCCAAATCATTCCCTTTTAAAATTTTTATTTTCAATTAAAAAATTAAAATGTGTTTCAAGCTTTTAGAGACACACTGTATACAATATATGGTATTCTTTCATTAAAAGTGGTGATGGAAAATTTTTTCGCCAAATCATACACAAACATAATTATCAATCAATGATAATTGCTGCGTATTACTTTTAAAAATTTTCAATAATCTAATATTAATAATCTGATATTTTTTAGAATCTGACAAGGGATATGAGTGCCATTGCCCGGTTCACCCTATCTGGTATAAATTTGCCATGTATACCCTAGACCAGTGTTTCCCAACGTGGGGTCCACGCCCCACTGGGGGGCAATTTGATTGTTAAGGGGGGCAATTCGAAAATGGACTCGACATGAGTTTAACCCTTTTGCTCCGGGCCATTTAAATGCAATGCTAGATTTCGGTGCCAAAATTGAAAGAAAAAATCAAATTCTTAAATAATTGCAGCCAATAAATATTATAAATTCTTTTGACGAGAACAGAATATCAACTGGGTTTTTGGCGTCGTCAAGTTAACTCCCCTGCAGTAGACTTTCAAACTTTAAAGAAAAATTTTAAAAAGAGGACAACAGTAAAGTCTCTAATTACTGCTCACACTTCAACTCATAATCGTATTCTTGAGGCTAGGTATCAAATTTTTTAATTCATCGCTAAATCTGGAAAAAATCATACTACAGGAGAGAATTTTAAAAAAAACGTCAATATCAGCATCTCTTAAAACGGTTCTTGAAAAAGATGACAAAGCTGTAAAAGCTATGCCACTCAGTAACAATACTGTTAGCAGAAGAATAGATGAAATGAGTGAAGATATTGAAAAACAACATGTTGAAAAGAGGAAAACAAGAAAATTCTCAGTGTAAATGGATGAATCAACTTTGATAGACAGTGTGGCAGTATTGATGACTTACGTAAGATATATTGATAAAGGACATTTTTCTAAAGAAATGTTGTTCTGTAAAAGATTGGAAAGCACCACTACCTTCAACGATATATATAATAAGCTAAAAAAAGTACATAGATCTCAATAATATACCAATAAATACATAACATCTTGTGCTGCAGATGGTGCTCCTAAGAAAAATGGCTGCAAAAAATTGATGAAAGATGAGAATCCAGAAATGATTCTCGTGCATTGTGTTATTCATAGGGAAAACTTGGTAGCTAGAAACATCTTGCCTGTTCTAAATGAAGTACTACATTCCGTAATAAAGTGCATCAATGATATTAAAGCTAATGCCAAATGTGAGCTTCTCTTCAAGCTATTTTGTGAAGAATAAAATTCAGACCATGTGAGACTTTTACTTCACACTGAAGTAAGATGGCTCTCCATAGGGAACTGCTTGAAAAGATTTGTGGAACTGTTTGACATTCTTAGTGATTTTTTAAGCGACAAACCTAAAATGAAGTATCTGTTAACAGTCGATGATATAGCATTTGTGAGTTATCTTTGAAAAACTAAATATATTAAATAAGCAACTTCAAGGAACAAATAAAACTCTTGTTGATGCAAAAGCGAAGATATTCGGTTTCATTACCCTTATTGAGTTATGTCAGATATATATTAACAACAAAAACTTTGAACAGTTTCATTGGCTCCAAAAATGTGAAGTAAATAATACCGCTTTACTTGTTATTGTCGATCATCTGAAAATTCTATCGGCTGATTTAAAAGAAAGATTCTCTGATTTAAAACAAATTGATTTTCCAATATGGATGAGGCAGCCAAAGAAGAACTCGCAGAAAAGCAAAATGATGAGTCAGTTAAAACTTTATTTAATATAAAGGTAGTGATGGCATGCCTTTGTGAGGAAACAGAAATCAAATACCCAAATTCAACCAAATGTGCAAGAAAACTATTGCTACCGTTTCCATCTTTATAATTAGCTGAATCTGGATTTAGTGCTGTAAATGATTTACTGCTAAAAAAAGAAATCGTCTGGATATAACGCAACGGGGATACTTGAGACTGAAGCTAACCAAATTGGAACCTAACATAAAATATCTGTGCAGCAAGGATCTCACTAAATTAAAATATTAAATTATTATATAGAAAAATCTTTATTAAAGCTATTTGAATTTTAGTTTTCATTATATGTTTTGAAAATTTACTTACTGTGTTTCGTTAACAATTTCCTAGTGATTTCTTCCTAAAACCTATCACTTAAGTTTCTTAAGTGAACAATTCAATTTTTCATTATTAGAAATTATGTATATGTTACATAGGGGGGGGGCATAAGAATTTTAGAATGACTTAGGTGGGGCATGGCACAAAAAAGGTTGGGAAACACTGCCGCAGACTGATGTTTTTTTAGTTAAAGTGCCACTGCCCCTAGTATTCCCTAAACTAACCGTGTAGGTGAAGAATTGCCTTTATGATCCCGAAGTAGCTCAACATGTTTTGGCGATTTTTAACAGTACCCACTATTTCTGCGAATGGAAAATCCGATCAACAGTAACCTCTCGCTATGGGCTTTTATCAAAAGACGCTTGTAACTCTTAGGTTTTACAGCAAATAAATGTCCGATATCAAATTTTATAAAAGCATACTTCGGACATTTACCAAGCCACTTTGGTATCTCTTAGGTTTTACCTGTAAAAACTAGAATTTATCAGACTTCCAACTTTTACAGTAGCATATACATAGCGGCTGACCATCAAACATTTCTTTTTAATTCAACATGTTAGGACAAATATTTTATAATTAGATAACAGAAAAGTTAAAATCCTTAAAAAGAAATTTGTTTGAAAGAATCTTTCAAAAAAAATTGTAGAGACTTTTTAAAGCACAATATTCGGAATACATTCTAAAAAGAAGCTCCATCGTTATAACAAGTTGTAACTTAATGTAATATCTGTGGTCAGACAGTATCAGTGTATAAAGGACTCTAAATAGACAAGGGGAAAACTTTTAAATGATGCAATGGATTATTCAGAACACGTTCAAAACTAGGAAACAACAAAACTCCAAAATTGACCAATGTTTTGCAAAAGTAATTTCCAAAAAAAATGAAAGAGACAGAAATGTATGGTTCGCTACGTTATGCTTAGGAAACCATAAAATTTATTCCCAGTAAATTTTGAATATAAATACAATGTTCGTCAACAAATGACGCTGTTGACTGAAAAATTATAAAATATTCCAACTGACGTCTACACAAATTTACACAGATGTCTGTTCAATTTGTCTTCAAAATAACATAGTTTCAACAAATAGTAGTTATTTTAAAAACTTAATTTTTATAGTTTTTCTTGAATAGAAGCGCCAGCTGTTAAGGAACTTTAAAACTAGATTTGAAAATTGGTGAGAATCATTTGAAACAGAATGCACCAAGATGAACGTTTCAATTTTCTTTAACTGATTTTACAAATCGTCAGTCATCTTTTGGGCACCCGGTAATTTTTTCGTGTTTAGTGACAGCATAAAGAAATAATTTAGAAATTATTCTTCGTAATGGCATTTTCAAAAAAAAGCTTATTTTAATGGTTAGTTGGGAACTTATAGCATACAAACATAAAATCCTCAAATAAAAATCATAAAAATCCTATAGTAAGTTTTTTATCTACTTATTGACATGTAAAACACAAAAAATATAAGCCACAGAAATAGTAATAACTCAAAATATTTATTTGCATATTTTTTGTACATTTAAAATACTTTGATTCAATTCAATTTTTTACAATTCTTATGAATTAAACAATAATTTTTTGAACAATTATTCAATCATACCAAAATATTTAAATATTGAATAATTTACTTATTGCACACATTTAAAAATATATAGGTCTTCTTGAAAAAGAGTGCAAAAGTCTTGATTGAATACTCAAATAGATTATTGATTTCTTAATGTAACCGTTAATTTATTTCTCAAATCATCAGTAATTTTTGGAACATTTAATAGGAGGCCTCTAAACTCACGCATTTCATAGAGATGCCCAAAAAAAACGCTATTTCACAAAATTGCAATGAAAAATTTTCAGTATTTTTTAAATATACCCTGTTTTTGGAGTGAAAATTTTAATTGCTCTTAAAATAGTGCGTTATAGTATTAAAGAGGTCATAAACGTTATTGTATAAAAAATCACTTTTCTAAAAAGTTTACTGATCGTATATAAAATTTGAAAAGGTATTTACCTTTTCCTTATTTATCAAACATTGTATTATATTTAAAGTAGTCAATAAAAGAAATTTCACACAATGAAGTATTATTAATCAAATATTGAACAATACATGATACTAACTAATCTACAACAATATCTACAAAAGAGCAGGTTTAAGAGCTTTCTTCAAAATTTCAACAGCATATTATTGGTGTAGTTTCTTTTGCATATAAACATTCTTTTAATAAACATTCTCTACAGTAAATAAAAGTTACATAAACAAAATAAATGCAGTTATGAAGCTCAGAAGTAAAATAAAAAGAGCCCAATTAAAAACAATGTCATATAAAATTAGCCCAGGCTTATTCCAAATGTATACAGGGTAAGACAAAATAAGACATTGATATATTTTATATGACTTATTTAAAATATATATATATTATTTTAAAATGCATACGTAAATGTAATAATTCATTTAAGAAATTATTTGCAGTATGAGATTGTGCAACATTGACTAGGTTCATGCCTCATTGGTTGGTTCATGCCTTTTTTATTAACATTGACTTCAACTTTTTAAGAAAAAATTCTCAAATTTCCTAATTGAAAAGTTATTCAAAGATAATATTAAAAAAAAATTTAATTTATATTGGAAATGAAAAATTTCTTGAAAATTTTTATAGTAGAAACTTTAGTCTTGTTTGCAAATTGTGCTATCTTCTTTAAAGCGAAAGCCCATACTACAAATGATTTCTTAAATAAATTATTTAATTTACAATGCATTTTAAAATAACGTATTTCAAAAAAATAATAATAAAAATACATCAATGACAAGCGTGAATAAGATCAAACACATTTAATATTTACTAGATTAAATAACACTTAATAATTAGTATAGAATTTAATAAATGAACTATAAATCTAAAACAATTAAACTATCTCAAAACATTAAAATAAAATAATATTATACTAATATAACAATTTCTTAGTTTTCACCAAACGATATTTGCAAGATGATAACTAATTTCTAAGATTTTTTTTTATTTACAAATAATTCCCCTTTAAAATTGGATAATTTGGTTAGCATTCAATTAATAATACATTATTAATTGAATAATATATTATTAATTGAATAATATATTATTAATTGAATACTATTTGTAAAACGATAACTAATTTCTAATATTTTTTTTATTTACAAACAATTCTCCTTTAAAATAGGACGATGTGGCTAGTATTCAATTAATAATAATAGAAATTGTATTACTACTTGAATACCAATAACATTTTATGGTAAACAGTCATCTTTAAATGCTAAATAACCATTTTTATACTAATTAAAAACATTTTGTAGAATCTGAAAAATTTTGGCAGAAGTTTTAAGAAAAACTTTATAAAAAAAATAGTAATGTGTAAGTTGAGCGATTTTGAATAAATATTGCACTTTTTCCACAAACATAATCAAATGTTTTTGTAATTAAAAATCATTTTAAACAAATAAGACTTTTACAATTATACATATTTAATAAAAATAAATAACATTTATTCAGATCTTTAAATAAAAACATGCTATTTCAAATATAAATTTAAATAACTCACATTTCCTGCTATAAAAATATGCTGTGCATTGAAAATAATACATTAGAGTAAAAAAACTAAAATTTAAAAAAAAGTATATTTTTCAAATATACACATTTAATTATTAATGCAAGGCCAATAAAAATGAAAGAAATATCAGAAGCCATAATGTTTAAAAAATATTTTATATAAAATATTTGTATACCCTGTGCATTCGGTAACACATAACAAGCAATATATAGATATTTTTAAGATTTAATAATAAATTTTAAAATGATTTTTAGCAATGAGAAATAAAAAAGATTTTATAAAATGAATAGCTATTTTTTAACTTTGTGTTTTGCAAAGCTAAAGAATAGCTATTCTTTATTATCTTTTATATATTATTCTATATTATCTATATTATCTTTTCTATATTATCTATATTATCTTTTCTTTATTATTCTATATTATCTTTTATGTACTAAAATAAAAGATAATATAAAATAAAGTCAAAATTAATTGGTTTAGCTTTAAAACACATATGCACTTTATATAAAATTACAAATTTATCTATTGAAAAAATAATCTGAGATAATAAAACAAATGTAGTTGAAATATTAGCCTGAAGTCATGCGTAAAAATTATAACATCATAAAATATAAGTTTATATATTTTAAATTATGTGAGCTAATATGAGCAAACAAAAAGATTGATTTTTTTTTAGAACTAATATAAAATATGCTTTTGCAAGGCACAAATTTCATAGAATAGTATAAACTGTTAAGAAATTAAAAAAGAAATTATTGGAAGATTAATTTGTATGACGATTAATTATAAAGTCACAAAGCACAGAACATAAAACAAAATTAATCCTAGATTTTTTTTTTTTTTTTTGCTGGATCAAATTAAGCAGAATTGATTGCCAAACATGAAAAGTAGTGTGCACTATGTCATAAAGTTTTTATCAATTATAACAATCTGTCTGAGCATCAATTATAACAATAGTCAGAAATAAATCTTATAGATTCTTAATATAATTTTAAAGAGTAATTTTGTCATAACAAGTTATTAAAAAGAAAATCCTACAGTGTTACTAGATGATATACATCACAAAAACAACACAAAACACATGTAAATTTGCGATATTTCAGTATTTCATTTCTGTAAAATGTCTTATAATAATATATTTATAAAAGTCTGATTATTAATAATTAATAATTGTCTGAAAATTAATAATATAATAATTTATAATATAATTAATAATATATTACAAATAACTGAAGAATATGGCTTTAATTAAATACACTTAAAGTATATATATTTTTTTTTTATTATTTATTTTTTTAAATCAATGTTGCAGAAGATATGAATTTTAACAAACATATTTGGTTAAATTTTTAAAGCGTCAAAAAACTATTGGAGGAAAAGGGCTAGATAATAGTTACCTAAACCTGCACAAGCGTAAACATAATCTAACAAAAAGGTTCTTTAGTAAATATTCAAGAAGAACTAATTTTTTATTGAATATTTAAAAAAAATTCAAATAGAATCTGAGAATTTAGTGTGAGATAATTAATAATTTCAACAATTATCATAATATTCATTTAGGTAATATTTTCAGCACATAATTGTGCATATTACCATCAGATCAGAGATTTCTACATACATAACCATCAGATCCAAGGTTTATATCTTTTTTAAACCTGAAAGATTAAACTTGAATCGAAATGGAGCATAATTTTCTGATTCAGACTCCTTCAAAACTGTCTTCGACTACACTTCACAGCATAGCTTTTTAGAGTAAACTATTATTGACTTGAATGAGTTTTTAGTAAGAGAAATCATTACAAACAGAAATAAATTTAATACTATAGTTACACATTCTTAATAAGCATTCAGTTTTATGGTTATACTATGAAAAATTGAAAGTTAAGAATTAAAACTCACTTAAATATCACTTTAATGCTTAAAGTGGCAATATCAAATGAAAGTTAAAGATTTTTAAAAAATAACAATAATAAACTTTAACTAGCATAAATCGTACCATATCTTTACATATTAATTATTAAACTTAATACTAAGTATAAATGCGACTAATTTAAATCACATAACAGTAATAAAAGTTTTCAGAAAACCCAAAAAAATTTTCAAAAGATAAAAAAAAAAATCACAATAACAAAATATTTACAGCTAGAGCAAATTTAAGTGTAGAGTGGTATAAATTGCCCTATCTCATTACAATTTTATGATTAAATTTAACTCTAAGAATAGATGTTACAATTAAATACATCTAATTTAAATTACATAATAATATCAAAATTTTCACAAAATACAACATTTTTTTAGAAAGCTAAAAAAAAACTTGCAATTATATTTAAATGTAGCTTCAAAAAAATTGAATATTTGAAGCTTCAATATATAATACATAATTTTATTATTATGTATTAATTATGTATAATAATAAATATCGATCCTAATAATTTTAATACTTAATTTTATTATTACCAATAAAAAAACTTGGACAATTTTGAAATTAAATAATAATTATTAAATTGTAAACTAAATATATATAATATTTATATTACTATGAATTTTATTATAAGAAATAATAAAATATATATTTATATAGATTTTATTATTATAAATTTGGACTTTCTGGGGTGAATCTTACGTCAGATCCCCTTTTTGTTCATAAGTCAGATCAATAGCATAAGCAACAACAACAACATAATTATACAGTTATACAAAATTACTATATGTACAAGAGAACTAAGGTGAATAAGTTATAATTTTCTTTGCATTTACAAAGCATATAACATTTATATAAGCATTAGTGCTCTAAAATAGATCATACATACTAACATCAATTAAATACAAGACATTTTTTGTTGGGAAAATAATTGAAATGATAATTCATGTAACTATTAACGAATTAAGATGCATTAATTTCCTTTATGTAGTTTTTAAAACAGTTGTATATTTCATTACCACATTTTTGATCTAATTACAATTTAAAAAAAAAAAAAAAAACATTGGCACAATGTAAATCTAACACAACAAATAACTGCATAGTTTACACAAAACCGTTAAGACAAATAGCACAGTGAAACTTATTTAGAGTATTCATAATCAAAAATTATGAAGTCTAGAATAAGATAGAGTAAGGTAATTACGAATAGAATCACAAAATTTGAAATTTCATTTATATCACATATTTATTAAAGTGAAATATTTTCACTCATATTTAGTTTGAAAATGACTTTTTTGTTCAATAACACATTTTGATTTAATCAAATAAACTTGAAAAATTGGCACAGTAATAATACAATAAAATATACTGCATCAAATAATATTTAAATACAGTATAAGAAAGTAAAATTTATATAATACAGACAGTGTAAGAAAATAATATTTAAATACAAAGTTACATAGCACTTTAAGTCAAGAATTATAAAGTACTCAAAGACTAGAAAGTACTAAAAGTCACAAACATAAAGCAAATCAAAAACGCTAAGCATTTAAAGTCAAAAACAATATATTTAAATTCAAGATACTAATGTCTCACAATACAAAATGCACATATAGACAACAGTAGGGAAAAAAAATCTAAAAATCAAAAACATTTTATTACCTCACACCAGAATTTTCAAGTAATTTGATTACTTCTTGATAAAAATCAGTAGATGAAAAATTGGCGCCTTTTGATATAAGATTTTCTAAAGCATTTGCTTCATAAACAGCTTTGTTATATAGCTCTGGCCACCAACCATCAGTGTCTGACTTTAGTGTAAAAGGTGGAACTGGCTTTGGGCAGCCGTAATGTTCAAAAGTGGCTTCATAACTTAAAGGAGGCAAACCATTTTGCTCACGTTGGAAATTTGCAGCAACTCTTTTGCAAACCATACATTCAAAACAATCAATAAAGTTTTTCCTTTTTGGATCATTATTTATACCCCACTCTCTAAGAGACAGAGCTTCAGTGAGTTTGTTATTTGACACTAATCCTTTTGTCTTATGTTCAAGATGTTGATCATAAGCAGTATCATTTTTGTGCAAAAACAACAAATAATTCGCCAGCTCTTTGGGATTTTTAAAATTCTTCAGTAATATTGCAGAATTTGGATTAGGTAGCCAATCCTAAAAATATTAATAAACTTATTAACTACAAAGAAAGGATTTTAAAATTGTGTGTTTTTATATATAAGATAACACATTTAGAGGCGTGGTGGTTCGAGGGATGCCTCCCAATGAAGTGAAAAAGGTTCAAATCCCAGCTGTGGCTGGTATAAGATATTCAACGCAAAAGGTAATTGAATCCACAATATTCATCATGGGAAACCATATAATGTTAAAACTTTAAAGATTATACTCTGTTGCAAGTTATAAAAAACCATTATCCTTATGGAGAGGCTGTTTGCATCTAATGGAGGCTAAGCTCCCTGCGCGAACGTATATCGATATCGCCAACTCTTGAAATGACATTGGACAGCTTTACTTTTGCTTGCTTTCTTAAATTGGGTGAAATGAGGAAAATAAAACTTAGTGCAAAAAAATAACTGTAATGTTAATAAGAATTAATAAAATTATATCTAAAAATCATAATAGCATATCCACATTTTTAGTGGTCTAATCAAATCTAATGCTCTTGCAATGTCATATAATTGTTTATTTTTCAAGAACAAATATTCCCTTTAATTATTGAAATATGTTGCCAAGTGTAGGATTAGAGTAAGACAACGAAACTATTTGTTTTTTTAATAATTCCATCAGGGCTCAAAAAAACTCAGAAATTTTACCCATCCCCGAGGACGGCTTGTCCAACAATGTACCCGTCCTCCTTTGAAACTAACCCGTAGCTTCTAAATAAATAAAAATATAATTTTCTCCTATTTATTACAAACATTTATATAAATTGCACAATGAATTGGTAGTTACTAGGATTACATTATACAGTAATAAAAGAAATACTAGGTTACTAATAGTAACCTAGGTAGTATTTCTTTTATGAAATAATTAATTTCCTTCATGAAATAATTTAAATGACAAAGGTCAAGTTATCTGGAATGTCAATTCATCCGAGGGTACTGCGTTTTTGAAATGAATCAAATATGATGTTTGCCAGTTCCACAATCACACCAATGATTCACAGAGGTTTCTGCACAGAAATCTAAAAGTCGTTTTCCATTTAGGTAGATGTTCATAATTGCGTTTAACGCTTCTTGTTTAAAACCAGTACGTAATGTGTTTTTTTGTAAGTTCATTGCTGAAAAGTCCCTTTCTACCGCTGCAGTACTCCCAGACAGAGAAAACATCAATTCCACCATGCTCAGTATGTTGCTGTGTTTCTAGATTAGAGGGTCATTTTAGAAGTGAGGCGTAGACTCTTGTAAGATAACAAAAAATGAAAATCTATCACCAACATTAAAGCGAAAATGGCCCGGATGTCGAATTCGCGAAATCCGTTGTCCGCGGGGAATTTTTGATCGCCGAGGATGGGCGATTTTTCAAGCCCTGAATTCCATTATATATATCGTTAAAGATAGCACGAATTAAACTACTGTCTGGGGAATTTATCTTTTAAAATATATTACATTGTTATGAAAGCATATTTATATAATTTGATAACTAAATAAAATGGAACTATAAGCAGTAGCGGATGATTATTTAAATCCTATACCGCAATGGTCTTTTCTTAACTTGAAACAATATTCATTTATTAATCCACATTTAAAATATATCTGCAACCAATTTCAACATTTTCTAAAAATAAAAAAAAAAACAATCTTGTTCTATTCTAAAATAAGTTAAAATATATTTTACAATTCACGTTTTTGATATTGATGCGTTGCATGCTTCATTACTTAATAAATTGACGATATTACATCTCAATTTTTAACTACCACATTTCGTTATAAAATTCAGATTTTTAACTTTAATAAACTCAAATAAAATTAAAACTAGTAATAAAAAAGCGAATTTAAAGATAAACATGTGTTAGCTTACGCAACCAAACACAGAAAAAATAATACATAAAGTTTTTACATTTATTTAAGTAGTAAATAAATTACTTCAATCACCGGAGATCCAAAATAAATAGGAACTGATCCAACTGTCAGAGGTCGCCATAATTTCTCCGTAATATAATCATCACAAACAGCATTTTCAATTGCAAGATGGAACTTATACTGAGCCAATATTTCAAACAAGTCGTCTGAAACCATAGATGTCATAGAATCTGAAAGACTAAAATAAATAATTTTGAATAACTAATTAAAAATATAAGAAACAAAAAAAACATTTAAATACATATTATTTGAATAAAAGCTATTAAAAAAATTAACGTTGTTCGTTTTGAAAATTACTGCAAAAATTACATAATTTACGTTATTTAAAATATTCAGATGCATAATTTGAACAGCTTTCATTACCAAACTGCGCTGCCAGGGAGCGAAGAAGGTTTGTCTTATCAAGGCATTAACAAGGGCAAATACTTAATAATGATACATTGAAACCTCTCTGGCGCAACCACTCTAGGCTCCACAGTAAAACGGTCGTTAATAGAGGTTGGTCGATCTTAGAGGTTACCTCCATTGACTTCAAAATGTTATTGAAGGTACATGATTTTTCGCTAACTATTTTAATTTTAGTCAGTGCCATTTTCTTGGTGCGGAAATGCCTCTTCTGTTGGCGTCATGAAAACCAGATCAATGGATAAAATTTAGCGTCAATAGAAATGATCTCTACTGATATAATTTTGTGTAAAAACAAATTTTACAATTGTGAATGATAGAACTACATAAAATAAAGAAGAATTATGTTTGCATTTACTTTTATATCATAAAAATTAGTTAGCTTTAAAAGATTAGAAGAGTTTTGTTTGTTTGAGAGGCTTAGTTTTTTCTAAAATAATTTTTTTAACTTGACTTTCAACTCTAAAAATAAATCATTGACTGCATCATCTTTAGTGCACTTTGACTGCAACATGAGGGAACAATGAGGGCAACATAAGGGGTCATCAAAAAGAAATCTCTAAATAGAAACCTCATACAAATATTTTGAACACATTTGAATCTACTTATTTGTTCTGTTAATATTTTTTATTTTGATATTTTTTTCGTGTTTCCTTATTTGACCTTTTCTGCATTTGGTTCAGAGATTTTGCCAAGTCACTAGAAGAGGTTTTAATGGTCTCTCTTAAAGGTCTATGGAAAAAATTCTGTGTCTACCAAAAATGGTCGCAACATAGAGGCAGTCTTTCCTACAGATTTCACTGTAAAAATACTCTACAGTTTAGCAACATTTAGCAAATAAATAATTTTTGTTATATTAGATTTTCCTTTTCTTTAATTTAATATTTATTTGTAAATAATCAAATAATAATTTTTAAATGCTTTCTTCAATTTTAATAAAATCGTTACAGAAGTTAAGATAACATCGTTAAAAATTTAATAATAGTTTACCTTACTTCCTCAACAAAAGGAAGCATAGAATATGCAATAAGATCATTTTACATCAACAAAATTCACATATTTTATTGCAGATTGGATACAAATGCAATAAAATAATATTATAACAGCCAAACTTATAAAAAGAATGTATTGAGTGATACTTAAAAACACTCAATTTTTCAGGTTCAGATGCAGGAATTTATTTTATTGCATCATTAAATAAGACTTTTAAATTAGGAAAAATAGTTTTTGATATAGCTTCCTAAATTTTCTATGCTAAATTTCCAAACTGCTGTTTTTTCCTTCGAAATCAATAAAATATCGCTTAAAATTTTTCTTTTATTAAGCTCTCCAATTATGAGTTAATAAGTGATAAAAAATTCATTTTTAAAAAGAAACAGTTCTTTTATCAGAGGCCTGTAGGGTTGTAAAAGAGTTAAAGGCATTGTTTGCGTAATTTAATACCAGAGTTTCACTAAAGGTGTAACTGATAGCAATCATAACAATTTGATAGTGAAATGCAGGTAAGTCTTGATATTTCTTAACATAAACATGAGAATATTCAGAAGTTGCTATACGGCAATTTCTCATGATTGAAAAAAGAAAAATATGCAGTTAAATGGAGCAATATGAAATTTTCGCTTTGTAAGAGAGAAAAACATATTACATTAATAAAATGGAAAAATTTTAGAAGTACCATAAAGCTACTACTGTTTTACATTATATTATAACCAACATTGAAAAGCTGCTCCAATTATGAATTTACGACTATCAATATTCAACTCCATAGCCTTGTAATTTTAAACCAAAGCCAGAAGACAAGAGAACTCCTGGATCAAGCATTGGGAGAAACTGGCTTTCATGGAGGATTTTTTTAATGGAACTCACCCTAATTTGAATTACGTAGAGATTTAAACACAAAAAAGAGGATTCAAACCCATGCTCCATCTACCACTGAGGATGTTTTACATCACCACGGTGGTCGGTGCAAAGAGTAAAATTCGTATCAACCAGCCATTGCTTGGATTTGAACCTGGGAACCTCAATTGGAGGCAAATGCTGCCTCCCCTAAGCCACTGCAGCTCCAAGTATCTACTGTTCTATCTATATCTATCTATCTGTATACATTTGTAAAAAAAGTAAAGCAGTTTCCTATCAGCTCCAAGAGGGTCATTGAATAAGGCTTCACAATTTCATGACTAATGACATAATGATGGCAATGTTATCTGTGTTTCACACCAACCACTTTTACTTAACAGAAAAGTTGGTACCCATTGATTTGGAGCCAGGTAGGCTTTAAGCTACTGCATAGGAGCCTACTGTTAATGAGACAAAAAAGAAATCTCTCCTTCAAATGCTTGGATTTTTACAAAAACATTTTTAAAAAAAGTGATCATGTTCATAATCTTAGAGTTTGTTTCGTAAAATAAAACAATTGTTGACTCAAAAGTACAGTTTTAAAGATTTTTTTAAAGGACGGCCAATATTGTTTCCTTCCTCACAAAATTTTTTTTTAATCACTGAAATCCTTTTGAATTTAAACTCTTCAATTAATAAACTAGAAAGTTCACCAAACTTACTGAGGAGGCAGGTGTTTATTTTGTAAACACTTCCCATAGGAATCTACAGGAATATATTTAGCCAACTCTTCTACATATGAATCTCGTTCAGATGGTGTATTGCAATCAGAGTGCAAATAAACAATGGGAGCTAAATGCTTTGCTTTCTCATTCTTTGCTGCAGTTGGAATGAAGTATTTCTTAGACACAATTGAATCTATACCTTCCAAATATTGAAACGTAAGAGGAAGATCAGAATGTCTACGAAATGTTGCTGTATGGTTGAACATTCTCAGAACCTATAAAAAAATATATTGTTACATTAATTCCAAATATAAATGATCTTTTTACTACAGTAAGTCCGTTATAACTACAAATCACAATAGCAGATGGGATTGTCCTTATAGGGAGTTTGTCATTATACCTACCGTATATCCCTGTGTACAGGTCTAAGTACAAGTCTACTCCCTATTTTTGGTAACGAAACAACACATTTCTGGATGTAGAGAGAGAAAGTCAACTACTGTCAATAAGTCGATTATTATTCATAGAGAACATCCTGAATCAAATTATACTAAATGCATAGTAAAATGTGGGCTTAAATGTTAAAGTACAATCTTTTAAAAAGTGTGAAATTTTGAATTCTTTAAATTCTGTTTTGAATTCCGTTGAAGACGATTTTTTCTGAGAGGAGATAGGCTGATCAAGTAGAATGTAGAATTCATTACAGAGTAGGATCCGTATGACAACACTGCTAACTAATGTTATTGAATCCGATACAAAGGATAATCTGGAATCTTTAAATTTGTAGCTTTATGGTATGTCTTAAACGTTTTCATTACAATATATTTTTTTAAATATATGTACTCTTTAATAAATTATCCTAACTTTTATTCTCCTTAATTTTTTGAGCATAATTTAAAATATTATTTCGAACAGAAATCGTTATTTGTAAAGAAAATAGAATTGAAGAAAATTCAAAATTATTTGTATATAATATATTAAAAATAGTTTTTGAAAAGAGTAATTGACACAGAATAATTCATATCTATCTCAATGTTTATAATGGGTAGATATTTCACAATTATCAATAGTCCGCTTCCATGTAAAAGTCGATACTCTGTTTTTTGCAAAATTATATATTATACATACATATTATATACAATATATATTATACATACATATTATATACAATATATATTATACATACATATTATATACAATATATATTATACATACATATTATATACAATATATATTATACATACATATTATACAA
This sequence comes from Parasteatoda tepidariorum, assembly GCF_982258835.1. Lineage (NCBI taxonomy): Eukaryota > Metazoa > Arthropoda > Arachnida > Araneae > Theridiidae > Parasteatoda > Parasteatoda tepidariorum. The sequence goes on from NC_141758.1 coordinate 55,059,655, forward strand.
ACATTGTTATACATACACTTATATATATTAGATAAACACACATATTTAATATTAAAATAGCAGAAAAAAAAGACTAAAAAGTAAAATAAAGAGTGGGTAGCAAAAAAATGGGCATTCTGTTGACCACAGGTTTCTACAAGTTGTGTGTAGCATGGCAGGTTTCCTAACGATAGCAGGAAAATATTTTCTTGTATAAAGAAGAAAATAACTTAGCAGGTTGTAGAACACACATTTGCTTAATAAGCATGAAAGATTAAGATTATAAGAAATAAAGTAAACTGATGTTCATTTTCGCTGTATTGTTAATAAAAATTCATTTTTCTATTTTCTGCATAATACTGCTTCCGTAAATGGCAGAAAAATGTGTTTCCCATAAAACAAATTTGTCAAAATAGCAAAAGTTCAGTAGTTAAGTCATCATAAACCTACAATTTTTATATCTTTAATATTAGCATTTTGACAGAAACTTAGTAAATTGTCAGACCTCATTTATTAATATATAATTTATTAGACAGATAAATCCTCTGTAATTCACTTTGAGATTAGGATTGAGTGCATAAAAATTAGTTTAGATACCTCTAACATGTAAATGTACTTATGAATATAAAATACTTCATTTAAACATGATTCACTTCTCTTGTTTTTAAATGCTGAATAGTGTTACTGTTTATGTGTAACACATTCTCCATTATGATGTTCAGATTATAAGTTATTTTATTGTAAATTCCCAACTGATTATTTATTTCCTCGCTATGCTTGCATAGTTCAAAATGATAGATAACTCCTGCCTGTTCATTACCTATGAGCTGCAACTCACCGAGTCAGTGCTTGTTCTAATTAGTGTTTACTATTCTTCTTGCAAGAGTAACTTCCTAAGATGAAGTAGATCACAATATATACATTGCATTATGTAAAACTTTATCAAAATTCCTTTCTAATTATTGCTTTAATTTATTTTTTTTATAACTGTAGTTGAACAGTGGAACAGCGTTACCTCACAAAATATTAACTTACTTTTTCCATTGACAACAGAAAATTATTTTTAGGTGATTCTTCATGTAGCAACGCCCAATCATAATGTGCGTCTCTAGGGAGTGGCAAATCAGTTGGTTTAAAATCACTTCCATAGAAAAGAAATCCCTGAAACAAACACATAAGGAATTTTTTTTTTTTAATTAAAAAAGGTTTCTAAAAATGCCAAATATAAAATGAAAAAAAAATTTATGTTAACACCTTATGTATTATGCACTTAGCTAACTATGAAATATGCTGTTATGCTACTTGACTAAATATGGTACTTGGCTTTGCACAAAATGTTTACCGTTTTTCTATTGAAAAACATGGAGAAAACAATTTTTTTAAAGTAACCACATTTGATCAAATTCAATGAAAAAACTAATTAAGTTCAGGCAGTAGATTATATTATAATGATGAAACAAGCCATTTTAAAACCTATTTTCTCAGCAACTAATGAACTTTCTCTATTCCTGAACCTTCCTTTATAATGGCTTTTTTGATGCTAGAAAAAATAAAACCAACAACCTTATCTTAAATAATTTAAAAAATTCTGATTCAACAATTTTTCATAGAAGTAGTGCAACAATTATCAGTCAATAAAAGTAACATAACATGTGTGATTTGATTTCTTTATCTACAGATTTATAATTAGAATATTTGTGTAGATAAATTCTGAGGAACATCAATTTCAACAAAAAAATTGACATCTAGCAACAAATAAATAAAATTAAATAAACAATAAATACATCTTCAAACCACAATTGTAGATTAATAGCTTATATAAGGAATGAATAAATAATCTGCAAATGCAAGGTTAAAAGTCTCTTTAATTGTCTTAGAGAAAAAAAGCGTTATAATGACTCGTTTTAATGTTAAAAAAATAAGTCTGACAGCCTCACCTTGAAACATTTCAACAATTCTGGTCTTGATTTTTAAGAATTGAACCTTAGTTAAAGGATCATAAAAGAGTGTGTAAATTTTTAATTAAATGAGAGCCTATGTCTTATAATAATTCAAGTTGTGACCAAAATAATTGTACATAACTCTCAATCTGGATTTAATTTTCTATAAAATAATTTAACTAACACACATATAAAACAAAACATAAATAAATAGGAAAGTTTCAAAGTACAGTTCACTCCCGATTATCCGGGTTAATCACCGGGACAGGTCGCACGGACAATCGAAAAACACGGATAATCCGAAAACTCCTTTTTATTAAAGAAAAAATGAACATCAGTACAAAAAATATAAAAATTATTTACATTTGCATGCTGTATAACATCAAATTAGGAATTTAACATTTACTGCTTAAAAAAATGTGTAATGCGTCTTTGCTTCCGCTGTCTGTTCATCTCTTGCCGTATATTGACACATATTTTACATACATTAGTAACATCACCGTAATCAAATCCTTGTTCTCCCATATAATCAATTTAATAAAGTTTCCACAGATTGTAGAGCAACAGAATCAGGAATTGCATTTCCCTCATTTATTACATCTTCTGCATCAGTACTATCATCACTATTTGATTTAACAACACAGTTAGTAACAATTTCCTCATCTGTTAAATACTGGTCAAGCTCACATACATCACTTTGAAACGAATCTTTTAAATTTTCCTCATCAAGAATTTCTAAACCTACGATTACTTTTCTTTGTTCAAAAATACTGTTATCAAATTCTTCAATATAAGAAGATCAAGCGGTATGATCTTTCTCCACGATCGTGATAACGTAGACGATTTTACCTTTGACCATGCTGCTAATATACTGCATCCAATAATAAATATTGCTTTCAAAAAGTGTTATAACTTCATAACTTACTATTGCAGCGATTATTATCAATAAAAAACATTAGATTCATATTCTGTTAATAAATGGCGAGACTGATTTGACAAGATTTCTATTCATATCAACATATATTTTACATGCATGATAATCTTGCAAATGTTTCTCTTTAAAAAAAAATTTTGTGACTCCGAAAGGAGCACGGATAAACCGCAAACCGGATAATCCGCGCATGAATAATCGAGAGTGTACTGTATTTCACTTCAGGAAAGGAATCAGAAAAGAACTTGAAAGGTTTTTAATTTTTCATAAAACAATTTAACAAACACACATATAAAATAAAACATAAATCAATAGGAAAGCTTCAAAACATTTTACTTCAAAAAAGGGATTAGAAAAGAACTTAAAAGTTTTTAATTGAGAACAATTTATATCTTCTAATAGAGGGTCATAAAGCAAATCACAAAATGATCCAATACAACTGTCCATATGAAAAACAAATTACTGAAATGCAGTTTAACTAATACACAATTATAAAATTATATGTAAGATATACTTAAATATGAATAGTTAAAATTTCTTTTTTACTTTGGTAAGAGGATCAGAAGAAAACTTTCTCTGGTCTGTAAAGTAGCACCAGTGTTTGCCACATTTTTTGTAAGAACCACTGTCACCAGTAAAAGGTGTCCACCAAATTAAGATAGGATAACTTTTGCTGCTTGGTGGGTCTAATAAAAAAAATGAAATATCAACATTTTTTCAGCAGTTCAAAAATTATGCATTGTTAAAAATTTGTAAAAGCAATTTGAAAAAATCAAATTAACCTAAAACATTTTCAAATTGATTTGTGAATTATCTTAACAAAAAAATAAATAAATATTCAACTTTAAACAATGTAAAAATAAAAAATTTGTAAAATAGAATAACAGCTTTCAAGAGAACTGTTGCAGCTCATTGCATAAATGAGTCATTTGTGCACTTTTTGTGTCTATTTAGCCAGCACCCTTAATGTTAAGTCATGAAAATCACATAAAATGTTAATATGACGTAAAATGTCGATAAAATGCCGTACTTAAGAGGAAGATAACAGAGACAATTGTTCTGAGGCCTAGGACAGTCGACGGAGCAGTGTAAATTTATTTCAAGTCAAATACTTTTTAATTTGTTTTTAATTGCAGATGAGGGTTTATTATATGTATGTATGTTAACCTTCCCTTTTTATTATGCATTAAAAAATATATAAACCAACAAACTTTTATTTTTTGGTTTAAAAAAAAAGCAAAAAAGTCATTAAATTGAAAAAGCATTTAAAATATAAAAATTAGATTTTTTGAGTTTTAAGGAAAGAGCCCTAAACAAAATTTGTTCCAGAAACCATAAATCCTGCGAAAAGTTTTGCTAATTTTTTAAAATTTGGAAAGTTACTCCAACACTCCATTGTTAGGAGAAAAAATATTCAAAAAGTGAGAATTTCTCATTAATTTTTAATAATCTAGAAAGATATTCTGTCAAATTGGGCATTTTTAGAAACATTTGATAAATAATTTTTTACATATTTAAGCTAATTTGTTTAGTTAGCAAATTCTTTTCAGCAAGATAGTAAACTTAGTCTAAAATTAAAGCTTTGCTCGATATTTAAGTCAGTCAATCTGTTGTTTTTTTCCCACATACCAAAAGAGCTCAAAGCTTATCCTTAATAACAAGACATTATTTTGATTGTCAGTACAATTTCATTTTAATGAGAAAAAAACTAAAAATTGGTATATGTTTATAAATATCCCATTAAGTCAAGTTCCAATTTTATTATATTTTCAAAAATTGGCAGACAATATGAATGTATTAATTTCCTTATCTTGTCTAATTTGTGGTGTCTTTTGTTAGGCAGCAAAAAAAATATGTTATTTTTCTAAAAAATCTCCGTACACTAAACTTGAAAGTACAGAAACTATATTAATAAATAAATAAACAGTGCCAATAAAAAATAAACTTTAACAAATATTAACAAGACATTTAAAAAATAATACAGTAACAATAAAAGTGAAAGAAAAAAAAGAAAATATATTTTTTAGCATAACCTTTCGAAAGCAAGATCATACTCTTTCAATTTATTATATAAAGACAATTTTTGAACAAACATGATCACCTTGTTGAATATGAAAAGTTAAATCTTCCTCTGTTTCTTCAACCTAAATAAATAAATATATATATCAGTTTATTAAGCTTCAAATAAAAAAGAAAATATAATCATCAAATTTAAACAAAATATTCTTTCAATAATCGCTTTATAGAAACACTTTATGTGCTGGAAAATATCGTAATTTTTAATTTTCCAATAAATCATCAAATTACTTATATTTCACAATATATTGCAATATATTTTAAGTACAAAACCTTTTTTAAAATTGGATACTTTTTTTTTTACTCGAATGACTGGAAAAAAACTTTTTTTTTTCTAAATACTATTACTAATCGTAATTTTACGAATAACAGAGTAATTATAAAAATTTAACAACATATAAACTAAGACACATAAAAAATATTGTTTTTGTGTACACATATTAACAAACACACACAAAGAAATGAGAATGAAAAGAGTTTTAAGGAATGTAAGACTCTCTCAAGAAATGATCCATTTGTTACCACAAACTGAAGTTAGGAAACATATGTTCAACTTCATATCATAGTGTATCAGCAGTGTCATTATTCTGTTATGCAATGAACATCTAGGTGACTTAAATTCAGCAAAATTTTTGATTAATACACTGAACGATACATTTTTAATGCTGATGTCACAGCAAGGTAAATGGCACAGCATGGATTAAATTCAGATCCCAGCATCAAGGCTGTTGGAAAGTGACAACTGATAACTAATAACAATACCAGCTGATAATTATACTTAAAAAAGCACTTTTTTTCACTTAGATTTTGAACTAGATTTTATGTCATATCTTTTCCTGTTTTCCCTTCAAATTTCAGGTGATTCTTACAAGTGGCTCTTTTATTTACAAATCTTTGGAAATCTAACTTTAATAGTCCTGTGCATTAGCATAATATCCCCAAACAATAGCTAAATTCCCCTCTAAAATATTTTCCAAAAACTCCCAAAATTTAGAATAAAAAGTTGTTGGCTTATTCAACAAGTTAAAGAAATGAAAAAAAGTTACTATAAATAAATGGATTCATACTTATAATTTAGTATATAAATTATACTTTACTACTTAAGATATTTTGAGTACATTAATCAGGTATTATTAGTTTACTTACTGAATATATAATAAGTTAAAAATGATTAATTTCTACAACAAATGATGTTCGATTGCTGTTATGATTATTAATTAAGACATACGAGAATTCTCTGAATCATATTCTTAGCACACAAAATAAATAAGAATTATAGATTAGTTCAGTAATTGAGTATAAAATAACAGATAATAATAATACAATAACTGAAATAACAATACAAACAAAATTTCATTATCTTAATACAAACCAAATTTAGAATAATGATGCCCACATAAAATACCACAACAATACCAACGATTAAAATTGCTATTTTATAGCGAAATCTTCGTTTAGGATATCGAAATATCATGGCAAAAATTATGCAGCGATTTCTAGTACTACAGTACAAAATTTCAAATTATGTTTACAAAAGAAGTATTATTATTCTTCCAGAAGAAGCCTAATAGAAATTGCAGAAACTTCTTAAAATAATCTGAGTAAAATTTTGTGAAATTAATTTCATTGTTTACAAATTACATATTCCTACAGGCAAAACGAAACTTAACTTTCATATTGATTACTTTAGACCCAGCAATTACGCTTTGAACACACTCACTTTCTGGAAGCGATTGAATGCACTGAATGGAAGAAACAAAATTTGTTACAAACATGTATCTGGCAATTATAAACTTTGTTTATATATTTGTCTATTTACAATCAGAATGACATGTGAGGCGTACTTAGTTTATTTATTAGACTTAAATCAAAACGTTGTTCATTAGCCATGTAATTTTTTGTTAAGATGGAGCATAATAAGTCTCGAACATGCCTGAGAACATTAGAATTTATCGAGGTTACGACTCGGATTTGGGGTGTACTTACAATGATTGGTATGATACAATAGAGACCTTCAGTACTTATTTCAATTAAGTACAACAGTAATAATGTCCTAATATACAACTATAAATGCTGTTTTGATAAATAAAAGAAAGTTTATAAATAAAGCTCGAAATTTATTTATTAGAATAAAGTTCTGTTGTAAATTGCAGCAAACAAATAAATTTCACGGACGCCTTTTTAAATGTTATTCAAATGAACTACTAGTTCTACAGATGAATAAACAGATACAAATTAAAACTTAATAAACATTTATTAATTCTAAAGCAATCTCAATTTAGTGATATTTTCAAAACCTAACTAATTCGAACACTAAATAATCAACACAAAACATTTCAAGAAGGTTGCCAACATAAAAACCAAAGTTAAAGAATAAAAATTAAAAGAAAGCAGCAGCAGTCAGAGTCACGTGACACCAACTATAAAAGCATATTACAATCTCTAACATACTCCCACCTTGCAAAGTTAGGCTTATTGAACTTTGCAACCAAAATTTTACGAAAGTTGGAACTTTAAACTACTAGAGCTAAAAATAAAAAGAATGCTCATAAGTCCAACCGAACAGGAACTTTGATGATTCTTCCCGACTTAGTTTTAGGAAAATAATTCACCTCTAAAGCTTCATTGTTTTCTACAAAATCGTCAGTCCTTCTAGCAGCTTTTAAGACCTCAATATCAGTTTTGGTAGACACTTCTAATGGGTAAAGCCTTTGAAATGGACGGATCCTTTCCCCCTTACTGGTCCTCAGTTTTGCAACTCTAGGAATACCATCTTTACCAGGAAAAATTTCTAAAATAACTCCAAGTGGCCAATCGATGCGACGGACATTGTCATGTCCTATTAACACAACATCACCAACGTCTAAAACGTTATTTCTTCTTACCCCTTTGTGGACTAAAAGAGCAAGGTATTCATTTCTGAATCTTTGTCTGAGATTTTCACGTAGCTTCTGTAAACACTTTATTCGTTTTATGAGGCAAGATCGGTCTACATTATCTAGATCTGGTGTTTCGCTGTTACCGCCACCGTGAATAAACATTTCGGGTGTCAACGGTACTAATTCATTTGGATTATCTTGTATGTAAGTGAGTGGCCTTGAATTTATTACTGACTCACAGTCACACAATATCGTGTAGAGTTCTTCGTAATCGATGGTATATTTCCCTAGAACTCGACGTAGCAGTTCTTTGAGCATTCTGACCATTCGCTCCCACCACCCACCCCACCATGCTGCGGTAGGTGGAATAAATTTCCAAGTGATTCTCTGAGCGGTTGAGTATGCGGCTATTTTGTCCCAATCTAATGCTTTCAATGCTCTGTTGGCTCCCACAAAATTTGTGCCGTTGTCGGAATAAAGGATTGAAATCCGGCCTCGTCTGGCAATGAATCGTCTGAGGGCTTGGATATAAGCATCTGTGGTGAGTGATTGTACCAGTTCAAAATGGACCGCTCGGTAAACGGCGCACGTAAATAAAACGATCCAAGCTTTTCCTTTTGACTTCAAGTAGAGAGGACCAGCATAATCTACACCACTTACCTCGAAGACTTTTGTCAAGGTAACTCTTTCTCTAGGCAGCGGAGCGAAGGGAACTTCAACTGGTTTAGATTTGAAACGCTTGCATGTCACGCATTTAGAAATGACATCTTTTACTAACTTTTTAGCCTTAAGAATCCAAAACTTCTCCCTAAGTCTGACAAGTACGATAGAAGAACCAGCATGCATTGATTTCTCATGCTCTTCTCGTATTAACTTCATAGCGAAACTATTACCAGGTAAAAGAATAGGAAATTTAAAATCTTCAGTTTCATCACTATTTACAAGTTTGGTTCTTATTCGCAGTAATCCCTTTTCATCTCTAAATGCTTGCATTTTGTTAAGAAACTTCTCATCTTGAAACACTTTTAATTGCATGGATTTGAGCACTTGAGTTTCTGCTTCTTTGAATTCTTCATAGCTCAAGTTACCTTTTAATTTATTTTCATGTGATGTGTTATGTATGAAACGAAGAATCCATGACACCACTCTGATGTTTCTACTGTAAGAGGAAAAATGATCGCTCCATATTTCTGTAACTTCAATATTTACAATTGAAGATACGATCGTTCTTCTTTTTTCTCTAATCACTTCTTCTTCATTGACATCTTCCTCTGAGTCGTTAGTTGGCCATTCACGGGATGGAAGGTACAACCAACAGGGACCCTCCCACCATTTTGACTGGCACAATTGCTTAGCTGAACAACCTCTACTTGGCCGATCCGCGGGATTCAAGGATCCAGGTACATGTCTCCATGCTTGAACTGGTGTCAGTTTCCTAATTTCTTGAACACGGTTCTGTACGAATACACCCCACGTTTCTTCTCTTTTCAACCAAGCTAACACTGTGGTGGAATCTGTCCAAAAATACACATTGTGGGTTTTAAACTCTTTTCGTACCTCAGTGGATAGACGAGCAGATATTGTGGCACCAAGAAGTTCTAATCTTGCAATTGTTGTCTCTTTTTTCCCACAAGGGGCAATTCTTGTTTTACTTTGTACCAGCTGTACATAAACATTAATCATATAACAAACTCGCAGAAAGACTACTGCCGAATAGGCATACTTGCTTGCATCACAAAAAAAATGAAGTGAAATATTTTCAACTCCCTTATCGCAGTGCAACCATCTTGCTACCTTCACATTCTTCAAACATTCAAGCTCATTTAACCATCTTAGAAATTCTTCGCCCGTTTTTTGATCAACTTTAGCGTCCCAACCAATTTTAGACTTCCACAAATTTTGTAACAAAAGTTTTGGACGCATCATCACTGGACAGGTTATCCCTATGAGATCAAAAACTTTGTGTGAAGCTGATAAAATATTTCGCTTTGTGATCACTTCATTCTTTGTTTCATTAACATCAGGAATATTTATGGAAAGAGTATCACTTTGTCTGTCCCATATCATTCCTAGAATGTTTGTTGACCTTACAGTGGATTCAGCGGGATTAGTGAACTCCCACCCTCTTAAATCAAATTTTCTTTCAGCCATAATTTCTGTGGCAACTTCAATAAACTGTTCTAACTCTTGCTCAGTTTCAACACTAACTAAACAATTATCTACATAAAAACTGAGTAGCAGTTGGCGGATAATGCCTTCATGATATCTTCCATTTCCTTGTGTGGCTTCATCTAGTTTGTTTTCTAAGTGGTATCGTATGGTTGACGCAAGCAAAAAGGGACTACAAGAAACACCGAAGACAACTCTTCGATGACGGTAATGTTTGAGCTCACCTTGTTCGTCGTGCCATAGAAAACGTAGAAAATCTCTATCTGGCTTATGGAGACCTATTTGCAAAAAAGCTTTGCGTATATCTGCTGTTATGCCGAACTTATGGAGGCGAAATCTTGTCATTATGGAAGGAATTAATTCGATCAAATTTAGGCCCTTTTCAACACAGTCATTAAGACTGGGATGTCCCTTTTGTTTAGACGAAGCATTAAACACCGGCCTAATCTTTGTTGTACTGTTCTCCTTCACTACGTGACGATGTGGCATATAGTGACAAGTCAATTTCAGTTCTTCTACAGGAACTTCTTCGATGATGCCTTCTCGTTCCCATTCTTTGAAAACATTTCCATATTCCTCAAACAAATTTTCTGCTTTAAGCTTCCGAGTTGTTACTTGCAACCCTTTTAGTGCTAAATTAAAATTGTCGGGCAAAGGCAAATGTACGTCAAGCCAAGGTAGACTAACAAGGAAACGTTGATCTTCAACTTTAACAGTCTTTAAGAAATGATCTACCGAAGCGTTATAAAGTTCTTTTTTAGTCTCCTGTTCTGATGGATCCTGTATCCCTATGGTATCCAATGTCCACATATCTGATATATCCATTTCTTTCACTAAAAGAGAAGTTACCAACATAGAATTGCATAAAGATGTATCGCTTTCAGGCACTTTTCCCGACAAAGTCCAACCAAGTAAAGTTTCTATGGCGACAAGTCCACAAGTTAATACTTTACGCTGACCTGTCATAAGCTTCCCTATCACGTCAGCTCCAAGAAGTACTTGTACAGGTTGCAATTCATTACCAATATCTGATAAAGTTATCTTCATTTCCTGAAGCTCCTTGATCCACGGACCTGAAGTTACAGGTGTAATGTTATCACATATAGAAGACTGATCCAAAGCTTCCATGTTACAAGTTATGCTGCTTTTAGGATTTCTTAATCGAATTCTATAACATGTGTGTTCATACTTATCAGAGTTAATACCACCAAATAAAGAATGTATAAGTGTTTCTTTTCTTACCGGAGTATATCCCATTTGTTCCACGAGACTTTTCAAAATATACGTTTTTTGGGATCCGGAATCTAATACAGCTCTCACTAGAATTTCCTTGTTATCTGAAACCAGTTTGATTTTTAATGTCTGAAGAAACACTTTGGGACCATAAGTAATGTTAGACATGTTAATCTCAGAACTTTCACATTTCTCACCACTTTCTCCTGATTCTTTACCTCGGGTATCTAGCTTCTCACACATAAGTGGCACATGTCTTTTACCGCATACAATACATTTGATAAACATTTTGCACTTACGTACTGGATGACCAGGATTCAAACACGCAAAACAACACTGGTTTTTTCTTACTATATCTTGTCTCTCGGCTAAACTCATCCTTTGAGCGGTGAAACAGTCTGAGCTGGAGTGCTTTCCAGAACAAAAAACACATAATTTCTTTACCTCTTTTGAAGCCACAGTAAGTAAATTGGCAGCTGTAGACACTCTACCTGAAATCAAAGGCTTTCCTTTTTTCTTAAAAGTTTGGCGATTTTCACTTGAACCCAAACCCAGCCATGGCTAAATTTATTCTTTCCTCTCCTTCAGTTTCGGTTTTCAGGAAATTCATCAAATTGTTCAGTCGTTCTTTAGCATCAGTTGAAGCTGCGTAAGAAGGACTTCTGTTCCATGCTTTCAGGAACTCTTCTTGAAAACAAGATTCAACCATTGGATAAAGTATTGAAGCACATTTATCAGTTGTTACTCCTAGTGTCTCTAATGCTCTAAGGTACGATTCAAGCTTATCATAGAGAGAAGTCATTAAAATTTTTTCATTTTTCTGAACCGAAATTATTAATCTCAATAGTTCGCGAACATAAACTTCTACCAAAAGTTCATCTCTTCCAAACCGAGCTTTCAGACTATCAATTACCTTGGCGTAGTTAGCTCCGGTTGGCGGAAAGCTCTCTACAACTTCTCGCGCTCTAGATCCGCTTACAGTAGCTTGAATAAGGTACTGAAATTTATTTTCGGGAGCAATATCTACATCTTGATGAATCTGTTGGAATTGGCTCCAAAAAGGTAACCATTCCTTGATATCCCCACTGAATTGTCGAAACTCTAATTTGGGTAAATTAAATTTCCTCCTAGCACTAGTAATCATAGAATTTTCGGACTCACCTGCTATTGCCACTGGCGAGTTTACTTGAATTCGCGCCAACTCCAGTTCATGTAATCTTATTCTTTCCCGTTCTTCATATTGCTTTTGCTTTTCATCACATTCTAACTGTTTTTGCTTTTCTTCATATTCTAATCGTTTTTGATCCGCCTCTGCCAATTCTTTATGCTTCCGGTCACTAACAGTTGTTACCAAAATATCTTCAACAAACTGTGGATCTTCGGAATACTGCTTACTTTTCAAAATTGCTTCTTTCAGTTCCGATATTGTGACCTTTTGTGGTAATGTTGCGCCAATTTCTTCAGCGACGAACAACAAATCTTCTTTTTTAAATCCTTTTGCTGCTTGAAACATTGTTTCGAATCGGAAAAAATGTCCTGTCACGGACGCCAGAAAATGTAAATTGCAGCAAACAAATAAATTTCACGGACGCCTTTTTAAATGTTATTCAAATGAACTACTAGTTCTACAGATGAATAAACAGATACAAATTAAAACTTAATAAACATTTATTAATTCTAAAGCAATCTCAATTTAGTGATATTTTCAAAACCTAACTAATTCGAACACTAAATAATCAACACAAAACATTTCAAGAAGGTTGCCAACATAAAAACCAAAGTTAAAGAATAAAAATTAAATGAAAGCAGCAGCAGTCAGAGTCACGTGACACCAACTATAAAAACATATTACAATCTCTAACAATAAAGTTCTGTATATAAGAAAACACTTTAATAATGAATTTTTTTTTCTCTTAGTCATGTGGGGTGTTGGAGCAGACCTAACAATACACAAGCATGGCCTTGGAGCTTATACATTGTAAGGAGATCTTTCTTTTCTTAATTTTTTCTTAAATATTACCCTAATGTATGTTCTTTGCAATATTTTATTTTCGTATATGTCTAATATATTTGAAATAAATTGGATATTTTAATCGTCCACGAAGTTTAAGAATGCCATCTAAAATTATACTCAGCTGATAGAGTTTGCTGTTCTTATGGAGAGGGATTTTCTTTTTTAGATGATCAAGCTCTTGGTAAAATTCTGATTCTTGAGTGAACTTAAAAATATTTATAGAAATATCAATTTCTTCCAATGACTTTTTGGAAGAAGCATGGAATGCTTTTGATTATGTTTAGTTATTGGACATTTGAATTGTCCTTTCACGGTCTTGATTTCAATAACCCTTACCACACCATTGCTCGTGAAAATGTTTTTGCTATTCTACCTAAAATCCATTTCATAGGTAGAAGATTTTGAGCCTTTGAAAGAACCAAATCGTTCACTTTAGAGTTATTATTATGTTTATTCCATTTACCCTGCTGCTGGAAAGGCTGAAATAGTCTTTTTTCCACCTAGACCAAAATTGATTACGGAGCAATCGAACAGGTATCATCTATTTTCATTGAAACTGAACATAATTGCATCTATCAGAGAAAAGTTTTATAAATTGAACATACTAACTTTAGCTTTTTTGCCTCAAGAGTTAAAATTTAATGATTTGAACCAATAATTCCGATTTTTTCTAGTTTTTGACTTGATCACTTTTGGCACAATATAACTAAATATTCTTTGCTTATTGATGCAAAGTAATGTAATTTTCAGTGTAAAAATAAGCAGCAACTAAAGCCTTTTTTTTCTAATTAAGAGGTATTGATTAATAAGCTTTATATAAATGTTTTTTTTACTTTAAAATTTATTTATAATATATATATATAACTCTTAAAATAGCTACTACATTGAGCGGTGTAGAAAATTCTCAAAGCATTACAATAGTGTTTTCAAAATGTTTATCAAAAGTAACATTTGTATATTGTTAAAATTATTGATAATAATTTTTCTATAATAGCAAAAGAGAAAAATTCATTTGATTTTCTGATGCTTGTTAAAATAATAGAAATCAAAATATATTTAAATAGTAATATTATTAAACTAATTTCAAAGTCCTGCTCATAAATATAGAGAATTCAAAATAATGAACGAACAAATTGATATAGAAAATTATTTGTTTTATATTTAATATAACAGAAAATATTTTTTCTTCTTTTTTTCGGCAATATTTTTTTTTTTCTCTTTTTGCAAGGAAAAATTTTGTGAATCAAAAAATTTTTTACAATAAAAATTTTTTGGCATTTTTTTTTTTTGTAATCTGTAAGCAAAAATTCACATGGAACTTCTTGAATTTCCAGCCTTTTTCTCACAATTAGACAAATTCTGCACCCCTGTCTACTTATAGATATTATATTAAAGGTTCTCAACAGTTAAAATTATGTTTGTTGTCTTACTGTATTTTTCACTATTTACTCTATTTTTCATAAATTGTGCAAGGGCAGTTTTGATATTTCAGATACGTATTTTAATAATTTATTAATATCTATGACCAAATTCTGGGCTTATTTTCTTATTCTTTTGTTTAGGTTCATTGCAGTAATTCTTACAATCTTTGAAACATCATTTGCTATCAACATTTATTTAGATTTCATCATAAAGTAAGTTTTTTTAATAGTTTTAAGAAGTAGAGAATAAGGTTATTGTAATTAGTTTTGCGATTAAGAATTAAAGGGTAATCTGATGTGAAAATCTGATTTTTATTTAAAAATTGTGATATTACTTTTGATTTAGAAAAACATAATTTTTAATTGTTTCTTTAGGGATGAGAAAAATATATGCTTCCAATGCTGGCAACTTATTCAAGAAATGGATATTTGGAAGAAGACAGCTTTGTATCTTTTCTTGTCTATCTTTTGCTTTATCAAACCACATGAAATGTGGTTGGCAGCTATAGGGGGTATAATATTTTTGTTTTTTTTTTAATATTTTATGCTCAGTAATGCTTTGCTAAATGGTTTACTTTGCTTTTTTCACTTCATTCTAGGTTGTATGCTACTAGTTTTGGCTTTATTATATCTAGTATTTTCATATAAAACATATTTAGCTGAACAGGAAACATTAATGTTTGATAAGGAATGCTCATATGATAGGTGAGTCGTAAATCTGGTCGTAAGTTTTTGTCCTTAGTATTTGATTGATTTTTAAAAAAAATTTAGTATTGATCGCAAAATAATTTTCTGCAATTTGTTTTCATGAGGAAGGGAAAAATTGCTTTTGAATAAATCTTTTTTCAACTTCAAACTACTTCTTTAACTGATTAACCTAATTTAATGTGTGTCATATTCAATATCATCTAATGTTCAACGATTTTTAAAGGACTGTGGTGCATTATTTCTGCTCTTGTTTTTTTATGAAGTATAGTGTGGCTTTCAGGAGAACTCTTTCAGACTCCCGTCTCATGTCGTGGCGGATACTATGGTTACGAAGAAAGGTCACTTCGTATAGGGGTGTGGGGAGAATAGTTTTGTCTCAATCTTAGCTTAGGTCGTTGTGAGTAAACCAATCGACACCTTCTTACCTCCACTTCACTCCTATTAGAAATGTGCTCTCACATGTAACCATAGCAGCACACAGCCCCAGACTTTCAGTCTGGAGGAGTTCTCCTCAAAACTGCACTATATATATATTTTTTCAAGCTTTTTGTATTTTGATTTAAAGATGATTGCGTTGTGGATTTAACATTGACACAGGGTAGCCACAGAACAAAGAACTTTATAGATCTGGAAAATCAGGGAATTTAATTAAAATACCCAAAAAGTTTGAGATACCCAATATTCCGATATTTTTTCAAATAAATCTGGTTTTGTATTAAATTTTTTTTTGGGGGGGGGGGGAAATGTATTTATTTTCAACTCTGATAGCAAATGTTTTGTAATATATTTTATGCTTTAAAATAAAGCATAACTAAAAAATTAATAAGCTATCCTCCCATTATAAAAATTTTATATAATCAATTCGGAAAAGTCATGAATTTTTTTATTTCTTAATGTTTGTGGGTACTCTGTAAGCATTTACTACCACATCAGCCAACCATGTCAAAGAACCTAACCCCATTTTTGGGGCTCTATCTTTTTAACCATGATAGAATGCCATTTAATTTTTACGCTAGTCAGACGACGTGGACAGCTTCTGAACTGGTACTCCTCTCTCCAAACTTCCACAGCCAACAAAGAAAAACATTAAATTATAACAGATTTAAGGTGTACCTTGCTACGTATACACATCAGATGTTTTACCGGCTATCATATTCAAACTCAGTATCCCAGCTTTTCCCTGTGTGGTGTAAGTGAAGCCTTAACCAAATGCGTTGTCAAAGTGGTTTGGCATTTACTAACAAGTGATTCAGCTTTGTTTTAGATTTCGTAACTTCCATAGTCTTTACAGAAATTTCTGACAAAATTAGTTGTATTCTTGGAATTACAAACACATAGTAAAATATTGCTAAACAAACTAAAAAACTTTCTTTTTTTTCTCCAAAACTGCTCATGAAAAGTTGATAGCGAATTTCTATCATGTGAGCCATAAGTTGATTTGATGAAATTCATATTGTTATATAGTGAAAGTATAGTAGTATGGGGGTCGCCATGCATTGAGTGATATGTTCAGTTTTTATGTTTGCAGCCGAAATCGAATGGTAAAAAACAAAGTTTATATTGTAAACTGCAAGTACAATAACAATGTACTGTTCGTTTAAGATAGGTACTCTGACCGCTACTAAGTCTGCGGCAGTCTGATGCTATGGAAACAAGAAGAGGGCATTTTAGGGAGGGTAGCTTCAATGAAGAGGATTCCTTTTCTCTTGCCGAAACCAGTCCTAAAGAGGGACCCCGCACCCCTGCTTGAAATAATCATACCTCGTTACCATAGTCACCGCCACAGCTCTATACGAATGTCTGGCAGGGTACCTTTCTTAGACAAACAGTAGAATAGATTGTTTTCTTATCTTAAATATAAAAAAAGGAAGAGAAAGAAATGTTGTCTCATTATGAATTTTAACTACTAACTCAACCTGTACTTATCTTTTTATGGTTAACCTTCTGTATCCGAAGTAACATTCTATGTATTTTATTCTTTTTTCAAAGTTTTATTATATAGGTGCTATACAATTTTTGAAGTTATGCTTCAAGATATGATAAATTGTAGTTATGCCAGATATTTTGCATTTGTCAGTTATAGATTAACTTTTATTTTATCAACTCTAGATTTGAAGATCTTCAAGATGAAATTGATGACCGGCTTCCCGAACCGAACTGTGGAAATGTGGCTGATCAGGATACTATTCTGAGAGTATAAGTGATCTGACCCAAGTTATTTAAACCAAAGAAATAACCATTTCAGGCTTTACATCATGCTGTGATCATATGCTGATGAATGGTTCATTGCCTAATGCTGTTGCCTTTCCTAAAGTTAGAAGCTTTAGCTCAATTTAGTACACTTGTTATAATTTTTTTTGTTGGTTTGATTCATAACTGTTATGTTTTTCCTGTTATTTTACGTATGTAGGACTATTTAGAAAACAAGACATGAAAGAATGAGTTTTTATTATTAATTTGGTATTTTGATAGTCTTATGAACTATGAACTCTTGTTTAGCAGAAAATTATTACTATGATCTTTAAATGTCTAATTGTTTTTCTTTAAACGTTATAGAATTTTAGTTAAAAGTATTTCCTAAATACTTGTTTTTGAATATATATTCTTCTTTATATTTTACCGTATTGTGATATTTTTCAAAATTATACTAATTCTCAAAAATTGTTTACGTGTTAATACTGTAAGTTCTCTGAAATCTCCTGTTTTTTTAATCCACTATAATTTTAGAACATAAACAATTGTCTGAATTTATAGTTAAATAGGTTTTAGTCTAGTTAATGCTATAGTAGCACAAGTTAATTTTCTAAAAGCAGTTACAATGCATAAAAATTACTTTTGTCTTTAAAAAACATGCAGTGCAATATTTTTTCAAACATTATTTTATATTAAACAAGTTTTTACGTTTATATTTTTATCTATTTTAAAATTATATCTTTAGTCTCATTTTTTTTAAAATCTATAGTGCATTTATATTTAAAGAAAGTTAGAAAAAGGATAAAAGAATTTAATAATTGAATCTAAATTATCAATTATACTTAAGTTTACTAATTTTTCTTTTAATATGCTAGCATTCATTTCTATTTATTTAGAAATAAAGATATAATTTAAAAATATAAACTAATAAAACATTTTAAATCTTAAGAATTCTAAATTAAGGGTTGTGGCGAGAAGCTATGCAGATTCAGAGAGTCTACAGTTATGTTAAGATTTATTGTAAATTTTGCTGATGGCATTTTAGAAGCAGCATTTATCTTCTTTTTTTTTTTTTTTTTTTTTTTGTTACAACACTGAGTTTATATCTCAGCTTTTAATTATTATTGATTTCATATTATTTGAAGTTATCTTTTCCCATCTAGTTTGTTATCATTCATTGTTTTATTTTACCTTTTGTGTTATCTATTTTTGTTAATTTGTTCCTACTAAGTAAATTAATTGTATATTCAGTTTTTCCAAACAAAATTCATCTTGCCAACTTGAATTACAATCGGGATAATTTTCCTCATTAACCTGAAATGTAGGGAAATGTCAATTTTTCATACCTGTTTAATTTGTGTACAAAAGTATTTAATTTAATCAAATTGTTTGTACATATACATTATTGATTTAAGCTCTGAAATATTTTTTTTTTCTGAAATTTTTAAAATTTGAAAATAATAGTAAATAAAAAAAATTGATAAATAATTTTGATGCAATTATTAGTTTCAGTTTTTTTATATTTGTTATCCAATATTGCAAATTTGTTTGTTATTTTATTTTCTGCGAAGTTTTTTTTTATTTCAAATTTTTAAGTTTTAAAAATAATTTTATATAAAAATTATTAAAAGTTTATTTTTGATTTTTTTACTTATAAATAAAAAAAAAATTTAAAGTGTTTCAGTAATAAGCCTTTTTCTATTTCTTATTAAACAAACTGAATATGTGTTGCATTTAAAACAAAATCATAGTATTCAATTTTGATGAATTATATGTTTTAATTTTTCAAATTTGAATTTTTTTTTAGGGAATGATTTTCTAAATCACAATTATATTTTATAATGAAATAACTTGGCCTTTTTCACTTTAAGTGATAGTCACATTTAAATTAGAATATTTTTTCACTCTCGCCGCTAGCCAGAATATAATGATAGTTATTTTTATAGTGAAATATTTTTTGATATGTGTTACTTGTCAATTGTCAAACAATGATAGTTAGTTATAACTCAGAAAATTACCCAACAATACTTTTTTGTTTTTTTTTTAAACTGTTGGAAAGTTGGTGAAAGGCAATATTTTTACGCATAGCAGTAAAAAAAGAAAGGAATATATGAGAGCCATGACGTTCTACATTTCATGGCTCTCATATATTCCTCATATTATTATTGTTTTAATGCTTTTTTATTTGTTTCTTTAAATTTGCGACAATTCCAAATTTAGCTGTATGAATAACTTTCACTATTTAATGTAATAAAATAACATTTGATTCCTGGCTTTTTTTTTTTTTTTTCTTTTTTTTTTTTTTTTTTGGATATTTTGACTATATATCTATTTTTTTTCCTACTTTTGTTGAAAACCTTTCTGAAATTGGTGAAAGTCACTATTTGAACTCTTAAGAAAAAGGAATCTGTAAGTGCATGAAGTTGCATATTTCTTTGGTAAAATAGAAAAAATGAAAAACTAAAAAAAAAAAAAAAAAAGTAGTGTTGTGATGCTTTTTTTTTTATTTGTTGCATTATATTTTGGGGCAGTTTTAAAGATAGCTGTATGAGTAACTTTCACTAATTATTATAATTAAATAGCACTTAATGTCTGACATTGTTTTAATCTTTAGTCTATCAAACCTTTTTTTTTTATTTTACTTCTGTGAAATTAGTGATATTTGAACTCGTAGCTTTAGGTAAGATGAGTCTATATATGTCGTAAGTTACATTTTTCTGTGGTTAAAAAAAATTACAGAAAACAAAATGAAAAGTATTACAAAGCATTTTAATATTTTTTCTTTATTATTAGTTATATATATTTTTGGAGTAGTTCCAAAATTATTTATAGGAATAACTTTCATTTTGTTATAATAATGATGCAAAGTTTGATACCATACATTTCTCAGACAATTAGTCAATAATCCCTTTTACTTATATACTTTTTTTTTTATCTGTAACATTTTGGAATAGTTCCAAAAGTGAAACCATTACAATGAGATAGCTTAAACTTCTTCAGGCTAGAGACCCTACATAAGCAAAAAGTGTTTTGTTTTTCTGCTGCTTGGAAATAAATTTACTGAGGAAAAAGTTAACAATCAAAACAAATTAGATCTAAATTTTAGTAAATTATTTGCATTGAAATTATGATAAGTAGTTCTTATTAACCTATAGTTGACTACTATATATATACATACAGGGCCCATCCTAAGCTTTCACCACCTTGCCAAATGCAATGAAATCGTACATTTGACGAGTAAAATTGTGTTTTGTTGTTGAATTATTTTTTCCTATGGAGCAAAAAATATCTATTTGACTCAATTCTCAAAATTACGTCAAATTGGGTTTTTCTAAACTAATCAGTATTTCTTTATTTGATTGCTGTCATTTTTAGTAGATGCGCCGCATAACCAATGAAAATTGGGTCCAAATAATACAAGCTTGAAACAACTAGCGAAAAATATTTTTCTATGTGAAAAAAAAATTTTAAGATTTGCAATTGGTGAGGAGTTTTGAAAATTGGCTAACACTTTTGATATTTGATGCATATAATTTTAAATCCTTAGCTCGAGCCCTGTATATATACATCTATATATGTGTATATTACTTTGTGCTATTGAAGAAACAAGAAGATTCTTGAAAGTATCACTTATATATTTCATAAAATCAGTACCCAAACTGAGTATTAAATGATGAAGTTACATAATATTTATTAATATTTTAGTTAGTTTCCAATATAAATTATTGAGTATTCAGCTACTTAAATATGTCGGTGCCAGTTTCGTTATCTATTTCATTTTTTTAGTGTCCCATATTCGAATTCTGTAAATATGTTATTAATTACATTAAAGTACTTCAATATTTTGTTATGGATATATTTTAGACAATCTCATGAGTGCTGATTTGAGCAATAATATTTCAAATTTATGTTTATCTTGTTGTTTTTAGTGTTATAGCATTCGTTAAAACTTTTGTTAAAGTACTTAATTGAATAATTTGAATACGGCATAAATATTTTATTTCATATAAATGTTTTTGATTTGTGATTCTTTTTTGCATTTCCATTAAAGTTTTCTTAGAAATTTCCTTTTTTAGTTGGAAAGGGTTAATGTTACTTATTAGTTCCATACTATTTTGCTATTCTGTGTCAGTATTTTGAAATTTTACTATTCAATGTTAAGAAAATCTATATGGTTAACTTTATTAGCTCAAAGTATTTAGACCCGCATTCTCATTTTTTCATTTCAATCAGCTATTTGACTCCATATTCATCTGTAAAAATCTCATAGTTTGTTAAGTATATCAGGGATGTTTTTTACTTATAACCTTTTCTTTATAATATCTTTCATATGTTACTATATAATACGGAATGTTTTCAAACATAATTCATGTGTATTTATACTTAACCACTTATCAATTCAGTTATATTAGTAATTGAAAATTTGGTATAGTAAAACAATGTACAAGACTTGGGACAAAAAAATTAACAATGCATTTGATGCTTTACAAAAAAAATTTAAAGGCTAGGCCACAGAGCTATTCATACTTACTTTAAATACTCTTCTGACAAAAAAAGTTCTTAACAAGCATTTTCAATTCGCATAATTTATTGTATAAAATTTTGAAAAAATTTGTAACTACCTAGAAAGTTCTTTTTAAAAAAAGTTTTATGCAAAATGAATTGTTTTTTTTGAAGTACTTCAAAATAAAATTGCGTGACGTCAATTTGAGTTATTTTATTTTTGTTTCTGCAAGATTAAATTTTAATTTAAATGCTTTACAAGCAATATTTCCAAATTTTATTATTCATTTTATTTTCAAAAATATAAGAAAAATATTCTGATAAAATTAGTTTTTAATACAGTTTTCATAATGTTACTATTAAACCACAACTACTTAAAAATTTTTAAAGTTTCAATCTATTGTTCTAATTGTTGTATAATATTATATTTCCAAGTAAAAATAATTTAAATCATTCTAATCTTTGTGATGCGTGAAAATTTTTGCTTTTTTTTTCCCTTTCAAGAATTTTTCACTGTTAGAAAATATTTGCAATTATTGAAAATATTTACAATTGCACTGTTAGAAAATTTTTGGCTATTATATATTAAATAAAAATATCTTCTTGTAAATAAATCTTTTAGTGCTATTTTGCGTAGTATTTTGTATGGTATACAACTTACTATTATAAAGTCCCTTTTTTTTAAACGAATGTTATAAAACTTAATACGAGCTCAATATTTTATTCATGTATTTCAAATTCTTAATTGTAAAAGAAATGAAACAGATAGTATTGACATTCACAAAGCAATTTTTCTTGCATTGCCTTTTTATAAGCTTTCTATAGTGTTCTTTGAAGCCCTAAGCTTTTTCATCTTCTTGGGGGAAAAATTTAAATTTATGCAAAAAAAACTTCTTTGTGTTGAGTCAAAATTGTAAAGAAAAATCATCTTTGGTATTTTTTAGAACACTCACCTTAAATATAAGCTTAATTGTTTTAGACAGATTTAAACATAAAATTATAAGTATTATGATAAAAGTATTATATACTAGGAAGCTCATCTTTTTGTATATTTAATTCATATTCATCTAACTAAACTAAACTCAGTGGCTTGACCGACCATGTAGGTCAAGGACCTACTGTGCCTATCCTAGTTTTCTCTGGGGTACATATGCAGATGTTCCAGTTGCGTTATCAGCTGAAGATGGAAGAGTATTTAGTTCGCAAGGATTCTGGGTACTCATTTTATGAACCCACTGAAGATATGAAATGCTGAGTTTACCTTGCCCGGTCCGAGGAGCTTGGTGCACTGCCACTCAACCACTAGGCTTCTCATATCCTTCTAAATTCTTTAATATTCGTATTAAACTACTAATGTTATCTATATCTGTAATCTTTTTTCTTTTTTTTCTTTTTTTTTTTTTTTTTTTTTTGATTTTTTTAAGGAAAAACTTTAAACTCATTTTTTTTTTTATCAAGTTTAGTTTGTTTTAGTATAAATATTTTTATTTATACTTTTGAAATATTAGGCGACTATCTTTATGCAAAAATTATTTAACATAAATAATTGTTTAATTAGTATGGTTAAATTACTTTCTTACATTTTTATACTAATAAGACATTTCAAAAATAAGATTGAACATTATGTATAAGAAAGTTTGTAATATTGTTTCAAAAAACTTTGTGTATTGGCAGAATTGTTTTTATGCAAAAACAGAATTTATAATTCTCTTAAAATGCCTATATAATTAGAAGTCTTGAAAAAATATTAAATTAATTTTGTGTGTAGAATCATCAATGCAGAAGTTTGATTTTCCTCTCCATAGTAGTAAATAATTATTTTGTTGCACTTAATATTTCTGTAATAAAATATCATATTTCTATATGGCAGCACTTTCAAACGTTTTTATAGCATTTTATTTGTTAGTTGATGTCCAATAAGAGTATAAATTGTATGTTTTTGTAACAAAATTGTTTCTTAATAATTCAATGTAGCCTAAAGTACATATTAAGAATTGTAAAAACATTGTGAATAAAAATTATTGCCTTTAATGCAAAAATTGTTTAAAAAAAACATTTATTCTCCTTACAATATAGGCAATAATGTTTTATTTATGGTTCATTTGTTTTAATTATGAAAAGATAACACTATATTTTTCCGTTTAGACATAAGGAACTTTTTATAAAAGTATCGTGTCATTTTTGTCTATAATGCAATCATTTCAAATGAGCTAAATTTAATTTCAAATATTAAATACTGGTTTATTTCTAAACGTTTATGTTGGCTTAAAAACTTAATTAAACTTTTACTTAAAAACATAAATATTGAAGTGTTTAAGAGCATGTAAATGTTTCAGAATGATTTTCATATATATTAAAGAATTTTCATATGGATAATGTTCTCAAAGCTTAAAAAAAAGTTGCTACTGATTGCTTGTTTTGTACTTAACTTCGGATTTAAATTGTACAAATTCTTTTTCCTCTTTATTTTCGATTCCCTCATAATTTTATATAATAACTTATTTTTGGAAGAAGACAAGTACTTTGATTTATTTCATTCATTTTTATTTATTATTACAGATATACATAAAAAAGTAATCAAGTGAATTTAAATATCCATAAATCTAATTTTTAACTAAGAACTGTGTGAAATACTTAGTTTCATCTTTAGATTAGGCTTATTATTTTAGTTTATCTTTTAATTAATAATCACATGATTTTATAAATTTCATGATGAATACTACTTTCTTTCACTTTTTAATACACAACATGTACTTAAATTATTTAGTTTCATTTTCGTTTATTATTTCAAATGCATTTTAAAAACATCCAAAAATTCGCTTTATTTATTTAATCGCATTCTCTGTTCTGAAATTAAAGAATGAATTCATAATATTTGTTGTATGTAGCTCCACCTTATCAATAAGTAGTAAAATCACTGAATTTTTTCAAGTTATTTTTGATTTTCATTATCAAAAAATATTGTAGGATACGTAGTTTAGATATGTAATATGTTTAATCTTCTGGCTTCCATTTATCATACTTAAAATGTATTGTTGAAAATTATTAATAAGCATTGAAACGAAATAAGGTTTTTTAAACATATGATTATTGTTAACCCGTTGCTGTTAGCCACATAACTATTGATAAAATAATTTAGCAAATTTCTTTTCCATCATAAGTTAACTGAAGTATAATAACAAAAATGTAACATAATAAATTTTTAAAATTTAGAATTAACTTAAAATTAAATACATTTATTTATTTTAAAGTTGGTTAAGATTAAAATTTAATTCAAAAATATTTTGTTAGATATTGCGTATATACTGCCAAAGGTGACCAAGTCAATTGTATAACCATCTAGACATGGATATTTTTAGCTCTAGAGATTTTGATCTGAAAAACTTGATTATTTTTGGCCCGTGTTGATCGATTATAATTAGCTAGGTGTTAGCTTGAGCTTTTTTACCCAAATATTTAACTAACAAGTGAGTTGGATACATTAGTGACTTTGTCACTTATGGCTGTATACCTACCCTACGATGCATAGTAGTAAGTTTGAATAATTTTTATAATACTTTAATTAATAATCCAATATAAATGGGAGAAAAAATTGTATAATCAATTACTAAAGCTTATATTGAAAAATATACTGTTCTTAATTTTGCTTTATCTCTTAATTTAACAAAATTCTTCATGTAATATTGTCTACTGCTGTTTGAATATTCCTCTGTTCTAAATACATTTTTCAATATATATATATATTCTTATTGCAACTCATTGTACATGTTTAAACTTGTTATTTTTAAGTTATATATTGTTTTTATTATTCTCTTTAAGTGTGAGTCTGCACTTTCATGTACTTCAATATATATGGTGTTCTATATTTAGATAGTTTTATGAAAAGTATATTCACCATACAGCTGATGTGTTCTCAGCCAATTAAGGATATTCTAACTATGTTAGGTTTGAAGTATTATATATGTGTGTGCCATTTAATAAAATGCATTTTCAATTTATGTTGTTTCATTCAAATTTAATATAACTATTTCCTCCATTTCAATTACTAATATTCTAGTCTTAATTTCTTTCACAATATAAGAGCATAGTGAGGGAATTTTCTAAATGACAGTTTAGTAAGTCTGAGCAGAGCAGTAGTTGGGGGAGACGCCGTTTCCTGAAACATTTAGTTTGCTCTAACAAAAATTTACATTTTTGAAAAAAATTTCAAACTAATTTTTTTTTACCTTTTCATTCTTTATTTATTATTTTTGTTTCGAAGGGAAACAAAAACTTCTGCTCGGTTCTGGGGGGGGGGGGAGAATTTTCACTCTGGCAGAAGTGCTGATTGCTTAAGTGCTCGAAGTGCTTAACGTTTTTGACTTTGCTTAAAAGCTAAGTAATCAAAGTAAATATTTATTTTTGATTTGCCAGTTTTTAATGAGAGCAAAATATTTACATAAAGTTGCTTTTAGTTCATTTCATCTGGTCGTAAAATTTTGTATATTAGATTAAGTTATTTTTCTTTATAACTCTGTTTTACATGTTCTATTATCTGGTTAACAAGGAAACCAATTTAATAGCAAATAATTATGTTCAAACAATAAAGGAAATAGGGGCTTATGGAGTTCATTCACTTTTCTTTCTTTTTATACATATAATAAAGACATTTTTAAAGTACGTAACATAAGTTATTACAAATGTGAACTTCTCTTACTGTTAAACTGTAACAAGACAAATCTATCTTTTACAGTCTACCTGCATTTTTATATTGCCCTCTAGCTATCGAAAGGCAATGTGTTTAAAAAATAAGTAGCACAGTACTTTTCAAATGCTAATTATGAAGTATGTACTCCACTAATATTTAAACGAAATTCATATAATTTATTATACTATAGAATTATTTTATCAATAGCTTTTATAATTTTTACACATATATAAATTTTTGATGTCCCCAAGCAGGGTTCAAATTGGTTAGGAAAAACCTGGAATTCTCAGGAAATTTTAATTTGACTCTAAAAAAACAGTCAAGTAAAGTTTTTGTTTTTTTTATATAGAGAGGGGCCTGGAAAATGTCTACATTATACCTGGTAAATAACCAGTGTTAGATTGTCAGTAATCAGTTATTGAGATTCGATTTGAATAATTCTAATATCTATTGCAATTATTTGTTGTAAAATTTTTGCTCTCAAAATCTTAATGAATAATTTATTGAGAGTACAGATTGAGCCTGATGTGTTTTCACAGAAAAAGAATTAAAGTTTCTCGATTAAAAATTGGGTGATATACAGGGTGTCCCAAAACGACCGCATAAACTCTGCACTGCTAGACTCCTCGTTGGGAGTACATAAAAACTGCCCAACGAAGCGTTCCTGTACGATCCATAGTTTACGAGAAAAATACGAAAAACAAACTATAACGTCACTGCTGGTGCAAGAAAAACCACTTTATTGAACATATCAACAGCAGTATACTATGCACAATTTAAATCAGATGTTCAAAGTGCATGTCGAGGCAGGCTTGAGTACGCCGTGGATATGTCCAATAAAGTGTTTTTTTTCTTGCACCGGCAGTGACGTCATACTTTGTTTTTCGTATTTTTTTTCGTAAAATATGGATCGTACAGGAACGCTTCTTTGGACAGTTTTTATGTACTTCCAACGAGGAGTCTAGCTGTGCAGAGTTTATGTGTTCGTTTTGGGACACCCTGTAGATAAGATATGGATTTACATTGAAATTTTCCTAAAAGTCATGGATTTTTTTTTCTAAAATTAAGTTGGCTGAAAAAAAAATTGCTGAACAGATCGATATGGATAAGAGACAGTCAACTGATTTGTTCAGAAAGACAAAATTCAGTTATTTCGTATCCTAGACTAATGTAACTCCAGAATCAGCGGCTTGTAATGACTCGCCCTTTGCTTTACTGGTTGAAGAAAGGTGTTTGTTTTGATCAAGTTCCACGCCCTACAGTTGTGACCATTTGTTTTGTCACACCCTGTATGCATAGATTTAGAATAATTTTTATTAACCAACAAGAAATACAGAATACAAATAGTTTTTTTTTTTTTTTTCTATTTATAAATTTAAACCAAATAATATTAAATTTTATTCTTACAGTAAAAAGTTTAATCAATTTGTTAGGAGAGGGGATAACTGGAAGAAAAATATGACATTTCTCTGGGGAAAAAATTAAAACTAAGGAATAATTAAGCATTTTTATTAAAATATATCTTAGAATTCGTGAAGTGAATGATAAAAATATTATTTGAAAGTCTACTGTTTTTTATTTTAAAATTATTGTAATTAAAAATTTAAATGAATACAAATTAAAAAAAATTTCGAGCTGTCTTAATTTATTATATTTTTCACAGTGTAGATAATTTCTTTAAAAAAAATGTCCTGGGATATTCCTTGTTCCAAAAGTTAAAGCATTTACTCAAATCGGTACGGGAACAAACTCGGCGAGGGTACCAAACTTAAGCGAAATATCTTGCAACAAAGGAAAATTTCAAACAATTTTATTTAAAAGCAAAGGTAGCCATGAAAATTTACGATTACATATTTTTCTATTGGCTATTTTTTGCAGAGTCAACAGTTAATAATAAGTGGTGTCATCAGCCAGTTATGATTTTTAACTTTAGTGCAATTTCTTATAATAAAGGTTTGTAATAAATTCTACTTATTTTGATTATTTTTATGAAATATAATATTTGTCCCTATAACTGTTATCACAGCAAAAACAATATCATCCTTCTCACTGATCCAATAAAGTTATTAATAAAACTTCGTACCAAGAAAGAAAAATAAGCACATTTTTAAAACAAAAACACGTTAATTTTTTTATTAATGGTGCACAGCGGTTACGAAAAATTTAGAAAGGGTACACAAAAGTCATAAGTTCGGGAAACACTGTCTTAGATTATCCCCTGGTTAAATATTTTTCTTGTCTAGATTCAATTTTTTTTCTAGTCAGTGCTGAAGAAGAAAACAATGTTAATTCTTGGAAAAAACTTTTCAGCCTTGCTGAAACGTCCACTTTTAAAATTATAGTTTCAATCTGTCCAATATTTTTCGTTTATCCAATTTAGTTTGTTTATTAGATGCTTTAGGACAACTTCGTCGCGGATATACCATTGTGTTCAAAACCCAACAAACTTTACCAGAAGTCGTGATTGTCCAGAGAATAAAGCGCTCGCCTCCTGGCAATGGCTTTTTCATTCATGTTTTTTACTCCCGTCATCATAATGAAATAAAATATCTCCAGCGTTAGAAGAATCGTTGGTTATATAGCCTTGTCGTCTGGCTAACCGTGGGAAGTTTCAGTAGTTATCCTCTCCATATATCGTCATAAAATAAGTCCACGAATAAAGTTTTATCCCAAAATTCTAAATCCGGGAGTTTGAGCCGCGATAGCTAAAGCAATCCCCTCCCAATGAGGTAACTGAAGTTCTGATCCCATCGGTGGATGCTTGATATGAATTCTGCTCCCAGCTTGCGCGGACCACAGTGCTGACGTAAAATACCATCAGTTGTAGACGGATTATGAATCAGAAAACCTTTGCCGTCGAGCAAACCGTGGGAGGTTTCCTCTCCGCGTAACGCAAATGCGGGTTAGTTCCATCAAAAAGCCCTCCACGAAGGCTAGTTTGTCCCAATACCCATTAGTACCCTTGTTTTCTGAATTGGGTTCAAAATTACAAGGCTACGGTTTTGAACATCGAAAGTTATAAACTCAAAATTGGGTCGGCTGTTCAACGCCGGCTATAATATAAAATAAAATCAGGAAGTTTGTTTATGCTGGGTTTAGAATTAAGAGGCTACGAAACTGACTACTGATTGATAGTCGCATATCCGATATGAATCGAATTTCAATATAAAATAAAATAATAAAAGTAAGCCCTACTACACTCTTAGTAAATAAAATAGGTGTCTCAAGTTTGCGAATTTTTCCCACTCTGCGCACTTTTCCACTACCGCTTTTTCTCTACGGCAGTACATTTCAGTAAAAAGTCGGAATATAAAGGTGGGGGTGGGTAAATAATATTTGCCGGAATCATGGTAGCTGTTTGGGGAAAAGTGTAGAGAATTGGGAAATCGCTTCACCCTGAGATGTGTATTCTATTTACTAAGAGAATAGAAATAGTTTATTGTTGAGGCTGTGTTAATGAAATGGGTTTTAGGTCAAAAGGAAATTAAATTTTGCATTCTTCAGTCTTTTTTTATTTTATTTTTATATCAAATTAGATTTTTTTTTCGGATTACAAACTTTTCAACTGAAGAAATGTGAGCAACACAAAATTTAAAACATTACTTCAAATTAATCATGTTTACGAAATATTCAATATAGATTGCAAAATTAATGGTAGTTAATTATTTTATTATTAATTGTAATCAGAAAATGATGCGGAAATGTTCTTGATTGAGCCAATTATTTATTTTGAAAATTCTTTAAGGAAAATCTTTAGCGCATTTCGACCTTCTCTTTTTCGTGTTTTCATTCTGTGATGCATCGTTTATCATGAAATTTCCTTATTCGTCAAAATGATTCTTTACAAACAATTTAGAATTTACGATTTCCAATGTCACACAAAATTAATCGAATTTATATTCAATGTAATTTTAAATGTATTATTTCGTTGTATGCTATTATATCACGAGAAAAAAATCTGATAACATTTAAGATCCACTTCTTAAAGCATTAACTTGCAAACCGTAAGTTCAAAATTAAAAATAAGAATTCGTATTGAAAAGCCAAATAGACACTCAAATTGAAATTTTTTTTTTAAAGTTATATTTACTGTTTTATTTTTTTCCCGGTAGTAAATACATTTAAATGATTAAATTCAAATATATATACACTGGTTATCATAAATTAAGGAAAAATCACAAAAATAGCGATAACTCTTTCAAAAGTAAGCCAAACCGTGCAAAATTTGCATATGTTGTCCACTAAGAGTAGCTGAGTAAAATTGCAATATGCAAATTAGTGGCGCTGCACTCGGCTTACGTCATCTGCCTGGAGCATAAAAGTCCAAGTTTGAGAGAAAGCACACAAATTTTACTGTGATTGCGACATTGAAAATCTGAGATAGCCAATTCGTAATAATGACCTCTAGGCATCATTTGCCTGAAGAACTACGATGGAGAGCCATCGGGAGACTAGAGGCAGGGCAGAGTCAATCAGAAGTGGCCAGATGGCTAAATGTGAGTCCATCTGTGGTTCATAGACTTTGGAGGCAATTTCAAACCACAGATTCGGCATCTAGGAGGTTCAGTCAAGGACGGCCAACTGTTACGACCAGTGCCGATGACCGATATTTGACATTAAGAGCACGCAGGAATAGAACCGCTACTCCGACACATCTTAGATCCTCTCTTGCTGCAGCCACCGGAAGGTTGGTGTCAACGTCAACTGTGCGCAGAAGGCTCCACGAAGGTGGTCTGTATGCGAGACGACCAGCCATTTGCGTGCCGCTCACATCACGCCATAGGAGAGACCGTTTGCAGTGGGCCCGACAACATGTCCACTGGACGTCAGATCAATGGAGGCCTGTTCTCTTTACGGATGAGTCCAGGTTTAGTCTAGAAAGTGACAGTAGACGTTATTTGATATGGAGAGAACCTGGGACCCGTTATCATCCATCAAACATCCGTGAAAGAGATGCATACGGAAGAGGCAGTGTCTGTGTTTGGGGAGGCATATCCTTAGGAGGGCGCACATACCTCCATGTCTTTCCAAGGGGAACCGTGAATGCTCAGGTTTATCGAGACAACATCCTTGATGCTTATGTGCGCCCATATGCCGGGGCAATTGGTGATTGCTTCCTGTTACAGGACGATAATGCAAGACCACACAGAGCTCGCATTGTTGATGATTATCTTCAACAGGAAACAATTACTCGCATGGAGTGGCCAGCTCGATCCCCGGACTTGAATCCTATCGAGCACGTTTGGGATGCTCTAGGGAGGCGTGTATCTGCCATCAATCCGCCCCCTCAGACCCTTGCCACGCTTGCAACTGCTTTACAAGAGCAATGGCTCTCACTTCCTATTGAACTGATAGACCGCATAATTGAAAGCATCACACATCGCTGTTTGTGCTGTATTGCTTCTAGAGGCAATCATATTCCATATTAAAGGTACTTTTTCTATTGCAAACCGATACTTCCAATTTGTTTATTTTATACATGTGCTAATTTCTATACTACTATTAATGTCTGATAATTTCTTTTTATGTTGTTTAATACCTTACTATGTGTTGTATATTGTGGGTAAGTTTCATAAAATTCCATGTGTAATTTCTTGAGTTATCGCGATTTTTGTGAATTTTCCTTAATTTATGATAACCAGTGTATATATATATATATATGTAATACAAAAAGTAAATACTTTTGTATTAATAAAAGAATTAAATCTCTTTCGTTTTCATAAAATGTCTTTGTTAAAGAATAAGCGTAGAGAGATTCTATTTTGGGAATTCAAGGCTGAAAACATACCATTGAAATATAAATAGATTTATATTTCAAAGGAAGAGTTATTTTTAGAATCGTTCCCTCTTTCAATTCCATATAAGGAAGCAGAAATGATTTTCCTTAATGCGTAAGGATACAAGGAATGTACGAAGGTGCCTTTTTACTTCAAATCTATGTTGGTATAAAACGTAAGAACGCATAGTTTTGCGTGTCCTTTTCATCTTGATGTGATCCCGATAAGCTGTACCGGGATTGTCCGGAGTCTTGTCCACTCCCCCTCCTTTGCAGGAGTGGGGACGTGAATTGTTAGCAATACCAGCCTATATTTAAATAAACCTGTTTAGAACGTCTGATGGCTTAAGACTGCAATTATTTCAAGCTAAATACAACACTGATAACAGGGTTGGAGCCCTGTTATTACATATATATGTACTAGCTAACCCGGGAAACGTTGTTTTGCCATCTATATATATATTTCTCTTACTAGGCGACAAAAAAAAGTCTCATTACAACTCCCCGAATGGCAACGCTAGAAAATCGACCAATGATTGCCGCTAAAAATGTCACATGCCAAATCTAGCTGAAGTGGCTCAACATATAGCGCTTTTAAAAATGGAAACTGAAATAACCTGAGAGAGCATCAGCTGCGGCAATCTCATACTATTAAGCTAGGCAGAAGTGAGTAGTCTTTGTCGATAGATCTCTATTTTAGTATTTTGTCAAAAACTCATTTTTTCACGAATTTTATATATTTCGAATTCATTTGACGATTTTTGATTTATATCACGAATTTATTTATTTTATTATTGTTATTAGTTAGTCATTGAAAAACGAGTCTCAGTCGTGCTGTTACGCTTTAAGATTTTATACTATAGCACATTTCTAATAGGTTTAACTAATTACATGTCATTTATTTGAATTCAAATTTATTTTAATGACTAATTATTTACTGAAAAGATGCAATTTTTTTTTTTAAAAAAAAGAGTTGTTATATGGATTTGAATGATGAATTCTTAGAATTTTGTGCATTTGCAATGTACTTAAGTTAGTAACGAGCGAAGCGAGCTTGGTTTGCGAAGCAAACCATATGAGATTGCGTAGCAATTTTCGGTGGTTGGCGAGCGTTAGCGAGCAGGGGGCTCAGCCCACTAGTATGATTTATTTCTAGCGTATGGAAATATATCTTATTTATTGTAACTGTGTGCGTATGGGGTATATGAGTGGAAGAGGCATGGAGCGCTGTGAACGATGACGGAATGGGAAAATAACAACACACCAAATAACAATTTTTTAAAATTTATTGTAACTTTTTTTTATAAATTATATATACAACGAATTCTGAAAATATTAGACAACAATATTAATCTCTTAGTGCAATGGAGTGTATAATATTTTTTGTCATTTTATCTTTAGCTAACACAAATAAACTGGATGGTTTGCCCACTCGAGAGCATATGCGACGTATAATTGTCCGTGTGAAAAACATGGTGTGCTCAAATCAAAGCCACAAACAGACATTGCTTGGCCTTGAAATTTATTAATAGTCATTGCAAATGCCAATCTAATGGGGAACTGAATGTGTTTAAATTGAATTCGCACGTTGGTATAATAGGGATTCGTGGAAGTAATATACTTTCACCCATTTAAAATAATGACTTCGATAACGTTGTTCGTTAATTTTTTAGCGACTAATCGTGTGCCGTTGCACAGCCGTGGTGGGTTCAAATTACGAAGCAAAATAATCGGAGATCCAACTTTCCCCTGGCGGGGATAGCTAATCAAGTGTTAATTGATTAACTATGACCGGGTTAAAAAATATAAAATGCTATTAAAAAGTAGGGGTTGGTGGTAGGAGGGTGAAAATTAAGGACTGAATGTATTTTTAATACCACACCATAAAAAAATAACAAAAGAAATTAGTCCAAGAAATGAAAAAAAAATAGTTATAAACCTATTCTCATACCTACTGAATATACATATAAAATTTCATCAAAATCGGTCGAGCCGTTTAGGAGGAGTTTAACTACTAAAACTGCGACAAGAGATTTTTATATATATAGATGTATGTTAAAAATTCAAATCACAAAGGTTTAAATTGAAAAATACTTTCCATGGAAATGAAAATATCAAAATGAGGAAAGGATAGCAAACAATTAATTGGGTAAGGAGAGGAAGAAATCTTATTAATAACAAAGATACCCGGATGGTAGAACGCTGGATATTAGTTGCCAAAAATGGACATTAAGCCCCTAATTATAATAATCCGAACTTTAAAAAAAAATTTATAAATTATTGAAAATTAACGCATCAATAACGTTTTGATATTAGAATGTTCTTTGAACAATTCTCTTAAAATGAACGAAATTTCATATTGTTATATCAAATATTTTTGGGTTACGATATTCAGAAGTCCGTTCTTGAAACAGCGGTGTCGACAGCAGTTTTATTAATACTTTCTTAGAGAGAATAATCGTTCATTTTATTTTCCTCTGGCAAAAGGAAATTCAGTGCCTGTTTGAAATGTTGAGTTGAAAATACTGAGAATTCTCTATAAATTATTTTAAAAATTCTAAAGAAACAAGTACAATGTCTTGCTACGACTGCAGACTTTCCTGAGAATCAATTATATTTTCATTGAATTTCATGAAAGCATAAATAATATTTCTGAATAAATCTTAATTTTCATTAGAACAACAACAACAAAAAATTCTTGCCACTTTTCATCTACAGAACCTAATTTATTTTAACTAATTGAACAAATTTTCCCGACACCAACCCTGCAATATTTCCTTCGGATTCTAATTTTAGTCCAAGTTTGAAAGTCACAGTATTTTAATTATAAAAATAACATTAAATTATAGCAACATTGGCCGTAATAATGAGTTGTCAGCTTATATGCCCGAATTCATAGTTTTTGCATAAATGATTATTTTACAAACAATATATAATGCCTATAATAGATCCGCTTCATTCTATTCAAATGAAATATTTATTTATTTCTATTCCATTTTTCAGCCATTTGACTTTTTCCTTCAAGGGATGACTTCTAAAAAAGAAGCTGCATTACGAGTTTATTTTCTCGTTGCTACTTTCTCAGCCACGTGACCTCTCATCTGAAGGCAAAACGTGTACTTTATTTTCCCACCTTCACTCAACCATTATTCTTTGGGTGAATTTTGATCAGCGAGGATTATCTTCTTTTTCCAGCAATAATATTAAAAAATTTCGGGAGATAATCATCAGGCAGGATAAATTCGATTTTTATTACTGTTATCGGAATTTAATATAGTATCATATGAAAATTGTTTTTCTTCCTTTATTTAATATTAAGGAAGATTTCGAAGGACAATTTTAATCATTTTATTTCTTTCGAATAATTTAGGAGGATTCTCGTTTTAAACAATATCATAATTTTTTAACGATCAGATTATCTCTCCGATAGCATAATTATTGAAAATTATTCATCGTGGGAGCCAAATAGGCTCAATTATTACCAATAATTATTCACATAACTTTATACTTGTCTTGTGTCATCGATTAATTCTAAGTTCCAAATGGATATCTTCGATGGTTGCTTATGGTTTTTTTCTACAAGCAAAATGCAATTTATCGGTTGCCTCTTAGGCATACTGAATTGTTTCTCAGCGGCTTCTAGACCATTTCGGAGACTGTGGGATTGGATAAAATCCTGATTAAAAACTTGGAATTTTTCAACTTATAAAACTGTCATCGAACGCTTGTGATATATGTATCTTTTAATGTGCCTCTGATTTCACAAGATTCCTCTGGTTTATATAATTGACTTTTATTCGTATTTTTCCATTCATAAAAATAATATTTAAAAAAATACTATCATATCAAGCTGCTCCAATAAAATCGTCTGCGCTTTTGCTTAGAACAAATCTGTGTATATACGGCTTTTAAACTGTTGCAGACGATATTATTGCTTAAGTGACTCAGAATTTTAAAACATATCTGTGATATTCAATAACTTTACTTTCAAAATGGCTTCGAAAATTAAACCTGAACTAAAACTGTTACTTGTGTCAATTTCCATGCTGCCCATGATATTTTATTACAGCATAAGGAATACGATTGTAAAGCTATTGCCGAAGAGGTATCGTCAAAAAGACATATCGGATCAAACAGTTCTAATTACTGGTGCCGGAAGTGGCATAGGTAGAGAAATTGCAAAATTGTTCTCTAAGCATTGTCAATGTCTTGTACTTATGGACATCAATCTGAAATCACTGTACGAAACGGAGAAATTGTTAGGAAATCATAAAAAAATAGCTTTGTATCAGTGTGATGTAGCGAATCGGGATAATGTTTATGAAGTAGCAAGATTAGTTAAAGAACAAGTCGGTAAAGTAGATATATTAATCAATAACGCAGGAATTGTTACTGGAAAGCCGTTTTTGGAGTTAAAAGATGAAGAAATCTTGAGAACAATCAACGTTAATATGCTAGCACATTTTTGGGTAAGTTATATATATTTTTGTATAATTTTCACTAAGAGCACGTTGATTCTCGTAAACAATCTTTTTTTCTGAGTAAATTTATTGATTGCAAAATAAATAAAATCACGTATACATATTTATTTATTTTTATGTGCTTTAAAAACTATTTTAATTTTGACATGTATTCTTACTTCATAAAACATATACTTAACCAATTTGACTTTATAAAATTTAAATATTATCTTAGGTTTTTTCTTAAAATTTTTGTTTTACTCTATTTCTTTGGAAATTAGTTATATATTTCAATCGTCCAGCTTTTAAGTTCAATCGTCCAGTTCAATAGTTCTAGTCAGCTGCAGTTTTGGATGGTTGCAGACAGAGCCATGGTCCGACCATGGTAAATTCGGGCCTAGGGATTTAATGGTATTATATGGAATAATTAACTTCAATTTAATGCCTCCTTTAGAAATGTACTTCTTTTAAAATTTTCAATGTCAAAAAATCTCAATTAATATAGTCACACTTAAAAAAAAAAATCCAAAAAGTCAGCAAAACCTGAAAATTTTTTTTTAAAACTATCTTTTTTTACAATAAATTTTCTACCGTGAACACTGTATAGAATACTAATAGCAATGTTTTGAAAATAGGTCAGAATGTCGCAATTTAATTATTTATTTAAATATAGCATAACATAGAAACTCAAAAATTTTCGTTTATTAAAGTAATTAATAAACCAAACTAATAACATTTAACAAAACGTAGAAGTATGCTTATCAAATATTAATAAATCAGTAGGAAAGGATTATAAAATACTGTTAAAAATAAATATTAATAACAGAGACATTTTGTGCCTGTCAGACGTTGTACCCTAAACCCAATTCCGATTGGACCCTGCCATAACAAGACTCTAGTTTTAAAATTAGTTAAGCCTATCCTAACCAAAAGATCTTAAATCAATACGCCCTCATTATCATCGAAAAAAGAAATATAGTCATAATTTCCCGCTGCAATGCCAAATGACTGTTTAATTCAAATACGTGAAAAATACGAACGTTCTAAGTTGAAAAACAAAATAACCCTCGTACGAAATTAATTACATATTTTCGGTTTTTTTTCCTTCTGTTTTGTAACATTAATTTATAGATAACTGTTTTTATAAATTTGGTTGAATATTCCAAAGCTGGAAAATGAACTTCTTACTCGCGAACATTCATAATAATAATTCTACAAAAAAAAATAATAATAATAATAATAAAGTTCGCCAAGGCACAATCACTGAATTAGTTACCATGTTCTTAAAACTAGTTCAGACAAATTGCCAACTCTGCAAACTAAAAAAAAAAAATTTTTTTTTAATTATGAGCATTGTCCTCGGGTTTCTGAAATACCACTCAACAAGGTGTTATTGGCCATGTTGATATGTTAGTCACTTACGCTTTTATTTCAGTCATAATTTTTCATTTTTTCTGTTAAGGAAATTTAGGAAGATAATTATTTTAAAAAAATAAATATCTCCCTACATTTCAAAAAAAGATAGATTTAGAAAATTTATATATAACTTATACCTTTATTCAAATTAGAAAGAATTATTATTATCTAGTTTAGAGGTAGCACAACCTGCTGTTCTTGTGCGCTGTTTAATATGCGTCGCTTTACTTTCGATCTAGGAATTATTTGAAAAGAAAAACATAGCCTAGCTTAAGAAATTTTATAAAAATTTGAAACTAATTTCACTAAATTAAAGAGAAAAAAGAAAAAAAAGAGCAGAAATATATTTTTAAAATTTCGAAAGTGGTACCTTAGGAGTAGAGAAAGGTTTATATTTTAAGGCAGTCTGAGTTTTTCCGAAGAAAATTTTCTTTAACTAAAACGTATTCTAAGCAAACGTAGTTCATGGATTTTTTTGAAAACTAAAGATGTTAGCAGCAAATTAGAAACAATAAAAAAATAATAAAATGAATCTTTCCTCAGACAAAGTTGAACACAGTAAGGAAAACTTCAACTCGTTTTTATTTCAAAAATGCACCTCAAACTAAATTAAATAAACTGAAAAAAAAAACATCAAAATTAAAAAAATAAAATTCTAAACGAGGTACTAAGAATTGAGAATAAATTTAAATTTAAGGCAATCAAAAATGTAATTTAAAGATTTTTGATAAAATTAAAATAATTTAAAAATAATAAAATTGAATACGTGCTATAAATTAATTTTATTAATCCCTTAGCGCAGATGGACTCAGGTATTATTTTTTTTCTGGCTCTATAATTATAAGTAAAAATGTATTTTGCTATTTTTTAAATTATAAAAGCAATCTAATAGTTTCGAAAAAAATTTAATGAATTTTCGGAATTATATTTATACTAAAATATAAAATCGAAAAAAGCAATTTGAAATTTTTTTTCATTTATATTCAAATATTTATCAATAACTGATTTCGTAAATTAAAGAACTTTAAGTGATGAATTACTGTTTCTCTTAGATCAGTAAATATCTGCAAATTTGAAAAATGTACAAATATTAAATACTTTCAACTTTGGAAGTGTGCGGTGTTTTTTGAAGATTTTTTCTTTAACGCAGAAAAGATCACCGGTGCCCCATGTTGTATTTCAGAACCATAAATTATTAAAATGCTAAATTTATAATATTTTTAAATTGTTCGACCTAAATTAATACAAAATAAGGAGAAGGCATCAAGAAATATGTTTAATGAAAATTCTGCGTACAAGGTTTACAGAAGACCGAATAAGAAAGCCTTAATTCATTTTTATTTCAAAAATATAAAGTATGTGTTACCTTGAAGGGCCGAAATCAAGAGAATGTCGACTTACACCGGTGAATGTCAACAATCACATAGTCGCTTTAGTGAATGTTTGAATTATTTATTATTTCCGATTTAATATATATTTTTCGTTGATATTATTAAATATATTCGTTATTTTAATATCTGCCGAGGATAAATTAGGAGAAACATCAGTGTTCGGAGTACCGGGCAGTGGCATTGAACCTTAAAAAAACATCAGTGTAGGGCAGAGGTCGCCAAAGTGGTCTATATAGACCCCCAGGGGTCTATTTAACATAAGTGGGGGTTGATCTGAGCCAGGGGGTCGAATGGGGGTCGATCCGCACCGGAAGGGTCGATTGGTCGAAGGATTATCAGTATTTTTCAGATATGTGACAATTAGAAATAAAAGAAGAAGACTTGGAAATATATACAGATAATCTTCAAAAATTGAGCGACGATTTTAAACTGCGTTTTGTTGATTTGGAAAACATTGACATCCCTGATTGGATTATTGTGCCATTCTCTGCTCAAATTGAAAACGTGGACATCAACCTGC
Organism: Parasteatoda tepidariorum; assembly: GCF_982258835.1. Taxonomy (NCBI): domain Eukaryota; kingdom Metazoa; phylum Arthropoda; class Arachnida; order Araneae; family Theridiidae; genus Parasteatoda; species Parasteatoda tepidariorum. Next base: position 55,099,951 of record NC_141758.1, read on the forward strand.
AAGATGAGCTTGCTGAATTATTATGGGGATTTGAAGCAAAAACGCTTTTTAAAAATTTAACAATAAGCAAATTTTTGACAAATATAAATATAATGCAAAATATGTAAGACTTTACGAAATAGCTCAGCCATTTATGATAGCATTTCCAAGTACCTATATGGTTGAAGCCGGTTTCAGTCACGTAAATTCAATCTTAACTAAGAACAGAAATAAATTAAATGTGGAGTTTCGAGGGGATTTAAGATTAAAATTGACCAATTTTGAACCCAATATAACGAACCTTGCAAAAAAAAAAAAAAAAACCACCAGGCACATCCATGTCATTGATTAAGAAGCAATAAATCCGTAGTTACTTTACTTATTATTTCTACTTACTTATAATTACTTATTATTTCATAAATATTAAGGTATTTATATTTCAACATTAATATATTTTTTCATAAAACTATTGTTACACTATGTACTATTACTTTAATAAATGTTCAAAATCATAAAATAAATGTACAAACACAGCATCTAATAGAGTTTAATTTTAATTAACAGAAAATTACTTTTATGGGGGTCGATGGAGATTTCGAAATATTATGTAGGGGTCGATGATCAAAAACGTTTGGCAACCCCTGGTGTAGGTTATACCGGGCAAATACATACCAGGCAGTGGCACGTAACTAGACCTAGTATATATTTCGGAAATTTACCAAAGCGACTATGTGATTGTCAACATTCACCGATTGAAGTCAGCAACCACCAATTTCGGTCATTCACAGCAACATATATACTTTGTTTATTATTTTTTTAATATAAATTGAGACTGTTCTTATTACACTAAAGAAAAATTTAGTTATTTTTAATTGGCCTAATAACCTAATTTATTCCGAAATTTGTCAAATTTTTCAACGATTCTTTTCCGAAAAGGTTGCGCTATATGCATCCTAATCTTATTATAGTACCTTACAAATAGTAGGGGAGAGTGGGGTCAATTGTAACAGGGTACGATTGTAACAGAGCAAAAATTTCGAGTGTCGGGTTCTAGATTTGGTTCCTAGGTGGCGCACAAGGTGTATTTAATAAATCTACATGTACACCCCTGCTGGCAACCGTTTTTATGTACTTTTGAAAGAGTTACATCACAAACTATATTTCCACGCTACGTAAGTACTTTTTTTGGTATTAGAATATTATATTGTAACAAAGTAATTTTGTTTAAACAAATAAAAATTATTAACCGAATATGTAAGTGGACACTTTAATTAACATTTTGAAAAAAAAAAGATTAGTTTTGTTAATTAACTAGCATTGTTTTTAACAAATGAAGCTGAAATGGCGTCTTGGGAACGATTGTAACAGTAAGTAAAGGGACGATTGTAACAGCTGAAAATAAATAATCTTATGTTTACAAACCATTACTTAACTCTTGAAGAACCACCAATAGTTTCCTATATCATTTATATTATGGTGCATGTGCATTATTTTATTTGTCACCTTTCACAGCATAAATTACAAATTTTAACCCCTTAAAGTTAAAAGTTTAGCCCTTTAGGTCTCTGCTCATTATTATTTTTACTCCTAAAATATCACTACTCTTTTGATCAATAAAAATATACATCACAACTATGATAATATGTATAATTAACTATGTTTTAGTTAAATTTATGAACTGTTACAATTGACCCCGTAAGTGGGGACAATTGTAACAAGTGCACGACTGTCAAAAATTGTTAATAGCTAATATAATAACATTTAAAATAAGGTATTTATTTTTTTCTAGTAGAGGATAGTCTACTTTACTCGTTTGTCAATTAATACTAATAATATATTAATTAGTAAAATATTCTTCTTATTATATGCTATAAAAATTTCCTTGCTTTTTTTTAAAGGAACAAAAACCTTCTGTTAATAGAAAAAAAGAGATGGTCCGGTCAGGGTTAAAAAAAAGATGACAGCTTTATAAACCTGTTTTAGTTTTCTTCCTTTCAGACACGTAAATATTTCAGGGTCTATTGTTTCCTAATTCTATTTTTGTTCATCTTTTAAAAATGGGAAAGTGAAGAAATAATGAATGCCAAGACAAAGATTCGTGCGTAGAACGATTTTTTTTTTTTTTTTTTACTGGTCTGCGTCATCTAATTTATCTATTACAACTCTAACTTACTTAATCTAGAAGTTAAGCATTTTTATTTTCACAATGCACCATAGTTTTATAGAAATAAAATAATACTAAGCATAAATGCTAAAATTAATAACTTTAAAAAAATTAAAATTCTTAAATATAATCTTAAATCTTTATCTGTAATCTTAATTAAAAAATTATCTCAAGGATAGAATCATTTAAAATAATGAACCTTTTTGTCATTTTATTTATTTTACCACACTAAAATCCTTAGTATTTTTTTAATTTTCATTATAATTAAAATCATTGCGAACACAGACGCGTATCTTTTTTATTACAAAATTACCTGAAACATTTCAAGCTGATAAAAATAGGCCGATTTCCGCGGGACAATGAAATGCGCAATACGGAAATAATTAAAGAAAATCTGGAAATTGTTCTAAAAGTTGTGGTTTGGGCCCAATATGATACATGAGAGCCGCGATGGCTCAGGGGATCGAGTTCGAATCCCAGTCGATACAAATTCCGCATCTAACTTGCACCGACCACAGTGCTGACGTGAAATATCCTCAGTGGTAGACGGATCATGGGTTAGAGTCCCCTTGTAGTTAGGCTAACCGTGGGAGGTTCTCGTGGTCTTTCTCTCCATGTAACGCAACGGGTTAACTCCATCCAAATGTCCTCCTCGAAGGCAAATTTCTCCCAATACTCGATCCAGGGGTTCCCTTGTCTTCTGGAATGGGTTCAAAATTACAAGGCAACGGAGTTGAACATTAGTAGTCGTAAACCCATAAAATTGGGTCGGCTGTTCAACGCGGTTATAAAATATAAAATAAAATATGATACATGAAGTTTGCCGTCTCCCCCGAGGTGAGTTTGAGTCACCATCTTGAATTTACTGAAGGGGTTGAGGGAGTCAGATGGGAGTAAAACATAAACGTCACTACTGTCACTACCTAAAATATTTTTCTCTATGTATTTTTTTACGATAAATCGAATGACAACAAAATTTATTAGATAGAACTAACAGTTAATTACAGTTACAGTTACAAAAATTATATTGGATTTAATAAGCATGAATTAGAAAGAGGTACTATTTTTTTATTATACCTATTTACGGTACCTATTTATCTGAAATACCTATCCAGACAAATGAGGTGTTGTTCTCTTTATAGTTTTTACTCCGAATCTAATGATATCAGATCGAAGTTGACAGCTAACAGTTCAAAAGTTATTAAATATCTCATCTATAAGAAGTACAATTTTGAACTTAAACTTATCTACGTTTTAAACTTATTACTATTTAAAAAAGCGAAATATTGGATCCTGAGTATTTTCTTATACTGAATCGAGTGAAATAAAAATTAAGTCGATAAAACTAATATTTAGGAAGTTACAAGCGACGTTTAATAATTTAAAAGTACGTTTAATGAATAAAGAGATATGATTTAATGAATGAATAACGTTTAATGAATAAAAAGTACAATTTTTGTGCTTAGATATATTTTTGCGTCTTACATTGCTATATAGACAAGTGAGGCATTGCTTCTTATGCATTTCTGTACGCTAAATTTAATAAATTAAAAACTAAGTTGATAAAATTGTTAGTTTCCAAGTTTTCAGCGTTTTATGCATAAAAAAGCAAAAGTGAAAAATTACATTTTTAATACTTGAAAGATCTTATAACGTCTAAACTATTAGTTCAATCGATTTAGCTATGTTCTCATTCGATTTAGCCTAAAAAGGGACATAGGATCTACTACTTCACTTATCAGTGCAACTGTTCCAAAGGTTTAAATAGGTTAAAAGTACATAACTGTATCTTTTATATAAAATATACAGTTATGTATATACATTAAAATATGTAATAACTTTAGAATTAAAGCTCCTTAGGACTTAGTTTAGGTTTGTTTCGATTCAGTGTAAAAAAAATACATAAAAAATTATACTTAGGTTGCATAGATAAAAATTTGAGACAGGTAAATAGGTATATTTAAAAACATTAGATTTTTATACTTCATAGTTACTAAAACTCTTATAAATTTTGAACTACACAATTAATCGACTTGAATTTGGTGTTATTAAATTCTTCGTAAAAAAATACACAGTGATAATACATATTTTATTTCATAACCGTCGTTGAACAGCCGACCCAATTTTTTGGGTTTACGACAACTAATGTTCAACTGCGTAGCCTTCTTATTTTGAACCCAATCCAGAAGACGAGGGAACGCCTGATCAGGTATTGGAAGAACTTTTGCCTTTATGGAGGACTTTTCTGATTGAACTAACCGGCATTTGCATGGAGAGGAAGAACTCGAGATCCTCCCACGGTTAGCATGACGGCAAGGGGTCTCTAACCCTTGATCCGTCTACCACTGAGGATATTTCACGTCAGCACTGTGGTCGGTGCAAACAGTGAATATTTATAGTGAAGTTTAAGTTTCACACCCTTTTGACCCCCTTAATAAATCAACAGGAGAACTAGTCTCTCGGGGGAGGGGGCAAACTTTGAGTATCCATATTGGACCCTAACCACGACTTTTAAAAAAAGTTCCTAGCTTTCCCCTAATTATTTTCGTATTTAACTGCATAGAAATTAGCCTTTTGAAACTTTTCAATCTCTAAGTACTTCAACTAATTTCTTAAGTATTTCAACAAACTTTTATAAGCATTTCAGCTAATTCTTCCTCTGTTATTTTTACATTGTTTGGAATACAATTTTTCCTTCTTTACTTCATTTAGTTAAATTTATTGCTTATGAATACATTATTATTACAATTAAATTTACTATTAAATTCATTATTATAAATCATTATTATTGTTAAATTCATCAGCGCTAGTCATTTTTACTATATTGATTATTATAATTAATTATCGTTTCTTTAATCATTAAATTAATTATTATTATTATTAACAGATTTATTGAATCCATTATTAAAAAAACTCGAATTTTTATAAGATTGTCAGAGAGTGTTTTTATTTTTTAAATAAGAGTAGATTAATAAAATGAGATCAATTGTTCACTCTCTAACTATTTTAACACTCATTCTTATTAGAAAACAACGAATTAAGTTATTAACTCTGACTTGAATTATGATAATTACTATTCAATTTTTTCACGCTAAGGAAAAAAAACCTTATCTTTTACTATTAAATTAAATTTTTATTTCCATAAGTTTTATTAGTTTCATTTAGTATCGGACCAATATCAATTTTCATTTAAAGAACGATTCCTGCTTTTAAGTAACATATATTTTAACATTTTACTTATTTGTCTTAACACGCTGTTAAATGTTATTTGCCATTGTTAAAGATTTTACGAAGACATTTTGATGCTTTTTTTTCCTTTTAATGACAGCACTTTTGTGTAAAATGCAATAAAAATGCTGTAAAAAAATAAAACAATCCTGTTTCTGAAACAATTTTATGTTAAACAATTGTCTGAATCTGAAACCCTCTTAACAGTCCTGTTAGCCCTGCACCGTAGAGTGTTTCTTTTAGTGTCATTAAACATCATAAATCACGTCATAAAACATCGCATCGCGCAAGTGAGCAAAACGAAATTGAAGATCGAATTTTAATGAAGTCGTATATTTAAAACTTGATTTCTCAGGAACTATTCGTCCGATTTCGTTCCAGTTTTTTATATTTTGATGTATAAAATTACATTCTTCAAAATGATGTAAAAATTTGTATGCCGTACAATTTTAAATTGTTTCGACTAAAAAGCAAAAAGAATTACCAAATGTTTTTTTTAATAGAATTATCTTTTAATGAAAGAATTTTATAATACTGTCCCAAAAATATTTCGATTATTTTATTTAAAAATTTCACGAGATATGGCGAAATTAGCATTGAGGGATTAATGGCGAAATGAACAAATTTTTAACCACTCTTCTTATTAAACTATTCGAACCATATTTCCCAGACTGCGGCTACTCCTGCACATGATAATTCATAATTCCCTCCTGGGTTTCGAAGCGTTATAGTAAAAAAACGAAGACGAATATGGCAAAAAAGAACATATGAAATTATTCCGAAAGTATTCAAGTTTTAATTTAAGCAGTTGCCGGTAGATGGCAGTAACATGTACCACTGAAGCCAGTTGTAGTAAAGAAAAATGACGTTTACAGGCAGAGGGAATTATGAATAACCCTGTATTTTGAGGATCAGAAATTCACATCCGTCGAATGAAGGTATGTTTATTCAAAGAAAGTGTATTTTTGTGTCTAATTTCGTTACGTAAAATATCGTCTGCAATAAGTAATTAGCATATTTGAGGACAAATCCTCGCAACATCAAGGTTGAGTCTTAGTATGTGAAAATCTATGAATCAAAAAATAGTTATTCAAGGTGGTTCGTTTTTGTTTATTTTTCTTCTCGTACATTATTTTAAATTTTATTCGCATCATATAAAATTTAAGGGGGGGGGAGAATTTATCTTTAATAGATCAAATGTTTCTTACGGTAAACCAGATAACTATTATATTAAAGAAAACATACTAAAAAAAGTCACCAAAATTTCACCGTTTATTTTGATAGTTTGTTTAACAACACTTTAATTAAAAATGTATTGATGAATATTTAAATAAAACACTTTTTTACTCTACATTTGATTTATTTAAAGGTGATAAAACTATGCAAAAATTTTCGTGTCATGGTCCCTTACCAAATAAAACTGTCAATTGATTATCCAAATTTAATCAGATGATTTTTTTAGATAGAGAATTGTCCCCTATCATTTTTTATATAAATTATATTTATAATTTAACGTAGTTTACTTATTCTGTTGCATTTCTCTTAGCATATTTTCAATTTGGAATTGTTTTTTAACCAACCTAATTTAATAATATGTTTAAGTCTCACGGTTAAAGAGAAAGATCCATATTTCGGTTTATTGCCCCGTTATTTTGGTACCTATAGGACAAAAGAAATGCACAATAATCTTATTCGCTGATTAATAATAATTAATTAAATATTAACAATAACCTGTTAACATAATAAAGTCTAAACAACTATTACTTTAACAAACTTAAGTAGTTTATAATAATTTCTCTAGTAAAATAATTAATATATATTAAAATCTCTAGTATATACGTTTATTACAATTAATGACAGTGAGCGTAATGAACGCATAATTAAACTTAGACCATAAATATAAGTAAATGTTAGTTTAGATAATTTTTTTAATATTTAATTATAATATTTAAATATCACTATTTTGTAAAAAATGTTAAAACACATTATTTTTATTAATAATTTTGAATATAGAGTAGTACATTTCTTACAAAAAACAAGTAAATAGTAAAATGAATTAAATGAAACTATTACTCGATTTCATAAGTATTAAAGTACAAACTAAACCTATATTTTGAAAAAATAATTAAAAATAACTTTTAAATGCGATTTTCGCTACGTGAAATTGAATAATTTTTAGTTGAATTTTTATGAACACATTTTACATAATTACAATGGAAAGTACGGGACAATTACAATTGGCACATTATAATTGCAGTGGGAAAATAATTGCAATTTTGGGGAATAAAGAAAACTTCTGTATCAGTTCGGAGAGTAAGACAATTGCGAAGCAAGAAGCACAATTCCCTAATACGAAATAAGCAACTATTTTTACAAATAAGAAACTATTATTACAAATAAGCAACTATTTTTGTATTTATCACTTTTACGAAAAAGATATCCCTGACTGATATTAAAAAATAATCATGTGATTATATGTTATTTTTTTCACATCTTTGAGTTAAAATAGAAATTATAATTATAAATTATGACAAATCAAAGGTTTTATAAACAATGTAGGATACGAAGAAATAATAATTAAAAAAAATTTATTCCATAATAAAACGTAATAAAACATTGAATGCTAAAAATTAACATTTATGGGTAGCAAGATACGTCTTCTTTCTCGCTGCAAAGAGTAAAGACAGTTGCGAAGCATGAAACACAGCTCCTTTATTACAAATAAGCAGATATTTTATATTTATCTCTATACGAAATTGATCCCTGACAAATATTATGAGAATAAACGCGAGATTATGCGTTACTTTATCACATTTTTATTTTGAAACAAAATTAATTATAAATTATGATAAATCAAAAATTTTATGAACAATGTCTTATAGGAATAATATGATTTTTTTTTTATTATTCTACAATAAAACGTAATAAAATATTGAATGTCAAAAATTAAAATTTATGCGTAAACAAGATATTTAAAAACTATTTACATGCACTGAATTAAAATTGCAACCTACGTGATTTGATCTGTTCAAGTAGGTCATTGATACTAAATCGCATAAATGAAAGTTTCTTTAAAGTTGAAGGCTAAAATGGAGGTGAATACGTGTGAAGTTATAGAATTAGGAAAATGTTATGTTCACGATTACCCTTTCCTTTTCTATAAGCATTTCTAAATAAAGTTGTAACTTTATGATATGTTGTAAGAAATAAATTTCAAAACTATTTTAAATAATTTTTAGCGTTTCGCCCAGGAAAATTAAAAAACAGCTACAGTGAAGTACTTTGCAATCGAAGCAAAGCTATAATTTTAAACTACCTTTAATATTTTGCCATAAAGAATTATCTGAGCCTTAGAACACACAAATAACTTAAATATCTTAAAAATTATTAAACTTTTTTTTAAAAATCGTGACATTTTTTTTTCCATTTAGATTAAAATGGTTAAAATCAATGCCTTTTTTTTCTCATTTTTTGCAATTTTTTATAAACCCAGATAATACAGCATGGGAGTAAGTTCTTAAAACTAAAAAGAATTAGTTCACACTTTTCATTTTCTCAAAACTGTGGCTTTTCACCGTATTGATGTTTTGTGCCATTTTCAAAACAAACGTAGAGGTAACTGGCTAAAAATTGGCTAAATATGACATAACAGTCATAACTAATTGTTGAAAAGTCACTGTTATGAAAATATCATATTGTTCGTAAAGAAGCATCACTTCATAAAACGACAGATCTTTCTTATGTTCCAAACTACATCATCTTTAAGATACTAGAAATTAGTAAGATTTAATTCCACTTTCTTTAGAATGTGCTATGCTGGCATATGCATTGAAAGGAAACTGCAATATAACTTGAGCTTCAATGTGGTTCATTCAGTATTTTACATTACTATGCTAAACATTGTGTTCTAAATATATAACTAATAATGTATAAATATAATACAATTAAATATGTAAAATCAAGAAATTTTTATGCGAAAAAATTATCTTCGTTTTTAATTTTCTTGGTAAAAATGATTCTATGTAAAAATATACCATCGCCATAAGGAGAACACTTTTCTCGTGTTTGCACAAATCTTTTTTTTTTCTCTTTATTTTTATTATTGTTCGAAAGCTAGATTAATATCAGAAGTAACCTGCTGCAAATAATTTTCTTCTCTGATAATAGTAAGCAGTGAAGATTTTTTTTATATATATAACGAAACATTAAGTAATTATAAAACTTTGTATTTTAGTTTCTGAAAGCCTTTCTTCCTGATATGATAAATTCTAATAAGGGCCATATTGTGTCGATTGCGAGCCAAGCGGGACTGACTGGCCTACCAAACCTCACGGACTATTGTGCCAGCAAATTTGGTGCTGTTGGATTAATGGAATCAATTAAACTGGAAATAGAAAGAGAACGATTAGATGGTATAAAAACAACAGTAGTTTGCCCGAATCTTGTTTCAACAGGCTTGTTTGAAGGAACTCAAGCTGTGTATGTTGCTTCTTTAATATTTTCCAAATTTACATTCATTAAAAAAATAACAGTAATTATTCTGTTTATCACTTTTGTAATCTATATGTGCATTTATTTTATGTTACACCATGAATTCGGATATTTCTTCATCTATTGGCAACACTATACAGCCCCTGCCCAAATTATTAGGCGCACTATAAGATTTTACGTAAAATCTTAATTAAAAGGTGATACTATACAGCTTTATTGTTTTTTCGCGACTGAAACCAGTTTTCACTTGTTTAAGTTCGTGTATCAATTGGTTAACATTGCAATACATTAAGTTAAAAATAAATACAAATAAAAAGTACACTGGTCGACTAAATTAAGAGATGGAAGACATTTTCCGAAATATCTCAAAAATACTGAATATAAATAAATGAAATTTGGTATGGATATAGCTTACTATTCCATTATAATAAAGTATGCAAAACAAAAATGAAAGTGCCATTCACTGGCAAGACCTATTGCCAATAAATCCACTGTATTCTGAACTGATAAAAGATAGTTCTGATAAAAGATGACAATAAAAGTGAGGCTTGTACAGTGTGTGTTGCCTCTAGTATGGTGTATGGTCACCCCTGACAGACAGACAGCATGCACAACGAGTATGCATGCTGTTATTAAGGGAGTTAAGGAGGACTTGTGGAAGACCCTCCCATTCTTCCACCAGATCAATTTTTAACTCCAGAATGGTTCTGGGAGGAGGTTGGCGCATTGCAATAGCTCTCCCAAGAGCATCCCAAGCATCAGGCCAGGGGATTTGGCTGGCCAATCCATTCGTTGAATATCCTCGCTTTCCAGACACTCATCAAACATGAGAGCCCTATGTGGTCGCGCATTGTCGTCCATAAAAATGAACTCAGGGCCAGCAGCGCCCCTGAAAAGACGCACATAGGGCTCTAGGACCTCCTGCCTGAACCTCTGGGCATTCACGGAAACATTGTCAAACACATGGAGCGGTGTGAGGGTATCTTGCATGTGCGAATGAATGTGCGACAATGCTTTCCATCTCTTAATTTTGTCCACCAGTTTATTTAAAAAATCTCCTGAATAAAAACTCATAACACGTATGTTTAAATAAAAAAGTATTGCATGTAAAGTCGTGCAAAACATACAATTATTAAAACACTACAATGCGTCTAATAATTTGATCTAATTATTATAATATACTAATAATATATCTGATATAATAAATATTCTATATTTATGTTATACATCGTTTAATTTATCCAATCGTCGAATTTTTATTTCTTATCATCTAATGTAACTAATTGATACACGAACGTAAACAAATGCGAACAGATTTCAGTCACTTAAAAGCAATAAAACAATGTGATCATGCTGGTCGGCCAAAGGTAGCTAATTTATATTTTAAAACCTGGTATTTGCTTAGTAATTTTTCATTAATTATTATTTTTAAATGTTACTAAATTATAAAGAGAATATCCTCATCCTCAAGTTGTTTGTCGATAAAATTACCTCTTAACAAGAGTAATTCGTCCTAATATTCTTGGTACGAAAAAAAAATTACGCAATTTCATTTTACTCATGTAAGAAATAAAAGTCTAAACCCAGGATTTGGAAAAGTAAACCTTTATGCGGGACAGCACTTTTCTTACCAGTTTTCTTCTCTTTTATGTAAACCTTATTGCTTATTGTCCTTGAAATATGGCAGTGTTATGTACGTAATGGGTTTCAGCATGCACTGTCACATTGATCGGAAAAAATAAGGTAACTAAGATAACTTTTCCTTCAATTCCAAAGTTTACGCAATTCGAAATGTTTCATTTAGAAACACAAATCTTCATTAGTATTCCAATTACTACTTACAAATGAAAGTATTTTGGAGCTAAATAACAACGTAGATAATTAAAGAAAACCGTTTCCATGAAAACAAGTGATCGTCATACAACTTGAATCATTGTTTACCTTTTTCTCTATAAATAAGTCGACATTCATTAAATACCATGAAATTAGAAGCTGAAGATACTATATTTAGAAGCACAACTGTGTTTGTCACAATGTACTAATTATCTAATTTTTCAATTATGTAGAAGTTGCTTGTCAATATATACCGCCATTTTGAATAGAAATTATTCCGTTAAAAAAATTAAAAGAAAACAGGATTGCTTCATAGTCATAAACATTCGCTATCAAAATATTTACAATGCGTTTTTGTGCCTGATTTCGAACTTAAATTACCATCTACACGAATTCATTAGCACATTTATGGTTAGCCCCTCGAACACTTAACATATTAAAATCAGATGAATAGTTCAAAAGTTAATAAAGTGATTTTTTTTATTACTATTAATTGTGTTTATATTGATTTATTGAGTTCTACATCGGTTACAATATTTACTACATTAGGCTACAAATGCTTTTTTTTTCTATAATTCCTTTAAAATCAAAATGACCTATGCAAAATTAATAATTATTGTTTATGAATATTAAATATTCTAAACATTAATAAATAAATTAATTATAATTAATGAATATCAATTATTAGAAACATTAATAAATAAAATAATTATTAATTTATTATTATTATTAATGAATATTAATTATTAAAAACATTAATAAATAAATCAATTATTAATTAATTATTATTAATTAATTATTATTAATTAATTATTATTAATTAAGAATTATAAATATGAACAATTACTTTAATGCGTTTTTCTTATTTATTTATTACAGAGTATCTTCGATTTTAAAGCCTGAATCTGTTGCAGAAAAAGTTTTAAATGGTGTATTGGAAAACCAAGACGTTGTTTTGATACCAAGTTGGTATTGTTTGGCTTTTAGTATGAAATTGTAAGTATTTTTTAGAAAATATTTATTCATTCTTAAAAAATTTATATTTTTAAATATAAATATAAATTTTTTAAGATGTTGACAAAAATGACTGTATCATTAAAGCTTTTAAAATATCGTTTAAACTATTAATTCGATATTTTTATTACGTTTTTAATTTCCCAATCATTAAAAAAATGAAAATTCTAAAATTTTGATTTGAAAATTATTGTATATCATACAATCCTTAAAGAAACACACTGCTTTTTTTAAAGGAAATAATAATAATAATAATCGCAATAGTTTATAACCCTACAAACAATTTTGCATGTTTTGCCCCCTGCATCTCCCCTCACAAACTCCTCGCATCTATTGTTTTTTTTTCTTAAAAGTCGATATTTTACACAAAAACAAAGAACATTTTGTAATAAATTTACAACTATTATAATTTTATGTAGAAACATTTTGTTAATAATATTTTGTGAATCGTAAAAAAAAGGAAGAATTAAGGAAGGGATAACCAGAAGTTTTACATCCCATATTTTGATTAAATTAAAAATATTAAGAACAGCAGATTAAATATTTATTTGTTGTTTTATTTATTTTTAACCTTTTTCAGCAAAATAAAAGCACAAAATAATTATTGTTGTGTACACAAATGACAATAAAAAACGTAGTTTAAGTTTAAAATAAAATTTGAAATATGATGTTTTGTGTCAAAATTGCGTGCATATGTTTATTAGCATGATGTGACACTTTGTGACAAAAGGGAGGATTAAAAATATTGAAAAAAGGTGACATAAATTTTGGATGGCCCCTTAAACTGTGGGCAATTTCAATACAGAAAAAAATAGTTTTTCTGTAAATTTCTAAATGGTAAAATATTTTATTATTAAGCAGCTCTGATCTCATTAAACTATAATTACCAAAGAACAATAATCATTACAACAAAATAATCTTTAAAAAGACAACTTGTTTCAAATGAAAGCTTAAAACCTCGTGACCATCAGTTACCGATAAAAGTCTTATGATGTTGACAATCATTGTACAAAGGATCTAAATCATTACCAAACAAAGCAGAATGCAAATGGCATTAAATAAAAAAGAAAAATGCTATTGGAAAAACCAATTACCGATGAGAATATTTTTAAAGTTTTCCTGGTCTTTCTTAAGCCTGTTTAGATTCAGATAAAAGAAGCGACGATTTTGTTCAGTTAGCAACCTGTGTTTTTTAAAAGAAGAAATTGATCAAATGGTCAAGGTTAAATTAGTTCTTTGTCGCCAACTTGGTCAAGATCACCCGTTATTTAAACAACCTGATTGGCGTGATTTAAACTTTTTTTTAATTTATTTATTTTTTAATTTTATTTGTTTATTAGTTAGTTTGCAACTATGAATTGTTTCATTCCTAATGTTGAATGAATTTTTTTTTAAATTTTATTTTTATTAAAAAGGTTTTGAATTTATTACCAACTTATAAGAATTTCACCATGAAATCCGTTTCGCCAAAAAAATATTCTTTAATCTGTTCGTAAAAAGTGCCTAATATGGTAATGAAATGTAATTAAATAGCGCGTACTCTTATACTTTATTAAAAATAAAAATATTTTAAGAAATGTTGGTTTTTAATATGTATTATATTTTTTCTGTTACCCAGTTTATAATTTATATATATATATATATATATATATATATATATATATATATATGATGATGAAAAATTATATACGACGGAATAAGGAAACGAATTTTGTTTCAATTATAACTAAAGAAAATCAATTTAATAACAGGTTTTCAAAAAAAGATTTCAAAATTTCAAATTTTTTTATCGAATTAATAAGCATGATTACACCATAACTTTTTCTTTTTTTAAAAAAAAAAATAAAAAATATTGAACTCTGCTTATAAAAAATAGTACACGAGTTCAAGCTATTCTTATTTATGTTTGGTGTATATTTTAGAATCGTTATCAAAATTGAATTAACTTTTTTGGTAATCGTTAATCCTTAATACTTTCACTTTTAGGTCAAATTAAATAAAAAGAACTCTTTTTATTAACTTCATAAAATTGAAAGATAACAATTTCTGTTTATTAAAACAATTGAAATACACATTTTAAAACGTCACTTGAGAATTTTTTTTGTTGTTTAAATTCTAAATTGCAGGAGTTTAACTATCTTTCTGCAAATTTTTTATAAAAATTTATTCACCTATAACTTTTTTTGTTTCTTGTTATATTGTTTTAACATAATTTTTTATGTTAATCTTTTAAGTAAATAACAGCATATTATGAGATCGATGCTGTATTATCATATGAATTATAATAAATTAATGCGTGTGATGTTGCTAAAAGTATTTTGCTTTACTTATTTATTTATTTATTCTTTTTCAGACTCCTACCCAGCCAAGTACTTAGTTACTTTTACAAGCAAAATGGGGTGACGAAGATGATGTCGACCTTTAAAGGCAGAACTAATCAAGACTTAAATATTGACATTCCTAAGAAATATGAAAATTTAAACGGTTCTGTCCTACAGTAGAGAATCTGTAGAATCAATGAAACATAAATATTATATGGTTGTATATAAAAATATATATTTGAAAAGAAAAAAAGTTTTAGAATGCATATATAAACCAAAAAGCTATTATCTGTGTTGAATTTACCTTAAACTGAGAATAAGTAAATACTCTAAATCTATAACTTATCAATCACATGCTTTCAAGGTAGGAAAATTTGGTATTTTAAGTGAAAAACAGTAGTGTCACAAACAGTCAATCTCACAAATCTCCAATTCGATGCGTATTATTTTTTTTAATCGTCATAATCAAAAAATTTTTAATTTTGTATGGTAATTTTTTGTTTTCTAATAACTTTCGTCAAAAATTGCAGTCATAAAATTTTGTAAATAGATGTTATATCGTAATTTGATGATTTGTACGACTTAACAACTTAATCTTGCCCTACTTAAATACAATTTTCGATATTAATTATTAGAAAAATTAACTTAAAATTACTATAATTAAAGTAAATAAAAATACCTGCTCAACTGTCTATGCACAATTAGTCCATAATAGAATGTGACCCTAGAAGCGTACGATGACATTTTCAGTCAGGAGTTAATATGTAAATTTTGAATGCAATGCTTCATTTTAGAAATGGAGCTTGTAATGCTTACCATAATTTCAGAAATGCTGCATAAGAAATGCCTGACATATATCAACAGTTTATTTTTATTCTTTTAAAATGTTCAATTTAGGAAAAAGTGGGCACCGTTAAAAATGCTACAATTGGGTAGTAAGACTTCATGAAGAAGAAGATCACAAATACCCACACACGTGACCTTTGACGTCAGCACTTGCTGATCGTTTGTCAGCCAAATGAAGCGTTAAAGTTAAGCTAAGTTTCTCCACATAAGTTAGAATGTTAATTAACATAAAGCTAATTAAATACAGCCCCGTATCGTACATTAAATTTATTGAAATATAATTCTTTCTCATCTACATCTTTTACTTAACTTAGATAACTTTATTATTTGTTTATGTATTTTATTATAACCGTGATATATATTTTCGTTTTGTGTAGTTGCCAACTTTGAAGCATAATTAGTTTGTTTTTGCTCTACATGGCTTCGTGCCTGTCTTTGTGTTAAGTAAGAAATATATAGTAAAAGAATTGAAATCTTTTTGAAAGAATATAGAACGTGTCACTTAAGAGAATTGATACTTGACGGGCTTGGCTTACTCGAGATGGAATGGAAAGAGCAGTTGCTAACGTAAACAAATGCCACGTTTCAACAACCAATCAGCATCGAGATACCCACGCTACGTCACTTTCAGGTATCCAATTATCCTCTGGCCGGTTACAAAATTTACTAATTCTGCACTTAACTGTTAGATATTTTGAACGAAGTTTACAAAAATTATAATTATATGCAAAAATTTTCAATTCATTTTTCTTTCATTTCATGCCGTTCTTTCAATTTAGTGACAAAAGAACTAATATCTAATTCATTCTTTTGTATATACTCTTCTTAAATCTTTCATATTAATTGAACAATGATAGAGGTACATTAAAAGATACAGTGATAAAATGAACTAATTAGGAAAACATTGTGTATTGTATAGTTGTGTTTTTATTTTAAAATAAAATCTCTTAATCTTGTATTTTGTCTTTTTCTATGCCAATTATAAAATTATTATGATTATTTTTTGTCGACGAGGGTGGCTTTACATTATTATATGAAACAAAACTCATTTTCAGTAGTTCATCCTACCTCCTGCTAACTGCATTTACCATCATTTCGCATGATGCTGTAACTAAAGTTTGCTGATTGTCAAAATTTACCATAACTAAGAAATTTCTCTGGTACTCATTCCATTCAAAAGCCCATAAAAACCTCTTTCCACAGTATCTATATTTAAACTACATAGGATTGATGCAGTATTATTAATAATTAAATATATTTAATGTACCTATATTAGTATTAAAACTGCATCGATTACCAAATACCAAATGTGCCTATTACCAGCTTTAATTAAGTATCATTAAGGTCAATAATAGTGTGATGATTTTTAACTTTTCTCCTAAGCAAATTAACCCAATAATTTTACTTTCTAGTAAATAGCTTTTAGTTTTATTTCATTTAGTACCTATTACCAATCAGCTTCATTGTCATCAATTACACCATGGCGATTTTTTCATGTTTCTTCTAAACAAAGCGATTCGGTATAGAATTTATTTTTCAAATTTATTCATTTTTTATAAATTATTTCAAAACAAGAGACTAATACCTTTAGGAACGAACGAATATAATTAAACACTTAGAAAAAATATTCCTACAATGTTATAGCAATAGAACTTCAAAAATAATTAAACAAATGAGCATAAAGAGATAATTACTAACACAAAATAATGAAAATTTATTTTCACTTATTAATGAAAATTTGGTAATGCAATTTATAAAATTAAACAAAGCAACAATTATAACCAGTAAATGTAAGTGATGCTGAATCTTATAGATCATCTAGAAAATTATCCTTATTGAATCTAACGCTTTGTAATTTTTCTGGCTGTAACGATAAAATCTTGAATCTAAATGGAAATTAGAAGAAGAAAAAAAGTATTAAAATGTGAAATAATTGATCGATTCATAAAATATTCGAATGAACTTATAAAAATTTAAACTTACTATCGAAATTAAAAGAAAATCAGAAAAATTATTAAAATGCTCGATATTACATTCAACATACTATAATTTGTTATCGAAAATTAATAAAAATAAATATGAGAATGGATTACAATGAATAACAATAAATAAATGGAATACTATTGTGAACATGCATTAATTATATCTTTTTATGGAAGCTGAAAAGAAATTAAATAAGAAGAATTATTAAAATGTATAGTATCGGAAATTCTGTAATTAATTACTTAGAATTAAAGGAAAAATATGAATAAGTTACAATTAATGTTATTTAAATGATAACAAGTTGACATAATTAATTACAATTAAAAAATTAATGAACAATATCTGTTAAAGAGGTTTCTTTGTTGCTATCTGGAGGTAGCAGTAGTTAAACAACGATACTTTTTTCCTCCTTAAATAAGAATATGTAACTGCATAGCTGTCAATTCTTCCAAAAGATATTATTTTACATAAAAAATGATAACAAAACTTATGCTCTTATATTTTATTCTTGCATTCATGAATTTAATATGTAATCATTTTAAACACCACATTATTTGAATAAACGAAATATAGCTAAAACTCATACCATGGTAAATTTAAGCTCTGGCTGAAATATAAAAATATTTTTGTGAAAATCATTACTGGAATCTTTATGTGAGCCAAAGTTTTCAGAGAGATAGCTGTACTGTTTGTTCGTATGCAAAATTTTCTATTAAAAATAAAGGCTAACATATTATCAACTGTTTATTTGTCATATAATAACACAAGAGCCAAGGGTATCTGTCAAAGTTTTTAAAATCCAATTATTTCACAAAATATAGGGATACTCAACGCTAATTTTTCCAATAATCATTACTTTAAATAGTTAAGAATAATTTTAAAGCCATGAAGAAAAATTGTCAATCACTCCACGTATCAGAAATTTGTTATTTCGTTACTTTCGGTAAATTTTGATGCTTTTAACATTCAAGGAATGTTACCCGTATGTTTGACACAGGGACTCAATTATTATCATTTATAATAAAATATTCCACTAAATTGTTAACATAATAAAATTTCATTACAAAATTAAAGTTTATAAATTTTGAAGTTATTGTTAAACACATTTACCTCTTCAAGTTGTTTTATACTATTCTTACACAAACATGGAGTTTCTTTATACTGGTTGATTTTATGATGTATTTCATTGATCCATCTGTAAAAATGTAAAAAGTTAAACTGCTTTTAAGTCAAAAACTTACGCTCTTTAAAAAATAATATTTTAAAAATTAAAGAGATTGATCATGAATCTAAGTTAATGCCTGGTTTTGACTAATGTTAAGATAAAGGTACGTAATGTTAAGGTACAAGAATCATTAGATCAAAATTAAAAATCTATAAAATATGTATCAGTTAAATATGAGTAAATCTATAAAATATATAGTGAAGGTAGTCTAATCTATACTAATTAGATTAATAATAGGGGAAAGTGGGGTAAGACAGGGTAATGTTGTAGTAGTAGTAGTTCATCTACGTCGCACTAGAGCTGCACATTGAGCTACTGGCGACGATCTGGGAAACATCCCTGAGGATGATTCGAAGACATGCCATCACAAGTTTGATCCTCTGCAGAGGGGATGGCACCCCTGCTTCGGTAGCCCGACGACCTGCACGCGAAGTCGAACACTTTAAGGTAGAACAGTTTAACGAGGACCAGGATAGTGATGTAAAACCGGTTTCTCGATTGTGTGTAAATTAGTTCTGTTTTCTAGCGAACAAGCTCTTAATTATCCTTTTTTTTTTCAGGAATGACGTTTAACACGTTCACGCCGGGTGTTGCACCTGAAAGCGGGACGGAAAAGAGAAAATACTGGCAGAAGAACTATTTCAATATTAGATAATATTCGGGAGGAGCTAATATATTCTCAACAATAACAATTCACTTTAAGGAAATTTTTCACTGCGAAGAAACAATTCAATATAAAAATTGCATCCGTTAGAAACAATTGGTAGTTACGGATTTTTATTATTCCCGGAGAAAAACTAAAAAATGAAATTTATTTGTTACTCCGGTGCGCCGCCCGATGAGACAACCTAGCGTGACCCACCGGTGGGTCACCCCGGCGTGAACGTGTTAAGCAAAAAAAAAAAAAAAAAAAAAAAAAAAAAAAAAAAAAAAGAAATGGAAAAATAAACAAAATTAGACACAAACGATATTTCCATATTAGATACAAAAACGTACTTTCTCAAATTAAACAAACCTCTTCTTCGATGGATTCAGATTTCTGATGACCCCCAAAATATAGGGGTAGTCGCAATCTGGAATATATGGTCCCAATAGTTTGGTAAGGAGAGCGGTCCAAAAATTAGACCAATTGATATAAATTTTACTTTTTACATATTTCACCATATCTTCAATTTTTTGCACACAATTATAAAATTCTTGTAATCCAAAGATATTTACACGCACATAATAACTTTGAGTAAAAGAATAGTATTATTTTTATTGTTTATTTAATAACAGTCGAAAAACTTTTGAATTATAAGATAAGCAATTCTTTGCATCATTTCCAAGAATGTAATTTTACATGACAACAAATTTATGCTAATGGAATAGAATATTTTGAAATCTTTCAGCTTAGCAATTTTCAACTTGATTTATAACTCGTCTAGAAATTTAAATGATTATGAAATGATTGTGGTGATAAAATGGTTGTGAAGGTTGGTACGCTGCATCGAGCCAGGGTGGAATCCTTCTAGTTGATAATAAATTGTTTAGAATATGACTTTAAAATACGTACCGCCTTAAGAATTCCCAGTTTTCATGTTCTTTTACTCGTGTGTAATGAATCTCATCCAGATGATCATATAAATTGCAAAGTTTAGTTTTAACGTTCTCGGTTTCCTTCATCAAGTCTTGATATTGCTTTTCTTGCTTCATTATGAAGTATCTGTGATGCTGCGTGAACATAATATAGATCATGCATTGTATTGTGTTATATATATTGTAAGAATTAATTTAAAAAATTAAAACTAAACTGCTTCATTTTATTTACTTTTTGAAAAAATCATCGTCTAAAACAGTGGTGCGCAAACTTTTTGCGACTGCGGCCCCTTTTGTAGAGAGAAAATTTTTGGCGACCCCTAGAGATAAATGTTCACAAATACGATGTATATTTCGCGCATTTCTTTCGTTTCATCTAATAAAAACATCATCATATTTGACTCATATTAATTTTATTTATAATTTTAAGAAAATACTTTTTGTATAACACAAAAATCAGTAAATTGCTCTTTAATGAGATGTATGTGGCTGCAAGTTTCTAATTATCTCATCGATGCTTGGATGTATGTTGCTAATTGCAATTCGCATATCATCTTCAGGGTTTAAACGCGAGCGGTATTTAGTTTTTATTGAAACTAGTTTGCTAAATCCAGTTTCACATAAATACGTTGATGCAAATTGTATTAACACTCTGATGGCATTCTTGCATAAAACGGGATATTGTTTTTCCACGGATAGCCAAAATTTTTGGCAAGGCTGAGTCTTAAATTGATTTCGAAGAGTATAATCACTAATTAGATCTATCAATTGCTCTTTCTCACTAATTTGAAGAGTTGAACTACATATGTCAAAGGAAAATGGATCACGAATCCACCAAGATCGTTTTCAGGAAAATCCTCGAATCTTCTCGAAAATGTTTTCTTTAACTTTTTAATGTGATTGGAAATGATGTTTTTAAATGTAAATACATCTATATTATTTTCCTTGATAAAATCGTTAAAGCAAGGGGACATGTCGGTGTTGTTCTTATTCAGTTCAGTTTGCCAGAGACTAAGCTTATTCTTAAAAGCCTGAATTTTACTGGCCGCAGTTATGATAGTTGAATTCTCACCCTGCAAGCTCAAATTTAAGTCGTTAAGTTTTTCGAAAATATCAACTAAATATCCCAGCTTCCCTAGCCAAACTTCATTGATATAATAACTTGCCAATCTATGTTTCCAATCTATGCTTCACTTCATTTCTGAAATCAAATATCCGTCGTAGTATTTTCCCACGTGAAAGCCACCTGACTTCGGTGTGTAACAGTGATCTCTCATACGTTGAGCCCATCTCATTGCAAAGTATTGAAAAGAGACGGCTGTTGTGGCTGTTGCATTTAATGTAGTTAATTAAACTAACAGCGTCTTGTAATACGTTGTGCAACTCTTCCTACATATCTTTTGCAACAAGAGCTTGCCGATGAATCATACAGTGATTAAATACCATATGAGGCGCCACCTTCTGAATTAAGCCTCTGAGCCCTTTATTCGAACCTGTTAATGTTGCAGCACCATCAGTACAAACCGCAACACAGTTTGCCCAGGTAAGGGACTTTTGTTTCAAAATATTCATTTATTATTTCGAATATTTTTTCTCCAGTTATTTTTCTCCAAACTTTTGCAACATAAAAACGTTTCTGTTATATCTTCATTAAAAATAAACCTAACGTAAGTAATTAGTTGTGACATTTTAGTAATATCGGGAATCTCGTCCAGTTGTAAAGCAAATACAGATGAATTTTGTATGCGTCTTATGATTTCTGACTCGATATTTCGTGGCATTTCGGAAATCCACCGAGACACGGTATCTCTTGATAATGGTATTGTTTTTAGTTCATTTCCATATTTATCGAAATTCATAATTGATGTCATCGTGGTTGCTGCAGGAAGGATATGGGATTCTCCAATTGTATAGGGTTTCATTGTTTTTCCTATTAGATAAGAAACTTCTAAAGAAGCTCGTAATGCTTTCTGAGGTATTGTTGTAAATTTCTTTAAATGTGCACTTTGAATTTTCAGCTCGTCTTTGAAAAAAATCGGCATGTTTATTTTGAGGTTCTTTTATGTTTAGTTTCCAGGTGCCTTTTTAATTTAGCGGATTTCATGCTCTCATTTGATAATTTTTCGTTGCAAATGACACATATCGGGAGTTCTTCATCATCAACAACACAAAATGTAAAACCATACTTAATAAATTCCTCATTGTATTTTCTTATTTTTTTAGATTGTATTTTCTTACTTTTTTTCTTATTTTTTTGTACCTGGTGTACGTATTACACATTTATCCATTATGAGGATAGGGGTTAAATTATTTAGACTAAAACAAATAATATATAAAATTTTATAATTTTTTTTCGAGAAGTTTAATAAAATTAACAGAGAACTTTCTCTAATGATAGTACATACCTGATAACAAAGAGTAGCAAAGCCCGATAAAAATATAAAAAATCAAAATTACACAACGTCACATGATAAAACTCGAGGATAAACTAAAACAATTGCAGGCCAACTGCTACATGCTACAACTTCATGCGAACACTTCACGTCTTCACTCTGACTATCAGATACACCGCGTACCTCGCCATCTGATTGGCTGATCACGGAAGCGAATTTTTGCCTTTTCCCTGCGGTTACGCTTTTCAGTAAAAGTGGCGAATTACCGCGAAGAGGGCGCTATCTACCGGAGAGAAAAACTTGCGTCTTTACACTTTACATACATTACGGTCAAAGAAAGAGTGGACTGCATGACATTGCAATTAAACAGTGAGTGACGGCGCTTCACTCTTTATATGTACACTGCATGGTATGCAGCATGCAGGGATAATGCATTTCATAAAAATTTGGCGACCCCAAAAAAACTTCTGGCGACCCCTAGTTTGCGCACCACTGGTCTAAAACATCCAAATGTTGATTCAACGCTTTATAAGGCCTGATACTAATTGGTTGAATGCGGAAATGTTAAGGCGAAATCGTTTTAAAAGGTGTGGTTCGTCCAAATTAAGGAGTTTAACGATAATTTTCAATCAAGAACATTACAGTTAATTTATTTTAAAATACACTTTTGTGTTACATGATGTGATAAAAAAAAACATCATTTTGAAGAGTATCAGTTTGGTTTTCTTCAGTTTTTAAAGTTAATGTTCAAAAAAATTTAATTTTATGCAAATATTACAAATAAAAAGAACTACTAAGTTAACTGATAAAAGGAAGAAAAAAAAGAATTATTTAAAAGAATTCAGATAATATAACAAAGAATTATCATTATTTAAAATAATTTAATTTAATGCAAATATACCACTAAGTTGACTGATTAATAGAACTACGTCTAAAACACGTTTACATAAAAATGATCATAATTGCCGTCAACATATCTAAATACTTGGGCATGTAGCCCTTCATAATAAACTTCTTATAATATTTCAGTTAGCTTCATTCTTTATTTGAAAAATAGCTTCTATTAGAAAAAAAAAATTATATGCTCATTTATACTTTGAGTTCTTTATGTGTTGTCAAGTTGCTGTCAATACCTTCATCACGTGCTGTAACACTATTAAGCTGTTTTCGGATAAATATCTGAAAATAAAAAGATCATATATTAGAGGAACGGATTAAGATTCCTATCACTAATATTAATGTGATTCCTGATTTTCACTTGGAAAAAAGAACATTTAAATTTACTATTAAGTTTGTTCATTTGCTATGATAATTTATTGTATACTTTTGTTATATTATTTTAGTGGAAAAATGTGAAAACGATTTTTGAAATACAAAAGAAAATTCGAAATCGTTTGCTGGAATTCATCATGATTCTCCAAAAGAACTTTTTGTAATATTATTACTGTTATTCTAATAAAATGAAATATAATTAGTTTTAGGTTAGCAAAATATTTATCAGTTTAAAAACTTTCAAAAAAGGTCTAAAATAAAAATAAAATTAATTTTAAAAACAGAATTTAGTTTTGAATCGTGTCAATTACTATCAACAAACGCAAATAAAGTTTATGCTAAATAAAATAATTAAAGAGGTAAACAAGAATAACCAATACAAGGGTAAGCACACAAATTTTTATATTTTTAATAAAATGCTTAGTTCTTTTTAACAATGCCGAGCTTTCAATGCTATTTATGTTTTAAAATTCTGCTTGGCGTTAAACAGTGAATTAAATTAAAAATATTTTAACCTCAATTATTTCATCAAATATAATTTGAGTAAAAAACTTAGTAGTTGAGAAAAGTATAATTACTTCATTAAAGGACTGAACAAGGAGATAATGCCGTACTAAGCTTCTAATGTTTTCAAACTGTAAAACAATCATAGTATTAGTAATATAACAAATTGAGCTTTCTTATATTATATATTAACAGCAGGAAAATACTAGGAACAACTAATTCAGATTAATGTTTAAACTCTTGAAGCAAACAGTCTACTTGCGAAAATGCATCCTTGATTTTCATGACAATTCTAAATCACGTGTCGCTGGTCGTTCGCTAGATCTAGCAAAAATTGAAGAATTTAAAATAGGAAGTCCTCTATCATCCGCCATATACCGCTGACCTACCCCCTTCAAATGTTCAACTGTTTTAGTTTACACAAAAAAATTTAAACGCCGAAAAAAAAAATTTCTATACCATTGATAAATATTTTTAGAGAATTACCCACTATTCCTCTAAGGATGGAATTCAAAAACATGTTAAACATTGTGAAACAGAAAAAGAAAATGGTGGCGAGTACATTAGTATAATTACTGAAGATTATTTTTTATGATACGAATTAGTTTCTAATGAAGCACGAAGTTTTGCAATATTACAATAAAATACCAAGCATTTAAAAAACATTTATTTTTAAATAATCAGCAATTTTACGATTTACACAATTTTTGAGTTAAAATTTTTTTAACGCTCTTTATATTTATTTCTACTTTTAAGCATTCATTTTAAAATATTCAAATTACAATGTAACTTAGACATTTTGAAAAAAATACATAATTAATACATCCATCTTTGAGGTTGGTAATGATTTTGTAGTTCAGAACTACAAAACAAATTGCTTCAAACTAAAATAAATATAAAATTATATAAATAAAATAGTTTAACGGTAATCAAATGCATTTCCTTATAGGCGATGTTTGTTCTATAGATGGTATTTTTTATTTAAAGAAGGGAGTATTGTTGTTAATAAAATTATGAATTAGGTAAATACATTGATATTAATTAACCCCCGGTATGCATATAAATATTTTTATATTTTATAACTAAATCATAGTTAACAGAAAAATCAACATTAGTAGTAGGAAACAGAGGATCAAATATAGTTCGTCAACCATACTTAGTTCTACAAGATTGATAAAAATTATCCTATTAAATTAAGACAATTGGTTTTAAGGTATCAGACTAGCTTCGGGACAAAATTCTTGATAAATAAGTATTTTCCACAACATTATTACAATTTATATTATATGTTAATTTAAATAAACATATTTAATAGAGAAAAAGTAAAAGCACAAGAAATTTTTTGTTTAAAGAAAATTTTTTAGATAATTTTAATGAAAATAACTCATTAACGGAAATCACTCTACACAAAAAACTATTGTACATACAGCTGTCAAACTTTCTGAGCAGTTTCGTATAACCCTCTGAAGTGTTATGAACCTCAACTTAAATGATATCATGAAATTAATAAAATTTATGGAGTGTTAAGCATATTTTTCCATTTTTTCCCCTCATTTTCTTCACATTATCTACTGCAAAATATCTCATAAAACAAAAAATAATACAGATATCTGAATTCTGGAGGTCTGTTATATAACCACCAATACCAGAAACAATCTCTGAAAGTTTGAAGACAAATTTATAATAATTGGTTGAGTTATCTTGTTTTCCGCATACAAAAAAAAGTAAAATTTTCATTTTGAGAAAAACATAATTAAAGTTCATAATTACATTTTTTTTAAAAACTATTAATGTTTGTCAGTTGGAAATTATTATATTTTATAGGGGGCACATTCCTTCACACATTTTCTTAGTTTCATTTTCATATTTAATGCCTGGAGTTTTTTGTAGTGATATTTTAGCGTAGTCAGTGAATACCATCAAAAGTCTACTACTTATAAAGCATTCAACACACGAACAATTTTTTATTAAACAACAATCTTACAGTATTTTTTTACTTTAATATATATGTCTAAATATAGTTTTTATTAATAATTAGAAGTAAAAATATTTTTATAGTAATTAATTAAGGATAATACAACAGCGAAATATCTAAGAGAAATAAGCACACAAATAGAAAATGGAACCGAAACTATCGGTTTCATTTTTGTAATTTTTGGTAAGTTTGACAGCTGTCGTCTGTTACTAAAATAGCTATAACTAAAGTTCTATTTGATGTGCATTCAAAAACAAAACAGTTTTGAAAACTAGAAAAATTGGGCATTATTATCAAACAATAAAATGAAATAGTGACTTTTTGTCAAAATCCTCGTTTTTAAGGTAGTCGGATACCTTAATTTTTTGCAAAGAAAAAAGCGTATAAATGAACGCATTCTCGAAATAGCCTGCTTTGAACCAAAGGGTTATGGAAGTTAAAGATTAACAACTTCATGATCAAGGATTGGTAGCAATGAGGTTGATATCACGCGCCAGCCGCCTTTACTTCCCAGAAAAGCAGGTACCCATTAATCTAAAACAGGATGAATTTCTAACCACTACCGGGGATAGATCTCATATGAGAGCTCAACGACTTAACCATTCGGTAATAAATGCACTATGATGAAGTAACTTATTTAACTTATTCTATCAATTCGAAATTAATAGCATTTTTTCAAATAAATTAACGCATATCAACGTTTTTTATGCCCCAAAATCTAGAAGCTCAGGATTTCGATCAACTTTTAAGCCCGTGAAATCTTTTATCTCCAGCACTGTCCAGTGTTCACATCTTTTTCCTTAATTTATTTCAAAACGTATGGTAGATCTTTTAAGCATTATATTGTTAATAAAGTCTTCGCGATGTTGTTCTTATTAATTTAAAAACGCTAGCAAAATTTTGAATTTTTCCTTCCTTTTTTTCAAATTCTAACAACTTATAACTCCAGTAAATTTCCGTGCAATATTTTATTTTCTGAATATTCACAGTTTTTCTCTCCTTTTCTTTAACTGAATGATTCATTTCTAAATAACAATAGTAGAACTTCCAAGCCTTAATATATCTATAAAAATATGAGGAATATGAAATTGTTATCAATAATTTTAAAAAAAACTAGCAATATTTTTTACTTTAACTAATATCAAAAGCTTAACACATTTTCACGGACCATAAAAAACACTAAAAAAAGAAAAGAAAAAAAACATTACATTAAATTAAAAGCATAACAATGTAATAAACAAATGTTAATAAAGAATATTTACAACAATATTTATTTACGTAAAAGAACTTTTAATGTTAGCATTCTACTAGAAATTTTTTACAAGGGACACTAAAATTATCGGTTAAAAATGATCTAACTAAAATTAGATATTATATTTTTAAGTAAAAAAAAAATGCCAAGGGTATTTTTAGAACATTATATTAATTTTGTATTCAATTACATTAATGAAAACAATTAAAGGGAAAAACGTCAAAGCTTAGCCCAATCCTGTATTGTTTTTTTTTTTTTTTTTGTTTTTTTTTTTTAAAATTTCTTTGTTTACCCATCGTTAGTATAGTCTTATTTAGGGTACAAATTGTGCCTAGTTTTGTTTTTCCACATATCTGTCTTATATCAGATAATATTCTGTCCAAAAGCGATAAATTATTTCTCATAAATGCATCAAACATCAAATTCTACAATGTTATTTATTTGCTTTAACCATTTATTTAGTTTTAATAGGGTTAAATATTTTTATAAAATAGACCCATCTAATGTTACCTCGTTAGATTTGGCTAAACTGTCTAGTTTATCCCTCATAAGTGTGTATTTTTCAATACACTCATTAAAATCTTGCTTACGCTTTTCAGCTTCTTCCATTTGAATTTTCAACCTAAAATAAATAAGCAAAATGAAAAGAAGCATACTTGTTTATTCCTACGATAAAAGTATGTTTAATAACAACAACAATAATAATAATAATAATAATAATAATACATATATATATATATATATATATATATATATATATATAATGTCGCTTCAGGACTTTAGGACTACGAGTTAGGAAACCGAAATTACATTGCTCATCTACAATTATAAATCATACATTTTGAGCTCCTTCTGCACGTCCTCCCCTGAAAAAATATTTTAAGCTTTATACACTAAAAAAAATATTTTTAGAAAAGTTTTTTCTAATTTTTAGAGAAATCACTTCCTTAAATCCATTACTGAGTACATAATTGTTACAGTACGTAATGTTATTTCTGTAAAATTTAGAATTATTTATTTGAATATATGTCGTAATTATGAGTATTTTCATCATTTATCTATTTTGACCATGAAAATCTGAAACTTAGAAAAACTTTTATGCAGACGAGGCATTGAAATTTACTTTAACTTGTTATTTTCCACAAAAGTATAAAGCAGATTCTCCTAAACAATTTTCAATAAATAATATATTACGCATTCTTCTAATTAAATTATCTAAACTTAAAATAACGTACTATAATAACAAGCAAAAAATATTTTTTTACATCTTATAATTAAAAAGAAAATCCAATTTTAAAAAACAAAAAAAAATCTAACGAAATTAAATTTAAAAATAATTTTAACGCCATTAACAATTACATATAGTTTTAGAAGAAACAATATCATCAAAAATTTGCCTTTAGTGTTAAAACAATTCATTACAAATTAATTTCTCTTTCTTTTTCACTGGCAAATTCCTGTTCCTTTACATGCAGGCTTTTCAATTCTATAACAGCAATTTTCATTTCCTGAAATAAAGCAGAAGTTCAAATCAAAATTTATGTACCAGTAAACATTATTTATAATGATAACCGAATTAGCCTTTACTTCTACTTTTGTCGATTAACAATATATTATTTTTGTTCTTTCACAATCATTTGACTCTGCATGTATATTTATTTTTAATATGACTGAATTTTAAGTGCATTATGCACCCTAACAACCACTCTTAATAAAAATAAAAAAAATTAAATCCTCGTCGATAAGTGAGTCATTTAATCCTCTACGTTTTCTACTTTTAAATTTTGAACAAGTTAATACATTAATAAATTTTCTCACCGATTAGATCTTACTGTTAATTTACATATTAAACACCCGGAATTATTTCGCGCATTAGATTTTCACGAATTATTTCCTTCTTTTATTTAACAATCACGTTTACAATACTTTACTCACCTTACAATAATTCTAAATTTCATTTTTTTTCAATAATTTGTGTAACAGTGTGGAACCATAGAGTTGCAACCAACTCTATGTGTGGAACAAATTTTTTGTTGCATTTATACAAATACTTTATCTTGCCCAATTCGGGTGTGAGAATTTCAAATCAGAAATTAGTTTTGCACCTAAAGTTACAGATATTTTTTAAATGTCATTTTTAGTCTATATTTTATCAAAATGTACAAGTTTTAAAACCTCTTCTATCTTCTAATTCATAGAACAAAACAGTTTAAAAATGAATAAAAAAAATATATGCTGTATTTATTTATAAATATTCTCTGATAAATTGAATTGATCTTTTACAATATGTAAAAATTGTTACAAATATAGTAATTTTTACATTCAATATTTTTATTTAACACATTCAATATTTTTATTTAAAAAGTTATTATGGTAGCATGTATTATTTATTTAAAAATGTTAGATGAAAGTGCTTAAGACTATAACAGTACCTAGAAAAAGAAGGGGGGAAAATTACCTCTACATCGCCTTTAATTTGTTCCATAAAGGCAAGAAGGTTTCCCTTTTTGGCTTGAATTGATTTTTTCTCATTATTAAAATTCTTGATGGTCCGTGGGTACTCCTAAATAGATTATTTAAATGATTTTCATTAAACCAGCAAACATTGGAAAATTAAAATGGTAAAAGTTTTATGTATTTTGAAAAACAAATTTAGCCATTTTTTTATTATTAGGAAAATTATTATTAGAAGAATTCGTGAAATCAAATGAACTATGACTTAATATATAGATATTTTATATCATTTTTTTGTTTTGTTTTTTGTTTTCTTCGTACTTAAATAAAAAGAATTTTAAAGTAATGGATAAACTCCAGTTTAATACTTAAATAGGTATTCCGCTATGAATCAACCTTAAATTATGCTTTTTTTTTAATCATTGGAAAAACTGAAGCCGACGAATAAACAAACTAGGAAAAATTAATATTTACTTAAATAAAAATGTTATCACTCTATTAAGAAACTTTATCGAGGTTGATTTGAGCAAAACAAAGGTAAACTAAACAAAAAACCAGTTTGTTTACCACGTGATACTATAATAGAATAGTATAGTTATAGAATTCGCTTTAATTTTGTTAAGAATCATCTTTCAGATTCATTATGAACTATAGAGTTTTTAAGCTTCTCCCTTGTTTTGAGCAATCTCTTTAACGAACAATCAGATTTCGATAATACAATCTACCCTCTTTATTACGACCGCCATTACAACGACCCTTTCATTACAAGGATGGTGCATGAAGTCCCTTTTGCTATTCCATAGAAGCAATGTTATTTTAATTAGAACGTCCGAACTGAACTGTTCTTTCCAATATAGCGACCAAAATTTAGTTAGTTGATTTAGAAAAAGTTTCAAAGAAATTATTTAAACCATTATTTCCTTTGATGTTGCTATACAATAAATATAAAACACCTTGAATACCCTTTGAATGAAGGAAGAATGACATAAACCACTAAATTCTTATTCCTAGGTTGTCGTATTCTAAGGTCATTTTTAATCTGTAATCTTCTTTTCAAAGGATACGATAAATATATTAATCATAATTTTCTTGATTGTAAATTGTATTCTGTGTTTTTGTGACATGTCAGCCTTCTTACGTTGTTTAGTTTCGAATAAAACTTGTGGTCGTCGCAGTTTTTTTGCCGCATGGTTATTTACCGAAAATAGCAGCGCCAAACCAATTTATCGTTTTAGTTGCATTTTTCATCAATTAAATATTATTTCAAGGGGTATTCTTTAAAGTATTTATTTTTATAAAAAGAAAGGTTACCAATTTTAGTGTTAATTTCGAAATTCGTATTGTTAATTTCAAAATTTGTAAAATAGGTTCAGGTATTTTATAAATTGTAAAATATTGTTCATATTAAATTACTTCTTTTTAGCTGTGAGTTAATATTAACTATGTATTCACGATGTAACCACCTAACATTATAACGCTCGTATTCACCCGGATCACGAGTGTCGTTACATCGAGATTCGACTTAATTACTTTCTTTTTCTTATTGTTTAAATATTAAATTGTGATCCCTAACAACCATAGATTTTATCGTTTCATCTGAAAATACATATTAAAGGCGTTCTTTGCGAAACACCCTGCATAGTTAAACTCTCGTGTTTGTTCTTCAGATTGTATTATTGATATAATTAACTTATTTTCTCTGAAATTTTACTTAAGGAACCGTGGTGGCTCAGAGGATAGAGCGCTCGCGTTCCAATAAGGGGATCCGGGTTCGAATCCCAGCGTCGGCTGGTCGATACGAATTCCGCATCCAGCTCCCACCGACCACAGTGAGTGCTGATGTAAAATATAATCAATGGTCGAGGGATCATAGGTTAGAATCCCTTTGCCAAGGGGTAACCGTGGGAGGTTCTCGGGGTTTTCCTCACCATATAACGCAAATGTTGGTTAATTGCGTCAAAAAGTCCACCATGAAAGCAAATTCATCCCAAATACTTGATCCTGAAGTTCCCTTGTCCTTGTGTCTCGATTGGGTACAAAATTACAAGGCTATGGAGTTGATCATTGGTAGTTGTATACTCAAAATTGGGTCCGCTGTTCAAATAAGTAAAAAACTACTGAGAACAAATTTTGGTTTTTTTAAGAAAATTTATTTCTTTACTGTCTGTTTATTGTCGTTATATTTCTCTCCTTAGATTATTAAGGTGATAAAACTATATTCTCGAATTGCAAAACAAAAATTCAGTTTACATTTGCTATAAATATAGTAAAAACAAATGTTAGAGAAGACACTTGAAAGATATATACGTATGAGTAAGCGAAGGGAAGCTATGCTATGACAAGTTTATGAGAAGCCAAGCGAAGAGAAGTTTATGACAGTAACAGTCGCCAACGGCGGTTAGCTCGCTTACCTTTACGAACTCCTTGTTTTATAGTTCCCTTTTTGGCCTTGTTGCCTCCAGCTGCATCGCTCTGACTAAATTCGTTATTCTCCCTCACTGACTCATCCCTCTGCTTCTCCTCATTGATTAATCTCATATAATAAATTAAAAATCACGCGTGAGGAATATTGGATAGGGTATTGTAAGATCCAATATTGGAATTTTAAAAAATTTAAGAAAAGAAATTGCTTGTCGTTGAACAGCCGATCCAATTTCTGGGTGTGCGACTTCTAATGTCCAACTCCGTAGTATTGTAATTTTGAACCCAATCCAGAAGACAAGGGAACTCCTGGATCAAGTATTGGGAGAAATTTGCCTTCGAGGAGGACTTTTTGATGGAACTAGCCCACATTTGCGTTACATGGAGAGGAAGATCACGAGAACCTCACAAGGTTAGCCTGGTGGCAAAGGGACTCCAACCCTTGTTCCGTTTTCCATTGAGGATATATCACGTCAGCACTGTGGTCGGTGCAAGCCGGATGCGGATTCATATCAACCAGCCATTGGTGGGATTCGAACCCGGTTGGATATAAATAACCTCATTGGATGGTGAACGCTCTATCCCCTGAGCCATCACGGCTGCAGATCACCTTGTGGTATAGGCGATGGATGCGCAGTGTTGACCACATTGTCACCATCATGCTCCTAGTGGAGGGTGTGAGTCTGACCCACCATGGGCTGTTGCGGGAAAGCTTTATTTTAATTATATTTTCAAATTTAACACTCGTTTAATTTCGAAATATATTTACCAGTGATATATGCAGTAAACATTTTGATCAATTAACACAACCCTCCCTTAAATTTTAAACACACGGCATTGACCCGACTTACCTCGCTTAAAGTTTTTAAATAAGAATCATATTTTTCCGCAGTAGAGTGGCTATCAATCAAAATTATTGGCAGTGGAACATTTCTATAAGGAATAGAAGTACGTTAAATAGTCTAAATAGGAAATCTGAAGAAAGGTACATAAGTAAGAATAAATAAACTGAAGCACTTTATGCATGAACTTTAAGATTTCAGAAAAACAATAGTTAGTTGCACTGTTATTGCACAGTTTCTTAACATTAATTTTAAAAAAACAGACTTTATTTTTTCAAATAGCTTTTACAATGCTACATTTTTTCTCCTTTTAAATTTATCTACTTGCGCCGCTTACAACCATCTTCGGAGAAGGCAAAGCCCCCACAGGTGCCGTATTTGTCATACGCCGAAAATCTCACAGAAACACAATCGAGTTAAAAAAAATAATTCTTTACAATTTTTTCAGACACCGAATATGAATAAATAAAAAGTAATTGATGCCTTAATTTATTTAGAAATCAATTTCATTAACTATGCAGATGAGAAAAATAGTAAACAAGAATAAAAAATATGAAAGAAAGTGCAAATGAAAAATGTGCATCAATTAAAATTGTTAGGTAAAAAAAGTTCTAAGGAAATTCATCATGTTTGTAACGAGCCCTCATCCCCCTCATACCAGAAAACTATCCCCAGATGGCGCCACCGGCGCATCAGAAGTATTAACTTTTTATTTTTTAAAAAACTTAAAAACAGTAGAAGTAGATGTAATGTAAATAGAGACGCGCCATGCAGCGCTAATACCTAACTAAATGTTTTCATCACTTTATAATCATCATTTACCATTTCATGTAAATTCATCTTCATCTATTTGTAATTAAAACCAATAAAGGTTTATGAATCATCAAATTGGCGGTCTAAAGGTAAGTGGAACATTTTCCACAATTCATATTGAAAACAGGAATTCATTTTAGATTGAACATTTTCTGGCGCCCGAACAGGGACCGCCATTAAGAGATTTCTTGTTTATTTTCGATTAGAAATTTAGTTTCATAGAATAGTGACTTTAAGTGTATAAATAGTTCGCTTATAAATTAAGATGGAGAAATCCAAACAAAAGCGTACTACGATAAGGTCATTAACAACTAAGTTATTAACCAAAATCGAAAACATTTATCAAGACGATAAGGTTACAATAGATGAATTGGATGAGTTAATGTCTGAATTAATGTTAAAACAAGAACAATTGAAAGAAATTGATCTCGAAATTCAGCAGGGTATTACGGATGTAAATGAAATCGATACAGAAATTATAAAGTGTGATGAATATTTGACAAATATTGTACGAAGTAAAAGCAGATTAAACAGAAAAATAGAAAAACTGTCGGTAGTGTCTCCTGAGTTAAATTCGAACATTTCTGAACCGAAGATAAACACTAATATAAGAATAAATGAAACTTCTTCTGTGAAACTGCCTCTTTTAACTATAGAGAAATTTTCTGGCGATCCTGCAGACTAACAAAGATTTTACGATCAGTTCGAATCTGCCATAGATAAAAACACTGGTTTGTCGAATGTTGAAAAGTTTAATTACTTGAAAACATATTTAGTGGGATCGGCTTCAGATGCGATTAAGGGATTCAGTTTAACAAATAATAATTATGTATCAGCAATTGAAACATTAAAAGAACGCTTTGGCAAGAAAACGTTGATAATTAACTCTCATTTGAATAAATTGTTGAGTTTAACCCCAGTAGAAAAATCAACAGATATTTTTTCATTAAGAAAACTTTTTGATTCTTGTCAAACTGAAATAAGAAATTTAGAATCTTTGGGAATTAATCAGGAAAATTTCGGGGCTTTACTCTGTCCTATACTTATTAAATTACTTCCCTCAGATATAGTGTTAGAAATAACCAAAAAATATAGCAATGATGATGAGTGGAAAGTATCAGAGATCCTCGATATTTTAAAAACAGAAGTAATTAGCCGAGAAAAAGCCACGGCCTTGAGTTCGTCTATAACACGAGTTTCAGAATGTTCCCCCTTCCCCTCCTCAAAGCGTAGCAGTGGAGGCGAGAATTCGCATAAACAAAATAAGAATCGCATATCAACGGCGTCAGGTTTATTGAATGAATCGTGTAATAAGAAAAATAAATGTATTTCTTGCGGTAACGATAGACATAATTTATGGGATTGTAATGAATTTAAAATGAAAGAAATGAATGAGAAAAGGGATATTTTAAAGAGAAGCGGTTGTTGCTTTATTTGTTTTCGCTTTGGCCATACGGCTAAAAAATGCAGGAGTTTTGTAAAATGCGATTTTTGTTTTAGACGCCATTATACATTTATGTGTCCGGAAAAGAAAACAGATAGTCAAGTGGAAAGTACGGTTTTATCGAATGAAACTTGTAATCCGGAAGTATTAATGCAAACGTTAACAATTCGCTTAATAAACGGAAAAAAGGACATAGTTATACGCGGATTGATAGACACGGGGTCCCAAAAGTCGTATCTTTTAAAAGAAACAATAAATAAAATAGGTTACAAACCAATAGGGCAAGAAAACTTAAATCATAGTCTTTTCGGTGGATTACAAAGAACTAATCAGCATAATAAATACAGAATATTTTTGAGCGATTTAAATCGGGATTATTTTTGTAACTTTGAAGTTTATGATCAGGAAAAAATTTGTACAGAAATTCCTAAAATAAGAGACGGCTCGTGGATAAAAGAAGCGAATAAGTTAGGAATTAAATTTTGCGATTATAAAAACATGGAAGGGTCGAATTCAGAAACTAAAGAAATTGATTTACTTATCGGAGCCGACGTTTGCGGTAAACTTTTCACAGGTATTATTAAATCGGTTTCAGAAAATTTAATTGCATTCGAAACGCGATTAGGTTGGACACTTATGGGTAAAACTCGTGATCCCGAAAACAGTAATAGTACCAACACAGTTTTGTCCCTTCATGTGGCTCAGGCTAAAATTTCGGATCTCTGGAAACTAGATACGTTAGGGATATTAGACCCAGGTGAAAAAGAATCAGGAGAAGAAATTGCAAAAGCTACCGAAGACCATTTTAATCGCAACATAAAGGTACTTGAAGATGGGAGATATGAAGTGAGCCTTCCATGGATCTTAAATCACCCTACTTTGCCGAATTATAGAAGTGTTGCTGAAAGAAGATTGAAGAACTGCGTTGAGTCCCTAAAGAAATCAGAAATATTAGAAGATTATGAAGCGGTGTTTAAAGAATGGCTACGAGAGGGAATTATCGAAGAGGTTGACCCAGACAATACAGCCACCAATGAACTTTTTTTGCCCCACCGAGCAGTGATAAAAGAAAATTCTACTACCAAGATCAGACCTGTTTTTGATGGTTCGACAAAAATAAAAAATTTCCCCTCTATCAATAATTGTCTTGAAAAAGGACCTAATCTTGTGGAGCTCATTCCTTCAGTGATCAACAGATTTAGATTAAATAAGATTGGAGTCATTGCAGATATTCGAAAAGCTTTCTTACAGATCCAACTGAGTGAAGCTTATAGACCTTTCCTAAGATTTCTATGGTGTGAAAATGGACACCTTTCGAAAATCAAAATTTACCAACATCGAAGAGTGGTGTTTGGCTTGACTTGCAGTCCATATTTGTTGGGAGCCACTCTACAGTACCATTTGAAGAAAGCGCCAGAATCAATGCTGGAAACTGCAGTTAAATTAGAAGAATCATTTTATGTAGATAATTGCTTAACCAGTGTTGAAGATAGAGAACATTTGCACAAATTTATTACTGAATCGCAGTATATATTGAAGAGAGCTCAATTCGATCTAAGAGGGTGGGAGCATAGTATCCTAAATTCACAAGAAGTAGCCATCCCTAATGAAGAAAGAAAAGTACCAGTTTTGGGACTGATTTGGAAATTAAGTACTGATTCATTGACTTTGGACTTAAAGGAAACATCGCATTCATCTGAGACTTTAACCAAAAGAAGAATCCTGTCTGAAGTTCACAAAGTATTCGACCCAATTGGTTACACGTGTACAGTAACATTAAGACTGAAGATCATGCTTCAGGAGTGCTGGAAGCTAAAATGCACTTCGGATGCAGAATTACCATCTTCTATTAGAAAAACGTTTGAAAAATGGCAAAAACAACTAAGTCAATTGAAAGATATAACGATTCCGAGATGTCTCTTGGACAATCCTGAAGGTTCGAGAAAATTAAGTTTACATATTTTTTGTGATGCGAGCAAGGTAGCTTATGCTACATGCATATTCCTGAGAAGCCAAAACGAAGACTCGACATGTCAGCTCATTCAAGCTCGATCTCGAGTAGCTCCTCTAAAACCCGTCACAATACCCAGACTTGAACTTTTATCCTGTACAATTGGAGCTAGACTGGCACATGGAGTTAAATCAGACTTAAGACTTGAAAATATTCCTACATTTTTCTGGTCAGATTCAGTAAATGCCCTCTTTTGGATAAAAAGGAATGAAAATTGGGCCCCTTTTGTTTACAACAGAGTCCAAGAAATCAGATCTCTCAGTTTGCCAGAAGAATGGAATTATGTTCCCGGAACTCTTAATCCAGCTGATCTTCCCTCACGAGGATGTTCTGCAGAGCACCTTAAGCAATCTAAATGGTGGGAGGGCCCTATGTGGCTGAAAGATCCACCACAGCTCTGGCCAAAAGATATTATCGATCCAGATTTGGACATTATCAACGCTGAAAGAAGAAAAACGGTAGTGAGTTCAACAAATTTATTCAAAGGACAAATTCCGTTATATGATACTTTAACATCATATCGAAAAATGATAAGAGTAACTGCTTGGATTTACAGATTTTATCGAAACATCAAAAGTGCTGCGGATGAACGAAACCTCGAAAAACAGCTAACTATTGAAGAAATGAAAGACGCTGAAATGGTTATTATGAAGTACGTGCAGAACAGATGCCTTGCAGAAGAAACCAAGCCTTGCTATACTTCATTACAAACTATAACGGATGATGAAGGCTTTATACGAGTTAGAACAAGAATAGCCATGAGGAAGGTATCTTATTGTTCTGCCATCTGACCATAATGTCACTCACTGCCTTATACTTGATAAACACAAAGAACTAAATCATGCCGGAACTCAAATTGTAATGTCAGTTCTAAGAGAACAATATTGGATCCTCAGATGCAGAAAAACTGTTCAACGAGTGATTAAAAAATGTGTCATTTGCAAAAGATTCAGCGCTCGTCCTACAGAAGTGCTAAGTGGTCCTCTACCAGAAGATCGTGTACGAGAAGCATTGATTTTTGAGGTCATTGGAGTGGATTTGTGCGGACCACTCTTTTTGAAGGATGGAAGCAAGAGTTGGATCGTGCTGTTCACCTGTGCGGTTTTCCGAGCCATTCATGTTGAGTTAGTAACTTCACTTTCCACGGATAGCTTTCGGTTGGCATTTAGAAGGTTCATAACACGACGAGGAAGACCCACAACGGTTTTCTCTGACAACGGCACAAATCTGACTCGAGCGGCTGCAGATCTGAAATCAGTAGACTTCGAAAAACTAAAAGAGTTTGCTACTTCGAAAAAGATTCACTGGAAGTTCAATCCTCCCTCTGCACCCTGGTGGGGTGGATTTTTTGAAAGAATGATTGGAATGCTGAAATCAATTTTACGAAGAGTCCTTGGAAGAGCAAACCTTCTCTATGAAGAGCTATACACAGTCATTTGTGATGTTGTAAGCATCATAAATTCCAGACCACTTACGTACATCTCAGAAGATCTAGAGGACCTGATACCATTAACACCTGCCATGTTTTTGCACGAACTTAAAGAATCTGGAGTACCAGATATTGATTTAATTGATGCCACCAGGATGAAAAAACGATTTGCCTATCGTCAAAAAATTCGAGAGGACTTAAGAAAACGTTTCCGAATTGAATATTTAGGACAACTTAAGGATTTTGCCCGTAAAAAGAAAGACTCTCAAGTTAAAGAAGGAGAAATCGTTCTCGTAGGAGACGATAACAACAAACGCATCAATTGGCTTTTGGGCAAAATAGAAGCTCTTTACCCCGGCAAAGATGGAAAAACAAGAGTGGTGCGCGTAAAAACTCGGCATGGATCATACTTACGACCATGTCGAAAACTTTATAGACTTGAAGTGACTAATTGAGTTTCGTCATGACATTCGTCGTCCAAAACTCAAGGTGGGAGGATGTAACGAGCCCTCATCCCCCTCATACCAGAAAACTATCCCCAGATGGCGCCACCGGCGCATCAGAAGTATTAACTTTTTATTTTTTAAAAAACTTAAAAACAGTAGAAGTAGATGTAATGTAAATAGAGACGCGCCATGCAGCGCTAATACCTAACTAAATGTTTTCATCACTTTATAATCATCATTTACCATTTCATGTAAATTCATCTTCATCTATTTGTAATTAAAACCAATAAAGGTTTATGAATCATCAAATTGGCGGTCTAAAGGTAAGTGGAACATTTTCCACAATTCATATTGAAAACAGGAATTCATTTTAGATTGAACATTTTCACTAGCGTTCCAATATAATATTTGAAAACATTACCACTAATATTAATTTAAAAAAATTATTCATAGGAACAGCGTCAAATATTAATCAAATACATAATTATTTAAAAACTCCTCTCAGATCGAAATATTAATCAGATTTAATTTTGTTTTAATCAAATTAGTTAAGCTAAGAATAATTTTGACATAATAAAACAAAAGGTTATATAACATATCTTGGAAAATGCCAGAAAATTGAAAAATACCATTATTATTACGTCTGTTTCACAGTCGTATAATAAAGTTTAAAAATAATACAGGATGTTTATAAAGTCCCAGACCCATTTTGATGTTTAATAACTCCTAAAATAATAAAGATAGATTAAAATTAATAACATAAATGGTTAGATAGACCCAAACAGTTTCATGACTCTTGTCAATGAACTTCCACGCGTGCCCCCTTCGTCGCACGGAGAATATCAAGTCGATCGTCAATTTCACGCCAGGTAGCGGCAAGCTTTCATGTTTCTGGCATTGTTAATCACCATAATGTGCGCATATGAAACCCCCATGAATACCGTGAGACACGAAGGGATTCCCCAAAGGTTAATGTGTGGTGTGGACTAGTGCACGACCGAGTCATTGGGCCTTTCTTTTTTACAGAAAATACGGTCTCATCGGTCGTATACATAGACATGTTGGAAAGCTTCGTATTTCCACAATTAGTAGAGCTTCAGCCACATGTCTTTTTGCAACAAGATGGTGCACCACCTCATTGGGGTAACATCGTTCGTAATTCTTTGAATGACCGTTTTCCAGGAACATGGATTGGGCGAGGTGGTTCCAATTCCTTGGCCACCCAGATAACCTGATATAACGCCGCTGGACTTTTTTCTTTGGGGATTTATAAAGGACAATGTTTACAGGAGGATCGTGTTGAACATCGATGACCTAAAAGCCAGAATTACAACCGCAATAGCCTCTGTGGACGCCGACATGCTTGCCGCTGCCTGGCGTGAAATTGACTATCAACTTGATTTCTCCGTGCGACAAAGGGGGCACACGTGGAAGCTCATTGGCAAGGGCCATGAAACTTTTTGAGTCTATCTAACCATTTATGTTATTAATTTTAATCTATCTTTATTATTTTATGAGTTATTAACTAAGCATCAAAATGGGTCCGGGACTTTATAAACACCCTGTATATTAAAAACTGCCTCATGGACATGTTCTTGATTATCTACAGGATAGAGTAAGACATAAATAAAGCTAATTAAATAAATGTTTTAATATCGGTATAATATTAAGTATAAATAAGTGTAGAAAATGAAAATCGAACTAATTTTACTCTATCATGGCCTCGCACTGAAAAATGTTAACATTAAGCTATTTGCAATTAGATTTTAGACAACTCAAGTACGCCTTCTTGAAAGTAACACTTTCGCTTTGCTGTGCTCGTAAATCTTAAATTAACTCATTGGTGAAGTTCAGTCTAATCGAATTTTTAATCGTAATAAAAATAAAATGGAAAATTTTCGTACTTACTTTTTCACCAATTTCTTACTTTTTTTAAATCTTTGAGACATTGTCCAACCTAATCAAAATAATTATAATAAAAAACTGCTATTAATTATCTTTGGAATATAAATGAGCTGT
Organism: Parasteatoda tepidariorum; assembly: GCF_982258835.1. Classification (NCBI taxonomy): domain Eukaryota; kingdom Metazoa; phylum Arthropoda; class Arachnida; order Araneae; family Theridiidae; genus Parasteatoda; species Parasteatoda tepidariorum. The sequence continues at coordinate 55,141,888 of NC_141758.1, forward strand.
ATAAATGGTAAATAAAAAGTAAGGCCTTTGAAAGTTATCCACCAAGTTTATATGAAATACGGATAGTATTTAAGGTCTATATTCATTGCATGCTTGTTAATACATATATATATATATATGTATATATATACAGGGTTATTCATAATTCCCTCTGGGGTTTCGAAGCGTTATAGTAAAAAAACGAAGACGAATATGGCAAAAAAGAACATTCGAAATTATTCCGAAAGTATTCAAGTTTTAATTTAAGCTGTTGCCGGTAGATGGCAGTAACATGTACCACTGAAGCCAGTTGTTATAAAGGAAAATGGCGGATCCCCGGAGGGAATTATGAATAACCCTATATATATATATATATATATATATATAGGATTGTTATAACTCATAACTATATGCTAAATATTTATACCTTAAGCTATACCTTATTATTATGGTAAATATTTAAACTTAACTTCATGATTTAAACATTTTATATCTTTATTAAATTCAACAACTTTATTCTGCATGCATGCAACTATCTTTAGTTAAAACCTACTTTTATATAGCTATGCAAATTTGCTAAATTCGTTTCATTGTTTCCAAATGTATGGACATAAGTAGAAAAAAAATAATGAGAGTTACGGCTTTCTTAAACGACGCAACTATTTTTCGTTAAGGGAAACTAACGGTTTGCAAAATCTATCTATATTCTATTTTCCATTGTTTAAATATTATAAATCTGAATAAGAAACAAAAGTTAATTCACAGAAAATTCGTTTTTGCGTGTGCGTGCGCATGTGGTTGATTTTAATTAAATCACTTCCATTTTGAAATTTAAAGTAAATTTCGCAGCACTTATATCATATTTTAGAGCTTCAATATTATATTTATTATAACTTAAATTGATTCTTCATGCTATGGAGAAAACATTTTACTGCTTGAAAATCTTAACATTAGATCAGAAGTTTATCATTATGAAAACTTTTTTTTTTTCGCGTTCTGCTAAGAATTACTTTTGGAATAAGGGCCTATAATTGAAATTATGAACTAAACCTAACGACTATCGCTAATAAGAGATAGTAGCTCAAAGGTACAAAGGTACTTATTTTTTGAATTAAATTCTTAAAAAAACTGGACCAGAGGCTTATGACGAAAATTGATTTTGTAAATAAGCATAGATTTTTAGACTACGGTATAATTCCACATTTTTGTTAGTTTATATATAATATTTTTTTTTTAATTTAAAGAAAAGTAGTGTAGATTAAAAAAATTCTCATATTAACTCTTACATTTTGTTTGCTTTGTGTTCATTTTTTCCCTCATCTATATTCATAAAAATTAGATTCATTAAATGAAAAAAATAAAGATTTAAAACGAAAAACCTTTTGAAACATAAAGAAAAAGAACATTCTAATCTTGCATAGATAATTTCCAACTCTACAGATAATTTCAAAGAAACAACTCTTTTGTCATGATTTAGAAAAGATTTGATTTTTCAATAAAATATTTATTTTCAAAATTTATGCAGTTATATTACTTACTAATGTATCACCCACGCTGAATGTATCAATATTCCAAACGAAATAATATATTGTGATGGAAGTGTTGCCATAGTTACTAAGTCGTTACTAACAATTCAAAATCTCAACCGAAATGATTTTAGAACTCAAATTAAAGATCTTTTTTTCACAGCAAAACAATTTTTTTTAAATATTTTATTTATAATTATTTTTTTTCTAAATAATCGTCAACTTAAAACGGTTAAATACCGAAATGCATATGAAAATAAAAGATAGGAAATCGTTCTTCCTTTTCTTAGTAAAAAATTATAATGATCTTCATCCCTGTCAATTAAATCAAATTCAAAGATTTAATGAAAATATGTAGTTCGTGTGCGAGCAAAATTTTTATAGATTCCGTTTTGGATTTTTAAGGAGTGCAGCGCACTGCATACTTTAAAATTGACCTAAGTTCACTTTTTTTCAGATACTGGAAAAGTTTGTTCCAAAAATCTAAAAAAAAAAAAAAAAAAAAATTGGTAACAGGAAAAACAGTATGTAATATAATTAAGGATGCATAACTAATCTACCCAATTAGCGGCAAGTGGTTGCAGTAACTACCATTGTTAAAAGATACTTATTAATAAGCCTTTGTTTCGTGAAGCTTGTTGAATTATGACGATGTGAGAGCCAGCAAAATTCAAACGATTTTTACCGCGAATCATCAAAAACTTATTCGAAGAACTAATTTTATTTAGGATCAACCGTTATTGTTTGCAACTAGAGAAGAAAAGATTAGACCCAAACATGTGATTTATAAATCAGATCTAATTGGATACGTATAAACGGCATCAAGCGTGTGCCTAACCTGATTGACTTCTGAATCGACGAATGTCGTGATTTACCCACGATGACGTCGCTTGTAGGTATCCAATTATGACCAGCGATATTTTTTAAAAAAACGTGTCCAGAATAAGTATTTTTAAAAATATGTTTTTATCAGGTTTTATGTTTATATTTTGTTTCTTTGTGTCTGGACACTTCACAGGAAATTAATCAACAGATATCCTCGTTTATCCTTTAAGAAAGCCAGACACTATTAGTCATCATAACGCCAACCTCCAGCTCTATTACTTTACATTTAACATAAATTATAATTAAAATTGTTACTACTTATTTCATATTATAAATATTAAATAAATTATAAAATATAATATAAAATTTGAACAATTACAATACAGGGTGTTTATAAAGTCCCGGACCCATTTTGATGTTTTATAACTCATAAAATAATAAAGATAGATTAAAAATAATAACATAAATGGTTAGATAGACTCAAAAAGTTTCATGACCCTTGTCAATGAACTTCCACGTGTGCTCCCTTCGTCGCACGGAGAATATCAAGTCGGTAGTCAATTTCACACCAGGTAGCGGCAAGCATGTCGGCATCCACAGAGGCTATTGCGTTGTTATTCTGGCTTTTAGGTCATCAACGTTCAACACGATCCTCCTGTAAGCATTGTCCTTTATAAATCCCCAAAGAAGAGAGTCCAGCGGCGTTATATCAGGTGACCGAGTCATTGGGCCTTTCTTTTTTACAGAAAAGACGGTCTCATCAGTCGTATACTTAGACACGTTGGAAAACTTCGTATTTCCACAACTAGAAGAGCTTCAGCCACATGTCTTTTTGCAACAAGATTTTGCACCACCTCATTGGGGTATCATCGTTCGTAGTTCTTTGAATGACCATTTTCCAGGAAGATGTATTGGGCGAAGAGGTCCAATTTTGAGTCTATCTAACCATTTATATTATTCATTTCAATCTATCTTTATTATTTTGAGTTATTAAACATCAAAATGGGTCTGGGACTTTATAAACACCCTGTATTTTAAATTTTATATCAAGAAATGATTATAGTTTTCCTAAAACAAAAAGAAATATTAATTTTAAAGAATGTTACTGTTAAATTAACATTTTGAATTTTATGTTACAATCGCGTTAATTTGCGTATGCATTAGATATTTTCAATGCTTATATAGTAGAAGTAACATATATATTAAGTACATTAAAACATTACATTTCAATGTAATCACTATTTTTTTTAACAGTTCAAAATGCAATCTTAAAGGTTCGAGTGTTTAAGGTATATATACTAATCAATTAGATATGGAAGATTACGTTACGAAAACAAACAGACGTGCTTTTTCCAAACTAACAAAGATTTTTATTTCCTCCCTAGATAGATTTGGAATGCTAACCTCCTAAATAAGGTAGCTTCATTTTTGCTCCCCATCTTAAGAAATGGGTGACTCAATGCAATTTTGAACTTATTTATAAAATCTCGAAAAATATTGCAAAAAAGTTCAATAATTATCTTTAAGCAACACTCCTACAACTGCTAATTGCCAGCCAAGGAAGTCATGGAAATGAAGCCTCCACAATATCCTAAGACCAAAGTCAGGGTGATTGCAATGTGGTAAACATAATGCATGCTAACCATCTTTACTTCTTAGACAAGCCGGTACCCACGACATACTAATATTAATAAAAAAAAAGAGAGAGAGAAACTGTAATGCTCACAGAATGAAAGTGTAAAAAAATTACATTTTGTAATGAGTAATATAAATTTTAAAAAAATATTTCAATTAAAATTTTTTTTATAAGAATTAAACAAAACCATTATTGTACAAAATAAAATTCAATGTTTATTTGGATTTTATTCTTCAGTGTCTTAGTATAATTTAATGTTTATTATAAAACATAAAATTATACTACTTATACGAAGTATAACTTAATGTCTATTATACTTCAGATATTTCTATTTCTTGAATTATTAGAAGTTCTTAAATAGAAAACGTTTTCTTTTTCAACAAAATAAATTATAAACAAGGAACAGTTTAAAAATTCGTGTTTTCCTCCGGTTTTTCAGGTTGAAATAACATTGTTTTCATATATCGGGATTCTAGATACCACAATGCATGGTACTAATTGCCTGGGGGGGGGGGGAAAAACGACGAAAAAGAACGTAAATTTCGACGAGTCTCAAAAAGTGATTATTTAAATGTGCGATTAGAAACTTGCGTTTCATAATGACAAAATCACGAAGAAACATTGCAATAATTACAGGGGAAATATTGATTGAATTCACAATGAAATTGGCACAAATAAAGCGGGACTGAGTAATTATTTGAATGCGTGATTTATAACTAGAAACGCGTAACAAAATTACGAATTTTTAAAACCGTGTGGGAAACATCGCAAAAACCGGCGAAAAAATGATTGAAAAATAACTTGAATACGATGAAAACGAAGCGGGTCAAAAAGTTATTGTTTAAATAGGAGTTTCAAATCGTCAAAAACGATTTTTAACTCCCGCATTGTAATAATATAGTAGTAAAAATACGGTATGTTCAAAATCAGGTAGAAAAGCATAGCAATAACTGCAATTTATATCTCGCGAGTTGTAAATGTATAGGGAATTTAAAAACCACATGGAAATAGACGTAAATGGTTAAAAACGATCCAAAAGTCGATCGTTTTTAAGAGATTTATGATGAAATCGGAAAAAATAAAGTCTAAAAGTGATTACTCAAATTCGAAAATCGTATTAAAAATATTGGATTTTTTAAAAAACATTCGGAATTTCGTTGCAATAACATTTGAAAAAGCGATCGAGATCAACACAGATTTACAATAGAATCTGAAAAAATTAAGCGCATTAAAAAGTAATGACTTAAAAGAGCATTTTAAAATGTTTGACTTTTTATTTTTTGATTTCAAAGAAAAAAAATCATTATGTTTAGTAGCTTAAGAGGGCAGCAGGTTGTGCACTCTTTCTCCTTGCATATGCAAAATTTCCCGGAATGCACATTTAGCCGTCTTTTTTTCCATTTATGAATAAATAATTAACAAAACTAAATTCTTCATTATACTATCTCACTTTTATATCATTTTAAATAAATGTCTATAATAATAAACTTTCTTTTTTTTATTTAAAAAAAAGGAACATAAAAATAATGTTAAGTATTATTAAATTATTTCAATAAACTCATTTTTAGTTATTACATATAGAATTAAGAAATAGCTATTTATCTAATCACTGTTATTTATCCAACTTGTTCATGCCTACTTTTGATATGGTCAATATTAGCTTACAAGTTCATTATATTTGTTTAACTATTGACATAATTTTCTATAAATCCCACAAAGTGTCAATAAAATCATTTTTTAAAATTTTAAGTGTTTTCAATTACAGCAAAGTTATGTAAAAAATGATAAACAAATTCTCTTCCTTTATACACAAAGTTTATTTTATAAAAGTGATATTTAAATGACAGTTTTACCAAAAGATATATAATTTCTTACATCTTTATGTTTACAATGTAAAAATAACAATATTTTACAATGTTTTATAATCAACAAAGATATTTCAAAGTTTGGCAAATAATGTAGACTAGCTTAATAGACTAAATATTTAATCTTTTTTGTAACTCTCTCCACTAAATGCTCATATTTTTGATTTGTGTTAACATTAAGTGTAAAAAAAAAATAGAAAATATACAAAATATAATAACAAAATACATGAATATTTCAAAGTATAAGGCACAATACAAATGTTGAGCATAAATATAAGATTATAGTATAATTTTTAAATTTAAAGTAAATAATACAAAAATTGAAAACAATTTGTTTTATACACAGTGAAATGAAAATTCATTACAGCTTCATAGCAAATTTTAGTTTCAATTCAGCAATTCATGTGTTAGCAAGCGGTATTTCTGTTCAATACTAAATCAATCAGGATCTGTGATTTAATTCAATATTTATCTTCCTGTTATATTCCTAAAAGCATATGCTTGTTCAAAAAAAATTTGCAACGTTAAGGAAACACAAGACTTTTTAATTGCACGACTTTTAAGTTGCTAAAAAATACACGCCTCAATATCTTTTGACATTTATTCAAAATTCAATTTTATGAAATAACGTAACACATAAAGCACTGATGAATATTTAAGAATTTAGGTTTTGTTACATTTGATAGCATTACCACTTTCAAAAAAGATGAATGAAATTTTAAATGCTACTTGAAGTGATACTAGTTATTATCATTTCGTAAAAAATATAAAATTTTAGTAAATAATATTGTGTAGTAATCAACATTTCGCAAAACAAAAATTTAAAGTAACTAAAGTCATGCATACTTTAAGATCTGGTAAAATTGTCACTAATTTAACTTAAAAGTAAATAACCATAAAATTCTGCATCTGAAATTAAAGCTGTAGAAAATTTGAATTACTTAACTCACTCTAAAAGATTGGACATGCCGCAAAGGTGCATTAAGTAATGAAGGTATAGTTATTTCCATTTTGTTTAAAGACATACAATTTTAGTAAAATATATTGTTTAGTAATCAATATTTTGCAAAATAAAAATTTAAAGTTAACTAAAGTCACAAATACTTAAAGACCTGGTACAATGTACACTAATTTTAGTTCAGAGTAAATACACTGAAAATTCGGCATCTGAAGTTAGAGCTATAGAAAATTTGAATTACTTAACTATATGATTGGACATGCCACAAACTAATTAAAGAGTTTAATTAATCATATCTGCCACACACTTTTATATTACATATTATAAAAAAATTATCCTATCCTTACATATTTTGAACATAAAAAAAATCAATACATATTTATCAATAAAAAAAAAATCCATCCTGTAAAAATTTAAGCTTATTTTTACAGGATGGATTTACATTTTAAGATACTATCTTACGTAAATGGAAAAGTTCTTTCATGAAAAACAAGTCATAATTAACAAAACAAATTGGGTTACAAAACAATATTTATCACCATCTGGGGTGTTTTGGACAAAAAGGAATGTGATTGTATACAGCGTCTGCATCTGGAAATTCTTGTACGCAAACCCAACAAAAGTGTGAATGGCAAGTTCTACATGTCATGTGATCACATCCTCCATCTTTTTGAATAGCAGTGTTGCAATTGGGACATTGTTTACATTCAGATGATTCTTTTTGCCAGATCTTAAAAGAGAAAAACATAATCGAAATAATTATTGCAGTGAAATTGAATAAAAATTTAATATTGCGATTCAATATAAATAAATAAAGAATAGAATATACAATTTTTTACAGCAGATCGTTAAAAATTTTTAAAACTAAAACGCAACTAAAATTGAACTACATTAATGTTAACATAATGTTAAATGTCACACATTTAATATTAAGTTAACATTTAAGTAACCATAACAGGGTGCGTAGCCAAATCTTTCAACAAAAAATAAGCACTTTTCAAGCACTCAAAAAATATTTTTAAGCACTACATAAACTAACAAAATGCAAATTTATTTTCCAAAACTTTAGATGATCATGAGAAAATGACTAGTTTCTAACAAAAAACTCTTTCCTTGATTATATTAGCCGTTATAAAATGACCGAGAGATTTTTCGGCTCGATATCAAGCGAACTCGCAAATATTTCATCAAACATGTAAAATTATTGAAGCTTTCATATGCTATGGTCCATAGCTCAAACGGTAGGCTCAAATGGATTGTGGTTGAATGAATTGTGAAAATGCTGAACAGAACAATGTGCAAAGCATGCTTTTGCATAATACATGACAAAAATCGACAAGGTAGAGAAAAAAAAATTATCTTAGAAAAGGGAAATTGAAGCACTTTTTTAAAAACACCCATGGAAAAAAGCACCTTTAAGGGCTTTTAAATAACGAAAATTGAAAATAAGCACCTTTATGCATTTTTTAAAAACGCTATGCACCATGTTGAACTACATCAATGTTATCTTAATGTTAAATGTCACACATTTAATACAAAGTTAACATTTAAGTAACCATGAAGTTACATTTAAGAAACCCTTAGTCTCTCAAAGGAATTCAACTATTGAAAGGTTGGAGATAAGGGGGGGGGGAATTTTAATTTTAATCCTTTTCATTTCATTTTCACAAATAAACTGATACTAGATTACTCTATTTGGCACTATCTTTTGATATATGTAAAATATAAGGCCATCCCCCAATCAAAATTTGAGGTATAAAGTGTGCTGTATTTTAGATTCTCCATTAATTTTTGTTGCACAAAATTATGCAAATACAATCTACAATATTTGAAAAATATTTAAATAGTAAACACTTATTAATTTTTAGATTTTTGATAAGCATCTATATTTTAATGCAATTAACGTTAAAGAAATTTTTTAATGCTATTCAAATCACTTCATATATTTAAACTGAAATAAGATTAGATTTTAAAAAAATTCTAAAAACTGAGAAACGTGTAGTTTTAAATTACTTGCTCAAAACCACAAATCACATCATTTTATTGCTTTAAAGCTTTGAGGTAAAATTCATACAAGTTCTAAAAACTATCAACCCGTATTTCTCTTTATCTAACAGGGTGCGTAGCCAAATTATTCAACAAAAAATAAGCACCTTTTAAGCATTTTTCAAGCACTCAAAAATTATTTTCAAGCACTTCAAAAAAATATCATAATTAGGCAGGGTTGAAAGTTTTTGACAATTGAAAGTTTTATCTTGTTTTAACCGTCATGTCAAAAAGAAAACCTTTTGGCATTGTTTTTGAAATTTTGAATAATGTAAAATGAATGGGGTTTTCATACACTACGATCTGACAATACGACGAAATAGATTGGGGTTGAATTAATTGTGAAAACGTTGAATAGAACAATGTGAACTGTGTCTTTTTGCATAATTCGAAGCGAAAATCAACATGGTAAAGGGAAAATCTCATATTGAAAGAGGGAAAATTGAGCACTTTTTAAAAACATCCAATGAAAAAAGCACCTTTAAGGGCTTCAAAAAAATGAAAATCAGCACCTATAAGCACTTTTTAAAAACGCTACACACCCTATCTAATAAAGCGGTCCTTTTTAAAAAAAAAAAAAAAAAAAACTTTTTTTAAACTCTATCTATTATTACTATATCATCAAAAGTTTGTCAAGTGGGAAAAATTAAAAATTTAATCTAGATTCCAAGATGAAGAGGGTCTAGTCATCTTATGTAACTTTACCAGTAAGTTACAGATCAATGCAATCAGAGTATCCATTTTGCAGTATTTACTCATGTTTTCTTGAGGGATTATTAATTTGATAACCCAATTTGACAGAAAAATTCATCAAATTGAATTAACATTTATTATGATGACCCACTTGATTGCTTTCAGGAACTTTCCAATTTGGAACTCCTCTCTAAACAATATGGCATTGTAGTAATATGAAATTTCAATAATTAAAATAAAAAACTTTACCATTTTTAATAGTTTTTAACCACTATTTTGCAAAGACATCCACCTCTTTAATTATTAAGAAAAAAAATCATTATTAGAAAATATAAAAATTCAAAGTTTATAAAAAAATTGCAACTATATTCAAAATTTTAATATTTTACTTTTTAACACATTCCTTTTTCTTAAATAAGTATTGATAGTAATATACTAAATTTATGATGGAGGTGATTTGTAAATAACATGTATTTTAACAATTAGCTGCTCTTTAAATTTTCAAGTTTTCTTAATAAATTAAAAAAAAGTTTCTTATTTTCTGTTTATAAAGATTTTTATAAATGTTGGCTCAATGTGTGTTTTTAATTTGATTTTATGATTATATTACTAAATTAAGACATTGTCTGCAGTGTGCTTATTCTTGCTGCACACCATCCTATGCTGTTTTTTTTTCTTAAATTTTTTTCACTGTGTTCTTAGAGCACTGATCTTACTGCTTTGATTTACTAATTTTTGTTAAAAAATAATATAATTTATTGTTGATAACTACATAAGTTTATAGCATTTTTGAAACTTTGTTTGTTATGTAACTGAGGATTGAGTTTATGACAAGAATATAATTGTCTTAATAAATCAATCAAATGCTGAAAAAGTGCAAGATTTCAAAATTATGTGATATAAAACATTAATGTAACGGAACATTGCAATGTAAGAGTGATGATATGCCAAAATCTTAACATCACTCAGTTTTAGCCTCAGGTAAACTGCCTATTTCCAGCATAAAATTATAAAACCAAGATATATTTGAAAATTAACAACTAGAAGATTAACAACTAGAAGATAACCAAATTTATTATTAATCTTATTTTAAAAAATTTTTGTTCGATTCTGTAACCAGTTTTGTACCCTCCGATTCCAATGCTTGTTACTCACAAGCATGTGCACAATAACTGTTAAATGGTTTTTTTTTTTAGCATTATATCAACCTATTTTTAGAAAATTTTGTTTAAAATGGATCACAAGTTTGTTATAATGGAATATGAAAATTCTTTCAATTTTGAACTGCAGTCGTATTTTAAATCTTAAGAACTTTGGGCAATATAGTAATAAGTGACATTTTTTCCAGGGTTAACATTTCTACAACAGTCTGATCTTTAGTATTGTTTCGAGATAAATAATTTCTAAGTTTCCAGGATTTCCACTAGATAAAAATACAAAATATATGGAAAAAAAAACTTGTTGTCTTCATGGTAAAAATGCATTTAAAAAGCACTGTCTACAAACAGTTAAACTTTTATCATCTTTTAATTGTATTGTCTTATTTTAAGTATAATGATTATATTTAGAACTTAAAATTTAAATTGTTTTTCAAACAAAAATAACAAATGCATACTTTAAATGAGTAATCAGGATCATTTTTTGAACCTTGATACATTTCACATGAAAATCCTTGGTGATACACAACATTACACCTAAAATGAAAAGTATAAACATTTAAGAAATCAATAATAAAGCAATTAAAATATTAAAAAGGTAAAAAATAAAAATATTCTTCTAAAATCCAGAAAATATAAACTTGAAATGAAAATTTCCAAATCATTTTTTTTAGCAATGAAATCTTTAGAAACTCTCCCCCCTCTTTTTACACAATACATTCAATTACTAAAAAAAACTTAAAATAATATATTAGTAAAAAAATGTTCAAAACGCATCCATTGTAATTCAGGATTATTAATTAAAACATAACTAGTGTTTAATATCTTTTGAAGTTTCCCATACATATTTCATATATACAATTACATATATATTTCAAACAGTATATATATAAAAAGATGAAAGGTTTAGGACAACATTCTCAGTTTCAGCAATTAGGTTCAGCTGCAAAATACTTAATTTTTGTTTTATGGGTTATTACAAAATGTTCAAAGCAAGTTCATTATGTTTAAAACATTAAAAAGTATTTATATTACAGACAACATATACAGTGTATGCACAAAATCATATTGAATAAAGCAAGTGTCTGGTTGGTTGATAACAGCACAATTAGAAGGCAGGACTTTTACTAAGAATATAATTTCAAAACATGTGTACAATCCCAATCATGCTTATTTAACATATTGCTTATTGCTTCCAGGAATGGGTTTAGAGTTTTAATGACCTAGCTTAAAAAATAAAACTTGCTACATTTCAAATTTTAATTAATAATATTTCATTACACTTAATATCATGCAAAATATAGAGCAATAGTTTAAAATTTAAAACACACATTTTACACAGATTTGCTACTCAAACAGAATAATAAATTTCTCTGACCCGACTTTTGCCAAACAGCATAACAATTCAGAGATTCTCAGGCATCATCTAGCCCAGGGGTTTCCAACTTACATGAGGCCGGAGGCCACAATTAAAAACACCAGTCATATGGCGGGCTGTAACTTTATCATAATTTTATATAGGGCTCTTTTATGTTCAAAGGAACATTAAATATTACTGTCAGATTTTTATCAAGTTGTACAAAACAAAAGTATTGAATTACAAATTAAAATAAGAAGCAGATTTTTAAAAATATTTAATTGCACATTAAAAAATTCTGGCTACAATAGCTTTAAAGTGCACCTAAGTATTAAACAATTAATGTGCAACAAATATCTAATTGCTAAGATATAAAACTTTAAAAAGGTTGGCATTATAACTTACATAGTAGCACACAAAATGTTCAATGAGAGAATTGAGGTTTGTCTGCTGCAACCACCAGAGAATAGATATTTACATTTTAAATTAATTTACATATGTAATTCATTTTGTACAGAATGAGTGGTTTCAAAAAAATAAATCAGAGAATTTCTTCGAGAAAATTTCTGATACACACATGCTAAATTATATTCACAAAATAAAAAAATATGTAAATAATATAAAATAAAAAACGAAATTAAAAAGAGCAACATACACAATTATTTTTGTATTTGAATAAATATTTTCTTGGATGCAAAACCTGAGAAATAACTTTCTTTTGCATCGTTGGTATGTTAAATATCACAGAAACGAAGAAATAAGGGTTTCTTTTAAACGAGAGATGTATTTTAGATCAATATAGATTTTTTACGAAAATTGTCCACAAAAAAATGAGAGCTAATATATTTAAGTTCGCGGGCCGGAACACACTTATATATACATATACAGGCAGAGAGAGAGGTGTAAATACATATGATTATTATATAAATTTCTATCTTTAAAAATGGGTAGGTCCAGACTCCCTTAAAAACCCCTCAACTATGTCCTTAGAAATTCTTACAGTTAAGAATTATACCAAGTTACACATAAATGTACTTTTATTCACATATGATGAAAGAAATTTTATCCTCATGAATAGAATAGCTTTTTGATTGGACCAAATTTTATTGATTTTAAGAGAACAGTCATTACACCATCTCTAAGTATAGTGGAATGTTCTAATTTATGATTCCATGCAAACTATAATCCATGCTTTAAAATGTAACCAAATGTTTATAAGAAAGATTATTTACTCACTTGATACATATATCATTGAGGCACAAAGAACAAGTATGTTTGGATTCAGAGAAGCCATTTTTATTGAAGAACATAGAGCAATCTGGTCCTGGGCAATAAATATATTCTTCCCTATGATCCTCCAGATACTTTTCCATAGACTTTTTCAATAAGGCATCCAATTTTGCCTGGTCATATTCAAGTGCCTTGCTGATATCATCTAAAATAAGTTCTTTATTGCATCCCTAAAATAAATGCAAAATGGCACTATTACAAAAATAAAATAATGATAAAAATATAGCTAATTGAAAAAATAACTGTATTTATAATAACAGTAAATTACGTGATTTAATAAATTATAATTTAATTTGCCCTAATAAATATATTTATTAGTGATAATTTATTAATAATAAATTTCAATTTATTAAATCGCATAATTTTTATTTCTTAAAAAAAAAACTCAACTGCAAAATAAACAGTTTGACTTAATTGAAACACAATTTTAAAAACAAACAAAAAGTAATTTTAACTTGTAAAATCAAACGTCAAATTTTCAAATAATCTTTAAGAGTGGCTTGCATGAATAGTTTTTAACTATATAGAACAAATAGAAAATTTAAAACTAACTAATTAAAATTTTGGAGTTTTTTAAAATTCTTTTTAATCTTAATTCACCGATAGTTTCTGAATGGAAAAATTTTAGGAGACTTTTCCCTTGATCATAGTTTATGCATCTAATAACACTGTTTTTGCTGAGTGGATAATTTAATTAAATTAGAATGTTCTTACAAATAAGGAATTAGTAAAACTTGCTCATAGAATGTCACAAAACAACTTTCAGATTGATATAAATAAATAGATTTTGACACAATTCATTTAACATTACTTCATTTTCACACCTTCTTTTAAAAAATTTTTTTTATTTAACGCTATTTAGAAAACAATATTTTTATTTTAAAAAAATTCCACCTCTTAGAAGCGTTAGAATAGGATTAGTTAAAAGCCAAAAATATATGACCTAAGCACTTTAAGTAATAACTAGGAGTACATTTGAACGTTGATTTTGAACATTACACAAAGCCTTTTATCACTTATTTTTGGTTCAACAATTGCTTTTTTTCTAAAATACTCTTGGGTTTCTTTTCAAATTCGTCTTATGTAATTGCTCGAGATTTGGGACAAACATCATAAGATATGGATAATTCTTAGAAAGTTTTGCAAAATTAAATTAATAAGTTTTCTAGGACAAGTATAACTCTGCTATTAAATTTTTTCTAAACCAAGTATGGGCAATAAGATTTTTAAATGATTGACCATGAGACCAATTTATAGGGGTGATTGTGAGCCCAAGTCAAAATTCCGGAAAATTTCTTGAGTTAAAAAAATATATATGTATAAAAATAATAAAAAAACAGTTTAAATTGAAAAAAATTTAAACAAGGTTTTTTTTCTAACTTTTTCTCATTATTTCTTAGTTCACTTGAAATACACTGGTTATCATAAATTAAGGAAAATTCACAAAAATCGCGATAACTCAAGAAATTACACATGGAATTTTATGAAACTTACCCACAATATACAACACATAGTAAGGTATTAAACAACATAAAAAGAAATTATCAGACATTAATAGTAGTATAGAAATTAGCACATGTATAAAATAAACAAATTGGAAGTATCGGTTTGCAATAGAAAAAGTACCTTTAATATGGAATATGATTGCCTCTAGAAGCAATACAGCACAAACAGCGATGTGTGATGCTTTCAATTATGCGGTCTATCAGTTCAATAGGAAGTGAGAGCCATTGCTCTTGTAAAGCAGTTGCAAGCGTGGCAAGGGTCTGAGGGGGCGGATTGATGGCAGATACACGCCTCCCTAGAGCATCCCAAACGTGCTCGATAGGATTCAAGTCCGGGGATCGAGCTGGCCACTCCATGCGAGTAATTGTTTCCTGTTGAAGATAATCATCAACAATGCGAGCTCTGTGTGGTCTTGCATTATCGTCCTGTAACAGGAAGCAATCACCAATTGCCCCGGCATATGGGCGCACATAAGCATCAAGGATGTTGTCTCGATAAACCTGAGCATTCACGGTTCCCCTTGGAAAGACATGGAGGTATGTGCGCCCTCCTAAGGATATGCCTCCCCAAACACAGACACTGCCTCTTCCGTATGCATCTCTTTCACGGATGTTTGATGGATGATAACGGGTCCCAGGTTCTCTCCATATCAAATAACGTCTACTGTCACTTTCTAGACTAAACCTGGACTCATCCGTAAAGAGAACAGGCCTCCATTGATCTGACGTCCAGTGGACATGTTGTCGGGCCCACTGCAAACGGTCTCTCCTATGGCGTGATGTGAGCGGCACGCAAATGGCTGGTCGTCTCGCATACAGACCACCTTCGTGGAGCCTTCTGCGCACAGTTGACGTTGACACCAACCTTCCGGTGGCTGCAGCAAGAGAGGATCTAAGATGTGTCGGAGTAGCGGTTCTATTCCTGCGTGCACTTAATGTCAAATATCGGTCATCGGCACTGGTCGTAACAGTTGGCCGTCCTTGACTGAACCTCCTAGATGCCGAATCTGTGGTTTGAAATTGCCTCCAAAGTCTATGAACCACAGATGGACTCACATTTAGCCATCTGGCCACTTCTGATTGACTCTGCCCTGCCTCTAGTCTCCCGATGGCTCTCCATCGTAGTTCTTCAGGCAAATGATGCCTAGAGGTCATTATTACGAATTGGCTATCTCAGATTTTCAATGTCGCAATCACAGTAAAATTTGTGTGCTTTCTCTCAAACTTGGACTTTTATGCTCCAGGCAGATGACGTTAGCCGAGTGCAGCGCCACTAATTTGCATATTGCTATTTTACTCAGCTACTCTTAGTGGACAACATATGCAAATTTTGCACGGTTTGGCTTACTTTTGAAAGAGTTATCGCTATTTTTGTGATTTTTCCTTAATTTATGATAACCAGTGTATATTTAAATTTTACACATACCTATGATGACCTGGATAAGTAATTAAAATTTACAAATATGTCGTTCTTTCTTGAGTTTATGATTATAACAGCTATTTACTGATAAAAAATGAATATTAATCATGAATATAAGCTTATAAAGTATCTCTCTGGCTCTCTCTTGCAAACAAATAAAATAAACTGTGTTTTTAAGTTCCACCATTGAAAATTTGATTTCCAGAAACTTCTGAGATCAATTATTTTTTTAAACGTCTGGACCTTCGATCTCCGGAAACTTCCGGATCACTGTTAGCAAAAAATCCGGATTTTTTCCGGAGCACAATCAGCCCTGAATTTAGTAAAATGTTACAGATAGTATATCATTACAGATAGTATATCATTTAATGCAGGTCTGAAAGCCTCCAAATTTCAGTTTAGATTTTCAGTTCAAATGTTTATTGCCTCCTTTGTTATTTACTATGCTATGAATCAGATATAGACACCTATCTAAATTTGGTATAAATTGCATGCATCAATTCAGCTTTAAGCCTTTTCCGTTCTATTTATTTCATTTATAAGAAAACAAAATACAACCGTTCACATCAATAAAATTGAGCAAAATGCATGCAAAAATATTTAATTTTATAAGTTGGTAAAAATATTTTTAATTCCATTATAAGAAAAGCAAATATTTCCTATTTTTTAGAATGACATATAAAACTCAGAGGTACCAAATTAGCTATCAATAAACAGAAGAAAATTAACACATAAATGTGTGCAGTTTGCTTTAAAGAAATTCAAATTAGCCTAATTTAAAGATAAATACATCTCAATTCTACCTAGGTAATAGGTATGTTAACAAGCTCTTATGCATGAATTTGATTTTAAATTTAAAAAAAAAAGTAATGTCACTTTAAGGTATTGAATTAACATTGAAATTTTATACTTAGCATAAAATTGATTATTCGGAATTAATTTTCTAGTTTTTGATTAAATTAGAAGTAATCCTTGTTTTTTTAATCACTAAAAATTTTTCTCACACCATTTCAGACTTGAGTTTATGTTGTTCTTTTGTTTTTCTATAAGGAAAGAAGATAAAAGTTTAGAATAGTTTGTTGGAAGGGAGAATAATGAGAATTTTCTGCTTTTTTCATATTTATAAAAAATTGCTTTTTAATTTTACTTATTTCAGGGTGCATAGGTAAATTTATTAACAAAAAATAAGCACCTCTTAAGTACTATTTAAGCCCTCAAAAAATATTTTTAAGCACTATATACATTAACAAAATGCAAAATAATTTTCAAAGATCTTACATGATCATGTTAAAATAACTAGTTTCTGACAAAGAACTCTTTTCTTGATTATATTAGCCATTATAAAAAGATAGAGAGACTTTTTGGTTCGATACCAGAGGGTGGGAAATGAAGCCTGAAATTGAGAATATCTTGCAAATTGCAGCAGAGTTGCACATGAGAGTGCTAGAATCTCGCTGAACCCAGCTCAGTAGAAGCACATGTGGACTCGCAAGTATTTCATCAAACATGTAAAATTATTGCCGCTTTCATAGGCCATGGATCGACGGGGTCCCAAAATATATTGTGGTTGAATAAACCGAGAAAACGTTTAATAGAACTACCTGGAAGGCACGCTTTTGCATAATACGTAGTGAAAATCGACGTGGTAAAGAAACAAATCTCTTATTTGAAAAGGGAAAATTAAGCAATTTTTAATAACACCCAATGAAAAAAAGCACCTTTAAGGACTTTTAAAAAACGGAAATAAGTACCTTTAAGCTCTTTTTTAAAATGCTAAGCACCATGTATTTATATTGTGTTTTTAAAAGCAGAAAAAAATCATTGATTAGTTGAAAAAAGGAAAATTTTGAAACTCAAGGTATTTAAGGGGAAAAGAACTTATCTATCTTAAACAGAGTATTGTATGACGGAAATACTAAAAAACTATAATTTATATTACTAAACTGCAAAATTGTAATCTTGATTATGAAATTGTAATAATTGTGGATAAATCGTAATAGTTGGCAGGCACCTCTGGAAACTACACATTAGGTAAGAAGTTTTCTTTAGCTAATAAATTGTAGCTGTATTAATTCATTAATACATTACTGAAAAATATCTTTAAAAAATTTGAGAAAAAAAAAGACTTCATCGAAAATATATAATATGCAAATTATTCTAATTATTTTATAAACAGAGAGACAATTAAAGACATATAAACACTTACTTCTAAACAGCACTTTATTGGAAACTGAGCTTGAAGAACTAAGGCTTGTAGGCATTCAAAACAATATAAATGTCCACACATCTCAAGGCGATGTGTTAAATTCTGAGCGCGACATACACACACAGGACAAACTTCTTCATCGTCTAACACATCAGCAAAATTATTGAGATCTATACTGCTGGCTAATTCTTTTAAAATAAATTCAGCCTGAAAGAAATACATATGTACTAAGCAAAAAATACAATGAAATAGGATGAAATAAAAATAGCTATCTACTTTTCTTTGTTGATTTAAATAGATATATTTAACAAGTTATTAAAAAAAAGAAAAGATTTTGATGTTACAAATTTAGAATTCAAATGACTGTCACTAAATATGTTAATCTAATATCAGAAAGTAGATCTAACGATCAAATATTTTTTATTAAAAAACTTTAAGAGCTGCAAATAAAATCAGTAAATTTTTCTTTTTCAAATATTCAAGTTTTAGTAAATAGAAACATAAAATAAAAAACAGTGACTCTTGATTGATGTTTTATTTATCAATAATTACGGCAAGCCTTAAACTTTTTTTATAAGGAAAAAGATCAAAATACTAATAATTATTAGATAAGACAATCAACAGATCACTATTTAATGAAAAGAAACGGATATTGGATTAGCTAAAAAGAGATCATTTCAAATTTATCCATTTTGAACTAATACGAAATAAAAGAAATAATTTTGAACTAATATGAATTGACTTTTCTATCAAAATTAGTTTGAGTTCCATAATGTTTCATTTATCATCATAATGCGACTGCATAACAGTTACTAAATTATTAAGTAGTATAAATTTTATTTTCTCCATGGTTGCCTTACTACACCATTAAGCATGAAGACATTTACATTCATTTTATTTTGATAAGTTTATTTATTTTCATAAAACATATTTAGAGTTATTTTCCTAGGGGAGATTTCCGTATCATTATCTGTGGCAGAATAATCACCAAGTCTTGGAAACTTCCAGGCAGTGGCTCGCGAGAAACTAAAAAAAAAAAACATCACAGAAAAGGACCAACTCGAAAGGTATAACTCGTAGCCACCCCCGGGCAACATCTACATGTTTTTTTTAAAAAAAATTTGAAAGTTTAAAATCTATTTGGCTCCTTGGGGATTGCAGTTGGCGCGACAGATCACGATACGGAAATATTCCCTTTTTCCTTCTTAATCCCCCCACCGAGTTAAAATTTAATAGAAAGTACATATTAGTAAAATGACTTTTTCATGAAAATTTATTACTAAAAATTTCAGTTTTCCTTTTTCATTTTAATCTTTTATGTGCAGCCCTCTTCACTATAGAAACATATAAACTTACTGATAAAAGCAATTTTTTAAAAAAAATTCATGCATTTTTTTTTTTTTTTTTAATTTTTCACAGTCACAAAAAAAGCAAAGATCCAGCACATAGTGCAGCTTCATTAGCTTAATGCAGGCTTTGAAACATGTTTTTATTATGCTTAAATTAGCTCAAACAGCTTAACAGCCTAATGCTTCATATTTTGACAAGTTTCAATTAAAAATTTCTGCTCAATGTGCATAGTTTTTTATTGAATTAAAAGCTAGGAAAAACATGTGAACCTTCGGCCTTGTAATAACTAAAGGTAAAAAGTAGTAATTTAGAACTCTAACAATTACAAATTTTAAATAAACCAATTGTAACTAAGAATTAATCGATTTAATGATCACCTTAATGATGCTGTCTTCATCACCATGCAAGGTCAGTGTACAAGACTTAAAATTAAGTACAGCTAATCTAAGTCCACAAGAACCAATAAAATTTTCTAAGTCAGCACCATATTGAACTAATAAAGTTTTCAGTAGAATTCTGTTATTGCTCTTAGTAGCTAAAGAAATCTCTTTAGCTGTTTCTGTTTCGATTTCAAGTATAAATTGAAGAATTTGTTGCTTAACGGAGTGACATTTCTCTGCAGAGCCAAATAATCTTAATGATTTAGTCTTGTATTCACAAACAATGTGAACACCAAAAGATTCTTCCAAAGTTTTAAGCCGCAACAGTCCACCATGGCAAAGTAACTTACCAATGTCTTTATTAAAATTGTGGTCCAATACATCCCCTTCTAACAAACTATAAATAGTCCTTTGCAAAGCTTGTAATATTTCATAGTTACTAGAAGCCATTTTTAGTGAGCATATTTGATCATCAAATGGGAAAATATCAAACTTAAAAAGACCATTGTGACCAAATCTTTCCTTTACCATTTCTTCAAGTTCTATCAGTTTTTCTTCAAAACGAGGTTGTAGGGCATTAATAATCTTGAGACTGGATTTAATTACAGTACTAAAATTAGGCGTACACTGAACACCAAAAAGGAATTTTAAGTTGTTTGAAAGCTCGTCAGAAGCTGATACGATATCTTCATCATTTGAAACATTTATATATACTTTCATTAGAGTGGCAGATGGTTTTGGCATATTAACTACTACTTTGAAGTCAACAAGTTTAGTGTGTTTCCTGCATACATCTTCTATTTTTTGTGTAATAATTAGCAGATCATTTGAAGAGGTTTCAAATGGAGGTTCATATTTTAGTTCAACTCTTTCAAACTCTATAAGAGGAGGCAAAAGCCTCCTTAATTCAGATTCAACTTCAATTAGCCTTGCATCTGCTGGTAAGTTTGATAGAGCCAAAATATTACTCTGATCAACACTAACGAAAACTTCAACCCCAAAAAGGTTGATACTTCTCATAGCATATTTTCGTGCAAATGCAAAATGCTTTGGAGAAAATTTTACTAAAGCTACATCACGACATTTCCTTCTTATGAAATTTATATTAATAGATTTTTTGATAGAATAAGGTACATTATCTGCTTGTTTTTTATCACCTAAACTATCTTGGCTTTCAGTTGTACTATTATGCTTTACCATCAAAGATTTTATTTTTCCACCCTTTAACCATTTTAACTCAACTGGTATAACAACATTACCATTTATCATTTTAAGAAGATGAGTTTCTTCAGAATTCAAAAGATTTTCATTTTCTTGTTTGATAATATCTTCAAGAACTCTTACTGCCTCATCAATACAAGCTTCAGAAGCAAACACACTAATTCGTCCTTTTTCTATGGATGGATCAATTACAATAGACTCGTCTGATAGAGTAGCTTTAATTTTGTTTTCAGTTTCTTTCAATTTGCGTCCTTTCTTGCCAAGCAGAACTTGCTTAATAATTCTTTCTCCAACAGGTTCAATAACTTTCTCAACTAAAGTATTTTCAAACATGTCCGAGTAAT
This sequence comes from Parasteatoda tepidariorum, assembly GCF_982258835.1. Taxonomy (NCBI): domain Eukaryota; kingdom Metazoa; phylum Arthropoda; class Arachnida; order Araneae; family Theridiidae; genus Parasteatoda; species Parasteatoda tepidariorum. The sequence goes on from NC_141758.1 coordinate 55,163,646, forward strand.
CGAAATCTAACGACTGTTCAGTAGTCAAAGCACTCATAACGATATCTTTTGGTATAGCAGTAATATTAATTAAAAAATCTCTGGTAGTAGAAATCATATGGTCGAATACAATAAACTCGGGCAACTTCTCAGTTTGGCATATAATAGAGGAAGGATGTAAAAAGGAAACACATCGAGAGGAAAGCATCCTGTAACCACTTCGGTGATGTCCAGTAAAAACACAGAGATTCATTTTGAAACATTCAAATAATAAATCAAGTAATGAAGAAGTTACATCCTCATCTTTAAACTCACGAGTTATATTTTTTTTCAGATTATCTTCAACGATTTGACAGATTTCTCCTACTTTCACATGGACATGCTTTAATGTATCAGAATTAAGATACATTTTTTCACACCATGAAGCACTTGAGTTATTTTCCAGCCATAATTTATAAATATAAAGGTAAGAAATTGTATCACTTTCACTCTGATTCAATTGGCACTTTACAGCATCAACTTTTCTCTGTAATTCTGTATCATTGAAATATTTGAAAATTCTTCCTTTTACTGACAAAAATGCAACAAGTATAACAGCTTCAAATCCCAATTCCCATTCTATACCAACAGAAATAACTTTCGAATATAACGGAGGAAAAGGGAGCTTTATTATTCTTTCACCTAATTTAGTTAGTTTATTATCTTTGATGGCATTTGATTTTTTTAATAAATTCAGAGCACGAGATTTGGTTTCTGAAGGGAGGTTTTCCACAAATTCTATAGCAGCAGCACTGTAAGGTTCATACTGATATACTTTTATCATGGCATTAAAAGGATCAATAGTAAGAATTTCAGGACATTCTGATGCAGGCATTTCATCACAAAAATTTTCTTTGCTATACAATCGATAGCAAACACCATTGCTAGCAAGAGCACCGGCTATTTTTTTGAGCAACTTTGCTCTATCGCAAGAAATGAAGTGAGTAGTTAAAACATCCAATTTTTTACTAGGATCATACAATGGCTCTCTTTTTAACCCACAATCAATTACATACGAAACAGAGGGAATTACAAATGATTCGGCACAGTCTGTAACTAAAAATACAACTCTATTTTTGGATTGTTTCTGATAGCACATGTTTAACCATTTCATTTGCTCAGGTTGAGTTCTGTTTTCATGAAGCAAAGCAAAATCTAAATCGGTAAAGGACAAAGAATTTAGCTTTGCTCGCAAGGCCACTGAAGCAGACTGAATATCAGGAATGGATGGTAGAAATACCATAATATCTCCATCTTCATTTAAAGAATGAATGGATACAATAGTTTTAACAACATCATCAATATAATCATCTGTAGGTAACAGAGGTGATTTTTTCCAGACGGTAGAAGCAGGAAATGTAAGGCAAGGTGGCGTGATAATATCCACTTCATAATCAGAAAAGTAGCTTTCATACTTTACAGATTTATCACATGATGATAATAATAAAATGAGTTTAGAATCTTGTTGATCCTCCAATACATCTTTCAACTTAGCTAATAACATGTCAACTATAATGGTGCGTTTTAAGGGTAATCTGCAAATCGAAATAAAATCCTTTTCTCTATTAACTATTTTAGGATCTTTTAAAATAAAATTCAGCAACTCCTCAGCAGTAAAGAACCTTATATCATTTCCCTTCCCACCTGATCTACTACTTTTGGGACACAGGTTATTCACATTAATTTTCAAACTGGAGCTTAATATCTCATTAGCTTCACAGGACAACAATAGGTGGTTGGGGTACTCATTTTTCAATAAAATCGGGAAAACAACATTTAGATAGTACATAGAATCAGATGATACAATGATAACCCTGTTATCATTTAATTTAGAAACTAATGAACTTTTTAGACTGTAACCAGGGAGAACTTTATCAAAAAGCTTACACTCACTTTTTACAGATTCAAGAATTGAATCACCTTTTTGCAAAATTTCAATCATTTCACAAGATAACAAAGAAGATAATTTTTGCTTAGCACTTTTTACAAAATTTTCAAACTCTTCCCTTTGGAGATGCAAATTATGGACATGTGCCTGAAAAATATCACTCGGCGTTCCTTGTTGCTTATATGCGTGCATTCTTTCAACATTCTCTAAATTTTTTTTAGTAGACTGTTCCAAAAGGAAATCAATTTTTTTTCTATATTCTATAATAAATTCAGATGGTTTTTGATTTCTGAGCCTTTCAAGGAAAGAACTTGTCTCATCTAAAATACTCATTGGTTCATTTTCATTATCATCTGATGGTGAATAAGGTTTAAAATTATTATTATTCGATGCCATTTTGTCTGAATAATTATCTGGATTATAATCCACTGATCTATAGCCTGAGGAATGAGATCTATGTTGCGAATAAGTGGGATTTTGAAATTTTCGTTGACTATGTAAGGATTGAAATTCTGGATCACTGCACTCTACTTCTTTTCCTCTCGAAAATGATCGGTGAGTGGAATATCTTTCATGATCAGGTGGTGCTCTTTCACGGGAATCTGGGTAACAATTTTTATACTGACCTCTCCCTCGTTTCCAATTCCTCCTCATACCTAGAAAGCAATGGTACAGCATTACTTTAGACAGTAAATAGAGAATGAATATATTTTTAGAAAATATTCTTGTGGGCAACTTGGATACCCATTTAAATTAGAAATAAAATGATAAAAAAGGAATTTTTTCATAATAAGTATCTTAAATTCAGGGGTGATTGTGAGCCCAAGTCAAAATTCCGGAAAATTTCTCGAGTTTTTTTTAAAATAATAAAAAAAAAAAAAACAGTTTAAATTGAAAAAAACATTATACAAGGTTTTTTTTCTTTCTTTTTCTCAGTATTTCTTAGTTTACATAAAATATATTTAAAATTTTACATATACTTTTACCATTTACACATACCTATGATGACATGGAGAAGAAATTAAAATTTACAAATAAGTCTTTCGTTATTGAGTTTAGGATTATAATAACTATTTACTGATAAAAAATGAATATTAATCATGAATATAAGCTTATAAAGTATCTGGCTCTCCCTTACAAACAAATAAAATGTATTTCAAGTTCCACCTTTGAAAATTTGATTTCCGGAAACTTCTGTGATTAATGATTTTCTGAAACGTCTGGAGCTGCGATCTCCGGAAACTTCCGGTTCACTGTTAGCGAAAAATCTGAAAATCCGGATTTTTTCTGGAGCACAATCAGCCCTGTAAATTCTAAAATTAGGCTTATATGAGTTTAAATTTGAATACTCCATGGCAAAAGTAAGTTTTTGACATAAAACCTTTTTCATCACTATTTGACCAGAGACATACATTCTAACAAGAAGTTATTGAGAGAGTAGAACGCTTTATTTTTCCTTTTTTTTCGAAGAAAAAAAAACCCAGTAATAATCTCTTTTTTTTATAAACTTACTAAAAATACAATGTGACATTGGTATTTAGTTCAAAGCTAAGCTTTCAAGTCATGTAAAAGTTCCATATCAGGACGTCCATTTCCGGAAGGGTAATTTTTTCAGGACACTTCTTAACAATCAAAACATTTCCCAGTTAAATTTTTTTTCTTCACATTAGCAACTTGTTGAAAAAAGTAAGCAGGTATGAGAATTTTCAGCTTTTTCACAAAATTCCTCTTTTTGATTTCTACCAGACCTGAATTTTGTTCAATTTCTGATTTCGACTACAATATGAAAAACATAGGATATCACGAAATCAAAAATTTGGCATTTCACTACAGCATGAAAAAATAGTGTATATTTTTCACGTATAGCATAAAAGAATTATTAACGCACTTAGTTTCAGTGTGTGCAACAATGTCACATTTTGAAAAAATTGCGAATTTGAGATGAACATGTCACGCCCACAGTGGGTCATTAATTGATTATTCAAAAGCAAGATTTGGACCTTGCAGATCTTTCAGTTAAAAATGAAATCAAAATTTTAAAAACTATGTGGTATCCTAAATTGTTGATCGACAAAACCAATTGGGATATTAAAAACGTCACAAATCGAGTCATCAAAAAATAATTCTAAAAATGCACGATTGGAAATTTCCCATGTGTGATAATATAGCATTAAAAAACTGTTAAAATCGGTAACAATAACTGACAAAAAAGCGATCGTAAATCCACGTGAGATTGTGGGTGAATCCACGGGATCCACGTGAGATTGATTGAGCGTAAATCCACGTGAGATTGATTGAGTGTGTGCGCTATTCAAAGTTTGTCAATCTTGATAATATCGTGTTAAAACGTAGAGATTTTAAAAATGAAAGGAAAATTCTCTTTAATACCTGCTGAAAGAATGATCGGCTAAACCACACAGATTCACTGTTTAAATTGTTGCTAATTGAGTAGGTTGAAAATAGATGGCGCCAAATAAAATGCGTAATTCGAAATTTCCATCAAGGTTTCAAAGACCATGTGGAAATATGTAACAAAGTCTGCAGAAATAGCGCAACCATATGGATTTATTCGTAGTTGGTTGAAATTTACCTTAATTATCGTCCTTTTTTTTAAAGTTAGGACATTTGGATGTTTGTTTATCTTTAAGACCCATTATCCGGAAAAATCTATTTCCCGGACTTAATGGATATGGGAAATTCCACTGTACTGTAAAAATACCAACACACTACCAAGTGTTCGCCCCTTTTGCCAAATATTGAGGCAAACCTTATATTAGCCGAATATTGGACCAACATTCAGGAAAGTATTTTTTTGACTAGTTTTTATTTTTTTCGAATTTGAACAGATTTAATAAAGAATAATCTGTAAATGAAATTTTTACTTTACATTATTTGAAATTAGTTTTTACACATATTTGTTAAGTTCTAAAACTTGCCCACATCTTGTAAATTTATTATTTAGAAGATAAAGTGAAATGTGAAATTGGAAGAACTGAAATTAGAACCACAAGTTTTGCACTGTTCATTTTCCTCCCATTATAACCCAGAAAGTCAATTTCAAGTTTCTTTTTCAACACTTTTTGTTTCACGAATAAAGAGCAGTTTGTTTCTATTCCATTTTTACTATTTTAATACAGCACAGCATTTTAACAGAGCTTTTATGATAGATTTTATTCTTTATTTTCACTTTTTTCCTGTATCATTAAGGCAGATAACCAGTAACATAGAAAACTAGGATTTTCAACATTGAAATTAAGCTTTAAAAACTAAGAACATGTTTTTCCTTTCTGTTTCTCTTTTGCCTTTTTTTAAAATTAACTTTTCTTTTTATCAGCACTTTTTTAAGACGCAGCGTTTTTTAAAGAGCATTTTGAATAAACATTTTTCTTTTATCCTCACTTTTCTAATAATACAGCAATGTAAAACAGTTAAAAAAAGAATTTTAGCTTTAAATTCATTTGAAAATTTAAGAAAAATTTATGATTTGATTTCATCTAGCTTTTTCTTTTTAAAAAAACTTTTTATTTAGCTACGTTTTTATTATGATGCAGCAATTAAAAGAGTTTCTATTAGACTCTGTTCCTTTTTCTAACTTTTTTTTGAAGAAAAAAAAGTAACTGGAAAATTGAGATGTTCAGCTTTAAAATTTTCTTTTGAGATTGATTTTTATTTTTGTAGATAACCTTTTTTTATGGATGTTTTTATAATAATGCGCCATTTTTAAAAGTGTTTCTGATAGGCAATTTTTCTTTGAACACTTTATGGATACTGTCTTAAAAAAATTGAGAGGATTTTTTTTTAAATTTCTCTTATGTTTTTTTCTTTCAACTTTACAACTGTAGTTCACATATATAGCTGTTAGTAAACTCATATATAGTTGTTAGTAAATTTTTCATTTATTTTAATTTCTAATGGATAACCATTGTGGTTTTTTCCCCTTTTCCTAAAAGCAATAATAAACTAAGTTTTGATTAATTTTCAATAATGACTTAACTTATTCATATATTAAAAATAATATTTATTGAATTATATAATTTTATAAAATTAATAACTATTCATATATAAAAATAATATAATCAATGATTTTAAAAAAAATTTTGCTAATCATCCACCATATATTCGGCAAAATCACTGTTCATTACATCTCCAATAAAAATCACAGATTACTAGTGTTCACAGCAGCAATGAAAATTTAGTGGCCCACTAGGACCACCTACGTATTCATGTAGTGCTCCAAAAACTTAATATGTAGATAAATTTTAGAGAAAAAAAAGCAAAATTACATAATTTATGTTATAGTAGGTACACATCAATTATTTTTTGCTATTTATAACACCCTAAAGCTAATTAAATTTAGGCGCATTATTCTATAATTATTAAAGATTAGTATTTAACAAAATTAAGTGCAAAACAAATGCAAAATAACATTAATAAATCGATTCAACGTAGAGATTAAAATGCTGAGAACAGGTAAATAAATAAATGAGAAAAACAGAAAAAGCAAGAACTAAACAAATATTAGGTACATTAAAAATTATCTAAAAAATGATACAATTTGAAATTTAGTCAGTTCTAATAGGAAAAAATTTATGGATTAATATTTACGGACAATTATACTGTCAGTATATGATTGCAAAGCACCGTATAACATGTAAATATGAAATTTCAATATTTAATTTTAAAATGTTTTGTACCAGACGGTTTTAGCAATTCTATTTGAATTCCAAACCACATAGAAAACAATAAAATTAGGACAACAATTTTTTTTAATAAATACACAAAGTTCGAAGAAGAAAAAAAACATTTTTTTGTAAATTTTAAACATATTTCAAGACAACAAATCAGTCAGTAAAGTGTGTGATTTTAGTCACATTTGGCAACAACTGCCGCTATACCACCATACTGGCATAAACCCCTATTAGGGGTCTATTTAGAAGAAATTTGGGCAAAATATCTTATCATGAAACAGGACGCTTCCCAAAATAATTTATTTTTTATTCAGACCCTTTACAAATTTGTTTATCTTCATTATTGTTTTGTTAATCAAATAAACCCTTCCCGGGGAGAGGGGGGGAGAAAGACAGTTTGAGACAAAGTAAGCTTCCCTAAGTTTAAATTCCAAATGTAGTATTCTAAGAAAATATTTCTACTTTTTACAAGCATCGTGCGCATATTCTTATTAATATTAAATCATATATCTATTATATATAATTCTCTTACGTGGCTCCCAAATTTTGGCTGTATTTCTTTTCCGCCGGTGGCAACGCTTGCTTTGTTTTGTTTACGTTTTGAAAACATCAAAGCATTCGGCCTTTTAATAATGTGTTTCTGATCTAATATATATAATTCTCTTACGTGGCTCCCAAATTTCAGCTGAAGTACTTTGTACAACTAAATAAGATTCTTTTCACAACACTTAAGCATTTACTTTATTTTCTTCATATATCAGTCGGCAAAGAATTCTGTTAGGTTAAAAAACATTTCGCTAAAAAAATAACGAATTCTAAAAGAAATAAAAATAAACAACTTAAAAAAATAAAATGCTGTTGCCAACCATAGAATTTTTTGAAAGTTAACTTAATAAATCAAAATGACATAGAAGCGCAACTAGATCAAAATTATGATACCTGAGCGCTTGACGTAACAAATCCTTCAATTCTATAAGTGTTGTATCGCCAAATGCCCAAATTAACAATTGTGTTTTTAAAGAAATTCTATAAAAAGTTTTAAATAAACAACCTACTTCTACAACTGCTTCTTGAAGAACTTGGCTCATTGATTAAAAATATTGTTTTAATTTTACAGTACTAACTTTACTTCTACTTTCATTATTGCTATGACCCTCTTTCATTACATTTTACAAATTCATGCTAAATTTGAGGACTTGAAGTTGTTTTGTGGTTGAATACTGACATTTAGAAATGTGTACATAAAAAAGTAATATTTAGAGGTTAAGAGTTTGCCTCAGAAAAATTTGAATTGTTGACATTGAATTTAACAATGGAAACAATCGTTTTTGTGAAAAATTGAATTGTATTGTTGACATCAAAACTAAAAATATTGTGTTTCAACTAAACAATACTACCTTAATTTATACTTTAGAATTGCCTCGGAGAAATTTGAATTGTTAGAAATGACTTACAGTTGTTCTGCTTCTGAACACTGATGAAAACACAAAATGATGGGCTTCATCAACAATAAAAAATATATACATTTATTTTACAAATTCTATATTATTAGGGTGGCGCACTTCAGAGAATTAAAAATTCAAAATTATCTTCATCGAAGTGGATGCTTTACATCCGGCGTTCAGTGGCAGACTACTATTTCATATTGTTTTACAACACATGGTTTTAGCCCTCTGGTGGGAAAGACTTTGAAACAAAACTTACAACAATTACTTTTCTCAACAACTGAAATTTAGAATAGTGTGATTATGAAAAATATGTCAACTGTTTGCAATTTCAAATTAATATTGAAATGTACAGGTTTAGAATTTTCTACAGTGAAAAGTTTTCGGAACTTCAGTATTCAAAAAAGTATGCAAAAGCTAGACTTAAAGAACGTATCCAATGAGCGAGCAAAGCGAGCATTGGATTGCGAAGCAATCCGAAATGAGCTGCGAAAGCAGTTCCGGGGGTTGGAGAGCGTTAGCAAGCAGGGGGCAAAGCCTCCTAGTATATATATATATATTTGTAAATAAATAATTTATCAATTTATATTTATTCATAAAATTGATTAATAGAATATAATGTAAATTAAAATTAATTTCTGCCAATTTTTTAAATCGAATATTATAAATTTAATAATTGTTTAAGTTTATTTAATGTGTAACACATTAAAAGTGACACATTACTAAGTTGTGCTATTTAAAATATGTCAAGTGAAATTATGAAAAATGTGGGTGATTTAGCTTCCAATCTTCATCCGTAATGAATATTCTGTGTTGAGCAGTATAGGCTTAATACCATTAATATTTGTATGTTGCATCTCTAATTTAGTAGCAGCAATTGTTGTGCAGAATCTTGTATCTATATACAATTTAAAAACTTCTTGAAAAGGTTTTTAGCAATTTTTGCAATAGCAGGACCCTAATTGCACAAAAGCAGGACCTTGGTTGAAAGAATGTGACATAATGCTTATTTTATATTCACAAATTAAGAATAGTTTCTTCACAATTTTACAAAAAACGGACCTTTCACAAAATATCTGGACAGACCCCTGCCTATGGATTACAATATATTGTAAAAATAAATAAAAAGAATGTAGTATGTCTGGAAATTATTAGATAAATTCTCAGTGAAATCTCCCTTTTCACTTACACATAACAGGAATTAAAGTATAGATTTCAATGCTCTTTAAAATAGTTTTTTAAGTTAAATTGGCTTTCTTCCTTTTCCCAGCATTGAATTTAATACACTATTTTTTCCAGAGGCATTAAGTGAAGAAAGGGTTAGTCCTGGGAATCTTAAACACCTGTATAAACTTATTTCGTATAGCATGCATCCAATGTTTTTAGACAATCAAATTTATTATTAATAATCATTTATTATAAAGCGTTTAAGTTCAAGATAAATTTTGAATCTGGTCAAATCATGGAATTTTTGGGGACCGGTCAAAAGACGTTACAAACCAACCCAGTTAAATTAGAAATTTAACTTTCCCTGTTTTATTTTGTTTTTAATACAAGAGATGTGGGAGTAATATAAAAACGGACGACGACACAGTTAACAAAATAAAAAAAATTTCTCTTAATAATTAAAATATTCTAGGTATTAACACAAGAAAAGTTCGTTTGATACAGTTTCGTATTTCTTACATGAAAATATAAAGACAAGTAATAGTGCCTAACATTTTAAAAATCAATAAAAATATCCCTTAGCGTAAATAAGGTTTTAAGTTAACAATATCAAATTAACTTTATACTTACACAAATAATGACAGAAAAGGGGAATTACCTAAAATCGTAGTGATAACAATAGTTTATTATACTTTTATAATTGCTCTAGATCATTACACCGCAAGAATAGACAAAAAAATACAACAGTTAATAGAGCAAGTAAAATAAATAGTGACCATCCATCTGAAATAAGTGTATTTTATTCAAGATTAGTAACAACTGCGCTTACTTTAAGTTTATCTTGATTACATACCTTATGTTAATGTTTCCGGAATTGTAAAAAGTTTCAGTTTCAATCCACTTCAGTCACGTGATAAAAACAAACTTTCAATGCCATCTGTTGAATACTTAAGGTTGGCGAATGTACAACAACCGATCTAAAAGATTGGACCGTTGAAAAAGTTGAAACAAATATTTTTTCTTTACTAATAAGAAGAGTACTCTCAAAATATTTTCGAACCAGATATGGATCAACTGAAATGAGTCTGATGCTTCGACGAATTTTGTAATTTTTTTTTGTAATTTTCTTAATATTTTATTAAAATCTATCACAAAGAAAGATCAATTTTGAACTGAAATTAAAATTTATTATTATTTTAAAATTTATTATTATTATAACTACATTGAACATTGAACTGAGGCGAAGATAAAAAGATGAAACCGAAACTTAAATACGATATTTGATAAGTAAAATTCTACTCGTTGTTGAAAAGTAAAAATTTATAACTAAATTTGTTGTACTTGGTCTAGATTTATAAATAATTAATTAATAATTTAAATAATGTGAGTATTGTTTAATTCTTATCTTGCATCTTAATTTTTATCTAACAATATTTTGTTTCAATATTCCCAATGAAAAAATTTTTGTACTGCAGTTTTATTAAATATTACATTTTATTATATATTAGCTTGTTTACTGGTTTTCTGTTCTTGGTCTTTTATTTTTATTATATGTGGTTTTAATATTACGAATTATTAAAATATATATCTAAGTAATTTTATATGTTTTCTGTAAGTCAAAAAGTTTATTATTGGTTATCACATAACTATTCTCAAATTGGGACCCCTCAAATTTAATGTTTGTTATCATTTTTTTTTATCGAAGCTATTAATACATTCAAATAACAAAGCACGCTTTTAATTAATTTTATTTATGTTATATCTTAAAATCATTAATTTGTATTTCTTACCTTTTTGAGTTCTTCGATGAGAAGGAACCACTGTGCAGTTTATTTGAGTGATTACGTAAGAGTTGCTGCATTTTTAGGTACAAAAGTCATTTTTTCTTTTTAATAATAATGTTTTTTTATTAGATTAGGAATGCTGCATTTAACATCCATGATAACAGATTCATAGTATTTTTTAAATATTTTTTCGGTAATTATTAGTAAGTTAAAATATTAACTTACTAGTGAATTTTTAAAATTTCATCAAACATTGTTTCACTCCATTCTTTTTTTATTTTTTGGCTTTTAAGAATTTTAAAATTGCCAATTTTTATGTCACTATTCATGCTTATCTTGCTCAAACTTCCGATCAAAATGGCTATCCAAAATGAAAGTGAAACTCATATTTGGTTCACATAGTGTGACATCTGATATTTTCTTTAGTGTTTGTGTAATTTAAAGTTAGTTCACAGTATATTTAGCTAACAAATCATTGCACTTTAGACTAAAATGATTGGTAAGTAGATTTAAATTTTGCATACATGGTTGCTGATTTTGAAAAATAAATTATTAAAATAATTTTTTTAATTTAAATTTTAACATGATTTGTCATCTGCTGGTGCCCCAAAAAATAAATACTATAAAAAATAAATAAAATAAAAAATAAATAAATGCTTGCGATTTTAAATGTTTGTTCTAAATGCATTCTAATAGATAAGCAAAATCTAATTATCAAAACTGGTTATAATGAAGATAATATTAATTGAAGTTAACTGACTAAATTTATCTGTCAGAACTCATTATAATGAGGATAATATTAATTTGATTGAAGGTAACATATATCTTTTATAAAAGGAAATCAAACTATTATGCAGGTAAATTATTTTTCAACTAAATTTTAATTAAAGTTTTAGTCAAGTATAATTTTCAAGATGTTAATTATTAATAAGGTTTGTTAATTGACTGAGGAATTTTACTGATAAATTTTAACAATATACAACTATTTGCACTTTTTTTTAAATTTTTATTTATTTAGTGTTATTTTAAAATTAGTGTTGTATGGAAATATTAAAATTAATTTATCAACTAATTACTTTTTCCTTAACCACCAAAAATAAAGACTGGTGATAATACACCACTAATTATTTAGGAGTAGAAATGATATATGTTGAAGCAAATGGTGAGACCATTTTTAATGTTTTATTTGTAGGAACTCATTGTCTAATTTATAGATAAAAGTTTTTAAATGTATTGAATGTTTTTTTAAATTAAAAAATTAAAGGTTTAAAAAACTGAAAAGAGGTAGGAATTTTAAAAAAAAACTGAGTTTCAGCAAACTCTAAATTTGAATCATGATTTTTTAAACAATAATTAATTTATTGAAATGTATCGATTAATGACCGACATATCTAGTCTATTTATTAATTTTCTCTCTCTCTCTTTTTTTTTTTTTTTTTTTTTTTTTTTGTTAAATTAAAGAATTTTAGATCGCATAAATGTTATTAATAAAATATTTCCAAATTTGAGCTAAAGGATTTTTATATAAATTTTATGCAGCGGTCTCCCTAAAATTAAAAAAAAGGCTGGATGCTTTTTAAAAAAACAAGGACACCTTCAGTTTTGAAGGGCTCTAATTTCGATAATTGTGTCTAGATAAAGTGCTCTTCAAAACGAAATTAAAAATATATAAATAAATATGAGAAATAATTATATTTTATTCTAACTTAGCTTAAAAATAATTTGCAGTAGTTATGGTAATCTCTTTTTTAAAATAAAAGAAGAGCATTTTTTCGGAATAAACAAAAGATGACATTTTTACAAAAAGGGTAAGGAGGGTGCATTTGCTTTTGTGAAAGGGTAGACTTGGTGGGCCAATATTAAGCAAGGTCTAAATATTAAGAACATACGCTTACATTTACACTAAAATGAAAAATAATAATAATAGTATATATATTTAAAATTTTATATATATATATATATACAGTACACTCTCGATTATCCGTGCGCGGATTATCCGCTTTTCGGATTATTCGTGCTCATTCTGGAGTCGCAAAAAAATATAAAGAGAAACATTTTCAAGATTAAAAAAATTTGATTCATGAAGTTATAACACTACAAAATTTTTGGAAAGCAATATTCGTTATTGGATTGCAATATATGGAATATCAGCAGCATGGTTAAAGGTAAAATTGCACGTTATCACGAACGTGGAGAGAGATCGTACCACTTGATGAACAATCTTCTTCAGATATTCAAGAAGAATATAGCAACAGTATTCTTGAACTAGCAAAATAAATTTAAGGTTTTCGAAATTCTTGATGAAGAAAATTTAGAAGATTGGTTTCAAAGTGTGAGCCTGGCTTCCAGTATTTGACAGATGAAGACATTGTTACTTGTTGTTGTTGTTGTGGCTTATCCTCCAAATTTTCCGACAAGGTCCATCAGACCGCCGACCCTAAGGAAATCGAGGACCAGAAGAGTATATTCATTGTGATGGTAGTAACTGATGCAGAAGATGTAGTAAATGAGGTAAATACAATTTCTCATTCTTCTGCTCTACCATCTGTGGAAACTTTATTAGATTATATGGGAGGATTTAATTACGGTGACATTACTGCGGTTCGTAAAATATGCGTCAATATATGGCGCATTACACATTTTTTTAAGCATCAAATGTTAAAAGGAAAATTCCTAGTTTGATGTTATACAGCATGCAAATGTCAGTAATTTTTATATTTTTTGTACTGATATGGATTTTTTCTTCAATCAAAAGGAGTTATCGGATTATCCATGTTTTTCCATTGTCCGTGCAACCTGTCCCGGTGATTAACCCGGATAATCGGGAGTGTACTGTATATATATATATATATTTTTTTATTTATGTTATTTTCTTTAACATTAAAAAAAAAAAAAAAATTATTGCTCTTATGAAAACTTTTCAAATAACTTCTTTTTATCTGTTAAATTCATGACCCATTAATGTGTCATTAAAAATATATTTGGAGACATATTTTATTCTTGTAAATAGCTATTTTAGCATATATTTTTCTTAGGGCTAATCCATAATGACTGATATTACACTTTGATAGGTTTTCTTATTTTTGCTATTTTTTTTCGTTGGTAAATATTTTATAATTTTTTTAAAAAATTATATGGAAGGTTTTTCAATACCTTAATATTAATATGCATATGAGAAAAAAGTATACAAATTAAAAATGTTTTATTCAGAATAAAAATATGACTGTGAATATTACATAGAAAGAGTGTGGAGTGAAATGTAATATTCTTATTTTGAAATTCTCCTTCGATAAAAACTTAAGAGATTAGCTTTTTAAAATTTATTTAAAAAAAATAACTTTTGAATAGAGGAAAAAAAATCTTGTGACCGTTGTTAGAATTTTTATGACTGATGTTACTAATACAAACTATATCAAAATTATAAACTTTTTTTTATTCCAATTATAAATTGCTTGAAAATTAAGAAATTTGTTAATATTCAGTTTATTCTTGATATCTCAAAGTGGAAGGGACACTAAAAATATTTTGTGATAACGAGTTTTCGAGATAACACGTTCAGAGCTAAATATGTTCTAAAAAGGGGGAAAATGTATTCTAAAATAGTATACCTACTTAATAGTATACCTACTTAATACCTACTAAGTACCTACTTAGTAGGTATACTTAATAATAGTATACCTACTAATAGTATACCTACTTAATACCTACTAAGTACCTACTTAGGGGCCGTTCAAAAAGTACGTACACAAAAATGGAGAAATTTTAAACCCCTCCCCCCTTCGTACATTACCGTACATAAGGTCTTACTCCCCCCCCTTAGAGTATGTACATTTTATTAGTCTACCCCCCTTTTTCATAAAAATTAAAATAATTATGTTTTAAATAAAATTAAATATTTACTTAAGGAGGGTGTAGGATAAAGTCAAATTTAAATTTGGTGTATGTTTATAAAGTACGTACTTTGTATAATACATCCCCCCCTCCCCATCGTACAAAACCGTACATAATAGCAAATCCCCTCCCCCCCCCTTCGGGATGTACGTACTTTTTGAACGGCCCCTTAGTAGGTATACTTAATAATAGTATACCTACTAATAGTATACCTACTTAAAAAGTAGAGTCATGAAACATAGGAATAACTACTAATAATCATGTATGTAATGATAGTTTGCTATAAATCTAAATACAGCACTGATAATTTTTAAAAGACAAAATTAATTTTGCATTAAATAGAAAATATTAATAGATTTACAATGAACTTGCATTTTGATTTTTCGGGAAAAATTTATTTTCAATTTTGAAAAACTATTTGACTTAACAAAGTTTTAAGAAGAAACTCTTTAACATAGGAATTCAAATTAATATTAATTGGATATGTAATGCCAAGGGATAGAATATTTTTCTGACATAACAAGGTTCTCGAGATATAGAAGTTCGAGATATCGAGAGTATACTGTATAGTGTATGTTATACTTTTGTGCAGAGTCTATCTTTTGTGACCATAATATCCTAAATTAGTTCAATTTCCATTTTAATCCGTCAAAATTTTATTTGCAGTTGATTTTAATACTCTCTTTGTATAATGATGTATCCATTAGAATTTTTATTTAAAAAAAATACTTTAGAAATTAAATTATTTACAAAATCTACATGGAGCTTTTACAGATTCATTTTCAAAAGACTTCACTTTTTTCACATGCAGCATATAGTTATTATTTCTTTCATGTCATGTGATCCATAACATCCAGACTTCTTTGTTGGGGTTGACACTATAAGAAGTAATCCTAAGACAGTGTGAAGATGCATTAAAATCTCAAAATGTTTATTAAATTGAATGATATTTTGGTTTCATAAAGACATTTTACTGTGCATTATCGATTCATTTTATGAATAAGGATTACTTTTCTAACTAACTAATGATAATATATACGCGAAGTAATTTTTTATTATGTAAAAGAAATTATTGAATATTCTCATCTGTTAAGAAGGGCTAATCTAGAAATAAAGTATGGTAATTATTTTTAGGTTTCTTTTTTAGATATCTTAATTCTATTTAGCTGTTATTATATATATATATATATTTGTTTGTTATGTTGTCCTTTGTACCATCGAATTGCCCATAAAAGAGTCCTCATTGTTTTGAAATAGGTATTCCACAGTATTGAAATTTTCATTGCAACTTATTATGTGTAATTGATAATATTGTGACTATCACAGGTTTTAAATTTGCTATTTTTTTCAGGTTTAATTATGAAGTAATTGATTAAAGAAGGACTTTTTCTTCTGAAAGAAAATTTTAAATATTTCATAAAATGATAGAGGAAATTCTTCCGTAAATTAAAAGAATAATTTTAATGAAAAAATGGACTCAGAAGAATCATTCACGAGTTCCGATTCTGATTGGGAAGATGTTGAAGATACTAAAGCTATGAAAAATGATGTCAGATCTTGTAACTCAGAGCCTACCGATCACACTATGAACCCAGAGTCTCACTTGGGTTGTGACGCTTCAAAGAAAAATCCTTGCACAATCATAAAACAAACTGCTAGGAAATCAAAAAATAAAACGAAGTTTGGTAAGAAAGGTAAGTTTCTAAAGTCTAATTCCAAATCAAGCATTGCTAAATCAGAAAAAATTGATTCAAGGACATCTGTGCTCTCTAGACTCTCTTCATCTGAAGCTGAAGCTCCTATTCGCAAATTTGACCCAATTCCAGATAGCTTGTATATGAATAAGGAAAAATTTCAACTTTCTGAAAGTCCTGAGAAATTAACTATACCATTTTCTATGAGTATGACCAATAGAAATAATTATGATTTGAATGACTCAGCTGATGAACTTAGTCAATCACCACCCCGATTTAATTCCTGTTACATCCAAAAGGATGAAAACTCTACTAATTCTCAAAGCATTAGATTTCATTCTGAAAATGAAGGAAATACATACTTTGGATCTGATTCTGGTTCAGATTCTGATTCGAAGAACTCACTTTTTAGTTGGTCGTTTTCTGAAAGACCAGTCAATAAGGAAAAGCATACTAAAAGAAGTACTAGTTTGTTTGAATCTTCTGACGCAAAGACCACTCGTCAGCTTGGCAGTAGTTCTTCAAAAAATCATATTCCAGATCCTTGCAAAACACCAAAAACTTACCATCTAAGTTCTGAATATTTACAACAAGTTAATTGTCAAAGTTATGAAAGGAAACCAGCTTCAATCTCTCCTGAACTTCCATCAGCAACTGTAAAACTTGCTACAGCTGTTCAAAGAAATGAAAAAAATAGTCCTCATCAATTGCATTTCGATCCTCAAGATATTAAGATGAAACAGCAATTTTCTAAAATAGAAATAGATAATGAGGCAAAAAGAAAGGGATTATTTTCTGAAAGGAAACCACCAACTCGCTTTTCACAAGCCTCATTAAGAAACGACAAATTTGATATTCTTCATCAAGAAATTCAAAACAGGAATTCTTTTGATCAAGATATTCCTACCCATATTAAGATGAAACAGCAATATTCTGAAATAGATAATGAGGCAAAAAGAAAGGAATTATTTTATAAAAGGCAACCACCAACAAACTTTTCACAAGTCTCATTAACATCAGAAAAATTTGATATTGTTCATCAAGAAATTCAAAACAGGAATTCTCGCCCATTTATTACTGATAATCAAGTTAGATCGAGTGATCAAAATGTTAAACAGCAATATTTAGGTAAAAGAATAGATTATGATTCAGAAAAAAGTTCTACAAATAGAAGAGAATCTTCTAACAATCCTTTATCTTCAAACTATGAAATTTATCCAAATGATATCACACATTTAACTACCGAAGATGATGAACTAAATTTGAATTCCTTGGATTTTATTAGTTGTTGTAGAAAAGAATTAGAAAAAATTTCTGAAGAAGCTATCAATAAAGTTTCATCAAAAAAAGAAGATTTAAGATCAATTTCTGAGAGTGAGAACACTAAGATCAAAAATATTTTAACGAAACGTATTGAAAATTTTGATTCACAACAGAATCAATTTATAGATATAATAACCCATGCAAAGAATCAAATATCTTATACATCGTGTCAAAATTATGAGGATATAGTTAAAACGTGGGATGCAATCAAATCCACTGTTCAAAATGAGAGTAAATTGTTTGAAAACTTTTTTCCAGCTTATGCATATCGCGATGAAGTAGTCCAAAGTTTAAATCACAAGCGCATTTTATTTTTGCATTCAAGCAACGCTTATTTTTTTAATATCTTAGTGCCATTAATATCTCTAAAACATTATCCAAGTTGTTTTATTGTGTCTTGTGTAAGTGGTGAGACCCAAAAGCAATATCTGAAATATTCTCTTCATTCGGCAATGGGAAGCAAAGAACAAAAGCATAAAACTTATGTCATGACAGAATCGGAACTTTTAAATTATTCTCTTAAAATAGATTATGCAGCCAAAAAAACAACTTGTGTTGTTTTGAATCTCCCTCTTTCTAGATCAGTAGTTACTGACATTTTGCTATCAAATTTAAGAGATATCTTAAAAGAGAATAAGAATTCGAAGCTTGTTTTAATAATTGATCCAGTTGTGAATTTGACACCCTACAAAAAATATTTCTCCATGTTTGAAATCTCAACAATAGTACCCCCTAATCTTACGTATCCAGTGAATACCATATGGAAAAACAATGCTTTGGTCCCTGAAAACGATATTTTGAACGAAATAGTGCGAACAATATTGTCCATCCACATCACAAAAAGTTGGGGTAACATACTTGCCTTTGTACCATCATTAAGAGATGCAAAAACTGTCAATCAATTGCTCAAGAAACAATGTGCAGTTTATCAGTACAATAGCGTTAAAATTATTTTGGTGGAGGAAAACTATTATGCTATTTGCAGTGATGAAATACGTGAGAAAAATTCTAAATTTCAGTTTGTTTTTATATCAGTTGGTTCTGCTGAAATGATAAGTCTTCCGTCTGTGCACTTCATTGTGGATTGTGGTACTGTTACGGACTACCACTTGGATGATAACAAAAAAGTCGATGTTTTAGCCACAGTATTTATTTCTTCTGTCAAATCAAAACTGCGTAAAACTTTAGGTGGAGTTTATGGCCCTGGCATGTGTTATCGAATTTACAGCAAACATAACTTCATTAATGATATGCCTTCTCAAGACTATCCTGAGCTTTTGCTTAGAAATCCTCTTAATTCTTTAGTAAAAATTCTCAAGTATAAGCCAGATGTCGTGCTGAAAGAGTTTATTGAATTTCTACCTGAAGGTGTGGTAGCAGAAACAATTAGAAACTTAGAAAAATATGGTGCTATTGTGGATAATAAAGTTTCACTCATTGGAGAAAAATTAATTAAACTTCCTTTTGAGGCTAAGTATTCAAAACTAATACTTTTGGGAATAGAATCTGGTTTGGCATTAGAAACAGTTGTCCTTGTGTCTTTTTTAACTGAAAAGGGTAAATTGTTTAAAAGTACAGATAATCCAAAATATCAACGTATAATTGATGCTAAGCAAATGGAACTAGTTCAACATCAAAGTGACACTTTAACCAACCTGCATATTTATAAAACCTGCTTAAGAAACAAGTTTGATTTAGAATGGTGCAAAACACATTACATTGATGATAATTTTTTAAAAAGAGTACATCAAAGGGTTGAGGAAATGCGTGAAATTATATTTTCGAGTTTAGAAATAAAAATTAGTGAGAACTTCTCAAATAATGAAAACTGGCCAATGATCGTCCGTGAAATAATATATGATTGCTTTCGAGATAATCTTTGTGTCTTTAGTGGTCGTTTAGATTGTGGTTTCAGAGTGCTTAGCTCTAAGTCAGTGGCATATCTACCCACTCAATCTATAATTTGTCAGAAGGATAACGTACCTCAGTTTTTAATTTTTGATCATGTACTATTATCTGATAAAAATTACTTGATTAATGTCACTAGTATTCCTAGTGATTTTGTAATGAAAAGTTTGCAGGATGGATCGTCATATTTTTCTGATAACGAGCTTTTTGATTATACTTTAACGAAGCGAACAATTGAGCCTGTGGGTGAAGAAGTAATGAATGATATCTTTCTTGGTGAAGATGATGAAAAACTAAAACTTGTCATTGAACAAATTAAACAAAAAACAGGCATTGATCTGATTTCAATTGAACCATCCGTAGAAAAAGGCTCTGTCTCTATCTATGCTTTTCCTACTTGTATTGATGCTGCTTATGAAGCCCTCAAAAAAATCTTGAAAACAAAGAGTGAAGAGATTATAAATGAGTGTCAAACCCATTCATATGAATTAGTGAAGGATGACAAGTCTGTGATACTTGAGGTTGAATTGGCTAAAGGTGCAATGGCTAAATATGTTAAAGTTGGTGAAATTCTTATACAACCCTTAACTGTGGCGAATGTGCATTCTGCAGGAATTTTCACATCTGCAGCTAAACAGTATAATAGATTTCCATATTCTTTGCATATTGCTTGGATTCGAAGACACTGTAATGGAAATGCTAATGTAGATTTTGGCGAAAACACTAACTTCTCCAGTGTTCGTAGACTTTCCTTAAGACACTTATATTTCCTGGGGATGGAAATATTTATGGAAATGAGTGAAAGGAAAAAAAATCAACTGTGCATTTCAGGTCTGTCACCTGAAATATGCCAAGAAAAACTTAAAGACGAGTTGAAAATATTGTTACCTGCTGCTGAAATTACGCATATTGAATTGATGCGTATCGCACCATTTGAAACATCTGACAAAAGACTTAAGGCAATAAAATCTAGTATTTCAAATATTTGCAAAAATGCTTTAGATATGAGTTCAACGGAAATTGTACTCTCTAAGCCAAAACCTTCAGACATAATTCAAGAATTATATATTAAAACAAATACTTATGAGGGGTTAGATTCTGTTGCTGATTTAGTTAAAATCAAATTTTTGGAAGACAAGCTAAGTATTACCACACTAGCATTCAATCTTAGAATTATCTGCAACAATTATATTTATCAAGCATTACAATCTCAACTGAATTCAACTCTCTCTGAATTAAAGAATGATTTAAGTCAAGGTAACGCAAAGGCTGATTTTGAGATAAATGTTGGCAAAGGGAGTGAAGAAACTTATTTTATTGATGTATCTGCAACTAATGTTGCTGTGTTAAATTTAGTTCATGAAACAATCAATTGTTTGCTGAATGGTGTGATATTAAATGAAAATGATATAAAAGATCTTGATAAAATGTTCTGCCATGGGGGACATGTTTGGTTAAAAGGTCTTGAAGCAAGTGAAAATTTATATATCATTATGAATCGACAAAGAAAAGTGTTGCGATTATATGGAGCTGAAGTTAACTGTGAAAATGCCAAAAAGCGCCTTATACAATATCTCAAAGATATTGAAAATGATGTGAATGACATCATTGAACTATCTAGCGAGAAAACAAAAAATTTTCTTTTGAAAGCTCTTGTCCAAAAGTATGGTATTGACTTAAAGAAATTTATTGAAGAGTGTAAACTGCACCAAGCTTACCTTGATCTCAGAACTGCCAAACTATATGTTTATGGTGATCAGACAAGTGTCGAAGAGGTAAGTTATTATTTTGCTTAATCTTTTATTTTATAAATAGGCCAGGAATCAGTGCTGGTATAAGTGGAAAGTAAAATTGAAATAGCAAAATCAATAGCATGGTTAATTAATTAAAAACTCATTTAAAAGGTTGTTTTATAAAATAATTCTTTTGAACATAACTAATCTTGTAATTTTTCAGCACTAAGATCAAAAAAAAAATTTCTTAACTATAAAATGTATTTTTCAGCAGTCAATAATAAAAGGTATTTAAACTTAGCAAACAGGTGAGTGACATGTTTTGGAAAATCTATTTGATAGGCTAAATGAAAACCGGGGATATTTCTGTATCGTGATCTGTCTCGCCAACTACAATAGCCGAGATGCCAAATAGATTTTAAACTTCCAATTTTTTTTAAAAAAACATGTGGACGTTTCCCCGGGGGTGGTGGTTACGAGTTATACCTTTCGAGTTGGTCCCTTTCTGTGATGTTTTTTTTTAGTTTCTTGCAGGCCATTGCCCGGAAGTTTCCAAGACTTGGCGATTATTCTGCCACAGATCAGAATCACAGACCGAAATCTTCCCTGAAAGCTGCAGTTTAATTAAAGAAAATATGATTTTTATTTATGTCAAAACGTTTAAGGAAGTCATTGTCATTAGATCTGAATAAATCCAAATTGAGAGGTACCTGCACAATAGAACTTTTTAACAGATGAAATGGAAAATATTAAAAACTGACATGTGCAATATAGTCACTTTGATTAATCAAGCAAGATGCAGTCAGAATGCCTCTAACTTCGACATATTTCTTCTCAGAGAATACTGAGGAAATATTCAAAAGCTTTATTAATTTTTTTTAATCAAATCCTTTTCTTTTCAAAAATATTGTTTAAATAAACCAGTTTTCAAAATTTATCTTATAAATTTAAAATTTAAAAAAATAATTGACCGACTTAAACAACCTTGATTGACTGATTTTTTAAAAAAAAACATATAGGTAGTTGAAAATTGATTCAGTATTTTCTAAAAAAAAGCACATGGTTAATTTTGACATAAGTTGTAAAGAACATCAGGCTCGCTTACATGTATCCCATCTAAATTTTAACTATGTTATATTTTCTGTATTTTGTTTGTGGATAAGAGAATTGGGATCATGCACTGATTTCCAGTTCCCAGGGATTGTTTTTTGTGAGAGATATAGATGTGGAATTCTTTGAAGTATATAGTATAAGCATCCAGAAATCGAACTTTTTGGCAAAAAAAAAAAAAAAAATAGACACAGTGAAAATGCCTATTAAGTTTTTGTTAGTTGTTTATTAAACCCATAGAAAATTTTTAGAAAAGTGAAAAATTGGTTTCTTCAAGTAAAAATGCAAATTTTTACAAACTAAATTTACAATTAAAATCTATTTACCTAACGATCTGACAACCTTACTTATAAAATTCAGTATTATTTACCCCGCATACTTTTCAATAGTAAAGGCAAATTTTTCTGTTATAATTTTGTTGAATATATATTTTGTACAAGAGAAACTTTCTCAAATTTAGTTCATTTGTCAGTGTGCCAAATATTGCATTAATTTTTATTTTTTAATATTTCGATTTCTGGAAGGAGGATATTTCCGTATCGGGATCTGTCGTGCCAACTACAATCGCTAAAGGTGCCAAAAAGCTTTTATTTAAACTTGTAAATTAAAAAAGACAAACAAACATGTAGATGTTTGCCAGGGAGTGGCTACGAGTTATACCTTTCGAGTTGGTCTCTTTCTGTGATGTTCTTTTTAGTTTCTCGCGGGTCATTGCCCAGAAGTTACCGCGATTATTCTGCCACAGATCATGATACAGAATTCACCCCTGTGCCAGAATAAAACTATTGATTTTATCTTATATATTTTTTTTCTTGCAAAATAATTTTACTATTTACCAAAAACTTTAACCTGTATAGTTTAAAATTAATTTTAGACCTTAACCAGTTTAAAAAATTCACTTTTGGATAATCTTAATATATGAGTTGAAAAAAATGTTATATAAATGTTTCAAATAAATTTATGTATTTTTTATTTTCCAACAGGCTTCAAACTGCATTCAAAATTTGTTAGAAAATCTAGATTCAGTGAATTCAGAAGCAATACTTTACCAAGAAATTTGTCCTGTCTGTCTTTGTCCTGCTATCAATTTAACTTACAGGCTTGAACATTGTGGTCATCTATATCACAGTGAACCTTGTATACAACAATTTATGGAAAATAATGAAGATTTTCCTATAAAATGTTCAACAGAGGTAAGCTCTACCCAAATAATATTTGATAACATCAGAAAATCTAACATAATTTTGCCCAACTTTTGAATATTAGAAAAATCTTATTTCTTTGCATTACATAACAATAGATTCTATACAAAATAATATTATCTAGTATTTACTACAATATTATTTTGTATCATTTTTGATGTTGATCGGTTTTCATTTTTGGAATAAGCAAGAGGAAGATTTGAATGAAAGAATAATTCAGTGATATAATTTTATTTATCATTTCTGTATTGCTAAGTAAATAATATGAAGAATGACATTATAAAACTACTTTTCTATGTTTTACTGCTTTACAACAATACAGAAAATTAAGCAAAATTATATCACCAAATTATTCTACTATATATTATTACTGTATTATATTACCTATTATTGTATTACCTACTGAATTCAGTTACCAATTTTCCCTAGCAACAGTTTTACATTGGCCCCAGTTGCAGGGATGAGATTCTTCCGCGGATTCGCGGAT
Organism: Parasteatoda tepidariorum; assembly: GCF_982258835.1. Taxonomy (NCBI): domain Eukaryota; kingdom Metazoa; phylum Arthropoda; class Arachnida; order Araneae; family Theridiidae; genus Parasteatoda; species Parasteatoda tepidariorum. The sequence goes on from NC_141758.1 coordinate 55,187,984, forward strand.
TTCCGCTTTTTCTCAGATTTTTCCATTTTTCCCGCTAATTTCCGCCGAAATTTTTTTTTTTGCACAAGTTAAAATATTTTATGAGGAATTTAATTTTCCGCGGAGCGAAATTATTGAAGTCCTCATTCCTTCCTCTGAAGTTTCTCTAAAAATCATTTCCTAGGGATAAAACTGGTTGACCTTTATACAGGGATGAGATTTTCTCGAATTTCAGCCTTTTTATCAAAAACTCAGATTCTCTAAAAGTTTCGTTTTTTTTATTTATTTATTTATAAATATCCCGTTTTTTTTAAAAAAAATTCAGTCGTTGAAGTCAAATTATTATATTTATTTACGATTTTCAAAGAAAAACAGAAAATTCAAACTACGTCCTAGCTGCTAATCCTTCCGCATGTTTACTTATATTAGCTATTTTCTCCGATTTCACGCATAGAAAATAAGATTTTCCGTATTTTTTATCCGTCGGCCGGATAGCTCGTATTTTCGTAATTTAGACGTCGCTGCTTCTTGTATTCTGGAAAGAAAGCAAACAAAAAAAGCGAAAAAAAATAGAGGTGGATTTGTGGTGAAAATATTTATTTGCTCATTCAATTAATCTTGTATATTTTTATTTATTGTGTAAACAAAAAACAATTCAAACAATCCTTTTAGAAATCCCAAGTCCCGACTCTGCAATTATCTCGATTTTTATTCACGCGATTTTAATATCAATAATCGATTTTTGTATTTACCTGATTTAAAAGTTGCGCATTGCAATTCTTATTTACGCTTTTTAAATATCGTACATTATGACTCGTATTTAGGAGATTTAAAAATCTAATATCGTGTTTTGTATTTTTGCATTTTTAAAATCGCGATTTTATTATCAAACATCGATTTTCGTATTTACCTGATTTAAAAGTTGAACGTTGCGATTCTTATTCAGGCCATTTAAATATTGAACATTGCGATTCTTATTTACGAGATTTAAAAAACCAATTTCGCGATTTGTATTTACGAGCTTTTAAAACCCTATGTAGCTACCCGAGCTTAAAATCCAATGTCGTGATTCGTTTTTGCGCTTCTAATATCGCGCGATTTTAAAATTATGCATCTTGATCTAAAAATTACGCATCATGATTTGTATTTTCGCATTTTTTAAATTCTATGTATAGAGTTTTATATGCACGTGATTTAAAAGCCTCATATCGGGATTTATAATCACATGGATTACAAGTTTAAACAAAAATTAGACAAAAAAAGTGCGATTTATATATATATACAGTACAGAACCCGTTTTCCGGAAATCAGAAAACCGGAAAACCAAAAAACCGGAACGAAATTCGATAAATTTTCCCGCCATTTTTAAAAAAAAATTTTTTTTCCTCATAAGGTTTTAGGATTTTTCTTCTTTTTTGAAAGATGTTTACCTTACCATCATTTTGGAAATAATCATTAGTGTATTACTTCATCGTTTTTTCTTCTTTTTAAGATTATTTCCAACTAATTTCGTTTTGTTTTGTTGGGTTTAACAATAAAAAAACGGCTTTTGTATCGATTCAGAAAACCGGAAAAATCAGTTATCCGGAATAGTGATGGTCCCGATCTTTCCGGATAATCGGTTCCTTACTGTATATATATACAGTAGGGAACCGATTATCCGGAACGATCGGGACCATCGCTATTCCGGATAACTGATTTTTCCGGTTTTCTGAATCGCTACAAAAAGCTGTTTTTTTTATTGTTAAACCCAACTTAAAAAAAAAATATTTGGAAATAATCTTAAAAAGAAGAAAAAACGATGAAGTAATACACTAATGATTATTTCCAAAATGACGGTAAGGTAAACATCTTTCAAAAAAGAAAGAAAAATCCTAAAATCTTTTGAGGAAAAAAACATTTTTTTTTAAAAAATGGCTGGAAAATTTATTAAATTTCGTTCCGGTTTTTTGGTTTTCCGGTTTTCTGATTTCCGGATAACGGGTTCTGTACTGTATATATATATATATATATATATATATATATATATATATATATATATATATATATATATATATATATATATATATTTATATATATATATTCTTGGATTTCCTCTTTTTTACTTTCTGACTACTCTCATCCCTGCAGTTGGGCCCAAAATTGGCTAGTAAGGGTCCCATAAGAACATACACCAAGGGATGTCTAGATTTTTTAATATTGGTCCTCGAATGACTTTCAATATTTTAACAAAATTCATTTCTATTTAGGACCAATATAAAAAAAATCTAGACATCCCAATGTTTACCAAGCGTTATAAATCTAAAAAGGACCTACCATAGAAAATAAAATTGGTCCATTATTGAAAGTCATTCTAGGACCAATATTGAAAAATCTAGACATCCTAATGTTTACCCAACATTTTAAGTCTATAAGGGTCCTACATAGAAAATAATATTTGTCCATTATTGAAAGCCATTCTACAAAATATAGACAACCTAATATTGGCTTGTAGATTGTTGTTTGAGGCATACTTGTTCAGATCACACCCATGTGGGGCTAGGCTAAAGGACCCCATTGTGTCTGATCTAGACTGAGTAGCAACAGCACAAGAAAGTCAATGGTGCAATCACAAATACATAAGTGCATGAGACAAAAAAAATATACATTTTTACATCAATGTTTAAAAGCTGCCTTTTGTATTAATGATCGAAATTTTGATTGCCATCAGTTACTATTTTGAAAAGGCTGTTATCACAAAATTTATTTTTATTTGAAACAAGTCAGTTTCACTTCTATTTCCCTAATAAAGGATTATGTATCAAGAACATAATTAACATGTTTAAATAAAACTAGATGTAATATTTTAATCAGAGCTTTTTTAAAAAAAAGCAAAAAAATTGTGCAGATACCAGAGTCAAATTTCTGGTATTGATAAATTAGCCGTTGGGAAAGCTATATTATGCATTGACAAAAAATGTTTTTACCAAGCATATGCAGCACCTTTAAGGTAAAAATTTTGACAAGATTTTTTCAGCATTGATATTTTTACTGTTATATTATTTTAAGCATGATAAAAATAAAAATATATATTTTACTTCTTTTCTCAAATTTTTTCAACTTAATAAATCAAACTAATTAGACTTGCAATATAGTAAAATCTTATCTTTAGTTTTAAAAAATTAGTTATAGTGATTTTTTCTTGTTGATTGCTCATATCATTTTTGATGTTATGTTGAGGAGATATGTTATGAACAAAGAATCTAAAAAAGACTTATAACAATAAATTATTTCATTTCTTTATTTGGTGGAATTTTTTTCTCATTTATGTATTGCTGGACAAAATCTCTCCTTAAATACGTTTGTAAGATGCAACTAAGCTACTTCCAAATTTCTTATATGAATTGCTATTTTTTTTAAAAATGCAATTGCATTTTTTTTAAAATTTTTCTCTTTTTTCCTTTAGGGTTGCGAAAAAGAATTAGTTTTGAAGGACATTTGGAAAATGCTGCGAAATAATCCTGAAAGAATGAAAAGCTTAATTAAAAAATCTATTGCTAATTACTTAGAGCGACATGTTTTAGAAGTTGTACTTTGCCCTACTCCAGACTGCTCAATGTTCTTTTATAAATCTGAAATACTAGGTGACAAAACACACTGCGGATTGTGCCAAAATGATATTTGCATTAAGTAAATATAATGTCTATAAGCTTGAATTTTTATCTGTCAAATTTAATATCTTTCTATGTTTATTTGTCTATCTTGTCTAAATCAGTATTCTAGTATGAAGCACTTTTTATACCATTACGCTAATTCTAAGCAATAATGGGTGACAATTTTAAATACATATGCATCTAATGATGGGTTTTGCATCTCAATGTAAATTCTACAGAAAAGATATAGTTTTTTATTTTTAAATGTTTACAACATTAGACTGAGTTTTTCAGCTCTAGTGCAAACTCAAGATGTTTCACATAACTTGCTATATTTTCTTTTTTTTTATACAAATAATTTAAGACCTTAGTCTAAGAAAAGATTGATATGTTGAGTTGAATTTTAAAAACTTTTAAATTTCAATATTTAAGAGCGTTGCATAATCCAATCTAAACTATTAAATATTTCTTTATTCTAGCAAATGTTATAACAAGGTCGTTTACTTTGAAGAATGATGATCTGTTAATACCTGCTTGATGTTTTTATAAATTTTAGGGCAGATTTTTATAAGTTAATAAAAATAACCCTCAACATTTTTTTTTGCTAAGCTCTTTAAAGAGATAATTTGCAGTAGTTATGTTCTATTTATTACTCTTTATGCAATTAAAAATGAAACACGTTTGTATTAAATTTTTATTTTATTAAGATTTGTATGCATGAAAAAAATTTTAAAAAAATTATATAAACAAATAATTTGTTATAAAGAAATTCCATTTTTTTACTGCATCGCTTTTTTATTATAATTTCTTTTGCGCAAAACTGCATGAGCAAACTTAGATCTTTTGCTTATTTGCATTTTGAAAATATTCTAGGACTCCAATCATTTTAGATCAATTTTAAAATACGGATGAATAGTTGCTTACAGTATTCCAAGCACTTTTTAGGTAGTTATATTTAAATGTTAACTAACTATTGCAAATTAAAGAGCAGCAAAATGTATTGATTAAACATAAATAATATGCATTTCTAATTATTAAAGTAATATGTTATAAATTAAAATTATTTCAAATTCTTAGAGTTCTACTGTATGTAGTTTTCATTCATGCATGTTTCCTTTTATAGATATGTTTTCTTCTTTTTATTGCTTGTAATTTCTAAAATATTGTAAAAACCAGGTAAAGTGAATGATCTGCATACCCAGAAATCGGTGTCTGAGTCCAAATTTTTGAAAAAAAATAATTACTTAACATAAACTTTATATTGTTTTTACATTCTATGGAAGAAAAAATTGATTTAAATACAATTGATCTTAAGTTTACAATTATCTCACCAATTTTCTGGTCCAAAATTTAGACCCCTTAATGTTAAGTTTACTTTTTGCATACTTTACCATATCTTGAGAAATTTTTAAGCCAATTGAAAAAATTTTGCTCACGATTTTATAATTCATGTAGGCGAAGATAATTCCGTGCAAAAAATAACTTTTAGTAAATATTTATTATTTCAATTAAAATTAGTCGAAAAATTTTTTTAATTGTAAGGCATACAGTTTTTTACTTCATTTTAATAAATGTAATTTGAAATGGCAAAATGGTTCAAATAGTTCCTGAGAAATCAAGTTTTTAAAACTTCTATTTTTTATATTATGAACATATACACTAGTGTGCAAAATTTAAGAAGAACCTAAACACTTAACATATCAGTGAAACAGGCAGGTGGGCAGGACTACTCAAGAAACCTTCTGGTATCAGGTACCATCTTCATCCTTAATTTATACACACCAGTGTATATCTAATCTATCTATCTTCGAAAAATGTAGTATGTGGCTTAAAAAAATTCTGGAACAAAATACTGTAAAAATCAACTAGTTATACCACTGCTTTTTAATATTGATACTATGTTTCAACTACAAAAAGATGTAATGCATCCATTTACAACAAAGTGCTGAGTGAGTTGTTTGTGTATTTTGAAATACAGTAGGGAACCGATTTTCCGGAAAGATCGGGACCATCGCTATTCCCGATAACTGATTTTTCCAATTTTCTGAATCGCTACAAAAAGCCGTTTTTTTATTGTTAAACCCAACTAAAAAAAAAAATTTGGAAATAATCTTAAAAAGAAGAAAAAATGATGAAGTAATACACTAATGATTATTTCCAAAATGATGGTAAGGTAAGCATCTTTCAAAAAAGAACGAAAAGTCCTGAAATCTTATGAGGAAAAAAGCATTTTTTTTTAAAAAATGGCGGGAAAATTTATCGAATTTCGTTCCGGTTTTCTAATTTCCGGATAACGGGTTTTGTACTGTAATGTTTTCTTTTACAGGTGCCATTGTATTGAACATAGTGGTTTTACTTGTCAAATGTATGAAGGAACTAAAAAAGATGCTGATTATTCTTATAAGGTAATACTTGAATTGAATAATGGTCATTAAATAATAAATTTTAACTACAAAATTAAGTTTTAAGTGTTTAATTATATGACAAAAGTATAACTTGTGAACCCTTTCAAACGAAACCATTAACCTACACCAAATTTAGATGTAAATATGCTGCTCTACGTATTCTTTAAATGCTATCTGGTGTGTAGTGGGACAGTAATTTCAAAAACTAAAATATGTTCAGTTATTACTGGTAATTAAATTATGAAATCTGACACTAAGACATACCTTATAAAAATTCTTTTTGTGCTGATTTAAATGGAATAATGTTTAATTATTTTTATTTTACTCGTATTATTAGTTATTTCATATGGTGGGACAAATTTAATGATAATCATGCCAATATAAAAGTTTATGCAAAAACTAATACTTCTAAAACTTATTGTTTACTTTTATTATGTGTAATTTCATTTAAAAGGGATTTATAACTATGCATTACTTTTATCAATTTTATTTATGTATATTTTTGAATTACAATGTACAAATTTTTTACTTCATTTTATTTGCAATTTTGATACTTTTTTTAAGTAAATTTGATAACTGGTTCATTAGAAATGGCATTACTCTATTTAAAGAATATGGTTTTGGATTTTTTTTTTTTTTTTTTGAGTAAAAATATATTTTAATAGATCAGGTATTTATTTTTAAAATTGATCCCTAATTTGCTTATAGTTTTTAAGTAAAACATTTTTGTTCCGTAAAGCCCTTTACCTTATTTAAGTGGCCCTAACAACAACAAATTAATTTTTTTTAAAATTATTTGTTTTTAGCTATTATTCAGGGATGCTACGCCTGCGTCATTTGCGACAAACTGAGACAAAACGGCATAACTGCGCCATTTTGCGACATTCAGCTCAGTTTTTGCTGAAGCTGCGCCATTCTGAGACAAAACGTCCAAAATTTGACAAACCTGAATTCAGTTTCAAATATTAATCCGCATCGCCGTGAGTCATTGGAGAGCATTTTGCCGTTCACACCTCCTAAATACGTCATTTAAATGTCAGAAATTCCGTTTGGCAAATCAGCTATTGGAATGCATATAGAATATGCGTTTCGTATCTACAATTGGGTTATGTACAGCAGTGAGTAGCAATCAGTATCGCATGCCCGTGATCTTGTAAGAAAGGAGGGTATTCTTCCCTTATACTATTGGTTATTATCTTGCTTTTTTTCTTAGGAAATTGTACAGTGCACATAATTATTCAGGGATGAAAGACTTCCGCGATAAAGCGGAAATTCGCTTTTTTCTCCCAATTTCTAAAATTTCCGACCTTGTTCCAGAAACTAAAATTTTCTAGGGAGTTCAATTAGAGAAACCCAAGCCGCCGGAACGATAGTCGGATTACCGCGACTTCCGCTGTAGAGTGGAAAGGAGTCTAAGCGTTTCGTTTCGACCGCCGATATTTGATTTTTTTTTGTTTGGCTGATTTTCGGAATTTTAAATATTAGGAACTGCGCTGGAATATGCTAAAATCGCGATTTTTAATCAGACGATTTGAATATCAATCATCGATTTTCGTATTTAACTGATTTAAAACTTGCGATTTTTTTTACGCTATTTAAAAATCGTACTAGCAATTCCTATTCACTCAATTTAAAAATTCAATATCGCGATCTGTATTCTCGCGAGTTTAAAATCCAGCGTCGCGATTCGTATTCAAGCATTTTTAAATCCAATATTGCGATTCGTTATCACGCAGTTGTAATATCAGATCTAGTTTTTCGTATTTGTACGCTATTTAAAAATTACTCATTGTGATTCGTATTCACGTGACCTAAAAATTATGCATCGTGATTCTTATTTGCGCGATTTAAAAATTCAATATCGCTATTTGTATTTTCGCGTTTTTAAAATCCAACAGCGCGATTCTTATTCACGTGATTTTAAAATTCAAAATCGTGATTCATATTCACTCGATTTTAAAATCCAACCGCACGATTCATATTCACGCGATTTTAGAATTCAAAATAGTGATCCATATTCACGCGATTTTAAAATCCAATATCGTGATTTGTGCTTTTAAAATCCAGCAGCGCGATTCATATTCACGTGATTTTATAATCCAAAATCGCGATTCACATTCACGCGATTTTAAAATCCGACCCCACAATTCATATTCACGCGATTTTAAAATCCAATATCGTGATTCATATTCACGCGATTTTGAAATCCAATATCGCGATTCATATTCACGCGATTTTAAATCCAAAATCGCGATTCACATTCACGCGATTTTAAAATCCAATATCGCGATTCATATTCACACGATTTTAAAACCCAATATCGCAATTCATATTCACGCTATTTTAAAATCCAGTATCACGATTCTAGAAAGAAGTAGAATTATGTTTTCTCTTGAATTAGTTACTGTAAAGATGTGATATATTTTTCTACAGTTGTTGCATTTAAACAATTACTAAGTGCATTCATAATTACATTTTATGATTGTATATTTAGCTATATAAACTGAAAGAACATAGTCAGCTAACTGATCTTGTGAATGCAAGAAAGTACAATCTACTAGTCAATGCCAATTAACTAAAAGGTTTACTTTTATACTTAATAAAGGATGCAAGTCATTTTAGAAAGAAAAGTATATCTATATGTGTCTTTTTAAATTGTTTATAATAGTTTTTATATATTTCTGTTTTGATATAAAAATGTATATATGCTAATTTTTGGCTAATAAGTGCTCCCTAAAATTTTCTTGAAAAATTCCTACCTAAAATATTTCAAAATTTCACTGCACCTCCTGAATTCTGTCAAAGAGTGGGGTTTTTTTGTGTTATTTACATTTTTTTTAACTCTCATTATTTAATTACTGAATTTCTCTTTTAATTATTGAAATCTGTAGACCTTCCATTGTAACTGAATAGTTATATATTTTGAGATGAAATTTGAGCTCAAAATAAAATGGGTATTTTCCCTTTTGAATTACCAAAAAACTAAATAGATATTTCTTTTTAGAAAGGTTACACCATTATATTTTAAAAAATAAGAAAGTTAAAATTTACTTTGTAAAATTCTGGAATAGATACTATTCATTGGCATAAATGATAAATGCAATATATATGAAAACAACAGAGTCAACAAAACAATTTTGTGGACTCTTATGATCAATCATATGCAGGTTTTTTAAAATCCTAGCAATAGTGAATGTATGTATAATTGTAGTACGCTTAGTATGCTATTAATGGTTTAATGGATCCTGAAAATTATCTTTATATTGTTATCAAACTGATTAATAGTCATTTTAGCTGAGATAAACTGAGTCAAAAAATAATTTTAGCTGAGACAAACTGAGCCGAAAAGAGATTTTAACTGAGACGAAATACAATTTCTGGTGAGACAATTTGATATTTTGCGAGTAGCACCCCTGTATTATTTAATAATACTTTTTAGTGGTTGTTTGACATTGGCTCTTTATAATTGAGTATGTATCATATGCGTATTTGTATATGGTAATAATGGAGAGAAAAAAATGGAAACATTTTTGTAGGAGATCTGAAAGAGTAGTTGCTGTTTTGTAGTCCCAAAAAGAACTCTTTAACGTTTTTGGACAAAAAGAAATGTTGAATTGAGTTTCTTTAACTAAATGTTTTGCGACCAGCTTGAATATGAGCATAGCTTCTGTGACATGGTCTAAATCAAGATCCAGATGCATCATTCTACATGTGGCAAGCCTTATGTTTTTAAATTTTAATTATTCTTAAGATTAAATTATTAATTAGCCTATGCCAGGGATGGTGAACCTATGGCACGCGTGCCATTTATGGCACCCGACACAATATTTTGGGCACGCCACCGATCACATTTGTTATTACACTATGAGTTGTTATTACTCAAATGCTATTACACTATGAAGCATATGTAACAATTAAATTAAAATTCACAAAAAACACGCAAAATAAAACAATTATTAAGGAAAAAAATTAACAATTAATGCTAAAAAAGCAATTAATAACCATAAAAAACAAGTTAACAATAAATAACTAACAAAAAAATAAACAGTCCTGCTTAAACTAACATCTTACAACGTAATATAAGTTATTTGTCATCTAATATGCAACAACAGAAGTCACACTGATGTTACTTTAAGTTGAATTACGCATATAACTGAGACATTGCAAAATAATTTTTTTTTCAATGTAATTAAAGAGTTTTGAGTTGATAGTATTTAGTATTATTATTTTCCCAATAATCACGAAGGCAAAATTGTTTGACGGCACGTCTATGACCTCATTAAACAATTTTTTGGAAAAAATGGCACGTTGGTGTATAAAGGTTCGCCACCCCTGGCCTATGCTAATTTGTTTATCATAAATAGACTTAATATAAAAATAAATTTTATATTTGCAATAGTCAAATGAACACCAATTTAAGTTTTCTTGGGTTAAAATAATATTTATTCTATTTTGAGTATATTTTGTTTGTTTAAGAAATAATATTCTTAAGAAATTGTTTAACATTGTTGCTAATTTGTCTCATTATTAAAAGGTGTGGGCTCAAACAGCAAATTGCAAGAGGTGTCCCAGATGTAAAACAGCTATTGAAAAATCTGAAGGCTGTAATCATATGACATGTAGAAATTGCAGTGGTCATTTTTGCTGGTTGTGCCCCTCTGAAACTGCTCAAGTATGGGCCACTGGAAATGAATGTTATGCCCATATTAATAGAGCACATACTGGACAATTATTTGATTACAACTGATAAGGATATTTAAGTCAAGCATTACTACCTATCTTTAAAGTAAGTTACTCTTGGCTTTTTTTTTCTTCAAATAAAAATATAAGATCTGTTATTTATGTATTTAAGGGAACAAAATAGGTTTAAAAATTGACTTTAATAACTATGTATCACCTATATAAATAGAAGATATGTATTTAAAATGAACTTTAAAAAAATCTAAATTTTATTCTCATTAATGTATGTAGTGCAAAATGTACCGATGTTTTAATTTTTTTAACTTGGTAGTTTCTGCAGATGTCCAAAATGTCAATTCCAATATAAATTTAATTTCTATTTTTGATTTGTTTTTAATTAGTTTCATATGCTTATACATTTATCTGAAATAGTTGTTGCTATATCAAAGTTATTGCTATATCACAATATACCTCAAATCGGGAGTTCATTATTATTTTAAGGCATGATTGCATTTGAATATAATAACATAATTTATGAAACCTGTTTTTTACTTTTCGTAATTTAACTAATAATTCTAATGTAATTAAAAGCCATTATTCCTATATTAATGTAGCATAAAAATGCGTGTTTAACATTTTTTTTAAACAAATGATAAAACTTGAATTAAATTTTGTAAGCAAAATCATTATATATCTTCTATGTATTTAAGACTTTACACCAAATTTGTACATTTTGTTAAAAAATTATAACTTTTTAAATGAAATGTCCACTTTTGTGTATAGAACACTAAAAAGAGGAATGCCTGAATAACTTTTGGTCTAAAAATTTAATTTTCTCGTTCTGATACTCAATTTTTATGGTTTGAGGGCTTAACCTTAAATTTCTTAATTAGTGTAGATGATATTTTCAGTTATAAAATCAGACAAACATACTTTCTCTGAATAAGCATGTCTTTTTGTTGAATTTAGAGTTTTGTTTATGTCATAGTCCGAATCTGGAAAATATGCTTCCAATAGTTTTGACAGGATGATTGTTGAAAGTTAGGATCCCTTAATGTTAATTTTACTTTTTGCTTATTAAATATGCTAAATCATAGATTTGTATTTCTAGAAAGAAAGATATTTGGACCTCTTAAGTTTTTTTTTGGATCAAGTATTTGGAAGGAAAAAAAATGAAAGACTTTCCAAACAGTTGCTTGTATCTTATAAGCCAATTTCAAGAATCCTACTGACACTTTTTTTACTGTAATTTCTTATAATGCATTTTATTAATCGAAATATTTCTGAATATTGATTTTTAAAAAAAACATATTCATTGAAATTTTTGTGGCCCATTCAAAATAAAATGGTGGTCTATTTGGTGCTAACTTGTTTCAGAAAGAATATGGATGGTTGACTGAATGTAAAACAATTAACAAGCTTCTTAAAACCAGAAGAAATTTATTAAAAACTTTCGGTGTATACCTCTGCCTATGTTAGCTTACGAGGCAATGTGTGAACAGGCTTAATATTCTAAGAAGTTTCATAATTGTATTGAATTTTGCACATAATTTTACCATTGAGTTTTCTGTAATTTATATATTCTAACAGGTCGTGAGCCCTTAAATTAATTTAAGAAAATTACTATCAGAACATAAACAAAGTGTAAGGTTTGCCTTGTTTTGAATTTTATCTCTTATTTGGCTATATTGGTGCACGATATTGCTGTTTGTTTCGTTGACATTGAAAGAACGCGCTATAATGTAAGCACTACAAGTATAATGATATTGGATGGCACACTTTTTCAAGATGAAGTGTAAAAATCATTCATCATGGCCATCTGTGCTTAGCTTTAACAGCCAAGCATCCATATGCATAATTATTTCAAATACTGAAATGAAGGATGAGAAATATAGTCTCAAAAATTACCAATTATTATAAAATCTATTTTTTAAAAAAAATTAGATGCTTGCTATGGTTCTGCCATAAAAATTTTATTCTCAGAAAGTTTAATAAGTGTGTCAACAGTTGGTGCTATGAACTAAAAAACAAACAAACTATAAAACAATATTTTTTGCAGCTTGTCAGTTTTTCAACTGAAATGTCTGTATTGCAGGGCTGATTGTGCTTCGGAAAAAAATTCGGATTTCCGGAATTTTCGCTAGCATTGATCTGGAAGTTTCCGGAGATCGAAGGTCCAGACGTTTCAAAAAATCATTAATCACAGAAGTTTCCGGAAATCAAATTTTCAAAGGTCGAACTTAAAAACACAGTTTATTTTATTTGTTTGTAAGGGAGAGCCAGAGAGATACTTTATAAGCTTATATTCATGATTAATATTAATTTTTTGTAAATAGTTGTTATAATCATAAACTCAAGAAAGAAAGACATTTGTAAATTTTAATTACTTCTCCAGATCATCATAGGTATGTGTAAATGGTATAGGTATGTGTAAAATTTTAAATATATTTTAAGTAAACTAAGAAATATTGAGAAAAGGGAAAAAAAAACCTTATTTAAATTTTTTTCAATTTAAACTGTTTTTTTTTTTTTTTGTTTGTTTTTTAACTCAAGAAATTTTCCGGAATTTTGACTTGGGCTCACAATCACCCCTGGTATTGGCATCTAACAATTGTGTTAAAAAAAAAAAGTGCAAACATTGTTCGTCAGTTTTACACAGCCAAAACGCCATCAGTTGGTGAATTTAGTAAATAATTTTATAAAATTTGTTAGAATTAACTATTTGCCATAGTAGAATACTGTGAACCATACATTTCTGTTACCTTCAGTTTTTTTTTTTTTTTGTATTGATTTTTTGAATCATAGGTCATTTTTGGACACTTGGTCAATAATTATCATATTTAAAAATAATTTTTCATAAGAGTATTTTTTATATTGTATTTTTATATTGTTTAATTTTTTATTATTTTATACTCAAAGTGTCTATGTTTCGTAACTATTTTTATATGTATCTATTTTATCTACATTTGTAAACACATTGTATAGACAATTGTGATTTTGTATCTTGAGCTTACAATGCCAAATATATTTGAATAACTTTTTTCCCTTTAAATCTAGTTCCATTTTCCTAGAATTTTATGTTACTTGAATTTTCCATGTACATTTAAGTTTTGTTTTGTTTCTTTGTTAATGTTAACTGTATATTATTTATAAAATTAGCTTTAAAAGGGATGTATTTCAAGATTAATTAAATATAATATTGAAATTCAATAAAGGAGTTAAGATTTTATAATGTTTAATTTTTGTTTCTTACATATTTACTGATTTAAAACTTACTTTTTGGGGCTATTTTATTGGGAAATTATAAAAGAAATATACAAATCCTTTTTATTATTCTACCAAGAGTTAAATAGCTTTATTATTTTTAACAGAGTGGCACAAAAATTTATGTTGATATTTGTAGTACTAATTACATTTTTATTAATACATTAAGTAGGAAAAATTTCCAAGTTCTTATATTATTGTAAAAGATTTTTCTTGCCATTTTTAAATTCTTAAAAGAAATTTAACAAAATATTTCAATTATGTTGAAATAAAAAATCTAATTTATGTTTAAGAATGTAAAATAGGCATATCACTCTTTTATAACATATCAGATTTAGATTTTACTCTCAAATGCAATATTTTTTTTTTGATTAACTACATTCTAAAAATTTGCATAATAATAACTATACGTCTTAAACAATGCATTCAGTCTAATATTTTTCAGCAATAATTTTTTTTTAAAACTTGCATTTTTAACAAATAATATTTTAATTTGGAAAGAAATTGTAATATGTTTTATTATCTTAAGATGTAGCTGATACACGCTTAGAGCTTATTCAGGCTACAATTTAAGGTTAAAAGGATATAAAAACTGTCTACAAACTCTGTGATGAATAAATAAATAAAAATTTAATATTTCATCATTTTTGGGGGGGAGTGATGAATATATGTGATTTCAATGAAAAATATTTTTTTAGTTAATATAAATGTTAAATTTCTAAAATTAATACAATGCTAGAGCTTAATAAATCACACATATTTTTAGAAGTACTTTCATCCCATTCCCATAATTTTACATGATGTGATTCATGCAAAAATTGTTGTTGTTTTGAATTTAATAATATGCCTGTGATATTACAAGTTTGTTATATGTATAAATAAATTTAAGCTTCTAATTAATACCAATGTAAAAATTATCAGGTAAAGAATTACATATGCATGAATTTTTTGTAATGACAATCTATTTCTACGATTCCTGTCAATAAAAGGTAAAACATTATATATTGATATATTTGTTTTTGAATTAATAAAAAATAAAGTTTTTAAGAAATACAATAGTAACAATAATATGAAAGATAGCTAGTCAATGATTGTCATACAGATGAAACTGATAATACTAAAAAAATAATAGTAATTAACTACATTATTATTAAGATATAGCAATAAATGTTATGAAAATATGAATTTCTTTTTTCTGCAAATATATTTCTAAGAATGTATTAGTGAAAGATAAACCTCTATAACCTTTCACAGCAATATCGTGCAAACTAATCTATTGATTATTTGATAACGTACCTGATTTTTAACATAACCTGATGTTTGAAAATTTTATTTTTAGAAATATCAGATCTAAAAATGAAAATTAAAAAAATTTAGGACAAAATTAAATTGGAAATGTGCAAACATGTCTCACAGATGACACACATGAATAATTCAAAGTATTTAAAATGAATCCCAATTTTTTTAAACTTGTTTATTCTAAAAATTCAACTTGTTTGAAAATATGTACCAATATACATGATTTACAGAAAGTAGTATAAAAATGTCAATAAAATCATAAATAACACAAAAACAATGAAGTACACAAACATACAAAGAGAGTTACATCAAATAATTTTCAAACCATTACATTAGTATATATATATAAAAAACAAAATGAGAATTCATTGTATATATCAAATTGAATTAAATTATTTTTTAATATTTTAGCACAGGAACAATTTATTTATTATTTTTTCTAAGGGTTGGGAGATTTGGGTCAAAGATTTGAGGAGAAAACAAATTTTTGTGGGTCTACTGAATATGCGTGCAAAAGAAAATTACATGTTATGAGTTATCCATATTTTTTGAAAGCATTAAAACATCTTTTGCAAAATTCCATAATAGAAGATACAAAACAGAAGTTGCAACTGATGGATTCCCATCCCATTTAATTAAATAAGGTTATTGTTTTGTTTGTTATTAAAGTGAATTTACTAAAAACTCAATAAACAATGTTATAAATTAGTGATGCACCTATTCATTATTCTGCAATGCTATCCATGAATAATGTAAGCAACTTTTCTAAATGACAGGAACTTCGTCCCAGCAGAAAAGTTGAATTAGACTAGTTATCTATACTTAAAAACAGTTGAAATTGCTTGAAAAAAATTACATTTATAATTTAGGCCTAAATTTATTTAAAGTAATTAAATTAAAGCTTATTTTTACCAGTGAATAGGGAATTGTGATGACATTAAATCTTTATGTGAAACAAATGTACCAAATAAAATTAAAAAAATAAAGAAACTTCTTAATATATGTTTCAAAAGAAATTTAGAATGCATATAATATCTAGACAAATATTTTGTCATACATTCATTAACCTTTTACTAAATTTTCTAAGTTATAGTTGAGAAAAATGACTTAGGAATAAAAACAATTTCATTTTAGTGTAAAATAAAATGTCTAATATTAAGTAAAATGTAGCTAAAATAAAAACCTTTCAATAATCACTGGTTCAGAAACAGTTACCACACATTAAAATTGTAGCAATGGCTTTTAAGTAACTGAAATATTTAAAAAAAAAACACATTCCTAGGATTGCAAAACAATATCAGAATCACATCTTTTTGAAACAATCTTATAATACATATAAATATTGGTATATACATACTTAGTTGAGCATTTTTATTTTGGACTTAAGTTTATAAATTGTGAAACAGCAAAATAAATAAATATTACTTCATATATTCTAACAATTTATACACACCTTTCTTTTCAACAAGAAAAGCATTAAAAAGTTGATTCTATAGACATTTCTTTATATTATATTTATTCTTACATTTCGATAAATTGCCATTATTTTAGGCCTTTAATCAGACAGCAGCTTTGAGTTTCCACAGTTTGAAAAATAGTAGTTATTAGTAAAATTGTTTTGTTATAAATTTACCTTTATGAAAAAATAAAGATATATTTTTAAATGTAAAATATATAATGAAATCTATATTTAAAGAAAATTAGTTCAAATGGTCTTATATATAGATTTACCATAACTTTTTAATTTTCATAACAACTGTGCCGAACCAAATATAAGTAGTCATTTTAAGGTTGATGAATAAAACTCCTCACTTTATAATTCACATGAAGTATTTCTTAACTTTAAAAGAAAATCATTGAAATCAAAATATTAACAAAAAAACTATCAATTTTGCTGTTATTTTTAAAAATAGAATGAGTCCAGTTAGAAAGTGGGGTAAGTCTCAGGCTTATAAAGGTTAATTGAATTAAAAAATATTGGCAATGATTAATCAATTTGGGGGATTTTTTTAACTTTTTAATTTGATGAAACATCAAAATGGAACAATTATTATTAAAATCATAAAAAAGTAAATGACTTTTTAGAAACACATGGACTTATTCCACTTTCAAAAATAATAACACTCATTTGTTTCCTATATACTAAGAACCAACAAATAAAACTATTATTTTAATTTAAGTACGTGTAAACAGATTAAGGAGGCTGAATTTGTTCTATAAAGCTGAATTTATACACAATCTTTAAATACCATTAAAAAAACTGCATGTTATACAGCTTTTTTTCGTAATACTAATTTTATATAGATTAAAGCAAATTTCTGCACAAACATCTAAGAAAGTAGTGAACTGATTTTTGAGCCATATTTTACAATTGATTTTTCCTAAAACCTTTAGCATAGTTTTCATTCAAAGAATGTTTTTAATATGTATCTTACAAACATAATTTCAAGGCTCCATAACAAAAAATAAAAAAAGCTTTAAATTGTGATTTGGAAATAATTAAACCACACATGTTATGTTAGTCTACTATATTTTTTTTAAATATTTATATTTGTTTTAATTATTATTACATATGTAACATGTAATTACTATATTAAATAAACTCCTAAACGTGATTCATAACTTTCTGAAATACTTAGCTGACAACTTGTTATTTTTTTCCTCTAAGATTTAACATTAGCGAAGAAAAATAGCTGTGTATGCTTTAGGAAGAAAAAAAATCTTACCTTATGTTTCTTAAAAGTTAAAACAAAATAAAGTAAGCAACTGATTCTTCACATAATTAGCTGATACTCCAATCCAATTACATATTAGCAAATTTAACAAATACAATTGATACCATTTTTTTAAATTCATTTACTAATAGTAAAGACCAACATTTTTGTGAGAACTTATTGTTCGGAATAAGACTATTGTTAAGAATCTGTATTTTTTTAAAAGAAGTTGCAATGTAAATTAACTGGCAAAAAAAGCAAACGGTTTCTGCTTTTTTTCCACTAAAATACTTTTTGGAACCGGTAGCTGTGAAAGAAATGGTGCCATGCTGCCCAACGTACATTATATTATTTCCATTTTATTTAACGTGGTGTATTTCTATCTGGTTTGTACGACTTCCCAGGATGAGAATTTAACCGAAAAACGTAACATACCAATACCGAATATGTAATTATATTTCATTTTTAAAGCATGTTTAAATACAATTAAAATTAACATCTTGTCTGTATTAATCAGCAACATTCCATACTCCCTCAGTAAGCCATTATAAAATGTTGAGCAGTCTGCACGAATGGGGAGCGCAGCTATAAAAGGTTGAGCTTAAATGAGTTACTTCCCAGAACAATATAGTTTCTCGATAGTAGAATATTTATAATTGGAGAAAAAAAGGAAGACTTCAAATAATTCGGAGTTTTCTGTAAACTGATAATTCAATAAAATTGGTTTTAAGTATTTAGGAAGATAAATTTTTCATGTTATTCAACAAAAACATATTGAATTATTGTAGAAAGAACTTTCCATAATACAGAATAGTGTATCCAACAGCTTTAGGAAAAATAACAAAAAATATGGCATCAATACAAAAGAATAACTTTAAATGATTAAAAATGGTATAAATATATGACAAATCAAAAGGGAAATTTGTAAAAATCGAATTGTAAAATATACCTCTATAAAAAAGCATACATATAATATAATTGTAATTGACATCATCTGCAGTTTACAGTTGAAAAATGAAAATGACACCCTGTTTAAAAATGTGACACATAGCATAAATGTTTGCTAAAATAAAAACAAAAATTAAGCCAGTTTTGTAAAAGACAAAAATTTTTATCTTTGGTGCGTTAAATTTTTGGTTTTGTAACAAGCTGTCCAGTTTGTAGCCAAATTTGAAGTATTATACATTTGAGAGTTGAGATATTTACATAATTGAACTAAGTATTTATTATTAACAGATAGTAAAAAGCTTTGGGCTTATTTAAGATGCTCAGCTAATTCTATAATGAAACTTTTTCATACATTTGCTACCTAAAATGATCAATAAATAATTTCAAACTTTCAATTTGTTTTTGAAGTTCTCTCTTCTCAGAATCCAGATACATCTTTTCTTGCATAAGTTCCTGAAAAAATATGTTTTATAAGTATCAAAATTAACATTTTTGAAATTGCATAGTTTTTATTCTCTTGGCTTTAAAAACATGTAAAGCCGAGTTTGGGACAAAACAGTGGTTTTAGGATTATTTGAGTATTCAGAATAAAAATTTAATTTAATGCATTATTAACATAAGGAGCAATACATTTTAATTAGATTAATATATTTAATTACCTTGTCAAATTCATAAAACAATCCCTTATAAAAGTTTCAATGGACACATATTAACACATTTAGTAAAATAATAAACAAATCTGCTCACATAAGCTTTTATTATCTTGCAGCAATCTCTAGCTGCTTAAATACAAATTTTAGCTGTCTACCGTAGCTATAATGGCTAGCATTATCTGACTAATTGTTTTTAAATTATTTTAATAATATTGTTATAAATTGCGCTACACAGTGTTCAAATTTAAAAGAATATATTTTTTAAAAAATTCCCAAAAAGCAAATATCAGTTTGTTTAGTGTTTTATATGAAAAGCAATATTCTGGTTACAATAAAAAAATATGTTTTTCTGCAAATATTGCAAAATAATTTTGGAAAACGTTGAAATTTAAATTCATAGCTCCTATAAGTTTCAATGGATATAACTCCATAGTAATTTCTCCTTTTATGAAATATTATGCAATGTTATAGATTTGAGTTTTTAATCTTTTTTGTAGATACCTAAACTCTTCTGTCAATACATTATAACAGTCGTCACTCTGTCAACACATTTTATTTCATATTTTATAACTGTCATTGAACAGCCGACTCAATTTTGGGTTTATAACTACTAATGTTCAACCCCTACCCTAGTAATTTTGAACCCAATCCAGAAAACAAGCAAACTCTTGGATCAGTACCGTATGATTTGTTATGGGAACATGGAGGACTTTGTGACTCAACAGATTTAACATGCACCAATCACCATTTACTACGCGGGAAGTCTTCGGCCGACGGGGATCGAACCCACGCCCTCTTGGACATGGGCCCAGTGCCCTACCAACCAGGCTATTCTGGCCCAGCACAGCTACGTTATAAAATACAGGTTTAAAAAAACAGCATACTAAGAAATCTGTTAAGAATGTTCGAAACATCAAATATAGATTTCAGCAAAATTCGCCAAGATTAATTTTTAGTATTGTTATTAGTTTTTTTGTCCTAATTTCAGCCTATAAATGATGCAAATAAAATAGAATTATTTTGGTATTTCTTAACTATAAGGGCCTTTGATAGAGTGAGTAGTGAGTTCCATTTTTTGCTTAAATTGTTATCCTTGAACTAAAGCTACACTAATGTGCCATTAAAAACAGCTAGGTATTTATTCTTTGAAAATCTGAAAACAATATTGGGGCATATGTACCTCTTCATACAGCTATTAATTATTAAACTCAATCAACTGATATTTACACATTCAAAAACTGACATAATTATTCATTAAAAAAATAATACTATAGTTGGTTTTTTTATTGTTAACATTGTTTTTGGTTTCCTGAACTAGAAAACTGAATTCTAGTAAGAAATTTTGGCAATGTTTCATGCATTTTAAAGAACCCCTTTAGACGTACTATTATGTATGACGTGAATAACACAACTATTCTGCACATTTTGTTGAACTTTAGGTCAGAGAACTGGTAAAAATAATCAAGTCGAATTTTTTTGCTATAAGAACATTTGAATAAATAAAAACTGTTATTCAAATCTATGTCAGCTTAAATCAACTAATTAAACTGCAAATATTAGAATTCTTTGAAGAAAAAAAAACAATATTAAGCCTTTTCATCTTGCTCCCCCATCAGAATGACAAGGGAAGTTTCCACTTCAATCTCTCGTGCCATATTATTTCTGGGCTGGAATGTTCGAAAGTAACTTGCCAAAAAGGTAAAAACATGTATATTTGTGATTAGCCCAAGAGTTAAAAATAAATACATAAGTTGTACATACATTTAATTTTACATAATATAAAAAATGACATATTACATATTGAAAAAAAATGGCACTTTTTTTTTTCTTCTAAATTAAGCAACTATTAAGAGGTTAAAATACAGACTCATGATATATTTTATTAATTAAAAGTAACAATAATAAAATACAATTTATACAAAATAAAAAACAAATATTAAAAATCAAATATTAAAAATCTGATATTTACTTCTGTTCTTTTTTGAAGGCACTCAATTTCAATATTCGATTCTTGGTTTACAACATTTAGTTTTTGGCAGCTTTCTATCAAAAATTTCTTTTCAGAAGTTTGTTCTGCAAAATAATAAATAAAAATATTAAAAACGCTTTAATATTTTCAAATAAATATATTATATTATTGCTGAAAAATGCTTTGTCCCAAAAATTTTACCTATTTTACAAGTAACTGTTTTCTGTTCAAACCATGAATCTTACATCTTTCATTTTAAAAATCAAATATTCTGACAATTTAAAATAAATGGTTCATTACTACATTAGTAACTTTATAGAGCAATAGTTTTCTTTCAAAAACATTAGAAAGTGTTAGAAGTCAAAATTATAAGTTAACTTTAAAAGAATATGATTAAACATTTCTTAAATTATACTATTTTTACCCAAGTGAATAATAAAATACAGCTATAATAAATAAAATATAGCACAAAAAATTAGAAGCTTGGTTGTGTTTGGAATAAAATCCATTTATAAAATTTCAAATTTTAATTTGACTCTTCAACTAAATTTTTGAAAAACTGTAAAGTTGATAAGCAGACGCATACTGTAAAGATATTTACATTTTAATCGAATATTAAAAAGAAATTTTGAATTTAATCTTTAATGAAAGTTAATAACAGCTAGAACCCTTAATTTTTAAAAATTTTTAACAACTTTTACTTTTTATTCTATTCACTTGCTGTTATTCTATTAACCTTTTAAGTACTGATACGACTTATAAATCCCACTAATATTATATAAATATAGTATTGAAATGATACAAAATATCCCATTGAAGCTTATCTATCCCTGTAATATATGACTTACCGTTTTATCATTACTTGTTGACAGCACGCCATTATTTGAAGTTGAATATCACTTATGAAACTATTTAGCAGTTGTTGATACTTCGTTGACGTCATTTTAAGATTACTTTATTTCACTCCTCAATTCTCAGCTTTGACAAATTTTTCAAGTTTTTTATATTTTTTATTGATTCATTAACATTTTAAACTAGTTATAAAATGGAGTATCAAATATTTAAATTTAATTAAAATTTTATAATGCGGTGTAAGTTCTAAATTAAAAATTTTATGAAAATTAGAAAATCATATTGAATATTAAAAAAAAATGCTTGTCAAAATGTAAAATAGACATTATTTAAAAGAACAAATTTCGATCTGTTTTTATAATTTTTTTAATAATTTGAGAAATTTTTAATAATTTGGTTGACTTCTTCAACTTTAGATTTCAAAATTACCAAATAAAGGAGGAAAAATATTTTTTTAAATAAAAATAAAATTATAAGATTGGGACCAATAGTAAATTCTAATTTTTTTAATGATAGACCAAATCATTTACCATTTCATTAAATTTTGAATAAAAGTTTATCACATAAAAAAAATTTTTAAATATAATGCAAGTGAAGCATATATATATATGGGTCATTCTCACAAAAACTGTCATTTTTCGGTTCATAAAATCCCAAAAAAATAAAATGAATAAAAAGCTCTGAAACTTTTTTTATTAATAGAAATATGTAATGGCATTATAAAGAAAATATATATCCTTTAAATTATACTTAATATTTAAATTAATTAATTAATTTCACTATTTGAAAAGTGAGGGAATGACATTGATAGTGAGGGAATGATATTTTATTTCAATACATGTTTTTCTCTCAGTTACAGCTACCTCAAGTTTGAAAATGATAACATATTAAGTATATCTATTATTTATTATAATTTAGTTTTATATATTTAATAGTTTTTACAGGTTTGGGAAATAAAATTGGCTGGCACGATTGTCACATGGAATGGGTGGTAGAATTTTTTTTTATGTCTGTGTTTGTGTATTTATGTATGTCTTTTGGAAAGGGCCATTTTTATTTTCCTGCATTTGTGGGAGCCATTACATCAATTGTTACATTTTTTGAATGTAAGATCTTTACTTCTGCGGTATTTTAATTTTACATGTTACAAACAAACTTAATTAATGATTTACTGTTTTTTTCTCTTTGTATAAAATGCCTTAGATTCTATGTATTCAAATTTAAAAATATAAGATTGGTAGGTTTTTATGTTAATCTTTAACATCTGTACTACGTACTTTAACAAGATTTATTAAAATATTTGAAGCTGGAAAATGTATTTATGTGTGAAAGTGATACCTTATTTTTCTTGATGAAGTTTGACAAAGTAAAATTTTATTTCAAAAGGGCTAGAAAAAAATATCTTATGCAAAATATATATTTTTGAAAGTTCTTTATAGTTACTGCTTTTTGATTTTAAAAAAAAAACTGTCTGGTTATTTTTTGCGCAAAGATTTTAAATTTTGGACTCCTTGGATACTCCTTGGATTTCTTCTTCTGATCTCTGTTTGAACCCTGCCTATTTTATAAGTTCCCAAATTATAATGTTCACACAAAATTGATGCATCACATGCAAAACACGAAAGAGAGCGAAAATTCAATATGTTATTCCTTGCACTGTATGCAACTTGGTGAACTTTCATTGTGCCAGTGAATGGTTTAATTTTTACCTCAATTAATTTATCACATTTTTTTATATCCTCAATTGAAACTTCAAATAAAGTTACTGAGCAATTTTCTTTTAATACAGAAACAAGTGTTTCGTAATTATGCACATGTTTTCCTTCTGCCACTCTCCGATCTGCTGTTCTTTTCATAACAGCTCCAATTCCGTCGGGAGCTCCTTTTCCATGTCCGGATTCATTATAGTTCCAAGTAAAGTTTAGAATACCAGGAGTAAGCTGTTTTATATGTTGGGATATCAGATGAAACATTTTTCTGTTTCTATATTGGGCTGATGGCCCATCACTTAGCATATGAACATGTTTTACTTCACTTGTACTCATAATCCACTTTGTTGGAGTTTTTCTTCCATTGTTTCCTTTTCACTCTTAAGTTACGACTAGTCATTTGTGAAGCAGGTTTCACTCGTCCTCTTTCCTTTATTTCCAGGTATTTAATTCGTTCTTTCTGTTTTAAAATTAAAGAGGAATTTGACTTCATTCGTTCTCTTCTTTTTCGATCATATTCTTATTTCTTTAAACGAGCTTCTTTTTTCGTTAAGCTATCCATAGTTAAGCTATCTGGAAAATAGATTCTAATATTTCTTAGATTGTTCTTAAAACAGTCATTCTGTATTTATTAAAATGCCTAAACTAATTAATTCAAGATCATAGTTGCATTATAACTGCTGTCTTATTTCATGCTGTGTAGAATTCACGAATAAACTTGGCACTTAAATAAAATTCATCAAATTATAAAATTATAATTGTAAGTTCTCCAACAAAAGTAACATATATTTATATAGCATATAATTTATAAGTTACAACATATAATTTTAATAGAAATTAATCAGGTTAATTAAATTTTTCATTCAAAAATATTTTTAGGAATATGATAACTTCATCAATATTATATTTTAAATAAAGTTAAATTAAGAATGGGCTAGACTTTAGAATTAGACTTAATACAATATATTCCGCAATTTTTAATTCTATTTTTATTAAAAAAAGAAAAACCAAGAACAAACTAAAGCAAAATTTAACAATATACTCATCTTGAATCATTCCCTCACTTTATACATTAGTGAGGGAATGATAGTGAGGGAATGACAAATTCAATAAAATTTCAAAATAACAGTTAGGCCTAATTGATTTCTGAAATCAATCACATACAATTATATTCATACAAGAAAGCAAAATATAATTATCCACTTTTTCGATGAATTTGTATTTTATTTTATTTTAAAAAACGACATGAGGGAATGACAAATGTAAAAAATTTTACCTGGTTTGATTCATTAAAATTTATTTTACAGCAAAGCTTCTTTAAGTTGAAAATGGAAACATACTGGAATTTTGTTCTATGATGTCAGTTGTTAACTTCTGAAGTTTTTATTAAAATATTTTTATTCTAAGAAGTTTGCAGACGATAAAAACATTGTTGTGAGGGAATGACGCGAAACGCTGGGGACAAAGTTTAAAATAGTGCTGTGGTAATATTTTTATCAGAAATTAAACTTAAAATTTATTTTCTGAATTCTATATTTCTATATTCTGAAATAAAAAACACGAATTTGTAAATTTATTTTTTTTACTTCAGAAAAAAAAATTTTCTTTTTTTAAATCAGCAGTGGGGACAAGTGAGGGAATGACATATTGGTATATTTTAATTACCTAAAATAAATAAAAAATAAAAATTGATAATTTTATTTTTATTCCTTTGATAGCTTGCATTCTGAAGGACACTTTCCCTGAATTTTTTTTTTTCGTAAGCTGTAAAACAAACATAAAATATACTGGGGACATGAAAATGACTGTTTTTGTGAGAATGACCCATATATATTTGAGATTTTGTACCTACTCATCACAAGTGATTTCCAAGCCGTCTCCTCTATGCATAAAAAGATTTTTTCCCCAAAAAATTATTTAGTATCTTACAGTAGTCTCGCTTGCCCACTCCCATATCAGCAAAAATAAGTTATTTGAAAGCTTTATGTCCAACTTGTGTATTTAACTCATATTTGAATGACCCCTTAAAAGAAACTTTTTAATCGATAAGAAAATTATAATATATCAATTAGAAAAGAATACATAAAAAATAAATATTATTTCAGAGCGTTGAGATAGATTTAATAATCTAAGAAAAATTGGTTAAGCTTACCAGATATATGGCACTCATATGATTCCATTATGGCTTCAATGCCAGGCCATTGAAAAGGAGGTCTATCATAATACCAGTCAGTCTTTTCAACACTTTCACTTTCAGGACTTTTATAAAATGCATGTTCAATTAAACCAGAAGAACTATTTTTCTTTTCTATGAATATAAATAGGATTTCATTATATAATTTTTAACAAATTCATTGTATAACTTTTAATTTCATTAAACTTGAAATATAAAAATATTAGATGAGAAATAAAACATGGGAACAAGTCAAAACTTTTTAATGCTAGACTTATTTTTATTTACTTATTTATTTTGTTCTTTTTATGTTTAAAGAGCTGAATAAGATGGTTTAGTGCAGTGATTATCAACCTTTTTTATGTGGCGGCACACTTTTAACGATTTCGAAATTTGACGGCACACAATGAAAAAAAAAAAAGTTTAAAAGTTGTTTACTTACCTATAATACACTGTGTTAAATAGACTGTGATAATAATTTTGATTGTGAAATAAAATAATATGTACTACAAAAGCACTTTTATTAAGGGATTAATTATTTCTTTCGACAAATTTTTTATTAGTTAGTAACAGTTATTTTTTTTTGCCAGTTATTAATTGTTAGCTTGTTTTCTATAATTAACTGTTAGTTTTTTTACATTATTTATTATTTTTTTGTGATTTCTTGTTAATTAGTTTTTTTCTAATTATTAATTGTTAGCTTATTTTTTTGTTAGTTATCCCTTGTTAATTTGCTTTATAACTATTAACTGCACCGTTTACTTTAATGATTAGCTTTTATTTCCGTTGGAAAGTTAATATTTAGCTTGTTTTAGCCTTTGTTAATTATTTTAATAGTCATTAAATTTCCTACTTATTTTAGTATTTTTTAACATTGTGTGTCAAAGACAATTTAAACACTTCCTTCTTATTTTTGCTTATTTTAATATTGTCAGAGACAAGACAATCGCCGACAAAGATGTTCGCGCGGTTGTATCGCGGAAAAATTATAAAAAGTATATATTAAAAATAATAAAAGTATAAATAATATAATGTATATAATATTATATATATGTACACTTTTCTTTGATTTAAACTTTACTCGTAATAAAAGAAAGCATTATAATTTTTATTGTATCATTTCTAATATTTGGCGGCACATTTTAAGAATTTAGCGGCACACAAAAGTGCCGCGGCACAGTGGTTGAGAATCACTGGTTTAGTGAATTCAATTAAATTAATTTTAAAAATTTATACATAAGAATTAAAGATTATAAATTTGTTATTATTTTTTGACAGCAAGCTTTTAATTGATGAACATTGAAATATAATTTCTAACAATCTTTTTTATAGTACTTATTACAGTTTTGATATTTTAATTTTTCTCCAAAAGAAAGACTCTTAGTTACTTAACTACTTTTTTTTATATATACAGAACCTACTGTTTCCATTTGGATAAAATAAATTTCTACTTATTTCATAATTTATTAATAATTATATTAATAATTTCAGAAACTTTTCTTTTTAAAACAAATTTTCTAGAGAAGTAACACACACATGAAAATTTATAAGGCATTTGCTTATGAATTTTCAACTCAAACAAATGCTTTCAATATTGATAAAAGGCATGGTGAATACAACTTACAGTATGACTGTTGGGTAAAATATTTTATTAGAAATTATTTTAAGAAACTTATTTTATAGACAGTCACAAAATGTGTACCAATTTGTTTGTCTTTTAGTTTAAAAATCAAAAATACAAGCATACTATAGTTATTAAATTTACAAGCAACCATCTATATTTACCTGGATATAGATTTTTATTTTTTAAAAAAAACTAACTTTTATTTTAACTGCACTAAACATATCTCCCAAGTGCAAGTATAAAGTATTTAATCAAATAATTATTTGTTAAAATATATAATTACTAAGACTTTTATAAGGTAGTACATACAGAAAAACAAAACTACGTGTCTGGAAAAAATGAGCTTTTCCTTTTTAAGTAAATTCAAGTGCCTAAAGCATTAGTGTTACTTTTTAACTACCTGATGAAGGAAATCCCTTTATTCTCCATATCGGTGTTTTCCAAACTTATGACTTTTGTGTACCATTTCTAAATTTTTCGTAAAGCTGTGTACCCCTAACAAAAAAAATGAATGTATTTTTTTAAAAATAGGTTTATTTAGAATGGAGAATAAAGTTAAAAGTCACTAAGTATTAACCGTTAACTCTGCAAAAAATAGCTAATAGAAAAATATGTAATCGTAAATTTTCATAGCTAACTTGTTTTTAAATAAAATTTGTAAGTTTTGTTTGTTGCAAGATATTTCCCAAAAGAACGCGTACCCCCACTAAACTGTTCCTGTACCCTTGGGGGTTCAGTACCACACTTTGGGAAACACTGCTCTATATGCTTGGTTATATTTGTCTGTACATGGAGCCTAAAGAAGTCTTAATAAATATTTTGTAGGCACTTTTCTAAACTTATATAGGTTAACCTGAAATGTGTTTTTGTTTTATTTTTTATTAATTCCTATAAATGTTTTTTTTTTTAAGTTAAGAAGCAAGATGTGGCCTATCCCAAGAAAATCTTAACACTCTTCCTCTAATTATTTCAATTGTATGCTTGATAATGATCTCTACGAAGCTTTAATGCCCATTGGAAAGGCAGAAATTTTGATTTTACAGTTTAAATTTAAAGATGGCATAAGGTGTTTTAATATGAAATCAAACATATTTCAAACTGTCTAATTTTATTTCAAAATAACATAGTTCAGTTCTTTTATGATAATTATTTTGCATTCTTACAAAATTAATGTTATTATGACAATAGGAAAGTTCTACCTTTAGTAGTTATAGATAAAAAGTGAGCTTAAAAAAATAGTTTTCTCACCTAATTGCATTTGAGTCGTTTGCAAAACAGACTTATGAAATTCCTCAACAAAATCTTTATTGATTTGCCTGACTCTTGGATCTTTTGGAGCAATGACAGCACCTTTATCTTGTGTTGTTTCAGCAAATGCAGGAATCTGATTGGTAGGAATCAAAGGAGGAACTGGCAGATTAACTAAACAAAACACTTTCAATTAGTTAACATTTGCAAAATAAAATTGCAGTGCAATAAGTGCAAGATTGAACTAATTCTTTGAAAAGATTGATTGAAATTGAAAATTTTGAAATTAATACCAGTTTTCATAGGAGGCTTGAGGAATGAAGATATTTTCTTGGGAAGAGGAACTGCTATTTGGCTAGATTCACTGGCAGGGAAAAACTTTTTGTCACTGAACATTCTATCCAAGCCAGAGTCATTAATATTTTTTTCTTGGTTTAAATTGGGCTTTTTAATAATCTCTGATTTTACATTATTTAAAACAGAGTAATCTGCAAGAAAAGTATGATTATTAACACAAAATTTATGAATAAAAAAAAACAATTCTATATTTGATTCATTTTTGAATGAGAGTATTTATTCAACAAAACAAACTAAAATAATAAACTAAGGATCAAAACCAAAAATATTAACAAAACAAATAAATAGATTCAAATTTATTCAAAATATTGGTAAGGGGCTCCTACTTAGTGATTTTTTTTTTTTGACGATTTCTGAAAGAGATTGACAAAAATCAGAGTAAACTTAGAGACGATGCTGTCAATGATTTATTTTCAGAGTAGTTGAAAGTTAAATTAGAAAAAAAAGTTATTAAAGAAAAAACTAAAAATCTTAAACAAACAAACAAACCACTTCTCATCTTTAAAAGCTAACTAATTTTAATGATATATTTATATCATAAAAACAAAACCTAACAAACACAACTAACACAATTAACCTAAACAAAAACACAATTGTTAATTTATTTAAAATACAGTAGGGAACCGATTATCCGGAACGATCGGAACCATCGCTATTCCGGATAACTGATTTTTCCGGTTTTCTGAATCGCTACAAAAAGCCGTTTTTTTTTATTGTAAATCCCAACTAAAAAAATAATTTTTTTTGGAAATAATCTTAAAAAGAAGAAAAAACGATGGAGTAATACACTAATGATTATTTCCAAAATGATGGTAAGGTAAACATCTTTCAAAAAAGAAAGAAAAATCCTAAAATCTTATGAGGAAAAAAACATTTTTTTTAAAAAAATGGCGGGAAAATTTATCGAATTTCGTTCCGGTTTTTTGGTTTTCCGGATAACGGGTTCTGTACTGTAGTTCCATAATTCATAAATTTGTTTTTACACACAATAATATCAGTTAAGGTAATTTTTATTGACCTTAAATTTTATTCATTGATCTTGTTTCCATGACACCAATACAAGTGGCACCAAGAAAAATGACGCTGACTAAAATTAAAATTGCTTGCCAAAATCATGTACCTTCGATATCATTTTGAAATCAATGAAGGTAACCTTTAGGAATGACCAAACTCCATAAACGACTATTTTACTGTGAAACAAAGAATGGTCGCTCCCAAGAGCTTTTACTGTATTTATTAAATAAACAATGCATACCTCGTTTTCCTAGTATGCTACTTTGCACCTCCATTGATCCTTCACTATTAGATTTTAGTAAACCATTTCTTCTTAGCTTATCTTGAAGCACAATTTTATCAAGTCTTTCTTTATCTAAAATCATTGCAAAATTTCACAATTATTGTAACAAACCTGTTCCAGGTGGAAGAAAAACAGACAAATTTCATTTAAAAAAGATTTTAGTAAACCATTTATTTTTAGCTTGTCTTCAAGTACAATTTTATCAATTCTTTATGCATAGCTTTTGATCTAATGATTGGATCATCATGTTCTAGGACTCAATCTTAAAGACTCGAGGGGGTGATCTCAAATATGCTAACTAATAAGTGCAGACAATATTTAAAGTTATGAAATCAGAAACAAAACCGTACTTTATCTGAATAAAATATAAATTCGGATTCCTGACCCCCAAAATATCAAGAATAGCTGCAATTTTGGAAATATGGTTCAAATAGTTTCACTAAAAGGACTCTCTAAAGTTTGTTTTTTGCATATTTCGCTATCTTTTTAGGTGGATTGAAAAATATTTGCAAACAATTGTAAAATCCATTTATCCAAATACAATTCCATGCAAAAAATAATTCTCAGTAAGTATTACTTATTTTTTTATTATTTTATTTAATAATGGTTGAAAACTTTTGAACCCTGAGGTCTACAATTTCTTGCATCACTTTAAAGAACATAATTTTACATGGTAAAATACAAAATTTGAGCAAAATCAGTTGAATAATTCTTGAGAAATTGAATTTCAAAAAAGTGAGATATTTAAAATTTGATTTCGCAGAAACTATTCAAGAGATTTTACTCAGATTTCGTAATTTGTCATGTAAAATTATATTTTATAAAATAATAATGCAAAAATTTGAAAATCTTACAATTCAACATTTTTTCAACAATCATTAAATAAAATAAAAAATAATAAATATTTATTAAAAATTATTTTTTTGCTTGAAATTATATTTGGATAAACGAATTTTATAATTGGGTGTAAAAGTTTCTGAGTTTGCTTGAAAAGTTTTAGAGATATAGCGAAATGCCCAAAAAGTAAAATTAACATTAAAGGGTCCAAACCTTGGAGCGCCCTCCTGACCGAACCATTGAGAGCATATTTCTAAGATTGAGGCCATCCCCTATATTTTGAGGGTTAGAAATCCAAATCCGTCAAAAAATAGTATGTTTATGCAAAGAAAGTACGTTTCTGTGTCTGACTTTGTAACTTAAAATATCGTTTGCACTTATCAATTTTAGCGTATTTGAGGTCACTCCCTCGAGCCATTAAGTTTGAGACCTAGAACATGAAGATTCGACCATTAGATCAAAAGTCATTCAGAGTGGTCCTTTTCTTTCTTTTTATTGTACACTGTATATCATGAATAAAAAGTTAAAAGAGAGAAGAAATTTTTACAAAAATCAATTTTAGCCTTTGCAATCAATATAACATTTTTATTTATGTTAAAAAATGGTCACTGTGTAAAGGCTAAACTAAACTGAACATTTAAATAATACCTTCTCTCTGATCCAGAGGAATAAATGATAACTGCAAAGATCTCAAAAAGTCAGACTTTTCTTGGAACTCCTCTTCAAAACACAGCCGTTTTGCTAATTCATTGAGGTGTTCAACATCATACTCTATTTCTGGCTCCTTGATTGGCTCCATATCAACAGGACTCATACTTTTCTCCCTCAGCGCCTGGTGTCGCTTAATGCATTTATGTAGCTCAATAGCTAGAGGTAAAAAAAATTGTTACAATAAATTTATTTGATAAAAAGATTTTAAAAATCATGAAATTGAATACTAATCTGTAACAGAAAAAAAAAAATCAAACTAACCTTGTATTTTGGAAGGAATGGTTAGATCTAGTTTAGAAAGGAACTTCAATTTCTGAAAAAGAATATTCAACTTGTAAAAAAAAATTACGATTTGATTTATTAAACACTAATTATACCATCAATCTGTCAAGTAAATATTTTCAATACTGATTGGAAATTACTTAAAAAAATATTTCAGTT
Organism: Parasteatoda tepidariorum; assembly: GCF_982258835.1. Taxonomy (NCBI): domain Eukaryota; kingdom Metazoa; phylum Arthropoda; class Arachnida; order Araneae; family Theridiidae; genus Parasteatoda; species Parasteatoda tepidariorum. Next base: position 55,220,776 of record NC_141758.1, read on the forward strand.
TTTCTACACAAAGCAATTTCTGAGGAAACAAAAATATCTTACTTAAAAATAGGCTAATACTTAATATTTATTTTAAATCTGCCCTTCAGGAATCAAAGATCTCGTATAACTAACATGTAAAAAAATAAACAAATGGCTTTGAAAAACTGTAAAAGTAAAATAGAACATGAAATTATTAGAGAGAGAAAGCTGCAATGGCTAGGGCATATGTTAAAAAACTTTGAAATATATAGTGTAAAAAAAAAGGCATTTGATTCAAAACCTCGGGAAAAGCAGAAAATCAAAAATATTTTAGTTTCAAACAATTAATAATGAAATGAAAACTATCATGGAACGAGGTGACATTGGGTGCTAGTGTTAGATAACAATACTATTAGGGTGAAATGGAAGACCATAACAGACTCATTATGTTCCACTACAGAGATAAAAGAACAGTTACAATTAAAGAGTGATACATAAAGTTGTCGTGATAATAATAAATCGTCAAGGTGTAAAACTAGCAAACAAAACTTTTGGAAAAAATGAGTATATTAATCAACACATTACATTCTTTCTCAGCTTTTTTGTCAACAAACTCCTTTTCAATTTCTATAATTTTGATATTTAATTTTTTTTTAAGTAAGCACTTAATAAGCTTTTTACAAGGCTTAGTCATAAATGTTTCCTATAACAGTTTCTATATTTAGTTTATACTGCAGTATATAAGCTTGTATCTATACTAGAATGATCAATGAGAAATGGTCAAATGAATGAATGCATGAAAGAAAATTGCTTCCAAATGTTGGCCTATACCTCTTGGCCCTACAATAACCTTTACTGTTAGTTTAATTTATAATAACAAAGCCCTTCATTTTTTTTTTAAATTTTTGAAGTTATCAACTGATTGCTGATTAAATTATAGTAAGGAAAATGTCTTCCCACCAACACTTAAAAATTAATAAAGTGTGTGGGAAGTATCCTTCCCAAGGACTTAAAAATAGTTTAAATAGTTCAAGGGTTATGTAAAAATGATTTATTGACCAAAGGTTGTGCACCTCTAACAGAATAAATAATACCTTTGGATTTGAATCCATCTTAGGAGGTGGACCTTTTTTAATGGACAGTAAAACTTTTAATCGCTCTTCATCCTCCTCATCAGACTCAATTTCAGATTCATCGCTATCAGCAACTTCTCTAGTCATTCGCAGCTTCCTCAAACGCTGCTCCCTGGCATCCAAGACACTGACAAGTCTAGGTCTTTCATCCGCACTATCGTGAAAAGGAGGGATTTCAGAGCTATTTAGTAACATTCCACTCGCTGACAAATCTCTGAGTTTATAATTTTCAGAAAAATCATTAACATCACCACGGAATAAGGCTGGAGGAACATTAAGCACGAAACCAGGTAATTTATTGCTAGGCGATTCATTTTTTAAGCTCTCTTTAATGCTTGTTTTTTCATTTTCAAATTCTTTTGAATTGACAGAGAAATTTTCTTGGGGTGGGGAAGCCGTCTTTGAGTCGGATTCCATTTTATTTTGATTATCCGGTGAGTGTTCTGATTTGGCAACAAAACTGTTCAAGTAATCAAAACTGTTGTTGGAAGGGAACTTTTCACGAGCGAAAATTCCATTGATTTGAGAATTAATGACTGATGCCATGCTCAAAGTGCGAGTTTCGAATGTGGCGCCATTTTTATTCTCCCTCTCCACATAATAGTTTGAAGATCCTTTAGGTCGAGGAAAAATTGTCAGTTTACTTTCTGGTGTTTCAGCGTGATGAGGCTTTGATTCATTTTCCTGCAAAAAAATAATAATAATGTAAGAAATACAGTAAATGAAAAATAGCTGGAACTTCATATTCAGTTAATTTAAAATGCTTAGATATTTAATTTTCCCTTTACTAAAAGTTTACAAGCATTTACGTAAAAATTAAACAATAATTAGGCTTGCATAATTTATTTATTAATTGATGTACACTTACATGAAGCTTCACAAATCTAAGTAATTTTTAAAATTAAAATATAGTATTGAAGACAACAAAAAAATATGAAATACAAAAAAGAAATGATGCAGAAATAATTTTTTTTAAAAATGAGATGGGATTTTCTAAGAGAAATGACATAAAATGATTAAGAAAGTGGTAGGAAGAACATCACTACACGATACGAAAAAATAATAATGATGATTATGAAATGTCTTGAAACAAAACTAAACTCAGTGGCGCGACAGCCCATAGAGGGCCAAAGTCTACTGTGCCGATCTCAGTTTTCTTGACCTTGGGCTCTGGGGTGCAGGAGCAGATGTTCCGGTTAGGTGGTCAGCCGAACGCAGAACCCCCAGTGTTTAGTTCCCAAACATGCTTTGCACTCATTTATCGACCCACTGAAGGGATGAAAGGCTGAGTCAACCTTGCCCGGCCTGATGATCGTACCCAGAACCTGTGGCACGGGAGTGCAAAGTGCTACCACTCCGCCACCGGGCGTCAATGTCTTAAACTACTGTCAAATTATTTTTAATTTGTAAATCACATAAGGTTTACTTCACATTAAAAAATTTCGAATTACATTACTCTGTTTCACAAGTACACTGAAAAAAAAAAGATTTCATGTTGTGCAAGTAAATGCAAGAAATGCAAGTAAACAGAGTGAAAAATATTTTATTGATTATGTTATACTGATTTAAGTGCTAACAATCAGAAGGAAAAAAAAGAGTAATAATTTTGCTATGTAGTTTGAAATTTGTGAAAAACTGGCAATACTATACTTAATGTTTACTTATACTGAATAGTTCATGTAAACAAAACAAAAAAGGATTCTATTACCAATCTTACATCCAAATATTTGTTTTGAGATCACTTTAAAATTTTAAATCGAATATAAAAAATAAAATAAAAATGTACAATTATACTATTTGTTTTAAACAAATTTCATCTATAGTCATTCCTATCTAAAGAACTTCTCCCGCCACGGTGTCTGGAAATGTCTGTTGCTATGGAAACAAGAGCACATTTTAGAGAAGATCTTTGTCCTTCATATTTAACCTGCACTCTTACTTGAAATAGTTCAAATCTGGTAACCATAGTCACTGACAGTGCTCCAAACAATTAGCAAGGGGAGTTCTACAGATAGACAGGTACCAACAAACAATTATAAACTAAAATAAATACCCTGGAAACATTCATTTGGTATGGCATTCGATGAGAAGAACTCATTTCCTGTTCTTTTCTATAGTAAGCAAGACCAGTATGTTGATTGGAATTTCTTGGATGCAACTGACCATTCACAAGAGAATTGTTATTTTGCCTTGGCTGCCTTGAAATGTATTCTTCTTTTACAGATAATGGTGTTTCCATGTGAGGAATATTAGTGGCCAAATTCAAAGGAGCAGATGAAGATGGAACGGGTGATAAGCTCCTAGTATATTCACGTGGAGTTCCATGGATTATTGATCCCATATGTCCTGCAAAGTTCAAAATGAGTTGGTAAATATTCTTACAACATATTGAAAAACTGAATGAAGGTAGTAACAATTATATCTCAGCAAAAGGTATAACAAGTGAACTATAAGTTTTTATTTAATAATTATAAAAGCATAGTTTAAATTATTACTAAATAAGACTTAGCCCTAACTATATAAGCAATTTTAGTAAATTCTAAAAGTGTCAAAGAAAATATTCATTTCAATGTTTGATGATATAGTTCAGATAATCTTAACAGGCTTAAACTATGGTTGTTAGCCACTCCGAGTTAAGCACACAAAGCTAACTCAAAATAATATTAATTTCTATTCAAGTTGTACAAGTACAAAAGAAAATTATTTTAATAAGTGGTGGTATAGTTATCAGCCACCAGTCAGAGGATCTGAACTTACAGGGATCGTAGGTAAGACTTGGTATATGTGCATCGTAGGTCAAAGAATCTGAACCTATGTGTAGAATCCCAAACATTGGTCTTAAGAGCCATTGCCTCATAGAGTCATAAATAGTAATTTTTGATTAGATACAGTTCACTTAGTAAGTTTAAGACGAAAAATAAAAAGTTATTCTGGAAAAATATTAGCAAATGATAAACTATATGATTTCAGAAAAAGTTGGCTTAAATTGCTTTATAACCTACTAGCTGTACCCTGCGTGCGTTGCAACGCTTTCAATTTGAATTTGAATTTTGTATTTAAGTGTGTAAATGACATTTGCGATTATGATTTGAAATGCAAATTTTATTTAATGGTGAAAAAAAGCAGTTAATTCTCTAGGATATCATTAGTGCATTTTCAAACAGACATGTATGGTGATGCACACGGAGCATGAAACATATTTTGGACAATGATCTGAAATAAGACTGGATCTATGGTGACATCAAGAATTTCTGCTGATATCTGATCAGTTTTAGAAGGTGGTTTTTTTTCAATAAGCCAAATTAGAATGTGTGCCTGAGGCAATCCTCGTTTTTGCCATTCAATAGAGTACACCCAACACCGTGTCTCTCTAAAAACATGACGCTTCACAATGAAATCAAGTAAAGATTATCATTTTTGTTTGAACACACGTGCTGTAATATCATGACGATCCGATGATGATTGTCCTGGTAACAAAATATCTCTAATTTCAACCCAAGCAGAATTGCACGTAAATGTAATAAATAAATCTAGGAGCCCATATGCGAGAACATATGTCATTGCATCCTGTGAGTATTCATACATGTGCCTTGGAGTCCAAGGCACATGTATGAATACTCAGACATGTATGAATACTACATTTGCAGGGAGTCCAAGTTTTTCTCCCTGCAAATGTAGTCGGCAATATAATCATTTTCCCCACATCATTAGGATTAACGTTACCATCATTAATTATTGCATCCCGTAAATGAATGCATTCTTCTGAACGTAATTTGGTTTGATTTAATTTAATATACAGTAGGCGTTCAGTTTCAATTTTCGCATACATATCGACAATGTATTGATGAACTAATTGTCGACATTTTAAAGTATGATTATCAGCGTTTTGGCAATCATTAATCTATATGCATAAAAACTTATTGCACTTGCTTTCTTATTGGTTTTCTCGCCTGTTTGCGGACTTCTTAATTTTATGTTAAAATAATATCCCTCCTCTCCTCACCAAAATAAAATAGGATATTGCAATGCATCATATGATCGATACGTTTCTGAGAACTCTTTGAACGTCACGATTTCTGCGATGAAGAACTGTATCGCGGGAGGTAAATTCTTCGCCAACTATAACAATAGCCACTTCATCCAATGTTGGCGCATTGTATTTTTCTTTGTGGTGGCCTACAGGTGTTTTTTCAGCTCTAATAACAACTTTGTAAATATCGGATGACATTTAGTCTAGGGCAATTGTGAACAGCCTAATTAACTGATTATGTTGATCGAAAAATTTTTGTAATACGGTAACAATTTTTCGTTTAGTGCCATTGTTTACCTGACAACGTTGATTGACTTGATCAATTGTGTTATCCATGAAATAAATTTGTAGAAATTTATGATCTGCGTTAGGCATTGAAAGAAGTGATCCTTGCACGATGATAAATTTGGCCTTGCACTTTGAATGTTGGGATGTAATTCTCGTTCAGGATACGTGTAGCACCGAATAAAGTCATTTAGAAACACGAATTGTACCGGCGTATATGCGCCAAAAAATGTTTCGATTGGTTTGTTTGACCTGATACGAAGGTTGATAATGTCTCGGCAGGCGACGTAAAATCTTGTAGTTTCTGTATGCTTCTAGAACAGCAAATTTCAGCTGTTTCATTTTTAAATTTGAGAGCATTACAAAACATACATAATTGATATATTTCTCCGATGATGACACTTGGGGGAAGACTATAGTTTGTTGTCGGATCATAGTGAAATGCACTGAAATTCAAATCAGAGTATTGGCAGCGTCTGAATAGCGAAATGCGTTCTCGGTCGGTTTTCATTCTTGCTTCCCGTTGCTCTGATGTTTCCGACGAACGGGCTTGTGTAGTTCGTAGTTGATTTGTTGACAGTCTTCTTTCCTGTTGCTCAGACGTTTCTAAGGAACGGGCAAAAGCATTCTGTTCTCGATTAGTTTCAAGTCTTTTCCCCGTTGCTCCGATGTTTCTGAAACACGGGTAGTTCTCTTTTTGCGCGCTTGAGATGTCGACCGACTAAGAGCGATTTGCTTAGGCGGCATATTTTTGCAAATATTCTTTCTGACAACGAAAAAGAAATGTAAAAGTTGGCAGTGGTCGCAAATTTGCTAAATCGAAATATCACATACATATTTTAAATAATAAAAAGAGCAATAAAAATGAGATGAATAAGAAATATGAAAATTATAAGATTTAAAACAAAAATCAATTTTATAAATGAAAGAAATAAAATGGATGAATTCGAAAACTTTGCATAAATAAACAAACAAATAGTTTTCAAATGACAACTGTCACAGCACTGAAATCTTCGAAAAGTATATTTAATTTTGCTAACCTAAAATTACGTACTAAATATAAATATTTCTGAAAACGTGCAATTTGAATGAAATTTGCTTTTGTCTTTATATTTATTAAACAGTTTTCACAGTACTGAATCCGTGATACGACCAACAATTAAGAAATCTATTCTCGTTGATTTTACTTGCTTGTGCTCACCTGACATAAAGAAAAGCGCGAATTAAAAATTAAAGTATATGCAATTTACTTTAATTTACTTTTCTAAATGAATAGAGTTATAAGATAGAAAATATCACTGTTGTTATCTTCAAGATATTTGAAAATTGAATCGTTTATAGCAAAATTTAAAACAATGGCTAGCTTTTAACCAATCAGAAAATTCCATTTCGACTTTCACTGATATCGCTGGAACGGTTTATCGCACGGGATAAAAAGTATCCTATGTCCTTCTCCTGGCTCTAAACTACCTCCCTGCCAATTTTCAGCTAAATCGGTTCAGCCGTTCTTGAGTTATAAGTGAAGTAACTAACACGACTTTCTTTTATATATATAGATACCACAAATATTTCAAAGATAAATATAATGATAATTTAGAGAAAATTTTGAAAAAAGAATGACAGTAACTGTAAAGTATCACCTTTTTCTTCACTTTCTAGACGACTTGTAGAATGAGGAAGAGGGACTGGGCTTTGTCTCATCCGATTTCGCTCTTTTCTAAAATATTCTGCTTCCCTTTCTCTACTCTCAGCTTCCTCTCTTTCAATGTACCTCTCACGCTCACGATACATTTCCATCTCCCGCTGGCGTATCAGGTTGCTTTCCTTTGCATTTTCTTCTTCAGTATTATACCTAGAGAAAAAAAAGATTAAAACATGGCTAGAATTAAAACAAGATTGGAACAAAACACGAAAAAAATTTTTTTTAATGAATAGAAGAAATACAAGCTGGAAATCTATTATTATGAAGTAACAAGAATAATTTTTCTAATTACTTTCCCTACTTATAAGAAAGCAATACAAATATTTAACTGATATTACATGCGTTAAAATTTATTAACAAGCAATAATTAAGTTATATTTAATAGTAAAAATGCAACACAAAAATGCTTTAAATTTAATTACTGAAGAACTAAATGAGTATGTCTGGAAATCAGAAAAAGAAAAACTTGAAACTTTTCAAAATAGATGCTTAAAAATAATACTAAAAATCGTTTAGCCCAATAGTATAACAAATAAAGACCTTTTAACAATTGCTAATATCCCATCTGTTAATGAAGAAATTTCAAAATGAAGATAGAGATGGCTTGGCCATATACTAAGAACAGATAGAAACCAACCTGCAAATGTTGCAAGCTCATGGGCACCTGACGGAAAGAGAAAAAGAGGGAGACTGAGACTAATAGAGCAGGACAAACTGGATGGGAAGAAGCGAGTTGCCAAAGAAGAAAAAGACTCGAGCCCTTATGTGCCAGTTCGGCATGAAGAGGATAAGTAAGTAAATTAGTATGTCTATAAGCAAAGAAAAAATTAATTTGTTTATAAATAATAAAAAAATAATAAAAATGAAATAAAATTCATAACTGTTAGAAAAAAGGTAACTAAAAACTACTAGTTATTAAAAAATATCAATTGAAATCAATTGTTTTAAAAAGCTCTCTGTAATTCTGCAGCATTAGCAAAAAATCTGTAAGAAATCTAAAGTGTAGGCATAGAAAAATTTTAAATAAAATAAAAAGTTGCATACCAGATTTAAAATAACAATTATTAATGACTTACCTGCTAGAATTATAAGAGGAATTGTTAGAAGCTGATCTTTGAGAAATCAATTCGGGAGGATATTGATTTGAAGGATAGTGAGGAGCTCGGGAATGGGACATAATGTTAGTGTTTGGAGGTGGGTAGGGCATTGTAGAAGGTCGTAGCAAGCCATAACGTTCCATGTAAACAGGATCATCTAACCTACTAAAGATGTTACTTCATTATGAAGGGATTCAAACATGCTCAGAATATAAAAATTAATTTTTAAAAAATGCAATGGAGTAGGCAGCAAATTTTATGGTAGGATGATTTTGTGTATGTTCTATTTAGCTTTTTAGTGTAATACATAAGCAGACTTAAATAAATTTTAAAAAAACTTTCTAGAAACACAAAATCTTACTTAAAAATAAAAACTTTCTGCAAATAATTTATGGACTCTTGTAACTGGTTTCAAACCTCTCGTCACTACCTAATTCTGTCAAAATTAGTTCAAAAATCACTGTTTTTCTTACAAGTGTTTTAATTTTTATAAAACTCTATATTGATTACTATACATACCAGCATATATTTCTTTAAATTAAGCAGTTTTGTCAGAAATAGAAGTTATGTTATAAATGAATCTGCAGGATTAAAAATCTATGGCAAATAATTTGCATCAACACCTTTTTTTCTTTCTGTCTTTTTTTAATTTTTTTTTTATTGAAACTTTGGTTCTTTTGTAAACAGTCAGCTGAGATTGAATGTTTTCTAATTTTTCAAAAACTTATTTACATGTTCAAGAATAAGACCAGTTATTTCAAAATAAAATAGATTAACAGTATAATTGAGACTTACAAAAGTAAAACTAAATAAGCATCATGTGGATACTTTTAATCTAAGTAAAAACAGCTTCTGTAACAGAAGTTGTTTGTGATTTGTCAAATTGTGATTTGTCAAATTGTGATTTGATGTACTCTAATTAGCTAATCATGAAAATAACAAAATTGGATTTTTTAGATTTCAATAAACAATTTTGCATGCTTTTGTAAAATATCAAACAATAATAATATACTCTGTTGCAAGTTACAGAAAGAATTACAGTATAAGATTCATATAATCATTTATGGAAAGATTATCAAGCGTTTTATAAATGGTTAATTTATGTTTGGATAATGGTGGTAAAAAACTGATTTTTTGAGAATTAAAACACAGAAATATATTAATCCTGGAATAAAAAATTACCTATATGATTGTGGTTGCATACGAGAAGACTGCACTAAAGAAGGATGGTGATAGGAATATCCACTCATTGTGCTAGGAGGAGGTGATGCATTATACATATGAGGTGGAGTGGGATGTCGTTCATCGGAATTCCTATAGGGTTGGAAGCCTCGAGATGAGTTGTTTTCTTGACGAATACTATAAAAAAAGATTAGTAAAAAAAAAAAACATTAGTAAAAGAATGAGAGATTTCACATAAATTTGAAAATAAAATCCTTTATAATATTTTTTGTATATTTCAAAAAAGTACAAATTGAAAAATGTCCTAAGTTTCTAAGCATTCAAATTACTATATTTACATGAGAAATTTACTTGGAAAACAAGTAAAGATTTTCAATTTTCATAACGAATTATTGAAGACACATTTTTAGGGTTACAGAACCTGGATGTATTGAGGGAAAAAACTAAGTATTCAGAGGGAGTATAATTTTGTGTTTGACTCTATAATTTATATAAAATTAGCTTTAACTGATTAGTATATTACCTCACGAATCATTTAGATTGTATTGTAGTACACGAAACTCTTGTCATTAACAAAAATTATTCAGTGTTTTTTCATTCCTTACTTATTCATCTGTACAATAAAAACAACAGATTGTACTACAAATACAATGGTGGCTGAGTGTGAAATATGTGAACATGATGATGAAAAAGATATTCACAATAGTACACTATTTATAAATAATTTCTTGACACCATAATAATGATTTATAATTTTGCAGAAATTAATGAAGAATATATGGTAGCAAATGAAACTAAAAATTAAAACAAATTTAAAAGGATCTGTTCAGTCAACAAAAGCCATTACTTAATTTACAAATAAAGAATTAAAATCCAACACATGAGATCAATAGCTCAATGTAATTAAAGCAGATAGATAAGCTACAGGATCCTCATGCAGCTGTTTGGAAATTAAATTTCTAAATAAAACTGCACTTACTTATGGGGCATAGTAGGAGGGGGAACATGCTTTACACTCATCATCTCATTTCTTTTGTCATTATTGCTAGAAGATATCATTTTGGAACTTTCCACTTTCATGCTGACAGGCTCAATTATACCACCATTTCGACTGCTGCTCACATAACGGCCTAAATCCAAAGCCTAATGAAACACACAGAAAATTATTAAAATATTCATACTTTTTTTAATTTTTGTAAAACAGGTTTAATTGGAACAGAATTTCATACAAATTTAACATTTCTGAATATAGTTAAGTTTTGGATAATTTGGTACAGATAGGGTCCCAAGTTATTAGTCCCCCCCAGGCCCCACCATACCTAAATCAAATCCTGTAAGCATGGTCTTTTTTTAAAAAACAAAAAAATAATAATGTTTCAATAAAAAAGAAGTTCCACTTAAGTCTCCAGTGACTGTAGAATTGGGAAATTTCAAAGAATTTTTCACCAAATGGCACCTATTTGACACTACCTTCCTTTGTTGGTTTTTTGATATATTTCAGAAGTTACTTTTTTTCTAAAGATGTCATTCTTTGCATCATACTATGATGTGAAAGCCTTTTCTAGTTAAAAATGCATGACATCAAGATTTATGACTCATTTTTTTCTGTGAAACAGTAATCAATGGAATAGGTGAACTATGCACAGGTGGGCTTGGATTGAGGCTGTTCATGTATATTTTTGTCTTATAGGTCATGTCTTAGAGGGTAATGTTAATGTTTCAATGAAAAAAAGTTCCAAAGAACAAAAGCCACAGGGCGAGACCCCTAAAGTTACTACAGAATTGGAAGATTTCAGGTATTTCTTCACTAAATGGAGTTTTATTTTACACTAATAACATTTATTTTTTATTTTATGTAGATACTTTGTGTTACGTCTGTAAAAACTTGCAGTATTCTATGATTTGGAAACATGTTCTAGTTAAAAGTGCATGACAACAAGATTTATGACTTGCCTTTCCCTGTGAAACATTAACCATTGGAGTAGGTGACCCATGTCCAGGTGGATTTGGATTGTGACTGTTCATGTATATTGGCATTGATGAATGATGTCTACTCTGGTTGGAATGCTGACTGGAAGCAGGAGATGAAGCTGGAGATATAGGAGACAGTTCCTTCTCTGTAAAAAATAAAAAGGTACAGAAATCAATAATATTTTTAAAAAAATATTAGTTTGATATCAAAAGATAAATATTGATAAGAAAAATTGTTTCATTAATAAGAAAATTAATTTTAAAATATAAAAAGAAAAATCATGATATTCACAAATAGTTCATAAAGATAGGAGAAAGATAATACAGTACATATATTCTTTACAAAAAAAAACTAAGCATTTAATGCTAACTTCCAAACAGATTAGGGTAAAACATAGTTACTTTATCATACACTATATATATATATATATATATATATATATATATATATAGTCAGACCTCGATATAAGGTCATCCTAAGGGACGTCGCAAAAGTGACCTTATAAGCAGGGTGACCTTTTAACCGATTCATTGGCAGTTTGTAAATAAGCACGTAAATAGTACACATTATGACTTTTTAAAAATGGTATTACAAACGAAAACGATAAATTAAATATTTAAGTCAATAAATTTTAACAGAATTAGTAAAGAATTAAAGAAAGTTAGATTTAAAAAAAAAATGTATTTAAAATAAAGCAAATTTCCTCAAAGTGTACATACATACATTACATCTTACCTTATTTAAAATAATCATTTATGCAGGTCTGTCTTGCTTTTGGTTTCATTTTTCGAACAATGTTTTCTAGATTTTTTAGCTTCTCAATATGTTCCTCAGCTTCCTCGTGGTTTGTAAAAAAAATTCGTACGACATTTATTGCATTGAAGACTTCCACTTGGTTTACAGCTACAATCTCAGGATCCACAACTTGTGAAACAATTTCAGAAATTGTAGCTTGTTCGTTGGCTGCAACATTTTCCTAGAACTCGAGAGGGGTAATTGCCTTGTAAGGAAGTTAAATAGGCTTTTGCTAGAAAAGCGCTTCCCTTGCCTCAGATAAAAATGACCTTATATGCGATAATGGTTTTTAAAACTTGACCATATATCCGATAATCTGTAACAAAGAATTCCTATTCAGTGAGCCGGGACTTTGGAAAAGTGACCTTATATGCGGGTTGACCTTATATGCGGATAACCTTATATCGAGGTCTGACTGTATATATATATATACACACACACACGTACACACATTTTTTTCTTCCTATTACTCAATGAAAAGTTTCACTAGGCAGAGAAAACTTTTCCATACATTTGTCCAAATAGTACTAACGCAAAAGTTAAAAATATAGTTTCAGTTTAATTTGCGTTTAATTCAGTTTAATTTCATTTCAGTTTAATATAGTTTAGTTTAATAATTGCATTTCAGTTTAAGAAATCCAATTAATAATCAAGCTTTCAACATTCGAAAACATGCAGTAAACTAGATGGCATGTTTAGTCTTAAATTTTTTACGATTGAAAGATGCTAAAGAAATTGTCAGCAATTTTCAGTAGATATTATCAAAATGGTAAGCTGACTTCATCTTCATGGGAGCAATCAATCAATTAGAGTATGATTTCTGTTTGCTTAGCATAATTTCAATGGTTAATAAAAAAATGACTTAATTTATGCCTAATCACCAGGAGTTGAGTTAATTCTCAAGTTTAACTAAGTTAACTATTAACTAAGCCTGAAACTTGAAACAAAAGGAAAGGAAAAGAAGAAAAGTAAAGACTATAGAGGCATCTTGGTGTGGTTGGAATTGTGTTGTTTGAAAAAAAAGCAAGTATGTATATGTAAGTAGGTTGATATACTGACCAGCAATCGGATCTACAGCTTGTTTGGCCAATTTTCTCAAAGCAGCTGCAAAACTGGATGCCCGTGTTGCAGATAAGGCATGGTTGACATTCCCAGGAAATGGGGAAAATGCAGTATTTGGATGAGAAACACCTTGATGCACAGGGGACATCATATTGTGACTAACAGGCTTTGCAAGACCATAAGGAGCAGGTACATTTATGTGAGATGGGGATGGCTTTAAACCATGTGGAATTCCTATGAAGAAACAAATTTAAAAAATTTAAAATAAAATATAATGAAGGAAAAATGTAACAAACAAAAGGTAACCGTGACTAGTTGTTGATCTATAAATACTAAACATTGTTACTGATTAAAGAATTAAAACTGGTGTAAAACTTCTGAATATTTATTGAAATGTTTTAAAACACAATGGAAAGTAAAATAAAATGATGCATTTTGAAAAGAATGAGTTTCCTCTCAATAGGCATAGGATATAACATAGAAGTTTGTATTCTTAGCTGCCTGATGAAGGCAAGCTCATACCTTCCATAACATTTTTCACTTTGAAGGGCATAGTGTTTTAAGAAGCTTTAATAAATATTCATAACAAAAGACATTTACAAAAAAATTGTTAAAAAATACATGAGAAACATTTCTGTCACAGTATAGAGTATGTTAAGTTTCTAAAAATGACAATACATTAAAAACTGTTGTAAAACTGTGGTGCGTGATTAGAATCTTTATTATTTGAAAAAAAAATCAGATATCTGAATAAATTTGCATTATAATCATATAATATATATGCATATATAATCATAAACTATTATATGCTATATATAATTTTCACTTATTTTGACCTAAATTAATACATGATAATAAAAAAAGCATGAAAAATATGCTTAATAAAAATTCTGCATCAAAGGATTAAAATATTTTAAGTAAAATATTCCAACCTTTTTTTCCCAAAAATGAAGTTTTGAAAATATCAGTATAAAATGACCTTAATCCGCAAACCCTCAATATGTTCCAATACCAATGCTTTCCTTAAAATTCGGAATTTAAAATATTATCTTTAATAATTATGGTTTTAAAAATTTTATTAATAATTTTTGCAGATAAGTTAATTGCTATCAGTAATTATTTTAAATATTAAACAAGCACGTCAAATGAAAATTTATGAATCTCTCCCCGAAAAAAAAATAGCAAAAATAAGTAAAAAATGAATAAAATAAATATATGTAAATAATGAATATGAGTAATTCCGAAACAAAGCTACACACTATTATATTACAGGGAAGAAGATATTCAGTATGTAAAGTTAGTAACTTTTTGATAACAAATCTTTTAACCCTTCAGATGCAGAATTTTAATTTAACATATTTTTCATACTATTTTTATTAATTTGTACTAATTTAGGTCAAAATAAATGAAATATTTTCTACTTTGCAGTTATTTAAATCTAAGAGAAACGGTAATTCATCACTGAATTTTTTTTAATTTACATAATTAATTATTGAGAAATTTTTGAATAGGAATGAGAAGAAAAAAAATTAACACTACTTAATTTGGATTTACTGAACAAATTTAATACCGATAATCTAACAGATTTTTTAATTAACTATTAGACTGTTCCTTTTTATAATTAAAAACTCCAAAATATATTCTTACTTGTAATTAGAGTGTCAGAAAAAATATACATTAAAGAGACACCTATGTCCTATTTGTGTTAAAGGGTTAATGTTTACCTAAATATTAATATTTACATTACTTACCACAAAAATTGGAAGTTATGAAAATGTTATTTAATTGGAACAGAGTTCCGAACTCTCTCATAGGGTGCGTAGCCAAATTATTCAACAACAAAAAAAACACCTTTTAAGCACTTTTCAAGCACTCAAAAAAAAAAAAAAAAAAATTATGCACTTAAAAATATCATAATTAGGCATGGTCGGAAAGTTTTTAACAATTGACGGTTTTATCTTGCTTTTACCGTCATGTCAAAAAAAATAAAAATAAAAAATTATGGCATTGCTTTTGACAATTGTCAAAAGTCATGAAATTTGGAATCACGTAAAACGAATGGCGTTTTCATACGCTACGAACTGACAATACGCCGAAATAGATTGGGGTTGAATTAATTGAGAAAACGTTGGACAGAACAATGTGAACTGTGGCTTTTGCATAATTTGTAGAGAGAATCAGTATGGTAAAGGGAAAATCTCATTTTGAAAAAGGGAAAATTAAGCACTTTTTAAAAA
Organism: Parasteatoda tepidariorum; assembly: GCF_982258835.1. NCBI lineage: Eukaryota > Metazoa > Arthropoda > Arachnida > Araneae > Theridiidae > Parasteatoda > Parasteatoda tepidariorum. The sequence goes on from NC_141758.1 coordinate 55,236,232, forward strand.
CACCCAATGAAAAAAAGCACCTTTAAGGGCTTTTAAAAAACGAAAATCGAAAATAAGCACCTTTAAGCACTTTTTGAAAACCCTGTCTCATACTTGGATCCCACTGCTTACTAAAACAATACTAAATAATAAAAAAGGGTGTTTAACAAAAAAAAATTTAAATGCAATCAGGGTTGGGTTTTTGACGTCAAAAAGTGGTTTTTGACATGACAAGGGTATAATACTGGTTTAAACCGTCAAAAACCCGTCTAAAACGTCAAAAACTGAAGTTTGCCAAGAAAATATATAAACTTCAAAGCTACCAACAGTTGCCATGCATTATATTGAAATTTAATTATACTATAGGTAATCAGCAGGTTTTAAAATATGTTTTAATTAAAATTAAGGTAAAATAACAGATTTAAAATCTCAGAAATTTATATTCAAATGCATGTGCAGAAAAATTTTGCACAAAAATTTTTTCAATATTTATATTTTGAAAAAAAAATTTTTTTTTTTGATACTTTAGAAAATTAGAAGTTTATTACTATGCATTTTTGACATATAAGGAACATATAACTAATATTTATAAGGAACTTACAAGTTATGTTGTATAAATACAAACTTGATACAAGTGTATAAAACATTTTTTTAATGTTATACCGAATATCTTTATTATCCAGTATGTTAATTTGAATTTAAAAGTAGTTATATTTGTGAATAATGATAAATATAATTCATATTGTTTATTATATTTATTTATAATTATTACACTTATCATTTTAAAACAATTTTTACCTCTTAATTTTTTTTTCTCCACTTGTATTAAGAATACAAATAATGCATATCTTGAAAGCAAGAAGTAATTATTCAACAGCTGAATATTTAGATATTCAACAAAACTATATAGTATTCAGCAAAATGAAATTCACAAGTATTTGGATAAACTAAATTTTCAGCATAGTAAATGAATAGGCTGAATATACTGTAAATCGACACTAACTACTCTGTGTATTTAGCAGAAAGCACTTAAATTTGTATTGTCTTATGTTAAAAAGATTATTAAGAAGATTTAAAAGAATATTAAAAAGATTTTTCTTTAAAAGAAGATGTCTAATGTACAAAACTGCTAATGTTTATCTTTAAAAATGTCTAATTTTTAGTATAATCTATACTATACACTAAATTTGGTTATAAATAAATTTCTTAATAATATCACTGCAGATTTTCAATAACACATGAAAATGAATACATAATATTACAAAAGATGTGAGCTTTCAAAAGTAGAAGATTTTGGTTACTATTCAAAATATAAGTGTTTCTTCAAAATTTTAAATTTATTTTTTCTAGAACATATTTAGAAACACTATCCTTTATAAAAAAAATAGATAAATTTTATGTATTAATTAAATTTCACATATAAATATAGATTTTCGACATTTTTGACAGTGAGGTTTTTGACGTGACGGTTTAAACCGTCAAAAACTGTCACATGTCAAAAACGTGCCAACCCTGAATGCAATTAACATTTGAAAGCAGGGCCAGACTATCGCTAAGGTAAAATTTGCCCTTACCAGGGCTAAATATTTCAGAAGACAGATATTACGGCAGAGAAATTCCTCCGAGGGCGTAGAGATTCAATTACATTTTAATCGAACGTTCTTTAAGTTTAAAGAACTGAAAGAAATATAAAGGAACAGCCATCCACACTCGAATAACTTTTTCCTCGATATCGAAATTCACATTTTTAGATACTTTTCTAGAATTCCAAATTTGGACAAAATAAATACATATAATATACTAAATAAAATGCTTAACTCTTAGAGAGAACGAATGATTAACGATACGTGCATCCTGTAAGCGGTTCAGTAGATGGCGACCTTTTAACAACATTTATTATCTGCCAGAAAAAGGAAACGTAAGAGAATTTCATAGCGGAACAGATTGAGAAGAAGCGATAGCAATCGGAGCGCAATGGACGGTGGGTTAAACCATTCATAACAGAAAAGCTCTTTTGATTAGCATAAGAAGATCAACGGGCCAGTAAGCCTTCCAAAGAATAATAAAGATGAGAGCTAAACGTTTTCACAGAGAGAGAGAAAAATGTTACTTTCGTCTCAGGTCACTAACTTGCCTTTTCGTTGAGGATTCAGTTGTTGGGAGTGAAAGTATACAAGATTCGATGGGTTTTCTTTTCCCCCTTCAATAATATATCATATAACGAACCTTAAACAGTGTATCTTAATTTACCGTAAGCATAAGGTACTCAAAAATTGTGAAATAAATTTTTTTAAAACAACTTTTCAATAATATATGATGCAAAAATTCTTGGAAAGCGTACCTTAATTTAACATTAGTAAAAGGAACAAAACTGTTTAATGAAGTTTCTTTTGTTTTTTTTTTAAATAATTTTTCAATAATATATGATGCAAAAATTCTTGGAAAGCGTACCTTAATTTAGCATTAATATAAGGAACTAAACTGTTTAATGAAGTTTTTTTTAAAAAAATTTTCAATAATATACGATTCAAAAATTCTCGGAAAGCGTACCTTAATTTTACATTAGTATAAGGAACTAAAATGTTTAATGAAGTTTTTTTTTTTTAAATACTTTTTTAATAATATATGATGCAAAAATTCTTGGAAACCGTACCTTAATTTACCGTAAGCATAAGGAACTGAAATGTTAAATGTTAAAGTTTTTTTTTTTTTTGGATGTATGATGTGATAAATCTTGGTCAGCGTATTTTAATTTAAAATAAGCGTAAGATCCAAGGCTGGACACAGGATTTAAGGGTCCAAGAACAAAATTCGTTGCGGGCTCTTTTCTCAAAACACAACCTAATTTTGATATTTTTTAAAAAGACTTTCAAATAATGATGCTTAAATTTCGAAAAATAAATTTTCTTAAATGTACTTAAATATAATTTCCAATTTTTTTCGAGTTTATTTAAACTAAAAACTAAATATTTGTTGATTCATATATTTTGATTAATGTGTACTAAATGAAGAATTTTGTTCACTAAACCTGTGGAAAATTGAAAGCATTACACTTTTAGTAAGGCATCTCAACTGGGCCCCTAAAAGCCCCGAGCATTGGGACAATTGTCCCTGTCTTCCCGTTCTTGAATAAGGCCTTGCATAAAGCACTAAATTGTTGAATCAAGTTAAGTTTTTTTCAGATAATATATAACGTAATGAATCTTGGGCAGCGTATCGTAATTTACAGTAAGCGTAACGTTCTAAAATTGTTTAATCAAATCAACAGTGGCTGTAAAAAAAAATTTATGCAACAACAAAAGTTTAAAAAAATAATAGCTTCAGAGGTTTCGATGATGAAAGACAAAGAAATATGTGATAGTAACATAATCACGAAGTCATAAAATGTCAATCCTTTCAATATTTTGTTTTGCATAAGCAGTGACCGCGGAAGTATGTGGCGTGGGATGTTCTCTCCTCTCCCCCCCCCTCTCTCTATATATAATCTCACAAAATGGCAACCATTCGAATTCAAACTTGCTTGAAAAAGAGGCATTTTTTAAAATTGTAAATTTAATTATTCAAATATTGTGCGAAGAATTGTTATCTTAGAAGGGGCTGTGTACCTTTATTTGTGAAATGTGAGAGGGCTAAAGTCCCTCTGCCCCCCCTCCCACCGGTTCAGTGGTTCCAGCGCATATGTAATATTAAATCGAGAATGAATGTTAAATGTACGACTTTTTTAAAACTCGATTTCTCAGTAACTATTCAGCTGATTTCGATCAAATTTTGTATTTTGACATATAAAATGATAATCTTTAAAATGATGTAAACATTTGTACACATTATTATTCAAGAAATTTTTACCTGTATTAAATAAAATAATAAAAAATAAGAAATAATTATTAAAACATTTTTTTGCATTTTTTTGCAAACTTTGGATGAACAAATTTATAATTGTGCGCAAAAATTTTAAAATTCGCTTAAAAAGTTCTCAAGTTATGGCGAAATACGCACGAAATAAAATTAACATTGAGGGGTCCGATATTTTGTCAGCTCTCCTGACCAAATAATTATGACCATATTTCCAAGATTGTGACTACTCCCCATATTTTGAAGGTTAAGATACCAAATATATAAAAAAAAAAAAGAAAGAAAGAAAGGCATGTTTACGTTTTTGTGTCTGATTCCATGAAGTCGTATCTTCTATTCTAATTAACTAATGTATTTAATTTTAATCAAAGCATTTAGGTTATACCTAAAAAATGCCCTTAACCTAATTTTGTTTAAAATGTGACTTTTTTTTACGTTTAAAATGTTAAATGAGTCTTCTTTTTTATTATTATTAACAATAAATTCCTTTTTAGCACATCTACTTGAAAATGCTCAACAACACACAAGAGCTGAAGTTCCAACCCGAAACTGGTTAAAAACCACTATTACTGACGATAGCCGATTCTTATAAAATAGCTAGACTTATTGACAAAAGGCAAATTCAACAAAAATTAAAATTTTCAATACAATTGTTAAATCTGTTTTACTATATGGATCTGAGACATGGCACTGCAAGAAAAGAAAAAAAAACTTCAAGTATTTATTAACAACTGTGTAAGAAGAATCTTGCGTCAAGTGTTTCCATAAAATTTGTAGTGCAGAAATCCTTATAACAGCAAAACAGAAACCGATTGATCTGGAAATTAAAAAGCTTAAATGGAAATGGATCGGTCATGTTCTAAACCTGAAAAATTTAATATAAAACTAGTTTTTGATTGTAATCCTCGGGGCAATAGAAAAAGAGGAAGACCTAAAAATACTTGGTGCAGGACGATTGTAAACGAATTGAAAACAATAGGAAAGACATAAAGAGAGGCAAATTATTTGGCTATAGAGTGATATGGAAAACAATGATAGAAACCCTATGCTCCAATTCGGAGTGAAAAGGATTATGTAAAAAAATTGACAAAACGATTTCAAGCCTCGAGACACTAGATATTTTAAGCATTAAAAAACAGAGCAGTTTGTTGTTGGAGATGATTGTTGTAGTTTACTTGACCGAAAATTTCAATTTTATTAATTAAACGTCTTTCAATCCAATTTTGTAAAACCGGAGTAATGAGTATGGTATTTAAATCCGAAAAATAATAATAATAATAACGTGATTTGGCAAGTAGACTGCGTTGCTCATAGCTTGACTTGATTTTTTAAAAAGAATAAAACAGTAAAATAATAATAAAAATACTTCCAGCAGGTATCAAAAAAAAAATGATGCCCCATTCTTTTAGTACAAACATTTAGTTTAAATTTAAAAAAAAAAAGTTCATTTTCGGCCAAAACTTCGTGAACAACCTTAACCTTTGTTTGATTATTAATAAACAATTCACGTTTTTCATTTTACACGAACTTTTTACGTTATTTATTAACAAATTAACTCATTAATTTAATAAGTTATGATGAACAGATAAACCAAAAAGTAATTTTTGCAAGATAATACTTAGGAAATGTAATTTTGTTTATTATATTAGTAGATAAAAAAAGAAGAAAAGAGTTAAACACACAAAAACCTTTTAAAACATTATCTAAGCAAAAACAAAAACATTGAGTACAGTTAATATTTTTTTTGTTTGAAATGCAGATTAAGATACAAATTGCCCTTATTAACTTTTTAATAAGAGATATTTATAGTCTTGTTAAACATTGAAAAGAAAGTCACGAATTTCACCTACAACAAACGATTTTTTGTATAGTTCTCATTATTTAAGAACACGTACTCTTCGACATTCAGAGCAGTAGCCAAAGCTGGACTTCAAAAGTTCAACCTCCTCCTCCCCTCAAACAGAAGTTTTCAGAAGAAAAATAATTTTTAAGATGATAAATGTCTGGTAGGAATAATAATTTTTTAAAAACAAAATTTATAAAATTTCATCAATACGCATTCTTATGGCAAATTTAAGTAATTCGTAATGGAAATCGTAAAATAACTTAAAGAAATAATTTTTAAAAAATTACTTCAGTGTCCAAAATGTAGAAAAACTGTCCAATATCTCGAGATCGGATGAAAATTCTTACAAATACGCCCACGAAATATTTTCAAGACATGCAGTCAATCGATTTCAAACTCAACCTACCTAATTTCATCCCTTGGAAGTGGGGGCAACTTCAAAATATTAAAAAGGAACTCTCTATATCTTTCTATCGATATTATTGCAGATTTGGATCTTCCATAAAAAAAAATAATTAATAAGAAAAAGTACCTGATTGGACATTTAGGTTGTAGCAGTTTGTTTCATAAGTGACGTAGTAAATTCAAAATGAAGGTGGCAATTTTTTTTTTAAAAAACAGAGATATTTCGAGAAATAATGTCCGATCGATAAAATAAAAAGACTTTTCAAATATTTTGAAAAACCTATCAAATGAAACACATTTTAATGACAACAAACTCGACCTCCTTTCCCTGCTATGCTATCTACTCGGAAGTTGCAGAAACACCAGGTGGCGAGGAAAAAGTCGAGTTAAATAGATTTTTCAAAATTTAAAAAAAAAAAAGTTATATTTTAGCGATCTGACACGTATTTCTCGGGATATCTCTTATTTTAAATAATTTCTGGGCCATCTTCATTTTACAATTACCACGTCACCTATGAATCAAAATGCAACAACCTGAATATCAAACCGGGTGCTTTTTTCTGGTAAATCCAAATCTGCAATAAAAATAGTGGTTCCAGTTTAAGATATTAAAGTTGCCCTCACCCACAGGGAGTGAAATGGGGGAGGTCGAGATTGTTTTCGATTGGATGCATCTCTTGAAAACATTTCATGGATGCATTTGTAGAATTTTGATTTGATGAGTACTTCTCGAGATATTTGACCGCTTCCATACATTTTGGACACTCTGTATTTTGGACACCTTTGATGTCAAAGAAGATTTTTGAAACAGCACCTTATTTTTTATAAAAAATTTAAAATCATAAAAAAGTGACATAATATGGTCTAATTATTCAAATAGATTATTTATTCATTTTATAAGATAGTAAGGGAAAGGACTAGAAATATTTTCGGTAGAACACAGATGAAATAATCATAGAATATGGCAAAAGGAATTCAAATTTAGAACCCCATAACCTAAGAAGAGAACCAAAAAATAAATGTTTAAAAAAAATCTATTATGATCTGGAGAATCAAATCAACTGGATCATTCGAATAAAAACAAGGAGAAAAGTATTTTTGCTAATTGTGGAAATACATCCTAGAGGCATTCCAAAATAAAAACGCAACTGAATCGTGGCGGCCTAGGATAGATTAAATGTCAAGTAAATTTAAAGATAAAAACTTGATGTTATTGTCAGAGCAAATGATAGGCTTTCGAAAACTTCAAAAGAAAGGTTAAGAGGACCCTTTAACAGTTAAGTTCAAGCTCACTAAACTACTCTTACAAAAACAGAATTTCCACACACTGTGTATGTGTATGATACTAGGACAGTTCTCAAAAGATAAATTATGACTTTATGAGGTAAAATAATTAAGTTTAAAGTTAATTGATTTTAAAATTTTTAAAGTACTATTCCTGATTCAGTCTAGTGGCTGGAATTACATAAATTATTACAAAAGTTTTCAATGAATATTACCCCGGTAGCAGAAACTCTTAACTTTGCACATGCTATGATAATCGGAAGCGGGCTCTGCAGATTATTATAGCATCTGCAGATTATTTTCTGTACCAAAACATAAAAAGAAAAAAAAAAGTGAAAAAATTGCTGACTCCTGTTTAAAGCATCTCTTAACTTATCTCTTATCAAAATTATACAGACGAATTGAAATAACATCACGAAAAATAAAAAGTAAACCTTTTTTTTTTTTTTTTTTGTTAGTTGTCTATAAGACTTATAATGTATATCTTTATTCTTTTAAGAAGCATTATTCATTCAAATTAAGTTTAGGGGACACAAATTCTTATGATGAATTTTTAAAAACCTTAGCAAATTTGAACCTGTTAGATTAAGCTGACTTCTTTACAAGGTACTAAACTAATGAATCTTATGATCTTTTAAAACGTGTTATTATTTTTACTTTATAAAATCTTTCACGGCAGTTGCATTGAAAAAGCTATAAAATAACGCTAGAAAATAAGAACTTTTTTTTTCCTCGGGAGTGTGTAGTAGTCACCTCGCAGAAGCTTGACAACAGCGGTTAGTGAATAAGAAAACTACTAGTAGCAAACCCCAAGTAGCAGACCCCTAGTATTAGTTTAATACCGTTTTAAACGGTACTAAACTAATAAATCTTAAGATCTCTTGAAACGTACTATAATTTTTACCATATAAATCTTTCGCGGCAGTTACATAGGAAAAGTGATAACATTAGTGAATACGTACTAACTTTTTTTCCCGAAGTGTGCAGTAGTAAAGAAATTCCGCCAGCGTGTCTTACAAAATAAGAGAGAAAGCTGGAACACTGGAAAAGTGATAAAATTAGAGATAAGTACTAACTTTTTTTGGGGGGGGGGGAGGAGTGTGTAGTAGAAAGAAATTCCGACAGCGTATCTTACAAAACAAGAGAGAAAGCTGGAACATTGGAAAAGTGCTAACATTGTGAGTATGCACTAACTTTTTTTTTTCGGGAGTGTGCAGTAAAATAAAATTCAGACAGCGTGTCTTACAAAACAAGAGAGAAAGCTGGAACATTGGAAAAGTGATAACATTAGTGAGTACGTACTAACTTTTTTTTTCGGGTGTGTTCAGTTGAATAAAATCAGACAGCGCGTCTTACAAAACCAGAGAAAAAGCAGGAACATTGGGAAAGTGATAACATTAGTGTGTACAATCAAGACAAGAGAGAAAGCTGGAGACCAAGAGAGAAAGCTGGAACATTGGAAAAGTGATAACCAGGGACTGATTTACAGGAGGGCATTCGGGGCACGTGCCCGGGGCCCCCAACATTTGAGGGGCCCCCTTTCCCAATAAATGATCTTTTACATTACATGGCCAATACAAAACCTTGTGTAGAAGATCCCTTTGAAAGAATGTTTAGAACAGGGACAACTATCAAATTTCATCAATGGGGTACTTGCATTACACCATTATTCCATTACATCGTTACTATTTACTCCGCACTCGCACTAGAGCAAAATAATTTGCTATTGACATTATTTATTACAGTATTATAACAACTTTTAATGCTCTAGTGCAAGGCCATTCTTTTTACAAGACTAAGCTATAAGCTTCTGTTAGTAATTTCTCTGAAGCTTGTTGCGTTAGTTAATCATTGTTGTTTATGGTATCTTAAAAATTTTCGAATGTTGATGATTACTTTTATCAGATTTCAAACAAAAGGTTTTTTTTAAAACCATTCTTAAGTTTTTTTTTATTGTTGTTAAATTTAATATGCAAAGGTTCTTCAAAATTGTTACCCAAGTGATCTTGAAGAATCCTTTGCTGATGAGTATATTCATCTTTATCCTCTAATCCAAGATGAGCTGTCGATAGCTGAAAAGCTCAGAAAAATTAATGAGATGGGTGTAAGTGACACATTCCCAAATGTTAAGGCTGCACTGAAGCTGTTTTTGTCAATTCCCGTCTCAAATTGCTCTGGAGAAAGATCTTTTTCGTTATTGAAGAGGCTAAAATCTCCATTAAGAAATTTATTAGCTGATGATAAGCTATCGGCTTTAGCTTTAAGGCCTCACATACCTTTTAATAGGTAAAAAATGAGAGAAAACGAGCAATTTTCAATCATCTGCCAATTTTATAATAATTATTCTAAAAATACCAAATTATGAAATATGACACTATACATTGTCTACATTTTGAAAACAATGCAAAATTTTTTTTCAAAAATTAAGAAATTTCTTAATTAATTGAAATTTTAATTCAATAAAATTTTTCTGTTTTTATTTGCGCGCAAGCTTCTGGAAAAAGTTTACATAATATTTGCTTGATTTTTTTTGTGAGTATAGAAATATATGGTAAAACTAAAATGACGAAGAATGAACAAATAATTTTACTTTTTTCTCTATGCAAAAATTTTTTTAAAATTTATTAAAAAATTTTAACAAAAAAAATTGCTATTTCATTTTTTTAAATGTCAATACATTAATCCCACCTTCAAATGGCTTCGTTAATTTATAGAAACAGGTATTTGAGACCTGCTGTAAAAATTTTGTGCAATTCTAATCAATAGTTTTCGAGATATTGTGCGCGCAAGGTGTAAAAATAGCATTTTGAGATAAATGAGTTTAAACACAAAACAGGACATATTTTATTAAAGAAAATGTATGACTTATTTTTTCGATAACTTTTGATCTAATGTGAATTTTTTTATGCTTTTTTTTCCAAATTTTCAGAAAGATCCATAGAATAGAATAAAATATTATTAAAAAAATCGATTTTTTGAAGCATTAAAAGGTATGTGAGGCCTTAATGGCAATTGAAGCTGATGTAACTACAGCTTTATCGTATGATGATATTATTTCTGAATTTTCGGCAAAGAAATCTAGAAAAAAGCTTATTAAAGTAGTTTCACAAAATTGATCAAAGCCTCTTCAACAACAAAAAAGACTCCAAAGCAATTTGTGTGAGAAAAAACATCATGCGAATCACTTTTTTTCATGTGTTTTGCTTTTATATAATATTCTGGTTAAGTTTATTAATTTACTTTTTGTAATTTTGATTTATTTTTGCATCCATATATTTTTACATAGATTTTTCTAATGCTTTTGTATATTTTTAATATAAAATTTTAAATTGATATTTGTATTAAATTTTTATAGCCAATTAAATTTTTTGATTTATTGCTTCTATTCATCAAATATTGGGGTTGTTATGCATTTGAATACAGTAAAAGTGTGTTACATGCATATATAAAACAAATTAAACAAACATTGTGAAATCTTATGCTATATTCTAATTTTTTGATAAAACAATTTTTTTAATGTTTAGCCAATTATTGATTGAGTATTTAGGTCAACTTTCTTAAAATGTCAAATAAATTTTAAACTCAATAATAAATCTAAAATGATTTTTTTTAGAATTCTACGTTATGTTTTTCTAGGTAATCGGTACAAATATCTTGTTTCCTTCATAATTTTTAACATTCTAACCAAAACCTCTAGATATGTTTATTCAATTTTTGTATTTTTTTTTTTACAATTTCACTAAATTAAATTCTGAGTATCTGGGGGACGTACTTCTAAATAAGGTTTCATGTTACTTGCAATTTTTATGGTCTGAAAAATACTTTTTCAATATTACGTTTAAGACCTTGCATGTTAACTAAAATTTATCGGCTCTTTAACTGGGGCCCCCAAATTCATCTGTGCCCGGGGCCCCCAAATCTGTAAGTTGGTCCCTGGTGATAGCATTAGTGAGTACGTACAAACTTTTTTTTTCGGGTGTGTGTAGTAGAAAGAAATTCCGACAGCGTATCTTACAAAACAAGAGAGAAAGCTGGAACATTGGAAAAGTGCTAACATTGTGAGTATGCACTAACTTTTTTTTTTCGGGAGTGTGCAGTAAAATAAAATTCAGACAGCGTGTCTTACAAAACCAGAGAAAAAGCAGGAACATTGGGAAAGTGATAACATTAGTGAGTACAAAACAAGAGAGAAAGCTGGAACATTAGAAAAGTGATAACATTAGTGAGTACGTACTAACTTCTTTTTTTCGGGAGTGTGTAGTAGAATAAAATTCAGACAGCGTGTCTTACAAAATATGAAAGAAAGCTGGAGAAAGTCACCTCACAGAAGCTTGACAACAGCGGTTAGTGAATAAGCAAAAATTAAACAATAAAAAAAGATACGATTACTCACGCTAGAGCATTTAAAAGCGCAATAGAAGGAGGACTGAAGTTCATCCGCCGTAAAGAAAAAAAAAGGGCGCAAGGTCGGGGGGCAAAGGTGAGCCTAGACGCAAATATAGATGAATTTTTAAAAAAAAAAAAAAAAAAAAAAAAAAGGAGGGTGAAAAAGAAACAAGCAGCTGTTTCCACAGCAGCAGGAAACTCCGTAGAAGTGCCTAGTGGATGAGGAAGAGTGGAAAGATGAATTTGTTCCATGCAAAAGGTAACCTAGAAAGATTAGGATTTGTAAAACATTTGAATCCTTGGCTACAAAAAAACTTTATGAGTCACTTTCATTCGTTTTTACCTTTATACTTCTTTCAAAATTGCCTTAATGCAGTGGTGATAATATTCTAAAGAAATGAGGGTTGCGTATAGAAAATAGAAGAAATGGGGTGAGCTAAGTTACTAGAAACTCAACAAGGACAAAGTGAAAGGATTTGAAGCAGAGCAAAAACGGTAAAAATGATGCTTTTAAATTTCTAGAATATAATTTATTTTCGAACACATTCCACTATACATGATATTTTTAATAAATGGAAGAAAACAGCATATCCGCATCGAAGAGCCACAATTTACCAACAACCAGTTAGCGGTAAACAAAAAACTAGAATAATAAATAAATAAAAAGAATGAGAAGAAAAAAGCGTTAAATTATTAGAGGTGTAAAATATATAAACCTGGAATATATGAAGCATGCAACTATTTTGTTAAAAAAGTACTGGGTAAAAAAACTCTAAACTTCTGCAAATGTCAGTTGATTATAATACATTACTCTTTCAAATTTATAGTCAAGAACTTGGCATAGCAAGAGCTATCACTATACATAATTAAAACTTATTTGGATTTACATTTTATCCTCTTTTAAATCATGTTAACGATAAATAAAGGTTTAAAACACTCACCAGGAAAATGAAGCACGTTTTACAATATAATCGTTTAACAGTGATATTAATGGACAGAAAAAAAAATGGAAAAGTTAAAGGAGCAGAGATTTAAATGTTGCTTTTATTGCTTTCTAGATAAATGAGGTAGAGTCACAAAAATATATTTTTTAAGCTGAATATGAAGAAACCAAACCCTAGCCTATAGGACTTAAATTAATACGGTACAGAATACAGTTTCTGACATTATTTTTTTTTTCAATCAATTCAATCAATAAATTTTTTTTTAATTCTTTTTTCACGCTAAATCAAGACAACATCGGATCAATAGAATTGATTGTTTTGAAGTTTTAAGGGTTCAATGCTCAATAGAGTATATGGACCTCACAATCAAAATTTAAATGAAAAAAAATTAATTTTGTCCAAAAGGTAAGGCATAATTCGTAAAGTAAATGTGAAAATACGTAAAATGACGCTAAACTTTCCAGCACTAGTGCACATAGAAACTTAATAACTGTTTTCCAAACTAATTTCAATTAACTTTAAAAAATAAACTGAAATTAGACCGTAAAAATTCCAAATTGTAGGAGAATTAATTCAATTTATCAACAGATTTAAATTTTTCAAGAAATTTCTTGAACCAAAATTAATGTAATAATGTTCGGAAATAGCCGACCAGTCTGTGTAGGGGGAAGGGAACTGTCCTTGCATCAGAAAGGTTCTGGGTTCGAATCCCGGGCAAGGCATGGATGTTTCTTTCCCTCTATCTGTGTTCTATGTCCTTTCTCCTTTGTGTGTGAATGTGACCCGCCCTATAAACGGGTTGTGGTAGTGTGACGGGTGCCCACTGGGTAACGAAAAGAGAATTAGCAGTTCTGGCACTTTCTGTGGCCAATGGACAATAGCTCCAAGTGCCCGCCATTAAAAAAAAAAAAAAAAAATGTTCGGAAATATGTTTAGAAAGTAGAGATGAATGCAACATACACCTACAGTGAAATAAATAAATAAATTATAACAAAAATAGTAGGAAAAAGCGTAAAAACGAATATTTTTTCTCGCGAATTCGAAAAAGATTAACTTTCTTTGAAAAGGCTGATTATATTTTCCTTTTAGTAACAGTTTTAAAAAAATTCCGAACAGCATTCATGCGTTCGTGTATATTATACGAGTCTGCTGGTTGATTAGTTTGCGTTTTTGTGCATTATTCTTTATTTCGTACAAACTTTATTCTGTTATTCTTTATTTATTTTTTACAAACTTATCTTTCACACCACTAAAATGATTTAAAAATGTCGATGCAAGATTTTATTTGTTTATTTAAATTGTGTGAATAACAATCTCAGTGTGTGATTTTTAAATCAAGCAAATACGAATCTTGACATTTCCTTTAAATGCCTATATGTAAATGATATTAAAATTAAAACGCCGTTTTTTTTCCATCTCTTTCGTAGAGAGGCTTTTAAAAGATTGTCAAAATTACCAAAAATTCTGAAAGCTTTATGCCTACCACTCTATAAAATATTTTGCAAAAGGCGTAGTAGTTGGCAGCCCTAAATAACTAACGTTAAATTAAAATAATAATAAATAACGTGTTTAATAAGTTTATTTAAATACTTTATATTTAAAAAAGCATAAAACTAAATTGGTATAATTGAAATTTGTTTCTAAATGGAAAATTATTTTACATGCATCTAATTGACGGATATAATTTCTAAGTTTCACAAACTTTAACTCATAATTAGTCTTATTCTTTTTTATCATTTTATTTTTTTTTTAACATTAAATAACAATATACATACATTACCCTCTCATTGTTTCTATAGATAAAACCTTCAATATCATCGATGAAATCAGATATTTAAAAAATCATAACCTTAAGAATATATTTACAAATTATCGTAAATCGAAAATATTTTTGACTTACATCAATAATTTTTCAAAAAAAACATCAGTTGATTCAATTTATGATTTAAAATATGCCAACACTGATAATAATTAACCAAATATGTAAATGAAAGCGCAACTTATTGAACAATTCGAGCATCTTTTCGAAACTCTTCGGTTAGGAAGTTTCCTTACATAGCAACCGATGATGTGAGGAGAAAGTATTTAGCGTGAAAAATCATGAACGAGTTCGGCAGGAAAAAAAGGGTTTCTTCAAGGAAATCTGTCACGTGACCGATTTCTAGAATAAATCTCCACAAGGAATATAAAAATCAACATTTCTTTTGATTGATATTGCTGATTCTGTAATAAATTAGAAAGATAGCAGAATTTCAAAAATAATAATAATAACATTTTATTCAACATTTTGTTAAATGATTGCATATCCTTCAGGAAAAACAACGATCAATTTTAGTGAACATTTAAAATAATTTGAACCAGTAAGCTCAAAACTAGTTTAAAGTATTATAAGATGGAAAGTTAAGTGTGAGTTATTCGAAGATTTACAAAATAAGTATCAATTTATTGCCTGAAATTTTTAAGCTAATTTTGACATCGTTTTTTATCTACAGGCTGATTCTAAAAAGATGGGGGAAATTTTAGGAAGTGATAGTACACACCCAGACAAACAATTTTTATCAAAGAATGCATGGTCGAAAACAAAACGCAAAGGTGCTGGCGCATTTGGAAAGTTTTTTCATGCAAACGAGAAAGCTCCATTCCTATTGCGAGTTACTGCGTACGTTATTTGTCGCCAAGCTTTCGGCCGCTGCAGGGAAAGTTCGTCTATCTTTTCTTCGCCGTTGTACCAGCATAGCCGCTGCCCGCCACTGTTTTGAACACTTATTGTAATCACATGCCATTAAATTTGCTTTTATAACTTAACTTCATCGTTCTTTGCGTGTTTTTATCTCATATAAGAACATAAACTTTGACGCCCTCTAGCGGTTTTGGGTTTTGTTTTCGACCATGCATTCTTTGATAAAAATTGTTTGTCTGGGTGTGTACTATCACTCCCTAAAATTTCCCCCATCTTTTTAGAATCACCCTGTATACATAAAATTCCTTTTTGAAGATTTAGCATACCTTCGCCAAAAGTACAGTAGACAGAGAAAAACTACTTTACATACACATTTTGCACCCTGTTAAATCAGAATATGGTTCAAACTTCAATTGTAATTTTAACCGTTGAACCCTTTCACCGCATTTCTTAACCCTTTTGACGCTGATGGGACACCGGTGTCCCTTTTATATTTTTATTTCTGACGCTCTAATTACAAGCAAATATACATTTTGGTATTTTTTTAATTATAAAAAAGCAATCTGATAGTAACTAAAAAAATTTGTTGGATTATCGGAATTATATTTATACCAAAATATAAAATCCCCCCAAAAAGTAGTTTGGAAAATAATTTTATTCATTGATATTCAAAAATTAATCAATAATTGAATTCGTAAATTAACGAAACTTGAATGGCGAAAAACCGTTTCTCATCTAAGTACAAATTGCAAGTATGTGCAAATTTGAAAAATTGTTTGGAAGTGAGCCGTGTGTGGAAGATTTTACTTTTGACACAGAAAAAGACACCGGTGTTTCAGGCTGTATTTCGGAACCATAAATAATTAAAATGCTCAATATAATATTTTTCACTGAGCTAGGGGCCCATAGATACCTTAACCTGTAAGGAACACTAAAAAATGAGCTCATGCCCAGAACACTCTTCCTTTAAATCAGTCGATAAACACGAGGTACCTATAATCAAAATTTTCTGATAATTTCGGGAAATAAAAACTATTAAAATTAATATTACAATTAATTAATTAACTTATAATTTTTAATTAACAAAAATTTTACTTCAAGAGTAAAGCTGCTAGTTCTTTAATATTGGAAGCTGAGCAAGATCACTTGCTTATAACAAATTAAGCAATCACCATAATTTTGTGGTTATTAATGGCTTATTAATGTGGTTATTAATGGTTGTTTGTGAAAAATTGTAAAAGTCTAATGACTTTTTTTTTTCTAATTTCGTCTAATTTCTAACATGAATTAGTATCAAATTAAAACAATAATCATGCGCTCTTTCTTCGATTAATTCATTAACACGTCAAAAAGACACACAGGAGCCGGGCCGCATCTACTACTTGATCGCTGGTTGCTGCTTGCAATCGATTGATCATTAATACATGAAATGATGTCAGCTTAAGCATCTCTATTTCTGACGTAACCCTTTAACACAGAATTTTTATTAAATAAATTTTTGTAGTTTTTTTTCCTTATTTTGTAATAATTTAGGTCAAAATAAGTGAAAATATTATACAAGGTGCGTATCTAAATTTTTTTTTATTTTTAAAAAGCACTTTTTAATTTTTACTTTTTTTAGCACTTTTATTCTTCATTCTTATGCATTTTTTAAGCACTCAAAAATATTCTAAGCACTTTAAAAAAAATCATAATTAGGATAATGCGCACTAATAAAAATTGTTTATTCCCATAGTTGAAATTTCTTCATACATTAACAAAATGCAAAATAATTTTCAGACTTTACATGATCATGATAAAATAACTAGAACTCCTTTCATGATTATATTAGCAACCAATTAATTTCGTCTAATTTCTAACATGAATTAGTATCAAATTAAAACAATAATCATGCGCTCTTTCTTCGATTAATTCATTAACACGTCAAAAAGACACACAGGAGCCGGGCCGCATCTACTACTTGATCGCTGGTTGCTGCTTGCAATCGATTGATCATTAATACATGAAATGATGTCAGCTTAAGCATCTCTATTTCTGACGTAACCCTTTAACACAGAATTTTTATTAAATAAATTTTTGTAGTTTTTTTTCCTTATTTTGTAATAATTTAGGTCAAAATAAGTGAAAATATTATACAAGGTGCGTATCTAAAATTTTTTTTATTTTTAAAAAGCACTTTTTAATTTTTACTTTTTTTAGCACTTTTATTCTTCATTCTTATGCATTTTTTAAGCACTCAAAAATATTCTAAGCACTTTAAAAAAAATCATAATTAGGATAATGCGCACTAATAAAAATTTTTTATTCCCATTGTTGAAATTTCTTCATACATTAACAAAATGCAAAATAATTTTCAGACTTTACATGATCATGATAAAATAACTAGAACTCCTTTCATGATTATATTAGCAACCATAAATACAATTTCAAAATATTCTAAATGTATTTATTATTGAGTGGCTCATCCTATTTTTTAATTAATAATTACTTTATTGAATTATGCAAAAAAAATTAATTTAACATCTATTTCAAAAGGTTATCGAGTGTATTTTTTTAAATTTCAATAAAAATTATTTATATAAGCATTTTTAACAAAACATTAACAAGATTAATAAGATTAACAGATCATACCAAATTTATAAAGATATGTAAAGAAGCAAGCAATCTAAGAAAACTTGAGGGAATTCATATTACAAATGTATTAGTGACTGGGCCGTAATAAATTTTAATAAAAATTTGTTACTTTGGTCAGTATTTATATGATAGAATAATAAATTATTTTTAAAATAGTTTTGAAAAGTAAATACGAGTATTGAAGCTAAACATTTTTGTCAGAAGTAAATTATTTTATGGTCCTTACAATCATAATATTTAACAAATATGAGAAAATTGAATTTTTTATTTAAATTGTTTTCAAATCAAATCATTAAGAGATGAGTTAAAGTCTTTTGGAATGACAAATCTGAATAACATAAGATTTTTGCTGCATTTAAAATCTTCACTCAAAATAATATTAAGTTTTTTCATAAAACAAATGAAGAGCACTGAAAATTTTAAAAGTAATAATATAATAATAAAAAGTAATAAGTAAAAAAAATAATAAAGTACAGTAAAAGTTTCAAAAAATTATGCAATTAGTGAACAGCCAACGATACGCCGAAATGGATTGCAGTTAAAAGAACTGAAAAAACGTCGAATAGAACAATGTGAAAACCAAGCTTTTTAAAAAAATTTGGCGAAAATCGACATGGTATCTCATTTCGTAAAAGGGAAAAGTAAGCACTTTTTAAAAACACCCAGTGAAAAAAAGCACCTTTAAGAACTTTTAAAAAACGAAAACCGAAGAAAAAAAAACACCTATAAGCAGTTTTTAAAAACGCTACGCACCCTCTTATATTTAGCATTTTAATAATTTATTGTTATGAGATACATCATGGAACACCGGTGCCTTTTTCTGCATTTTAGGTAAAATCGTCCAAATACGGCTCATTCCAAACAATGATTTTTCAAATTTGCACTAATTTGCAGTTATTTATATCTAAGAGAAACAGTTATTAATCATTGAAATTTCTTTCATTTACAAAATCACTAATTGGTACAATTTTGAAAAATTTCAACCTACCTTTGATACATTTTATATTTTAGTGCAAATACAGTTTCGATAAAATAAGAGTTTTTTTATTAACTATTAGACTGTTTTTTATAATTAAAATATACCAAAATATACTTTTACTTGTAATTAAAGCGTAAGAAAAACACTGGAAAAGAGACACTGGAGTCCCATCAGCGTCTAAGGGTTAACTAGCACAACAAATTAGGGTTGGTATCTTGCCCCAAAAAAATTCTAGGACACAGAAGGAAACTAAAAATTATCAATAAAGTTGTTTAACAATGATAATTTTAAAAAAATAGATTAAATTGGAAAATAGATTAAATTTAATATCGGATCAAATATTTAAAAGTTTTTTTACACCTACTTTTCTTTTTAAAAAAAATCTTTTATGTTAATAGTATACAGAATTTTAAAATCGATGTTTAATATGCAATTTGTTAATTAAGAGATATTATTAAAATATAATTGTAATATTTTGGCGATTCTTTATGTAATTACAAAATTAGGTTTTATTATACTCTTTTATGTAATATATAAGAGAACAACGGTTATTTTAAATTAATTGAAGAATCACGGTTCAGAAATTGATTAAATTTATTTTTCTTTCCAATTGGATACCTACAAGTGTAAAATCGTGGTAGTTGTCGATTCAGAAGCTAATCAAGTTCGACACAGGAGTGACGTCGTTTACAGATGTCCTATTAAATCTGATTCAAATCACGTGGTTAGACATAATCATTCCACTTCTTCTCGAATTGCAATTACCCAAATATTGCATTTTAGTTCTCACTTGTTTAAAAATGACTTATTAAATGGCTTGTATATAAATACTATTATTTAAACTTGATTGCAATTGTAAATTTTTTTTTTCCCTCGACTTTGCTTGGAAACTTATTTCTTATGGGGTGGTTTTTTGCACTGTAAAAGAAATTCGAAGTCCCTGCAACAAATGCCGACAAATGCGATCAAAGTAAAAATTATATTTATTAGATTATTTGTTGCTTTATGCGCAGATAGCAGCTCATGTAGAAAATTAGGGAAACATGAAAATTATAGAAACAAAAAATATCAAGCAAAAAAAAAAGACATATACAAATCAACAAATACTATAAATTGAGTAAAAATATCAAATATCAGTGATGTACGATACCGCCGGCGGGCGAAATAATATCAGGAATCACGGGCTGTGCAGACGATAAATACGAAAGTTACATAATACGTGCGTGTACAGCCAAATACCGGATGATCCTTTCGGCAAGGTTATAAAATTGCGGCTCACTACTTCTGATGATAAGGCATTTGCAAAAAAAGAGGGGTGGGGGATAGATAGAAAATGAATTAAAAAAATAAAATGTTGGTTTGGTCAGAATACCGTATCACAAAAAAAATGGTATATATGTGCTATTACTCAATCAACATTTCAGTACGATTCGGACACTGAAAAGAGGTAGACGTTATCGTTTGGCACAACGTCGGTGACCGACAGAGGGTGTTGTTCGAATCTTTCTTTCCTTTTTAACTGGTTTTTGGAATGGGCAGCGGTGTAGAGAAAGGTTTGATAAGTGTGGAATGCTTTCATTAGCTCTTAAATACCATATCACGATTTTTTTTATGATGTTAATTATGATGGTCTAAAAGTTTTTATAAAAAATTTTTTTAGAAAGATATGTTTTGTTTATGGGCTGGATTATAAAGCATGAAGATATTAAGAGCGTGTCCGATAATTTTAGAACGTTATAATTTATTACACGACTACGAAAAACATGTGACGCATAAAATTAAAACGATGACACATAGACGATAATGGATAATGCACTTTAGTGGGCCGACGCATGCAACACTTTATAGAATTCTAGCTCTTTTTTTTAAAAAAATGTCTGTTAAATTACGTGAAAAAATTCACGGGTATTTTTTCAAAGAACCTTTAGAGATTATGAATTTGCTTTATTCAATCAAAAACGATGGCATTCTACAAGAAATTAAATGTTTTCAAACGAACCCTCTTTCCTTATTAATTTTCGAAATTCTACCAAAATTCGTGGAATTCAGAAATGAAATATAGTTTATAAAATATTTTATCTTATTAATTTGGCGCTCCTTTTACCTTAATTCGGTAGCGTTCTACAACAAATGGGTGTTTTTGCAGAGAACCTTTCAGTTTATAAAATTGCAAAATTGAACCACAGCTGGTGGTACTAAAGAATATTTTTAAAATTATAACTAATTAACTTAAAAATTATAACTAAAAAACTGCTTAACTAATTCACCAATTTATGATATTATAATAAAGCAATTATTTTTTAACCCATGGAAGTTCTAGCAGTATATCATTAAATCTGGTAACATTTTCCCATGAATATTGCAACTTATAATACCCTCTGATTATCAAATATTTTTTAAATCCATTTAATAAATCATCATTAATGTTTTTAATCAACTTTAATATTTAATACAATTCATTCCTTAAACATAGAAACTTTCTATTTAAAAGTTTAAATAATAATAGAGTTTATTATATATTTATGCTAGTTTTAAAAAATTATTAAATTAGGACAAAATTCTTAGCGGATAAAAAAAATATTATTCTTCGATCTCTACAGAAAATAAACATTTTAAAGAGTAGGTCTTTTTTAAGTTTATAAGCATTGACCTGACCTATTTTTCATAATAAAGACGCAATTAACTAATGAAAATTTATGATGAAACTCAACACGCCATACAGCAGCTGTTAATACGTAACGCATAACTAAGTCACGCTAATTCAACATAACGAAAACAGCAAATAATTATAAGAGAAAAATGAACGTAACATCCACGTAAAATTAGCACATAGTGACAAAATCTTTCAAGGTAATTCCACATAATTTTGAACTAATAATCTTCCTTTGTATTGTTCAGCTTAGACAACAAAATAAATGAAAAACAAGAGTTAACTTATACAATTATATAAGAATACGTAAGAATATACGTGTCAATTTTGCAATAAGGTAAATATTTAAAAAAAATCAAAATAAATTCTGTTGTTTCAAGCAATTCATCGTTTATAATATTTTAGAAGTCGTGTTAAAAAAAAAATATATATATATATATAAATAGATATTCACGCTTGGTGTCGCAAACTAATATTTACACGAAAAATAAATAAAAAAGCTTTCAAAATCTGTCAAATCCCTAGTGAGAAAGACAGAATGAAAAACTTTAAAGCCTTATATAAATTACCTGCCCTGATAAAAAAAAAATGTAAATAAATAAATAAAAACAACAACTTGGAGATGTTTATAACTGTCGACTTTCAACTCATGTGCTACATTCCTTATTAATGATTCCTAGGATTTTGATGGCATTTTGAATATTATTATGAAGAGTTATAATATTATTTTTAAGAAGTATCAGTCAAATGAATCAATGAAGTTATTTACCTCTACGAAGAAACATATCAAGATTATTTACATCGTCTCTTAACACAATACTACGCATTAATTATTCACGTAATGCATCATCCAGGGAGAAATAAAATAATCAAAAGGAAACGATTTTAACCATTTCTACAGATAGCGCGACCAAGAGCTGTAACTATTCATAGTGATTTCAAAACCTTATTCAAAAGTTAAAAGCCTCAAGCACTCCGTTTATTCATATCATATTAAACAAAAAATAAAATAGTAACTATAAAAATCCCAATTAACAAAATTTAAACAACAAAATATGGCTATAAATGCTCATACAATTACCACAAACATATGTGAAGTCACTTACCCGAATGAAGAAACATTGCAGAGTTGTTAACCTTGTATTCAAACTTAATACCATCCATTATTAATCCAACTGATATATCAATCAAGAAAACAATGTAATCCTCTTCATGATTTTAAAATCTTATTCCCAGGATACACATACACAAACACATAAATAGCATTCCATAGGTAACTTAGAAAACCCATCCACCAAAACACAAAATGCTTACAATGCTAATTAACAAATGCAAATCAACAAGAGAATAGTAACAGCAACTATATAAAATGCCGAAGCATTTAAAAATGCAACCACATCAACTACTTCTAGCAGGTCTGTCAGCTTTGGTGAGCGACAGCTGGCACAAAGCTACAAGGCGATACATAGAGAGGGGGGTAGGAGCCAGGGGGTCAGGTAGCGACCCCACCAAAAGTTCGAAGCAAGCGACTTCCCCAAGAGACGAATTTCATTCATTCTTAATAGTTTGGTCTGCTTTTTTTTTATTTATTTATTCATTTTTGCTTTTTATTCTATCGGCAGGCAGCAGCAGTTCTTGGGTCGTGAAAGGTATATGTTACAGGAAACGCTTCAGCCCTCGTCAGCTTTCTTTTATCAGAGCAGCTGTCGCTGAATCTTCCACCGGAACGGGAACGTTTTTCCTTTTTACTAGAAAGAAACGTAAACAGTGGTGTGTGTACCACCAAATCTCTGTGTGCGGTGACATACAACATTTAATACAGTCTGGTCGAAGCATCCATCCCTCATTTTACCAGTAAGTAAAATAACTGTGAACCAGTGGTACACATCACTGGTAATCAACGAGATCTTTTCTCAATTGGATGGGTGATTAAAAGGGAGAATACTGGCTGTGTGCCGAGTTGTAGAAAACCAATTTATTTCTTTTCATTTTAATTTATATTACGGCGAATTCGAGGGTTAAATTTTTGATGATATACAGCGTTTAATACAGTCGGCAACCCATCATTTTATGAGTAAGCAAAATCAGGGTGCGTAGCCACATCTTTCAACAAAAAATAAGCACCTTATAAGTACTTTTTAAGCACTCAAAAAATATTTTTAAGCACTATATAGATTAACAAAATACAAAATAATTTTCAAAGATTTTATATGATCATGAGAAAATAACTAGTTTCTGACAAAGAACTCTTTTCTTGATTATATTAGCCGTTATAAAATGATAGAGAGATTTTTCGGTTCGATATCAGAGGGTGGAAAATCAAGTCTGAAATTGAGAATATCTTGCAAAATGCAGCAGAGTTGCACATGAGAAGGCAATAATCTCACCGAACCCAGCCCAGTAGACGCACTTGCGGACTCGCAAATATTTCATCTAACATGTAAAATGAATGGCGCTTTCATAGGGTATGGACTGACGCCAAAATGAATTGTGAAAACGTTGAACAGAACAATGTGAAAAGTACGCTTTTGCATAATACATGGCGAAAATCGACATGGTAACGAAAAAAATATCTCATTTTCGAAAAGGGAAAATTAAGCACTTTGTAAAATACACCCAATGAAAAACAGCACCTTTAAGGGCTTTTAAATAACGAAAATCGAAAATAAGCACTTTTTAAAAACGCTACGCACCCTGAAAATAACTGTGATCTTACACACAAGTTCTACACTGGCAATCAACAAGATCTTTTCTTAATTGAATCAGTGATTAAAAAAAGAATATTAACTGTTCGACAAGATGCAGGAAACCCATTTATTTGTCTTCATTTCGTATTTATATAACTGTATATGCCGAAATATGCAAAAGGGAAATTAATATTTAAGGGCTTTAAATTTTTGACCCCTCTCCTATTCAAAACACATTTTTCAGATAGCGACTCCCTCACATTTTGATAATCAACAATCCAAATCCGTCTAAAAGGGGGTATGTTTGTTCAGTGAAAGAAATTTTTTGCGCCTGGTATTGCATTAATTAACTGATTAATGTTCGAAGTCAACCTTTCAAACCGTTAGAATTTGCACTTGTTTCGAAAATTCCGATCATTAGAACCAACTATCGCAACAACAACAAAAAAACATATGCGATGGAAAAAAAAATTCTAAACGGGTATATAATTAATGCTAACAATAAGAAAAAAACCGTTTTGTTTCAAGCAAAAATAAAGAATCGAAAAGAAAGTACTTAGAGCATATTTAAAATAATAATTAAGCCTAGTTAATGATGTGCAACATAAAATAAGTCTAAAAAATAAAATACAAAGCATTCATCAATGTCAAATACAAAATCCCGTAAGAAATCGGTCACGGATCAATGGTCAAAGTAGAATAGCAAACAGGAATGAACTCAGTTAAATAATAAATGGTGCTTTTTTTTTTTTTATCCAGAATTACTGGGGGGGGGGGGGGAAATAGATGCTACCAGAATTTTTACACAACAGCAGTTAAACATAGCACATTGGCACTAATTCTTGGCGACGGGATAAGTTTTCAAAAAACTATATTGAAAGTCTTTTTTAATCGACTACTTCAGGGATATATTGTTTTATTTTTATTGGAAGAAAGCCGTAAGAAGAAAAAAAATTAGCGATCTAGGGCTACAATGACTTAAAAAGTAACTGATAATAAATAAATTATTTAGTACTGAAAAAAGAACGATATCAATTAGCTTTAAAAATAAAAAGACAAATTAATTATTTACAAAATATAAGCATAACATTTTCGAATTAAAAAACATTTGAAATTCCTTTTTCTGTGGAATAAAATATTAATGGAACAAAGAAAGATTTATCTTACATATTATTTTATGCCTCTACAATTCGGAATTCTTATCTAATAATCTCAGTATTTTCTAGAAGTTAATTGAAATTAGTTCGGAAAAAGTGACAATATGGAGAAAAATCACGGTTTCGCGAAAGAAAAAGACGTTTTTCCTCCAATTTTTTAAATATTTTAAAAGCTACTCAAATGCTGCCTAGTTAAGGCTCATTAAAATATAGACCGAAATTGAAAATTATTCAACAGTCACAGAATTTTCATAAAAGTGGAAAAATATCACCAAATTAGCAATATTTTTAATTGTTTACAGTAGATTAGGGTAACTTTGACCATCCTTTTTTTAAAAAAAAAAAATTTTTTTAAATATATCAGCCGCAAAAAGCAGTTACTCATTGGTCTTGAAGTATTTGGTAAAAACCAGGTCTAGCTAGTAATAATGTTGGCAAAATTTAGTCAGAAATGCTTCCATTTAGTGAAAGCATCAATGTGAAAATGGTAAAAACAATTAAAGCTACTGTTAAGCAATTTGATTCATGAAGCCCATAACAAGCTGGTAAAATTTTCATATTGTTACTACTTTAATACACATAATAACTACTACAGCCCCTATGGCGTAGGGAATAGGTCCCTCGCCTCCTAATGAGGTTCGTCCCGGGTTTGAATCTCAAAGATGGCTAGTCAATAGGAATTCCGAACCCGATTCGCCCTGACCACGGTGCGGACGTAAAATACCCTCAGTGGAAGAGATCAAGGGTTAGAGTCCCCTTACCGTCAGGCTAGCTGTGGGAGGTTTTTGTCTCCATGTAACACAAATGAGGAGTAATTTCAACTATCAGCTTTCCACGAAGGCAAATTTCAATAAATAATTTTGTTCAATTTATCCCACCCCACGGTAAGAAAACATTTCCAAGAAATTTTATAGAAAAGATGGTTTTCAACAAAAATTTCTCATGGCCAAACTTACGTAGGAGTATGTAGTATGTAGGAGTAACTTTGGCCACCATGTCTTTGAATTTTAATTGAAAGAGAAAGCAACGAAAATATATTTAAATACCAATAATTCAACTCTTTAGCCCCAAAACCAAGCCTAAAAATTCTTTCGATTGCTCTATTGCTCAACTAAATTTGACGGTAAATTTTTTCTTTAATTTTTAAGCTTTAGCTTTTGAGCTACTATAAAGCCAAGATAACTCTTTACGATAAGTATATAGATAGTCAAAATTCTTAGCTTTGCTTCCAGTTTAAGGCAATCACAAAATGTCCTATAACTATCCATTATAAGAAAATAGGGCTTTTTAAAATAAATAAACATATTATGATTTTAAATTACTTTTATTTCACACTTAAAGTTGGTGGTTTCCATAGTTCACATTGAGATTTTCCACAGCAGGAATGTTAGGGTAGGTGCATGGTTAGAGTCCTATAACCATGAAGATATGAAAAAGCCACGCAAAACTGCGATGTCCCAGGTTTCATTTAAGGATTCTGAAAGAATATGGATCCCCTAAATCAGTGTTTCCCAAAGTGTGGTACGCGTACCCCCAGGGGTACGGGAACAGTTTAGCGGGATACGCGTTCTTATGCAAAATATCTTGCAACAAACGAAAATTTCAAAAAATTTTATTCAAAAATAAAGCTAGCCATGAAAATTTACGATTACGTACTTTTCTATTGGCTATTTTTTGTAGAGTTAACAGTTAATAATTAGTGGTGTCAACAGCCAGTTGTGATTTTTTGCTTTTGTGCAATTTTTTATTGTAAAAAATTCATTAATTTTTTTATTAGTGGTACTCAGCGTTACGAAAAATTTAAAAAGGGTAAACAAAAGTCATATGTTTGGGAAACACTGCCCTAAATTAATCAATCTTCCCTAAAGTAATCGGACGTCATCCAAATACAGTATAACAATCTTAATTTTTTCCAAAACGTGGCGTAGTACAGACTGCAGGGAATTTTGGGGATTTTTGAAAGAATGTCTGATAAACCAAGAATCATTAAGATCAACCAAGAAAAATCCAAGAATAATCAACCAAGAATCTTGGAAATATCATCAATGCCTGATATTTCCAAGAATCATTACCCATTAATTTCAGAAAATAATCTTTTGATTCGAATATTGATATTTTATGGCTCTTAGTGAATTTCTACGTCTTAAAATTAATAAGAGAATATATTTTAAGAGATGAATAAATATAGAAAGATTTAAATTTCGTATGAGACATTATATATATCTTGGCGAAAGATACTTGAAAAATACGTTCAAAAATTGTGCGTAATGCATAATTGTATGTTCTAAACAAAGGTGAGGTTCAAATAAAAGTTGCAAAGAAACGAAATTAATGCACGGTCTTATTCCAGATTACTCAACATTGTAAAAAAAAGAAAGAAAAAAAATCACAAAATATATCATGAGTTGAAAGAGCAACCTAACCGTACATACAATAAAGACAACAATGACTTTGATATCGGGTTAAAATTAAAAAAAAAAAAAAAAAATACAAAGCCACGTGAGCAAAGCTTGAACTTTACCCTCTCTCACGTAGCATAAAGGCCAATAATAGCAGTGGGGGAAATTTTGGACGGTAAAAAAGTAAATAAAACACTGATGTAAAAACAGGAACTAGTGGAAAGGGGGTGGTGGGAAATAAAAAGAAAAAGCAGATGAGTTTGCGGAGGGGGTCAACGGGAACTGTGGCACCGCAGAAACACTTACGGTGTTTGACCGCCTATTTTTCTATTTCCATTGTCTATCTGCCTGACCTTTCACCTGCGCTACATCAACGTGAGTTTGTTTTGCTTATTTTGTTCAGGCCCATTCTGAAAAAAGGTATTAATTTTTTCTTTGTTTTCATCATGCTGAGCGTGGGTGGTAATGAAGCGTGATGACCGGTAGCGAATGTTTTGAGTGATCGGTTCGGCCATTCACAACTAGAAAAAAAAAGGGGGGGGCTATTATAAATGAATTGAATTATGAATAAGTGTTCTGTTTAAAATCACTGACCTAATGCTTGACCTCTACAAGGTCAAACCTGATGGGCCACTGATAGACTTAAGTATGATGTCAAATCAGTCAACCTAGGGTAAATAATACCAAGAATTTAAAATATCTCATTCCCTCTCGGAGGCCTCAGCCCCTGCACGCTGCACTCGCCAACCCCCGGTACTGATTTAACGCGTCTTATCTGATTGTTTAGTACGCAGATCAGATGGTTATGAATTTTAATCTGAATACTGAAATTGAATCTAAATCTTTTTTTTTCAAATTAAGTTCTATAAATATAAGCACACATCGTGTAAAACTTTTGGTTTATAAACATTTCGTCAAACTTATATAAATTACGATTCTATTCAGATAGATTTCAATGCTACTTTGAAACTGCTTTTGAAAAAAATAACTCATAAAATTCCCTATAAGCACAATTACAAATTCCAGTGCTTGGAGACACTATAACTCTAAGTCTTTTATTCCATTATAAACTCGAAAGTTATTTCAAAACCAAAGAAAAGTGTTAGAAAATGAAAAGAAAAAAAAGATTAGTAACAAAGTATATAAAAATATAGTACAGCAAAATTAAAAAATAATATAGTAACTAAATAAAAAAAAAAAAAAAACAGGATAAAGAAAAGAGCAATTAATTTCTGAATAAAACACACGAATCTCCTACTACGTTATTTATTGAGCATTATTATAACAACAATTTGCGGAAGCGATATTTAGCTATGCACAAGAAAGATATATTTATCCCGAATATCCATACATTATTATTATTTATCACGAGTAAAAATATGCAGAATTTTTCGATTCTCGAAAATAATATTTAGAAAAACATTTAAGATTTCATGTTACGGATAGCTATATTTTTAGTCCTTTTTCAATTTTTTTTAAACAACAAATTTTTCTAAATCATGCTTTATATTTGAATTTTTTTTCTACTTGCAAGTGTCCACTAATGGATATTTTCTAAAACAATAAGTCAGATTAAGTCTCTACATCTTGAAGAATATACATTTTCAGGAGGTAATTCTCAGGTTCAGGTGGTCAGGCCAAATGGTATCGGTGAAGTGTGAAAACGACACTTATTATACATTTTTTTGTTGGTGTCTCGTATCTACATACAACTCTAAACAAAGTACAGCAAAAAATTCAGCAATAAATACCCATCGAAATATGTACTATCAGCTACTAATTTCAATTTCAGACATCGAGAATTAGAACTTATGAATAGATAGGAAAATAACATAGCAAGTTAAAAAAAAAAAAAAAAAAGGAAAAAAAAAAGAAAGAAAAAAAGCTTTTGAATAGATAGGAAAATAACATAGCAAGATAAAAAAAAAAAGAAAAAGGAAAAAAAAAAAAAAGCTTTTGAATAGATAGGAAAATAACATTGCAAGTTAAGAAAAGAAAAGAAAAAAAAAACTTTTTAATAGTTTTTGAAAAATAACAAAGCAACTTTAAAAAAAAAAGCTTTTGAATAGTTTTAAAAATAACATAGCAAATTAAAAAAAAAAAAAAAAAAAAAAAAAAACCTTTTAAATAGTTTTAGAAAAATAACATAGCAAGTTTTAATGAAAAAGTTTTTGAATAGTTATAAAAATAACATAGCAAATTAAAAAAAAAAAAAAAAGCAGGCTATTTAAATTAAATGAGTAACCGATCCTAGCGTTTAGTTATTTTTTTAGTTATTATTTAGTTAATTTTCCTAGCGTTTTTTTCTTTCTTTTTTTTATAAAGAAAATAGTTTAATGATAAAACTACATCAATGCAGATAGACTGAAAAATAGAATTTCATTAGAATGTCTCCATTCAAAATTATGTTCCTTCAGAATCCATCAATATGGAAAAAGATTCACGTGGAAGGAGAGTTCTTTAACAATTCAAATATTCAAAAGTTGTAACGTACAGATTAAATGCATTTTCCTTTCCCCAATATTTTTAAATAAAATTCTTTAAAGACAGTATGTTTAACTAAATTATGTCTCATATTCATATTTCTTTTTATTGTTGAATTAAAATTAATTTTTTACTGTCGTATATTTTCTAATGTGAATTTTTTTTAAAAATATAATTAAATCGAAGCAACAAAAAAAAAAAAAAAAAATCTTGCAAAAAGTGGCTAGTAAATTAAACGGACCTATCAACGTTCAACGTCTCATTGAGGTTCGAGGTAAAAAGTGTCTACTAAGTTATTAGATTCTATCGATCACAGGCTACTACTTACTGAAAATTCAAATTTTCCAAGTTTACATTCGAATAGAGTAGAGGTCGCCAAAGTGGTCTATATAGACCCCCGGGGATCTATTTAACATAAGCGGGGGTCGATCTGAGCCAGGGGGTCAAAGGGGGGTTGATCCGAACCGGAAGGGTCGATTGGTCGAAGGATTATCAGTATTTTTCAGATATGTGACAATTAGAAATAAAAGAAGAAGACTTGGAAATATATACAGATAATCTTCAAAAATTGAGCGACGATTTTAAACTGCGTTTTGTTGATTTGGAAAACATTGACATCCCTGATTGGATTATTGTGCCATTCTCTGCTCAAATTGAAAACGTGGACATCAACCTGCAAGATGAGCTTGCTGAATTATTATGGGGATTTGAAGCAAAAACGCTTTTTAAAAATTTAACAATAAGCAAATTTTTGACAAATATAAATATAATGCAAAATATGTAAGACTTTACGAAATAGCTCAGCCATTTATGATAGCATTTCCAAGTTCCTATATGGTTGAAGCCGGTTTCAGTCACGTAAATTCAATCTTAACTAAGAACAGAAATAAATTAAATGTGGAGTTTCGAGGGGATTTAAGATTAAAATTGACCAATTTTGAACCCAATATAACGAAACCTGAAAAAAACAAAAAAAAAAAACACCAGGCACACCCATGTCATTGATTAAGAAGCAATAAATCCGTAGTTACTTTACTTATTATTTCTACCTACTTATAATTACTTATTATTTCATAAATATTGAGGTATTTATATTTCAACATTAATATATTTTTCATAAAACTATTGTTATACTATGTACTATTACTTTAATAAATGTTCAAAATCATAAAATAAAGGTACAAACACGGTATCTAATAGAGTTTAATTTTAATTAACAGAAAATTACTTTTATGGGGGTCGATGGAGATTTCGAAAAATTATGTAGGGGTCGATGATCAAAAAAGTTTGGCAACCCCTAGAATAGAGCATTAGGATACAACTTAAAAACAGAGACAAAAAATTTAAGTAAAAAAATTTTTTTACATCATCTTACAATAATTATAACGTGTGTGAGGGTTCTGGTTAAGTAAAAGATACATGCACGGAATGGTTAATGGAAACAAGAATACAGAAATGATTTTTGTAATAAAAAAAAGCGCCCCAACAGCAAATTAATTCCTGAAGTGCTATGTGACAGCAGAAAGAGCAGATGGCAAGATCAGAAATCACCACAGCACTTGAAATGTTGTCTAGTTCTGAGGCATGGTAAATTGCGACTTCCGCAGCGCAACATAAAGCCAGATGTTCGAAGATGAGTTCAAAAAGCCAGAGATTATAGCCAACTGAGTGTTTATAAAGCAAAACACGTGGTACGAGGCAGTTGTTTGTGTTATTATTTTGTATCACTTAAACAGTTAATCGTTGATACGAAAAACACTGCAGGCGTATCAACCCCGAGTTGGAAAAGGACTCACTGAACATAGTTTGGATTTATTTAGCGCTGTCTGACCCAGTTGATAAAAAAAATTATCGCACTTAGTTAACAGGGTGCGTAGCCAAATTATTCAACAAAAAATAAGCACTTATCAAGCACTCAAAAAATATTTTAACCACTTTGAAAAATATCATAACTAGGCAGGGTTGGAAAGTTTTTGACAATTGACGG
This sequence comes from Parasteatoda tepidariorum, assembly GCF_982258835.1. NCBI lineage: Eukaryota > Metazoa > Arthropoda > Arachnida > Araneae > Theridiidae > Parasteatoda > Parasteatoda tepidariorum. Next base: position 55,268,585 of record NC_141758.1, read on the forward strand.
TTTTATCTTGTTTTAACCGTCACGTCAGAAAAAAAATTGGCATTGTTTTTGACAATTGTCAAAAATCATGAAATTTTGAATCGTGTAAAAAGAATGGTGTTTTCATACGCTACGGTCTGACAATGCGTCGAAATAGATAGGGGTTGAATTAATTGTGAAAACGTTGAAAAGAACAATGTCAACAGTGTCTTTTTGCATAATTCGTAGCGAAAACCAACATGGTAAAGGTTGGTTATGGTAAACCAACATGGTAAAGAAAAAATCTCTTTTTGAAAAAGGGAAAATTAAGCACTCTTTAAAAACACCCAATGAAAAAAGGCACCTTTAGGGCTTTTAAAAAACAAGAATCGAAAATAAGCACTTTTTAAAAACGCTACGCACACTGGTTAACACACGACTATTAAGATTTTAAAAAAAGAAGAAGAAAAAAAGAACTTAGATGTTATACAGAAATAAAATGCGTTCATAATGTTCAAAATCATGACACGTACATTTCTGGTGAATGAATTCAGTTTGCCTGGAACATTGATATTTAAATGAAAATTATCTCCATATACTAAAAAAGAAGGCATTAGGGTAGGTGCGGACAACCTTAGACTCAGGTATAAGTACAGAATTACACTCCCTGGTCAAATTATTAGACGCACTATAAGATTCTATGTAAAATCTAAATCATCACGTGAAACTATACAGCTTTTTAATTGTTTTTACGCGACTGAAATAAGTTTGCACATGTGTTTGTTCGTGTATCAATTGGTTAAATTAGGCGTTATATAATATAAATTTGCAGATTGGACGATATATTATACAAATATAGAATATTTATTATATCAGGTATTATACTAGTACTAGTGGGCTGCGCCCCCTGCTCGCTAACGCTCGCCAAACCCCGAAAATTACTACGCAATCTTATATGGTTTGCTTCGCTCGCTACTAACTTAGGTACATTGCAGATGCACAAAATTCTAAGAATTCAAAACAATTATTCAAATCCATATAAAAACTTTTTTTTTTAAAAAAAATTTACATCTTTTTAGTAAATACTAAGTCATTAAAATAAATTTGAATTCAAATAAATGACATGTAATTCGTTAAACCTATTAGAAATGTGCTATAGTATAAAATTTCTAAAACTGATATCTCTTTAAAAAGGTTAAAAGTTTGGCTATAATTGAGTCAATTAAAAATTGAAATAAGTGAATTGCAATGGAAAAACCTGCATAAACCAATAAATTCTTGCAAAACAAATAAATTCGTGATATAAATCAAAAATCGTAATAAAATCGTATTATATAAATTCGTGAAAAAAAAAGCGCTTTCGGCAAAATACTAAAATAGAGATCTATCGACAAAGACTACTCACTTCTGCCTAGCTTATGCTCTCTCTGGTTATTTCAGTTTCCGTTTTTAAAAGCGCTATACGTTGAGCCATTTCAGTTAGATTTGGCATGTGACATTTTTAGCGGCAATCATTGGTCGATTTTATAGCGTTGCCATTCGGGGAGTTGTAATTAGGATTTTGTTTTGTCGCCGTGTAAGAGAAATATATATATAGATATTATAATAATTAGACCGAATTATTAGACGCACTGTAGTGTTTTAATAATCACATGTTTTGCACGAGTTTATTTGCCATACTTTTGTATTTAAACATACATGTATCGGGTTTTTATACAGATTTTTTTTATATACTTCCTATTTGTATTTATTTTTAAAGTATTGCATTACAATGTTAACCAATTGACACACGAACGTAAACAAGTGCAAACCGGTTTCAGCCGCGTAGAATAAAGCTGTAGAGTATCACCTGATAATTAAAATTTTACATAGAATCTTGTACTGTGTCTAATAATTTGGCCAGGGACTGTACAACATGCGGCTCAGGAATAAATCACCTCGAATCGTTAATGTGAGGAATCAAAGTTGCAGCCAAAAATTAACTAAAATAACTAGTTTTAAAACATAACTCGTGTTAAACATTACTTTGACACTAATTTTAAAACAATTTATAATTGTATTCCAAAATATAACTATATTATTAAAATTCCAAAATGTAAAAGTACTAATTTAAACTGCCAATTTTTTTTATTAATATTCTTTTTAACGAAAATTTTTCCGACGAAAACAAATTGTAGTTCAAAGATTTATTAAAAAGGCATAAAAATATAAGCAATTTTTATGTAGTGAACAAAAATAATAAATTTTTCCACAGAGAAAATTAACGACCTGCTATAGCTTGAGTGTTTTAAGAAAACAAAGTGATATTTTTCCTATTACGCTAATGAAGTTATTGAGTCATTATTCTCAACAAAAAAAAGAAGAAAAAAAGGGAGAAAAAAAAGTTTTAAAAATGATAAAATGATGTCTTTGGAATTAAGCAACATTCAGATATTTTTCTTTTGTTACAACATCTATATATATATATATATATTTCTCTTACACGGCGACAAAAAACAAAGCCTCATTACAACTCCCCGAATGGCAATGTTAGAAATTCGACCAATGATTGCTGCTAAAAATGTCACATGCCAAATCTAGCTGAGGTGGCTCAACATATAGCGCTTTTAAAAACGGAAATTGAAATAACCAGAGAGAACATTCTCACCAAATGTGATCTCTTCCGAAATTCACCCTATCAGCTGCGGCAATCTCATACTATTAAGCTAGGCAGAAGTGAGTAGTCTTTGTCGATAGATCTCTATTTTAGTATTTTGTGGAAAGCGTTTTTTTTTCACGAATTTATATATTACGAATTTACTTGACGATTTTTGATTTATATCACGAATTTATTTGTTTTATTATTGTTAAGTTTACTAAAAAAATGTAATTTAAAAGAAAGTTATTATATGGATTTGAATGATTGCTTTGAATTCTTAGAATTTTGTGCATTTGCAATGTACCTAAGTTAGTAGCGAGCGAGGCGAGCTTGGTTTGCGAAACAAACCATATAAGATTGCGTAGCAATTTTCGGGGGTTTAGGTTGCGTAGCAATTTTCGGGGCGCAGCCTGCTAGTTTACATATATCTTGCAGGAAAAAGTGCAATTTTAAGAAAATATTTCATTAGTTTGTGAAAAATACTTTCTTGAACAGATATGAATAAAAAAAGTTAAAAGATTCAAAAAGCTTAAAAACGTAAAAAAAAATTATTTTTAAGTGTATAAAGAAGAATTTAGAGAGAACATTTTAATACTCTTTAAAAAAAATTATAGTAATAATAAACAAAACAAAACAAAAAATTTACTACAGCCGTAATCCAATCCTCTTTTATTTTTTTTGAATTAGTCATGCGAAAAAATAACACCAGAAAATAAAATTACGTAAAACAGCAAGTTCAGAAAAAAAAGTAAGAGTAAAATGTGGGCAAAGATTGTTCAATGGCGAATCAAATATTCTTGCCCGCGATAGCATAATCAGGAACTCTATGTACCATTAAAGATGATCACCAGATGTTTGATTTCCCCACGCAGTCGGAGGTCATTGCAGAGAAAGTCACGACACACAAAGGAAGATAGCAAGGGATTTATTTTTTAGATTTTTTTTTTAACATCCAGTCAATTCTGATTAGCAGTGTAGATTGCCGATAAAAATTATTCTAAAGATATCCCTTTTTTATTAAAAAATGAACATTGCAAATGGAACGATACATAGAAAACTACCCAAACACCCCCAACATTTGCGGCTCTAGCGAATAATTCCGGTTCTTGAGAACCAAACAGAATTTTCTTAAAACTATTGGAGCTTTTATTAGAAATTAAAAACATGACCATTTGTCTACCTGACCTTTAATCATTTAATTATCTGTTTATATTTATTATACGAAGTGGTGGACTAAATTGTTTTAATTCTAATTTATTAAAATGTTGATTTTTTATCTTTTCTGCCCCCAGGAAAAATATTTTTAACTACTGAAATTCCGTCGTAATAGGAGGGTAAAAAATATGTTTTTGAAACTACGGAAATCCCGTAGTAGTTGGGAGTATGTATCTACCTTTTTTCTAATTAACTAACTCCCTGGCATTACAGTTCATGTTGGACCATGGCCTCACTAACAATTTTATCTCCGAAGTTGCCTGTCTCTAGCTCTTTGTTTCCAATTTCGGACCTTTAAAATCTTAAGGTCTTTCTCCACCTCGTCTAACCATCTTTTGGCCCTGGCACTGCCCATTGAATATCTTCTTAGTGCCTCTGTTTTCTTCCATTCTCTCAAGGAGTCCTAGTCATTGAATTCTCTTTGCTTTTACATAATTAATTATATCGTTTTCTTTAAATAGTCTTGAAATTTCGAAATTGTATCGCCTTCTCCACAGATCACCTTCTTTAACAAGTTCAAAAATAGTTCTAAGAATTTTTTTTTTCCGCATCAGTATTTTTTCTTGCTTTGGGGTTGGAGTCCATGTCTCTGATCCATAGATAACGCTTGGTCTGATTATAGTTTTATAAACCTGAAGCTTTGTTTTTCTCGTTATTACTTTTGATGTTAGCAATATCTTAAGTGCAAAAAAAAAAAAAAAAAAACTGCGATTTCCACTACCTTTTCTCTATTAATTTTAAAAACTAGTTATTAACTGAAAACAAATTCGAAAAAATAAATAAATAATAATGAAATAAAATAATTTTATAAATAAATAAGTTTATTAATATTTTCAAATGAAAGTAAAAACATAATGTGTCTTTGAGATTCATAAAAAAATAAACAAATCTTTAAAATTTAGTATATAAACATGAGTATAAACACTAAGATTTACATGCATCACAGCACGTAGGCTCTATTTGCAGTTAACTTAAACAAAAACCTCCTACATAGATTTAGCATTTCCTTTCCTATCACTCAATAACAATCAAGAGGTTAAACGTTCAAACGGAAATCTGGGTGTAGAATTTATTACACTTCGCTGCTTTCGTGTTGACCATCACTCTTAATCCGCTCCCGGTTCATTCAGCTGTCTGTATAACATGTGGGTAATTGTCAGGGCAACATATAGTATGATTGACTATTCTTTTACGTTACATTATAATTCTTTGACCGATGCTCCCTCCCCCCTTACTTATGACCACATAAAACATGAGTAACAAAAGTTTTTAGTCCCATTGGTCTTCTATAAACAGTCCGCATTTTATTTCATAACCAACGTTAAACAGCTGAAACAAGTCTGAGTTTACGGGTATCAAACATTCAACTCTGTTGCCCTGTAATTTTTAATCCAACCTTAAGGACAAAGGAACTCCTGGATCAGGCATTGAGACAAACTAGCTTTCGCGGATATTTTGTAAAGTATTAGCGACCAGCTTGGTCACCTTCAGAATTATTTTTTACAACATGTATAATTCAATGGTAACCTATCCAAATACACAGTGCAACTGTATTTTCTTTTATTTTATGTAACCCTCGTTGAACAGAAGACCCAATTTTTGGGTTTACGACTACTAATGTTCAATTCCATAGCCTTGAAATTTTGAACCCAATCCAGAAGACAAGGGAACTCTTAATCAAGTATCGAAAGAAATTTGCTTTCGTGGAGGACTTTTTGATGGAACTATCACGCATTGCAGTTACATAGAGAAGAAAACCCCTCAAACCTTCCACGGTTAGCCTGACGGTAAGGGGACTCTAACCCATGATCCGTCTATCACTGAGGATATTTTACGTCAGCACTGTGCTCGGTGCCAGACGGATGCGAATTCGTATCGACCAGTCATTGCTGGGATTCGAACCTGGTTCACCTCATTGGAAGGCGAACTCTCTATCCCCTAGCCATCGAGGCTCTACAGCTGTATTTAAATGTTCTAATTCTTATACCACACCTCTAATACTAACTAAACATAACCAAAATTTTTCCCCGTCTAGCGGTTTCTACTTCTTTGCCCGCGAAGAAGTAGTTTTAATTCACTTTTAACTATTTTCAAGAGAAATTCGCGATATTGTAAGAGTTCATTATGTATTGAATTTTAGTATTAATTTAAAATCTGTCCGGAAACCACTAAATCTCACAAACCACCAAAAGTATGATTTCTGTTGCTCGAAAAGGCAAACTTCGTCACCAATTATTGGTATGACAGTATGCGGCACCATAGTAGCACCGTTTATGTTTAAAATTTCTACAGCCAGTCATAAAAAGGATCAGAAGTAATAATCTAAGTAATTACTAAGTAATTAAGAATAAATCTAAGTAATTACTTCGAAGCTAATTTTTTATTTCACAAAAATACAATATTATTCTAAATAAAAACTAAATGAATAACTAATTCTTTTAACACTACTTAAAGTATTTCTTAAGACAACCTAACAAAATGAATAATAACTATAGTGTTGCCCATAGATAAAAACCCACGTGCCAAAGATTACATATATAGATATAGATAGATATATAATATGAAATGTAATTTTTAAATAAAATAACTTTCCCTCAAATGATGCCTTTATGAATTAAAATTTATATTTATTCAGTAATAAGATTAATATTTTCTAAGAATTAGATGAACATTTAAATAGAGTATATTTATATTGAATTCGGTGTCAGGCTTTCGAAAAAGAGTGGAGTCAAATATTTTAACTATAGACTAAACGGCTCTCCCCACAATTCAAAGGAGATTAAGACAAAATATTTTTGTTCGCTTTTTAATGGAAAGCAGCCAAGTAAAAACCAGCCCATTAACCTCGTTGTGGTTCCAACTACCTCACTGGAATATTTGACCACTTCACTAATGACATGCAAAAACTAAAGCGCGATACCACGCTTTTAGCTTGCAAGTGACGCATGAAATGAATAAATATGAGAAAACGATAATTTGAAAATAACGTCTGAAATATAGCTTCATAGTAACAAATGTGAATACAGAAAAAAACGCATGAAATTAATAAATATGAGAAAACGATAATTTGAAAATAACGTCTGAATTATAGCTTCATAGTAACAAATGTGAATACAGAAAAAATTATTTTATTCATGTTCAAAAAAAAAATCTGGATAAAATATGAATTTCTAATTTTATTCTACGATTCCACGTCAGAGGGATAAAAAAATTTCCGTCTGACGTGGAATCGCCTAACAATATTATTTCATCATCAGAATGTCTACTAGTGAATAACGAATACCAAAGAAATGAAAATAATAACCACTATAAGAGAGTATTCCAATAAGTTAAAATCACAAGATTCCATATAAATTTTTTTCTTTAAAGGAAAGTCATCATATATTTATTTTTCTCAAGAATTTCTCAATTTACTAGATACAAGACTGCAAATAGTTTAAACTAAAACGCAAATCAGTGTTTAAATTTTTATTATAATAAACCAAGCTTAATAAATTTTAAAAAGCCTAAAAATATTTTTTTAGATTATTAAAACCCTTAAAACAGTAATTCCACCAAATATAGATGACATTTCAACCTAATACAAATCTCTCTTAAGAGTAATAAATTTCAATTTTAAAAAAACTAACTTTATTTACTCATACTTAAAATATTTTTATTAGCTTTAAGTGATTTAGTTTCATATTTTTTATGTAACCAATAGCAAAGTAATTCCACTAGTTCCCTATTAAGTGGCAACATATAAAAAAAATATCATTTTTTTAAAAATCATGTTTGGTTTAGATTTTTGTTTTTAATACATATTACCAAATCACTTACAAAAATGATTATCAATTATTCATGTGAATAATTAATTTCTATTAAAAAAATAATAATAAACTATCAGCCTAAAGTCCCCACGCTTAGAAATATTAGACTAAATTCCTATTTGTTTTGAAAATTCTTTTTAAATATAAAAATTGCGTTTTTTTTTTATAATTTCTCCAATTATTTATTCACTTACAAAAATGTAACTCTATTTTCTCTATTTTTTTCATGTAGATAGTTTATTTTTTAAAATAACTAGATAAGTTAAATTATTTTTAAAACAATTGAAAAAACATGTAATTCTGCCCAAAAAACTGCATTATCTCAAACAAAAAAAAAGCTTTTACGTTTAATAAATAAAACACATAAAAAGGAAATTAAATCTTTAAATTCAGTGCAAAAGCAAGGAATTTCAAAATAATAATATAATAGCCAACTCAACTGAGTATATTTTTGACAAAAAAAATTTGGAAAAAAAAAACAGTTTCAGTAAAGTTTTTCCTTAAAATAAATAAACCAGATCCCAAAACTTTTCGTAAAAAAATAGAAGCTAACATGGGTTTGAGTAATTTTAAAAACAAATCTAGGTATACGTCGGCCCAAACATCAACAGTAAAAGAAATATATATAATAGATTAAATTCTTAGTTATTTAGCAAAAAATAAATCAAGATATTTAACTAATCCTTCATTTCCAAAATTAGAATCACGTCTCTAAAAAATAAATTTGTTGGCTGCCATAAGCTTAAAAAAAATATAAATATATATCGAACATAAATAATCTAATCTCTGCCAGAATTATTAAAATAACGCAACCTCTTTTGCCTTAAGGCAATATTCACGCACATGAAGGAAGGCCGAGACGAATTACAACCATAAATCGATACGCCGCATTATTTTATAGGAGAAAAAAAAATAAAACAAAAGTATAACATAAAAGAAAATTAGCAGATGGGTTTGGACTCCATTACATTAGTAATCCGCCGAATATTACCTGAGGATCGATTTTGTTCGCGTGCCCGGTTGGTCAGTGTACATCTTCACGTGCGGGCCTGAGGAAAATATAAGAAGAAAATGATGGTTGGCCCCTGACCCTTGATTATACGATGCCAATCACCTGATAGCGTTTTGAAGTATGATAATAGAGAAGAAAAAAATGCTAGACAGTTAAGTTGATAAGGCCTTTATACGTGGTGATGATGACAAGAAAATTTCAGATAAATTTAAATTGATTAATTTCAATAAATTGGAAAATTTTTAGAAGAAGAAACTCGAAATACAAAATGAAATACAATTTAAAAGTAAAAATACAAAATTTCAAGGTAAGGCATCATTGATATTATTGCTATCTTGCATTAAAACGTACATTTAATCTAAAATCTTTCATTTTAAAACAAAACCGAATCTTCTTTTTTTTCCGTCCCGAGCATCACATGATAATTGGTTGAAAATATTTTCAATTGTGTCCCTATAATCTTTATATTTATAATGTCTGGATACAAACTGATGCATTCTTCAACGCAAACATTTAATATTAACTCTATTATTTTGAATTAAAACTAAACTCCATTTCAGTAACATTGTATCACATGTGTTGTGTATAAAACATTGTATCACATATCCCCAGCGGAATCCTTAGAAACTTTTTTAATATCCATGAACAATTATTAATATCTTTTATTTAAACATAAATTTAGTCCTAAATTTTTCGTTTCAATTTAAAATAGAATCTTACCATTAGTGCTCCCGAGTGTCACATATGGTACTAAATAGTGTGAACGAAAATTAGTTATTTATAAAATCTGGTTTTTAAATTTATTTTTAAAATAACAAACCTGGACATCTAATCAAAATTTATACTTGGTTGAATCGAATATGTTATAATTATATAAGTGTTATTAACACGTTGCCACAAATGATTGCTAAAGCCGTCCGATTTTTAGCAATATGCAGACAAATGACGTCTATTGCAGTCTTGCACACTTTAATTATTAAAAAAAGAACATCGTTAGTACGAAGCGTAATAATGAATTTATTTGTTAAGTAATTAATACATCGAAAAAAAGACTTAACACTCCAGATAATGCATCAGTTTTTTTTTTTTTTTCGTAGAGAAAAACATTTGATAAGTAAATGACAATTACAGCAGCCGAAATGAAAAATTGTGACAAAATGTGATAATTTTCATTTCCAAACATTCCACGCTCATATGGCAATCTTAAACAATTGGGGGAAATGTGTTTTTGAACACAATCTTCAAAATAAAAGAGCTAAACGAAATTTATCGCCACTTGTTTTTGATTCTTTACATCAGCGGTAAATATGAAAAACTTATTCAGTCAATAGGAAAAATAATAAAATAATGGAAAGAAAATAATAATAACTTTTAATACTTCGAATAACAGCTTAAAAACTCTTTTGAATGTATAATGGACATCAACATTCTTCAATTGATCTAAGTCTATCTATAACTCTATATATACTGTTATAATTACCTATATATATATATATATATATATATATATATATATATATATATATATATATATATATATATATATATATATATATATATATTTCTCTTACACGGCACCAAAAAAAAGCCTCATTACAACTCCCCGAATGGCAACGTTAGAAAATTGACCTATGATTGCTGCTAAAAATGTCACATGGCAAATGTCACATGAGGTGGCTCAACATATAGCGCTTTTAAAAACGGAAACAATAACCAGAGTGAGCATTATCAGGTTGTTCAATTCAGATTCATGCCCTAAAAACATGATAATACTTAATTTAAACTCAATTAGGAATTAATTAGGCTGGCCTTCTCCATGACTATAAATAAGTCACAAGGTCAGACTTTTGAGAAAATCAGTTTAGTATTGACTAAACAAGTTTTTAGTCATGGGCAACTTTATGTTGGCCTGTCAAGAGTTAAGTCATTTGACAGCCTTTCAGTAATTGCCCCAAGATGCCAAATCTATAATTGTGTTTTCAAGGAAATTCTAAATGCTTAGTGCTAATTTCTTAGAGCTTTGCAGAAAAAAACGTTTTTTGGAAAAAATTTAATTGAAACTTCTATTGGCAGTAGGCAAGGGGAACTGCCAAAATCAAAACTCCCCGATTAGAAATGCAGCATGGCGACCTCCACGTGGTATTTCTCGAGTAATGCTAACAGCCATGCATTTTAATTTATTGTATGTGAAACATCCTTATATTGTTCTAAAATGTTATGTACTTTATCACAAATGTTAATTAATATAGAAATTGATTTCAATAATGCTGATCACCAAAAAATATTTCATTTGGCGATAAAACAAATTTTTGTGTTCTTGAAAATGAAAGACTTTTTGAGGGCTATTATCTCACAAGGAAAAGTTAGGGTTTAATGCTTATATTTTTAAATAATAAAATTTTTTTCTAAAACTTTCAGAATTTCTAGCATTAACTAATTTATTATACACATTTAGTTGAATTTAGGTGAGTAACTGCAATATTTGATAAATTATTTTGCTAATATGTTTCTCATTTAGCTAATGTTTTGATTTTTTCACCATGTACAATGTAAATAGCTAATATACTTTTTTAAAAGCCAATAAGAACATTGGTAGAATTCTTCTACATAAGTACAATACTATGTCTTTGATGATAAAATACTATGTCTTTGATGATAATATATTATGTCTTTGTGCTAGAACATTGTGTCCATTGGCGAGCGAGCGCAGCGAGTCATGGTTCACGGCGTGAACCATATAGGATTGCGTAGCAATTCTCGGGGGTTGGCGAGCGTTAGCGAGCAGGGGGTGGAGCCTCCTAGTATATATATATATATAATTCCACTGAGATATTTAATAACCTGCTATAATTTAAAGGAAATAAAATGTGCAAATCTTCCTATTTTTTTATTGCAAAAGTACTATGCATTTAGTTTTAAAATGTTGCATATAATTAGCTGAACTTCGTTTTTTATATTCTAAGACGAATTTATATTATTCGTAATTCGTGTTAAATTCATGATTAACTAAGTTGTTATCAATTGAAATGAAAAAAACTAAGTTCATTGCATCATTTTTTTTAAAGAAAAAAAAGGAAAGGAAAATTTTTTTCTGTTCTCTTTGGAAAAAGGTTGTACATCCCTACTTCAATTAAACGATAACTAAATTCCTTTTTAAAAAAATATTAAAATGAGAAAATACTATTAACTCTTCGAATGTGTCCCAACGTCTGAAAGTTTATGCTCTCCTATCGGAGTAACTAATTTACTTTTTCTTAGTAAAATGAAAAAAATTTCCTTCAAAAAATTTAATATTTGTTGTTGTTGTTAATTTACGTCGCACTAGAGCTGCACAAAAAATTTAATAAAATGAAAATACTATTGGTTAACCACGGCGGGAAGTTAATGCTCTCCTATGGGGGTAACTAACTCACTCACTTTTTAATATTAAAATGGCCGACCATTACTATGATCACCCTTTTTTTTCAATATATTGAATCTCACCACTACTTATATCACAAAATGTCACATTTTACAATACCATCTACCCCCTTGTCACATATCATGCAATGTAACATAGATATATGTCAGCACAGTTACAAAATAAAACACAAATTGAAGATGATATTTCTCATTTGATGTTTAAATTCTAACTATGTTTCTAACAGCATTTGTGAGCATAATAATAAGTGGATGTGAGAAAAAGTAGAAAAAAATATAAAACAAATTACATAAAATAATTCAGCTTGCTGATTTTAAATGTTTTTATTGTAACGTAAGTTTGACACGTCGCATTTCTTGTTACCCCACCCTCTTTTGTTACAAACTGTCACGATCCCATTTCCCTCCCCTCTAAGCGTGACATCAATATCAACAGCTCCTAAAACTCATACAATTATTTTTTTAAAAGAAACAACAAAATGAAAATACTGCAAACCCTTGAATGAATTCTAAAGTTCTTCAGGAGTAACTAACTCACTTTGTCATAGATAACTGGATTCAATTTTAAGAACAAATGAAAAGAAAAATACACTAATAAATTCTGACGTTGAATAGATCTTTCATCGACGTAACAAACTCACTTCTGCAGTATAGTTACATTCAAATAAATAAATATCAAAATAAAAGTATAGATCTCGAGTCTCTGAGTTTATGCTCTCCTTCTGGAGAAATCGTGATGCCATCATTAATCAACCTAAATTTAAACTATAAAACCCATACAACTATATAACAAAATAAAAATACTATAAACCCTTGAATGTATTCTAACCTCTATTCGGAATAACTGAAACACTTTAACATAGTAAACTAGATTCAATTTCAAAACAATATGAAAAGATAAATCCTCGAATAAATTTGATGTCCGGAAAATCTTTCAAAGACGTAACAAACTCACTTCTGCAGTATAGTTTCATTCAAATAAACAAATAAATAAATAACAACTAAAACTATAAAACAAAATAAAAATACTATAAACCCTTGAATGTATTCTAACTTCTTATCGGGGTAACTAACTCACTACTTTTTCATAGTAAACTAGATCCAATTTCAAAACAATATGGAAAGATAAATCCTCAAATAAATTCTGACGTCGGAGAGATTTTTTATCGAGGTAACTAACTCACTTTTTAAGTATAATTTCCTTCGAATAAACAAATAACAAAATAAAAACCCCGAGTTTGAAAGTCAAGACTCTTTCTGAAGAAATTCCAGAGCCACTATTAATTAAACTAAATTTAAATTTCAAACAGTGCTTACCTTAAAACAGCAAACTAGATTCAATTTCAAAACAATATGAAAAGATAAATCCTCCAATAAAATCTGACGTCCGGAAGATCTTTTATCGAGGTAACTAACTCACTTCTGCAGTATAGTTCCCCATTCAAATAAATAAATAAATATATAATAACTAAAACTATAAAAACAAAATAAAAAAATACTATAAGCCCTTGAATGTATTCTAATTTCTTATCGGAGAAACTAACTCACTTTTTTCATAGTAAACTAGATTCAATTTCAAAACAATATGAAAAGATAAATCCTCGAATAAAATCTGACGTCGGAGGAGATCTTTTATCGAGGTAACTAACTCACTTTTTAAGTATAATTTCCTTCAAATAAACAAATAACAAAATAAAAATATAAACCCTGAGTCTTTTTGAAGAAATTCCAGAGCCACTTTTAATTAAACTAAAATTAAATTTCACACAGTGCTTACCTTGAAACAAGTATTCAAAGTATCCAAAAGGTCTAGGAACAATATTATCTTTGGCAGAAAAAACAGGATTAACAGACATCATGAATTACAATCGAGAATTAGAATAAACTATCAATATAAAGCACACTTTAAAAAACGATTTCGACAAAACAGTTCAATAATCCTCTGAAACGATTACAATGATGCCACTGTCACACCCATTACAGTATGCTGTAATAATCATCACGGACAACAATAATAAACCGGTGTTGTATCACTGAGAAAACCGCGTGCGATCGACAAAAGTAACTGAATGCTCAGGTGACGGTCGGGTGTTCGGCCGGAAAAACATTTGGCGATAAAGCGCTCTTTTTTATTGTTTCGAAGGAATTAAAAGAACAGGTAAATCCAGAACAAGCAGAATTGTACGGTTCGATGCCACTGACTTTTATAATTAAAAGTAAATAATAAAATTATTTGAAGAGATGATTTTATGTCATCTATTATTTTTCATTAATTTATTTATTTAGAATAAAATAGTTATTGATGAAATAAAAAAAAGTTTAATAGCTTAGCTTTTGAGTAAATTATTCCTTGAACATAATTTTGAAAAAAAAACTAACGCTCTATTTTTTCAATACAATAATTGATTTTCCATTAAAAGGAGCTAATGGACAATTAATTATAAGATATTATAAAACCAATACATATTTTTATGTATATAATACTACGTACATATTATAACATATAACGACTATTATTACGAATTACATAATATAATCTCTGTTTTGGGAATAAATTCGAAGAAAAAAAAATTTATGATAGCAACTTAGTGTCAAACGCCTGCATTAGAGCAGGTTATTATTATTATTATTTATTCGTTTCTATTACTTTATCTATTTATTTTCTTAAAAAGTGCCATATAAAATTACTAACAGATTTTTTTAATTTATGACAACAAAAAAATAAGATCAATTTTTTTTTCAAGTTACATAAGTTGAATCTTAACTTTATGGGGATAAATGTAACAATTCTGACATTATCTTCACATTCCTCGACTATCACTTTAGTTTAAATAACTCATCATAAAAATAAAAAAATAATAATAATAATATAATTCATTTGAAAAATTCCTACACGGTCGACTTTTTGTATCTTTGGTTAATTAATTAATTATTCATAAAACAAAACAATAACTATAAATAACTCATCATAAAAAAATAAAAAAAATAATTCATTTGAAAAATTCCTACACGGTCAAGACCTTTTGTATCTTTTGTTAATTAATTGATTATTCTTAAAACAAAACAATAACTACAAAAATTCTTTTCTTTAAAATTGCAAATAAAAATAACTAAAACAATGCGATTTTTAGCTCCGATGTGACTTGATTGGACTCGGAAATTGAAATTAAGTTTTCTAACTGACAATTGAGCCTCTCAGAAGCCAATGCGGTTAAGTCCATTTTTTGATATTTTCTGATTTTTGGAAATTTTGATGAAATAAATAATAATCTTCTTAGTTATTAAAGGATTTACTCGTTGGTTACTTTTTTCTAGGTTAGACAACCCTTTTTTAATAGCTTCTGAATATATTGTGTAATAATTTCAGAAGCCATTGCGAATAAGTCCACCTTTTATCAATATTTTTTTGCATAAATTTCTTATCTTTTTCAGCTGCCAAAAGGTATAAGTCCTAAAATTTTTAAGATGCTGTCATTATTTCAATAAATACTTACGTTTTTATTTACACATCCTGTACATATCTTCTTTTTTTGCAGTTTACACCTCGAAAAAAGACTT
Source organism: Parasteatoda tepidariorum (assembly GCF_982258835.1). Taxonomy (NCBI): domain Eukaryota; kingdom Metazoa; phylum Arthropoda; class Arachnida; order Araneae; family Theridiidae; genus Parasteatoda; species Parasteatoda tepidariorum. The sequence continues at coordinate 55,284,195 of NC_141758.1, forward strand.
TATACACTTTTCTAATTAAATTAATAAACAAAGAATTTTAAAAACTAATGTATCAAAAAACATTAATTTTCTCAATTTTTGTGTTTTGGACTTAACCGCATTGGCTTCTGAGCGACTCAATTCAACTTTAGAAAAACTTTATTTCTCTCAACAATAAAAATTCGTACAAGTCACCGTTTGTGTGTTTAACTTTAAGTTACCTTTGTTTTGCTGCGTAAAAACTGTAAGTCTTTGAAACCTGTAATTACAAAAGTGAGTAGAAAAATGAACGAGTAAGATGAATTAAAGAAATATATTCAACAAGTTTAAAAATTATTAACTCATAAATTTGTATATAAAAAATTAAAAAATAGCATGCGGGCTGCTCGCTCGGTAGCCCACCAAATGCAACTAAGGAACTGAAATTTGATGGGTGAAATTTACATTTTTATTTGTAAACATAACAAGAGTTTTTTTTTTCCTAAATTCTAATTTGTTCGAAAGTAATTGCAATTATAAGAGCTTTTTCAGCGATGTTTTCTCATTTTCTTTTTGCTGTAATAATTCGGCGAAGCCGAGCCTCCTAGTGCATAATTTTTTCTCGTGATGCCATAAATTGAAAAAAATAATTGCCTTTCTAATGCGAAGTATTCGATGAATGGCATCAGCCGCTTATTGGAACCAAAAACATTCATTCTATTAATAAAATACTCAGGTATTTTTTTTTTACACTAAATAACCTACCTAGGTTCAACTTATACATTACAAATTGAAAAAACGTGCTTATTTCTATAATCCCCTCATTTATGTCACACAAATCGGCATAATTTCTGTGAAATGCTCTTAAAATGTAGATAAGCGATAAAATTAAATGTTCTCGATCTTTGAAAGAGTTAAAATAACATCTGGTCCTCGCCGAGCTGGTCTATGAAACGAATGTTCTCTCGGGTTAAATTATATCAATGACAACGCGAATCAAGTGTTCAATTCGTGACGTAGCTTTTTTTTTTTCAAGTCAGAAATTAAATCTAAATATTTTCTTTTTAATTTTTTGTGTTCTCAATCATGATATCTTTCATGGCGTCAGCGAGCGGGCATATGATCATTTCTTTTTGTTTTCTGTTTTCATATTTTCTAATCTAGATGAATTAAGAGGCTGGGATAGCTTGGTTGGTAGAGCGTTGGGTCCATGTCAAAGAGGTCGTGAGTTTAACCCACATCGGCCGAAGACTCCCCGTGTAATAAATGGTGACTGGTGCACGTAAAATTATTTGGATCACTAAGTCCTCCCTGTTCCCATAACATATACATAACCTACTGGGGTTCTGGATTGGATATTGATAGTTCTCTGATTCAGGTCAAAATTACGATGTGGGGATGAAAGAACTAATGGATGAATGAATGGGTCCGCCCTATAAACTGTGACATGTCTGTGGCGGAAGACGTTTTCTTGGCCATAGATGGCGCCACTGAAAAACAAGAAACGGATTTTCTGTCTTAAATTTGCTTGGTTTCACCAAGCAGGCTCGCTGGTACTTGGCAAGTAGCATTAGAAACAACAACAAATAAATTAACCTGTTAGGGATCCATTCGTGTTATCATAATTTTGATTTCATTTTGTAATTTTGCCTTCATGTCAGTATGATTTTCATAATCTTAAATATGAATATACGCATGAGCAGGTTCTTTATCCGACAAATCAGTGACATTCAAGAACGAATCATCCAATTTCATGGTCAAAGAAATTACTCTAAGTCCTCGGATTCAAGAATATAAACAGGCCTCAAACGTAGCAGACAGTTTTAACCACCGTTATCATACAGACCGTTACCAGACTAAAAGAAGCAACATCCCCTCAGTGATAGCTATTAGTTAAGTTACTGATTTAGTTCAGCCTCGGTCAAGGTAATAAAGTATAAATAATCTTATTAGATAAATAGTAACATTTTATGAAGCCGCTAACAAACAAATTTGGGAGACATGAGCGCGGCGTTGGCGTGATATGCATAATCAACGTTGGCTGTCATAGGATTTAACCTTCAGTTACGACAACAGGTTTATTTGAAATAGCCACCAAAACACGGAAATTTAATTACAAAACTCAATGTAATCCATAAATTCTTCATGAACCTGATTAGGAAAGGTTATGTATAGTAAAATTTTTATGAAGCTGCAGACAAACAAATCTGGGAAACCTGTGCGCTGCGGCGTATGTGTAATAAGCGACTGTGATCATACGCGTGAGGTCTTAAAAAGCAACAGCAGATGGATTTCTCAGATGAACCACTCTTCCTGTGAACGCACATCAGTTATCTTAGGTAGGTTATCAGCTTCAAAAGAAATAACTCTAAGAAAGAAAAAAAATACAAAATAAATAAACGCGATCAGTGAAGTGAGATTGGAGTCGTGGGTGGTTGCTTTCTCCTTGGCGAGATTTCAGTCACCCCTATCGGTTTGCTTTTATCGTTCGATTTTCTGTTCCCACAAAAGATAATTTAAACAGACATGAAATAAAATTAAAAAAATTTTAAACTCCTCTCACACCTTTTTTTTTAAATTATATAAACATAAATTAATTTACAGTTCAGCAAACAATAATAAATGGTTTTTGCTCGTTCCGCAGTGACAACATTTCGCATTTTTTTGATAACTTTTAGTAAAACTAAATAACAAAGGGTATTTTTTTAAAGTGTTTTTCAAAACACTTCAGCTTAAAAAAAAAAAAAAAAAGTTTTTTACTAGTTTTACATTTGAGGAAAAATATGTTTTAACTATGTATATCATCATACCGTAAAGAATTATCTGGGCTTTAAAAGGACCAAATAATTAAAATATTTTATAAGTTATTACTCTGTTTGTGAAATCGCTCAACTTATGCGATTTTTTTTCCACGTAGATGAAAATTATTAAATTCTATGAATAACTCTCAGATTTGCAAATTTTATGAGCCTTCGATAATACAATCTTGAAATTTTGCACCCAAGCTAGAAAACAAGGGAGTTCCAGCTGGATCAAGCTTTGTGAAATACTAACTTTCGTAGATTACTTTTTGATGGAACTAACCCGCATTTGCGTTACATTGAAAGAGAAACCACGAAAATATACCCACGGTTAGCCCGACGGCAGGGGATTCTAACAGGTCATTCACATACCACTCAAGATATTTTACGTCACTGTGGTTGGTGCGAGCCGGGAGCAGAGTTCATATCAACCAGCCACCACTGAAATTCGAACCTGGGTCTCCTCAAAGGAAGACGAACGCTCGATACCCTCTGAGCCGCAGGGACTCACTCTAAGAGCATATGCAGGGCCCGTGCTAAGCATTCGCGACTTTGCCAAATGCGATAAAATCGTAAATTCGGTGAAATAAATTGCGTTTTGGCGAAAGTATAGGCGAGCGATTTTTTTTTTACCGAAAAGATAAATATAAAAAGAAAATTATAGATTCCCCTCTATCCTAAAATATATGTCAGTATGAATTTTTCTGAAGAAGTTTTGTATTTTTTTTTCGATTACAGTAATTTCTGTTAGATACATCGCATAACTAATTATATTAAGTTCAGATAATATAAGAAAAACATGAGAGGTTATGCAAGCATAAAAAAAAAACCGCAAAATACAGACACGTCCGTTGCCGGGCCACACGATATCGCGTGACGAAACTCCTTACTTCAGTATGTATCAATAAAGCTGATTAAGAGAAAACTAAATACGTATCATCAACCAACTATTTTTGCTGAAATAGTATGTTTTTTCATGTTTCGTATGCTATCTCATAACAGTAATATATTGTTTATTAAAATAAACCTATCGTAAAATTTAAAAACTAAAATGGTTGCTAAAATAAGAAAATTTAATTTTGATTTCATCCTGATAACTTACCATTTTTCAATGATAGATAAAGTATAACCATCTGCTCTCAGTTGGCAATGAACGTGTTAAACCCCTCCCGAATTTCGGTAAAGAAAATCTTTGTGAGTAATATAAAAACCCATAAATCAGAATTATATAATTCAAATAACTTATCGTTTACCCTCTATCGCAAACATATTTATTTTTTAGGAATACAATCACGGCAGTAAAAAAAAAAAAAAAAAAAAATAAGCTAGACAGTGAAAAATCTTTTGCGCAAGCCCTATATATTTTATTTTAAAACCGTGGATGAACAGCCTACCTAATTTTGAGTTTACGACTACCAATGTTCTACTCACTAGCCTTGTCATTTTGAACCTAAACCAGAAGACACGGGAACTCCTGCATCAAGTATTAGGAGAAATTTGATTTCGTGGAATACTACTTGTTTAAGAAACTAACCAGCATTTGCGTTACATGGAGAGGAAAATCACTAAAACCTCCTACTGTTAGACTGGCGGCAAAGAGACTCTAACCTATGAACCGTCTACCACTGGGGATATTTAACGTCAGCACTGTGGTCAGTGCGAGCCGGGTGTAGAATTCGTATCGACCAGTCATCGCTGGGATTCGAACCCGGGACACCTCATTCGGGGGCGAGCAGTCTATCTCCTGAGTCACCACGGCTCCAAGCCCCGTATATAAAGAATTTTCTAATTAATTAAAATTTATTATTTAACATTTGCACTCGCCTAGCAGCCTATTAACCCTTTAATGGGCCATTTATTTCTAGTAAAGGTAAATTAAAGTATTTTTGGAATTGAACTGTTGAATTGAAGTGACTTTTATTTTTCTTTATTTATAAAATAAATTTTATAAATGTTACAAACTTCAAAAGGAATTATGTATTTTATAACTTTTTTTCGTTTTTTTAAACTAACAAACAGTTACCAATTTTATTCAAACGCACTTCAAGAAAGCTGAAGTTATTAACAAACGGAAACCTAAATTAAAAGTGGTAAAAAAGGATGGGAAGTATACTTCCCACTGCCTTCGAAAGGGTTAAAGTAGTTTTTCAATCACTCGTCAACCCAGCGGCAATCTAGACAATAATAAAATAGCCAATTTTTTCTAATTTTTAATTGCTATAATTAATTCCTTATCATTTGCACTTAACCTGTAACCTACTAAAGTATCACAGTCAAACTGCAAATTAGCAAAATATAAAAAATTATTAAAATGATTGATTCATAACATGACGCTACATCTCCAATTGTAATACAGATGTAATAAAACTAATATAACTCAAATAATAGTTTACGCATTAAAAAAAAAAAATTGCTTCCATTTTTTTTCCCGAAAAAAAAAAACTCATATGAAAAGCAACCTATTGTATGATACTCAAACCAGCAATTACATGAACGCAAAATAGCATTCAATTAGAACATAAGTTATTTATAAAAAACGTAATAGACAAACATTTTATTCTTAGACATCCGAACAATATTCATTCACTAGGTCACTGACCAAACTTCAAAAACAGAGACTAGCATTTAATGCCGTTCTTTAACTAGCCGCATCACTGACAGCAAAAGCGACATGAATGCTACTGCCAAATTACATATATTAAAATCTAACCAACATACCACCGGGATCTTCAAGGTGTAATCATCCGGATATAGGCTTTCAAAATGAGTGCAGTTATATTGCAGGAGGAGAAAAAGCAATCTAAATGATTTTTTTCCCCTTCATATTCTTTCACAAATATCCTCCAATGAAAAATTATACTCTTGCTTTATAATAAAACAAGTTAAAGCTGTTATATGAATACACAAAAAACTCATTTCAGTAAAAAAACCTAGATGATGTTGACTGTTGCCAGCTATCACGCAAATCGAATTTGAAAAAAGAATTACGGCAATTCTGGAACTAGAATTAATTTTAACAATCATGCAATAATGACTGGAAAGACTGGAACACAAAATTGTTTAACCTTCTATAGACCGTATCTTTTCAAAAATCGTGTAGCTGGAGCTGGCTATCTCTCTTCCCTCCCCCTCTTCTATTTATTTATGCCTTCTCTGGAGAGCATGTTCTGTATTAGTTCACGGGAACATTAAAAATGCTTAATTTATTTATTTAAAAAATAAATAAATAAGACTCAAAAGTGTTGTAAAGACATTGGTTTCTGACTCATTCATTTGAATCTCTGTATTATAATCATTTTAAAGTAATATTTAATGTAAATTCCTCACATAATTTATTGCTATATAAAAAACGAAACAGTTACTATTAATCGTAAACACTATGCAAATGCATTCCTTTTTCAGGGTGCGTAGCTAACTTATTCAACAAAAAGTAAGCACCTTTTAAGCACTTTTCAAGCACTCAAAAAATATTTTTAAGCACTTTAAAAAAATATCATAATTAGCATAAAATATCACTTTTGGCATTGCTTATGACAATTGTCAAAAATCATGAAATTTTTAATCATGTAAAATGAATGTTGCTTTCATACGCTACGGACTGACAATACGCCGAAATAAATAGGGGTTGAATTAATTGTGAAGACGTTTGAATAGAACAATGTGAACTGTGTCTTTTGGCATAATTCGAAGCGAAAATCAACATAGTAAAGAAAAAATCTCATTTTGAAAAAGGGAAAATTAAGCATATTTTAAGAACATCCAATGAAAAAAGCGCCCTTGAAGGCTTTTAAAAAACGAAAATCGAAAATAAACACCTTTAAACACTTTTTAAAAACGGTACGCACGATGGTATATTACCAAAAATGAAAAAATTTTACAATAATGAATAATTGTAGAATTTAAAAAAAATAATAAATAAATTTTAATGAAAAACCAGTGGAGTTATGCCGTATACTTTTCGTACACCTCCACTTTGCCCTTGCTTACATCTTTCTTCTTTTTTTCCTTATTCTTACTTATATTATGAATCAAAGGAGAAACGAATGTTTTACAAAAAGAAGAAGCAAAAATTTAGCTCCATACCTTCAAACAATAAAAGTTTACGTCTTTCATGGGCATCGCTGATAGGGGGAAGGAGGTACATGTTCCCATACATAATTATAAATTTACATATAAAGAAAGTTTGCAGTAATCATCTTTCATTTAAATTCATCACAGTATTAAAAACGAGACAGGGACAAAAACTTTTGATTTTCTAGGTAGGAGAAATTGAGCAGATTTAAGAAATTTTTTTTTTTTTCTTGTGTGTGAAATTTAGAGAATGTGTACATTAATTCCATCCCCCTTTTTATTCCATTACAACTGTAATGGTATATTACTAAAAATCAAAAAATTTTACAATCATGAATAATTGTAGAGTTCTTTTAAAAAAAATAATAATAACATTTTAATGAAAAACCAGTGGAGTTACGTCGTAGTCTTTATGTACACCTACACTTTCCCCTTGCTTACTTCATTCTTTATTCATCTTTTATTTAAATTCATCACAGTATTAAAAATGCGACAAGGACAAAAACTTTTAATCTTTTAGCAGAAATTGAGCAGATAAGAATTTTTTTTCTTGTGCGTAAAATTTAGAGAATGTGTATGTTAATTTCATCCCCCTCAAAAATATGTTAATAAAAATCAATTAACATCAAAAAATTTATTTAAATAGTTTTCTGAATAAGGAAATAAATGTATTTATTATTTCATGGGTAAAAAATGTGGTCTTCTAATGATGTTAATACTAATTATTAAAAGTTAGAAAAGCGCTGTTTATCAAGAATCTTCATAAAAGAAACATCAAAATCCTTTCCCATCAATTTTAATTCAATAAAATATAAACATATGTTAAATTTGAAACACGATGTGAGTGAACTTGCGATAGAGTTTTAGAAGTTTTTAAATGTATTTATTATACAACTTTTCGTGCTTTAATTTAGTGAACAAAATGATTGCATTAAAAAATGCATAAGTTATGGTGCTGCCATCTACTTTGTAGGATTATACCAAATAGTTTTAAAAATACAGATAAGACTTCATATGTCCTATTTTATTTAATTTTTGTTTATTATTATTTTTTTCTTGTTTATTTTTTTTTTTTTAAATTTATTTTTTAATTCCTTTTTGTATTTTTTAAAAGCTAAATTTTTAAATTTAGTGTACTCCTTATTCTAAGACAACAAAAACAAATAAATTTCATAAATTTTTACGTCGGAAATAATTAATGTTTAAAGAAACAGAAACTATGTGCCGCCTAAAAATTTATCAAATTTCAAAATTTATAACTAGCTTTAATTAATAAGAATTATTATTTTTCTTAACCGTAAAATGTCCATGGCAAAAATTTGCAAATCAGAAAACCTCAAGAAAGAAACTTCAGTGCTGCCATCTATTCAATTGATATAACAAACAAAGAAATCAATCATGTTTTAAAATTGAATAAAATATTTATGGAAAAAAACAAACGAGATAGAACAACGCAAAAATTAAAAAGCATCTTTTCATTTAGCATAAATAGAAAAAAATGTTAAAGAACATATTTTTTAAAACAAAATGAATTCCAACAAAAAAGAAGAAAAAATAGAAGAGAATCAAATTTTTTCATACCTAACAAGTTAAATTTCATCATATATTGGATAAAATATTTTGTTTTTATAAAATCCTTTTCAAAACGAGCAAGCATTACAGAATTTTAAAAAAATATTTAAAAAATAAAGTATTGAAACCAATAGAAATGAAAAATCATTGAAAAGATTGTGTATTTTATTTTATTCTTTCTACAATTTTGCAATGGTATTTAAACATTTTTAAGAGAATTCAATATTTCAATTCAATAATTTTGCAATGGTGTTTAAATATTTTGTAAGCCAATTCAATAATTCTGCAATGGTTTTTAAATATTTTTTTAAGAGAATTCAAAAATTTTGCAATGGTGTTTAAATATTTTTTAACAGAATTCAATAACTTCAATATTTCAATTCAATAATTTGGCAATGGTGTTTAAATATTTTTAGGAGAATTCAATAACTTTGAAACTGAGCCAATATTTTAAGAAACACATACCTTGTTCGTCAATGCTTGTTTGATCGGTTTCTTTCACTGGCAATTTTGATCCAGAATTTTCTTGCTAAAATGAAAAATAATTAATTAATCATAGTATCAACATAAACAAACATATGAACAAATTTATCATTTCTAGTCAAAATAATAATAAAATGCATTAAAGTTTTAAAAAAAATTATTAATGAAAAAAAATTTGATTATTAATTGAAAGTGAGAATCTCGAATCGAACGAATAGTCTCGTGAACAAATGTCAACAATATACTTATCGTAATTTTGCATTCTTCAGTACTTGCTCAATAAACAAAAAGCTTTGAGCAAAATTCTTTAATAGGTAGGAAAAGAATAGAATGAAACACAATTAATAGAGCGAAACACAATTTACTAATTTCTCTTTCCCCATGGAGATAAAATTTTATTAGTTTATATATTATCTTCTTACTTGGAAAAACAATAAAAAAAGACTAATAGTGTTTCATTATACCCTGCATACAGAACAAATGAAACACTCCAAACAATACAAGAAAAAAAAAATCGGTTTTCACCAAACATAAACGATTTTATAAACATTTTACAACGCAATAAGCTAAATACAAATAAGCAACTTAATTAATAAAATACAAAAAGTAAATATCTTACGAGATTATGGGACCTGCAATTAGCAAATAAAACTGGGGATATTTAAATTCATTTTCCAAAAGTATCTTGCTCTGAAATTCATTTTTAATTTGTTTGCATGAATGTGGCGCCGCTTAAAGGCTGCGCCCTTGGGACAAATGATGCCCGCCCACTGCATATAGAGTAATGTAGAATCCAATTATGTTATAGATCAGATGTCCCAAAAAGACTTAAGAGGTTCCGAGAGCTCAATATTTTTTAAACATTTTGGAAACATGTAATTATATTTAGATCCAATCAATAATTCATTATTTGTTTAATATTTCGGCTGTATTTATGAAATTATTTAAAGTAAAATGACAATAAAAAAGAAGTATAATATTTTTTTTAAAAATACATTCAGAATTTTTCTACTAACAATGCATTGGACAAATTATGAAAAACGCATGCATCTATAGAAAATTTGGATTAGTATTTTCCCTCGCTCTTTTCATATCAAAATTAAATAACTAAATTCGTTAATAAAGAAATATGTTTCCCAAATAACCATTTTCAACGTTTACAATAGTTCTCTTAATTTTTAATCCGACAAAAACCATAGTTCGGCTTATTTTATTCATTTTCAGCTTATGTACATGAACCAAAAATAAACTCATTGCTAAGTCATACTGCAAATTCAAATGTCAGACATAAAACCTAATTTTAAGATAATTAATGATAAAACGATGAGAAAATTCCGTTCTTCTTATTAAATGTTTTCAAAATTGTCTTTATGTACGCATTATATACTGTCGGGGTTCCGCCGAAAGACGGTAAATCATTTAAGGTTCCATAGCCGAGAAGAAGTAGGAACCGCTGTTATGGATGGTGTAGCAAGCTCGATACCGCCTAAATTTCCGGGTTACTGCTTCCGTTGTATTTTAAAGTCATTTGGCATCATTGTGTTTTGAGATTCTTGCAAACGTGGTATTTGATTACTTATTACTTGTGTTTACAATGCTAACAATACTTGTGTTTAAGTGTTAACACTAACGTAAGATGATGCACAGCTTGAAACAAGAACAAACAGTAATAAACAAATGCAAAGAGGCCAAATCAGTGCTGCCAAAAAGCGAGTTATTCAAAATCTAGCAACCAAGTCACCTTTTTAAACAATCTATTATATATAATTCTCTTACGTGGCTCCCAAATTTTGGCTGTATTTCTTTTCCGCCGGTGGCAACGTTTGCTTTGTTTTGAAAACACCAAAGCATTCTGCCTTTTAATGATGTGTTTCTGATCTAATATATATAATTCTCTTACGTGGCTCCCAAATTTTGGCTGAAGTACTATGTACAACTAAATAAGATTCTTTTCACAACACTTAAATATTTACTTTATTTCCTTCATTCATAGAGAAAACAGTCGGCAAAGAATTCTGTTAGGTTAAAAAACATTTCGCTAAAAAAAATAATGAATTCTAAAAGAAATAAAAATAAACAACTTAAAAAATAAAAATGCTGTTGCCAGCCATAGAATTTTTTGAAAGTTAACTTAGCAACATAACTCAAAATAACATAGAAGCGCAACTAGATCAAAATTATGATACCTGAGCGCTTGACGTAACAAATCCTTCAATTCTAAAAGTGATGTATTGCCAAATGCCCAAATAAACAATTGTGTTCTTAAAAAAATTCGATAAAAAGTTTTAAATAAACAATCTACTTCTACAACTGCTTCTTGAAGAACTTGGCTCATTGATTAAAAATTATGTTTTAATTTTACAGTACTAACTTTACTTCGACTTTCATTATTGCTATGACCCTCTTTCATTACATTTAACAACTTCATGCTAAATTTGAGGACTTTAAGTTGTTTTGTGGTTGAATACTGACATTTAGAAATGTGTACATAAAAAAAATAATACTTAGAAGTTAAGAGTTGCATCAGAAAAATTTGAATTGTTGACATTGAACTTAACAATGGAAACAATCGTTTTTGTGAAAAATTGAATTGTATTGTTGACATCAAAACTAAAAATATTGTGTCTCAACTTAACAATACTACCTTAATTTATACTTTAGAATTGCCTCGGAGAAATTTGAATTGTTAGCAATGACTTAAACAAAAAGTTTTATTTTAACTGACAAATACTATATTATAATTTTAACTTTTTCTATGACTATACTCATTTTCTTACTCTTTTCTTTGTTTTGTATACATTTTATTTTTTTGTGATAAAATAAAAAAACTTATAGTTGTTCTGCTTCTGAACACTGATGAAAACACAAAATGATGGGCTTCATCAATAACCAAAAATATATACATTTATTTTACAAATTCCACATTATTAAGGTGGCGCCCTTCAGAGAATTAAAAATACAAAATTATCTTCATCAAAGCCGATGCTTTACCTCCGGCGTTCAGTGGCAGACTACTATTTCGTATTGTTTTACAACATATGGCTTTAGCCCTCTGGTGGGAAAGACTTTAAAACAAAACTTACAATAGTTACTTTTCTTAACAACTGAAATTTAGAATAGTGTGATTACGAAAAATATGTGAACTGTTTGCAATTTCAAATTAATATTGAAATGTACAGGTTTAAAATTTTCTACAGTGAAAAGTTTTCGGAACTTCAGTATTCAAAAAAGTATACAAAAACTAGACGTTAAGAACGTATCCAATGAGCGAGCAAAGCGAGCATTGGATTGCGAAGCAATCCGAAATGAACTGTGAAAGCAGTTCCGGGGGTTGGTGAGCGCCAGCGAGCAGGGGGCGAAGCCTCCTAGTATATCTATAAATAACTAAAACAAATTTTCCCTTTAAACCCACCAGAATTACTTAATAACATTAATATCTTATGAAATACGGCAGATTTGAGCTCAGAAATTATCTAATTTACCTCTTTTGATGAAACAAAATTATCTGTTTGAAAATACCGCCTCGCAGAATAGCATGTAGGAAGCAGCTGCAAACTTTTTAACAGGAACTAGAGCAGGTATCGAGCTCGAGATTGTTATTGTTTACATTTATATTGAAAACACCATCCATAGATAGATGAACAGAAAGAAACTAGCTGCCAGGTGGACCTTCAGAATTCACCGCTTAGCTTTGGATCATCGCTTTACGGATCCCCATGTCATTAAGCACTGGAAACCCATATTGGAGAAAGTAAAAAACTATTATTTTGTTTCGTATTTTTCTTCAAGCATAACTCTGCGACTCAAACAAAAATATACTTAACTAAAAATCTTCCACATTGATTTTTAAAAAAAATTAATAATCCTAACCCATTATTTCTTAATTAATTTATTTATTTATTTCTTAATTAATTATCGATCCTAAAGCATTATTTTTTTCCATGTATAAAGTATTCAAAATCAGTTAATTCGAATCACCAGTTCAGAATTAACTCTCAACCGGTTATGTTGGAACTGATTCACTCATAAAAACCGAAAGATTCTTCCTGAGAAATGTGATTCTTAGATTCTAATGGCAATGTGAATAAGTTCATTCAAATAAAAGTTTTTTATATTCCATAAATTAGAATAATATATCGAAAACAGACTCGATTTGTAAGTCAAATCACTCATTTAACCTCACTAAAGGGAACTTTACCGCTTTTATTAAAACACCGTGCTCTTAAATTGTTATTTTAATGCGTTTTTTAAAGTACAGAAATCAGATATTTACACAAAAAAATTCAGTTTAACATCATTATTAAATTTTAAAAACCAATATGTAAGGATCCTACAGTTTCGCATTTTTCATACGATCATTTCTAACTAATTTATTTATTTTATGATTTTAATTTCGACACACACTGACGTGAATCCAATCTGTGGATTGGAATCAGTTGATTCGAATAACCTGTTAAATACCATAACCAACTTGATTGAAACTGATTTAGTCAAATAAATCCGTAGATAACTATTAAAAAGACTAGCACCAGTTGATTGAAATAAAATTTCACCGATTCCTTTAATTCGAACAAAATCTAAACTGCAAGTTAATCGAATACAGACTCGATTTTTGTACCGAATCATCAATTCATTCGCTCACTGCATAATTTGAGTGACTTTGAAGGTTTGTTTTGCTCAACTATGGCATTGAAAAGATAAAAACAAGACTATTGGAAGAAATGATAATCTATATACATATTTCTTTTATGTGGCACCATAAATTCTGTCTATTGGCAACTATAGTTATTATTCATTTTATTAGCATGTCTTAATTAAGTATAATGTTGAATTGTTAGTTATAAAGTATTTAGAATAATTTTGTATTTTTATGGTACATAATAAAAACTCAATTACGAAGTAATTTCAATTTATTTTTTATACTTTCTATAATAGCAGCTGAAATTTTATACATGAATGGTAGTATGGTACCACATACTGTAATACCAATTAGTGGACGGAGCTAGCCTTTTTCGAGCGATACTCAAACAATAGCTAAGAGGTGCGTAAGGAAGTAGTTCAGCAAGTAGTGGAGCATTAGGATAAGTTTTCAATTTTTCCCAGGACTAAGAGGGAAATAATCTTAAAATATTTGCCGCCTACTATGGCGAAATGCCCCGAACTCATACTTATGGCGGTTTGTATGATTTAAGGGCTGTCGGACAGATTTTTAATTATTACAAAAATGCAATACATGAATAACGTTGTAAAACCGAGGACATCACTTGAAAACAGTTAAAATTGAAATCAAAGAACTGCCACAAGGGCAACCACAAGGCGGAGGAAAAATTTGGTCAACATTGTTTATAACTAATTTTAAGGTGTTAAAGAATTAAAATATTTAAATACAGCTGTGCAGTGCATTATGCTTGGTTACCATTAAAGTTTATATGTTGTACAAGATAGTTTTGAAAAGTGATCAAGCTGGTCAGCGAAAGCAGCTAGTTTCAAATAAAATCCGTTGATTTTCTTTTTGCAGATAGGAATCAGTAATTTTAATAAAGAACAGAAATTTAAGAGTGATTTGAATAAGCAAATCCAATTGAAGTTTAAACAACTCCGTTAATTTGTATAACATGTGGCGAATTTCAATCAACCCTTTCGTGAGAAGAATCATTCTCACTAAAATGGCCCTTACATCCAAATGGCTTTCAACCTTTGCTTTCTCCCTCTCTGAAATTGAAGCGATAAAAAAACACATATGTTTGATAAAAACAAAAATCCATAAAAAGTCATTTTAATACGTGTTACTCTCTCTGTTGTATAATAATGACTTTTTCCCCCAAATCCTTAAAGCGAAATCGATGAAACCGTGTACGATCTCCGAAATTTTTCTTTTCAACTCTCGAGACAGGATCATTAATATTACAGAAACCTTAAAAATAGTTCCAGCTACCTTGACCTCGTTTTGGAGAAGACGAAAAGCATATTAACAGAGGTATTTATTGAATAGCGAAAACTAGCGAATTACTTTCTCCCCCTCTAGCCATACACGTACGACCTCGATATCCAAAGGCTCCGAAGAATGATACAGCCAAAAAGATGGAAGCTCAGTTCGTATCAGTAGGTCATTGTAGGAAGTCACTTTTTATACGGATTTCTAGAAGTTTCTAACGGATATCCAAACAAATACCAAAATATTTAACAAGTCAATATTGACCTCAAACAAGTTTCTGATAAATGAAGAAAAAAAAGAGAGGATAATTTATTTTAGTTAGGACATTGTTTCACGTATGGGAAAAAAGGTATTTTTTAATTTACGGAATGAATTCCAGTTTTAATAAATTACAATATTGTGTGTATATTTATATAATAAAAGCATTAAACTGTTTAGCCATTCTCTTCTATATTTAATCAGAGAAAGTCTCTGACAATTATACAATAGCGAAGAATACATTTGTCTTGGACGCTGTTTTTAAGGTACAGATTTTCTACAACAGCAGAATTTGCTGATGCAACTACTTATAATTTTCTGATGTACCAAAGACTTTATCAATTATTGTTTTGTTTTTTTTTTAATTGCTAACAACACAAAGTATTTCTATTGCAAATATTTGAAAAATTTGTCGCATATCAGATAATATTTTCAGAATAATTAAATGATTTGAAGGTCACAGTGTTCTCCCATTCTGGAACCCAAGTTCGTATTCATAAATTATGTTCACAAAAATAAATAAATAAAAAAGACGCACAAAATAAGTTATATTTCAAACTATTAAATTCTCGTTAAATTTGCGATTGCAAATTTCTAATAACATATCGCTTTTTTTTCGTCCCAAAAAAAAGACTCACTTAAAAATATATTTTTTATTGAAAAAAATATAATGCGTTATATGTAGAAACTTGCATATACCTTCCTTTACAACAATAAGAACGTTATAAGAAATTTGTAAAAATAGTATGGTTCGTGTTAGAGATTTTTAAATTCATAAAAGCAAATGAGGCCCACCAATTATACAGAACAGTAATAAGAATATTTTTCTACCCAATTCATTTTTATCATTATTATAACGAAAATAAAAATTGTACAGAATAAATTTTAAAAAAATAAACTTTATTTTGCAAAGTACAAAAAAATTATCTTTAAAACTAAATGCTAAATTCATGATAATAAATGAAAATAATAATAATAAAAATAAATAATAATAAATGAGGTCCTCGTTAAAGTAACTTTCATCATGTCGATGTGAAGAGTAAAAAATATGAAGAACAAAAATTATACTCTAATTGAACATTTGATTTATCTTTCTAATAATAAACCAAAGTAAGGAATGTTCAAAAGAGTAAAAAATTAAAATCTATACATACACAATACAATTTATTTTAAAAGGTATAAAAAATAACTATTACATTAGTTTTAACCTAATAATAATTTCATTTCTTTCATAAAATATGGAAAAAAAATTGACAGGTTACGAGGGCCCATACCAGACGCGCCTCCCAAGGACATGTGAATGATGAAAAATTTCGAAACAGGGTAATTCATTTCATAAATTAACAGCTATAACTATCATTTTAAAATTTAAAAGTGTTAAAAAGTATAATAAAAAATTTTAAAAAATGCATTCATCCACCATTTACAAGTATCATATTTACTGATTTTAAAAGTACATAGCTCAGTCAAAAAAACAAAAAAAAAGTCTTATTAATTTTTGTTAAAATAACTCGTGGTATCTCTAACTTACTCCACTTTTTAATGGTTTAAAAAATGGTTAGAAATTTAAAATTATTGTTAAAAATGTAACAACTAGCTTTAAATTTTTTTAAAAAAAATTTAATTCCTAAAACTTAATAAAAATTGAAGTAAAAATTAATGATACCAAGAGTTATTTTAGCAAAAATTATTAAAACTGCTTGATTTAAAAATTAAAAAAAACTGAGATTTATGCATTTTAAATCTACAAATGTGAGTCGTAAATTTTAGAATAACCCTTAAGTAACATTCACTAAATCCCATGTCAAATTCTCAGAGTGGGAAAGAGTATGAAAACTACATAAAAAAGGAACATATGATTTAAATATTATACTAATAAACCCCAGTAGTAATAAGAGATTATCCAACGCCACATAACTGTCAGATAAAAACGGTGTTTTTCAATAATTTCCGCACCCTACAAGGAAAAGGAAACGTTTCAACCTGCCACAAGAGTGAAGAAATCAAAAGGAGAAAGAAAAAAAGTGTTTGAGTAAAGTAAAAAAAAATTTAATGACCTAGATATGGCCCCACATAATAACAAAATTCTTCGCGAAATCATCCAGGAAGGTTAGTTCAAACGGAAGTGGGGAGAAAAGGCCCTTCAAAGTGAAAACTGGGGCCCTTTTCCCAAGATAAACTTTTTTTTTTTCATCGGGCCAATTTTTGAATTTGAAAGGATAGCCAAGTTCGCAGAAATTGCGGTAGTGGTAAGCAAAAACTTCCATGAAAAGTGTCTTGAACAGCTGTCTACTTTCTTCTATTTGGAAAGTTTGCCAACGATCGATTGAAGACTTTAAGCAAGGCGACAGATTTCATATTTTTTCTTCGTTTAAAATTCTTAACGTCACGAAACAGTTTAAATTTTTAATTATATTATAATTTTACTTCAATAGAAAATACTGAAATACTTACTATTCTCGAAGAATACTTAATGGAAAACAAAAGAAACACAATAATCTTGTATCGTAATAACAATTTAGAAAACATCAAAAGAGAGAGAGAGTTAATTTCATATTTTCTCCAAATAAATCCTATAAGTCGGAAAACAAGCCTTTATTATCAATTATTATAACAACTGTGATTTTTTTTCCACTACGATGCTTCGTAAAAATAATATAATATTATAAGCATCGTTGAACAGCCGACCCAACTCCGGGTTTACGACTACCTATGTTCAACTCCGTAACCTTGTAATTTTGAACCCAATCCAGAAGACAAGGGAACTCCTGGATCAAGTATCGAGAGAAATTTGTCTTCGTGGAGGACTTTTTGATGGAACTAACCCGTATTCGCGGTCCAAAGGAAAACCACTACCCCCCCCCCCCACTGTTAGCCTGACTATAAGGGGACTCTAAACCATGATTTGTCTACCACTGAGAATATTTAACGTTAGCACTGTGGTCGGTGCGAGCCGGGTGCAGAATTCGTATCGACCAACCATTGCTGGGATTCAAACTCGGTTCACCTCATTGGGAAGCGAACACGCGATCCCCTGAGGCACCACGTTTCAAAAAATATATATAATTAGGAAATTTTGCATCAATAAATCATTTGCACATTTTTTTTAAATCAATTGCAAATTTTTAAAAGATTCGGGTTTTTTTGAAGACCCTAAAAGTATTTCTTTTCTGCATCACTTCATTCATGGCAGGAGTTATTATTTTCTTACTCTTGCTATTCTTGTTTACATTAGGGCTTATCCTTATTTACGTTGGGGCCGTAGTTGGCTACCAACCGACAAAACACTCAAACATTACATTTTTGTAATTTATTAACTTAATCATTAAAACCTTAAAACTACATCGTCCGTTCAAATCAAGTTTCATGCATAAAGGTTTATTTTTTCTAAAAAATATCTTGTCTTAAAAATTATTTAAAAACGCATATGTTGAATTTAATAATTCTTGAAGTAATTATCAAA
Organism: Parasteatoda tepidariorum; assembly: GCF_982258835.1. NCBI lineage: Eukaryota > Metazoa > Arthropoda > Arachnida > Araneae > Theridiidae > Parasteatoda > Parasteatoda tepidariorum. Next base: position 55,302,736 of record NC_141758.1, read on the forward strand.
TATGAAATTTTTTTTTAATGAGCATTTTTTTCAACACCACTACCTAGTTTAAAGTTTTTAAGTCACGTGGATTCTGAACAGAAAAACAAAATGTAACTTAGTTATGAAGCAAAAAGTGTGAGAAAAATTTTAAAAAAAGGAATTAAAATCTTAATAACTTCTAAACAAATTGGAATCTTGAAAAAAAAAAAAAACTTTTGTTAAGTTAGCAAATAAAAATAGCCCTTTCAGCACTCCAAATTACAACTCTAAGGCAACATTTCTGCAAATTGCAGAGTGGTAGTATTTTTTGCTATAAGTTTAACTGTTAATAATTCTGGAACTAATGATAAAATGTTTAAAAAAATAATTTTAAAAAAAAAATTATCATACTCTCTATTATTTTTCGATTCACCCTGGTAATTAAAAACCTTTAGTCTTACAGTTTTTGAGTAGTCTCATAGTTCATAGTTTTCAGTTAAAATGTAACAAAATTTGAACATTAAAAACAGTGGTGGCGGCTTTTACGTTTTTCTGATCGTTTTTCTGAAATCAGTCAAACAGAATTCATTGAGGTACAGGATACTACTAAGGAGATATGCATTTAATAAGAAACTTAAGACATTTAATAAGAAACTTAGGAATCCATTTTCAATGAGCACTGATTTTTGAAACTGCTCTTTTGGTTGGTGTTCTACCAAAACAAATTTGAATTTTTTTTCAAAAATTGAAAAGTTAAGAAGAAAAATTAAAGGAATGCACTCCTGGTGCAAGCTCTCAAAACTTATTTAATATTAAAAAAAAATATATTAGAGAACAAAATACCCATTGTTAAGAATTACCTCTACAAAGTACACATTATTAAGATTTTTTTCTTTCAGTCTCTTTTTCATTAAATTAATACTATTGATTGAACCAAATTGATAAAGATGTGTTGTGAATTAGGCAGGTAATGAACACCTAAATAAAATCATATTGACACACAGAAGGGAAAATAGATACAGTTCCAATTTGTAAAATTCAAGAAAAACCCACGTTTTAAAATAATTTTTCCTAACAGTTAAATTTAACAGTTTAATAAATTTCAAAACAATGAGAATGAGAATCATAAGTTTTTCTTTAAATGAATGTCAATCGATGATTCTCTCTTTTGTATAAATTAAAGTCAAAATTAATAAATCAGATTAAGAATGCTACACTTCATTTATAGAGATAGAAACTATTAAAAACTCTCTATTTCTGAGCAGTACATCCATAGGCACAAATTGCCAAACAATTTTTCAAATAAGTAGACAAAAAAATTGGCCAAGTAGAAGTCAAATAAAACTAAAGAAACAATAATACATAGCTAAGTCACAATGGCTCAGAGGATTGAGAGTACATGCCCCATTGAGGTGACCTAGGTTTGAATCTCAATTCTTGTTTATTTGTGTACCATATTTATTTGTATACCTTGGTCCATATTAACCACACCACAGCACTAGCATTAAGTACCAAAATGCAATTTGACAAAATTTACAATCTTTAAATATGTTATAAATATTTAAACTAATAATTTAGATTTAATAAAAAAATTTATACGATAAACAAAAGGACATTATTTTGGCAATATGTTGCACAGTCCTGAAAAATATGAGCAACTCTTAAAATTTGCCACTTTGAACCCAAAAAGTTTGAACTCATACCTTTTATAAGAACTTAATGATTTGAAGAAAATTTCAAATAAAAAGTTACAAGTAATTTCTTCTACTGCATTTGTCTATACTAGCATCTTTTAACTTGCAAGTCAACAAAATTGTGCCTTGCCCAAGAGATAAACAAATGAATGAAGTATACAACTTGTAGATTAAACAAAGCTTCTTAATTAATTTTTGACTAAGGAGTAAAATAATCAACAGGAATATTCCATACTAACAAAAACACAAAGTGAACAATTCTGTGATTGAATAAATTTACAGAAAATAATAACAATTAATATGGTTTCCATAGAAACTTGGATGAAACAAAAGCTTTAAAAAAATTGAATACCTAGAAGATAAACATATAAAATACCTTTTTTCTTAAATTATACTCATAAGAAAATGTTTAAATTTTTATGTACTTTCATTTCCTATGGTTATGTGACCAATAATTTTTATAAAAATTACATTTTGTCGTTTGCCTATAGTTATGTTACGTATTAAAATAAATATAATTAAAAAAATAACAATGAGCAATAAACTATTAAGAACATTAGATCACATTGGTATTTATAGAAGGACACGTAACGTGATCCTACATTCACAGCTGTGTAGAAAGTTACCTTTTAACAATGTATAATTAGTTAAAATTAGAGTTATATTCTAATTGTTGGATTCAAACAGGATATAGGAAAAATTTTATAATGCACAATTTTTAAATTAATTATAAGTTAACTTCACAGCATTAAATAACAAAGAAATTTAAAAAAAACTCAATATTAAGTCATTTAATTAATGATCACGGGGTACTAAGTCTAAACTAAAGTCGCACAAACCACAAGTTAAGAGAAACAATGTCTGAAGTGGTTAATTTATGTTGATTAATAAATGTTGACACCTTACATTCTCAAGAATAAATTTTGTATTTTTCTTTTAATAACTAATTCAAAAATAACAAATATTAAGTATTATTTTATACTATACATAATAATTATAATATACTAATTAACATAATTATTATATAATAATCAATATAATTATTATATAATAATCAATATAATCATTATATAATAATTATTAATTATATGTATTATTAATAAAATTTATAATTATTAATAACATTTATAATTAAATATTATTAATAATTATAAAATGTATTAATAAATATTAATAAAAGATAAGATTAAGATTCTCACCAATATCTGGCAGCCTCTACTATTTTCATCATCAGGGGGAGGTTTAACAACTATCCAATTATACATTCTCATTTCAATAGGAACTTTCATGCGTTCGAAATCCTTCCACTGAGACGTTATGGACTCGTAACAAGTCTGACAAGTCACAACAGAATCACCACTTAAAAGAGTAAGAGCACCGTTTGGCCTTTTATGTTCTAAAAGGAACGGAAAATTCTTCACAGATATACTATGAATTCTCTGGCGATATGTCGTTATTCCACAGATGTAACATACATAGTTATGAGTATTATAACGCCGTGTCCATGGATTTTTGTCCTCTGGGAATGGAGAAGCTTCATAAGCATACCATTGAGACACAAGAGAATGGTAGCAAAACATACAGGAGAGAGCAGTTCCATCATTTGCAAGCTTCTCAGTTCCTTCAGGGGGTGTATGTTTGGACAGAAATGGAAAAAATGGCACACATTCCTCCCCTTTGACATTCCCTGTTGGTTGCGATTTAATGGGAAAAGTTAGACCAGTAGAATTCAACTCTCCACAAACAAAACAATGAATTGGCACTAGAAGTAAAGGTCGTACAAATGGAATGTCCAGTGGACCACAAATACGAGCAGTGGATTCTTCCTGATTTGGCTTAGAAGCTACTTTGAGATCAGAAGAATGTGAGGCCTTATCAATCGGCGCATTCGTCAAAGTTATACTTGAGACTGGCAAGGTATTAACTGTAGTGAGCAATGGTTCGCTAGACGAATGCTTTGAAAGGTCAATTTTTAAATCTGGTGATGAAACCTGAATATGAAGGGCAGCGCTAGCTTCAGATAAACGAGAGTCAACAGGATAATGCCCCATATGTTCCCGATCAACTTTCGTTGTAGCAATTTCATATTGGCGTTGAGAATGGGGCACGTGCGCAGATTCGAAAATTTCCCACTGGTTCTTTAAAAACATAAAACAATGATAACAAGCAGGGATTCTACCATATTGATCAATAAAATTATTTGATTTAACGAGAGAACGCAGAGATGGAAAATGCATGCACTTTTCCCGCGGTACAGTTTCAAGAAAATACACTTCGTCGCTAAATGGCCTTTCGCATAAACTACATTTATCGGGTCCTCTTTTCAAAACATGGCCATGCTCCTCGACGTTTGATTGTGCTGACAAACTTGGAGCATATAAAGAATTCGCAGACAAGAATTCAGATTCCTGAGACTTTGATACAGGTATTTTGTACTGACGTTGATTTATCGGAATTGATGCATGTTCGAAAGTTTGCCATTGATATCTCAACGAACTATGGCACTTGCTGCAAACTTTGACCTGACCGTGAATGTCGACAGAAATGGCACTGGCTGGTTTAGGAAAATTTCTAATAAATGGAAAGTACATATCGTCAGTAGGAACTGTGCTGATCGATATAAATGAATCGCAGAAACTTTCACACAGATAACATGCAAATTTAGACTCTGCAACTGTTTCTTGGGATATACTTTCAAGATGTTGCCTTAGAACACTACCATTATCTGCAACGTTTTCATTTAAAATTTTATATTTACGACGCTCTTCAGGAGTATTAGACACCTCAAACACCTGATATTGACGATATAGAGATTTGTAACATACCGAACATACACTTGCTTTACCACTGGAGAGTTTGTTGGCACCAGGATGGGGGGGTATATGAAGTAGAAATGAAAAATATGGGTCTCCCCTTTCTTGGTAAGCACATATAATTCTCTGAACAGATAACTGAGCAACCATACCACACGTATAACAGACAAATGTTTTATCTCTAACAGGAGTATCATTAACGGGAATTGATATAATACTTTTATAATTGCGCTCTTGGTGTGGTATGCCTTGCTTTTGATAATAATCCCACTGACTAACTAAAGAGGTATGACACTGTTTACAGACATGGACACTGCCATCAATATCTATAGGTTTTGATTTCATTGGCTTAGGGTGATTGCGAAGGCTCGGAAAAAAGGGAAGATGGGGAACCGTGTTAACGTAGACGCTCGAGAGATTCTTTGTTTCTAAACCACACATATAGCACGCCTCGTAGCTCATACCTGGGGACGCTGAGCTGGATGATCGGGAAGAAGTCCTCGTGGAAAGGCTCAAATCGAGAATGTTACTAGCTGCAGGGGCACACTTATCCGGTGCTTGCATTTGGAAACCAAAATTGCTAGAAAAGTTACTGTCTGAATATTCAGCGGATTTTGATTTGATCACATTACAATTGGGTGTAAATTGATTCCTAGGTTGCTTTACTTTACGATGCTCGGTATCAACTCCTGAGCTTGAAGCTTCGAACAGTGACTCATAATCCTGCTGCAAATTGAGATCCATGCCAGCAAATGGTCCATTGTCCAGTCTTTTGAGCCAATATAATCTTTTAGTGTATGGTGTTTTAGTTTTCTCAAAGGAATTCCATTGCTGGTTCAGCAGGTTGTAGCATACATTGCATACTAGAACCCTACCATCCGAACGCATACTTTCAGCCCCTTCAGGAGGTTGGTGCTGCTCTAAAAACGGGAAAAACGGGGCATCTGCATGGGGCTTTGAGCAAATAATATATTCCGCTCTAGATCCAGCACATACGTAGCAAGTACTGATACAACGTGGCTCTTGTTTAACCAACATTTCTCTCAACGTAGTAGACGTCATTTTTTTTTATTCTTCCGAAATTGTAACAATAGCACTTACAAATTATTACACATATATTTAATTATCACAATTAATCACACACGTATCATTTCAGAAACGCGCTTGAACACATTCGTATCAATCACAGATAATTTTAGCAGACAAGTAACAAAGTCACGTCGCTGTCATATTTCTACATGAAAGTAAACTAAAAGATACTAATTCAAAGGAAAAAAATCCGCTCAGAACTCCGGCTTCCATTATTGTTGTACGAGGGTAGTTGCTGACTCTTTCTTTCGATCTGTAAGCATTTTGACAGGGACAATCATCCATTTAATGATGGGTAAACAGAAACACGAGATAAACAACAGAACACAACAAACAGAACGCCGCCATGTTCGAAAACTAGTTCTCATGACATAGGTTTCACTTCACTTCTTCTCATAAGTGTTTTTAGAAAACGAAAGTGATGAGCTCCAAAACTGTTTGTTATAACTGGAAAAAAGGAAAGAAAAGAGATGATTGAGACAAAACTATTATTTTAATTCTGAAAGAATATCAACAAAGGAAATTTTTCAAAACCATATTTCAATATTATTTTCTCAAGGTATTATCCTACTGTAAAATATCAAACAACGCAATGTACTGTTTGATGCCAACCGTAATTTAAAACTAGAGATCAGGTTTCTCGCATGTATATTTATTATGTTTAATGAGAATTTTTTTAATAAAAAAATTTTTTTTGCTGCCTCTCCGCCATTTTTTTACAACAATAAACGTACATAGGCACAAGACAATCAATGTGTCTCTCATTTGCGAACCTATTCAACCACTGAGTTAAGGGGCATTATCAATTATAATTTTAACGCATTTTAATTTAATTAATTTCAGAATCGTGTGTAAACAAAATATTCATAGTAAGAACACAAAATACAAACACTAACTGAAAGAGAGTGGCAGAATTTCTACTTATAGTTACAGTAACACAACAATAAAAAAATTTTTAAAAAATTGTCCCTCTTACCAGAAACGCGTGCGCCTGAATTAAGGTTATTCAGAAACTCGAATTTGAATTTTTAATTAAAAATAAGATGTTTTACATTACACGGAATACTAGAGGAAATAATAAATTATTTCCTTATTCCCAACAAGATATATAATATTTAGAACAACGCATTTAATTAATTTAACAACAGGTTTATTAAATATTGTCTAATTAATTAAACCCAACAGAAATTACTCACTATCAAGGGAACTAGGACAATCTCCTCAGCAGAAGAAAACATTTCTACTCAAAATTATTTGATTAAGCAAAAGCAAGTGGGAAGCAAATTGTTATCCAAAAAAATAATAATATTCAGAATAATTTTTCTATTCTTAAAAGAAGTTTTAATAGTGATGTGCTATATTAATAATCATGGCGATTGTGCTTGAATTAATTTTTTTGTTTGAAAGTAGGCGAAGATTCACGTAAAAAATTTTAAGCAATGCTTTCACAATTTTACTAAATCCTAGTTTGCTTGCTTTTTATTTATTATTATTTTATTTTATTTACTTTTTTATTTTTGCATTTTTAATAAGAGATTTTAATTAATCTTTTCAGGTTGAGTTTCGAGACATATAATTGTGTAATTTATAATTTCCTTTACTATATTTTAAATCACATTCTTCTTTCTTTTTTTTTTTACGTCTTACTTTTTTCAGGTAAAAATTTCGTTCGCATGAAGTTATTACTTTTCCATGAAATTTTCTTTAAACTGTAAATATTCATTTTTCCCTAATGTGAATTGCATATTAACTCCGACTCCGAAAAGTATCTGACTATTGGAAATCATAGTAAGAATTGGAAAAGCCTAAAGTTTTTTTTGAGATTTTACCTGTGCCCAAAGATTTCTTTTACAAGTATAATTCTTAAAAAATATTTATAAAAAAAACTATTTTTAATCTCTTCAATTTCTCTTTTGCTTTATTGATTAATGATTTTTTTTTATAATGTAGCCTGAGAGAACCATTTTAAATCCCTGAACCTCTTTTTATTGTTTCCAATTTCTTTTTTTTTTCCATCATTAGATTTGTTCATTTTTCATCATAGTTGTATTTCTTTTTTTATTATTAGAAGGCTTTTAATGACTAAAAATAACAACTAAATCAATTTCCTGTTTCTGAAATTCTTTCATATTTTATTTTGATAATTTTAAAATAATAAAAAAATATTATTTCTTGATAAATTAAAAATATTTCTGAGATAAAAAATTAATAACAAACACAAGGCAAATAAATTATTACACAATTACTTACACAATTAACTTCTTTTTATACAGTTATACAATTAACAAATAAGCTTATAATATTTGTTGTATTGTAATTTCCAAACGGGAATGTAAATTATAACTGTTTCGATAAAGAAAAAAAAGAAAGAAGAAGTAAGAAAGCATCAGATTAAAAAAAATAGAAAAACCGATTTCAATTTACAGGTTAAACGACAAAAAGGAATTACTCAAACGTGAAATATACCAAGCTAGCTAATGCTTTCATTTTCTAATGACGTAAAATACCTCATGGATGATTAATTCAAAGCATTATTCAATACTCAGTAATTTCATCATATTACGAAACATCAATTACGAATGACTTCATCAAAATGCTCTCAATAGCGTTTTCTGAAGAAAAACTAACAAATAAATCAATGAAAGATATGAATGATGGTATAATGTATAATAGAGTATTATTGGCTGTGCAAATAGCTAAAATTCTTTATTTATTTGCTTAAATCGATTCCAATATCATCTTTTATTATGAATTTTTTGTTCTTTTGAGTAATGTGAGCTGCTAAAAAAAATCAATTAAATCACAAGAATATTTTTTCCAAATAAGCATTAGGTTTGAAAAATATCTCCCTATTGTTCTCTTTAGCGCGTTATACTGTGTTTGAGTAAAACTTAACACAGTCTGAAAATGTATGCAGATATTAATATACAACGTCTAAATGCATTTTAGTTTTTATAAAAACTACTAGAGTAAAAACTTAAAAAGAAAAACAAACGAAAAAAATGTGCAAATTTATTTTGAAATCTTTTTTGTTTAGAATGCATGCTAGTTAAAGTTTTCTATTAATAAATACATTATAAAACCAAAATTTTGGTTATGTAATTGATTTACAAAGAATAATCAACAATTTAAGTATTTTTCTTTTTGCTCATAAGCAAAAAAAAAATTTCATTCGATTATGGAAGGATTTTTTCGAACCGGGGTAGCCCAGTGTTCAGAGAATCGAACTCAACTCCGTTAAGATCCATCGAGTACATGCGATATACATGCTCATAAAATCTCCTTCCCTCTCAGATCTGTGTCTAAACTAAGGAAGTGGCCCCGCTAATGACTGCTGCTGCCATCTATCCATGGGGTTCCGATATAAGACGTACTTTCATTTTGCGATGCTCTCTTTTCAAATGAAAGGCGCATTTTTCTGATTTAATTTGTAAAAGGCCGATAGCTGGCGGGCAGGGCTTGTCCAAGTGTCAATGGAAACAACAGGGTTCCTTCAGCAAGTGTCTCGCGTGCAACTAGTGACTCGACGATGACATTTTATAGTGTCTCCCTAAATTAACTCTTTCTGTTTAATAGGATTGTTTGATAAAAAATAAATGAAAAAAGCCGTACAATGGCAGGTAGTTCAGTTGCGTCGCAGAGGCTCAGGCAAAGAATATATAAGTGAATCACTTATATATTCTTTGGCTCAGGTATAGAGCTCTTACCTCCCAGTGAGGTGACACGGTTTCGAATCCCAGCGATGGCTGATAAATACGGATTCCGCACTTGGGTCACACCGACCACGGTGCTGACGTAAAATATTCTCAATGGTAAACAGATTATGGGTTAGAGTCCTCTTGCCGCCAGACTACCCACTATCCGTGGGTTTTTTTTTGTGGTTTTCTTCTCCATGCAACGCAAATGTGGGTTCGTTCCATCGAAAAGTCCTCCACTGTGGCAAATATCTCCTAATACTTGGTCCAGAAGCTCCGTTGTCCTCAGGATTTGGTTCAAAATTACAAGGCTGCAAAGTTGAACAGTGGTAGTCATACACTCAAAATTGGATTATTTGTTCAACGACGGTTATAAAATATAAATAAAAAAAAATAAAAAAAACTTCAGTTGACAGTCAGTCATGCGAAATTTGTAACTGATTCTTTTAAACAAGAATGACGAAGTAGTTTAGCGTTTTACTAAAAATTAAACTTAAGAAAAAAAGGGCAAAAGAGACTAATTCGCCAAACAACACAAAATCAAAAATGAAAAAACGTTACCAGTTCAACTTTTGATAAATACTTAGAGATTTGCGACTACGAAAATTTCGCTTTGTTCTGTAAGATGTTTTCAATTTTCGAGAAAGAAAAAAAAGCTATGTCATATTTCAAAATAAGATCAAAATGGCATTCATTCCTATTGTAATTTTTTGTCTGGGTGAAAATCCAATTAACTTTAAAGTGTAAAAGATGGAGGGGAAAAAAAAAACTTTTCCAAACTCTGAACAAGCATTAGTGTTTAAAAGAGAGATTAAAACCGTCTTTAATCAGTTTGTTTGAAGATAAATCTTAAAACATGTTATTAACTTAAGACGAATGCGATCCAATCCCGATAGACAAATAACTAAAAAATTATAATTACATAAATAACTAAATAATAATTTTAATCCCTACGTTGTAATGATTTATATTATACTAATATACATAATCGGATGTGACTTGTATATTAGTATGATATTTCTATACCCTTATTTAATGCTTCAGGCATTAGTAAAAATGTATGAAATGAATTGGAACTAAAATTCTGCTAAATTTTTTTCAAAATATCAATATGTTTAAAATTTAAAAACTTAGTAGGCTTTGTAGAAAATAGCTGCTACCTCTTATACTACCTTTTTCGATAATAATAAGGTAAAATTGTTTGAAGTCGCTCTTGTGGGTTAAAATTAAAACCAGGTATGATAATTTTACCTATAGTGAGTCGTCTATGTAACTTCTTGAACTATTTAGTTTTTAATTCAATTTAACCCGTCTGTTCTGATGCTGGTTTTAAATAATATTTTTTCAATTCAGAAAACAAATTTCACCACCCTAATATCTTCAGAAAACATAAATAAAATATTGCAGAATATTAATGAATCATTTATTTAATTACTCCACTTCATTAATGCGTTTTTCTCTATATCTCTAAGCTAACATTTTATCAGACAGGTTCTTATAATGTAGAACTTAGAAAATGACTTTATGAAGAAAAGTAATAAAATTTAATATTAAAGATTTTCTTCTGTTACCTACCATTTTACCTGTGTTACTCACATTTTGCAACTACTTTCTGTCACCAATTTCATTTGAATGAAATATGAGTAACTGTTTTGGTATTGAAATAGGTTGCCATTGTTAACCTGAGTAGCATTGTAAGAATACTAGGAAATTGGTTAAGTTTCTAAAAGTATATTTGAATACTCACTGTTTTACTTTTCCAATTAAATACTGAGTACAAAAATTCCTAGAAGACAATCTCTAACACAGAGAGGTTTTTTAAATCATTGGGAAAGTAAAGCAATGGGTTTTCGAATATGGTCTATTACCAGTTTTTAGTTTTCGCGGGACGTTGGTCAGTTTTATCATTGTGAATATGCAGAAATGAAAAGGATGATATCAATACACTATTTGTACTGAAAGTAAATCTTAGAGTGAAAGTATGAAAGTAACTATTTCTTTAAGGTTACAATAAGGATTTGCGATAAAATAAATAATTTGTTATAAATGTGTAAAAATGAAATAAATAATAATTAATGTAAATAATTTGTTATAAATATGTAATTATATGCTTGAAGCATATTAGTATTCGTTTAAACAATTATAAGTTCCAACTTATATATCACCTATAATAATTATATATTTACGATTAATAGTAGTTAATTAATATTAAACTTATTAACAACATATCAATATAAGTTACTTATTTCCATCGATCAAATTTTATTTCTTTCATTTACACATTGCACGCTTTTAACATTTTATAATGAAATAAATTTTAAAGAGACAATCGATCACCTTTTTTTTTTCATTTGTGAGTTCGTTACGTTTTTGTTTTAGTACATTCAAATGATATAATTTTAAATGACGTACACCACCCTGCACGAAAACTACATTCATTACAAAGCTGCATTTACAAGAGTAAAAGAGTTACTTCCATTTTTATCATACGCGCAAAACATTTTTATATTTTCTATTGAAAATTTTTTTAAAGAAATAATTAATCTCCTTTTGTTATGTTATGTTGAGTTATGTTTTTGTTTTAACACATTCAAATGATATAATTTTAAGCGAGATGCACTGTAGTTTGTTTCCCTGCACACAAACTACATTCATTACAAAACTGCATTTACAGGAGTAAAATAGCGATTCCTCTTTTTATTTTGCACGTGGAACGTTTTTAATATTTTCTATTGAGATAATTTTTTAGGAGAAAATCGATCACCTTTTGATTTCTTTTGTGTGCCAAATGTTTTTTGTTTTAACACATTCAAATGATATAATTTTAAACGAGGCGCACTGTAGTTTGTTTCCCTGCACACAAACTACATCCATTACAAAGCTGCATTTACAGGAGTGAAATAGCTATTCCTCTTTTTATTTTACGCGTGGAACGTTTTAAATATTTTTTATTGAGCTAATTTTTTAGGAGAAAATTGATCACCTTTGATTTCTTTTGTGTGCGAAATGTTTTTTGTTTTAACACATTCAAATGATATAATTTAAAACGAGGCGCACTGTAGTTTGTTTCCCTGCACACAAACTACATCCATTACAAAGCTGCATTTACAGGAGTAAAATAGCTATTCCTCTTTTTATTTTACGCGTGGAACGTTTTAAATATTTTTTATTGAGATAATTTTTTAGGAGAAAATTGATCACCTTTGATTTCTTTTGTGTGCGAAATGTTTTTTGTTTTAACACATTCAAATGATATAATTTAAAACGAGATGCACTGTAGTTTGTTTCCCTGCACATAAACTACATCCATTACAAAGCTGCATTTACAGGAGTAAAATAGCTATTCCTCTTTTTATTTTACGCGTGGAACGTTTTAAATATTTTTTATTGAGATAATTTTTTAGGAGAAAATTGATCACCTTTGATTTCTTTTGTGTGCGAAATGTTTTTTGTTTTAACACATTCAAATGATATAATTTAAAACGAAATGCACTGTAGTTTGTTTCCCTGCACATAAACTACACCCATTACAAAGCTGCATTTACAGGAGTAAAATAGCTATTCCTCTTTTTATTTTACGCGTGGAACGTTTTAAATATTTTTTATTGAGATAATTTTTTAGGAGAAAATTGATCACCTTTGATTTCTTTTGTGTGCGAAATGTTTTTTGTTTTAACACATTCAAATGATATAATTTAAAACGAGATGCACTGTAGTTTGTTTCCCTGCACATAAACTACATCCATTACAAAGCTGCATTTACAGGAGTAAAATAGCTATTCCTCTTTTTATTTTACGCGTGGAACGTTTTAAATATTTTTTATTTAGATAATTTTTTAGGAGAAAATTGATCACCTTTGATTTCTTTTGTGTGCGAAATGTTTTTTGTTTTAACACATTCAAATGATATAATTTAAAACGAGATGCACTGTAGTTTGTTTCCCTGCACATAAACTACATCCATTACAAAGCTGCATTTACAGGAGTAAAATAGCTATTCCTCTTTTTATTTTACGCGTGGAACGTTTTAAATATTTTTTATTGAGATAATTTTTTAGGAGAAAATTGATCACCTTTGATTTCTTTTGTGTGCGAAATGTTTTTTGTTTTAACACATTCAAATGATATAATTTAAAACGAGATGCACTGTAGTTTGTTTCCCTGCACACAAACTACATCCATTACAAAGCTGCATTTACAGGAGTAAAATAGCTATTCCTCTTTTTATTTTACGCGTGGAACGTTTTAAATATTTTTTATTGAGATAATTTTTTAGGAGAAAATTGATCACCTTTGATTTCTTTTGTGTGCGAAATGTTTTTTGTTTTAACACATTCAAATGATATAATTTAAAACGAGATGCACTGTAGTTTGTTTCCCTGCACATAAACTACATCCATTACAAAGCTGCATTTACAGGAGTAAAATAGCTATTCCTCTTTTTATTTTACGCGTGGAACGTTTTAAATATTTTTTATTGAGATAATTTTTTAGGAGAAAATTGATCACCTTTGATTTCTTTTGTGTGCGAAATGTTTTTTGTTTTAACACATTCAAATGATATAATTTAAAACGAGATGCACTGTAGTTTGTTTCCCTGCACATAAACTACATCCATTACAAAGCTGCATTTACAGGAGTAAAATAGCTATTCCTCTTTTTATTTTACGCGTGGAACGTTTTAAATATTTTTTATTGAGATAATTTTTTAGGAGAAAATTGATCACCTTTGATTTCTTTTGTGTGCGAAATGTTTTTTGTTTTAACACATTCAAATGATATAATTTAAAACGAGATGCACTGTAGTTTGTTTCCCTGCACATAAACTACATCCATTACAAAGCTGCATTTACAGGAGTAAAATAGCTATTCCTCTTTTTATTTTACGCGTGGAACGTTTTAAATATTTTTTATTGAGATAATTTTTTAGGAGAAAATTGATCACCTTTGATTTCTTTTGTGTGCGAAATGTTTTTTGTTTTAACACATTCAAATGATATAATTTAAAACGAGATGCACTGTAGTTTGTTTCCCTGCACATAAACTACATCCATTACAAAGCTGCATTTACAGGAGTAAAATAGCTATTCCTCTTTTTATTTTACGCGTGGAACGTTTTAAATATTTTTTATTGAGATAATTTTTTAGGAGAAAATTGATCACCTTTGATTTCTTTTGTGTGCGAAATGTTTTTTGTTTTAACACATTCAAATGATATAATTTAAAACGAGATGCACTGTAGTTTGTTTCCCTGCACATAAACTACATCCATTACAAAGCTGCATTTACAGGAGTAAAATAGCTATTCCTCTTTTTATTTTACGCGTGGAACGTTTTAAATATTTTTTATTGAGATAATTTTTTAGGAGAAAATCGATCACCTTTGATTTCTTTTGTGTGCGAAATGTTTTTTGTTTTAACACATTCAAATGATATAATTTTAAACGAGACGCACTGCAGTTTGTTTCCCTGCACACAAACTACATCCATTACAAATCTGCATTTACAGGAGTAAAATAGCTATTCCTCTTTTTAATTCATACGCGAAACATTTTTAACATTTTTAATTGAGGTATTTTTTAACCGCTTCCCTGATTACCCCGAGTCAATTCGTGTATGTATTTGTTGCAAATATTTATTATCCCGAGAAAACTCGGGCGAAGCTGAATTTGCTAGTACGTTTTGTTTTATCACGTTTTTACTCGGCCGGACGCAAAATAATAATAACAATAATAATCTGCTCTGATTGGAAGTTTGCTAAGTTTGTTTGCAAGTTATGTTGCTGGATTGTTGTACTGCACACGTGTTTTGTGTGATATTGTATATGCGATGGTTGCTGAATTTAAATAGAAAAGAAAGAGTTACAAAAATGGCGCATCACTTCACTGGCGTTTGGAAACTATCACTTTTGTGTTGTCCCTTTTTTTTAAAAAATTATCATATAAAGACTAATATTTAACTTTTTTCATTTGCCCGAGATAACTCGGAACAGTAAACTGGTGGTAAATTAAATGTTTTTTACACATAAGAAAAAGTAAAATTTCATTTTAAAACCTGTGTATTTAGTTTTGTTTTAGTTACTTGCATTTATTAATGAAATAATAAATATGTTGATTTTTTGCATTTTTTTTTCTTCCAAAAAATTGGTAAAGGAAACGGAGAGACAATCCATCACTTTTTGATTTCTTTTCATTTGTGTGCGCTATTTGTTTGTTTTATCACAGTCAAATTATATATCTTTAAACGAGACACACTGAAGTCCATTTCCCTTCACACAAACTACATTTAATACAAAGCTGTAGTAAAATAGCTAGACTTATTTTTATGCACACGCGAAACGTTTTTAACATTTTCTTTTAAGATAATTTTTAAAGAGAAAATCGATCTTTTTTTTATTTCTTTAATGTGAGTTATGTTTTTGTTGTAACACATTCAAATGATATAATTTTAAACGAGACACACTGTAGTTTGTTTCCCTGCACACAAACTACATCCATTACAAAACTGCATTTACAGGAGTAATATAGCTATTCCTATTTTAATTTCGCACGTGAAACGTTTCTAATATTTTCTATTGAGATAATTTTTAAAGAGACAATTCATTACCTTTAATTTCTTTTCATTTGTGTTCCTTATTATTATTTTTTTGAGGCTTTATAATATTAAATGTACCATAATCTGAGTTAAAAGTTCAACTCACTGAAAGAAAGATTAACTATACATATAATATACTTTAAAATAGGATATTCACAATTTATCAAAATTTTTCCATAGCTCAGTAGTCTTCTAGTCTATTTCCTAATAACTTCTAGTCTATTTTAATAGTTCTTGTTTAGTTTTCATTATTTAAATTTGCAGGCGTAATTAAAATTTGCAAAAATCGTAGGAGAAACACGTAGCTAATCTATATATATATTTCTCTTACACGGCACCAAAAAAAAGCCTCATTACAGCTCCCCGAATGGCAACGTTAGAAAATCGATCAATGATTGCTGCTAAAAATGTCACATGGGAAATCTAGATGAGGTGGCTCAACATATAGCGCTTTTAAAAACGGAAACAACAACCAGAGTGAGCATTATCAGGTTGTTCAATTCAGATTCATGCCCTAAAAACATGATAATATTTAATTTAAACTCAATTGGGTATAATATAAAAAAAAACACAACTACTTCCACTTAGTAGGAATAACATTTACTATGACGCAATGCTAAATTCTATGCCACTATCCACATAAATCAATTATTAATCAAAAATCGAATATCAATTACTTTTCTTTATAATGCAATAAAATCTGGCGAGCAGCTATTTAAACGATCAAACACTTCGTTTGTTTATTTGTGGCTTGAAGTTAGGCTCGCAGAAAATGCCGTTCATGGGTTAAATTTAGTAGGAATAACACAGCCTGTGACGTAAGCTATACTATACCCAATTGGGTATAATATGAAAAAAGCACAACTACTTCCACTCCGAAAATTTTACTAGGAATAATATTTACCTTTTAGTTTAATTAATAAGCTGAGTTATAAGTATGTTTACTAAATTCATAAACTTAGATAAAACAACAAAATAAATTATTTCAAAAGGAACTAGACTAATACATTTCCAACCTGACGAGTAGCGACTCATAACAACACATTTCGTTTAATGTTTACTTGTCGCTAGAAATCAGGTTCGCAGTAAATGCTGTTTACTAGTTAAATTTAGTAGGAATAACACGACCTGTGACGTAGGCGATAGTGTACCCAATTAGGAATTAATTAATTAATTGAAGTGAGAATGCTTTAAAAGGCCGCTGTTGAATTGATATTTTTCTACTGGGAGCTACCTGAACGTCTAAAAAACGTCTAAGTGTTTGTATTGAATGCATTGAATTTTTTTATATTTCGCGTTTATTTATGCATTGAATTTTCACGCTTTAAAATGCAGAATATTAGTGAAGCTGCTAGGGCTTTTAAACGTAATGAAAGAAAACGTGTTCGAAGAGCCCAAGAAAGTGTTGAGGAATGTTATGGAAGACGTAGATTGCAGAGATCAAGTGCAATAATAACTGTTCAAAATGTAACAGTAGATGTCGAAGAGTATAATATCTGCCAAAATCAAAACTCCCCGATTAGAAATGCAGCATGGCGACCTCCACGTGGTATTTCTCGGGTAATGCTAACAGCCATGCATTTTTATTTATTGTATGTAAAACATCCTTATTTTGTTCTAAAATGTTATGTACTTTATCACAAATGTTAATTAATATAGAAATTGATTTCAATAATGCTGATCATCAAAAAAAATTTCATTTGGCGATAAAACAAATTTTTGTGTTCTTGAAAATGAAAGACTTTTTGAGAGTTATTATCTCACAAGGAAAAGTTAGGGTTTAAAGTTTATATTTTTAAATGATAAAATTTTTTTCTAAAACTTTCAGAATTTCTAGCATTAACTAATTTATTATACACATTTAGTTGAATTTAGGTGAGTAACTGCAATATTTGATAATTTATTTTGCTAATATGTTTCTCATTTAGCTAATGTTTTGATTTTTTCAACATATACTTTTTTAAAAGCCAATAAGAACATTGATAGAATTCTTCTACATAAGTACAATACTATGTCTTTGATGATAAAATACTATGTCTTTGATGATAATATACTACGTCTTTGTGCTAGAACATTGTGTTCATTGGCGAGCGAGCGCAGCGAGCCATGGTTCACGTCGTGAACCACATAGGATTGCGTAGCAATTCTCGGGGGTTGGCGAGCGTTAGCGAGCAGGGGGCGGAGCCTCCTAGTATTTTTATAAATATATATATTTTTTAATACTTTGTCATCATCGTGAAATTATTAACGTTGATTTTACTTATGATAGCCTAACTTAGATAAATAATACAGAAGAAAGAAGGATGAAACAAATTTAATTGATTAGAGGTGCAAGTTAGTATATCGCCTTATATAAAATCGTTACTAAATTTTATGGAAAACTCATTCTTTGAGATGTAGGGCGTGAACCAGTTATCGGATGTAGTCGGTAGACAGTTAAGTTCACCGCGCTTTTGAACGTATTTTTAGCAAATTTGGTGCTGATCAGTTCAGAATTGCAGATTTGTATACATACATTTGATTTGTATACATATTGCAGATACATACATGTAAACATTTTGCAGTATTTATAAAGATTATAGAGTGAAAAAAAATTTCTGCCGTATTTAAATATAGTTATTTTTTCTTTAAAAAAAAGGAAAATTTTTGGTACTTGTATCACATTGAATTATTTAATTTTATCTTGTTTCGATTTCTTAGCGCAATATTTCTTGAACATAGAACATAGGAAAGTAATTAACATAACTCTATTAATTAATTATATGTATGATGATAAATAGTAAAATTATCAGAAGCATATTTAACATAGTTGTGTTTATATTTTTTTAATTTATTTATTATGCGTAATATTTTTACTCTTACACATTCTAATAAAATTACTTGAATCGAAAAAACCATATTTTATGTGTAAAAGTGATCATCGAAAACTTTTGAAAAATGTTTTTTTTTTCCTTTTCTTTAAATGAATAGTTTGCTGCAAAGATTTAGTTATGAAAATCTAAATTTTTTTTTCAATATTATTTAATCTATAACTAACTAAATACGATATTATATTTATTATTAACTAGATAAAAAAAAATATCTACATTTTAAAATGCAAATATTCATTATAAGATTTAACTCTTCCAGATGCAAGAGTTTTTACTGGGGGAAAAGAGTTTAAGTTAAAAAAAGATATAAATTCCATGTTCCCTATATTAATTAGGAACAATTTTTTTTTCAAAGTATGTAATGAGTGCTAAATGGGAAAAAATTACTAAATTAACGAATGATTATTTCTTTAAAAATATTTATTGTTATTTGCTATGAACTAAAGAAATGTTTAAGAAATAACACCATAGATTATACATTTATACTTTCATTTAAACTCTCAAGATAAAAATTGTATAAAACATTCTTTTAATATACAGCATTATATCTTCTCAACAATATATATTCTAGATTCCATACAAAATAGACAACAAACAAACAAACAAGTAATTTAAGATAAATAAATTGAAATAAATTAACAAAAAATGCATTATCAGTTAATATCGGGACAAATTATTCTTTCGATAGCAATTAAAATTTAAATTCATAATTAGAATGATGAAGAAATTAATACGAATCTTTTCTACACGGAATACATTGAAATAAATTAACACTTCCTACGCTAATTATGCCTATGGAGCCAATCACAAAAGAATAATTTCTGGTAATTGCTTATAATGTTTTTTTTAGAACTGTAATCTTAAAAATTAGCACAATTGTTTGGAATGTGATTAATATTTTAAAAAGAGTTACAGATTTCCAAAAGAAATCACGTTATTGTTTTCTCTATGAGAACAATGCATTCTACTTTTGACTTAGATTGAATAAAACAAAATAAATAATTCTGATTTAGGAACGTTTCCTTATTTTCCTTCCTTTCCTTCTTGGTTTTTTGGCTTCCACAGCCAACAAGGATGCGTCTGATGATTTGAAATTTTCATTTTGGGGATTTGGCTCAGTATACTGAACTTGTGGTGCGAAAGCGTTCTGTTCAGTTGGAGTAGGAGGCCAAGCTAATGTTACGGCATCAGCTCCAATAGGAATCAATCCATCTTTGATTTCATCCTTGTCTGCATTCCCACCACTTAATTCTGTTAAATCAGGAAGAGCATATGGTTCAGGTAGAATTAATTTAAAAGAATGAGAGGTTGGTGGAATGTTATTGTCTGTTTTAATCGTTGGAGTGTCCACTGCAATTGGAGTAAAGTTTTCTCCAGGTTTTTCATCTGGAATCACGGGCAAAACACCAGGTGTTAATTGAGGTACATTCAACCTGAAAGAATGCGATGCTGGGGAAAGATCAGGAGAAGATTCAAAATGATTCGGCCCTGTTTCAGAAAATAAGCCAACTGGATGTGGCGGGAACGGACTAAGGGAAAACTCTGGATTATTTACATGACCATTTTCTGTAAAAGTATGCACTGACACAGGTTCTGAGACACCAGGCGTTTGGGGAAGATATATATCAGAAGGAATCAAAAGCTTGGTAGCATGCGAAGGAGGAGCTATTGGTACTAAACCAGATACCGTTTGATCTACAGAATGAAAGGTCTCAACAGGAGCAGTTTTTTCTGAGACTGGTATCAGTAGCCGAGTTGAATGTGAAAAAGGAGCTAAGTTATCAATTTTTTCTTGGGGTGGGATCGGAGCATTTTCTGCAATGAAACCTGAAGAAACAGTTTTGATTCCGTCTTGATTAACCTGAGGTACTGCAATAGGAAGGATAATTTGCGAAGAATGAGATAATGGGGGCAGAGAAGCAATATTCTCTGGAGAAGGAAGATGATGATTGTCTACATTTATCAAAGTAGGGTTTGATGGAAGAGCGGGAGAAGGAATGAGAAGCTGAGTTGAATGTGAAATAGGAGTTAAATCTTCTATTTTTTCTTGGGGTTGAAAATGACTATTTGGAGAAGGAATGGTTTTAATTCCAACAGTATCGATTGAGTCAACAGAAGCTGGAAGCAAAATTTGAGATGAATGGGAAGTGGGAGTTAAGGTATTAATGTGGCTATCAGGGTAAGGTAATGGAATATTGCCACTTGGCGAGCTTTCTGAGACGGGGTGGGGAGCAGACGGGCCATAAGGTAACAAGATAGAGTGTGAAACTGGTGCCGGTTTGTTTGTTTCGTATACAGGTGCTACTAAAACAGGACTTGCTTCTCCAGTTTGTGGTCCGTGAATAATATCAGCTGTAAATGTATCCTTAGTGTAAGGAGGTCCGGATGGAATAATCGCATATTTGGCACCAACTGGTGGCGATTGAATTGGATCATGTGAGTAAGAGGGAACATTAATATCATGTTGTGAAACTGGTATTGGGTGAGATGGCGGTATGGCTAAATTTGGATCTTGTGCATATGGCTGAACATCGACGCTATGTTGCGCAATAGGAATAGGTTGTGGAGGATGTTGAGCATAGCTTCCAATCTCCTCTGGTGCTATTCTTTCCTGTTGAGGATGATGAACAGGATTGGATGCTTGAACGGAATAATGCGGATTTGGAGAATGCACGGGTACATCAATATGATTTTGGGAAGTTGGAACTGGATAAGAGGATCCGCTAGCTATAGTTGGATTTGAAGTGTGAAGAGGTGCGTTGAGGTCATGGCTTGAATAATGAGATTTAGGAGGTTCATTTACCCCAGATCCAGAATGAAAGCTGGGTGTGTAGCTTTCAGGAACTGATTGATAATGCTTCGGTTCATGAGTTTCACCGTTAATAGAATAATCACCAGATATCTGTTTCCTGTCGGAATCGTAAGGTGAAGCATAAATTTGACCTGGTCCTCTGCTAATTGAATCTGGTCTTCCGTGATGACCACCATCTGCAAAATAGCTGGCTGGGCTTAAATGCGTAGGCTGGTGTGATTTTGATAGTGAACTTGGTTCATACTGGTATGTCCTGCTATCTCTCTCAGGAATGTTGTAAGACGTCTGATCAAGCTTGCTTTTACCAAAGCTAAGGTGAACATTAGAAGCTCCTGGAGAGTGAGAGACTTTATACTTGTATCCAAACTTGCTTTCCTGAAGAAAAAAAAAACATTTATATCTTTATGCTAAAGATGAGTAAATTCGAATAAATCTTTCAACCTTTCACAATTTAGATTTATATACAAGTTGTTTCCGTAATAAGACCTTAATATGTATTTTTATACTCCTTGCTAAAATTGATTTAAAAATATATACGTTCGGAATAGCAAATTAATGTCTTAACAAGGAAGAATTGATTGTAGTTAAAAAAAAAAAAAAAGACTATTTCAAAAACATTTAAATTTATTCTACAATTAAACTGGTTCTACGATGTATTTTCAATTCCGCCTTCCTTAATTGAAGAAATTTTGTTGAAAGTTTCTGATCGGTGGAGAACTGGTGCATGTCCGAGAGTTCGTGGGTTCCAACTCTATGGTTCAAACCCCGCCGATCGAAGACTCCCCGTGTAGTAAAGTGACTGATGCACGTTAAATCTGTCGAGTCGCAAAAGTCCTCCGTGTTCCCATAACAAATCAATACCTCTGGGGGTACTGGATTGGAGATCGATCGTTCTCTGATTCAGGTCAAAATTACGATCTGTGAATGAATGAATGGATGTATGAATGGATCCGCCCTATAAATGGGTGAGACGTATGATGTGATAGAAGTCGAATTCTTGGCCATAGATGGCGCTACTGGAAAACAAGAACAATCGCATCCCTTCTACCTAAACAGGCATACGTCAACAACAACAATTTATTTAAATAATAATTTTCGAACCATAATGAGCATTTTATTGTTGAAAAGGATTTTTAAAACATTTATTTTTTAAAAAAATCCTTCTCGACTAATTAATAGCAGTGATTACGAAACAGCTTATGATAATGAAACACCCTGTATGAAAAATGTTTTAAAAAGGACTTAAAAAAATAATTTTACAAATGTGTGGTGCTAAAAAAATTTAAAAAAACTTTAAATCATCAATTCATTTATCTTTAAAAATATGTATTAAGAGTTAGATTAAATTTATGTATTTCAAGACAATTAACACTCATTCACAAAGATTTTAAATTCTCTTCTTTCTTATTTGGTTTCAACAATTTTTAATTTTTAATAAAAATTTTGGTTTTTTAAGATTGAAAAAATTTTGTACTACAATTTTGTTTTTTGATTAATTAGGAGTATTTATATCATAATTTAAAATCAAATTCGTTGTTTTTGTTCATTTACGTCGCACTAGAGCTTCACAATGGGCTATTGGCGACGGTCTGGGAAACATCCCTGAGGATGATCCGAAGACATGTCATCACAATTTTGATTCTCTGCGGAGGTGATGGCATCCCCGCTTCGGTAGCCCGACGACCTGCACGCGAAGTGGAGCCTTTTATGGTAGAACAGTTTAACGAGGACCAATACCGCACACCCTCGGTCCCTACGCACACTGATCCAAGTGGTCACCCACCCGCACACTGACCGCAGTCAGTGATGCTTGACTTCGGTAATCTGCTGGGAACCGTGTCTTAACGATCAGTCCACTGCGGGACAAAAGAAAATTTGAGGTGAAGAGAAAGGTAATAAAAAAGGAGAGATAAAAATATTAGTATTTCTTTTAAATTACAAGAACAGTTCAATTTTCTTTCAAGTTTAAAAAATTACAGAGATAACTAAGATTTATTAACAACAATTTTAAATTCAAGTGAATTTAAAATTTTCATTTATTATTTGGCTTCAACAATCAATAGTTTAAAAATTTTAGAAAAAGATTGGGAATAACTTTGTGCCGTAATTTTGTTTTTGAGATAATAGGATCATTAATATCACAATTAAAAATAAAAATCGAGCGATCAGTAATAAATATTAGATATCGTATCATGAAAAGTATCATACAGAGTTAAATTCCTTCCAAGCGTTTACAATTTTGTATATATCAGTTTACATAACTTTTTAATCATCAAAAGTTGAGTCATTTTCTGATAAATTTCTGCAAACAATTATTTTTAAGAGAGCGCACCTATTATCAGAACGAAAACGTAAACGACCAAAAACCAACGAAACTTACCAAAATAATTTGAATTAATTTCACTTTAGTTGTTCTGGGTAATAATTGCATTTTTACCACCTATTTTGAATTTCCGAAAAATTAAAAACAGGATTCGTAACTTTTCATTACGCAACTCTTTAAAATAATTTAATTTTTCTTTTCAAAATTTTGGCAATTAATAAATCATTTGACTTTTCCTCTTGTAATATTTCTAATCCAGCCTTGATCACTTGACCTCGAGATAAATACATTTGCCTTACCTTCCTACAATCAAACTTAGATTTAAAAAGGAAACGGAATAAAACTTGTCTATTAACGACTTTTGATAATTGAAGCACGCGAACCTTATTAAACTGCCTACAATCCAATAGGTCATTCACAATTGAAACCGCAACTGTTACATAGGCGTTTCCAACTACATATGAGTTGAAAAGTTTTTTTTTTCTTTAAGTTGACACTGTTCGGTTCTTAACTATTATTACTTTTTTCATTGCGCTGTAAATGGATCTTTTATTGCTCGATATAATTCATTTGCACTAGTTTTATTTATTATATTAATTTGGCATTGGTTAAAATTCGTTTCTATCTCTAAAGACATCGCATATTTTGGATATGTGAAAAATAGATTGATATAAATCATAAAGTCCCAAAGTGGGCACAGACTTCAAAGTTTCCCTTAGAAATCTGATTCACGTTAGGATGATGGGTCCTATGACATTCTTTTTCTGATGTAATTATAATTATGGTTTCCTATAACTGTCTGTACCAATTTTAACCCATTTATTAATTTTTTTAATTGCTTTTATTCATTTTTTATTTTATTATTTAATTTAATTTATTTTATTAATTCAGTTTATTTTTTTGCTATTTTATTTCATTTTATTTTTTATTTATTTTATTTCATTTTCTATTTATTTTATTTTATTATCTCATCTCATTTTTTTTATTTATTTCTCGAGAAGTGAGTGAAGAAGTAGTACAGTACGTAAGGGAGCATTGGGATGAGTTTTCTATCTTATATCACGGCAGAAATGGAAATAATTTTAATACACTGGTTATCATAAATTAAGGAAAAATCACAAAAATAGCGATAACTCTTTCAAAAGTAAGCCAAACCGTGCAAAATTTGCATATGTTGTCCACTAAGAGTAGCTGAGTAAAATTGCAATATGCAAATTAGTGGCGCTGCACTCGGCTTACGTCATCTGCCTGGAGCATAAAAGTCCAAGTTTGAGAGAAAGCACACAAATTTTACTGTGATTGCGACATTGAAAATCTGAGATAGCCAATTCGTAATAATGACCTCTAGGCATCATTTGCCTGAAGAACTACGATGGAGAGCCATCGGGAGACTAGAGGCAGGGCAGAGTCAATCAGAAGTGGCCAGATGGCTAAATGTGAGTCCATCTGTGGTTCATAGACTTTGGAGGCAATTTCAAACCACAGATTCGGCATCTAGGAGGTTCAGTCAAGGACGGACAACTGTTACGACCAGTGCCGATGACCGATATTTGACATTAAGTGCACGCAGGAATAGAACCGCTACTCCGACACATCTTAGATCCTCTCTTGCTGCAGCCACCGGAAGGTTGGTGTCAACGTCAACTGTGCGCAGAAGGCTCCACGAAGGTGGTCTGTATGCGAGACGACCAGCCATTTGCGTGCCGCTCACATCACGCCATAGGAGAGACCGTTTGCAGTGGGCCCGACAACATGTCCACTGGACGTCAGATCAATGGAGGCCTGTTCTCTTTACGGATGAGTCCAGGTTTAGTCTAGAAAGTGACAGTAGACGTTATTTGATATGGAGAGAACCTGGGACCCGTTATCATCCATCAAACATCCGTGAAAGAGATGCATACGGAAGAGGCAGTGTCTGTGTTTGGGGAGGCATATCCTTAGGAGGGCGCACATACCTCCATGTCTTTCCAAGGGGAACCGTGAATGCTCAGGTTTATCGAGACAACATCCTTGATGCTTATGTGCGCCCATATGCCGGGGCAATTGGTGATTGCTTCCTGTTACAGGACGATAATGCAAGACCACACAGAGCTCGCATTGTTGATGATTATCTTCAACAGGAAACAATTACTCGCATGGAGTGGCCAGCTCGATCCCCGGACTTGAATCCTATCGAGCACGTTTGGGATGCTCTAGGGAGGCGTGTATCTGCCATCAATCCGCCCCCTCAGACCCTTGCCACGCTTGCAACTGCTTTACAAGAGCAATGGCTCTCACTTCCTATTGAACTGATAGACCGCATAATTGAAAGCATCACACATCGCTGTTTGTGCTGTATTGCTTCTAGAGGCAATCATATTCCATATTAAAGGTACTTTTTCTATTGCAAACCGATACTTCCAATTTGTTTATTTTATACATGTGCTAATTTCTATACTACTATTAATGTCTGATAATTTCTTTTTATGTTGTTTAATACCTTACTATGTGTTGTATATTGTGGGTAAGTTTCATAAAATTCCATGTGTAATTTCTTGAGTTATCGCGATTTTTGTGAATTTTCCTTAATTTATGATAACCAGTGTATTTCAGTTGCTTACTATGCTGAAATGTTCCGAACTCTTATTTATAGTGGTTTATGTGATTTAATGGCTGCTGGACAGATTTCATATCATTACTAAAATTCAATACATAATGAATTTTGACAATATCACATACATCTTTTGGAAATAAAAATTTAAATCGAAGTACTTCCACTCTAGCAAACCCGTGGCCAACAGTTAGACGGTTACACTTTGGTTAATATTTTGCTTAAAATTAATTAAGGTGTTAGGATTGGAGGAGGGGTTAAGAAATTAGAATATTTAATTACAGTTAGATATTCTAACTCTTCAAAGGCTGCTAATTTAAAACAATTTTTGAAAAATGTGTGTTTGTATAGGCCTCAAATAAACCTGTGCTGCTGCCCAGGGTCTCAGTGTCCTGTATATAAAACAAAAATTACAATAAACAAAAGTAAAACTCTAATTGTAACTCCTTCAAACTTACTTCATTTTCTAACGATGTACTTGGTCTACACAGGCACGTTTGGATCGCTATAGCAACTACCCAGAGGGTAGATACCTAAAAATATAAATAAAAATACATAAAATAAAACACAAAAATGAAATGTAAATAGTTATTGAATAAATTTAAATTGAACTACAATATGCTAAATTTAACTTTCATTTTTTAAGACTCGCTTTATGAAAAAGATATCATTTATAAAATTACGTTAGAGTAAATATTTTTTAGCAATTGTCTCGCCTAAAGAGTCCAAAATATATTAAATTGGATTTTTATTTTAACAATTGTCACCCGAAAAAAATCTTCATATATCATATACCAGAAGTATGCTAAATTTTACTTTAATACATAAATTTCACTTTTAACATTTACTGTTGAAAATAGTCTTTTTATGTCTTAATTTGGCTAGAAACAAGGTTTAAAATTGGTAATTCAAAAAATTTGCTGTTTTAAAATCATTTGTTTAAAAATATTGTATTATTTTTTTCACTTCAAAAAATTTTTTTATCTGAAAAATATGACACAATTAATTACATATCACAATTAATTTAATCTACGCACCACAATTAATTTACAATCTATTTATGTAATATAATGCTTGATGCATCTTTTTAAAGAATATTTCTAGAGTGCAAACGATTTTCATATTTAAAGTGAGTTTTTTTCGTTTTAAAATGAACGATTTCCGTATTTCGTATTTAAAATTAGCATACGATTTTTCTATGTATTTGAACATCAGATTTTCTAAATTTAACGTTTTCGGAATGGTTTTGTTTTTGAATAAAATTACATGCATTTTTTTGAATTATTCATTGATGCATAGCAGTAATGTAAAATTCGTAATCCTTTATAAATTCTCTTTTATAGGATTCACGCATATTTTTTACAGCACATTTTTTCTCTTTAGGGAGAGAAAAAATATACGTGTTATTATTTAAACAAATAACTAATATTTTTAGAGTTGCTAGTAAATAAAATACAGGTGTTCCAATTCCATTGCGTACAAAGTATTCCATTTCAAGAAATTTCCCCATTTCAGTCCTTTCCCTCTACTTGTTTACTTCATAATATTTTCTATCTATACCATCAAAAACACTCTTGGAAGCTGCATTTAAGTTTAAAAGTAAAGATTAAATTCCATTCGTAAGTTTTTTTTAAGAGAAAGAATAAAATTCTATGAATTTGGGTCAGGTTGGATTAGGCGGTCAATTTTAAACTAAACCATATACTTTTTTTTCTAAGGTAACTTATTAAACGTAACTTAGTAAAGTAAACATAATTTATTAAAGTAAACGTAAACCTAGTAAAGTAAACTTAGAAACCGATATTTGGAGATTAAAAGTTAGATCTACATATTTGAAGAATTTCTTTGTTTGTGAATATTTCTTTTTGTTTTTCGTGTTAAACATTTGTAAAAAAGTCCCTTAGAAACATATCTATACTGAAAAATTTTAACATAAAGAAAATTGATCTACAAATAATAAACATTTCAGGGCCACTTTACTTCACATAGTGACCACCTGGTCATCAATACATGTTAAAAGAATACGACGTTCCAAAATGAAGTTACAGACAAAGGACGAAAAAAGAAATTTTAACTACAACAAGGCTGTTTTAGTTAGTCAAATCATCCCACCTAACCCAGTTTTAAGGACTGTTTTCATGAATATTATTTCAAAGACAAGAGAACTTTTAAAATAATTATTGTTTTCAATATTATTTATTTAAGGCTGACTTGAAAAGAGCTTGTGTAGGAATTATAATTAAGACGCATCAAGTCATTTAGAATAATTTCTTGGCACTCGTCCTGAGGTAAAATAACATTCCAAGGTTAAGGTTAGAAATCAACAAAGCATAAACGCTATTTTAATTTAAGTTGCAATAGCAAACACGCTATCTTAATTTCACGCTATCTTTAAGATTTTTAAATACAAAATAAATCGATCACAATTTGTTTGTTATTACAAAACCTTTAAATTTCTTTTAAATTTTATTTTTTGTTATTATAATGCTTTTATTTTGTGTATTTTTTTTCTCCATTAGATTTACAGTAGAGCATTTAAATAAAAAGTATTTTGATTGCAAAGATTGTTTTTGTTTATGTGTATACAGCTAAGCATAAGTACTCTTGATAACTAAATTTTGTATCTCTCTCTTTCTCTTTTCTTTTTTTTTTCCATCGAAGCTCTTCGAATGTTCCAACACAACAACAACTGTTTCTAAGATGTTTCACCTTTAGTTCTTAAAATAAAACATTACTTCTTTCCAAATAAGTTATCTTGTTAACACTGAAACCAAACAACTCTTTTGGAATCTTGAATAGTTTTAAAAATCGAAGAGAACATATAACTTGCTGCTCGCTTAGTTCAACAACATCCGTGGATGCCACGTAATAATTTTTTTAGCGATGAAAAAAAAATTTAACAAAATTAAGCAATAAAAGAGTTTATGGAAGGTACATCAAAATTAAAAGCATTAAATTAAGATCTGATTTTTGTTATATTAATAAATATTTGGTTTCAAAGTTTTAGTTCTCTATTCCATTGAAATAAAAATTTAAGCCTAAACATTTTGATATGCTACCATAGCAACTTCACTCAAAAACTTGTTTTAAAATTCTGGTTACTGTAAAAATGCATTAAATGTTTTTTTCAAGAGAGATAATTTAGAAATAGTGTAAAAAGTTAACTCCTAATATTATTTGGCAATTTTTACATTCAGTATTTCAATTGCATACGTTGACTAGACGTAGTCATGTATAAAAGTTTATTATTATAAATAAACTTATAAAAAAATATTAAAAAATTATTGAAATAATAATTTATCAAATAATAATTTATTAAAAAAACGGTTAGAAGTTAGATTAGCTTTTAAATATGTTTAACATAAAATGTTGTGCAATTAAGTAATATCATAGAATTCATTTAAAGAAGCACCACTTTTAGAGAAACAAAAAAAAAATATTTTGTGGCTAAAAAATACAATTTAAGTTCTATTAATTTTATGCTAATGACCCTGTTAGAAAAATTTAAAGAGTGAATATGCAACCAATGAATCTTCACAATCCAAAATTTTTCTGCGACCGTAACAAAATCAGACAGCAATTATTTTTATGAAAATTCAGCTTAATCTAAAAAACGAGTAGCTAAATTTTAAAATCAAAGAACCTATTACATAAAAACGTTATGTTGTTTAAATTTAAATGTAATTTTATACAATATTATTTTAAAAAATGAATAAATACCATTTAAATTTAGCCTGTAATCGGGCAACAGGGAAAGAAAAAAAAAACTATTCCACTTAACTTCGAGTTATCGCAATTCAGCTATATCGCAATTAGAAATGCTTTAAAAGAGGGGTCTCAAAAACTTTCTCTTTCTGTTTGTTTGCTGTTAAAAAATAAAAGAATACATAAATTAAAAATAAACTTCAAATGTCATTCAAGTCATTTAACACAGTTGGGATGTCGGTGTCGCTTTTATTTTTATATATATATATATTCTAATTACGAGCTAAAATAGATTTTTGGTAATTATAAAACAAAAGTCTAACAGTAACTAAAAATTTCAGTTAGATTCAGAAATATATTCGTTCTGAAATATAAAAACAAAAATAAAAGTGTAGTTGAAAATTTTTTTGCGTTCGTATTCAAAAAGAGTATCAAAAAATTTTCTGAGTAGTAGAAATTTCAATGATAAA
Organism: Parasteatoda tepidariorum; assembly: GCF_982258835.1. Classification (NCBI taxonomy): domain Eukaryota; kingdom Metazoa; phylum Arthropoda; class Arachnida; order Araneae; family Theridiidae; genus Parasteatoda; species Parasteatoda tepidariorum. Next base: position 55,333,352 of record NC_141758.1, read on the forward strand.
TAACTGTTTCTTCTCTATCTAAATAACTGCAAATAAGTGCAGATTTGAAAAAAATAATGTTTGGAAGTAAGATGTGTTAGGACGATTTTACCTTTAACGCAGAAAAAGACATCAATGTTTGATGTTGTATTTCATAATCATAAATTATTAAAACACTAAAATTGAAAAACACTGGAGCACACGCCAACTAATGGCGTGGGAGCTATTGTTTGTAATAATGCGTGGCATTTTCAAAATAAATATTTTTCGCTTATTTTGACTTAAATTAACATAAAATAATGCAAAAAGTATGGAAAATACGTTTAATCAAAAGTCTGCGTCAAAGGGTTAATGTGCAGAGCTCGCTGCCATGCTGGAAAATCTCTGCTGCCGGAAAGATAGCATTCAAATGGAATGAAAATCCGGATTTCATTTGTAAATTAAGAACCATACAACGTCGTCATCTGCTCAGTAAAAATGAGCCGTCAACAATAAAAAAATTGTTTTGGACTATAAACTACTCAATACTTATGTAATATAGGGATTCAAACATTTCTTTTACATAATTCTAATATTTGTTTTATATTATGCCTATTCATATTTGCTCTCTGATGAAAAAACAATTTATGGCGAACGAATACTATACATTTATTTGCAAATATAAAGCTAAGAAAATAAAGTAATGCCTGTATTTAACAACATAATAATAATTTCTAGGACATAATGTAAACTGAAAAGGATTATATTGCGATTGAATTCTTCATTTTTTTTTTATCAAGATGTAGATTTTTAAAGCGTTATATTGTGAATGAATTATATATTTTTTTATTTATATGAAGATTATAAAAGCGCCATTTTAATTCGATTGTAAGAATGACTACAAACCGGCTAAACGATATAGTTCTAAATTCCTTTGCTTTTGTTTAAAAAATCTGTCACTTTCAAAGTGGGAACATTACAATTCTCACCAATATCAGATTTATTTAATAACAAAATTATGTGGCCACTAACGATGGCAAACGGAATATCATTTTTGAGCATCTTTTGAGACTTCGTCATAACAGAACAAACGAGAAGCAAGTATCTATAAGAAGCAAACATCTGAAATAAAAATAGATTAGTATGGATATAGCATTAAAACAGAAATGGCGCAAAAAAAAAGACTAAAAACCAAAAAATAAAAAAAAATTATGGATGAATTTTTATTTATCAAATTTTTTATTTTATTTCTATGATTAGATCAGTTTTAAAAGTTACTTTAGTTTTTAGTTCATAAAAATAAAATTTTTCTCTTACCAGATGAATCATCTTGTTAAGTTAGTCGTTATTAACGAGAAACTCTTCCTTTGGAAGATAACTAAAAAGTGCCACGTACTCTCATTAAACATGTCTCTAAATACCGGTCAGTGGTCAACAGAAATGACCTTCCATATATGATTCAAATTAATGCGAATATGTATTAGAAATAAACTCAATTTAAACTAATTTAGTTCAGGTTTTCTCATTGGGAGTGGCCATAGATGAAGGACATTATGGAATCAAACCATAAGAAGGTCAAGTTTGTTTCTTGATGGAAATCTATCGAATTATTTAGTCTAGTCGCTGTGGGCTGTTTGAAACTCTGTTCTTGGAATATTTCAGTGTGAAATCAATGCTGATTTTGTTTATCAACTTCATAGTTTGTAAACCGTTCATCTTTTTTGCGAAGAGCATGCATACAATGCAATAAAATGTAATTAAAAATATTTTCTTAAGAAAATTAACAATAAAACGGTGTCATGAATTTAAAATCTATCCACCTTCATACAAAAGATCTAATCTTCATGCAAAAGATAAATTCTGAATTTAAAAGAAAAGTAATTGTTTAAGAGCCGCTCCCAACTAATGAAGTAAATTTTGTCGTAATTAAATTTTAGAAACAAAAATTTCAAATAAATGAAAAAGAAAATTGAATAATGATAATTGAATATAATGAATTAGAGGATTAAGTAAAAAAAAAAAAGTAAATAAATTTTGAAAAAAGAGACTACGCTTTTGCATTAGCTAAATTTTTTCTTAATTTTAGATTATTTCAGTCAAAATTATAAATTATAAAAAAATTATAATAAAAAAAGAGACTACGCTATTGCATTAGCTAAATATTTTTTTAATTTTAGATTATCCCAGTCAAAATTAAAAACAAAATCTTGAAAAAGAATTTCATACTTGTTACACTTGGTTCAATTTAATGATCAATCGAAATAATATTAAACACGAAATTAAAATTTCTCTATTTTTTAACTCTTGACTGTTGGCTAAAATAAAAAATTATTGAAATCCCTATTTTTGTTTCGTCGGATTAAGACTTAAAAAATATTGAAAGTTTTAAAAAACAGGTTGTTCAGGAGCTTGTAATTCCTAAAATATTTAAGATCCTGCTAATCCTTTCAGGAATATAATGTAGACCAATGGTCGGAAACTTATGACCCGTGGGTCACCAAGTGATCCACTGGGAAAATATAGGACTATGCTACCAGTATAATGTTTTTTAATTCTGCTTTTAAAGATAATGTATAATCTAAAATAGAAATGATGTAACCCACCAGAAAAAAATAACTTTCTTTTTCTTTATAACCGGTGTTTAACAGCCGACCCGATTCTGAATTTACGACCTCCAATGTTCAACTTCATAGCCTTTTGAACCCAACCCAAAAGACAAGGGAGCTCCTGGGTCAAGCATTGAGACAAACCCGCTTTCGCAGAGGACTTTTTGATTTAACTAACCCGCATTTGCATTGCATGGAGAGGGAAACCACGAAAATTTCCCACGGTTATACTAACGGCAAGGGTATACCAACTCATGATCCGTCTACCACAGAAGATATTTTTAGTCAGCACTGTAATCGGTGCAAGCCAGAAGTAGAAATCGTATCAACCAGCCGCCGATGGGATTCGAATCCGGATCACCGAGGCGAACGTTCTTCCTCCTGAGCCACCACAGCTACCGAAAATTCTTTTGTGCAAAAAATGAACCACTTAAAAAAAACGTTGTCGACCATTGATCAAGACTCTCCAGAGCAGAAGCATTTGCTTGATTTTATTTCCTTTCAATATTCGCTTACGTTGATGCTCTCAGAAAGACTAATCACTAGATTTTCACCCATAAAAAGATCCTTACCTGATTTTATTCCAAAAAACCACTTTTTTCTAAACAGCTACTTAAAAATGCTTAAAGAAAGCATTTTCTCTAGTTCTATAATTTGATTTATATCAAGGTTTCTTGGGGCCGCGAAAAATATTTGCTATCTTCTTATCAATGACATATATATGATAAAACAGAAACCGAAGGTCTCCAAAATTTCTATTTCGAAGACAAATTTAAAAGGATAGAAAATTCATATTTTTTTAATTATTTATTTATTTTCCTATTCATTATGTATCTATGATATAATTTTAGAAGCACTTTACGTTGATTTTGTAAATAAACGCATTTTTTTTCACCCCTGGTGTTTTTTTTTCCATACATTCCACGTCATTTTAGACCCTACATCCCTGTACGAAAAATATATATTTTAGCGCGTTTATAAACCCTTCCAAGATTGTCCCATGATCAAAGAATCACCAAGGTACCTTCATTTATCAAAGCCCAACCGACAAAAAAATTGGTCTGTAATTACTTAGAAGATTCAGCTGATCGGCCTGTGTAGGGGTCAGGGAACTGTCCTTGCATCAGAAAGGTTCTGGGTTCGAATCCCGGGCAGGGCATGGATGTTCTTACATTCTCTGTACTATCTGACCTTATTGTGGGAGCAACGTCGGCCCACCTAATATGGTGCCCCTGAATGAGTGGTGAACAAATCTGCCCTTCAGATGCCTATCTTGACAAAAAGTCTTTCTCAAGGTGGTCATAGGAAGAAAAAAAATTAGGAGATTCATTGATACTCATTATTTTAATAACTATTAAATACTTCATTTTGAAAATTCATAAATAAGTAATAAAGCTTAAATAAGTAATTTTCTTTTTCTTAGTTTCTTGTTTCAGAGTTATTAAGTGCCTAATCCAATAGATAGTAAATATTAAAGTTCTTGTTCATTTACGTCGCACTAGAACTGTAGAATGGGCTATTGGCGACGGTCTGGGAAACATCCCTGAGGATGATCCGAAGACATGCCATCACAATTTTGATCCTCTGTAGAGGGGATGGCACCCCCACTAATAAATATTAAAAGCTAAAAATCTGAAGAAGAAAAAACTGTAGTTGTAGTGATCGACTAGATTTTTCTCCAACAACTTTAACGGTTTTCTCGAACTTATTGTTGTACGTTAAATATTCTTATTCCGTCGTACTCTTTGTATTTTTTTCTACAGCTCACCGTAATTTCAAAATTTTAAATCTTATAGTTTTTGCTCGTAGTGAAACAAAATCTAATGTAAGGCAGAAAAAAAAGATGAGAAAAAATTCTTTTTGTAAAAGCACAGTAAATTGCAATAACTTTCAAACACATTGGAATTTTGAAGAAAAGTAAAAGCACCCTGTACCCAGGCCCTTTTAGCATGCAAAAATTTCTGTAGTTGTATTCCTACCGCCAGTAGAATTTTGTATTTTTTTTATTCCATCGTATTTCTAGTGCATTTTTCTACAATCATTCTTAATTCCAAGTTTCTTAGTTTTACATTATTTGCACAGCAAATCAAAATATAACGTTAAGTCAAACATCTAAAACAACTGGGCCGTCCCTACGATTTCTTAATATAGAAAGATAAGTGTTCGGAAAAATTTCATTTCTTTGTAGTTAAGTTACTGCATTTATTAAAGTAACAAAAACGCACTTTATAGTTCCAGTGAAATCGAATTTTAAAAAAGTCAAATATTTAAAATTCGATTTCTCAGGAACAACTTGACCGATTTCGCACCAATTCTTCCGAAAATCAGACATAGCATCCGTATTATTACCGAGAATTCGTATTAACGCTCGGCCACAAAAGCACTCTCATCGCGTACGTTAACGGGCCCACGAAGGATTTGTACCAATCAGATTCTAAAAATTTTTTTGTGATTGAACTTTGTTTCTTTATTTAACTAACATTAAAAGTACACTCTATAACAAAAAAATCGTAGCACCAAGAAGGAGTTGTCCGATTGAAACGAAAATTGGTTGATAGGAAGACAATGTACAGAATAGTAAATGATTAAAATTTCAGAACAATTGCATAATTTATTGCAGAGTTACAGTAACAAGTTCAATAAGGTGTGGCATAGGCGATACACACACGGCGTAGCATAGACCGATAAAGCTCCCGGATGGTCTCTTGTGGTATTTCCTGCCAAATTCGATCCAATTGTCGAACGAGGTCATCAACATTCCGTGCCAGATGCGATCGCCTTCCCATCAGGGCCGTAACTACGCCGGGGCAGCCGGGGCACCGCCCCGGGGCCCCGACGGTCAAGGGGGCCTTATATGAAGAGACCACATCATGTTTTTTTTTTCAAAATAAAGCATTCTAATTATATATATGTAGGAAAGAAATTGTGTTAAGATAGTGTTGATGAAAATTTTCTTTTTTGTAATTACGTACCTACTATAATATAAAGGGAAGGGTAAAAAACGGTAAAACACCTTTTCACAAATTATTTCCCTTTCTTAAAAGAACAAACACGCTTTGCAGAGAAGGGGAAAGGCCACAGCTGCATGTAGTTGATTGCGTCAAACTCAGTGGCAGTGGGCCCCTCTAAAATTTAGATGATGGGGCAAACGATGCGTTTCACCCCTCCTGAAATTTAGACACTCACAAAAATAAAGTCAAGTAAAATCAGTAATTTAAAAAAGAAAGATTTTTTTCAATTTTGAAGCTATTTTTGAAATAGAAAACTTTATATTCCTCTAACATTTACGTGCCTTGCCTCTTCTTATATTTAGTTATTCGCCAAGACGAAGTCTAGTAAAATAGGTAATTTTAGAGGGAAAAAAAAGCTATTCTTTTTCAGCTTTGAAGATTATACATCAAGTTATTCTGTTATGGGCGATTAATATGTTTTTTGACTTTTGAAAAAGTAAAGTAAAAGTAGAAAAAGTATCTTATTTCCAACTTTTACTCTATTTTCTACCGAAATAGTAATGAGGGGGCGAACATAGTTTTTCGCCCCTTCTGAAATTTCAAAGTGCTCAAAAATAATAAAAATTGGTAACTAAAAAAAAAATATGTCATCTTTGAATCTATTTTCCAAATAGAAAGCTTTATTTTCTTCTGAAATAAAAGTAAGGGGGCGAAAAATTTGCTTCTCATTTTCTGAAATTTAGACATTAATAGAATAAAATCAAGTAAAGTTGAAAATTTTAGAAGAAAAAAATTGTTTTGTTTCATAACTTCGACGATATTTTCCAAATAAAAAACTTAATTTTCCTCTTAAATTATAGTAAGGGGATAGAAAACTTTAAATTTCTTCTGATATAAAGTAAGGGGGGCTAAAAAAAAATTTGTATCTTCAGAAATTTAGACATTTGAAATAATAAAGTCCAGTAAAATTGTTTTTTTTTTAAAGAAAAAACAGAAAAAAATAACTTTGAAGCTATTTTTCAAAAAGAAAATTTTATTTTCTTCTTAAAGTGAGGGGGTGAAGAATATACTTCACCCCTTCTGAATTTCAGACATTCGCAAGAATAAAGTCGAGTGAAATTTATATTTAACTCTTATTTTCGACTTTAAAGCTATTTTCCAAATCGAAAACTTTAGCCTCCCCTTCTGAAAATTTGACATTCGCTATAATAAAGTGAAACAGAATTGAGAATTTCAGAAAATGAAATTACTTTTTTCCCCAATTTGATAGCTATTTTTCAGATTGAAATAGAAATCCCCCCCCCCAAGAAAAATGCTTCGGTTTTGTTTCAATTTTTTTCTACATATTACAACTTTTAATTTATTAAAAAAATTTAAAACAAAAACACGAAAAGAGAAGAGGAGCACATCATAAAAAAACATAACGAGTATTTAGAAAACTGAAATAAGCACCACTGTTTTGCATCCTGAAAAATGCATTCTACACTGAGACTAATAGATATATTTGAAAGCATCTTTTGACTGTGGGTGGTATGAAGGTGTTTAAACCTTCATACCCCCCACAGAGCTGACCCACAGTTATCTGACTCCTCAAAAAATAGCCATCTCCTTTTACACCATGGGAAAATGACCTTTTCCGTCTTAAAATTGCCTTAATCATTTTTATGACCCTGGGCTCTTTTGTGCTTTTATAAAATGTCATATATTTACAGTACCATCTATATGTCCCTTAAGTTGTCTTAAACTAGAAATTATCTAGATGTTCTAGGAAAACGGATGTAAGCTTTTAAGTTATCCAAGGGGATGACTCTTGTTAACATTTACTTAGGTCATTTTGTCAAGAGATTTTTTCTGAGACAAACGTAAAACGTTGTAGTTAAATTCCAGTTTTTAACTCATTTAATTGCGTCATTTAAATTAACCAATTTTAATTGAGGTATAAATTTTCTGTTACCTTTTGTTTTGTTCAATTTTTGAAATTGAAATTTAACTTTAATTAAGAGTTTTTAAAATTATTTGCAACTTCATTTTTTCAAACATAAATCGTGATATCAATAATTCCCATTCTTAATAAAAAATTTCTTTGGAAAACAAGAAAACCAAATGTAAATTTATTTATAAGGAGGTAAGTAGTAAATGTTTGCATTAACTCATTTAATACATTTAAATTGTATATTTATATACTGTTAGAATTCTTTTATAAGAATGGTAACATAAAAATTGCTTTTTTTTATGTTCGTATATAAAATTTAATTTGTATAGTACTTTAATTGATAATTTTACTGTTTATTGTGTGCATGGATTTTGTTCTGATTTTATATTTTTTGAATTATTAAGACCTTTAAATTTTTTAAATTGGAACTTCGAATTTTTAGGGTGTTTAACAACTTTGTTTTCATTAAAAAATGAAATGCAATCTTTATTTTACATAAAAAAAATCATATTTAATTTAATAAAAAAGCTATGAACATCAGCTTAGAAATCCGTAGCAATTAAAATTCATTGCCATGACACACCATTAAAAAGAATTTTTTTTTTAATTAGCAAATATGCTTTGATTTTTTATCATTTTTCTTTCATTAAAAAAAAAAACTATTACTCTTTTTCATAATTTTGCCACATATCGTTGGTTCAAAACTAAAACGACACTTCTGCACTATCTTCTCATGTTATTTGAATGAGAAGTGAATGAGATTTGGATGAGAGTCATGAATACATAGACCAAATATTCAAGAACGAATTCTTTTCAAAATACAGCTATATTTTCTAGGGACCTGTCCATATTAGAGTAAAGCAACTTTGTTTTTTGTTAATCGATGAATATAGAGAAAAAATTTCTGTTTATTTTTTCAATTAGGACTTTTTAGAATGTGGATATATGTGCCGATAGAAAAAAAAAGTCTATAATTTCCTTCAGTTTCCATAACGCGATCAAAAACTTTTAGATTTGAAATTAAAAAATAATTTTAATTATTATAGTGATTTTGTCTTGAAAAGACCTTCCTAACGGTATAGTAACCGGATTCATCTGGTTTATAAAATTGGTATTTTATGATTAGCATTATATTTATAGGAAAAGGAGGCTACTGTGGGCATGGGGGACAAGAGGAGACAACATGAATAGTCTTTTTTCCCCCTAGTCATTTCCTCGGTGAGATGCCGTAAATTGGTAACATTTACGTGCAGTGAACCAAAAACGTACCATCCTGAATAACTTTTAATTTAATGATCGGATCTTCACGTTCTAAGACTCCATCTTAATAATTCGAGGGTGTGACTTCAAATATGCAAATTAATTCGTGCATGATATTTTATTTTAAGTTACGCAATCAGACACAAAAACATACTTTCCCTGAATAAACATTACTTTTGTTCAACAGATTCGATTTTCTAACCCCCGTAATATAGGTAGCTGTAATCTGGGAAATATGGTCCCAATAGTTGGGTCGGGTGAGCTATCAAAAGTTTGGACCCCCAAATGTTAAGGGAATTGAAAAATTTTTGCTCACTATTAGAAAATTCCTTTATCTAAAGATAATTCCATGCAAAAAATAACTTTTAGTAAATATATAGTACTAAAATTTAGTAAGTAAATATTTAGTATTTTTTATTTAATAATAGTCTGATGTTGTTGATCATTTACGTTGCACTAGTGCTACACAATGGGCTATTGGCGACGGTCTGGGAAACATCCCTTGAGGTTTGATCCTCTGCAGAGGGGTTTGGCACCCCCGCTTCGGTAGCCTGGTGACCTGCACGCGAAGTCGAGCATTTCATGGTAGAACAGTTTAACGAGGACCAATACCGCACACCCTCGGTCCCTACGCAGACTGATCCAAGTGGTCACACACCCGCACACTGACCGCAGCCAGTGAGGCTTGACTTCGGTGATCTACTGGGAACCGTGTCTTAACGATCAGTCCACTACGGGACAATAATAGTCTGAAAACTTTTGAATCGCAAAGCATATATATATTTTTTTTAATCATTTTAAAGTATCTAATTCCACATGGAAAATACAAAATTAGAGCGAAATTGGTTGATGAGTTCTTGAGAAATTGAGTTTTATAAGTACGACTTTTTTAAAATTTAATTTCTCAGGATTAATCGATTTCGCTGAAATTTTGTATTTTGCCATGTCGAAAACTTAAAATGTTTTGTTATCCAATTTATATGCAAACAAATAACTTGTTTTCATAAACATATTCGTTAACATAATACATAAATAGCTAAAATGACGATTAGAGATGGAGTAGTGAAAGTTTTTGAAAGGGCCTCCGCCAAAAATTTTTGCCCCAGGGCCCCGAGATGTGAAGTTACGGCACTGCTTCCCATCATATCCCAGACATGCTCAATGGGAGAGAGATCTGGTGATCTGGCAGGCCAAAGAAGAGTTGGACAAGCTTGCAGACAGTTCATAGCAACGCGTGCCGTATGTGGTCTGGCATTGTCCTGCTGAAAAAACAGCCCAGGGCGCTGCAAAAGGAACGGCGGCAAAACAGGTCTTAGGATGTCGTCGACGTACCGCTGTGCAGTACGTGTACCTCTAATGACGACCAAAGGGGTCCGGCTGTCAAAGAAAATGGCACACCAGCCCATAATGCCTTGTTGAGGTCCGGTGTGGCGGGCAATAGTGAAGGCAGGATCCCCCCTCTGCCCTGTGCGTCTCCAAACACGTCTTCGATGATCGTCAGGACACAGTTGAAAGCGGGATTCTTCGCTAAAGACTATACGTCCCCAGTCGGCATCATTCCAGCCATATCTGTTCAAAACATTCATGCATACGAAATTCCAAAGCAATCGGATGATTGCTTCTTGGTGCGTCAATTTTTTTTTTGTTATAGAGTGTAGTTGCCAGGAATCGTTACAATATACTGTTTCTTTGTATCGTAATACACTATAAACTACAGAAAAAAGTAGCGACTACAGTACTTTCTCTATTAATCGCGCACCATTTGCGACCACTGAGAAAGATTAATAAAAAACAGAGTAAAATTATAATTTTCTATTGTCCCTCCGCGTGAAATCGCCCTTGTTTATACAATAAATTTGTGCTAGTATATTCAAATTCAAATTTACGTCTCCCCAAGTATTAAGTATCTAATGCATAGTGCAAAATAACATCATTAATATTTATGTATTATTAAAGCTACATAAAGTACATCTGCATGACACTTACAATTAGTGCTAGGTCATGTTCGAATTTTAAGTTTGCAATATAATATCGTTATTTTATTATAGGTCACGATGTTTTCTTTATAATTCAAGTTATTTATATTATTTTTGCATTGATTCATGTTTTATTACCTAAATGAAGTCACTCAAAGTGACGATACTATTGGTTCACTAAATACCGTTATCGTTTATGATAATATTCACGATATTATAACAATTGATATTCATCGTCCCCACATTTACCTATTTGAAAATCATCGCTATCGATAATATTCTCAGCAGTATCATATTCGATGTTTGTCAGTGCCGATAATGATCACGATATTATCGTTAGCTTTAATTACGGTTAATTTGATATCTAACATAAGATAATGTATTCGATATATCTTGAAAATACCCCGATGAATATATTGCTCACATTGTATCAACACAATGACCTCGATTGTATCAAAGTAGGATGGATCAAGGTAGTTGAGGAAAAAAAAATTGATGTCCGAGAAGGAAAAATAGCAATACGATTTCAAGTTCAATAATTGGAGATTGCAATGAATAACTATGAATGTTCTTTATTTGGCTTAATTAATGCAGATCAGATGGAAATATTTATCACTAGAAGAGTTAAAAAAATTGTAAAAGGAATGCTTATAATGAGCATCAGTGTTAATGAACGATTCAAAGATGAGGACTATGACCTTTTTTTTTTTTTTTTAACTCTGAGCATGATTTAGCAATAACAGTTAGAAAAATAATTGTTGAGGAAGCTCTGTAGTTTGGGCAATCTCCAAGAATTTGTTATTTTGTGTCGGAAAAAAGTTAACTAAAGGCCACGCTGAAGGACCAGGATGTTTGTTTTTCATAAACTTTCAGTTTTTTTTTTATTTATTTATTGATCATTTATTTTTGCGGTCCTCGAAGGAAAAAAATAGAGGCTACATTAATTTAATACCTAGAGGAAATATGAAATTTGACGATCCAACATTTCAAATCCCTATTAACAATAGAAATGTAAAGATTTTTTTTAAAATTTGCTTCCTCAATTTTCAAACGAAAACTCATACATCAATCTGTAACTATGAGGACTAATATACCATCCTGTAATTTTAAAACGAAGACAAATACTTCAATCTATAGTTTTCATGGTGCTATATTAATTTTTCGTGCGTAGAAAAAAGAATTTATCCTTTGTATGATTAGAAAATATGTTTCTTTTATAAATTTAATTTTATTTTATTTCTGGTTTAGAATGTTAAAATAATTTTAAATAATAATAATTTGAATGCTGAAAGTAAATTAATAATGATAATAATATATTTAAATAATAACTATAATAAATCTAAATTAAAAATTTAAATAATGATAATAATAATAGTAAATATATAAAAAAATTAAAAAATTGGAGTTATAAATTTTTATTTCTTAGGAAAAACCGATTTCGTTCGAATTTGTCATTTAAAATTACTTAGTTTAAAATGTAAAAATTAATTTCCGTTACAATTCAAAGGTTTTCAACCTTTATAATAATAAATAATAATTATTTTTTGCTTAAAATTACCTTCAGATGAATGAATTTTGTAATTGCCATCAAAGAATTTTAGATTCGATTAAAACTTTTCGTGATATAAGTATACAAAAAGTGAAATTAACACTAAAGGTAAAAACTATCCGATCGCTCTCCTAAAATATTGGTACCTAAACTGTGGCTACCTGTTCTGTTTTGAAGGTCAAATGTCCAAATTTGTCAACAACAAAAAAGTATAATTAATAAGAAATAACGTTTTTGTGCTTGATTTCGAAATTTGCGTTAATAAATTTGAATATTTGACTTTACCCTTTGAGCGATTAAGATAGGTACTATATTCATAGGTTCTTTTTTTCGCTTAGTCTCACTGTATACGCCTTAGAGAGAGCCTTAAGGGGTCGGGATAGTCTGGTTGGCAGGGCGCTGGACTCCCGCTCATGTGAAGGTAGTTCGGACCCAGCCGGCCGAAGACTCCCCGTGTAGTAAATGGTGACTGGCGCGTATTAAAATTTGTCGGGTCACCAAGTCCACCATGTCCAAGTCCACCATGTCCAAGTCCATAATAAATTAAACCTCTTGGGGTACTGGATTGGAGATCGATCGTTCTCTAGTTCAGGTCAAAATTACGATCTGTAGATGAATGAATGGATGCATAAATGGGTTCACCCTATAAAACTGGTGCGACGTATGGGTGTGGCAGAAGTCGAATTCTTGGCCATAGATGGCGTAACTGGAAAACTTGAACAGTCGCACCCCCTCTGCCTTAATGGCTGACGACAACAACAGAAAGCTTTTTTTTTGTCGTATGCCTGTTTAGGCAGTGGGGGTGCGATTGTTCCTGTTTTTCAGTGGCACCATCAATGGCCAGGAATTCGACTTCTACCACGCCATTCATACAACCACAACCCGTTTATAGAGCGGGTCACATTCACACACAAAGGAGAAAGGACATAGAACACACAGAGAGAGAAAGAAACATTCATGCCTTGCCCGAGATTCGAACCCTGGACCTTTCTGATGCAAGGACAGTACCCTGCCCCCTACACAGGTCGGTCGGCAACAGAAAGCCTTAAAATTACAATTTACTTTTGAGCTTATAACATTGTTTCCTTTCTCTTTGGTAAATATAGATAATCTCATTCACTCTTTTTTTTTTATTTCACTCCGTTTTATTTACAATTATATATTTACGACTGTTAAAATACAAAGAATTATAATTTAGTTAGAGATTGCTGCTTTGCTTTATTAATAGATTTTATCAAGTTTAAAGTTTTACAACTGTCTTTGAATAGCCGACCCAATTTTGGGCTTACGACTACTAATGTTCAACTCCGTAGACTTGTAATTTTGAACCAATCCAGAAGACAAGGAAACTCTTGGATAAGCACACTCAGAGGTATGACTTCTTATGGGAACATGGCGGACTTTGTGACTCGACAGATTTAACGTGCATCAGTTACCATTTACTATACAGGGAGTCTTTTTCCGACAGGGATCGAACCCACTCTCTCCTGGACATGGGCTCAGTGCCCTGCCAACCAAGCTACCCCAGCCTTAAGTCTAAAGTTTATTGAAACAAAAACATGATGTTTACTTATGTGTTTTCAAACAAAATAAGTGAATAGGGCATTCATTACGCTAACTTAGACAGTCACCTATGGGAGCCAGAGCAGAAGAGCGGAAAATTCAACTTTATGATAAAAAAAAATTGTGAAAATATTGAAAGAAATTTTTATCACCTTATTTCTTTATTTTACTATCTTTCAAAGTAGGTAGAAAATGCAGTAGCATAATCAAGGTAACAATACAGAGGTCATATTTACTTGGCACCCCATAAATTTTCATTTCACCAAGAACAAGAAGAAGAAAATTTCTAAGTAACTTTTTTTACTAGCTAATTACTCATGTTTTTGTTTATAAGTAATACATGGCGATTACTTAAAATTAATGTCTTTCTTACTGAAGGAAACAAAATAAAACTTGAATATACTAATTGCATCAAGAAATTACTTTCAACTAATATTAATAAATTATAATCATACTAATTAAAAGTATTAAAATAATATTTCATTTGTCATTGTATATTTCATAGTCATTCTATACGATACTAGGTAATGTGTGACATTTTAAATCATTCCATGCTTTGTCGGTCGAATTTCGGCATTGTAGATAAAACCACAGCAATTACTTTTATAGCCGTCGTTGAACAGCCGACCCATTCTTGAGTTTACAACTACCAATATTCAAAGTCGTAGCCTTGTAATTTTGAACCCAATCCAGAAAACAAGGGAGTTGCAGGACCAAGTATTGGGTGAAATATTACCTTCGTGGAGGACTTTTTGATGGAACTAACCGGCGTTTATGTTACACGGAGAGGAAAACCACGAAAACCTCCCACGGTTAGTCAGGCGGCTAAAGGACTAACTCTAACCCATGATCAATCTACCACAGAGAATGTTTTACGTCAGCACTGTGGTAGGTGCAAGCTGGATGTTCGTATTTACCAGCCATCGCTGGGATTCGAGCAATACCTCCTAGAAAAGAGAAGGCCTCAGCACGGTGAATATTTATAATTTTTTTTATTTGTAATATTTATACTTTGTATTCTTTTTGAAATTGATTATTTCCCTAGTGCACATGCCAAAAAAAAAAAAAAAATAAATAACTGACTATTGTGGTTTTTCTGCAATATCTCACATTTGTCAATCATTTTTTCTATCAATATAAACATATCATTTTTGCAAAACATCAATAGATAACTGATTAGGTATAAGTGGTAAAATTAGTACAACTATACAATTGTATTTTTAGAAATATATATTTTAAAAAATGCTGTTTTTGTGTTTCATATCAAGGTTAAGGAAAAAGAGAACACTGGTTTCTCTCTTAGTTCTATAGATCTTTCTTTAGCCCTGGTTTCATACAGTAGGACATGTTACTTTTTGACTACCTATTTATATGGATTGCCCAAATAAAAAATGGACAAGTGCGATCGCTTCAGAAATTCACTTCCAAAGACAGGCTTGCATTCAATTTTATAAAGGAAGAAAAGATAAGTGCAGTGCAATGTACATCAAGCATAACTGATTAACTAGTTCTCATGACAGCATTTAATGAGAATGTAAAATCAGTGTAAGAAAGATGCATCCAGAACAAAAAAATGCGAATACCATTTATTATAGCATAAGGTGATCGATTTGATTAAGTCAGGTGAAGTGCTGTACAGATGTCACTAATCGTAACTTTCTGACAACCAGGGCCAGATTAAGAAAAAGGCTACTGGGCCTGTAGCTCCAGGTAGCAAAATTTTTTAGGGTTCACAAGAAACCTCTGAAGTTTGAGAAGGTAAAATCGATTTTTGTAATTTACTAAAAATTTGTTAGATATTTCAGACGGTGTTTTAAAATCTTTCTGTAAATCAAAATGTATAATATAATTTGAGTGAAAAATACGAAAAATAGAAATAAAAATTACATTTGGTCATATCCCTAATTTCATCTACAGTTTCAAGCTAGAAATGCTTGTTAACTAATTTTCTGCAACAATTTACAAAACATAACTTTTTGAGGGTGTTTGCTAGAAAAAAAAATATTACAAATTTAGTAAAAATAAAAAAATTTCTATTTTTAAAATCTATGTGTTAGATTAGATAATCATGCAGGCTGTTTTTGCCAAAATTGACACTGAATCGTAACTTAATGTAATTATTTTTGTAAAAAATTAAAAAAAATTCTAACTAAATTTCCCTTAGCCCAGGCTTAACCCTGGAAGGGAATTTCATAAAAAGTTTTAATATTTCTCAATATATAGATAAATTTTGGCCAGTTTGGTTTTGTAATAATAATAGTAAAATAAGTGTAGGGCTCTAGTTACGCATGAGCCTCAGGACCCAGCATACCTTAAGAGGACGCCATACCAAGGGAAAAACTTTTCGTTACAATTTAACTTTCACCTCCATAATAAATTTAAAATATAGAAAAAATGAATTTAGACAAACCCAGATTAAGTCAGAAAATTAGCTATGAGAAGATAACTTAAGGATTATGCAATAAAGAAGCTCTTTTTTTCATAATTTGTTTGCATTTGTCTTCTTTTCTTCACAACAGTAACTTCATGGCTTACTCTAGGTTTGCCTGAACTTACTTTTTCTTTCTTTTAAATTAGCAAGACAGGTGAAAGAACATTTGCGATGAAAAGTTTATCACTTGGTATGCTGATTACCTCCAATTATTTCATCAAAAACGGCAATGGATTCATGAAAGATTATGGCATTTACTACGCCTGCATCTTGAAAGATCTGAAATTGATATACTATGTTCCAAGCCCCTCACGAAAACTTATACACCATTTATTCACATCCGTTTGTCCTTGACAATGTTCAACATAAAAAGCAAACATTGAACGAGAAATGCACATATTACGCTCTCCCTTTCGTCGATAAAAATCGCACAACTGTGCGTTCTGCTAGTTACATATTCACTTTAAATGGTGCCCTGTCAAAAGGTAAATCAGTTATTTGGAATCTGCAGTACACCCTCTTGCTCAATTTATAACCCGATGGTTGATGTTGCCATCGCTACTGTATATTTGAAGCTATAAAGCGTCTCTAACTAAATAATACATAATTTGAGTAATCCTTATAATTAAAATTAATAACTGTTATATTACTATGTTGCTGAAAATATTATGATTTTTGCATTATTTTTGATAAAGAAGCTTTTTAGTTTTAGCTGACTAATTTTAAGAAATATTAAAATAAGTGACTATTAAATCATTTTTTTGGGGGTAGGGAAAGCTGGCTTACATCTAGCAATCCTGATTCTACTCCTTGAACTTGAATTCAAACTTCACCTACTTTGAATTACCCATAAAAAACACGTTTCTAGCATCCAAATTGACGAAGTCTCTGGGAATGAATGATAACTTCAGCTGTCGCTGACCCACATCTCTTTTTTTTTTTAAGCGATCTGTTCTAACATATTTAATATGGTTTTAAACACACCGAATAACACACACGCAGCAATAATAACAAACTGCTGAAGATAATGACAGAGCTAATCAGAAACATTTATAAATATTTATTTTTCTTCTCATAAAACAAGTCTTACAAAAGATTTAAACAATGTAAGAAACACAGTTTTCATTCAAAAAATTACACAGTATACATCAAAAAAGAAGACTTATCTATTTAGAAGAGCAAATACATTTAAATTCCACCTGACTTACCAGATGCCAACTTAAAGGCTTTTCCATGCTAATGTTAACAACTAATTAATAGGTTTTTTAACCACCAAGGTCTGAAAAGAGAGTCATTCATCGGAAAGTTATTCGAGAAAATCGTGAAGGCTTGATTAAAAAATTTAAAACCACTTACACCATGCTGTTTAGACATGAGAGGGCTATGGTACATTCCATTGTGGATAATGCCCAACTGCTGGTATGGAAGTTACCAGAAAAGGGTTACTAAATCTGACAGCAAGTACACTCAAATGTTATTTCTCAATAGAAAGGTTTTTTTTAATTAATTTGTACATACAAAAAAAACTTTGAAGTTGGAATTGGAATATATAACCTATGGAAAAAAGTGTCTATTTATCTTTGGTAATGGAAACATAAATTTTAAAAATATAAGTTAGGTTTGAAATTTTTGATAATTATCAACCAGTTTCCCTCTAACCTGACAATACATTATGTAAAAAAAATTCTTTTTAAGATAAATTAAAAACAAGTAATCAATGCAGAATATTACTTCATCAAAATGATATGTGATTTTTTAATTAAAGTAACTTGTTATAAAATAAAAATAAAAAAGAAAACAGTTGCAAACTATGTGCCTAATATTTTTTTTTTTTAATTTGCTGATACTTTACATTTGTTCCAATGCCAGCAATCAGCATTTTTTATTCTTAATAAAATTTATGCATATTTTGTGTTTAAACTATTTTTCTAAAGATAACAAAATCACAAAAAAATTGAAGCTAATTTTAACATTCCTATACTAAAAGTAATCTTTATAGAACAATTTTCCTTACTTCCAAAAAAAAAGAAAAGAAAAAAAAGAAGATAATATTAGGAATAAAAATAAATTTTCAATTAAGGGTGCACAACCTGTTACCACGGGTAAAATGCAGTCCTTTAATGATAAATGCGTGTCCCCAACACTCTAATTGCAACAACTAAAAATTGGAAAAAACTACATAAATAGCATGAGAAACTTTTAAAATATTTTCAATAAACTTTAAAAAACAAAATAATTCATTAAATACTCAATATGTAGAGGAACTAATTTGTAAAGAATCAAATTAAAATTTTTCAACATTTTGGTTTCTATTAAAAAAAATCTTAAACCAAAACTTGTTCACAATATGTCTTAAAGAATATAAAATTAAGAGATAATGAAGATTAAAAAAAAAATAATAATACAATTATTTCTCAGTGAAGTGGAAAACCTGTTATAATTTAATCAAAAAAGAAATTTAATTTCATTAAGTTCAAAATTTCATCAAAACTTCTTTCAATAGATTTTATAATTCAAAAGTATTTTACTCACATTATTTTTAAATTTTTAATTAATAATTATTACAAAAATGAAGTAGATATAAAAACTTAATACATTGTGGCCTTTGAAGGCTAAAATCTTTCCTCTGCCACTCTCAAACAAAAAGAGGTTGCACATCCTTATTTTAAATAAAAAACACATTATCTTCACAAAAAAAAACTTTGATTCTTTACTTTAAAACTTTACTTTGTATCAAAAAACACACTTTTTTAACATACTTTTTCCAAACCTTAAATTCCTAATCTTTATATCAACTATGAATGACACTCAGAGTATCTTCCTTGTAACAAATTTGAGATTTTGCGACTAAACTTTATTAGTACCATCATAAATACCTGGCAATAAGCATACCTAACAGAAAACTAGTCATTGTTTCATTTTGTGACGTAGCAAAGTTAACTGTCAACCAAACCTACAGCCAAAATGTAAATATTTTACTCAACTTTGTTTAAAATCTAAACTTTTACTGGTTTTCAAGCATGTTTGTTTCTCTCCAAGCAGGGATTGTTATAACAGGCTAGTTGAACCACTTTCCTGGCTTCAAATATTGATAAGAGTTAAGGCAAATATTTACAGAGAAGACTAAACAGTTGAGAGACTTCGTGCAATATTAGCCATCAATCAATCAAATGGAATTATACTAATTTAAATGGTTATTTAGTAAGTTATAACCCAACCAGACCTTACATACAGGGAAAACTAATGAAGTTACAACTGAAATAAATTTTTCTAAAAAAAAAAGAAGTATCCAGATTACTATTAACTGACACAAAGGTCTGATACTGAAAATTTATATTTTCTGAAAACAACTCTAAATATAATAATTAAAACTGATAACAGTCAGGATACTAATTATAGGTATAAAAGTAGCATTATAAGGTTTTTGTAAATATCCACATACAGAATTGTACTAAAACAGTAATAAAATCTTGAATAATATTTTCAAAATAACACCAGAAAGAAAAAAAAGAAGAAAAAAAAGGTCAAATTAGAACTAGTAGTAATAATACTTTGCTGATGCAAAATGAAAGCATTTTGAAATATTTTCCTAAACAATAAAATTTAATTACTCTAAATGAAAACATATTTCCACATAAAATAATTGAAAGAGTACTATAAATAAGTTAAAGAATTACATTTCTTGGATTTTATAGATCTGGTAGATAACCGAAACAAAGATAAAATCCTGAATATTATTTTTTAAACGAAAGCAGAAAAATGGCATTAACTACATGAATTAATGTGCCACTGAAACAACATGCCTAGCTCTCATTTACACACAAAAAAAAAAAAAAAAGCAAATGCAGTACACTCTCGATATCTTAAAGTTGAAGGGATGCGATGCTATAACAAATTATTTAAATTTACATTTTCGAAAGAAAAAGAAACCTATTTGCTGTTAGAAGAAAATTATTTTGATTTTATAACGTGCAGAATTCAGAGAACTACTAGGTGTATTTTAATTCCCCCCCTCCTAAAAATATTGGACTGCCATTCATGCTGTTTCTATTATTAATGTTTCTGTTATTAACAAGCTATTAAACAACATGAAATCAAACAATTTATAGGAAATCAAAAAAATCTTATTAAATAAAATAGTATTTACATTAAAAAAATGACTCATAGTATAACATTTCAGTTTTTCGCTTGCACAAAAATAATATTAATGACAGCTAAAATAAAGATAACTTTTGCAATAACTTAATATATTTACAATTGAAATAAATTCTTTTTCTAATTTCTTGAGAAAATGTAGTAAATGCCGAACACATTAACAAAAGTTAATTTGTTATTTACAATTAAAATATCTTTAATGTAATGAATGTATAAAGCATAAATATTGAAAAATAATTTTTAAAATGTATCTTTACCATCACAAGTCCATGAATTTTTAAAAATTACAATATACAATTCTAGCAAATTTAACATATGATACAATGGCAAAATAGTACTAGATGTTTAAGCAAGGAACAGGCTTAGAAACATTGGCGCCATAGTTTCCTTAAACTAGAACCAAAATTTTAATGTAATAAAAAAAAATTTAAATTGTAACTGTAAACAAATATTTTTAAAAGTTGAGGATAATTTTTAATTAAAAACCAATGTTGGGTATTTTAAACTTTTTGATATTAAGTCTATTTTAAAATTTTTTTAAAAAAAGAAAATAAATAAATAAAAATGAATAATCTAGCAAGTGATTGATACCATCTTAATAAAGATAAGAAATGGTTAATATTCTATAAAATAACCTTACTAGAAATAAAATTGTGTTTTAATTTATTCCCTTATTTTAAAAGAAAACAAAACTGCAATAACACATATTTAGAATTGATAATATACAGTTACTAACAATGAAATATATCATTCTAAAGGTAATGTATAAACCAAATCTGAAGTTTAAGATACTACTCTACACATAAATCACTATATTTTTCTCTGGGGGGGAATGCTTAACATATCAATAATTAATAGGAATTAAATTTTGAATGTAAAACGAAAATGTATTGTTTAACACAAAAACAATATAAATGAAAATAATCATTATAAAGGTAATGTATAAACCAAATCTGAAATTTAAGATACTGTTCTACACATAAATCTCTCTCTATTTTTTTTTTGGGGGGGGAGAGAGAGAGAGAGAATAATTAACATACCAATAATTAATAGGGGTTAAATTGTGAATGTAAAAAAATAATATATTGTTTAACATGAAAACAATACTTCTAAATGAAAATAAAATTTCAAAAATAAAAATGATCAAAATAAAATTTACAATAAACAATATGTCAGGATCGTAAAAGAAAAAAAAATACTGCAATTAATACTATCATTCACAAAATATGCATAATAAAAAAAGGGAAACTTAATAACAAACAAAACATTCAAATGCATGATTCAATCTTTTTATAACACAGCTTAATACATTATTTGGTGCTATTTTATATACACATACACATCTGTTTTTCAGAGGGGGGGGGGGTATACCAACTAGAAGTATGAATTCAGTCTTCTACTTTTAGAAGTATAGCATATATTTTAACAATGAATATTTTACTTGAAAAAATAAAATATTTTCTTGTTTAAAACTTTAAATAATAAAATGAACACTTTTGAAAATGAAAGCTGATATAAATGAAGATAAATTTCTATAGTTCTTTCATTAGTAAAATTAAAATATAAAATTAAATTCAAATTCTAAAATTTGTTTTAAATGAAATAATAAAATTATAAAAAAATTTAATTGTATAGGATTTAGACGAAGGTTTTTAAACCATTGGAATGGTTATTTCGGATTTAATTAAACAAGCTATCACACTCACAGTTTAACGGAAGATTACTAAAAAGTGTGTTCATGAATTGAAAATAAATTGTTCAAGAAATAAGGCATCATTAGTAAACTACGCCAACTTTTTTTTTTCAAACCTTCCCATAATTGGACAATCATAAATAAAAATCATAGAAAATCTGTATAAGTTAGCATACCTGTAATTGTAAACTTTAATTTTTATTCACCAAATACATATCAAAATCTTATTTAAAAAATCACTTGCCTTCTCTTTTAAATAGTACCAAATAACTAGGCACATTAAATGGTATAAAAAAGCATGTATACACGAGAAAATTATAGTCAAAATGCACATAAAGGAGTTATAACAATATGTAGCTTAAAGCAATCAGAATTGGGCCCAGTTAGGTATGAGGATCTGCTAGATCTTAAGTCATTGAGATCATCAAAAGGAACCAACTCGTTAATATTGAGCATGCGTTCTTCATCGGTGAAGACAAAATTCTTCTGCACAACCTTACGAACGTGCTCTATACCATCTTGCTTACCACAGATCAGAATACCAACTGAGACTCTTGCAACTACATCCGGATCTTTTTGCGTCAAAGACAGCCTGACGGTCTTAGACACCGATTCAGGAACTTCCAAAGTCCCTTGCCAAACGATAAGAAAAAACTTCTTAAACCACACGCCCTTTGGGTAGAGTTCTGCAGTCCACTCAAAAGTCTCATTAGAGTGACATTCAGAAAAGCTACATGGGGTTGTAAAGACTAGCGTGGAAACGCCATAGGATTGTAAAGAATGGTAGTTTTCCACTGAAAGACAGGCACTCCATTTTTCGGCAGTGTAGAGGCGTGGAGTAAATAAAAGAAGTCCATCTTCTTTTTGAAGAGCATCTAGTACTCGATGATCAGTTTGATTTGAATGGAAGGCCATGGCCAAGGCCATTCTTTCAATGAAAAAGTCTTTGAAACGACTAGTGAGAGAATGAATAAGCAAACTTGCCAACTGGCGTGGTGACATCATTGGAAATCGTACATGAGACATTACTTCTGTTACAAGATTGGCAAAATGATAACTTGCATCAGGCTGGCTATGTATAGAGAGCAATTTTTGTTCCTGAATAGCAAGCCACTTTGCTACACACCTAAGAGATTTTAAGAAATTAATTGAAAATAACACAAACATTAAAAAAATATAAAGTAATGTGATACAGCTAAATCTCAAACTTAAAAGGAGATACTAAAAATTCTGTGACATCAAACATTTGGGATACCGAAAATTGAATTTTTTTTAAAAATTCTGTCAAAATATTAACTGCACCAGCATTTAAAAAGTTGTATAGCATGTATAAACTTTAAAAAACATCAATTTTAAACAATACTAATATCTTTGCTGTTTCATTTGATTGTGGGACCTTTTTGAGATGTTTTTGCCAACTCGAATTGCCTTTTTTTTTATTCCTTAACTGAAACATTGCCAACAGTAATTACTTTTTACATAAATATCAGTTTCTTTCAGTTTCATTAAATAAATATGTATCAGCATTACCATTTTTTGAGCAAATATTCTCAGTTATACATACATCTGTGTAATTTTTTAGAAAAAAATAATTCATGCTATTTCTTTTCAAGCATGGTAATCTTTTTCTTATTAGGGTCTTAAGAATTGGTTTCTAAAATTGTTCAAGAAAAGTTTATGAGAATTAGCATTCAGAAAAGAATTATAAATTTTATAAAATTCTAGAAAATTTAATATGCCTGATTCTTCCTTAAAGGAACATGGAATGCATTTATTGGATTCAAAAAGATTACAGCAACACAAATTATAAAATATTTAGAATAATTCCACACACATCAAAATGAAACTTAATAACTTAATTTTTTTGATTGATTATAAATTTTAGTAAATCAAAAGTAGACAAAGATGTAATAATGTTCTTTCTTGGAACCAATTTTAAGGCTATTCTTAATCAACACCATATCTATTCTTTTCACATCATTTAATAATCCAAAATGTAAAATCATTAGATTTGCTGCTGACTTTTTGATGTGATTAAGAAAATAACTTTGGGGAGCATAAACAGGGGTCTGTCCAGGCCGAATTTACTACCGTTTAGTGGTACCTTCGTAAATTCAACTTTAGGAAAAACGGTAGTTTCACAAATTCAATTTTAGGAAAAATGGTAGTTTCACAAAATACTTTTTCCTTAGATTTTATTTTACATCCCTTGAGAAACGATAAATCCATATTTTTGTGTGAATTTTTAAATATAATTTTTAATTTTTCACAAATTATGTCTAAAATTTCACAAAATAGGTACCTCTCAGAAAAATCTAGACAGAACCCTGATAAAAGAACACTTGTGATAGATAATTTATGGATATAAACTTACTGGAAAACAGCAACTTCATCACTAATAACCAAGTCGGACTGCCGAAGGAAACTTATTAGAACTTCAGTTTCTAAAGATCCAAAGTCTTCCATATCACACACCAACTCAAAGTTCCAAGTTATAAAGCTTGCACATGCTTTGTATACTAAACTATGACCACAATTCAGAGTATACTGTAACCACAAAACCTATAAAATAATAATAATAAAATTGCATAAATAAGGGAAAATAGAACTAGAGTTTAAAAGAAATGTTTTTTTTTTTTTTTGGCAGCAGAAACAGAATACGTAAAACCAGGTTTTCGTTATTTTTTAAAAAAGTCCCCCCCCCCAAAAAAAAACTATACTTTTTTCTCTTTTCTGATATTTTTTAGAAAGAATATGGGTTATTTTATAGAGAACCCTACTACAACTATTTTTTTTAAAAAATGAGCTAAAAAGTCAAATAATTCAAACCTTACATACTCTGGAGCATCAACCTAGTTTTTTGAAGGCTTGAATAAGTTTTTGATATTTGCCATGTCAAAAACCAGTTTCCAACGTCAAAAATCCATTTCAGGGTGAATCCTTAATAGGAACAGGGTGGATCTGATAAATCACACCTCACAGTACTAACTAGATTTAATACTTATTTATTTCGTACTTATAAACTATATATTTTTAGATAGATATTTTTTTATTATAAATTATTATCCCAGGATTTGATGTATTTTTCTATTTTTATCTACACAAAGCAAAATTTTGCAAAATTTTTTAGTTTTTAACTACAAGAACATGAACTTCACTAAGACATAAGTTTAAGAAATTATTTGTAAAAATACACAAAATTTTCTTATTTAAAAAAATAAAATTTTATGTGTAATACAATAAACAAAAATTTCATAGCTTCTGTAGTTTGAGGAGAACTTACTGGTTAGTTCGTATTAAAATCATAATAATTAAAACACTAAAAGATTTTAATATTTGCCCTCAAATTTTTAACATTGCATTTTAACAATAATATTTTTTTTTATCCTACATGTTCTCTATTTTAATAAGCTAATGTTAGCATAAACTTTCATTTTTTTACTATAAAATAAGGATCTAGTAATGTACAAATAAGACAATAAGATTTACATACCTTTACAAAAAATTTACTTCACTAAATTTAATTTCTTTTAAAAAATAAATTATTAAAATAATTGAATTAAAAAGAAAAATTTAGAGGCAACAATAGTTCCCCAGTCAAGTTCAGAATCATTTAAAAGTTAAAAAAAAAAATATATTTTTAAAGGTCAACAAAAGATTAAACCACATAAACCAAAAATTTAAAGAAGAAAACCTGTACAAGTTTCAAACAGTCAAACTTATAATTTTTCTTAAAATAAGCTGTCAGACTACTTATAAGGAATATTGAAATTTTATGACAAATTAGACTACAATTATAAAAAAGCAATATTCCTAAGCATTTACCAATTGGTTATGACGTGTGGCAGACACTACATGGCGACACATATAATCAACGCAAAGATGAACTAAATCCTTTACATTATATTTATCGGCCAAAGTAACCAAGGGCAAGACAAGGAAGTGATTTATGTGAAGTTTGCCTGTATATAGATATTTCAAAAAATCAGGAAATACAAGTACACACGCTGGATCTTCTTGCAAGCATATTTTTGTTTCTTGCGATTCACTCCAATTTGGATTCATCAACATTACCTAAAAGAAAATTTAGACATTAGGTTGATAATAAAAAAAATTAAATTATAATTTTAAATATTGTCAGTATTATAAAACTAACATAACATAGATAATTCCCCTTCTTACTCCTTAACCCTGCACAAAACTGCCTTCAATGTAATAAGAATTACAGGATGGGATTCTCTAGACAAGCTCAAATTCAAAACTTCCGGCATAAAATTTGAGAAATGTAATGTAGATGCAGAAATTAAAAATTCATCATTATTTCATATCTAAAAGTTTCAAACAGGGGTGGATTCAAACCCTCGACGGGCACAAGGGGGGTTGCGACAATGATGGAATGGATGGGCAAAATATCCCATTTCTTCCTTAAAAAAATTCTTAACGAAATCAATCTGATAATTTTTCCTATCACATTGATAGAGAATTGTATAATATTTCAATCATTTAAAAAGTATTTTTCTTAAATCAATTTTCTTCCGTAGTTTATATTACAGGAGCTCTACATACAATTGAACCATGAGTCATTGTTACAGCATTCTCAGTTTTTCCCATGTATCATACTGTTTTAATGGTCCCATCACAAACGATATTTTTATGTTAATAATACCCATTTAGATTGTTTTAAAAACTTGCTGATTTCCTATCTAAAAAAACTATTAACTATTCTATTAACTTAAAAATAATAAAAAAATCATAAATTTTTTTTAGAAGAAAAACAGAAATTCTAGAAACTAATAATGAAGAAGAAAATACTGTTACAGTTTAAATTTGTTTCAGTAGCTGGAAAGTACCCCAAATAGCAAGTATGATGTTTAAGCATTAGTGGATGATAATGTTAAAACGTGTGAAGTCTGTTATAGAAATGTAGTATAAGCTGTGTATAGAATATACAGTGTATCTTCTACATTTTAGATTTTCAAATTCATGACTTTTCATGATTTTCCATGACTAATTCCAAGAACTTTTCATGACTTAGCGAAGTTACTATTTTCTCCAATAAAAATGCAACAATAAATTAAAAAAAGCATTATACTTATAACATTAATTGAAATGATAGGTATAACCAAAATTGCTATACTCTGCATCTTCATATTTATAAATTTTAAATTTGAAGATTTAAATTTATAGATTTTAAGAGTTGAAACAATAAAATAGCTGAAAAAAAAATACAAAAGCAAATATTTTTTTTCTGCAGAATTATATTCTAAAGATACTTAGTTCATCATAAAGGAAAGAAATGCTCCTTATTTTTCTGTTCTCATTTCGGAATAAAAAAAATTCGCCAATGACTGGTTTACTTCAACTAGAATTTTAAATTGATAAAAATAAAAAAATAAAAATTCTTAAATCACAAAAGTTTAAAAGATAATTCGCTCTAGAAATGATGTTTTGTCTTTCATTTTTTGAAAGAAAACCATAATTTTTAAAGAACAAGACAAAATCATTTGATATTTTAATAAAATATGCCTGAGTGGTGATTTTGTTAGGAATTTAGATACAGTACAGAACCCGTTATCTGGAAATCAGTAAACCGGAAAACCAAAAAACCGGAAAGAAATTCATTAAATTTTCCCGCCATTTTTTTTTTTTTAAAAATGTTTTTTTCCTTATAAGATTTTAGGATTTTTCTTTCTTTTTTGAAAGATGTTTACCTTACCATCATTTTGGAAATAATCATTAGTGTATTACTTCGTTTTCTCAAGATTATTTCCAAATATATTTTTTTTTTAGTTGGGCTTAACAATAAAAGAACGGCTTTTTGTAGCGATTCAGAAAACCGGAAAAATCAGTTATCCGGAATAGCGATGGTCCCGATCGTTCCGGATAATCGGTTCCCTACTGTATTTGGAACAGGATGAAATTGGGGTGGGGAGTGGGATTCCATTTTAAAAATTAGATTTTTCGGAGACCTAAATTCACGACTTTCCAGTTGGGCGGATACCCTGAATATATATTATATATAGAGAGAGAGAGAATATATGTATAGAATATATATAGAAATGTTGTATACTCACAGGAACTTACAGAAAATGAACAGCAATCTGTTACAAATGTAGCAAATTTATTATTTGCACCGGGTATCGACTCAATTTCAGAAAAAAAAAATTCTAACTCTTCCAGGCCTATCAGATAAATTTCAATGAAAATCCATACCATGCCATTTTTAATCAGAAAACTTTGACTTTCCTTTATTTGTAATGTGTGACAGCTTAATGTGTAAGAGTTTTTTTGTTTTTCTTTGTGAGCAAAAGCATATAATAGAATGAAATTGGAAATATAGAAAAGTTTCACTAAAAAGTGGACTTACTTTTATAAAATCAGGGGTCTGTCCAGACATTTTGTAATAGGTCCGTTTTTCGTGAAATTGTGAAAAAATTACTCTTTCTTTCAACCAGGGTCCGCTTTTATGAATTTGTGCAAACAGGGTCCGTTATTGCAAAAAAAGAACTTTTTCAAGGAGTTCTTAAATTGTAAAAATATACAAGATTATGCTCAACACTGTAAAATTATAATTAAAAAAATTACATTTTAAAAAATAAACAACAATTGCTGCTTCTAAATTAGAGATGCAACATACAAATATTTGGTATTTAGCCTATACTGCTGAACGCAGAATATTAATTCGGGACGAATAATGGAAGAATTGTCTGCCGAAGACAAAACTTAATTCGTTTACATCCATCTTTCTTGTTTTCTACCCTGGAAAGGGTTTATTCGATTAACAAAATAATAATGAAGATAAACAAATTTGTGAAGGGTCCGATTAAAAGAAAAATCATTTTGTGAAGGGTCCGTTTTTAAGTTAAAATATTTTGTGAAGGGTCTGTTTTTAAGTTAAAATATTTTGTGAAGGGTCTGTTTTTATGAAAAGATATTTTGTTAAGGGTCCGTTAACGGACCCAAATTTCTTCTAAACAGACCCTTGAAAATAATTCTCAGACACGATAGAATTATTTAACTCGAATCTAAATAACTGATTACTGTTACAGACAATTTTAAGACGGATTATTTTCTAGGCATAATATTAAAATTTTCCAGGTATAGCATAGGAATTTTCCAGATTCATTGTAAAAAATTAAGCCTTTCCCTACCTTTTAGAGATGCAATCACAAGATGCACAGATGCAATCACAAATTGTAATGCAATCACAAGTTTGGGTAGTATGTGGTGCAAGAAAGCAACCATGTACAGTACGAACCCGTTATCCGGAAATCAGAAAACCTGAAAACCAAAAAACCGGAACGAAATTCAAATAATTTTCCAGCCATTTAAAAAAAAATTTTCCTAATAAGATTTTAGGATTTTCCTTTCTTTTTTGAAAGATTTTTACCTTACCATCATTTTGGAAATAATCATTAGTCTATTACTTCATCGTTTTTTCTTCTTTTTAAGATTATTTCCAAATTTTTTTTTAGTTGGGTTTAACAATAAAAAAAAACGGCTTTTTGTAGCTATTCAGAAAAATCAGTTATGCGGAATAGCGATGGTCTGATTGTTCCGGATAATCGGTTCCCTACTGTATAACCAAAATTCTATTTACTATAAAAAGAAGTTACAGCTTATTGATGATATGAAAATCATGATAGTTTATTGACCACTTAAAAATCAGTTAATTTTCAAGAAAACGGTCATAAAAGTGTCTATTTTTTATATACATGTATTTGATTAGTGCTGACGTCTAGCTTAAAATAAAATAACTATCTATAATTACCTTAAGAATATCCTGGCACTGCCATCTGGTGTGTAAAATGAGAAATAATATGTTTTACAGGCAAAAGCTTATTTTATTCTTATAGCATTACTACTGAACACTCCAGCCCGGGAATATCACGGGAGAGAGAAATAGATGGCGAAACCTCACCCCCTCATTTTCATGGGAGAGAGAAGAAAGGAGTTAATGTGAAAATAAAAGTAAATAAAAAACTACCTGAAAAACATCACTAGAAGCACAAAGAATGAGGCGATGAGCTGCAAAATGCTTCCCACCGACTTCTAATGTGATATCACTAAGAAGCCGTTCCGCATACAAGCTAGCAATTTTTTCTAATACTGTATTTGAGTTATCAATTTGCTGTTCATGTTCTTTATCACACAGTCTGTGACCTTCAGGAGCAGTGTCAGTCCTGGAGCAACTTCCATGGTTGGAATGTTCGGGTCTATCATTTTTTGAGCCCAAGTTTTGAGCTCTGCTGAAAAACATTTTCTTCTGGTTGTTGTTCTGTTCATGAATAGAACACTACCAAGCTATTGGATGAAAAAAGAAATTTAAATATTATAGCATAAGTAACAGATAAAAAACAGGCTGATGAGGCCTATTTATGACTTACAATAACCTGATTAACCTAACATGACTTTGAATGAAAACCAGAAAGGATAAATCAAGTACAATGTGGAGATTTTCTTATCATGATCTGATGCAAAATAATCACCAAGTTTTGACAACTTCCGGGCAACATCTCACGAGAAACTATAAAAAAAAAAATCACAGAAAAGACCCACTCGCAAGGTATAAATAACTAGTAGCCATCTCTGGGCAAACATCAACAAATATTTTTTATAAAAATTTGCACGTTTAAAATCCATTTGGCACCTTGGCGATTGTACTTAGCGCTACAGATCACGGTACAAAAATACCGCCGAAAGTCGAATACGAGTAGATGTAATTGTAGATAATTATGAGAATGATTGAGACACTGGAAAAAAGTATTGAAAAAAAAGAGGTACTGGGAAGACAAGTAATAACGATCGATATTTCATACGATATTTGGGAGAAATTCATAACGTTATGACAATGTTTCGAAAACTCTTTGGAGTTGGTTAAAATAAAGCTATATATATTTCGCATAAAATGATCTACAAATGCAATACATCAAAGACAATTTGTTTCTTTTTTTGTGTGTCTACACCTTACAGTAAACAAGCAAACTTACTCCATTTTCTATAAGAATAATTTAAGACAACATACTTATTTACAAAATAAATGCACAAATTAATCCGTAATTACAAAATATTATCAATCAAAACTTACGTTCCCAAATCAACTTTTCGTTTCGTTGTTTCTTTCGTTCTCATTCACTTATGTTGCCATGCAAGGAAAACTCTTTTAATAATGCTAGCTCTTTTGAAAATTACAGGGTCATTCTCACTAAAAGCATTTTTTTTTTCAGGAACTATTTTCAGTATAATTCAGGCTTGAAAAATTTGCGTTGGAGAATTTGGAGTGGAGAACAAAAAACTGATTATAAATAACTATCAGGTTAATATGACTAAAAACCTGACTGGTGCGTTCACAACGCTCCACTACGCCATCTGGGGAGAAGACCGGGTCCATGTCATCTCCCAACCCCCTATCCTCTACTCTTATTTTCAGTTGTATAGGAATGTGCTACAATATTTCCTCCTTTCTTAATATTTTCAGCATTTAACTATCAAAAATATTTTTTAAAATTCCCACAATGCTTTTTTTGGAACTATGTTTAATGCAGTTTTTAATTCCATATAGTTTTCTAACTTAAAAGTATTCTTTATTTATTTGAAAATCAAGACAGAGCCTAACGCACTTCCCTCATCTATTACTCTCCACACACTAATGGTGAGAATATACGAAGTGTTGGTTCAAATATTTATCTCTCGAAAAGACTTAAGTAATGAACAAGAAAAAGAAGCATAAATATAAGTCAACGATAATTTCATTTAAAAAAAAAATCATTTTTACGGTAAGAATGAAAAAAAAAAAAATTAAATTCATTCTGAATTACTATTTAAAAGAGATCAGTAGCATAATTTTTTTTTAAAAAATTAAGCCTAGAAGAGTGTTTTCTAAAGCTACAAATGAGCTGTTTATAATTGATAAAAGTTTAGAAAATTTAATCCTATTCTTCTCTACAGATTTTCAATGCACTACCTAAGTAGTGATCTACTTTTTATGATAATTATACAATAAAAATTGGGCCACCTATTAAGAAGAATTGAAAAATTTCGAGTTTTAATGCTCAGCGGAGTACGATCAAACTAACGATTGTAAATACAAAGTATCGAAAAATAAATGACATTTCGCAACTCGGTAAATCAAATATTTTCAAACCATTAGAAAATGGTTTAGAAAATCACAACAAAATACAGACTGCCTTTAATATGTTTAAAATTAGAATCCTTATCGAAGAGGAAAACAGAAAAGTATGCGCATTGGAGTCGTAAATTAATATTCTAGTAAAAAAAAAAAGGTTATCGAAACCAGGAAAACGAATGTAATAAACATCAACGACAAACCTTACGGCTTCAAATATTTAAAGTTACGTTAATTTCTTCAAAAAAAATTTCAATAAATACTGAATATAAATGGATATTTCGGAAAAGCGTTGCTAAATCACTCATATAAGTTCAGAACAGAAAAAAAATAATAAGAATAAATTGTTCGACTGTAAGGCTCTACAAATATTTCAAGAAACATGTTTTCGAAAAATATGACGCCCATAGTTTTATATAAAATTAGTCAATGTGAAACTAGTTTTAAATAAATGATGTGACACAGAGAATTATACATAATTTTTCAAGAGCTCAATCTTATGTTAGCATATATTCTGGATTAAGTCATTTTTAATTTTTTCGATTTAAATTTTGTATTTCCTTAATTCCTTTTTAAATTTTTTATTACGATTTTCATACATTTTTGGATATTTTCTGTAATTATGAATCCATATTTTGATATGAAACTAGTTTCAAGCAGAAGACACGGTGAAAAAAATCGCAAAAAGTTCACCCTTATGTTAAAACTATATATACGTTAGATGCGGTGTGTTTGGCCAAAGTAAGTTTTTTTTTTTTAAACATTTCTATATTTCAAGACAAGCATTGGCGTTTAATTTATTGTCTCCAGATTGGTATAATGCATGGTTCAAAAAATAACTATGATACAATTTATCATATATAAGTAAATATTGAAAAAATATCTATTCAATCTTCGGCATGCCAAGTTAATTTACGTAATGAGTACACCACATATTTGCATTTCTCAAAAAACTACAAATGAAACAAGCAAAATAAAAGTTGGGAGACTCCGGATTAATCTGTATCCCCCCCCCCCAAAAAAAAATAAAAAACTTACTCTGAATTATAAGAAATTAACGAATATGACACTTTTCCATATAGTTTTACGCTTACTTATTGTTCCACCATAATTTTTTTCATTCAATTCTTAAATTGAACAAGATATAAATTGTTTCAGGATTTAAAGTTAAGGTAAATACCTAAATAGTTTAGGCCCCGAGTAACTTTTGATCTAATGATTGGATATTCACATACTAGGATTCAATCTTAATTGTTTGGCGGGTTAACCTCAAATATGCGATTTTATAAAAAAAGATGATATTTTAAGTAACGAAATTATACGCAAAAAACGTACTCTTCTTGCATAAACATACTTTTTTCTGAGGGATTATGATTTCCCCACAAATTATTATAGGGAGTAGTTGCAATTTAGGAAATATGTTCCTAATATCATGACAGAGATCCACTCCTTAATGTTTATTTCACTTTTTGCGTATTTTGTCATATCTTGGGAATTTTTTTAGCGAATTTAAAAATGTTTGCACAAAATTATAAAATTTGCTTAATTAAAGATAATTCCACTCAAAAAACAATTTTAATAATTATTTATTATACTATTTTATTTAACAATAGTTGATAAAAATTACACAGATTTGGTATTGCAAGGTTTACAAAATTTGAAAGAAATCAGAACAGTTTGTGAGAATTCGAATGTTAAAAAGTCATATTTAAAATACGATTTCTCAATAACTTTTTAACCAATTTGGTTCAAATTTTGTATTTTGCTATACGAAGTTACATTCTTTAAATTAACGTGAATTTAATATTTTACAATTCAAAATTATTTATACTATTGAATAAAATAATAAATATTCACTCACAGTCATTTTTTGCATGGAATTATTTTTGGATAAATTATTTTTATAATTGAGAGCAAAAATTCTTTTATTTGCTAAGAAAGTTCTCGAGACAAGACAAAAGTAAAATTAACATTGAGGGGTTCATACTTTAAACTGATCTCCTGACCAAACTATTGGGACTACATTTCTAAGATTGCAGCAACCCCCTGAATTTTGAGGGTCAAAAAACTAAATCTGACAACAACAAAAAAGTATACTTATTCAGAGAACGTACAATTTTGTGTCCGATTTCGTAGCTTAAAATATAGTGTGGACAATATTCGAAGTCACCCTCTCAGACCAAAGATTGTAAACTAGTACATACAAATCCGATCATTTGATTAAACGTTTTTCCAGGTGTTTTGTTCATTTTTTTCTGTGCACTATGTATTTAGATTAATCATGAAATATTCCTCAATAAGATGCAAAATTACAACATTCAACAATATTTATTTCTTATAATTTCAATCAATATACATTTTATCAATTTTGTGAAATGATTAAATAATATGCATGGCAACAATGCAGAAATATACAACTTCATCTATATGAGATCATAGATAAAATTAAACATCATACACTATCTACAACACATATATCAATAAGAACACAATTGGTGGGAAAAAGACATGTATGCATGGCCACGCTCTATACTGTTCAAATAAAATATTAAATACCAAATAGAATCAGCCTTTCCCAATACAAGAAAATTATATTTGTAGGAACAATAAACAAATGGGAAAAAAGAAAAGAAAAAACTTTACAGAAGGAGTTCCCAAAATGTGATAAGTCATGTTAATTCAAGTAAATATTCAAGTTGAAATATACTTTTTATATCAAGATTAGAGAAAGCATTGAAAAAGGAATTTCCTTACTGAGGTGGCAATAAGCACCGGATGCTTACAAGACAACGTGTACCGACCAACGTGCGTCACACATTAGACATAGGAAAAAATTAACAAATTGCAGCTTTTTCCTTCACATAATAGTATTACAATCTTAAATAAAAACTACATCTAGCAACAAAGAATAAATTTAAAGAAACAAATGAAGACCAGAATACAAAAACAAAATTTATTTCAATCACAAAAATGCAATTGAAATTCATTTGAAGAACAAAATTATACAGGCTTCTAAGTACTTGTGCTATAGTAAAGTTGAAAATAATATTAACTCACACATAGATTATATACAATATTTAATAAATTATCTTTAAATATAATTTTGAATATGAATTTTTTTAGTTATCATTGAGTATAAATTGTAAGAAACTACAGAGATATGAAAATTGTAAACTGAAAGGAACCAATGATTTTGAAAATAATCCAGGGAGATAATTCCAACTAAAAGTACTCATTGCTGAGCATTCAGTCATTTAAAAAAGAAAAATAAATGAAGACATTTTTTTTACTGTAATTTTTATTTTGACATCATAAAAGTAGATATATTGAATTAAAAACTGTTGTTTCAAAAGTTGTGTAACAGTTTCATCTTTTTGTAAAAAAAAAGTCTACATTTTATTTTAAAAAGTATTAAAACAGATTTAATAGAACAGAATTGAAAAAGAAATGGAGAAAATTCTGTTTTAAAAAGCACATAAAATACTGAATAATATCTAACGTAAATACAAAAATTAAAATAATCATTGTTTGTGATAATTTTCACGAAAACAAAATATATAATGAAACTTAAGTTAAAAAATAGTTAAAAGCTATTTCATTGTTAATTAAAACAATTAAATGTAAGTCATAAATCAATTACCACTTACAGGCCCATAAAATAATAAAAAAGGCATTAAAAATTAAATTATTTTCAATCGTAAAATTTATTTTTTATGCCAAACAAAAAAAAAATTTAATAAATAAAAATTGTTTGTAATATAATATTACAGAGCAATCCAATTTCAAAAATAACTTAAGGTAAACAATTAACAACAAACAAAAGGAAAAACATTTATTTTTGTAGCAAAGTGGGAGGTATTTTTGAAAAATTTACAGTTTAGTTAAAATATCAGTAAATACATAAACATTCTATCCAGTAATTATGTATTTCATACATTACAGTAAAAACTCCAAATTATGTTGCATGGGAAGAACTCACAGGGTTTAACAATATCATACATCTGGTGTTATAAGAAAAATTATTAGATGAATTGCTTTAAATAATTCCCTACTGTATCTCGATTTGATTACTTATAATATTTTCTAACATTTACATAGAGAAAGTAAAGAAGCAAGAACAAATGTATACACATTGTGAAGATTACATAAATAATAGAATATCAATTGAAAAGCACACACACAGCTAGAATCTGCAAAGAAACTCATTAATGATTTTTATACAATGGTGTGCATCTTCATTTCCCAAAGTTAATTTATTTGGGTCAAAGTTTTATATAGGAATTCTTTTTAATTAAAATTTATTTACACTTTATCAAGTTTCTAATGGTAACCATGTTATAATGACACTGTTCTGTAAAACATTTCATTGATCAATAATATGAGAATGGAGCTGATGAGCAAATGAAAATCAACTTCAGTCAACTGATGTATGCTGAAGTTTAAAAACATAATCACAATAAGTTAAACACTCAACCTGTACTTAGAGTTAGTAATCCTGACACGTTTTCCATTTTTTTCAGTATCATAATCAATGGCATGTCTTTCACTAGAATGGGATACTTTTGATTGCACAGCTTTGGGTAGCTCTTCGTCAGCAGCATATATTTCTTTCCTCTCCAAACGCATTACAGATCCATCATCAAACTCAATAACATACAACTCACACGACTGTGATCCTTTAAACATGCCATTATAAATCTCACCATCAGGCCACTTTACTCGCACTTTCTCATTCATTTGAGGTGTGCCCGACTCTGTGATGCTTCTACTGACAATATCTTCAGGCAAAGTGTTTGTTGAATGGGAGTTGTCATCAAACAGGATAGAATAATACTCTTGAATGTATTTAGAGATCACATTAGCCCAGTAATATCTTTTATTTCGGTGTTTAGCTATGACTTTCTCTCCGACAGATATACTTGTTAGCTCTCGTTTAGGTGGCTTACGTCTTGCAGCAGTGTGCTTTGTGCATATCATGTGGATGGGGTCCGGCCAATCACAAGTTTCAAAAATCACTCCGGCCATGTAGCCACATGTGACATGGAATGATATGAAACACTTTCCAGACCGACATTGAACACATGCTCCCTTTGGCTCTTTGGTAATGGAGGTTTTAAAACAGTATCTACACTTTAAACGTTGGCGAGCAGACGTAACTTTTGACACGTTAACAGGTTGCTTTTGAATGGTGTTTTCAAAGAAAGTTTCAGCTATTAGAATTGCACAAACTGCATGAACCCAGCGACCATCAGTAGTTGGTTTAAGAGCTCCACCTCGCAAGACGCATAAACAACACTCTGCTTTAAAAGCTTGTGCTGTACACCGTGTGCAAACCCAAGAGTTTAATGGCAACATTGATACACCGTAACAAGTGGCATGAACAGATACTTTGCATCTTGAACATGTCAAAAGTGGAGCTGTACCATCCATTCTTAATAAAGAATTTGTATCAATCATGCAATCACTATTTAAAGAATTACCATAGCAATAAGCTGGCATTTTGACAGCACTATAAGAAGGCACATGAACTGGTTCTGTGGGAAAGCTATTATTATGATATAAAGGTGAAAACACTACACAAATAGCACAATGAGGTGCTACGCTAGCTAATCTCTCATTGAATGCGATTTCTGCATCAAAATTTCTAGGCTCATGCTGCCAGAGATTAGTAAGATGTGTAGCCCACCTAGTATCCAGGTTACTTATTCGCTTACTTTTAGATTTTGTTCCAGTATTGGGTTCAATTGGTGAAGAAAAACTAGTAGAACAGCTTTGACTAAGTTCATTAAGATTTTTTTCTTCAAGGGATATTTCAGCCTCATTGGCAACTACAAATGGATCATCAGACACTGATTCATTCAATACAACTGTCTCCACTGATGAATCACTTGACATAGCAGTATGTTTTAAGGACTGTTGAGATAGGGGTGAGCTATCAGGGGGAGAACTCGAACAACTTTTTAATTTAATTTTCAAACCATTTCTTTCACAACGCCAAGTTGGAGTAAAAAGTGGATACTCTACAGGAGAAAGTTCGGTTTTTAACTTCGTATCTTCCTCTAAACTATTTGATTTTCCTGACCATACAGTGTCATGCACCATGTCTTTTGAATCAAGTGTAACAATTGAGAATGAACCTGCATTTACAGCTTCTTGCAATTTAGGATAATCTTCAAATAACTTTATTTGTGAATTAAAAGCTTCTGTAGTTTGAATTTGTTTCAATTTTTCTTGCTTAATCTTCTCTTCACGATCCCAAAATGGTTTTAGCTCAGGTGGCTTTTCACCAGCAACAACTGATTCATTTAGAATAGTTTCATTTGGATAAAAACTCTTAACTTCTTCTTCAGGCTCTGACTTAGTAACAACTGTGTGCTTTAAATTTTCTTCTTCAAGTGAAGTATCCATGGTGACTTCTTGTTCAGATTCAGAACTAAGAATTTCTTTTGTTGCATCAATTTCAACTTCATTAATTTGCTCCCTATTTAATTTGACTTCAAATTCATCTGTTTTGAAATCTTGGGAAGAGATTTCACTAGCAGTTAAAATAATTTCTTTTGGTTTTTTCTTTTGCTTTTTGACTTGCTGAACTTTTGCTTGATTTTTCAAACGTTTTTTGGAAGATTCACTTTTAACAATTTCGTTGACATCATAAAATTTAGTATCTTCATCACTATCAGCCACATTTGTTTCGTATTCGTCATCTTGACTACAACCTGCTTCAGCAATATCTTGAGGTTTAGCAATGGGATGCCTTTTTATTTTTTGTACATCTTTCAATTTCTTTCTCTCTCTTTGCGCACAAAGTGCAAGTTCTAGCTTCTTAGGGGCAGGAGCTGCATACTGACGAGCTGGGTCTTCTGGGTGAGAACCTATATCTTTACCAGCTTTCCACAACTCGTATCTCTCTGGTTGAAATTTTCTTACAAAAATATCCATGCAAATTTTCACACAGTCATTTCTACAAACGCAGGAGATAGATCGCTTTCCATATTCAACCCAACGTGGCAATGCAAAATTGGTAGATTCTGCAATATTATATCCATGATTAAACCCGGAATGATAGGCATATGGAAATGTTATCATGAATTCTCCTGGTTCTTGAGTTATCTTACTGAAAGGGATTGAATATTGTTTCAAAATATGAGGTGATATTATGGTCATTTTATGTCTCAAAAAGGCAGGGCACTCAGAATGGCTACCATGGAAAAAACCAGCAGCTAATCTTTCCAATCGTCTCCCATGTTCAGGTGGAATTACATACCAAGATTTGGGAGCACCATAATGGACATAATTAATACTATACAAATCCATATCTTCTGTATGCCATGCAAATGTAGTTTTCCACATACCAAAATATAAGTAAGCAGTATTTACTCCTTCAATTTGTATCTCATAATCTTCTTTCACCAAATCTAAAATAGTATTTAGGCGCTGGATATTAAATTCATTTACACCAGTATCATAAAGAGATCCAGAAACATCAGCACCATAAATAGGTGAATTATATGTAATATTTTTCCAATACTTTCTCTCCAAATCTTCGTAATCAAAATGGTTCGGAGTTCGAAATTTGGGACTTTCAGCCATCCTACGAAATTCTCCTACAGTCAAGCATTTTTGAGAAATATTTAGCTGTTGATATAATCCTTGTCTTCCAGTGACCATTTGGGTAATAGGGCTAGGGATAACAAGATCAATATCATCGTATCCATTTCTACGTGGTATCCATCCTTCAGGAGGAATGATTTTCGCCAAGCCAGCTCTATGAGCACCCTGTGATTCAATATATTCAATGTATTTAGAGAAATGTTTAAACTCTTCCATAGTAGGTCGAAAGACTTGTATTCTTGGAGCAGAATAGGACATCTTGCTATTGAATTAAAATACCAGTAATACCTGAAAAGAGTTACAAAATATTGAAATATGGAGTTGAGTATAAATAAAAAAAAATTTACAAATTAAATAATCTCTATACACAATAAATATTTTGATGTACATAAGATTCAGTAAAATAGCACTGTGAACAAACAGTTGCACTTTATGCATAGAGGTTAACGAACTGTAGGATGTTTGTCACCATTTCTGAATATGAAACCTCAATTTCAAAATTTTTGTAACAAGTTATTTTTTTTAAACATTTTCCTTGTAATAATCACCCAAGCAGCAAAATGATTTGGGTCTTCATTGAACCAATATTCATGAATCTTAGCTTAATAAAGTTTCAAATAGCCGCTATTTTTCCAATATTGGCCATATATAGAACAGACCGATTCACCCGATACTTTATGGCCATTTTACAAGCAATATTCATCTTCTATAGAATTGTTAGAATCACCATATATTTTATAATCATTTGTAAGGCAATATAGACACTATATAGACAATTCTAAGACCAATATTAAAAAATCTAGACATCCTAATATTGGTTCCTCAATGCAATGCATGTTCTCATATAGGACCCACATTGAGCTAATTTTGAGCAGAACTGTAGCCAAGGTAAAATTGTTGCAAGGGATATTTCAAAAGTTTTTAGCATATACTAACTAGTTACAATAATTGAAAGTCTATGAATTAATAAAATGATGTTTACCCCCTGTTTTAGTCATGAACACCTTTAAGATTTTAAAAATTGCTATTTGGTACTGAGCAATTCTACCATTTATACAGATATCATATTTGCAGACCTTACAAGCATATAACTAAGTTTTAAAAAAATTCGAGCAGTTTTAGTGATTTTTTAAGAAATAAGTTAATGTCATTTATACTTTCTGTACTTTTTAGTAACTTTAAAAAGTTTAAAAAAATTAAATACTAAGTGTCATGAATCATGTTAATATGTTCAAGATTTTCCACTTTTTAAAATAATTTTTTATTTATTTACTTATTTTTGTACTACTGAGCATAATTAGCTGTGTTTTGCATCAATTTTTTTTATAAAACTTTGACATTAATTTTTTATTTATATTTACAATTTTATGT
The DNA here is from genome assembly GCF_982258835.1 of Parasteatoda tepidariorum. Taxonomy (NCBI): domain Eukaryota; kingdom Metazoa; phylum Arthropoda; class Arachnida; order Araneae; family Theridiidae; genus Parasteatoda; species Parasteatoda tepidariorum. Next base: position 55,374,535 of record NC_141758.1, read on the forward strand.
ATTTATACTTTTTCTTTACCATTTGCCCTAATATGTTAATCGAGAACTGATTATAATTTATTTTTTGCTAGCAAAATATATATACTTAATTTATTGAGTACACGATTAAGCCGCTTTAAAATAGTTCTGTGTTCTCCCTAAGCGTTTTTAGAAGGGCGGACCGTTCTGCCTGCCCCCTGATCCCTATAAATGCACCCTCTTTGTAAAAATAAGCTGCTATCCCTTAAAAACTCAATTCATATTCTATTTTTAAGAAAATTTAATTAACCGCTAAAGTAACAATTACACACAAAACTTATCTGTGTTTATAAGTTTAACTAAGATTATAGTTACTATTTCAAATATTTACTTTGTTAGGATTATCCCCAACTGATTAAATTTTTATAAGCTTTTCTTTTTTCTAGGGGGTACATCAATAAATTTTTAAGTGATTTAAAATTTTAAAATTATTTTCTAAATAAATAATTTAAAAAAAATGTGAACCCTTACATGTTTATTTTCTAATTATTTTCGGAATAAATCATAGAAAAAAATATTTTAAGGTGTTAATCAAAAAATATATCTTTATACACATATTTTGTTAATTCTATTTTTCATTTATTTATTTTTTGAAGAAGAAAAAAAATGTATGCACTGAGATTGTCTCTTAGCATGTCTTTAATTATTACTTATAAACTACAAATTTTTCTCTTATTTAGATAATGAGTACCTATATAATATACAGTAACCTAAAAATTGTTGAGGATCAAATTTAGTTATTGCATGATATTACACATTTTGATAAATTTTTATGGTTTTAAGTTAGTGTGATTTCCCTTTTCTGTGAGGAAGCACCCTGTCCTTTTTAATTCCTACAGAGAACGTAGATAGTTTATAAAAAAAAAAATTTCTAAAAGAGGCACTTGATTGCTCATGATGCTTTGATTGAAATTTGGAAATACGATTTTAATAATTCTTTGGTACTTTAACTTACTAGTTATAAAAATATAAATTTTGTAAAAAATTCTAAATTAGGTTTATTGTTTCCTAGAAAGAAATTGTTTAAATTATCACTGTTTGGCATATGACTGATAATTAGATATGAATTATTTTTAAAAAAAGATACTAAATGTCTCATCATAATGTAATGTAATAATTATCAAATTATAATTTTAATTGTAACATCAGTGATAAAATATGTCTCTAAAAATGAAAAAAATAAAAATTGTAGCATTTGATTTCATTAAATTTCTCTACCTAACAATTCATTCAGAAATAATGTATTCATAGAATTTATATTAAGATAATCAATAATAAAATATAATCGAGGAAGCTCAAGTGTCGTAACAACTTCAAGGTTTAAATAACAGTATTGTCAAAATCACATGGAAAAGTTGCACATTAATTGAAAAAAAAAAAAAAAAAACTCTTAAATTTACAATGAAATCAGCATGTTATTAAGTAATTATTTAAATGCGTGATTTGAAATTCACAAGTCATTACAAAATTCCGAATTTTTAAAACCACATGGAAGTGCGTTGCAAAAACTGCCCAAAACAATGCTTGTCAAAAAGTGATTATTTGAATATAAGGTTTGAAACTTGCGTGTCGTAATACTTTCGTAAAAATATGGGATTTTCAAAATCACATGGAAAAGTGTTGCAACAACTGCCTTTAAAAACAACAATTAAGATTTACGATGAAATTTGCATAAATAAATCATGTTAAAAAGTAATAAATGCTCAATTTATAATTCACGAGTCATAATATTGTAATAAGTGTATCATAACAAGTTATAAATGTAAACAAAAACTGAACCATTACTTCAATTTATGATGAAATTTGTAAAAGTAAAGCTGGTTAAAGTGTTTTTGAAAATCGTGCATTGTACTGTTGTATTTAAAATAGCTTTTTTTTTTTTTTTTTTTTTTTTTTTTTAAATGTGGAAATTTGTAGCAATAAATAAACATTGAAAAAGCATTTGAGGAACAACATTGATTCATGACCGAATCTATGCATCAAAAAGTAATGACCCGAATTTTAAAATTCAAAATTTTCGACTTTTTGTAAAAAGGAAAATCGTTTTCAGAATCTCCCTCAGGTCGCACATCAATCACGCGAGCTTCAGATTGCCTATTCAGGGGTCTGTTTAGAAGAAATTTGGGTCCGTTAACGGACCCTTCACAAAATATCTTTTCATAAAAACGGACCCTTCACAAAATATTTTAACTTATAAACGGACCCTTCACAAAATGATTTTTCTTTTAATCGGACCCTTCACAAATTTGTTTATCTTCATTATTATTTTGTTAATTGAATAAACCCTTTCCAGGGCAGAAAACAACAAAGATGGATGTAAACGAACTAAATTTTGTCTTCGGCAGACGATTCTTCCGTTATTCGTCCGAAATGAATATTCTGCGTTCAGCAGTATAGGCTAAATACCAAATATTTGTATGTTGCATCTCTAGTTTAGAAGCAGAAATTGTTGTTTATTTTTTAAAATTAAATTTTTTTAATTATAATTTTACAGTGTTGAGCATAATCTTGTATATCTTTAGAATTTAAAAACTCCTTGAAAAAGTTTTTTTTTGCAATAACGGACCCTATTTGCACAAATTCAAAAAAACGGACCCTGGTTGAAAGAATGTGAATAATTTTTTCACAATTTCACAAAAAACGGACCCTTCACAAAATGTCTGGACAGACCCCTGCTATTTAAATAATAATTTTTTTGCACACTTTATTTGTGCCGATCTCATCATAAATTTATGATTTTTTATTTATTATTATCACTTTTTTTTTTTTTTTTTTTGCAATTCTTTCATTTTTTCAACTATTTTTTTCGGCAGTTATTTCCATATATTCCCTAAAAAATTCTGATAATTTTAATACGACATGCGAATTTTAAAATGCACATTTGACGCACTTTAATCATGCTGAGTTCAGCATAAATTTAAGTGATTTTTTTCTTCAACTATTCCTATATTTTCCCACGTGATTTTGACAATATAGAAAATAGGCCGAATATGTTAATTCGGGACCAAATAGCAACACTGAAACCAAAATTTCACTGCTATGCATATATTTTGCGGAAAAACGTATTCATTAAACACTAAAAAATAATACCCACCAGAAACACTTTTGAAAATGCTGTGCTATCATAAAAACGTCCAAAGATAATACACAAAAGCGAATCAGAGAGAATAATGACCGATCTTAATTTTTGAAAAAATTTTTTGAAGCTTAACATCTCAGTTTTACTGTTACCATACATTCAAGATGGAAAAAAATTAAGTCTATCAGAAATGCTCTAAAAAGTTAATTTTTCCTCTTCTTTCTTTTTTTTTTTTAAAAAAAAAATGAAAACAAAAAGGATCTTTTTTTGAATGAGCTTTTTAAATGCAATGGATGGATTTCTTGTGCTGGAAATTTCAATGTAACTTACTCATATTTTTAGAAGAAGAAAAAATTGCTATACAATAAAACTTATAATTAGCATTCATTAAAAAATATGCTGTGTTCCGTTAAAAATGCCTATAAAAAGAAAAGTTAATTAAAAAGAAAAACAGAAAAAACAAATTGTACTTAGCTCCTAAAACAAAACTTAAACACTAAAATTAAAATTTCTCTATGTTACTAGTTATTTATACTACAGCACAAGGAAAAAGTGGCAGTAAATGAATAGTATGAGACAATCCGTTAAAATATTGCATTTTAATAAAAGCACCAAAACTGTAAAAAAAAAAAAAACTTTTCGATTCTTATAACTAAAAGTGTCGAAAAAATGATGAAATTAACTTATCTAAATATAATTTTTAAAAAACAACAACTTGTAGTTCATTATAAAGAAATCTAGTTTATATTCTTCAAATTTCGTTTTTCTTTATGTCTTCTAGAAGATAAATTTGCAAGCCATGTGCAGAAACATGGATTCCAAAACTTAAAAGTTGTGTACAAACTCTTTCTTAAAATAAACAATACTATAATACAGTTAAAAAATACGATTTTGTATATTTCTTTATCATATCTATTATCTAGAGTGAATTTTTGACAAAAGGGTCAAGTACTTGTCACATCCTCAATTTTAATGAAATGCTATTGCAACCTGAGAAATACACAAAGTGGCGGGAAACGCACATTTTTAAACTGCTCACTATTCGTAATTTTGATTTAAATTTTTGTTGCTAAAGAGATCTTTTTTAGTAAAAAAGATAAATAAATAAAAAATAAAACATTTACTTCATAAAAATCTAATAATCAATAAAAATAAATAAAAGTACATTTACAAATAATTATTTAATTATTTTATTTTGAAATATGATGGGTTTGTTTTTATTTTAAGATTTTGTTTATACTGCATAATTTTTCTTCAGTTAAAATAATTAATTTGAATTTATATTACTTCATATGTATTACATTTTTCCTCACTTTCATTCTGTGAGCATTTTTTTATTAGAATTTATTTTAAAATAAACTTTTGCATTGCATGATATAATGATTAAAAAACATTTTTTCTCAGTTTCTTTTTTTATTTCTTTTATTATAGCAAACAAACTAAATAAAAAAATAAATAAATAAAAACACTCAGCAATTAGAAATAACAAACATACAAATTAGAATATGGATTTAAAAATATTAAGGTCAATTCTAGGGATTATATTAATTTAATTTTAAGGAACAAAAAAATCAACATCATTCCATGAGTCATTAAATTATAATCATTATAAATATATATTAGGAATGCAAAGAATAGTGATTTGGTCTCAGGCAAAATAGCAACATTTTTAATTTAAAATAAAATACATCATAATTATTATTATTATATCATTTATTATATATCATTTATATAAGTTTAGTTATTATTGAAAAATAATCGAATCTTAGCTACATTATTGGTATAGTGAAAAAAAATTTCTTAACAGAAATGTTTAGGTAGTGATAATTAGAAATTATAGAAATATTATAATATTATTTGAACAACAAAAGTGAATACCTTATCCTTTAAATATAAATATGCTTTTAATACTGATAAATTATGTTTTTACATAAGGATAAATAATGCAGAGCTCATTCTAGGCAGAAAATAGGGCAGGGTGCAAAAGTTTAAAAAAAAGGGCATTAATATTCTAAAAAGGCAATAATTTCTTTCTATGGGCTTTACGCGTTCTATTAAAAAACATTGTCAATTTTTTTTTTTACTTTACTAAAAGTACCAAAGCAATCATATTAATTACTAATTTTTTTAATAAATTAACACACATATCTATATCTATCTATCTATCTATCTATCTATATATATATATATATATATATATATATATATATATATATATATATATATATATATATATATATATACAGGGGTCTGTCCAGACATTTTGTGAAAGGTCCGTTTTTCGTGAAATTATGAAAAAATTACTCACATTCTTTCAACCAGGGTCCGCTTTTATGAATTTGTGCAAATAGGGTCCGTTATTCAGGGGTAGCAGCAAAGTTTTTTAAAATTTTAGGGTAATTTTAGGAACTTGTTTCAAAAAATTTTAGGTAAATTTTAGGGGTAATATATGATTTTGCTAGGATAAAAACAGATCACACGGTAGTTTATTACATAACAGAAGATTATTCTTATTCATCCATACATATCATAAATAATTGCAAGTCATAAAATAAAGCTCTGAAATTTAATAAGTCAAGAATGAAATCTCTAAAGTGTAAAAATGAAATTTCAACTTTACATATTACTTAACAAAAATTAAGTGCATAATTCAGGAACAGGCAAAAGTGAGAATAAATCAAGAGAAAAAATAAATTAACACCAACTTGGAAAAATTAAATATATTTTATTAAATCCAAAACAATTCGTCCATTAAATTGCAACGCCAAATAAAAAACTAAGGAATATTTGACTAAAACTTTACGAACTTAAAATTATTATAAGCGATATATATATTAAAAAAATTCACAATTTCATTTCTTTCCTATCCTCAACAGATTAAGTATACAGAAAATGATTTAATCATTTATGAAGTAAAAATTTACCATATAAAAACTGTATCAACTTAAATATTATCAAAAATAATAACGTCTTAAATTGTATATACTTTAAACAATTTAAATTATCATATCTCTGATACTTATATGTATTATAAAAGTTTCCAACATTTAATATCAGATAAAATTGAAGGAAATCATGACAAAAATATTACTAACTAAAGTTATATATACTGTAAACAATTCCCTTTCTCATCCTCTGTGATGTTTACATAAACAATAAAAGTATTAAAAAAAATGATCTGCATACCTTTAATTAAAATTATTACCATAAATTAAAATTCTTTTTCGATTCTATAGTAATTTTTAAAAAAAAGAACCTTCCTCTCTAAAATAAAATACGTTTTTATTTGATTTTTATTTAATTTTTACCTTCTTAATCAAAACTTTATTATTACCCTTTAAATTACCTTATTAAGAAAAACTATTGTGTGATTTAATTAGATTTCAAATCAGCAATTTATATTAAAAGTTAGAGAAAAACAAATTAATCATGATCATTTTTCTAAAATGTTCTTGATATGATTTGTGAGATTCTTTTACTGCCCTCAATAGTGTTGTGGTGATCTTCAACACTCCTCCATAATTTCGAATGGTATCTTTGATTAGTCTAAGAGACATAATAGTATTCTCATGGGGACTCACATTAAGCATTGCTTTATTTATCGAAAAACATCTCTCAGGATCAGAATTCCCATGTGGCAAAATTAAAACAGTTTGAATTAATGTAGCCAAATTCTTATATTTTAGATTATTGCTGTTTTATTCATATAACTCTAATTTTTTAGGAACACCAACAAAATTTTATCAGATTTTTATGAATTTTAGGGTTTGCACATAGTTTTAGAAATTTTATGAATTTTAGGGGGAATGCGACCCCTGGTTATTGCAAAAAAAAAAAACTTTTTCAAGGAGTTTTTAAATTGTAAAGACATACAAGATTATGCTCAACACTGTAAAATTATAATTAAAAAAATTAAATTTTAAAAAATAAACAACAATTGCTGCTTCTAAATTAGAGATGCAACATACAAATATTTGGTATTTAGCCTATACTGCTGAACGCAGTATATTAATTTCGGACGAATAATGGAAGAAGCGTCTGCCGAAGACAAAACGTAATTCGTTTACATCCATCTTTCTTGTTTTCTGCCCTGGAAAGGGTTTATTCGATTAATACAATAATAATGAAGATAAACAAATTTGTGAAGGGTCCGATTAAAAGAAAAATCATTTTGTGAAGGGTCCGTTTTTATGTTAAAATATTTTGTGAAGGGTCCGTTTTTAAGTTAAAATATTTTGTGAAGGGTCCGTTTATATGAAAAGATATTTTGTGAAGGGTCCGTTAACGGACCCAAATTTCTTCTAAACAGACCCCTGATATATATATCAAGTTAATGAGCTAATTAGCTAAGTAATTTATTTAAAATGCATGCATATATTAATAAAATAATAAATGTATGTTTTTAAGTGCCTGTAGTTATGCTTTAATAATTAAAATGATTAATAATAATTAGGTATGATTTAACGATAGTGAAGTAACTGCAAACTTTCAAAGACAAGTGCACTATTTTTCCTTTCCCATATAAATCTATATATTGACAGCAATGAGAAACTAAATAAAAAGAGATGAAAATAAAGAAGGGTTGAGGAAAGAAAGGGCAAAAAGGTTATGGAGTCTATTACATCAGGGCACTAATTTACTTCAGGGGCAACAGGGTGGATTCTTCTGATCAAAAGGGCAGCAGGGTGCTGTGCCCTGTTTACCCTGCCTAGAATGAGCTCTGAATAATGCAATATTAAAAATAATAATTTTTTTTTAATAAAAATAATAAATTTGTTTAAAAGTTAACCTTTTATTTTTCACAATATTTTTTTAAAAGACATCGATATAAAAAAATTATTTTTTAATATAAATATCATTTGAGGAATATTCCAAAGACATTTTTAAATTCATCACTCTTCTACTCTCATGCCGAGGGTGTATTGATTTTAAGTTCAGCGTTAATTGAAAGGATGTTTTCAAATTTTGGAGTAATTCACTCAAAACTTAGAAACCGTCTTGTTGTGAAAACAGCAGCTAAATTAGTTATGTGCTATTTAATGTTAAGAGGACCAATTGAACTTGATTACTAATTAATCTTCCTTTTTTTAATGTTTAAATTGAAGAGTCAAACAATATTAATAAAACATTATACTTTTAAAAAGAAATATTCTCTCATAAATTTAATAATCAATATGTTATTAGTTCTATGTTTTACCTTTTAAATATTGTTCAGATAAAATTGTGACATAATTTGAGTAAAAGGGTTTTGGACAGTGTAAGACAGTTTTGGACAGGACGGTTTAAACCATTCTCTCTTAAACCATGCCAACTCTGAAATAGAGATCATCTTAATTGCAGAGTCATAATGAAAACATAAGTTCTTTTAAAAAGAAAAAGCTATATAGAAACAAGACAGAACCAAGAAGAACAAGACAGCTAGAAACAAAAATCATTCTTTAATCTTAACAAGATTCAATGTTACAAATCTTTCCATTAATTTCATTTTTTCAAATTGCTGTATTTTTTTGTTGTTGTTTTTTTAAGTGACCATAAAAGAATAATGCTCATTAAAAAATGCTGATAAAACAAAAAGCTAATAAAAAAATAAACAAGAAAAAATTGACAATAGAATAAAGTCTGTTTGAAACACTGTTAACAGAAAAAAACAAAAATGAAACAAAACAAATAAACAAAAGTTCTCAATCTTTAAAATATAAAGTGTTGAAAAAACAAAGAAATTGACGTGTCTGAACATAATATAAAAAAAAAAGAAGAGGAAACTCATGGTTTAGTTTTAATTCTTCAAGTTTTGCTTTTCCAGATGTCTTACAGAAGTTAAATTAACAAGTTTCAGAACATGTGTAAAAACTATTTTTAATAAGGTATAGTAAATCTTTTTATTAAAGATTATTCTTTAATAAATCTATCAGAATTTCCCCCAAAAAAACTGCAGAAAATTAATTTTCAAAGGATACTATGCCAATTATTCGGTAAGAGGGCTGAACATTTAAATAAAGTTATTAAAAAGAAATTCAAAAAAATATTAATTTTAAAACTTTAACAAAGAAAATATTTCTTAATTTAATCTTTAATAATTAAGGGCTCAAATCAAGGTTGGGTTTTTGACATCATAAACCAGAGGCAAGTTCCTTTTATGACATTGGAGACACTTTATTAGATACCAAATCAGTGGCGAACGCAAGGGAGGGGTTTAGGGGTTTAAACACCCCCCTTGAGCTCAGGCAAAATTGCAAAAATAAAACTTTTAGTAGAAATTATGCGAGCTATTATTTTTTTAAGACTATATATTTTTATTTACCTTATGCCTACTTTTTTTTCCCTCACGGTATTTCTCAGAATACTGAAATAACATTTACTATAATAAGGTTTTCTTTTAAGACCAAATTCACGTGATACTGTTACGGACTGGTTCCTTTCTGTCTTGCCAGTATAGTTTTCGAAACTGCTGTCATTCGCTAGGTCTTTATGCGATGATTCTGGAATCCTAGACGTTCTGTCGTCTTTGAGACAATTCGAGAATTTTGGAGATGCAGTGAAAAATCATATAAAAGGGGGAACGGAGTACAGTGGTGCTAGTTAGTCAGACTAATAGTTATCTCTGCCGCTTGTCTTTCGGAACTTGTCGCTAAATCTGTTTTGTTTTGTCTTAACAAAAAATTACTTCAATCGCCGAACCCGTCGTCGCCACTATTTCGACTAGTGAAGAAATCAGTAACAATACCATTGGAGATACTGTGCTCGTTGAAGTTATCCATTCCAGCTCGAAACTTTGAGATCGTAACATAGCGGATATTTCCGTGCCAAGATATATATATATATTTGCTGTTCTTGGATCTTTAGGATGTCAAAACGCAAGAATTTAACAATTTTTAATTATTTTGAGAAAAATCATGACCTGAAATTACTGAGGTGATAGCATCTAGTACCAATATAAGTTTTTCTGTTGTACAGAAATGTGATACTTCCGTTGAAGAAAACGTTTCTAGCATAACAAAATCTGATGAACGTGAAAGTGACCCTCAAAGTGTTACTTCCCACTCATATGACGTTGGACTTTTTTCAGAAGATATTGCATTATGTTCTTAAACTTAAAAAATCAAATCAAAATTTAACTAAGCAATGTTGTCTAAATAAAAAGTCAAAATTGTCTAGATGTCTAAATTAGGGAAATAATAGTGCTTTATTACAGACTCGAATTTCTTTTAGTAGTTTCAGAAAATTATGAACACCCCCCTTGAAAAAATTCTGCGTATGCCACTGTACCAAATCATGCACAATACTTGCATTATATACTTATATAATAATGATTTATATTATCTATCACATGTAAAAAATTTTGTCAAAATTATTGAATATATTAATTGGTTTTTCTAATGGTAATCTTCATATGTTAAGACTCATATTATAACTATTTGGTTTATATTACAAGTAATAACTATGAGTTGTTAATTATTATCAATCTAAATATTGATAATTCTTTTATGTTACAATTTAGGCAGGAGATTTTTTAGATTTAATAAAATTAAATTCTTAGCTAATAATTAACTGATCTCAACACATAATTTTTTTGTTTATTGATTCTCAAACTTTGTTATATTGTTTAATAAGACTTAGGAGTGAAATTAAAGGAGCTACAGGAAAATTTTCGGTCAAACAAAATTCCTACCAACTTCTTTATGTTGCTTTGCAAAACTGTTTCTCATTTATATCTTGTTAAAAAACAAATGTCGATTTGTGTATTTATTATTTTGAATTCCTTAAGTTAAGTTCCGAATAAGTGGGACCTTAAATTTAATTTAATAAATTTCAATATATTTTGATTCCCTTCCCCCCAAAAAAAAGCTAAAATTTTTTATCTAAGTTTTGTTTTAAGGAAATATTATAATCTGCGAATTTTCAGGACTCTTTATTTAATATTTTCAGCATCAAAATTTAAGTTTTTGATAGTAATTGTAAAAAAAAAAGTGCTTAATATTAAAATAATTCACGAATATAGTTGTTTGATCACTTGTAATTTAATATGCATGATCATTTATTATACTTCTTATTAATAAATACTTCTTATTTATACTCATTGATTAATATTATTTATACTTCTTAAAAGCAAATAGCCAAAAACATATGAACTGGGAGTATTCAAGCATTTTCTACTTCAATGTAAACACAATACAATAAAAGGTAACTCGTTTTTAAATATTTTCTACAGCATTTCTGATCAATGTGTCTATTTCTATTATTTTCAAAGAACCAGGTTTAACAAACAAATTTCCAGATTCCATTTGATCTTGTTAGAAGAGAGTTCCGCTGAATTCGTACTTTAACAATGTATTTACAATCATAACCTACCCATTGCATATAATTATATCTTCAACGTGTAATCATGAGACGCTTTTACAACAGTAAACAATCCTCTGTACATACACATATTTAACCACCTCACAAATGATTAGTACTTATAAAATAGTGCCTACAATCACAATCGCATTGATAAATTAAGAAATAAAAAATATTCTGGTAAATATTAGGAGTGAAACTTAAATATTGAAAATATCTCCATAAGGATTTTACACATACTAATTGCAAAATTTAGTTAACACTACTTATCTAAACTAAAGAAATAAAAGACTTTAACAAATGCTTTAATAAATCAAAATATATTTTATTAAACTATTTAAAACCTTATTAATTTCCTTTGGATGTTTCGATATCCTCATTTCAAACTGATCATGGTGCTTTACTTCTCAAAAAAAATATTTCATCATGCGAAATGAAAACGCTCACAACCGATATAAATTGGATTGTAATAATTTTAATTTTAACTATTATATGAATCACAACCTTTTGGTACTTAGATAATGAAGTAAAAACAAAAATAACATACTTTTTATCTAATGCTAAGAACATATCGTAAACAAACAGATTCAAACATTCCATAACTTACCGTAACAATATTCCTATTACTTCTGCTTCAAAGCACACAGTTTTGACAAAAACTAACTAATACTTTAAAAAACATTAAAATATATATTATTTGGAGCTATAACGATTATCATGATAAATTTATCAGAAATGAATTCCGCTAATTAATAAACATCGCTATACTGATCGCTTTCCAACCAAGGGAAGAAGCTCCTCAAAACGTTGCCATTTTCTTATCTTTTTTGAATAAGTTAAAAATTTGACGACACATTTCAATTAAGGCTGTTGCTTGGCTGACCGCTTTTTTAATAAATAGAGGCATTTGATTGGTCAATTACATCATCGTTTTCATCGTTATCGCTTAATCGTTTTGTCAGGTTTACTAGAATGGCGCTTTTAGCATTTTTGCTTGGCAGAATTTTAATAACGCGCATGCTCAGTTTGATAATTTATTTAAACCAATCGAAGTACTTCGTAGACAATGAATATAGATGCTTGTATCCTCTCCTTTGCTTGCGTATACTCAAACAAAGACATAAAGATGGAAAGATCAATCACTGTACCAAACAGATGTCAGGGTGAACGAAACATTACTTGTGTCTGTGGGTACAACCGGCTGAGCAACTGCGCATGCGCAGGGCGAAATTTTTCGACGCCTCAGCCAGTTGTAAACAGCGAAAAGTTGCCAAATGTTGCAAACCTATCTCTTTACAACTGGCTGCGAGATTTTCGGCTTTGGATAGAAAGTTTATTAAATCATTGCCAGATGGCGCTGAATTTCAACGAACAAATGGTGATAAGAGGAATAAATTTTCATTTAATAATGATGTTAAGTTATTAAATGAATTTTTAGAAAATACATGAGTTTTTAAAATTGTTTTATAATATTCATGACAAGAAAAAATAAGTGTGTGAAGTAATTAACTTGTAATATATCTTTCCCATATCCATATCTTTAAAAGTATGCAAACTCATGATAATTTTTTATTTAAAAGAATTTTTCAATCATATGTATGTATATATATGCACTCCAAATTCATGGGAATAGTTAGATAAATAGCTATATGTTAACAAAATCTATTATTTAAGTGATAGTACATATTTTTCTCATTAAGAAATTGTATACAATTCAAAAACAGAGTATTTGGTAATTCAGTTTCACTATCTTAACATTTCATTCTTTGTAAATATTAAAGATTGATACAAAACATGGATAAAATTAATTTGATCCTATTCAGAACACTCATTTAAAGCCTACTTCATACAAATAGGTAAAATTATTGTTATGTGTCATTATATGTAATTTAATTTTACATGATTAAATATTGTAATTAATATGATTAAATAATATAATTTCAATATGATTATGACAATCTTACTGCTTTAATTATTATTTCTCACATGATTAGGCGAAGCATAATTTGCCTTAAAATATGTATTTGTAACACAGAAGATTTAAAAAGATTCTAAGAATTGAAGAAACAAAAATAAACAAGTATATAATGACACATTACTGAAATTATACATTTAGTTGTTAATTATGATCTTTTTGACCTTTTAAGTACAATTTAAAAACTATTGCCAATAAATGTTTCATGGAAATTCAGCCACTTAAACCCTTTGCATTCTGAGTACTTTAAAATGATTTTTTTTCTTCTTACAAGTTTATTTAAAATATACCACTTTCTAATAACTAACAATCATAAAATAATGTAATTAATATTAAAAAACATTTTTTAAGTGGTTACTTTTGATGTCACATCAGAATTAGAAAATTTCAAAATAATAGGTATATCCTTTCTTAAAATATAAGTTACCTTGACATATTGTACTTAAGTCTATGCTGTTATTATGCCTTATATTTACTAAGTAATAAATATTTATCAAATAAGTAACACCAAGAGAAGCATATTTTATCTTAAAAACCATTTAACACACCACAAAATATTAAAATCATAAAACAAACATCAATTAACAAAATTAACTAACTCAAACTGTACATAAGCCCATGTACTAGTAAAAACTGAACAGTAGGCTTTATTATTTGGGAATTCATGTGAAAACCTTGAACAAGCTGTAAATAAAAAATTAGGCATGCTACGCTTGTAAATAAAAATGCACCCTCTTGCAATGATTGTTACACAGTACGTATAAGCACGAACATATTGATTCACGATTAGTAGATTAAATAATAAAAGTATTCCATTCAAATTGTCATTATTTTTCTTTATTTACCAACTGTCATTATTTCGCCACAAAAGGAGAGGCACTTTTGGTAATGTCCCAGTGTAAATTTTCAAAGCTAGTGAATCGGATAAGCTGACCTTTCCCCTTTAGCATTCATAAATGTTTTGCTCATGATTGGACATGGTAATTAAAACACATTGGGCACCAATGAATACCTCACTAACTGTCCTACTTTGGCTCTTAGATTTAGTAAGATAATGCAACACTTAATATGCACTATACAAAATTGTTAAACATCTAGGTATCCAAAATCCATAGGTTAAATGAACTTTTCATATTATTTGCTAAAAGAACTTAAATATAATGCAGTACATGTCAATAAACATGGAATTCCACATACAACTTAATACAATATATATATCCCTTTTTAAGAGGATGTAAACAAAAACTATATACATATAAGGTAATATACTCACCAATCACCATTATACTTACTAATACACCTATATTATCAGATTCCCAAAAAACTCCACATCGAGAAAATTGTTTGTGGAAATCAAAAGATGCGGCTTAGAAGGGGCAATAGAAAGAAAGACTTGATATCAAAATAATAAACAAGTTCCCTCACTAAAGCCCCACTGAGCCATTGTGCATCATAGATTATCGCTAAACTGCATCACTTCTCCACAGTTAAAGGTAATGCTTGCACAACCTCTGCTTAAGAAATCTTACATACTTATATACATTCTGGTATTTCATCAATTATTGATGGGAAATATATATAATTATAAAATAATCTTAACTTTACTGGAATTTTGCACAAGTAGATTCAGTAGAAAATATGTTGCTAAATACATCATTTAGTAAAAACTACCCCAATAATAAAACAATGAAAGACTCAGATAACATTTGATAGATTTATTATGGTGCTCTTTTATATTAACTTAGTTAAATTTACTTCAATGTGATATACAAGTCTACAGTTACCACATTACTACGTAAGCTCAATCATAGTAGTCAAATTTTTTATCATAGAAATACAATAGGGATTATAAACACATCTAAAAATTTCAATAAATTCAACTTTATAAGTATCATAATTTAAGAATCTACATACGGTTAAATAATCTTAAAGAAAAGTAATTATAATGTCAATATACCATCATTTACAATTAATAACCTTTCAATTGTAAATGATGGTACATTGACACCTTTTAAAACCATATAATTTCCATTTATTATATTTTCTACACACATAAAAGAATTAGAACAGTTCAGAAATTTTTTATTGATTACAGTTTAAATATGCAAAAGAATAAACTACCGAATATTTAAAATAATACTCTTTTATTAACAGACATTTTATATTACATTTCCTATTTTATCAAAGATAAAATAGGAAAACAAATATGTAACTAAGCTTAACTCAGTAACGTGGAAATCTAACTACTTTATCACAGATAATTAGAATTATAAAATGTCGTAAACGCTTCTAAATACATTGATACAATATTATAAACAGAAAAAAATTATTTAAAACAATTAACTTACTTTATTTAATGAATCATAAATAAAGAGCTTTATTACACTTGCATTCGAAGCTACACTTAATTACACCTGTAAGCAACAAACTATGTATACCTCCGCGCAATCTCTTCAACAGGGTTACTTTTCGAAATTATTTGGTGAAAATTAAATTCTAGCCAAGCATTTCAAGCGCATGCGCAGTTGCTCAGCCGGTTGTACCCACAGACATAAGTACGAAACTTTGGACACATCACCGGTCTCTATTTTTTTTATTTGATTTTCATAAATTGTTATGATAAATAATAACATTCCGTCTCTGTGCCAGAAAAATCTGAACAAATTTTTTTTAAAGATTTATAATTTGTAAATTTTAAATGAAAAAATTAATGTATTTTAAAAAATTGATTTTTATATTGTTCTGAAATTCAAATACTTGAAATAAATATTAAAAAAACAATTTAAGTGCTTATTAAAAATATATAAAAAATATAAAAGTAACTAAAAAATAAATAAAATAATTAAAATAAAATAGAACAGTTTTATAAGCAATCTAAGCTGCCCAAAGCATTTAATTTCATGAAGAACAATAAATTGGAAAATGTTAATAATTGCTGAGATAGAGTCTCATAATTGCCTGTTAGCGTTCAGTTAGTTAGTTATTAAAACTTTTTCATGGTTTTCATTTGTGCGTAATCTAAATTCTAATTATTTTCATTCAAGAAGTCTTTCAAAATATAATTTCATTCCTGTATTTAAATTACAAGTAACTTTGATATCTGGGTGGCCTACAAAAATTCAAAAAAGTACAAATTATTTCACAGCATTTACTATTTATCAAAGATGATTAAAAAAAAATTATTGATTATTAAAAAATAATTTTATTGCGATAATCAACATTAAGCTGGAAACCTATTACTATTAAGCAATTTAAAAGACTTTTTCGTGGTTTTCCTTCGCATGTAACACAAATTTGATTACTTTAATTTAATCTTCATTAAAATAAATTATTCTTATAACTTTCATGAATATGATTGTATTCTGATACTTAAATTGTTAATTACTTTGATCTCTGAATTGAATTAAGCATAATAAGGGTGTTTCATTACATTCACAAAATAAAAAAGCTCACACTTTGATTTCTGGGTTGAGTTAATAAGAAGAGCTTTTCGTTCTGTTCAGAAAGATGGTACCCTATCTATTAAGGATAATAACAATGAAAAAATGTTTATCTATAATTTTTACTCCGATACTTAAATTGCAAATTATTTTATTTTATATACCAATAACAGCGATCTGAAAAACATTTTTGTCTGTTTTTCATAGCGTGTAACGCGAAATTTGATAATTTTAATTTCAATTTAATCTTGATTATAATTAATTATTTTTACAACTTAATTATTTATTAACTTAATTATTTTAACTTAATTTATAATTAATTAATTAAAATAATTAATTAACTTAATTATTTTAACTTAACTTTAATTTATTTATAACTTAATTATTTTTATAAACATAATTATTTTTATAACGTAAATATGGTTTTATTCCGATACTAAAATAGCGAGTTACTTTGATTTTCGGTTAAAAACTACAAAAATTTGAATAACATCTCGTTATAGTCACAAAGAAGTCTCTCAAAGATGCTGAAAAATGATTCATTCTAAAAAAAAATTCATTGCGATTACTGAACTTCTAAATGGAATCAAGCCATCTGAAAGATATTTTCGTGGTTTCCCTTCACGTATAATGCAAAATATGATTGTTTTCTCAAATTTTTATTCAAGCAAGGAAGAAAAATATTTATACCATTATTAACCACTCCAAAAACCAGAGTAAATGCTTTATTATAAAACTGATACGTCCAGAATTTGGAATTATGATGAACTTGCCTGTATAATTTGATTCAATAAACTGATTTATTTCTGCTTCCCTTCTTACCATTATTATTATTTTTTTTTAAGTGAAAAATGATTCTTCTACATTACTGTTAGAAAATTTGACGGTTCATCAGGTTGTCTTTTGTCAACATCTGAATAAAATTCGAGCAAATAGTATTATATTTGTAATGGCGAAAATATCCAAATGATAAAATAAACATGAACTTTTTTTACAGTGTTAAAATTAAAAAACTTAAGTACTCGGGTTCCTATGATTTTATTATTTTACTAATAACTTATTCTAGTATGTTATATTGAAATATCTGATATATGTTATATTGAAATATCTGATATATGTATTTTGAAATATCTGATATATGTATATTGAAATATCTGATATATCTGGAGAAAAAAAAATTTCTAACCAAATGTTCTTTGAGTCAGGAAGAGACAAAAAATACCTGTTGATTTTTTTGAAATATGCTTTCTATCACAAACGCCTTAAAACTTTGTTCTCGATAAAAATAATTTCAGATGATTTTAATCCTTCATCTCTTATTAACCTCGTTATATCATGCTTTTGATCAAAGTTCAGCAGCGTGTGCGTTCTTTCTCTCCTAAATATTAATTTGATCCCTACACACGTTTTTTATTCCATTACTTATAAGGATTCGTAAAATATATATTAACTGCCCGGATTAGAGAACAACTGAATTATCTTCTTCAAAAATGGCAGTTATTTAATTTAAATTTGATACTTTTGTGTGTGATCATATCTCAGTGTCAACCATATCGGTGTCACGTATCAATGACATCCAATAAAAATCTAACTGTCAATGAACTTAACTGAGGAGAAGGAATTAACTGAATGCTTAATAAAATAAGAGCTTTCTTTGATGATATGTTTTTTAAATTAGTGGTGAAATCGTCTAATAATTATTTTTAAAAATCGTTGCAAGAAAGGTTTGCAAGCGTATTTTTTTTTTCAGACTCATGCGAGTTAATTCAAATCAAATAAATATACTATATGTACACTCTTTTTCTTTCTTCCGGATTCTAACGAATTAAATAGTATTCATACTTATCAAGGTATTTTACAACAAAGTGCTAACATAGTACAAAGGTACATATACTTGTATTGATTTCTGTGTATAGATTTTTTTTTCCTTCTATATTTGCTTTCGGAAATTTAGCTGTATAATATTTTATACCCAATTATGTAATTCTGTTGCGATCGTAATTTTTCTTAGAAAATTATTATTTAGATGATTAGTTGAATATTCATAAAGTACGTTAAGAAGAGGTTTGAAAAAAAAAGTAATCAATATCATGCGTAAATGCTTTGGTTTTTTTTCCTTCTTTTTTTAATAATGTGTTACGTTTGTTTTTTTAAATCATTCATTGCCACTTATTTAATTTAATTACATATAATGTCAGGATAAAAGCATATCTCAGTTTTTACATAAGCACGTGAGAATGTTTTTTTTCATGAAGTTTTCCTGCTGGTTTGTGTTTAGAGTGATAAATATTTGTTTCAAAACTATAATTTATGTATCTGCAACTGTATCTCAGGACTGACGTTTAGCAGTTAATTCAATAACTAGCATTTTATTCAAGTGTTCCACACGCACCCCTAACTCTCTAGAAACTACATTAAGAGGCACTACTCATGCATGTTCGTATCATATGCTAAATGAACACCAGTTATTTATTCTTCTAAGAATATGGTGTTTGTTTTACTTGCAAATTTCAGATCCCCATTTGTTGAGCACCCTGTTGACATGAATGAAATATTGTAAAACTCATATTGAATATAACTGTATGATATATTCTATATAGTGATTAACTCTTCTTTACTTGAATTTTTTTTCTAGTTAGCTAACTCTAGCAGAGATGACTTATGTGTCCTTTTTTTAGAATTGAACCTTTATCAATAATAATGATTTTTTATATGATTGGTCTGGGCATTAAATGAAATAAATATAAGTATATCGATTATCACTAAATGTCAAGTTTACTACGATGTATTGCAAATTTATTCAATTTCTTTTATTCGTTATGCAAGTCAATTTCCTGAAATTTTGAAATTTTTTTTATTCAAATTGACACTATTTAGCGATAAAAAAATCTTTGGATGCATTCTCAGATGTATAAAACAAGCTTTTAAAAATTTTATATAAATTTTACTCAGGTATTTGATAACTTATTCTTTAATATTTACATGATTTCGTTATAATTTTTTTCTACAAATAACTAATTAATAACTGTTGTTATATTCATTTAGTAAAGTTAATAAACAGTATACGATTTGATAATTAAGAGTTCATTTAGAGCAGAAAACAGAACAGGAATAAATTTAACTTCATCATAGTTATATTCTCTAAACAATAACTGCCTTTTTTTTTTCCGTGAAAAAATCACTGAATTTTAAAAATAAAACTATTTTTTTTAAGAAAATAAGATCAAGGCAGAAGAGATTAGATAAACAATATATAATTGATTTTAACAAATTAAATTTAGATATTAAAAAAAAAAATTATAAGGATGGAAAATTTCTTTCTGAAATTAGATATTTGCGTAGATAAACTATTTCAGCTTAAAAATTGGGTTTTAACTTCTAAAATAAATTGATATAAATTAATACATTTAGTTATATTTTTTAATCAAACCATTTTATGTAAAATAATATGTTTCTTAAAAATCTAACAAATCTTTTTCGTGCATAACATGACCCTGTTTAATCATAACGAACAACTGAAAATGTGTTTCGCTCATTATAATTATGTAAAGTCAAGCGTTAAGGCTAAATTAAATACTATATAAAAATAATTAAAAAATTTTCGCTTTTTTTTTAATTGTTATGTCTTTCTGTCTTGTGCATATTCCACAATGTGGTTAAGCACTGATTAATTCATTGTTTGCTTTTTTCAGTCCATACGAAGAAAAGGTATTCTGCTCACATGCTATAAATAAAAAGTGAATTTTGCAATCGTTCTTGAGGCACATTTCAGGATTTAAAAAAAAACAAAAAAAAAACGAGTAACTCCTTAAATTTTCAGCGCAGTACAAAGAACAATAAAAAATACATACTCTAAATATTCCTCTACCGGTAATTTAAGAGTTTACGGTCTTCAGTAACACGGCTGAAAAGGAGACATGAAAACCTTTTTGTAAAGTTATATCACAAAAATTTTACTACATTTTTAATTAATACTAGAAAGACTGAAACTTAGTATTACCTATATTGCACTCTGAAAAAGTATTACTATGCATTCTGAAGGAGTAACTAATGCGTAAAAAAATTAATTTATGTAATTTTCACCCATACTGCCCTTTTACCTATAGTATTTTTACCTATATACCTATATTGCCCAAAAGCAGTCAAAATGATTGCATTCTGAAAGAATGGCTAATGTGTAAAAAAATTAATTTATGTAATTTTTATAATTTTTTATATTATCTACAGTTATATAACAAGCTAATAATAAATATTAAGGGAATAAAAATTACTTCACTTGGGACAAAAATTTATGCATTATTATTCGTACAATTTTTGAAAATGAAAAAGCGGTCAAAATGACTTCCTTAGGCAATCTAGTGTTAAGTAAGATTTGTATATGCATTTTACACGGCATGAATATTACTTTTTTATGCGCAATGAATCTGAAATAAAGTTAATTAAGTTTTAGTGCTACTTAAAGGGAGAAAGAAAAAAAAATTTAATTAAGAAATTTTCTACTTTACTATTAAGTTATAGTATAATGTTTAAATTTAGGATACATTTATCCTATTAAATATTAATAGCGGATTGTAAATTTGAGATGTTATAAACTGGTTAAAATCACAGAGCTTAAATTAACTTAGTATATACACAGTGTGCGGTCCTCAAGTTTGATTTATTAGATTTTGCTATTTTTACTAGCACTATTATGCGAATAAAAAGATGTTAGATCAAAATTCTAAATCTTTTGATTCTTCAAATCGATTTTTACAAAATCTTTGAATTGATATTTTCTATCAACAAAGATCTTCTGAAGAGATGACTGAAAACTAAATATCAGGACAAATGAGGATAGTTTTATATGCAACCAATTTATCAATTTTGTTCGTATCCATCCTTTTATTATTGTTTTGTCTTAAATTTCTCCTTAAATCATCTTAGAGGCTATGTAAACAAGAAATGATTGGTTGTAGACAAGACATTAATATATAATTTATTAAAGAAATACATAAAATAATAAAAAAATTATTTAAAATTATCAAGATTTCTGGAGAAGTTTATTTTTTATACACTCAAGAGCCAAAACATTATGACCACCCCTACATTTTGCAACGAACTCTCCTGGATGACGTGGAAGGTACGTGATCAGGTGGAAGTGGTATTAACTGTTGCTGGAGAGTTTGAAGAATCATTCTTTCACTTACTTCTGTGTGTGATAGGAAAGGCTGCGGATCTAAGCGACTTTGATAGAGACTGATTGTAAGGGCTCGAAGGCTCGGAACAAGTATTTCCGAAACTGCATGACTCGTGGGTTGTTCGCGATCTACAGTTGTTAGTGCTTATGCAAAGTGGATGAATGACGGTGAAGCCAGCAGTAGACGACATGGTGTTGGACTTTCACACGCTATCAAAGAAAGAGGTCGTCGGGGATTGTTTCGCTTGGTGAAGCAAAACCGGAGCCAGACAGTGGCTCAGCTGACAGCCCAATACAATGCAGGGTCAAGTAGAGTAGTATCAGAGCACACTGTTCAGCGGGCACTGTTGGATATGGGGCTACGCAGCAAACGTCCCACTCGTGTGCCTTTGCTAACCAAGCGTCATCGCCAACTACGCCTGCGCTGGGCCCGGGAACATCGCGACTGGTCCATGAATCAGTGGCAGAGAGTTGCCTGGTCAGATGAATCACGGTTTATCATTCATCCCACCGTGGCAGTGTCAGGATACGCTGTCTTCCAGGCGAACAGTTGCTGCCTCAATGTACTGTAGGTCATACACAGGCAGTGGTGACGGTATCATGCTTTGGGGGACGTTCTCTTGGGCGTCACTGGGGCCCGTGGTTGTGGCAGAGCAGACCATGAATGCTACAGGGTATCTGAACATCATTGCGGACCAGTTGCACCCTTACATGGCCTCTGTTTTTCCAGCTAGAAATGGAATTTTCCTACAGGTCAACGCTCCGTGTCACAAGGCTCAAATTGTGTTGGACTGGTTCCAGGAACATGACGCTGAATTCCAGTTAATGTCCTGGCCACTTATCTCACCGGATCTCAATCCGATAGAACACATTTGGGATGTCATGAAACGGCAGCTCAGAGTTCAAAGACCACTGAGTCGCAATATCTCGGATTTGTGTGACCGTTGCTTAAACATCTGGTACAATCTGTCTCCGGCCATCTACCAAGGACTTGTGGCATCCATGCCAAGGCGGGTTGCAACTGTGTTACGGGCTAAAGGTGAGCCAACTCGTTATTAAGAGGTGGTCATAATGTTTTGGCTCTTGAGTGTATCATTACAACGTTAATTATTATACCGGTTGTTCATTCATTAGTTCGATAACGAATCCGTAAAAACTTGTTGCAACATTTCCCATATTTCAATAGCATTTCGGAGCATACTTCTACGAATTTGATATCTGGTCCTAAACTTTTTGTTACAATAAATTTCGGTTGTAATGTAAAATTTAATTTTAAATGAACAATTTTTTTTAAATTAGAATATTACACCCATAAGGAAATTCAAACATTGATAATATAATTTGAACTTTTATTCCTTAATATTTATATTTTTCGTAGGATGTGAAAATATTCTAAGTCTAATATTCTAACTAATATTTACAAATAAATTCATTCTAATGAAACTCTACATAAAAGGCATTGTATGCTATTTTGTAATATTATTAAAATTTTTACCGTCCCGCAGTGGACGTTAAGACACGGTTCCCAGCAGATCACCGAAGTCAAGCATCACTGGCTACGGTCAGTGTGCGGGTGGGTGACCACTTGGATCAGTCTGCGTAGGGACCGAGGGTGTGCGGTATTGGTCCTCGCTAAACTGTGCTACCGTAAAGTGCTCGACTTCGCGCGCAGGTCGTCGGGCTACCGAAGCGGGGTGCCATCCCTTCCGCAGAGGATCAAAATTGTGATGGCATGTCTTCGGATCATCCTCCGGGATGTTTCCCGACCGTCGCCAATAGCCCATTGTGCAGCTCTAGTGCGACGTAAATTAACAACAACCAAGTAAAAAACTTTATTTGAATTAAAATAAATAATTTAATTCTTTGTTAAAACATTTAGCAGTTTTTTTTTATAATTCTATTTTAAAACAGAATAGGTAAATCCTACAAAGGTAATTGGACCTTTTTACTCTCATTTAAAATAGTATTGTTACTTGTGACTAATGACATAGATAATGAAATGTTTAAATAATTATTATTAATGGCTTGGTTAGGAATAAAATTTATGGTATTTATTTATGCAGCAAGACTAAACTACAAAAATTTAAAGAAATGAAGACAAAATCAGACGAAATTGGAAAAACCCATTCCTTGAAAAAACCTGAATCGGTTCTTTCAGGGATTCGATATTTTTTTAATTTTTTTTAAAAGTTTTTTAAAGTAATAAATGCATTTATCCAATACTGCATTATTTATAAGTATATTGTGTTATGCCTAAAAGTTTCATAAGAATTTCCATGTTCTTTAATATTAAAACTTTCATTATGTCAAGAGAAAAATAAAACAAGATATCTTTAATTTATAAGTAATTGAACTATATACCTACCCTGGAAAAAGGACATTATATAATTCTGAAGAACAGCATTTTTATGTATAGAACTGAGGAGCAAAGAGCCAGCATAACTCACTCCTATACATATGCTTCCAATACATTTATATTTGTAAGTAGACTTGTTAACATAATGTATAGGAAAAAGGGAAATTTCTTACTTTTTATTAAAATATTAATGGTAGAAAACGTTTTTATGAAATACTTTTTAAATAGTCTAATAAAACAACTTTAATTAATTGCCTAAAATATTTTACCACTGAAAAAATTAAGTTAAAAATTCCCAACCCTGGTTTTTTGCTCCATAATTAGCTGAATTTCATGGCCCTGATAAATTTTTTTAATAAATATTTTAGGACATTATGGAAAGAGATACACACACACACACACATATATTATTTATAAAATAATTTGTGGTACATTGTTAGTATGCATTTGCATTTAATATTAAAATATTGATACTGATAATATTGATATTGAGCTAATTGATAATGTTCATGAAAAATCATAGTAATTGTTAAATTTTCTACACTTTAATTACAGCCTAGCATAAATTTTTATAAATAGTGAAGCAAACAGATTCTTCTAATTAGAAGAAAACGATCACAGTACAGCTTACAAAAAAGTCACTTAAGTTCTAAAATTCCACTCATGAAAAGATTCCTGAAAATTGTAATAATCTGTAAAAAAAAAAAAATTAAAAGCATTATATTTATAAAGATAACCCTGAATCAATTTTCTTAACTCAATCAAATTAATATAGAGTCAATATAAAATATACTACTATATAATATATAAATTCTGTAAATAACCCATGCATTATTAAATATATCTTTAAAACTAATTTAAATGTATACTAAATCAATATTTCCACTTCCTTCATAATGTTGATTTGGAGTACCCAGAATTTTTGAAGAATCAAAACTGGAATTTCAACAAGCACTGACCTGGCAATTCTGATAATTCTCAGGTCAGAGTAGTTAAAAATTCAGTGGATGAAAGAGCCTTTTTTTCTACATTTAAGGATGCATCACATTAACTGATGATCATAACAACCTGGAACAAAACTATTAGCATTGCAACTGCATATACAAAACATGAAACACAACTTGTGCTTTTTCAATTATTAAAATTAATGAGCTCTTAATATTAATTTAAAAGTATTATTTATAGTAGTAATGTAATCATAGCATCATTAAACAAGTAATGAAGTATGTAAACAGAAAACTTTAACACATGTAATCTAAATTTTAAAAAGTAGCAATATAATAAAATGTAAAACAATTTTTTATACCATTTGAAGATATTTATACAAAGAAAATTGGTAACTTATTAATGGTAACTTTAAATTTAGGGTGTAATATACTAATTTAACCTTCAAAAGAGGAAAAAAAAAACTGATTTCTTCCCAACCGTGTATTATTAAAGTATAACTTATTAGTCATTCATATTTCCTTTCAAATAATATTCAATATACACAAGTAACTAATTCAAATATGCATATTTTCATACTATTATAAGTAACTATATCCAATATAATAATTAGAAGCACAAAAAATTGCTTTACCCCACATAGATATAATGCAATGAAAAAGATACCTAATTAATTATAATGTAAGAGATTAAAATATCTACAAATATAAAATATGTCGGAGGTGCATACCAATTTTAGATTTATGCAGAGAGGCAGCAACAATAAATGACTAGCAAGTGAAATTGTCACACTAACAATTATTTAGGCAAGAAATGTGACACTTATACTTACTCAGCATCAACACAAGTCTTTGACAGCATGTATTCCAGTAGGTATTTCTATTCCGACAAATTATGGTCATAACAAGCAATTTCATCACTCCCATTTAAGACAAAGACATGCTGAAGGAGCTTTTAAAGGATACACCTGATTAGTTGATGAAAAGAAAGTCTCAACTTGCAACAAATCTAGATATGCAAAACACGAAGACGCACAAATTACAATTTGTGATACAATTGCTACTTACTTGTGCTTCTTCTCAACTATTCAAATTCTATACTAGTCTCTCCATATTATTCTGAACTATAATATTAGATTTAAAAATGTCATTTACAGAAATGTTTAATAAGTAGAATCTTACAAATAATAAAAAACGTAAACACAAAATCTAAAACTTTAATGTATGTAAAATTTAATAAAGGCAATAAGACATAGTAAAAGTACATTGAAATTCTTCATATTTCTTGCAATTAATTGTTTTACTCACTACAACAAAAAATAATTTGGACTTTTAACCACAAAAAATGTGTAAAAAATAATGATGCGACAATAATGAAACAAAACTTGATGAGATACCATATTAATAATTATGTAAGATATTAAAATACATATAAATTATATATACATATATTTTTAATAGAATTTTCTTTATATAAAACTATAAATATTAATAATAGATAAGGTTAATATAAAATATAGTACAACGTAATATATTAACTCCGTAAACAAACCAAGATTAAATATATCTTTAAAACAAATTAAAATTTATACTTATTCAATATCATAACTTCCTTCTTAATGTTGATTTGACAGAAAACTGGACACGACGGATCAAAACTGGAATTTCAACAAGCACTGACCTGGAAATCGTAATAATTCTCAGGCCAGCATGGTTGAAAATTCAGTCGATGAAGGAGCCTTCTCTCTACATTTAAGGATGCATCACAATAACTGATGATCATAACAACCTGGAAGAAAACTAAAAGCATTGCAACTGGATAAACAAAACATGAAGCACAAATTGTGATACAACAGAACTTGTTCTTTTCGATTATTGATTCATGAACCCTTAATATTATTCAAAATTTTAATATTAATTTAAAAATATCATTTATAGTAGTAATGTTATTCTTGCATCATCAAACAAATAATGAAGTATGTAAGCATAAAAACTTTAGCACATGTAATCCAAATTTCAAAAACTAGCAATATAATAAAATCTACATTTTAAATTACCAAGTCCATGATTAATTCCAAGAATTTTTCAAAACTTTACAAAACACAACACTCTGACAAAAACACAACAGCAAATTTAAAAAAGCATTATAATAACATTAATTGAAATGATTGGTATAGCCAAAACTGTTGTAATCTGCATCCTCAGTTGATTTTTAATTTAAAAAACAGAATAAATAAAGAGTTGAAGCAATAAAATAGCTGAAAAATACAAAAGCAATTAATTTCTTTTTTGCAAAATTATATTCTAAAAATACTTTTCTTGCTCATTGATGAGGAAAGAAATACTTGATTTTTCAGTTCTATTTTTAGAATAAAAAAAATAAAAAAATTGCCAATGACTGGCTTGCTTCAACTTGCTAAATCAAGGAAAGTTGATAACTTCTTATTGGTAACTTTAAGTTTAGGGTGTAACATACTATTAATTTAGCCTTTTATTCAAAAGAGAAAAAAAGGGGCTTCTTTTCAACTTTGTATTGTTAAAGTATAACTTAAGAAATAAATAAATAATGGTTTCAAGAGAAATAAATAATGGTTTCTACATCTAAACTGCTAGTAATAAACTGTGCTACTGAATAACTATGCCCAAACTATGTAACTGTAGTTTATTTGAAAACATGATAAATATTTGTGTTATGAATTATGCTAATACTACTAAATCAGCAAGTAAAATTTAAATAGAATCAAATATTAAAAAACAAACCTCATATTTCTTTTAGACTGCCTCTTATACCACACAACTTGCAAACTTAATTCTGGTTTTTCCGATCAGACAGTAACAGACTGATGGCTGAAATAAGAAATTTTTAAAAAAATAACATAAACAACTAACTTTCTGATACAAGAACTATGTTAACCTTAAAGGGGAAAATACAAATCTTTAAAAAATAACCACAGCATCAAACCAATATTAACAAAAATATGGTTTAATAATAAAAGTTTATAAACTTTTCATTGCTTTTTTTTCTGTTTTCTTCTTTAGCCCATATGTCATTTAGGGAGAAAAAAGAGACCTTACATTACTTTGAAAGTTTTATAAGTAAAAATCAACCATGTTGAATACTTATGCATGATAATTCATTTATTAAGAGGTAAGATTTAAATACTTTTAAAATCTTTCACCATTTTTAGAGATTGAATGCTAAAATAATAAATTTCTAAAATTGATAAAGCAAATAGAATAAATAATTTTTAAAATAATTAATATAAAAAATATATTAATAAATTTATTGTTTAATAATAATAGAGGAAGATAATAACCAGCAAAACATTGACTTTTTCTTAACCTACATTTGATTAAAGACAAATACTGATAAACATTAAAAGATATTTATTTTGACTTTTATTAAAATTTTAATTTGCAAACAGAATACTACAACAATATAGTTGAAGAAAAAAAAACTAAAACACTTAAAATGCCACAGTTAATATACAATTAGTTGAATAATCAAAATAAAAAACATTATACTAGTAGCAATAGTACTAACTACTGATACTAACTGAAATACTCGTATTGGCTCCTCTTAATCTGTCTGTCATTTAAGCTAAAAAAAGAATAAAATTAGATGAATCTCTGTGCAATAGACAAATTTTTATTACAGTAATCTCTCTACTTAGTTTTGTATAATGTTACTTTGTATATACCAAATATATTTAAAGTGAAAGAGTATTTATAATTCAGGGGCAATGTTCTTAGCGATCTCCCCTCTGTCCCTCAGGGGCAGAACCACAACCGTTGTGAGAATTAGTACTTAAATTAACTCGTAACATTCTATTGCCTCTAAACATTTTTCTCCATTGTGTAAAGTAGTACAAAGAAGAATATCAGGGAAAAAAACACTTTCTACTGAATATTTTTCCTTACAGCATCAAAGTGCTAAGTCTGATGCAGTTCTTTGACTACTCTCTCTTGTTTGAATGGGCTGAGTTGTGGTGATCAGGCTTAAATGTCAAGACAAGAGTACAATGTTTTCATGAATCTAGTTAACATATATATAAGTAAACATAAAGTCATGTATACATACACTTTCTTTTTAGCAACTTAGTCATGCATTCTTCACAGACTGAATATTGCCCTGTCAGTTTTAATGAATGCCATCTTTGCTAATACATTCATCTGCGACAACATCAATATCTCAATAAGGTGAAACATTTAAGAAAACAGTTAAATATGTCACCATGGAATCCCTTAGTAAAAAGAGTAAAGGGGACAGAAGTACAGAAGAAATAAGCAAGGTTTGGTTTACATAGTAGTTTTTGACTTAAACATTAACTGTAAAAAATCTTGGAATTTTGAGAAAATAAAAATTATAGATAGAAAAAAATATAAATAGTTTGTAGTAAATGAAAAATTTAATTTCAAATTAAAATCTAAATAAGTTAATTTAAATTGTTATTAATTTGTTAATATGAGTTATATTCTAAAGAAATATAATAATTTTATATGCATTTGAAATAAAAATTAAATTATGTGTACAAATTGTTTTGCACATAAATGTGATACATATAGAATAAAATTTCTTGATTATAGTATGCATGCTCATAATTTATGTAATAGTTTAGACAATCTAAAAGAATAATAAGTTTATAGGTTTATAGATTGTCTAAAGAAATAATAGTTTAGACAATCTAAAGAATTTTTCTGTTTCTTTACAGATTCATATTTAGAATTTCTTTTTAACATAAGTTTATAATAAAATTGAAACAAAACTATTTTGAATATGATTTAAGAACTCTCCCCTGTTATGAAGAAAATTCAATACAAAAGCTTCCTATCAAAATAAAATTTAATTAATATATTTTCTAGAAAAAAAATCTCTTTGTATTATGTCTCTGAAATAAACGTAAATCAACTCATCATTTAAATTTAAGAAATTTCATTACTAAACTGCGTTGCTAATTTTAGACAATCTAACTAAAGATTTCTGGAAACATGGAAAAACTTTGATAAATGAAAATTTTTTCTTTTGGTTTATGATTTTCAAAAATACATAAATTTTACACATAAAGGAAAACAAACTATGTAATTTAAATTCTAAATCTTTGCATTTTCAGGAAATTTAGTATGATCTCTTAATATTAACAAAATCTCATGATTTTTTAAAATATAATGCTTTTAAAACATACACTTATATTATAAATCTTTAATTAATAAGAATTACCTGTAAATAAAATTTTCATGATGACAAAATATAAAATCCAGCTCAATCAAATCTAGAAAATGGCTTTGAAAAATAATTTTGTTTATGATATGACAGGAAACTATAGATGCAAAATAACTGATTTTGAAGGCATTTTGAATTAATTGAGCAAATGGTGCAGCTCTTAGCATTCGAAAGAACATTGGAGATAATATAGTAAATTTACAATTAAAAATATGACTTACCTAGCGAATTCGTTTCATTGCTTAATCATTCCGAGTACGTCCAGCTCAAACATTTTCGCCATTTTCAATCACGTTCAAAAAGCGGGCATCCAAGCAGTTGGCGATAGATTTCGTTTGGCAATCACCCATTTCAGCTGATCGCCAAAGTTTAGGGTTATAAGAGGGCGGTCAGCCAAGACAGTGCGTTCAATTAAAACACATTTCAATTAAAATAATAATGAATTAACAGACACTTTTATAAAAATTACTATTTTTAAGAATCAAAAATTTTATTAATTCTAAATATATCTACTCAAAACTGAAATTTAACAAAAATTTGTGTATTTTTATCAGAAATAAAATTTTTTTAACGTTCTCGTGAAATTAAATTTTTTCTAATTAAGTTTGTAATTAAATTTTTAATTGAGTCTAAAAAAATTAGTACTCATTATTTTTGTGTCCTGATAACACAAGATCTAGGCTGCGTTCCAATATTCGCACCGGTGACACTGGTTACACGAAAGCAAACTAGTCACGTGACCTCAGTTCGCACCGTAATTTAGGAACGATCGGTGCGGTTAGGTCCATTTCTGGTTGCCATTAGCAACCAGAAGCAGACGCTCTCCTCTTTCGGAATCTTTGAGAACAATATATTAGTGATAACAAATTTATTTTTTGTTCTATTATATTTATTTCTTGACCATTCTATTTTTGCATTACTTGTTAAAGAATATATATTTCTAGACTTTTAAAGCTGTTTCATATAATAAAGCAAAATATCATGATTAGTTTCAGTTTATCTTATTTATTTTTTAAGTTTAGTTGATAGAAAGTAAAACTTCAGTTTCTTATTGCATATTTTTCCTATTTAAATGTTTATTTTAAAATGCATCCATCATCTCAGCAAGTTTTACATTTAAATATTTAACAAAATTAAAGAGAAAAATAATAATCTGCTTAGTACAATTTTTATTGTTTTTCTTTGAAATATTTTGGAAATCATATTTTTGAAAAATGAGTGAGTTATGATTTTTTAAATTAAAAAAATATATATATTTAGCTTGCTTTAAACTTCATTCTTCATGTAAATAGCGTAATTAATTGACTTTAAATATATAAAAAACTTACTTTTATAATGAATTTTCTCAAGAGAGCAACTTTATCTTAATATAATAAGATCTTTTAAAATGTAAATTTGATAGCATTTCAAATGCATGAGATGGCATCTTTGAAATGTCTCTCATTGTAAGCTTAAATGTCAATGACAAACAGTCAAAATAACTTTAAAATTTGATTGCTAGAATTTAGAAAAATTAACACAGCTTCTATTATGATAGCGATATAGTGCAATGTTTATGAGCAAATTGACTTCAATTGTGTAATAAATATATTTTCATAGTGAAATTTTTCACGAAAGCTAATTTGTTTACATGAAGAAATTTTAAAGTGAAACTTCCTCAGTTCCTCTAACAGAAATTGAAAATAACCATGTGTTAGATAAGACTAAAAAGATCAAAATCCAGTTGTGAGATTTTTTTCTTAGCTGCAGTTTAAGCATTTATAAAAATAAAAAAAAAAAAGAAGTTAGGTAATTTTTATTAGTGAACATATTGTAAGATATTTTTTATACTAGCCACCTTTCAAAATTATCTTGTACAATATATAAACTTTAACGGTAATCAAGTCGAATGCACAGCACATCAGTATTTAAATATTTTAATACTTCAAACCCACCTCCGATCCTAACAGCATAATTAGTTTTAAAAAATATATTAACCAAATTTTTTTCACCTTTTAGCTGTTGCCCTAGTTGAAAGTACTTCAATCACAATTTTAACAAAATAGTTAACACAGAGGAAAAAATTAGATTATTGTATGGTAAAAGAAATCCCTCCTAATACTGGATAATAAAACCAAAATATATAGTATTTATATATTTCACTTCAATTTTCCCATTCACAAGATAATGATTTTCTGAAAATTCTGGTTTTCAAAATTACCCACACACAATTAATAAAAAATACTTAACTGAAAAGCGGGTTTAAGTGAATTAATTAATTTTAGGCCATGCTCCAAGGTATCATGAAAAAATTATTAAACTTTACCAAACTTAATTTCATATTATAAAACCATATTTTATTTACGGTGTTTATTTCTATAAAATTACAAGATGACTCTAAATAAATACTTAATGCAGAACTAACTATAAAGCTTAGTGCCAAATATTTTTATTAATTTACAAATAGCACATGGACAAACAAATTTGATTAATTACGAGGAGAGAAAAAAGGGCCATTCGGTTTAAAGTCGGAGCATCCACTGCCTGGTATGTGGAGGTGCTGCAAGTTTTTATATAGTTAACATTTCTGTATGAAAAGCTACTTGTTGAATTCTTTTTTTCGCAATTTTTTTTTCTTTACCAGTTATTTGAAATTCTATTTTAGCATTAATAGTATTAGCAATAGAAAGAAAATAGTTGTCAAGCCACTTTTCTTGAATTCTACTGTGAAGCACTTATGCTGTTTAAAATTTACTTTAAAGCACTAAACAGTGTTGCTAATATATAGAGAAATACCATGGTGCCACATGGGAGAAATATTTATAAATAGCTAACATACTTACCTGAAATGAGTTTGTGTTAAAAAGAGAGAAAGATATTATTATAATTTTGCTACAAGTGGGAGCTTTAGTATTCCATCACAACTATACAATTATAGTATTTAAGTAAAAAAAAATGTTTTAACACAACAATATCATTTTGTTGTAAAATATACATGTAAAACTTAAATTATTTAAAAAAATTAAGAAACAAAAATGTTGCAACAAAACAAGAAATGAACTAATGATAAAGTTTAAAGCATTTTTATTTGTTTACATTCAAAAATAAGAAATTCACTAATATTGTAATCTGTAGATATTGTTGTAATAAAAAATTTTCTATGTTGGACAGAAATATTTAAATTTGTAGTAATATAATTACACATAGTGACAGCAACCTTTGCCATCAAGTTTAAAATCGTTTCAGATAAACTTAACTATTGTTTGCAATTAGTGTGAAATAATGGTGTATACAAAGATGTTTCACATAAAGTTAAATCTCTCTGTCATAACTATTAAGTTGTATTTGTCAAAAATGTTTTAAATCGAACTTTTAAAATAAGTTCAAATATTAACCCGAAAGTTTAAGATGACACAAGCTAGTCAATAATTCACTTATTTCAGTCATTTTTTAAAAAAATTTTCCAAAAGTTAGATTTAGTAGTATAATTCAAAAAAAAAAAAAGTATACAAAACAACAGTTATAAATAAGTGTTTCAGAAATTTTCAAGTTAGTGTTATAAAAAATAAATATTTATATTACATATAGATCAATAATCATGTAATAAATACCTTGAATTAAAAAATAATTATCATTAAGAAATAGAAATCTTGAAACAAAAAGTAATGAACTAATAAGAAATGTAAATAGAAGTCGATTTTTTTAAAATTTTAATCAGAATCAAAGCTTAAATTAAAAATTTACCAATAACATATAAAATCTTCATATTGTTCAAAATTATCATGTCATAATATAACACTAGAATGTTTATTATATTGTGATTTTCAGAATTTATTTTAGTTAACAATTATGAAAGAAATATAAATGTTAAAAACCTTTGGCATTAAAAGTCTAGTTCTAATAACACAGGCCAATGAACGACCTTAGTCGTTGGGCTCTATTTAAGATCCTTTTACAAAAACTAAACTTTTATATAATATCATCTGTTATTAATCTAAGACATTGATTTGCACGTGTGCTGAAGGAGGTACAGATCAGGATAGATTTCCATATCATCACTACTATGTTGTGGTTATCAAAAATGATTTAATATTATAAAAAGAAATACATACAACACAAATTATAAGCATAATACATTGAAGGCCTAGTTTAACAACTTAGGTCAGTCCCTTTAATGAAACTCATATGATGTATAATATAGTAAAAACTAAAAGCATAATTTGTTATTAAGCTAGGATAATATTCATCGTTCCAGGTCTGATATGGAATATAGAAAGGATATAAGAAAAATTTATGACACAAAAGAAAAGTATTTAACAATCAAATATTGATTGAATTTGTTTATTTTAAAAACAATATACATTGGACAAAAATGTTTATGAATGCATATGAAGCAAAAAATCTTTTACTGATTTTAAAGTTCTATCGCTATTACAAATTTAACAATGCTTTGGATAGTTGTTTGATTTACAAAACGATATGTTTATTGAAAATCACAAGTCAAAATTCTTTCGATGTGAATTTATAAAGTAAATCTAATCACCACACGTATCAAAATTCAGATGAATTCTTAGTCTTGAAAACAAAAACATACTAATATCAGAAATAAAACGTTTATGAATGATATCCATTGCTATAAACAGCATCAAGGCGATTCATCTACAGAATACAATTCCAATAATAATTATTATACTTCAACTTAATACAAGAAAATTTATTTTAAATGATAAAACAAGTTTTTATAACAAATTTATATTAAAATCCATTCAAAAATACAGCAAAATTATGACGATCTCAACAGCAGTATAATAAAGTTTGTAAACAAATAAGGGTAATGACGTCATGCGAACTGACCAAACCGACCAGAAACCTGGTGCACTTCGTGCGTAACTGGTGACACTGGTTTGAATATTGGAACGATCGGTGCAGTGCACTGGTGTAACTGGTTTTAATATTGGAACGGTTGGTGCAGCAAACCAGTGTAACCGGTTACACCGGTGCGAATATTGGAACGTGCCCCTAGTTTCGCTTTTAGTGACAGTTGTTTCTGATTTCACTGTAATTGCATCTCATGTTTTGTACTCATCGCTTATTATGCGATAATCGTTCTTTTTGATTCGTATTGTAATCTGTGTTGTTTTAGGTTGAATTCAGATTATACAATTGTCTTTCTAGCAATATAATTTATACAAATTTTAAACC